>NC_136070.1:841042332-842242332 GCF_964261635.1 Lissotriton helveticus
CGACAGGCCGCCAAATTTAATAAACTCGCGGAGAAGGGGATCCAAATTCTCTGCTGGGTTCCGGACATATAGAGTGACATCGTCCGCGTACATAGAAATCAGAAGACTTCTAGTACTGAAGCCTATCCCTCTGGCCGTATGATGTTGACGTATCCTGGCCGCTAGGGGCTCCATAGCTATAGCAAAAAGGAGAGGCGATAGCGGACAGCCTTGTCTTGAGCCACGGGTCACTTCAAACGGGTCTGAAATCACACCATTCACTCTGACTCTTGCCAGTGGATTCGTATATAACAGTTTGATTTGGTTTATAAATAAAGGACTGAAACCCATACGGGTCAGTATGCGAAATAGATATAGCAACTCTATGGAGTTAAACGCTTTAGTTGCGTTCAAAAAAACGGCAGCGGCGTGCTCCGTGGGGTGGAGGTAGTGTTGGACCGAGAAAAGTGTTCGTAGGTTATGAGATGTGGCCCTACCGGAAATAAACCCTGATTGGTCAGGGAGAGCCACCATCGTAAGGAGGGGATGAAGACGGTTTGCAATGAGTTTGGCATACGTTTTTACGTCCACATTCATTAGGGAGAGGGGCCTATACGAATCCAGTGCTGTATCTATTTTATCCGGTTTTAACAAAGTTGTTAGCAGTGCCTCGCGCATCAAAGGTGGTAGAACACCTGTCTCCAGCGCCTCAGCATATACAGCATGTAGCTGCGGGGCCCGCTCCTCTGCGTAGGTCTTGTAGAATGCAGTCGTTAGTCCATCCGGACCTGGGGCTTTATTCAAAGGTAACCCTTTTATCACCTAGGCGATATCTGAGATGGTTGTGGGTAGGTCCATATATTTACGATGGGTGTCGTTGAACCAAACCAGGGCGATGGAATCTAAAAAATCTTGAAGATGCTCAGGGATATTCTGCTGCGTTGTGGTGTATAAGTCAGAATAGAAGTTCTTGAACGTGCACAAGATTTCAGCTTGTCCCGTAACCGTATGACCCTCAGGAGTGTTGATTGTGTGTACAAAATTGGTGGAACTGGATTTGCGAATCATCCCCGCCAATGTGCGGCCAGGTCTATCGCCTTCCCCATATCTCCTTGCCTCTGCGTATTTGCCCAAAAACTTGAGCTCCCTTTGGGCCTCCTCTGCATATTCTAGTTATTTAGTTTTAAGCTCCGCTGCCACCCCAGGTTGGGGGTCCAGACAGAACCGATTCTCAAGGTCTTTAATCTGAGTCTCGAGCGACGCCAGCGTGCCCGATAGCCTTTAAGACTCCAGCCTGTCTAGCTATGCATTTACCCCGTATCACAACTTTGAATGCGTCCCATAGAGTCGCTACGGTGTCTACTGAACCTGCATTTAATTCAAAATATTCAGTGACGTCTTTTCGGATCTCCTCCTTAAAGGCCTCATCTAACAGTGCGTGCGGAGGTAGTCTCCAGCCAAAGGCTCGGGATGGTGCATTCGGAAGCGCTAATTTGAGCAAACATGGGGCGTGATCCGGTAATGAACGAGCTAAGTGACTTACGTCTGTCGTCCAAGATGCCACATCTGAGGACCCCAGCCAAAAGTCCAGTCTGGACCAGGCCGCGTGCTGGCTTGATATACAAGTTCCCTCACGGGTTTGTGGATGCCTGACTCTCCAAATGTCAAGCAGGTTCCCCTCTAGCATTATATCATGTAATGCGTCATTTGCATGTGGGTGTAAGTGTCGTGTAGCACCTTTGCGGTCCAGGGCATCATTTAGAGCGACATTAAAGTCACCTCCCCATATCACAGTCGAGCAACCTGTGGAAGAAATACGTGCCCAGACTTCCCTAAAAAATTCTGGTGAGTCAACATTAGGTCCATAAACGGCAGCTAGCACCACCGACTGTCTGCATAGGCGTCCATGAATTATAATGTAGCGTCCTTCCGGGTCTGTATGTATTGTATTCACGGTCCATCCAGGCCTCTACGGAGAAGGATTGCCACCCCCCTAGCATAATTCGAGTATATCGCCGATTGGATCCCCTCCCATCTACTATTTCTAAGTCTCTGTGAGGGTTGCGAGTTTAAGTGTGTTTCCTGTAAGAAACATAAGTCAATTCCGTGCCTCATTAAATAAGTATGCATCAATCTAGCTTTCCTGCCATCGTTCAGTCCCCGCACATTCCATGTAAGGATTTTAAGAATTTCAGCATTCATACCCATTTGGACCGCCGCAGGAGATTATGGTCCTGTATCATCCCCCAACCATACCCTAACAGCTCAGCACAGTAATTAGTTCATAGTACAGACACTGGTACATTTTAACACCCGCAACAAATCCAACCCGCCACCCGCCCACTCCAACCCCCCAATTAGGTGGAGTCAAATCCCCCCCAGATCCACATAAAAAGTGGAACAGTTCACACTCAGGGAAACACCCCAGGAGGGCGAAGAAGCACAGGCATACCCCCCTGCTGACACAGGGTGGCCGAGGGGGGTAAAGTTGTGAAATGCAGTGGAGCAGGCACCCCACACACAATGAAAAATTAAACCACGGTGCACCAGCATATCGTAATATCTCAACATTGTAAGGTCCATAGGAACGAATATGTAACTGTCAAACCCACAAGGCGATATACATACAGCTACATTGTCAACAATGAACGATTTACATTTGTAACCATCACTTATCTACTGGCAGCAAAATGTAGGAAGGGATCAGTCGTTATCACATAGGTTGTCCATTCTCAGTTCACGACCCAGCTGCATTGCCTTCGATTTCGGGCCAAATATGTGTTTGGCGAACTTAAGGGCAGATTTGGCATCTGTGAAGAAGTGTGCTGATCCATCATGGGTCACCTTCAGCTTAGCAGGGTACGGGAGAGAATATGGAATTTTAGCTTGCAGTAATAAGCGTTTGGCAGGTAGAAACTCTCTTCGCGCCGCCTGTACTTTTGGGGTAAAATCGGGATAGAAGGAGATGGAATCCCCCTTATGATGTATTTGGCCTTTTTCTCTTGCAAGTTTCAGGATGATGTCTCTATCCTGATAATTCAATAGTTTCGCTAGAATCGGCCTCGGGGTGCCACCCACAGGAGGTTTTGGGCCAAGTGCCCTGTGGGCCCTCTCAACTATGAACACCGGAGACAAGTGAGGATCAAACAGTTCGTGTAGGAGGTCCGCAACATAAGACTCCATCTCGGTTATGGCCGTTGTCTCTGGAATCCCAAGGATTCGGAGGTTATTCCTCCTCGAGCGCGCTTCCAAATCATCATTTTTATCCCTTATTACTGTCAATACTTGTCCATGTGAAGAAGTTGTTCCTTCGTCTCTTGTTGGAATTCATGTTGCTCAGTATGTCTATTTTCAAGACAGTCTAGTCTGGTTTTGTGTGTGGATACTTGGGTCTTGACCGATTCCAGTTGGGCGGCCATGTTGTCTAGCTTAGTGTCTATGGTGCGCAGGCTAGAGCGTATCTCCCTCATCAATGAACGTAAATCTTCTTCCTGGCTTTCTAGTTCTGTGTCTCTGCCCGAGGCGCCCTGTGTTTCAGGGTCTGTCACCGGTGTTTTGCCAGTTCGCTTGGCCTCAAATGGAATCTTTGATTGCCGCGTTTCGTTTTTCCCCATTCCGCCTGTGTGCCAGGGGATCCCTGCTCAGGGAGGTCCCCACTTAAACTTTCGCGTTTGGTACCCTTCTCACCGGTGTGGTGTCTCAGGTCACATGTGGATGGGGGGGTAGGGGGGGATAGGCTGTATCCATGCACAAGGGACCTGGCTGTCTGGAGGAGTACGAAATGTTTCATTGGCGTTAGGCAGGCTAGGTAACAGTGCTCCCGCCACATGTTCACATATATGTCCATCTGTTGGCACCAGATGCCTTACTATGCCATCCAAAGCTGCTTCGAAGGTTATGGTGTTCAGTGTTCTAGCTCTGCATGGTCTGCTTTCTGTGCTGCGCGATTATTGCGATTTACATCCCTTGGACAGCAGTTCTTTGCAGGGGCGTCGTAATATCTCACAGCTTGTCTCCTCAGATAATGCCAGTTGCGCGCATGTGTACCCCCCAGATCGTACCTCACAGCTGTCTCGATTGCCGGTGGTTCCCAGTTCACTGATCTGCGGGTATGTCCCCCCCAGCAGTCGATAACGGCAATAGATCAGCTCACCAGTTCCCCGGCCCAGCTCGCTTTTCCCGTGTTCCTGCTAGAAAGTGCAGACCCAAAGCAGCGGCGCACAGCTCGGTCCACGGCCGAGTGGTATGGTGTGCACAATAGAGTATCATGTAGCCAGGGTGAATCAAGTTATTGCGAAAGGGTCCCAGCAACTAGACCACAAACTCCCGCCTAGGCCCCCACAGTCAGACATCTGAGGTAGGGCAACCAAAATGGAGATTTCCGTGGGGCTTCAGGACCTCTCACCTTATCTCCAGCGACGACAGTGGATCTCAGGGCAGCTCCTTCTCAGGATAAGGCCGCAGCACTCTCCGCGGGCTCACGCAGCGCCTCTAGTGCGGCCGCCTCCCGTTCCGATCACTTCAGGGCCTGCACGTCCAAGGGCTCGGGTGACACACCAGCCAGCAGGCACAGCCCCTCCCCCGGATCGCGTCAATACGGCCAACAGCTCGTCGTCCGGCACCGGCCCAGAGATGCGCTATCAGCCCCGTACCTCGCCGAATTTTTAATCAACGGGTGCACCGGAGGTTCCGCATCTGATTGTGAAGGTGTCCGCTCGTCACTCTCACGACTTTAGGCAGGATTTGTACAGGATTCTGTCCTCGGCCAGCAGAGCTCGCCGACAGTGCGGCCATTTCGCTGCCCGGCTAGCCACGCCCCCCACGCTTTTGTTTATTTGGTGTAAATTTGTTCAGTAGTTTTTGAGAAATATTGAAATTTACAGATATTGATATTTGGGAATTCTGCCATCTGATTGGCTGAGGCGTTAGGAGCATAAGCTTGTTGCTGATTGGCTGTGAGCTGTGCGTGAGGTTGCAACTAGGAAGTGTTGGCCGCCATTTTGTGATTCCGTTGAAGTGAGTAAGGTGAAAAAGGGGGAAAAGGGGGGAAGTGGGAAATAGGAGGGTAGGAGCACTGTAACCTCTGTGGGGTGTTTAGGGTGTGCTATAGAGGGGGTGCCAAGCAAAGTATTTACCCCTAACGGGGTGTAAGTGGTGGGCTACGGAAATTAAGTGAGGTATTGCATAGAGTCTGATGCGGGTAAGGTGAGCTGGTGCGGGACTCGGGGATTAAAGTGTGAGCCCAAATTGTGTGTCTTATGCTGTGAAGTCATGTGCCGTGGCCGCTGCACTACAGTTGTGGAAGTAGGGTCCAGATGTGTTTATATCTACTAGGACGAACTACTAACCCGTACTGGTATGAAATTCCTGGGGGACGGAATATATGCGAGGTATTGTCTAGAGTCCCATGCTGCTAAACTAAGCTGCTGCCGAAGTCGGGGATTAAAGCGTGAGCCCAAACTGTGTGTAATATGCTGTGAAGTCATGTGCTCTGGCCGCTGTGCCACATCTGTGCAAGTAGTGTCAGCATGTAGTTATAGCTACTTGGATGAACTTTTGTTTAGAACATTGTAGCTTGTGAATGGTGCTTAGGTGGTGTTGTATAGGGAGTGCGAAGGTAAATCAATAAGGTATTTGTAAAGCGCAAACTACTCACCCCTATGGGTGATTAGAGCTGGGGATCAAAGCGAGAGGTCTGTGCTGCAAAGTGAGATGGTCTAGCCGCTGCACCACAGCTGTGTGGAGAATACATTTTGGTGCAAGTGCAGGAGTTGGCGTTATATGGCCCTAAACTAGCGGACCTCAGTTGTAGGTTATAAGGTGGCTCTAAAAAGAGCCCTTGTGTTCATTAGATGGAGCTACATATAAGTGCGGATGCACATCTCCAAGTTATTCAGGAAAACCTGGTTTCCCTGATCTGTGAAGTGTACTCCATCACTTCTGTATATATCCGCCATATCAAAACAACGTATGTTGTTGTTGTATATGTACCCCATTTTGTGGTCTCTGAGGTATGCAGAGACAGCTTTGTTGACTTTTTTCCGAGAGTTTTCAATCTGAGGACAAAATAGTTTGGACCATTTCCACTTCTGTCTTTGGCATATATTGGAATATACAAAGACAGTTTGAGGCAAAAGTAACATAAATTGTCCAAAGGTGTCCTTCATAAGCATTTCCAAACCAACCCCAGTCAATGTGCCTAGGTCGTTTCCACCACAGTGCACAATCATGATGTCAGGGTGTTGGAGATGCAAACAGGTTTTAACCAAAGGCAACAATTGGTGCACTTCAATCCTCTCTATGGAAACCATTTAATGCCCACATTTTGTAAACCTAGGTTTAAGTCAATACGTCTATGTTCTGCATAACTCTTGCACCAGAAAAGATAGCTATGTCCTACGATCCACACTAGCATTTTGAAGGTGTGGCTGGAAGGTATGGAAAGATGTCTGTAGCTCATGCAGTCTCTTCGTAGAATAAGAGATATGTTTAAAGATGGGGAAATCGTTTTTTTCAGATACAAAATGATACCTGATTGGGAGATGAAAGCATTGTTTTTTAAAAGATAGGGTGTGCATTCGTTTTGTGGAAAAGCATCTTTGTGATTGGTAAAGAAAAAGAAGTTTGAACGTGGAGTACATATTATAGTATCAAATTTGCTCAAATCAACCACACCTGCTACTTACATTTGGAAAGCAGTTTTCGAACTTAAAACAATCGTGAACTTTTAACCTGCACGTGCCGTAAATGTTCCAGAAAATGTTGCAAAAAAAATTGTTAGGTTTAAAAAGAATTATGAACTTTTAACCTACACGTGTTGTAGAATGTTCTAGAAAGTGTGTTGATAGAATATGTTGCACTGCTGACATCGATGTGTCATTGAATATGAAAAATACTGTTTAAATGGAAAATTAAAAAGAAACTAATAGAGAGAAGTTTTGAAACGTAAAGGAATCAAGGAAGTATTCTAATTTGTTCTTTAAATTTATATATGTGTGGAGGAGCAAAATTATAGAAACAACAGCAGCAGGAAGAGGATGAAGCAGGGAGTGGGGGCACGGAGGGAGATGGGCACAATGGCACACATGTACAATCAAGTGCATTACAAGTATAGACAAGCAATGGCCAAAATTAAACACACCAACAAGGCGCATAAGTCACACAATCCGGCAACATCACACCACTGAATGAGCATAGAAGTGAAAACCACGCAACATTCATACAGGATGTGTTCAACGGCCGGTCGTGGGTGTTGTGGGATGTCTGCGACCGTGGTCATCATGGATGAGATGCCCAGCACTTGCCACATGGGCGGGTTCACTGTGTGTTACGTTGCCAAACAGCTGCTCCTCCCTCCCACGAGCCCCCATACGTTTGTACGGTGCGCTGTTGTATCCCGTGCGCTCGTACGGCACAGCATTGTAATGCCTATTCGCGCATGTCCTGCTGCATTAGAACTACACCATGAGAGTGCTGTTTGGTGGTGGTGTATGCCACTTTACAACATCGTCTGCTGCGGCCCTTGTGGCAGGCCACACCAGAACACAGAGACACACTTACCGCATTTCCTGCACATGGACATGTCCTAAACACCCCGTTTCCCTTGCCGGATAGGCACACCCTTGCGCTGACCTGTGTACGCCGGACAAGCACACGTGTGTTGAGCTTGCAGGAGGATGCGTGCGTAGCTACATGTCCAGGGTCACTGCCAACGCTGAGGTGACATGGTAACGTCTGCTGAATACAGCACACTGTGATTTTGCAGGGCCCGTGCCTATCATGTTAACACAATGATCACACAGACACACTTGCTCAGATGGGTTTGGGGGGAGTTGGTGGTCCTGGGGTTGTTGCAATGAGTCTTGTGGCCCTCATTGGTATCCCTGTATTGTGCTGAATGACTCTATGGCACCTCTGGTTGTTCTGGTGTGGCTCTTGGCTGTGTTTCCCTACATGCTGCAGGTAGTCGTCCTGCTTAACACCAGCAGAAAGCAGGTGTAAAATTCCTGGTGGTAACATGGGTTATCTCCGGAATTATTTTCGCATTGCAGTTGTGAAAGTTGTGATGTAATTTTTTTGTGTGCAGAACAATATACAAACTGGGCAGTGTATCCCGTCAAGATCCAGCACCTGACGCATTATTCCGCATCAATATAAATACAATAGGATTTTGTGTGTACACTGTAAGTGCAGGCACTATCTCAGTGCAATTCAATACAGGATTTTAGTATTTAGAATAAATCGCAAAGGTGCACCTCGTGTCTTTTTGCACGGGCACGGCTACTCTGCATTTCATTATCAGCACTTTAATGCAACTAAAGTATTCAGAAGTTTGTGCAAAATGCAGAGATCACCAGTATTCTCGCGATAAGTGGTCCAAAAGTAACGCCATGGTGGATAACAGCAAATAACAGTATTAAGAACAAGAAGGAGTCACACAGCAGTTAAGAAAACAACCGAAAAGGTTAATAATTGTTTTGTCAAACTTTATTTTTTTTCGAAACCATAAACTATTTTTAAATTTAATTTTTTATTATATATAAAAAATAAACCAATAAACCAAATTTAACAAACATAATAGAAAAAAACAAGGTGGAAGACTCCTGTGGGGACTATAGATGTCGACGACAGAGCCTGAAAAATAAAGCACAAAATAAGGACGTGTGTATGTTATGTTATCATTATTTATAAAGCGCGACAATTACCCAAAGGTGTCCTGGCGCTAAACCACTAATTCTCTGAGATCCAGGTGAGCTATCTGGCATCAGTGAGTGAACTGCCAGGTCTTAAGGCCTCTCCGAAAAGTGAGTAGGTCCAGGGTATTTCTTAAAAATAGGGGAAGCTCGTTCCAGGCTTTGGCTGCACAAAAAAGAAAACTTTTCCCTCCACAAGTAGATTTTTTAATAGATGGCACAGTCGCCAGCTTGGCTCCTTGGGAGCGCAGGGTTCTGCTTGGTGCATACCACTGTAATTTCTGTTTTAAGAAATCAGGTCCTGTCCCGTGTGGTGCCTTAAACACCATACTCAGAGATTTAAAACATACTTGATGCTTGACTGGCAGCCAGTGAAGTTTCTTTAATTCCTTGGAAATAGATGCGAATTTGGGCGTGCCTGTAATCAGCCTTGCGCCTGCGTTCTGTAGCATCTGAAGTTTGCTTGCAAAGCATTCCTGAATATTTAAATACAAGCCATTGCGCATATCAAAGGACTGAGAGAGAGAAACAGAGAATGAAAAACAAGTCAGAGAGAAAAAGAGAGGGAAGGAAAGAAAGGGAGTGAGAAAGGGAGAAGGGAGGGAGAGATAGAAGGAAAGGAATGAAGAGAGTGAGAGAGAGAGAGAAGAGAGGGAAGTGAGAGAGAGAGACAGGGAGAGAGTGAGAGAGAGAGACTGTCGCCTTTGCGCATCCATGAGCAAATAATTACCTGGTGCCGGCGGAGTGTGCAGCAGTGAGCGGACTGCACGTGCCTGTCAAAACCCCGCCGATCTCAGATGTGTTGTTGAGTTCTGAGTCATGAATGGTGGAGACCACATCAGATACTCCGCGGATCTCAGATGTGTTGCTGAGTCCTGAGTCCTGAATGGCGGAGACCACATCAGATTCTGTGTGGATCTTATAGATGATGCTGAGTCCTGAATGGCGGAGACCACATTAGCTGTTCCGCAGATGTGACAGATGCCGCTGAGCCCTTAATGGTGGAGACCACTTCAGCTTCTCCGCGGCCCGGCAGATCTCAGACATGCCGCTGAGTCCTGAGTCGTCAATGGCGGAGACCACCTCAGGGTTTGGTGCCGCTAAGCCTGTGGAACTCAAGTTTGCGCCACGGGGTGGTAGGCTCCTGACGGCCACATGAGTTTAGGGTGGCACTAACCCTATGCATATGAAGTCCGCACCAAGGTGATGGTAGGCCGCTGACGGCCATACAGCTGAGGATGCAACTAACCTTCTGCACAACTTTTCATGGATTCTTTATGGCTGAGACCCGTGGAGCGTTCGCCAGCTAGTCAGCACCGGCAATAAAGGATGTGACGTTGTGGATATATTATATTTGCCTGGTCACATGGCCTGTGCCGCATGTGCCAGATGGGTGTGGTGTGTGTGCAAACCTGCCCTCAGGGAGTGGCCGTGAGATGTTGAGAACTAGACCACTGACGTGCACACCAACAGCGAGTACGCCTGCAACAGGTAGCTATGTGGGGCCAACGTCAGAACGTAATCAGAGTGGCGTGGCGTGGCGTGGCGTACGACGAAACAGGGCAGGGATAGACCCAATGATGTGGACGGCTCGTAGTACTGCATCTGGGAGTCGAGCGGGCGGGCCGCAGCTGTCCCTCTGCAAACCTCGGTCTGAACTGTTGAAAACTCACACTATATAAGTATTGAAAAAAAAATGTGTGATTCAGTCTGTCAGCTGGCATCAGTCCGAGGCATTTGTGAAAAGATATCGAGTTATTTCTGTGAGTGATACCCCTTTGAAGCTCCCTCTTTCCATATTACCAACATACCCCCAACAACCTTCTTGGGCCCGGAAGTGTCCCTGTGCGGTTGGAGAAAGAAGAATCTGAGTCATGTACAGATTTACATATAAAAAAAATTATTTAAAGAAAAGAACAACAAATAAGACTGAAGGGAGCCTGGTGCTGTGGTCGCTGCCACGAAGTTGGGGTCACTGCCGTTCAGGACTCGGGACACAGTTACGCATGTGGGATTGGTTTGTGTTAAATAGGGTTAGTGGCACCAGAAGCATTGAGACTGTATGAGCCTGTGATGGTGCTTGGTGTGGACGGCCTCACTGAAAGTAATGTGTGTTGCCTACTGGACTGCGTCATGTGGAATCAGGACTCTATCTGAATTGTGAGCTCTGCTGACCGTAGTGTAGGCCAGAGGTAGCGATGAGGAAGGGCCCACAGCCATGTGCAAACATTGGTGGCCACACCGGCCTGCGTAGTGCAGGTTCAACAGCACCACTTGTCGGCAGACTTCAATCTGTAAATACTCCTCACGTATCAAAGGGAGTGAGGTGCTGTGGTCCTTGCCACGAAGTTGTGGTCGCTGCAATTCAGGACTCAGGGCACAGTTACACATGTGGGATCGGCTTGTGTTAAGGAGGGTTAGTGGGACTATGTGTCGCTGGCCTGGCATATCGAAATATGCCTCACTGATTGAAGGGAGTGTGGTGCTGTGGTCGCTGCCATGAAGTTGGGGTCACTGCTGTTCAAGACACAGTTACAATTGTGGGATTGGTTTGTGTTAAATAGGGTTAGTGGTACCAGAAGCATTGAGACTGTATGAGCCTGTGATGATGGTTGATGTGGACGGGTCGCACTGGGAGCGATATGTTTTGCCTACTGGACTGCGTCATGTGGAATCGGGATTGTATCTGAATTGTGAGGCGTGCTGACCGAAGTGTAGGCCAGAGGTAGCGATGAGGAAGGGCCCACAGCCATGTGCATACGTTGGTGGCCCTACCGGCCTGCGTAGTGCAGGTTCAGTGGCACCACTTGTCGGCAGACTTCAATCTGTAAATACTCCTCACTAAACAAAGGGAGTGAGGTGCTGTGGTCGCTGCCACAAAGTTGGGGTCGCTGCAATTCAGGACTCAGGACACAGTTACACATGTGGAATCGGCTTGTGTTAAAGAGGGTTAGTGGGTCTACGTGTCGCCGGCTTTGTCAGGTCGCACTCCGCGGAATCCAGATGCAGCAAGAATGGTCCATCTCCTGACCTCACCAACACCCTGATGTATAATATACAGAGTGTTTGAGTGAGCGGGCGAGGGAAGGATAGGAAGGGAACGGCGGGAAAGGGAAACCTGCAAGATAAGGTACACGATTAATACTCATTCACATATACAGTTACTCTCATCTTATCTCGCTAATTCTTGTCTATTCACCTTGAGTGAGCACCTTGAAATCCCTGCTCTTGCACGCATCCCATCAGGTTTTCAAGTCACTTCCCAACCTATGAAAAATAAGGAATACAGGTTAAAAGCCTCATTAAGGGGTTCAACAATTAAGGTAGTATGTAGATGGATGCCAACATACCCCAGATCCCAAGAAACCAAACTGAACAATGAAGGAAACTCTTTTCTCTTCAAAGAGGCTTTACAGAGCTGGTATGAATTCAAAGCAAAAGAATGAAGCACTAAATAGTACAAAAACAACTTATGTCCAAAGAATAGTTCCTTCCTTCCTAATATCTAAGAATCAGAGTCACTGTAACAATGTGGTTCCTTCACCACACCTTCAGCTCTGAAAATAACAAATCCAGCAAGCCCAAACAAGTCTTCCAAAGACGGCAAAGCATAGTATGTGTGACCACCGCTTTCCGCTTTGGCAATTGTAATCCACAAGACATAGAATATTATCCTTAATGAATGGAATACCCAATCCCTGTTTTCGGAACAGTAATGTGTGGCGCTAACCACAGCATTCCGCTCTCACTATCAGTCAGCATCCAGTGACAGCCGTTACTGAATGCAAAATGCCACTGCCACAAAGTTCAGACGGGAAGCCTCTCCGCCTCGCGTCCGCTCACCTTAGGATATTATCAACTTCCCTGTGGTGTCCAGGTGAAGCGGGAAACGTCTGCCGCCAGCGAACGCTCTCTCAGACTCAGAGCGTATCCGGACATCTTCTGTTGACGACGAGCCAGAGTCCTTAAACACGCACGTGCCCACACTCTTCCTCCAGCCGGGAACTCACAAACCCGGAACACAAAAACAACAAATCACGCACGACGTCTTCCGTGTCAGCCCTCCTTTAGTATCGTGCTTCCTGGCCCTATGCCTCATGGGAGTTGTAGTCTTTAAAGGGCCAGGTAGACGCAGCTGCGCTAGAACCTGACAGGCTTTGCATATGGAAATATGCCTCACTGATCGAAGGGAGTCTGGTGCTGTGGTCGCTGCCACCGACTTGGGGTCACTGCCATTTAGGACTCAGGACACAGTTACACATGTGGGATCGGCTTGTGTCGAACAGAGTTAGTGGCAGCACGTGTCGCCGGACGTTCATATGGCAATATGCCTCACTGATTGAAGGGAGTCTGCTACTGTAGTTGTCTCACGGAGTTAGGCGTCACTGCTATTCAGGACTCAGGACACAGTTACACATGTGGGATCGGCTTGTGTTGAAGACGGTTAGTGGCACCATGTGTCGCCGGTCTTCCACAGTGTAGACCAGAGGTAGCGGTGAGCAAGGGCCCACAGTCACATGCATACATTGGTGGCCCCACCGGCCTGCGTAGTGCAGGTTCAGTGGCACCACGTGTCACTGGCCTTCCATATACAAATATCCCTCACTGATTGAAGGGAGTCTGGTGCTAAGGTTGCTGCAAAGAAGTTGGGGTCACTGCCATTCAGGACTCAGGAACCAGTTACACATGTGGGATCGGCTTGCGTTGAATAGGGTTAGTTGGCACTACGTGTCGCCGGTCTTCTACAGTGTAGGCCGGAGGCATCGGTCACCAAAGGCTCACAGGCAGGTGACGTTGCCTTGAGCTGCACAGATAGGGAGAATTTGGTCTTCTTAACCCATTATAGTCTCTTACGTAGTAGATAGTGGACCTCTTTACACCAGTCAAAGGTTGATGTTAACTTGTTACTGGTAAGTCGGCTTATCAGCTGCTTTTTGGATCGCATTGCAGATTTGGCTGGTTGTTTAAAATATGGGGAAGTGGTGTTTTCGTGGTTTTTTTTGCACAGGAACGCCTACTTTGCATATCTTTAGAGTTAGTTGTGGCTCTCGTTTGTGGCGATTTTGTTGGGGGGAAGGTATCAATGGAAGAGTGGTAAAATTTGCAGTTTTCACCATTTTGAGAATGGGATGATAATTAAAAAACACAGAAAAAAAGATATGTTTAATGAACTTTGTAATTAGAAATTAGCATTTGAAAAACTTTGAAATTCACTGAAAAAAACATAGGTTTCAGGAACGTTCTAGTTAGAAATTAGCATTTAAAAAACCTTTGAAATTCACTGAAAAAAACCATAGGTTTTACTGCCGTTATAGTTAGAAATTAGCATTTAAAAAACTTTGAAATTCACAGAAAAAAACATAGGTTTCAGGGACGTTATAGTTAGTTTCACTCATACAAAACGATAGTAATTCCGCTGTTATAGTTAGTTGAGCTAACTATAACTCGCACCCCCGCAATGCACTGCTGATGACGTCACATATTACATCATTCACGACATGGTCAGTGACATCACTGATGATATCTCAAATGACATCACTGATTACATCATCCAGTGAATGTGTGTTTCTATAAAATGTAAATATGTTTTATATATATGCCAAAGTGTATTGACGAAAGAACGGGTGTTTAAGAGCCAGGATGGATGATTAAGTAGGTGTGTGACTGACTGTATAAGTGAGTGAATAATTGGGCCTTGTTTAATGCATATGTTAGCAATTGATACAGACATTCATACAGTTTAGATTGTCAGAAGGTGTGTAAGTGATTGCATGGTTTGGTTAGCAGCTAAATGAAGATCTATATGGGCTATTGATTGCTTGTCTGAGTATCTGTAGGGGTGCCTGAGTGTCTGTGTGGGTGGGTGAGGGGTGTGACTCTGTGCATAGATGTGTGAGTGGGTAATTCACTGGGCATATGTGTTCAAGACTGTATCTGTGAAGGGTTGTATGGCTGGGTGAGTGTGTGTATGGATGTCTTAGTCAGACCCTCCAGGATTTTGCGATTTCGTGGTTTGCCGCAAAATCGGCACTTTTGTAAAAATGACATGATTTTTCCAAAAGTGCCAGTGAAATCGTCACTTTTGTAAGAAAAAGCAGCGATTTTTACATAAGTGCTATTGGTGCAATGATTTGTGAAATATGCTGATCCCCGCTCTGTGATGCGCTGCGACCCTTGGTTCACAGGCACTGACTGTTGTGGCACGCTGGCACCGTCTGAGGTTGCGAGCTGTCACTGTCATCCCGTGGGGATGTGTTGTGGATGTGTGGGGAGATTGTGCACAGGGAAGAGGATAGAGGTCTTGGTCTTCCTCCACATTAGAAACATGGAGGACACCTTTGTGAGCCTGTACAATCTGTTTAATCTTAGGGGATTGTTCTGACACCAGACTGCATACCTGTATGATCTCTCAATGTACTGGATAATATTTCTAGCAATGGCTTGGGTTTGTAGATCTTTGCAACCTGAAAGACTCTTTTGCAGGCATATGCCTGAGACTGAATTTATTTTTTAATATTAGAGATTGGTCTGTATTCATAGGCTAGCAGCAATCGCTTAACTATACAGAAAAAATAGCTCACAGTGCTGTAAATGCTCAGGCTAAATGGTTTAACGCACAGTATGCCCAAAAGAACCAGGATATTTAATATGTGAGGAAAGTACCCAAATCATTTATTTAAGTTTTCCATGTCACCATTTAAAAAAAAAAAAATTCTGTTTTACCTTCCATGCTGGCGACTAGTGCCTTTCGTAGTTTGCTATGAGTGTGCAACATAGACAATAATTTCATAAAGTTACTTGCCTGGTTGTAGTTATTTTGACACTTGTTGAAACGTATGTAGAATTGTACATTTACATACGTTTTAATTGTGGGATTCCCTTTTTAACCTACATAAAATAAATTGTATTTAGCTTGAATAGTAACTTAGTCAGCTAGATGCGCAGTGCTGATCCCGAGAGCCAGCATCAAGCATGAGTACTTCCCTATACAAACCCTCAAGGATTTCGCGATTTCAGGCTGAAAATGAATGATTATGAGTAAAATAAAGTGCCGCAAAAATGCGGCTACATTTTTATATTTGTGCCGCTAACTTTCCATATTTGTGCCGTTAAATTTGCTAATCCATGCCACTATATCCTGGGGGGTCTGCTTAGTGAGTGAATGGATGCCTCAGTGGTACATGTGTGAGCAACTGCATATGTGAAAGGCAGTATACATGAGTGTTGGATTGTATAAATGACTATATGTGAGAGTGAGTTATTGTGAGAGTGCCTGTATGGATCAGTGTGTGTTTGTATTAGTTATTGTATTAGAGTGTAAGTATGTGTTAGTATATGTTTACATAAATGAGGTGGTATGTGTATAACTGTACAGGTGAGTAAATAAAAGTGTGATTAATTACTTCCATTACTGACCAGGTGTGTAAATAACTCTATGAATGAGAGGCGTTGTCTTAGTGTCTGTATAGATATGTGACTGGATATGATAATGCTATATTGATGGCTGACTGTATGTTTGAATGACTGTATGGGTGAATGAATTGATGTGTGTGTGTGTAGACCTCAGAATTAGTCAGTGGATATGTACTAACTGGTATTGGTGTGTTCATGGTTTCAAATTTTAGAGTGGGTGTATCAATTGTTATATTAAGGTCTGCTGAGATGCATCAGATTGTCACATGGATGATGTCATCAGTGATGTCATTTGAGATGTCATCAGTGATGTCATTTGAGATGTCATCAGTGATGTCACTGACCATGTTGTGAATGATGTAATATATGACGTCATCAGCCGTGCATTGCGGTGGCGCATATTATAGTTAGCTCAACTAACTATAACAGCGGAATTTCCAGGGCCATTTCCTTTTAATTGAAGGGGAGAGGGACAATGCGCCCTAAGTCTTAATAGGCCCTAGGAACCACATCACCAGGGCCATTTCTAAAAATAGATGGGAGGGGGGCTGTATGCCCCTTTCCCAGGGCCTCTTTAGGCCTTGGTGATCCCGTCCCCCAGGGCTGTGTAGTTTTTAAGGGGATACTTTATTGGCCCCGAGACCCCATACCCCAGGCCACTCATTGGAATAAAGTTGAGGGGGCTATGTGGTACCCTTCCACAAGCCTTGTTAGGCCCTGGGGACTCATCCTCCAGGGCCACTCTTTTACATAAAAGAGAGGGGGGTGCATGTGTGGCCCCCTCCCTGTGCCAAGTTCAGCCACAGGACCCTATCCCCCAGGCCCGGCGTACTTTTTAGAAGTAGGGTGGCACATGGCCCTCACCCCAGACCAATTATGGCCTACGGACCCCATCCTTGGGGCCCAGTGACATGTTCAGGGGTGCCCCCTCTCCATTTTTAACATTTTCAACCCTTCAGATGGGCTCCCCATGGCCACTTATGGCTTAGGGAGGGCAACCTCCCTCCCAATAGGATTATATTTGGCCCCAGGGATGGTCTCCCCAGGGCCTCTTGAGGCTCAGGGAGGGAGCCACATGTCCCCCCTTCCCATACATAATATGTTCGGCCCCGGGGGTGGGGTCCCTGGGACTTCTGATGGCTCAAGGAGGGTGGCCACATGTCCCTCCTCCTCAACATCAATGTTTTCGGCCCCTGGGGCCTCTGTAGGTTTGTGGAGAAGGGACACATTATGAATACAGTCCCAGGGATGAGCTCCTCTGGGCTTATAGTTCATAAATGAGGTCTGGCTGCCATTTTTTTTCAATCCCTCAAGAGTCTCGCAGGATCGTGGCATTTTTTGCCATTTTGGGTTTCTTTTTTGGCCCCAGAGGTCCATCAAAGTCTCCCCTTGGGGTTTAGGTAGTCAGGGTACACCTACTCTGTCCCCATATATCTTTATATTTTTTTAAACTTCAGGAGAGGGGCTAATTCTCGGTGTCCTGTAACGGCTGCCAGCAACATTTTTCTCATGTTGCTGGCAGTCCATCAGTGTGCTCACAGAAGTCAGATGGCCCAAGGTAAATAAAGCTCCCTGGGCCAATCATAATGCTCTGTTTTTAAACTGGCACTCCCATGAGAGTCTCTTCAGACTCTTGCGGACCTAACCGACTAAAATTACAAATATCTTTTATCCTAAATGTCTCAAAAACTACTGAATTGACTTTGATCAAATCACAAAAAGCATGATCGGTGGGCCAAGATCTAGCTTCCTGCCAAATTTGATATAATTCTGTTCAGCAGTTTTCTGCTGTAGTCCGTATTAAAGAAGTCTATAGAAAATGGATGGGGATTTTGTGTTTTGGGACCCCCTTTTTTCTCAGCCCCTGCTTGGCGGATCACCCCAACACATTCCAGGAAGGAGCTGAGGTGGATGAACTCTTTTTTCTTTTGTTTTGAAAAGTGTTGTGAAGATTTGTTAAACAGGGCCAAAGTTGTTAGCAAATCAAAAAACCCTCGTTATATATATATTATAATTAACTATAGGGCCTCAGAACTAAACTGGACTTCATCCCTGAAGCAGTAGTGCATCAGGAGCCACATTTGCAGAGTGGTGGAGAAAGGGGGCTTGGCCTCTGACGACCTCTCAGCAATGCAGGTGTGTGGGTCTTACTGGAGGTAACAGGAGGGGCAGTTGGCCCCTAGGCACCCTCAAGAGCCAAGGGCACTTCATTCCCCAACTAGTAGTACACCAGGGGGCGCGTTTGCAGAGTGGTGGAGAAAGAGGGCGTGGTCACTGAAAACCTTACTGCAAACCCGCTGTGTGGGACTTACTGGAGGTAACAGGAGGGCTGGTTGGCCCCAAGGATCCTCAAGAGCCAAGGGACCTTCTTCCCCCTACTGGTGGTGCATCAGGAGGCGCGTTTGCAGAGTGGTTGATTAAGGGGCCTTGGCTTCTGACAACTTCGCAGAAATCCCGCTGTGTGGGACTTACTGGAGGTAACAGGAGAGGTAGTTGGTCCCCAAGGATATCCAAGGATGGATTTGTATAAATTCGAGGAGATTTGCTCTACTACACCCTCCTCCTGGATGGTGGAATGGCAGTTACTGCGTCACTCTTACCTCCTTGAGCGATACTGAGACTTGTGCTGTCAGCATGGGTTGTCTAGGTCTACCATCTGCTGTGTGATATTTGGTGCCAATTTTATGGGCAGTGGAAGTGACCTCACAGTCTCCAGGACTTTCTACTAACATCATTGGAAGTGATCATAAGAATTATTATGCTAATGATATGCTACCGCACATTTTTCAAAGGATTCTTTGTTACCTAAATCTTGAGTCTGGGCCAAGTTAAAAAAAACACACATATTAATCACAAGAATAAGCAAGTAGTTATTAAAACTAGACTAAGTTAAATACATAATTAAATTATATCAGTAGTGACATATTATAAATAACTGGTAGCAAAGTAGTAATGTATGGGGTTAGAAATCGTCATTCTAGCTAAAGTTAAATGGCTTCGAAATGACTTCTCAGTATTCCTGTTCTTTCCTACAGAAACCTAAGTTGTCTCCTCTTCTATTTTATTCACACAACTAACTTCACTAAAATGAAGAGTATTAATGATATTAGCTATTAATATAGTGCACAGTGAAATCTTAAGCGCTTTGACAGCTTGAATATTTGACATTAATGCCAAGCACCACTTTGTCACTTATTTATCGAAAGATGAAACAGCTCAGCTAGCTATACATTATACCCACCACCAGAAAAATGTTGAACCCCCTTCCATTTATTAACAATGCCTCCGGGCCTTCTGAAAAGTATTTAAAATAATTTGTCATTTTTATACATTTAGATTGCGACTTGTCTGGGACCATTGGGAATCCCCCTCAATCAGCTTTGGAATTGCTAAGTGCTAAGATTCTACAATGCAGTCATTTTTCACATTATGAATGAAGCTCGAGAATGTGGGTACCACAGAGACCACAAGGTTTATTTACTTCTGAGCTTGGCAACCAGCGCACCCTTGGAATGAGAAAATGTGACCTATTTAGCAATGGCCTGAAAACAAAAAAAGGCGATCTTTCTTTTTTTTTTAAATTGTGTAACTGAGAGACTAAGGTGAATTTTTGACATGCCAAATGTATTAATATTTGCATCAAATTTGGAGTGGTATTCTTAAAACTTGCATAAGCTATTAATGATGAATCCATGTTGCCTGTGGCGAGACACTTTCTTGAATTCATATGTTTTCAAAAGCCGGGTATTTAAACTTCCTGCCCATTATAAGAAGAATAAAAAGACACTAAGGGGCATATTACCAACAACTAGCGATATTTATCGCTAAATGGGCTTAGCGAGTATTTTTTTAATGCCAAGCATCGCCGGATATTATCGCAGAGATAACGTGCTATTAGCCACGTTTATCTCTAAAGCGATAAAATATCTGGCGTTAGCGGCGAAATGCGTGAATATCGCTGGTAATCCAGCGATATTCAGGTATTATCGCTAATGAGGACTTAGCCATAATATCCAACTCCCATTAGATATAATGGCTAAGAACTGGTCTGAGCAGGCGTTAGTTTTTGGAGATATTTGCGCTTAGCGTGAATATTTTCATCGCTACGCCTGCCTTGCTAATAGGTGATAGCGACGTTAGCGACTGTTTTCACTCACTAACAGGTTGGGTATGCCCACTTTGCATGTCATTAGCGATAAATATCGCTGACATGCAAAGCGGGCCCCAAACCGCTCGCTATCGCCTAAAAGCTGTCGCTAACTGCTGTTAGCGACAGCTTGCTAACAGGGCGATAGAATTATCGCTGCTTAGCGGTGATAATCACATATCACCCGCCTTGGTAATAAGCCCCCAAATTCACTTATTTTGGCACTACTGTACCAACGGATGGAAATAAATATCAGGCATGCTTAGATTTGGGTATATGTATTTTTTTTTATTTTTAGGTTCAGGAGCCCAATGGCTACGATAAGATTGCCGATGTACCCTGTTGAGTCCACGTGTCATAATTTACAGAAAGACTCCTAAAACCTAGAGAAAAATATGACTCCTAGTAGTCACACGGATAAAAAGACACAAGCACACATTCACGGAAGCAACACACACACATGCAGAGGCAACAACAACACACACAGACGCACCCATGCACACAGACACACACACCCCGAGTTGAACGTATATTAGTCTATATGGCGTAGGTGAAAGGGGAATTAGATGGGATTTACTCTCTTGTCATTGTTGCAGACAGCGTTGGTATTACAAGGTCGACTTCGGGTTTGTGTTATGACTATTTAGAAAACCCATTAAAATTGTTGAAATACATAATGGCCGTGGAGTAGCAAAGAGACAGTGGGCTGTAAAAGTGCTAATTAACCATAATAATGCCAATGATCTATTCTAGCACTTTGGTGCACCCTACCACCCCGGCCCTTCACCGACCTAATGAGCACCAAATCACCAGGAATAAACCTAGAGGGCCTCATTTATGAGGCTGTGCGTCACTTTTACGCCGCCGGTGCGTCACTTTTTGTGACGCACCAGTGGTGTAAAAAATGCGCCTTGTTGCGCCATATTTACAAAGTGATGCATCTAGTTAGATGCGTCACTTTGTAAACCCCTGCGCCATATTGTACCTGCGCCAGGTATAATGTATGCAAGGGAAGCATATTGACGCAAGAAAGGGTTATGGAAGTGACGCAGTGAAATTTATGAGATTTCACTGCGTCACTTCTAGGACTCAAATGCGTCAAAATCTTACGCCTGCCTCACAGCAGGCGTAAGACTGACATAGGCCCTTTCACATGGGGCTTGCCCCATGTGAAAGGACACATTGCTGGAGTTGCGTCACTTTTGTGACACACTCCAGCAATGTGTCACTTTTGCGCCATACAGATACGTCAGAAATACTGACGTATCTGTAACTCCTTGCGCAATGATGCGTCATACTGTAAATATGACGCATCACTGGTGTCGCAAGGAGGGCGAAATTAAAAGTGACGCATCGCTGTTTTTACGCAGCGATGCATCACTTTTCATAAATGAGGCCCAGAGATTTTAGTCAAACAAGGACAATACACAGTCAAGTGAACTTTTCAGTTGAAAGAGTAATCTATAGGATCATAAAATCAATGTCTCAAAATATCTCATATCGCAAAACAATCCACTAGCTGGCTCTGGGGTGTGGTGCAGATCAATGTGCGTGGTATCCAAGGCTAGAAACTATGCATTCAATGTACCCTATCATTGCCTGGATGGCTCAGAAAACCGAGTCAAGGGTGGTCTCACCGACCTTCCTTCTCCTGTCTTTGGGGAGGTTGCCAGGCCCGTCCATGGTCTGGGCTTTTTCCTAGCAAGGCCCACGCAGCAGTGTTGATGGTTGTGCTACATAGCGCTATGAACGCTGGGAGGGATCCACCTCCACATACCCCCTCCTTCCTTCTCATGTGGTGATTCTTGTGGATTTATACCCCCCCCTCCCTACTCGGTCCGCACCCAGCAAACAAAGTCCGTAGGGTGTCCGGTCTAGCAGCATTGATGGTGGCGCATTACATCACTAAGAATGTTGGGAGGGAACCACCTCCTACTTTCCCCTCCTTCCACCTCATCTAGTGGTTCTGGATATGTATTCCCCCCCTGGCATCACACATTAAACAGAGTCCTTAGGGCATCCCTGAGACCTAAACACTGTTTAAAGAGTGGTTAAAAGCCCACCTTTTACACTAATCTAATTCTGTCTTTCTTTTTCTCATTGTTGTTCTTTCTTTCTGCCCTCGGGTGTAAGCTGAGCTCTACACACAAACAAATCCATAAATAATATTAATGTACATCTTTAAGTGGTTTTAAAACATCAACGTCAAGCAGTTAGTACACAGTCTAAAGTGCAGAATTAGCCCGCACGTTGTTGCGTTTAATTTGGAAAAAAGAGCATGGATGGTTTATCCCTATCACCAGGCTATTGTTTATGTCCTGGGAGTCAAATATATTACATGTTATTAAGGACAATACACCTTCCATGTTTGCTGTTGAGTTTAGGATCACTATAGTTCATTAGATCAAATTGTTCACGATACCTTGGTCACAAGCAAGCTAAACTACGGGAACACCCTCTATGAGGTGATCAACAAAAAACTCTCCAGAAGGCTGCAGACCATTCAGAACATGAAGCAAAAAATCACTTTCAACCTCCCACATCACACTCACTTCACACCACAACGAACCGAAAGGAGATTCACTGGCTTCCTATTCACAAACAAGCTCAATTCAAACTCCTCACCCACACTTTCAAGGCACTACATAACACTGGCACAGTATACCTCAGAAATCCCACCTGCTTTCACAAACATTCCAGACAAGTATTTGGATTCCTACTTGCACACATCCCACGCATATGGAAAAAGAGATCCGGCAGTCGAGCCTTGTCCTACATTAACTCGTAAAGTGTGGAGCAACCTGCCACTACACATAAGGGCCTCCCTCTTACTTATTTAATTCCACAAGAAGGTGAAGACCTAGATTTCTGAGTAGTCCCACAAGGCCCTAGGTTTGACTAGCTCACACCTGCTCAGTACTAGGATAACCTTCCATGTAATAGGGTGCTCTATAAATCTTCATTACCTAAAAAAAACATAACATAACATAAATATCCACATAAGTCACTGAACAGGAGGGTTCTGCAAGACGTTTTATCACACTACCTAGTGCTGCTCAAAAGTAATATTGAAAACTCGGTTGTGCCCATCCAAAGTTGTTCCTGTGAACTTGAAGTGAGTTAAATGATTGCATAAGTCCTTCAATTGAGCAAACTCTTGAATAGATACAAGACCTTGGATAAGATGGTATTTTTGACAATATTTACCTGACCAATCATGGGAAAATGTAATAACATTATAAAAAAAGTTTGTGACACATCCGACCCGAGAGCATAAGATCCTATTAAAACAATTCACAACGACACTGTGAACTGTGTCTTTCTCATGAAATTACTTTGTGGGATGGGTTATGTAGTCAAAACATAAGCAATGCACAACAAGGGTGTGAGTTATACCTACTTCAGTAACCTGTAGCTGGTGAATTTCAGTTTTTTTTCTGTTTGAAATGTTACGTTTGAATTTTCATGTCCACCGAAATATAACGTCACTGTAACTTTTTTAAGGTTTTTGGTTTATTATTGTGAAGTAGGATAATATTACCACATCTAACTATAACGTCACTTTAATCTTTGTTTCTTTCATTGAATTTCTAGCTTTGTTTTTTAAAGCAAAGTAAGATTTTATTAGCATATGTAACTATGACAAACCCTGCCCACAAGGGGTTGGCCTGGGGCCACCCCCCATGGAAGACCAATTTCCCTGCGGATGGTCTTCGGTAGTGCGTGGCGTGAGGTTAGTCGCAGATCCTAGCCCAGGCTAGGCCCTGTTCCCACTGCACCCCTGCAGGCGGCCAACTCCCCCAACAAACAGTGCAGAACCTTCCACAGTGAGTGGAGTTAGGCACGCACATGGCCTGACCTACCCAAAGGGACACACACCCCATTATGTTTGATCCCCTGGACACTTGCTGGAGTAAGGGGGTCACTCTGGCTCTGGCTCTTGCAAGAGCCTTACAAGATTGCAGGGTCCGGATCTTTTTTTTAAATTTGGTCACGGGGCGGTCTCCCTACAAGCTCCATGGGTTGCATCCACTATGCACAGACGACGAAGGCAGATGGCCTCATGGCTTGGCCCATGGCCAGAGCCTATGCTCAACCTCCCTGTAGGCAGACAACTAGCCACTTGGAACAGCCTTTGGCCTTGTGCAGCTGGTTTTGGTAGAAGGAGGTTGGCAGCACGTCCAGGCCTCCAGCTAGGCTCTGCGCCTAACGCCCCCGCATATGGAAAAGTAATCCATCATTGCGTATGGCCTGCACAATGGCAGTTTGTTGCAGGGTGTTGTCTATGACTAAACCTTTGTCATTTTTTTAAAGGTTTTTTTGGTACCACAGAAGGTACTGTACTGGGTAACTCAATACTAGCATCTTGAAAAAAATATTGATTTTTATTTTACCTAATGGTGGTGGTTCCTTGAGACTCTTCTACATGGCCTTAATCCTACTCATTTATGAGCTTTTTCATTTTTTATTTCAGGACTTGGAAACCGAGTACTGTTTATGGTGGCTGTAAGACTTTGTTTAAATTTGCAACTAACCAATCAGATCACTTGGTATGGGCACCAGTACTGCAGTACCAAACGATTGATGGTGAGAAAAAGTTTGTTACCATGGGACTCCTGTGGAAATCCCAGGGAATCAACTGTCCAGATATACCTAACTTCTTCTGAGTGTTAAAATTTTCATCCCCAACCCAAGCCCTTCTTTAAACACTTATTTCTCGAAAACAGCTAACAGTTCCACACCAAAAGACAAAAAGCACACTTTCTTTCCTAACTTTTGCCAAATTTAGTGTAATCCAGCTTAGCCTTTTTTTACTGTAACAGAGACCAAAGGAACATATCTACAAAAGAATGGTGGAACGCGGGGTTGAGTCAAAATAGCTAACATAGTGCTCCACCATTCTGAAAACACAGGAATGCTCCGTATTTACAATATGTGGCATCCCTACGTTTTCCCTAGCGCTGGCGCTGAACTCAGCTGCCTAGAGCCAATGCAGGGACCCTTGCACCAAAGTGCAAGAGTGCCTGCGTAGAGGGAATGACTGTTTATATGCAGGAAGGTGTCCCTTCCTGCACATAAACAATCCAGAATGGTGATTTGTAACTTCTATGTGTGCTGCATTGTGCAGCACACTTAGATGTTGCAAATCGTCAGTTTTTAAATTAATGTTTATGTGCAGGAAGGGACACCTTCCTGCACATAAACAATCATTCATGGTGTTTTGCTGTTTCTATGTGTGCTGCACAATGCATCACACATAAAAACAGCAAGAACGAGGAAAGCATTTCTCCTCATTTTGCTATGTTAAGACCAGGTTTTCCCTGGTCTTAATTTTGGCGCTGCCTCCTATTTATACCACCTTTGTAAATAGGGGGTAGCATCAAAATCAATGGGCGTTGCGGTGGAAAGCCCACCACAACACCTATTGTCCACCCCTTTCACGCTAAGTATAGCGTGAATGAGTTCTTTATTTAACGCCACCATGTAACGCCGCCTTGTAAAAAAGGTGAAGCCCCTATCACTACAGGAAAGTCAATAAAAGTGATATTCATGTGTGATAGGGGCTTGTAAATATGGCCCAAACTTTCCTATGGGATTTAAGAGGGGAAATGGCACTTTTGGGAGTCCTTTTTTCGGGGCCGGCACTTGACCAGGCTAATCAGCTCAAAAAGTTTCCTGAAGGAACTGAGGTGAATAAACTTGTGTTTTTGAAAGTTTTGTGCAGATTCGTCAAACAGCACCCAAGTTATTAGAGAAACAAAGGCTTTTCCTATGGAAACTGTAACCTAACTATAAATACGTAGTGGTAGGATATAGACTTTTTTAGAGTTAAAAAGCATACATCTAAATAATGCTACTGTTAATTTACTTTCTTTAATACGCTTAAATTTAAAATGAATTAAATGAAATAGTTAACTTAGCTTAACAAATATTGAAATGATTTATAAACATAACTTATAACCAAGTTTATTATAAATTAAATCGAAATAAAAATGGGAGTCATAGTGGGTGATTTTAATCTTAAAGTCTTGTT
This sequence comes from Lissotriton helveticus, assembly GCF_964261635.1. NCBI lineage: Eukaryota > Metazoa > Chordata > Amphibia > Caudata > Salamandridae > Lissotriton > Lissotriton helveticus. The sequence continues at coordinate 841,068,599 of NC_136070.1, forward strand.
CAAAAGTTAATATTTAAAAATGTATTAAAATATTGAAATTATTTTACAATTTAATACAAAGTTAATTTTATGACGTAGTGTGTTGTATCTTTTTCTTTAAGCGTCTATATTAATAATAATGTTTAAAACTATTTATTTATTTAAATTAATTGCATTTATTTATTTTTAAAACATAATAGATTGTATTACATTTCTCTGTATTTTACCCTACAAACATCTCTGCCCGGTGGCAGAGATCTCTAAAAGCAGGTGGAAAGATTCTTAGAGGAACTTTGCACTCATAAGTTTAGTCGTATGACTCTCCACCTCCGACACTTAAGTCTACATGTAGTGAATAGGTAAATGTGGAGATTTACACTAGGTATAGTAGTAAACATACCCTCCTATTGTGTTATCCTTATATGCTGTAAGTAAGCCCTATGCCAGATTTGTCACAACACCATTTTCAGAAGATAGTTTTGTACAAGTCAGCTGTCCTGGTGTACTAGCGTCTCAGCACATTCTGCAGGTGGCAGCTAATGTGGTGCCTATGTGCCTGAGGCCTTTTTGGAGGGAAACACCTTTATGGGGCAGGCTGCAGTTTGGCTCCTACAAAGGTCTAGGAAGCACGAAACCCACTCACAGGTCATAATCTGTGTGTGCAGCACATGAGCAGTAGATTCCAGCTAGAGTCACAGGCTGTGGGCCGTGTTTGTTTCCTATGCCCAGCAGAACAGAATGTGGCCACATAGAAGTTTCAAATCGCCATTTCAGATTGTGTATGTGCAGGAAGGTGTCCTTTCCTGCATATAAACAATCACTCCCCCCAATGCAGCCACCCTTGCACTATCGTGCAAGGGTGCCTGTGTAGGCGCTAGGCAGCTAAATTTAGCGCCAGTGCACGGAGAAACGCAGGACTGCACTATATTCTTGTAAATATCGTGCAGCCCTGTGTTTCTAAAGTGACAGAGCGTGTCATTAGCCTTCTTGGCTTAACGACACACATCACTACTTTCCTTGTAAATATACCCCCAACTGTTGTTGCAAAACACCTGTGACCTGGGTGATTGCTCCACCATTTTAAAATGTGATGTAGGCATCAAGGGTTTGTTCCCTTGCAAACGTTTCAGCTTGTACAGAACTGTCTTTGTCAGTGCATTAATGTGAGCTTGAAGGTTCAGATTTTTATCTAGTGTGAAGTCAAGAGATTTAGCACAATCTGCGATTATTTATTTACAATCCAATATGGCAAGTGAGTAAAGCTATGATTGGGATTGACATTGAGCTCTGTAGAGGGGAGATGAGAATTCAAGGGCCTAGTCACAAACTGAAATTTGTAGTACATTTAGTAGTACTTTTATTAATATACTACAAAATGATATTCACTGTGCGGAGATCTCTGTCCCAACTGCAGTGTCAGTAGATGTAAGTATACGTTTTAGTAATATATGTAAGAGAGATAAGGGGGGATCGCTAGAAAATAGAGGATATTTACTACAAAATTAGGGATTAATGGAGGAGTAAAGAGGAGTTCAGGGAAGGACGTGCATCTACCCACAAAAGAGTAAGCAAATTCCTATCCACAAAGTGAAATTCTAAAGTTAATACAGCCAACAAGGACTCAAAACAGTCATGATTGTACTCCTGCTCAGAGCTAGATTAAGGCCAACACCACACATGGTCAACAAATGGACAGCAACACCCCCCCCCATAGAAATAATGGAGGTAGGTACTTAAAATAAACTGTATATTCAGCTCCAGCCCCTGTTTCTGAGAATGGAGACATGTATGTTTACACTTTTAACTAAATTTACACTTATAAACTGTGGATAGCCAATAGTAGTCAAAAGTGTACAAGTAAACAAACACATATAGATGTAGTTATGTGTAAGTTTACCTTTCTGACTAGGTCCACCAGTCATTAGAGGATTTGAAAAACCACCCAGAATTGATTGCCCTGTAAGGTTTGACCTAAAAAGGTTATGTCCTCAGTTATATTTGTGTATCATTGGAATAGAGAGGATAAGAAATGATATGCTTGAGTTTTTCAGCAGTGTGGCAAAATATTCTATATACTGATCAACGAGAGCTGGAAAGACAACGGATCCTTGAGGAGCATCCTTTCCTAGAAGTGCAGTGTTGGGGAGAGTCCTGCTTATCTTTATTTGTTGGGAGTGGTTTACTAGCACCTTTCATCCATACTCTAACTCTGAGGGTGGTCAGTGGTTTGTTAAAGCTGGCCATGTCAAAGGCTTCTTACAGGTCAAGAAGGATAAAGAGACACAAAACACCATTTTGAGAAGGTGTAGTGCATCCTTAGATTCTTGCAGAATACATTATTCTTTGCAACAGCCTGCTCTAAACAGAACTGAGGTTAGTCGAGCAGGTCACAGACAGTAATGAATTGTTGACTTGAGTAGCTAGACAGCTTTAAGTTTTTTGACAGAAAATAAAGATTACTTTCTGGGCAGAATCTGTCCTTTTTTAAGCCAGCCTGGGAGTTTGCCTTGAACCAAAGAGGAGTTGCCCACACTTGTCAAGTACAAGGTAGTATGCCCGCTGATCCCTTTAACCTTTGAAGCAGGAACTGGATCACTGAATTAACATGAAGTTCTAGTATTATTTGTAATGAGTTCGCTTTTCAAGATTTTTTTGAAGTTGCCTCTGAAATTCAGAGACTTCTTCACCTATTTGTTATGATTTTTCAATATCCAGCAAGTGGAAATATTTTGTGTGCTGTTTACCAAGTAAAATTGCTTTTTTGGTATGGTTTCTTGCTGGGTTAAAATTATATCTGAAGAAGGAGGCCTTTGTGTCCAAGATGTTATTACCTTTTTTGTTTCCTACCAATGCCCAGTGGTCGGCTTCGGCTTATTGCTGTTAGATGTGAATGCCAAACACTTCTCACCACTCTGAGTTTCTTTCTTTGTTCATTTAGCTATTTAGAATACCATTCTAATGAATTCTTGATTTTCATCCGGGTTTCCTCGTCTATTGTGTTTGGCATGGTTTTTATTGTTGTATCAGTTAAATGTGTCACGTTTAACTACTCTTTGTCCTCCTGCAGTTTAGTCGAGATATTCTGTGAAGTGTATAGATGTTATGGGCTTTAGTGGCGCTTGTCCATTTCTTTGATTTTTTTACTAGAACTGTTAATTAGTGTTTTTGGCTGAAATTAGGTGGAAAGAATCACATGTTTTGGGGGTTCTGTTAACATGGATCCTTCCTTCTCTATCAAAATATCTAAAGTGGACTTTTTCACATGTGTGGAGGCAAGTGAAAGTTGTGTCAAGTCATCTTTTTTTCACAGGAGGTAGAGTTGATAATCTTAGGAGTCCTGAGGGTTGCAGCAATGGAGGTTGTTGTTTGAGGATGGCAATGATTTGTTGGGTCTTAGGTCTGACATTTGTTCCATGAATGAGCTATTGTCAATTGGTGTGTTGGATAATATGGGGCAGATTTACAAGCCCCTTGCGCCACTTTTGCGTCATTTGTCCCATGCTAAAAGTGACGCAAAAGTGGCGCAAGAGGCTTGTAAATCTGCCCCTATATGTTTTGAGTGACTTGCATTCTTTGTTCTACCCCAAGGCATTGGAATTACGGCATGTGAATTGGTTAGAGTCTCTGAGGAATATTTTGACCCCTCTGGTTTTCTCTTCTCTGTCCAGTTTTTTTATAGTGTAATCTGGAGGGCTAAGCAGATTTATAGCTGGTTGCAAGGTTTCATTTGATCACTTCTCTGACCAGAATATTTTCTTTAATAGTGTCAGACACCTCTTTACAGTATTTTTCTGAAGATTTACAATGATGTAGGAAACATTTTAGGGCAAATGCTATAAAAGTGCATTATCTATCTTACTGTAGAAAAGAACTGTCTTTCTGAGGTAACTGTCAGTAGGGTACACTATGGTTTGGGGAACTCTGGGACTCTTAAAGAGGAAGGATCCTTTTTCTCAATCAACAATAAAAGCCTATAAGGCTGCATTTTATTTTTCTTCTCTTCATACATTTTCACCTCCCTGCACATTAAGTGCTACATTACAAGTTTGAAACTGATATTCGGAATCATCATGTGCGCACAGAAGAAAACTGAGCCATGGGGCATGGCTCATCATGAAGAGAGGTGGACATTCATTTTTAAATGAACTGTCTGGCATATGCATCAAGCAAAAATCCCCTCGCAAAAATTGTAATTCGGTAAAATAGCCGGTAAGCGCCCGCAAAACAACACTTTCCAATGCATCAACCAAAATTGCGAAATTTTCAAGATAATCGCATAAAATGCCCCGCAAATTTAGCGATTAGCAAAATAGTGATTATATATTAACGAAAACTAAAACTGCTCCTGTCAATAGCGATTAGCTAATAATGAATCGCAAACCAATGCATCAAAACTGGCAAATAGCGATTTTCCTCAAAATCGCTATTTAGCAAGAGCAGAATAAGGGGAACCACAAGCAGGAGGTAAGGTTGAGAAAACCACAAAAAAAAAAAATTTCACAGGTGCAACCAATCTCAAACCCTTTGAAAATGCATCAGGAGACTCCGTAAGCCATTCACAATGGCAGCCCCCTATGTGCTTGCAAGGAGGATGAGGAAAAAGGCAATAGCCCAGCGCAGGAGGAGGATACAGGAGAGGGTATTCTGTGTGCGCATAACATTGCTAGGCCAAAATGAGGAAGAAATATAGGATAAGTATTGTCTGAATCGTGCAATGATACTGCGCCTAATTGCAGATTTGGAACCCCTACTGCAGCACCAGACCCGTAGGACCAATGCCATACCTGCACACATCCAGGTCCTATGTAGCCTGCAGCTACTGGCGTCAGGCAGTTTCCAGGGGGTCGTAGCGGTAGCCGGAGGTTTATCCCAAAGCACACTCTCACGCTTCTTCCGTAAATTCCTTGACGCCATGATGACATATATCCATACCCACATCACCTTCCCCACAACCCCACAGGAGATGAATCAGACCAAACTGGAGCACTACCAGGTGGCTCAATTCCCACACGTCATTGGATGCATTGACTGCATGCATGTCCCCATCTGTCCCCTCTCAGCCAACGAGTACATCTTCTGAAACAGGAAGTCTTACCGCTCCATCAATGTCCAGGTAGTGTGCAATGCTAAGCATATAATAACGGACATCATAGCACAGTTTCCCGGAAGCACACATGACTCGTATATATTCTGCCACAGTGGCATCCACCGGCATCTGCTGGGCGGTGAATTTGCAGAGGGACACCTGTTTGGTACATATATATACCTATTGGTCACATCATTATACCAAATGTGATTGCATTACTGCGGCTAACCCTTTGCTTCCCACCCTGTAGGTGACAGCGGATACGACTTGCACGAATACATCCTGACCCCTTACCTCAACCCAGCAACACCGCAGGAACAGCGCTACAACGCGGCACACATTAGCACAAGGAATGTGGTTGAAAGGACATTTAGAATACTATAAAGTCGCTTCCGGATCCTTCATAAGACTGGTGGTGCCTTACAGTACAACCACGAAAATTGCTGCAGGATTTTGGCAGTATGTGCCATTCTGCACAACATTGCCATGAGAAGAGGCATACCAATCGAAATGGACGAGAATGACAATGATGTTGACGCCAACCACACGCACAACACCGCCAAGCATATGTGGCAAACACAGCCGAAGGCCAGAGGAGACGTGCACACATTGTCAGGGACGGTCCGGGACTATGTGGGGAACACAGTCAGGGACTTGGGCAAGGACTGGGCACTGGGTAGAAAACTTACACAGGAAGAGGAGTACAGCGCTGCCCAGGATCATACAGGGAGTCAGAGGAGAAAGAGGGATCCAGAGGGAAAGTCTGTGCAAGTGAACAAGATGGGTAAGACTTAGAAAGGAAGGGCACTCACAAAGCAATTTAGCATTCAGACTAACTACACCCAGGACTAATGTGCAAGACATATATAGGAAACAACAGTAACAATAAAGGGGGGGGGGTAAAGCACTCAGGAGCTCCACACGGGAAGACTGAAGCTCAGTAAGTTTCTTACCCACAATTGCTGGTACAGATACTGACTGCAAATACCCACATGTAAGATATGCATGCAAAGGCAGGGTCTGTGCGGCTTATACCTATGGTGTTGTTATAAATGTAACTCAAAGACAATACTCACAGTGAACAAGAAACACCACCTAGGTAGTAAGCTGTGCCCACGGATCCTGGCGATCAAACAGGAACAGGCAAGGCAGTAACAGCAAGGGGGTAGAACTAAACACAAGCACAATAGACAAGGAGCTAGCAAGGAGGAGTGCTTAACAGGAAAGGAAGGAAATCACAGGGCACACTTGGCAGAAAGTAGCTAACAAACATACAAGGTAACAGAAGCAAGACAGCAGAATAGAAAGACAGCAAACTAGAACTGGAACCAAGGAAATGTTAAGAAAGGCAGGGACTGGAAAGGGATATACAGAAGGGGAGGCTACAAGGGTATACTAGAATAGTGCAGGTTAAGGAATCAAGAAAACAAAGAAGCATAGAAGGCAGTATTGGGGCAGGAACAAGAAGTGAGCTAAGGCTCAGGAGTCAAGGCAGCACTGCAGACAGTGCTGGTTCTGGAACAGGAAATTACCAAAGATTCAGGAGTCAAGGTAGCACTGCAGGCAGTGCTAGTTCAGGAAACAGGGAAATTACTTTAGCTCAGGAGACAAGGTAGCACTACAGGGAGTGCTAGTTCAAGAAACAGGACATAGCTACAGCTCAGGAGTCAAGGAGTCAAGAGAGCACTGCAAGCAGTGCAAATCAGGAACCAGAAAGAGCTGAAGTCCAGGAACAGGAATAAACAATAACTATAGCTCAGGAACTCAGGAAACAAGACCACTGCATTCAGGTACAAGGGATAGCTATAGCTAAGGAACTCAGTAAACAAGGTAGCACTGCAAGCAGTGCTAATTCAGGAGAAGGGAAACTGCTGCAGTTCAGGAACAAGGAATACTAAGGCTCATGGGTCAGGGTAGCACTGGAGGCAGTGCTAATGCAGGAACAAGGAACAAGGAAAACAGCAACAGGTCAGGAACAAGGAGAGCAAAAGCTCAGGAGGCCTCGAAACAAGGATCGATCTCACCGGTAAAACAGCTACAATGACCAACCTTTGCCTGAAGGGAGCTGGGGCTTAAAAGAGCTCACAGTAATCATATGCATCAGGTGTGAGCAGGCTAGCAGCAGCCAGCCACAGGTGAGCTGAATCCCTCCACCCATCCTTGGCCTGCAGGGGTGGAGACAAAGCAGTGAGCAGGGAATTCTGGGTAATGGAGTTTCAGGCATGAGCAGGCTGGCTTTCACAAACCCCGGCATGGATTGGGAATGGATGTCAATTCCTAAATGATGTCCAAATGCCTGGAAGTCAGGATATGCATACAGGGGAGTGTCTGGAGGCATATTAGAACACTGGAAAGCCCCACAATTCGGCCCCCTGGTGGTGGGCACGAGAGCACAGGGAGCGAATCGTGACACACATCACACAACATAATTTCTGAGATAGGTAAGAATGAGCCATCAGAAGATATCGTGGACTGAGAATGTTTTATTGACATGAGCACATATTAAACAAAAGATTGAGGTGTTGAAAAATGTGACGGTGATTGCATAGGTTGATAAAGTCAAAATAAACTAGTTGACAGCACTGGAGGGCAATCACGTTGTTGAAATGGACCATGGTTACGCCACCATGGCCTAAGAGGTGTATATACATGGCTATCACCACTTGCCACGTACCCCCAGCCTCCTGTCGCATGACTCTTTAACATCAGCTTGATGTGTGCTTGTTGGTGTTGAGCTGCGCGAACTGCGCCTCCTGTTAGTGCTTACTGGCATGGACATACTACTCGGGCTCGATGCCTCCTCACTGCCCTCCTCCCCTTCCTAGTTGCTGGCAATCACAGTCCCAGACTGTAGGTTTTCCACGGAAGTGGTAACTTGGCCTAAGGCCCTTGCAACGTCCCCACAGAAATGGCCCCGATCAATCTGTAAAGACACGGAGCGCCGTGCCAATACTGCAGTGGTGTTGCTCAGCTTTGTTATGGCCCTCGTATTTGCTGACATCCGGAGCAAACTCTGCTGATGCCTCCGATGCTGGGAGCGTTGTCCTGCAAGGACAGCACGGGTGAGCTCCTGTAGGCTATTGTTTGTCTGTCAGTTTTCCTCCGCAACAACTGTAGTGAGCTCATGCACACAGTCAGACATAGTGCTCATGTGTTTGGCCAGCTTGGTAAACTGCATGTTTATGGTGCCCATATATCTTCCCTGCAGGCACTGGACAAGAAACATCTGCGACTCAACGCTGCCATATACATTTGGAGCCTGTTCTACATCGGCCACAATGCGGGTCCTGGGCCTGCGCCGTTGTCCTAGTTGCAGCTGTGCTGGTGTTGGGGCTGGTGAAGGGACATGTGGCTGGCTGGGGACTCTTGTGGGTGATGGAGTCAGCTCTGATTTCATTTCTGGCAGTGCGGGTACATGTGCCCTGCGTTTTGGTGGGGGTGGGGGTGTAGATTTAGGCTCCACAGGGATCTCTACATCCGTCTCTGCATGTGTCTCAGAGACGATGAGCCTGTCACTGTCCTCAGAGTCCACATGAGCTGCATCTGTGTGTGAAACAGTGCAGTGTTAGTATTGTTTGTTCCTAAATATGTTCCTCACATGGCCTACTTCGTACATATTGAATCACTGATTAAAACTAGCTGTATGACATGATGTGTTCTTATGTTTAATTAAGCATTGATGATTATCCATGGCCCCTTGGCTCACCTGACTACAACTACCATGATGCTTCATGTGTATGAGGTAATATTTGGAATGGACTTGTCCATGCACACTGTCATTTGAATGGGGGTGTGTGCATGGATATACAGTATGCATAGTATTAGCGCTTGCATGCATCTTACCTTGTTGTATACTAGCTGCGCCGGAAGTCTCCAAATGGGTGACTCCACGACTGCCTCGGGCTCGATCGTCCCCTCAACAAGGTCATCCAGGGCTGTGTTGGCGGGTGCTGTCGATGGTCCCCCTCCTGTGCCAGCTGCATCCTTCACCCTTTCGGCTATGCGCTCCTTGGCATGCTTCCTGAGGTCGTACCACCTTTTCTTCAGGTCTTCTATGCTGCGGTGGGTGACTCCCACAGCATTCACTCTCTCCTTGATGCGCAGCCATATTTTGCGCTTCTCCACCTCTGGCACCTTCAGGGACAACTTGCCAAACAGTTTGTCGTGGCTGCTGCTCACCCCCTCTATCAGGTGTTCAGGTTCCCTGTCCGAGAACTTCATATTTCTCTTCCTCTGTGTGGCACTGGTCCCTGCAGAATTTTTGGCCATCCTGGCTAAGTGGAATGTGGCTGGATTTTGCAGGTGATGTGTCTCTGCTCAGCTTCAGTGTTCTGCCTCCTCCTCTGAGCTCCTCAGGGCACTGAATGAAGCATGGACTGTTTGACTTCCTGGTTGTGATGTCATCAGCTTGCTCCTAACGCGACCGGCATTTTGCGATTTCGCAAATACCGAAATCGCAAATACTGAAATCGGTATTTGCTAGTTTGTGGGTTAGCGACTCGCAATCATGTATTCAGTATTTTTTAGCGATGTTTAAGGGATCACTAAAAAGTACCAAATAAGTACATGCATCTCATTTTGCGATTTTTTTATTAGCGATTCCTTATTTTTCGCAAATAAGGAATCGCTTTAGCGATTTTTGATGCATGTGCACCAGTATGTGTGTGTGTGTATATATACTTATTTATTATATTTAGTATAGATATATATATATATATCTATACTAATATAATAAAGAGAGAGCCCAAACCTTTGAGGCGGGTAAATTCCGGAACCATAGCGCCAATCGGAACACCCAATACAGCATTGCAAAAGACAGTATCAGCAGAGGGACATAGGCTATACAGCAGCCCAAAATATGCATTAGAAGGGGAAAAGAAAGTTTTGTGCAAAGTAGTCCGTTGTGGGCATGTGCGTTGTGCTGTCGGCAAAAGACTGTGGGATTATACCGCTTGCGAGAAGCGTTCTGTGTGGGACTAGCGTTCCAATACGAGTGGGCGTGTCCTTAAGCATTGTTGTGGGTGTTGGACGTTGATGCGATGTAGTGCGTCTAAGTGGCGTAGGCTGGAGCGGACAAACACGTTCGGGATGGAGCGAACACACACGCGTCGGCTGGAGCGGAAAAAAACGTTTGCAGCTGGAGAAGACACAGTTCGCATAGTGCAGTGGCGTCGGCTACAGCGGACAAACTCGGTCACGACTGGAGCATGTTAAGGTACATATTCGGCTGGAGCGTGTTAAGGTTTTAAAATAAAAACACGTTCGCGGCTAAAGCGTGTTACGGTTTTGAAATACAGTATTATTACCTACCCGAACCATTGAAGACATTCTGCTTTCATGCCCAGACAACGTCGGGACGGGCTGCTAGTATATATATATATATGTTTGGCACTTGTGCTGAACCACGCGCAAGGTGTGCACCCCCCACAAGTGTCCAAAGGGGGTCGCAAAAAGGTAGACCCTCGGACTACCCCGCATCAAGCCTGCATTGGAGAATGCTGTAAATACAGTCCATACCTGCAAGGAGTCACGCCCCTACTTCATAGGCGTTTCCGTCTCCAGGACAGTCTGAAGTGCGAGGAAGGGGGAGAGGAGTGTGGATGTCATCACCTGAACCCCGAACAAGCGCCACAGCTTCCGCCAGACGACATGACACACCGGCTGCGGACAATACAAGAAATTGAGCCGGTAATTGATTTTGCCGCCGGCATGCTTACAAATGCTGCATGCTGGGAAATGCAGTTTACTATCAAAAGCAGAGGCGATTCCATGCCGTGTTTGTCAGGCAACCCACACTACTTTAGAAGGTGGGATGGACAATAAATAATTGACAATTGGGAACTGCAAGCAGAGACACAACTCGACCAGGGGGGCATTTGAGAAAGGAAAAACCCCTGGAACGCGTCATGCCCATGGTCTGATGAGAAAATTAAAGGCGGATGTTCCACAAGCCCCGTGTGCTGCCTGTTTCTTTCTGGTGGAGGAGACGTCGTGGGCAATATATATATATATAGCCTTATGTGAACAAGCTCCCTTGTGGAGTGAAACGCGTCATTTATAATAAAACGTTTTTCCTGCATACTCACTGGAGTTGATACGTTCTTGAGCTTATCTGACCGTTTGATTTGATGTGGCGTCTTGAGGTCTACACCCTGCCGTAGCCTGTCGTCCATTGACAGGTTGGGATCCTTTCTTCATATATATATATATATATATATATATATATATATATATATATATATATATATATATATATATATATATATATATATATATATATATATATATATATATATATGTTTTTTCATATGTATGTATGTATATATATATATATATTCACTGAAAAAACCATAGGTTATAGATCATATATAGTTAGGAATTAGCATTTAAAAAACCTTATTTTACTCACACAAAACCATTGAAATTCCATATATAGTTAGTTGCACTAACTATATATCGCGCACCTGCAATCCACTGCTGATGATGTCACATATTACATCATTCATGACATGGTCAGTGACATCACTGATGACATCACTGATGACATCTCAAATGACATCACTGATGACATCACTGATGACATCTCATTTGACATCAATGACCACATCACTGATGATATCATTCATGTGACAATACAATGCATCTCCTCACATTTTAATATAACCTCTGTTTCACCCAGTGTTAAATACAGAATATAATTTTTGAAACCATTGACACACCAATACTAGTTACTACATACGCACTCACTGATTCCTACGTCTACACACACCTTCACTCATTCACCCATACTATCATTCATACATACAATCACTCATCTTTACAACACTATCATATGCACTCATACACCTATACAGACACTCACAGTCTGCCACTCATCCATGGAGTTACTCACACACCTAGTCAGTCCTGTAAAGAATCAATGACACTTCCATTTTCTTGTCTATACAGTTAAACATAGAGCACCTTACATTTTCAAACATATACTAACACATACTTACCTTGTTATACAATCATTGATACAAGTACACATTGATCTGCACAGAGTCACACACCTCCCAGCCAGCCACACACACACTCAGTCTCCCATACAAATACTTGGACAATCAATCAGTAACCCATATAGTTAATCATATAGCTACTGATCAAAACATGCAGCAGTTTACAGAACAACAGACATAATGATGCACAAATTAAGACACTTTAGTCACTAACCCATGCACTCAGTGAGACACATTTAATCACTCACTCATGCATTCAGTCATGCACCTACTAAATCCTTTGTCCAGACACTTATACTTCCACTCATTCTTCAATATGTAAGACACATTTTAACTTTACAGAAACATACAGTCACTGGATGTTGTCATCAGTGATGTCATCAGTGATGTCATTTGAGATGTCATCAGTGATGTCATCAGTGATGTCACTGACCATGTCATGAATGATGTAATATGTGACATCATCAGCAGTGGATTGCAGGTGCGCGATATATAGTTAGTGCAACTAACTATATATGGAATTTCAATGGTTTTGTGTGAGTAAAATAAGGTTTTTTAAATGCTAATTCCTAACTATATATGGTCTATAACCTATGGTTTTTTCAGTGAATTTTCAAGGTTTTGTAAATGCTAATTCCTAACTATATATGGTCTATAACCTATGGTTTTTTCAGTGAATTTCAATGGTTTTTTAATAGCAAATATCATAAGCTGTCGAATGTCAAGTACGTGGTAAGTGAAAACATTTTCGTGTTTATGCACACTGATCTGCTTTGAATGGTGCCCCCCCCCCTCATTTCTATTAGGAGTACTCTCTCTTTGCAGATAGTGAAAGGTAGTTAACGCAGGTCTTTGCCCCCATTGTAATCCGTCGTGCCTGCTTCTCTCTCCATTTGATTCATTGTTATCCAAGTATTTACTGTTTTAGAATTAGTTCTCTTTGGTTCATTCTCTATTTACAAACAAACACAGAGTCGCAATACTCTGTTTAGTCTTTGCAGATAACGAAAAATCGTGTAAAAAAAAGAAAAGGAATCGAGCAAAATCAGTAGGCCACTAATGGGATCTCTTTTTGACCTCGCTAAAATAGAAACATTAGGAACAACCCCTCATGACAAATACAAAACTAGTGAGATGAACTGAACTCCACACAATGATGGCTGCAAAACAGCTCGGCTCCGCCACCCACCCCGCCCAAAATAACGATAAAGAACGGCTGCCATGATTGGTTGCGGAATGACCACGACGGAGCTACGAAATGGTGCTGCTCTCATGCTAACCCCAGCTCCAGTCTGAAACATCCAGAAACACTGTAGACTACCAATTCGATCAGTTCCGGTAGCGCCCCAATGTAACCCGATAGAGAAGAACTAGCCCTCCCCTCTTTGACTGATGGTTCTTGTTGCCTGTCCCTTCTGTTGTCATTTAACAGAACTATTTAGCCTGCTGAAAGGGGTTGTGTTCCGACCGCTGGTTGGTGGAGACATTTTGACTATATTCTGTACCTGCGTTGTCGCGTAATGCGTCATATGACGCGCCGCGTTAGCGCATCCGGAAGTCATCCGGGGCGCGCAGCGCGTAACGTAAGCATAACAAGTCATGTGACTTGTTAATAAAACTTTTCATTGGTTCATTTTACTTTTCTTATTGTAATGATGAAAGGCTTGGTCATCTGACCTAAAAATTACGCTTTTCATTACTTCCGAACATTATTTTTTCTTAAATATATGTTATAATGTTCCAGGCTAATGTACTTTCCCGGAAATTTTACAACTGTCCTGCAAGTAAAATATATTCTTTTTTCGAGAAAAAGAGCGTTTCTTCGTCCCATGACGGAGCCGTTGAGCAAAAGAGGGTCGACCTGCTGTCTTAGTCGCCGATACGCCTGAATATGAGATTCTTATCGATCACTTTATGTTGCAGGAATAGAAAACACAACAGCCCTTGACCATTTATCTTTACTGCGTTCCTTCGTATTATACCTTTTACCCTTCATGTAATTGGTCTGCTTTATTTCACTTGCCTTTTAATGATTCTAAAACAGTGACTATTATAAAAAACTTTACCAATGTATATACTACTACCATGTTTTCTTTTAAAAACCTTTATTGTGAAAATTTCATTATACAAATACGAGCCTATAACCACGTGGGCCGGCCACGGAGCAAACTGTAATCGTATATGATGAATAGACATTTACACTGTAGAGGAACGTAACGGGCGGGCCATTAGGTTGCAAGAACTAAGGTGTCTAACAGTTACGGAATCGGTGGACGTACATTTTATAATTAAAATACGACAGGGCCAGTTACAATAAAATTATCTAGATATACATTTGCGGGCAAGTACCATGGGTGACGTTAATTCGAACTTTCAACAGTACAGTAATCAATAACACATCAGAACTTAATATCAATAGGGATGTCGAAATATTCAATCAATTCTCGTCCCCGCCCGCCATGTGCTTCAAAACTGCATACGTATCTCGTGATTTCAAGGTTCTGCAACCAGTACACAACAAGGAGTTACGAGTCCCATTTATTCTGGCGCCATTTTGGGCGAGGACGGGCAGGTCCAGGATATAGTCAAAATGTCTCTACCAACCATCGACTATGATGATGTTCATATGCTGTATTTATTAGAGTAACACTCATCTGTCCACATGAAATTAATTTGCCACAATCTAAACATGTCATTTTAATCTTTCCAAAGTTCTTCTAAATATTTGGGACCGTTTCCCTTGCCTCTGAAGCTCTCAGTGCCACTTCTTTGATGAATGTACTAGCAGGTCAGGGGTTCTCCTCCAAATCTCTCTTTTATGCAGCACTATAATTAATTGGTGCCACCTCTCCATATGACGATGCATGGTATAGTTACCACAACTATATTTTTTTTCGGTTCCTCTGGAGAGTTCATCGTGGCAGATGAAGCGTGTAACGTACCGGGCATTTACCTTTTTTTGCATGTACAGGAAAGGAAAAAAAAATCGAGCGTCCGAGTTCTAAGGTGTCCCAGGGCCATTTTAGTGGACCAGGCCCAAATCCAAAGAACAGGCCGCCATTTTGAGAGTCCTGTTGCAGCCGCCTGTCGCTGTAGCATCAAGAGCAGCCGAAACTCAGCTGAATGGCAACTGAAACGGTAAAGGGGCGCCCCACTACAGCAGACGAGCCAGGCCCAAATCCAAAGAACAGCTATCTCACAGGCTAATGGGGCGACCCACGCCGAGTTTCAGCATTGTAGGATGACCACACAAGTACAGCAACTTGCTAGACATCACCTCGGTGCCATCCGGATCTCGGCGCCCCACTGCAGATGAAGTGCCTCTCAACTATGAAACCACCACGGTGACATCCGGATCTTGGCGCGTTGTGCTGCCTTCGGCCTATTCGCACATCGGTCCGCTACTGACGCCATCTCACAGGCTAATGGGGCGACCCACGCCGAGTTTCAGCATTGTAGGATGACCACACCAGTACAGCAACTTGCTAGACATCACCTCGGTGCCATCCGGATCTCGGCGCCCCACTGCAGATGAAGTGCCTCTCAACTATGAAACCACCACGGTGACATCCGGATCTTGGCGCGTTGTGCTGCCTTCGGCCTATTCGCACATCGGTCCGCTACTGACGCCATCTCACAGGCTAATGGGGCGACCCACGCCGAGTTTCAGCATTGTAGGATGACCACACCAGTACAGCAACTTGCTAGACATCACCTCGGTGCCATCCGGATCTCGGCGCCCCACTGCAGATGAAGTGCCTCTCAACTATGAAACCACCACGGTGACATCCGGATCTTGGCGCGTTGTGCTGCCTTCGGCCTATTCGCACATCGGTCCGCTACTGACGCCATCTCACAGGCTAATGGGGTGACCCACGCCGAGTTTCAGCATTGTAGGATGACCACACCAACTTGCTAGACATCACCTCAGTGCCATCCGAATCTTGGCATCTCAACGCCTAGTGGTATCTTCCATACAAAAAATATTGTTACGCTGCCTTTGGCCCCATTCGCACATCAGTCCGCAACTTAGACATCACCTCGGTGCCATCCGGATCTTGGCATCTCAGCGCCTTGTGGTGTCAGTCAGAAAATATTGTTGTGCTGCCTTCGGCCTATTCGCACATCGGTCCGCTACTGACGCCATCTCACAGGCCAACGGGGCGCCCCACGCCGACTTTCAGCATTGTAGGATGGCCACACCAGTGCGGCAACTTGCTACACACCACCTCGGTGCCATCCGGATCTTGGCATCTCAGCGCCTTGTGGTGTCTTCTACACCGGAAATATAGTAGAAAATATTGTTGCGCTGCCTTTGGCCCCATTCACACATCAGTCCGCTACTGACACCATCTCACAGGCCAACGGGGCGCCCCACGCCGACTTTCAACATTGTAGGATGGCCACAGAAGTGCGACAACTTACTAGACACCACCTCGGTGCCATCCGGATCTTGGCGCGTTGTGCTGCCTTCGGCCTATTCGCACATCGGTCCGCTACTGACGCAAACTCACAGGCCAACGGGGCGCCCCACGCCGACTTTCAGCATTGTACGATGGCCACACCAGTGCGGCAACTTCCTACACACCACCTCGGTGCCATCCGGATCTTGGCGCGTAGTGAAGCTGCAGCAGCTGCAAATAAGCTTCAGACAGTGTTACAACCGCTGCTCAGAACTCTCAACTATGACACCACCTCGGTGCCATCCGGATCTTGGCGCGTTGTATTGCCTTCGGCCTATTCGCACATCGGTCCGCTACTGACGCCGCCTCACGTGCCAACGTATTTTCTCCGCATTTTATAGCCTATGCCGCATAACAGGTCATGTGACTTGTTTATAAAACTTTTCATTGGTTCATTTTACTTTTGGTTTCCTAATGATGGAAGGCTTGATCATATGACCTAAAAACAACACTTTTCATTGGATGAAAACTTTTTTTTTCCCCCAAACGATGAAAGCCCCACCTTGTTTCTGGATGTTTCAGACTGAAGCTGGCGTCAGCATGAAAGCACCACCATCTCGTAGCTCAGTCGTGATCATTCCGCGAGCAATCATGGCAGCCGCTCCCCACCAGAAGCCTGCAGGAGTCGGAGCCCCCAAAACTTTTGATGAATTCTCAAGGCGGAGGGGACGCTTTCGAGAATGGGGTCCAAGACCTAGCAGACAAGCGTCCGATTTCCAAGGTGTCCCGGGGCCATTTCAGTGGACCAGGCCCAAAAAGGAAACAGCCTGCCGCCATTTTGAGAGTCCTGTGACAGCCGCCTATCGCTGCACCGCAAGAGTGGGCGCAACTCAGCTGAATGGCGGATTTTGACACAGTGGACCAAAAGCGGACGGAATGGCAACTGAAACGGTAAAGGGGCGCCCCACTAAAACAGATGAGACTCCACCTGGAGAGGCCCGTTCACGCCGCCTCCCCCGGGGCGCTGCACGCCGTTATTCGGAGCAGCATTGTAGGATACCAAAACCAGTGCGGCAACTTACTGGACATCACCTTGGTGCCATCGTTCTGCTGCCTTGGAACTATTCGCACAACAGTTTGCTACTGATGACCCACCCCCCGCGACGCCCCACGCCGTTATTTGCTGGGTGGCAACTTACTAGACATCACTTTCGTGTCATCTAGATTTCGGCGCGTTCTGCTGCCTTGGAACTATTCGCACAACAGTTTGCTACTGATGACCCACCCCCCGCGACGCCCCACGCCGGAAATCTGGACGTTGTGCTGCGTTGGGACTATTCGCACAGCCGACCGCTACTTCGTTGTTTTTCTCTAAAAATGTTTATATGTTATTACTATTTTTGTTTTCTTGTATATATTTATAAATTATTAAAGTTTTATAATCTTACTACTTTGTCGGAGTGCTATATATTTTTAATGTGACACATAATTGTAAAAACTTTGATGTACAAAGAGTCATCCCTGGAATCTTCCGCTTCACGCTCGGTCCCCTCCCCAATCACAATACAGGATGGTTTTCAGATAATAGCAACGCTTCTGCTGTGACGGATCTCATCGAGTGTGGGCCTTGATCTACTATAACTCCTTTGAAGACGGGTGATTCTTTACAGCTGTGGCCATAAACTACATCTGCAGGGCTAGCTGATAGCCTAGGACCGGCCTGGACAATCGGACACAGAGGAAAAGGAGTGTCAGAGGGTGCGGTAGTGAATAGGGCGAAAGGGAGGTGTCGGGCGGGCACAGGGTGTGATTCTCAGGGAAGAACAGCGCAGATGGGGGGAGGTTTATTACCCATGCATAAAACAGAGAGCGGGGGTGACCACTGCCTGGGGGAGATGCTTGCGAGGGTGGGGAGCCATGCTAAGGATCGACAGCGTGCACAGAGTGGATCTGGTCAAGGCATCTAAAATGGCTGCCGTGCACGACAAAAGTGTGGCATTTGAAAAAAGACAAGATGGCGCACACAATGTTTTTCAACAATTCCTGATTTCCTTCGAATCGAACGTTAACAGACGTTGGGGCATATTACCAAAGTTAAGCGATATTTATCCCTAACGATGCATTGCAAAGATTTTTTTACCGTCAGAAATTATCGCAGATAAACCTTGCTATTATCAAGGTTTATCGCAATACGATAAAAAACGAGCGCAATGCATTAATATCGCTGAAAACTCCGCGATATTCATGCATTACCGAGCTAATGCTCTTAGCCATGTTATCCACCTCCCATTGGATAACATGGCTAAGAACTGCTCAGGGCAGCTGTTACTTTTTGGAGATATTCGCGCTTATCTCGAATATTTCCAAAAGTTGATAATAGGAGATAGCGATGTTAGCGACTGTTTCCAGTCGCTAACATCTTGGCATGCCCACTTTGCATGTCATTAGTGATAAATATCACTCACATGCAAAGTGGGACCCAAGATGGTCGCTATCTCCTACTAGCCGTCGCTAACTGGTGTTAGCAACAGCTAGGTAATACACATATAATTTTATCTCCGCGAAGCGGAGCGCTGTTACAGATATATATCTTGTTTTTGAACGTTAATTTCTCAAAATGCACTGAAGCACATATATTGAGACATAGCAAAGGCACATCGGGCTACCAGTCCCTAATATTTTACCAAGTTTCGTGCAAATCCATTCAGCCGTTCGATTATTATTATTATTATTATTTTTGCCCCGCGGGGCCCTTTTAAAACCTCCACATCAAACCTAGGGGGTCAGCGAGGATCTACTATGCCCCCTTATGGTCATCAGCCGTTCGATTATTATTATTATTTTTTTTTTTTGCCCCGCGGGGCCCTTTTAAAACCTCCACATCAAACCTAGGGGGTCAGCGAGGATCTACTATGCCCCCTTATGGTCATTTGCCCCTTCGCTTTGGCCTCCTCTTGTCTCTCGATCCTACCGAGAGACAAGATGGCGGCCGCTACGTACTGTTTGGAATGTTTACAGACACCGGAGAGCCAATCAGCTTCGCTTCGCAAAGCTCCGTAACGCGAAAAGTACGCGAAGCGGTGCGCTGTTACAGATATATATCTTTTTTTGAACGTTAATTTCTCAAAATCCACTGAAGCACATATATTGAGACCTAGCAAAGGCACATCGGGCTACCAGTCCCTACAATTTTGCCAAGTTTCGTGCAAATCCATTCAGCCGTTCGATTATTATTATTATTATTTTTTTTTGCCCCGCGGGGCCCTTTTAAAACCTCCACATCAAACCTAGGGGGTCAGCGAGGATCTACTATGCCCCCTTATAGTTATTTCCCCCTTTGTTTTGACCTCCTCTTGTCTCTCGATCCTACCGAGAGACAAGATGGCGGCCGCTACGGACTGTTTGGAATGTTGACAGACGCCGGAGAACCAATCAGCTTCGCTTCACAAAGCTCCGTTGCGCGAAAAGTCCGCGAACCAGAGCGCTAACCGGTCCGCTGTTACAGATATATATCTTTTTTTAAACATTAATTTCTCAAAATCCACTGGAGCACATATATTGAGACCTACAAAAGGCACATCGGGCTACCAGTCCCTACAATTTTGCCAAGTTTCGTGCAAATCCATTCAGCCGTTCGGGCTAAAAGTGAGGCCAACCGCCCTATGGAAAACTCAATGTTAAAAACACGTTTTGGGACCCCCCTTTTTTCTCGGCCCCCACTGGACGAACCCCCCCCAAATTTTCAAGGGCTGCTCAGAAACAAAATGTGCCACTTTCCTGAAAATTTCAGCCGATTCCGTCCACAAACGCCAAAGTTATTAGACATAGAATTTTCAAAAAACCCATAGAGAAAAAATCCTAACTATATATACCTACTGGCGACCGCCAGTAGGTAATATTTTCCCCTCGCCTTGCCGCATTCAATAACCACACGTCCCTTCATTGAATAATGTCCGACAATTGTCGACAGAGTTCATGCCTCCTCCGATATCAGTGCGGCGGTTCAGGCAGGCTTCTAGTACATCCTCGATCCAATTCAACCAATGCCTGCCGAACTCCTCGTGGCAGGTTCTTCCCAACATTAGGGTGGACTCATGAATATTTGAAAAACAGCTACTCTGAGCACTCGCTGGGTTATCATAATTAATTCTAAGCAGACGCGTTTCGGCTTATTGCCTTTATCAATGCTTGCAGAAATGAAATCGACACCATGTATACTAATTAGTTCTTTATACAGTGATGTGGAATCCTGTAACTCAGTATGATGTTGGAAAGATGTTTCCTCTGCAGGTTGGTGAAGAATGAAAAATGGCCTAGTTATCGTAATGGATAGTTTCAATTCTATTTAAGACTCTGAAGCAAGGATTAAGCTGCTCTCTCTTCACTTTCTTTTATACCAGCAGACATTAAAACCATTTGTGAAACATAAAACAACAATCAAAACTACTGTTACCATGAACCACTGAGAAAAAGTATATCCAATCCACAGACAACAATGTCGCTCAAGATCCTCTGCAGACGCTTCTTCTACCTCTTTCTTCCTGCGACTGCAGCTGACAGTTTAGAGGTTCAATCTTGTCAAGCTAATTTTGTCCCCAGAACAGAGATTGTATGCCTATGAAATGAGGCAAAATTCAGACGCTCACCAAAAACAATTACTACAATTTACGAACAACAAGGGATTAATAAACATCAAAGTAAAAAGTACTTGCATGTAATCTATGTGATACTCATAAATATACAAATACATAACCCCCAACATTGGGTGTGTAGAGAAGGATACATTTTAAGGGCAGACTGAACCTTGCCTCCGAGTCCTTAATAGAATTGAAACTTTCCGTTATGACAGCTAGGAAATTTGTCATTCTATGTCAGGACCGGAAGTAAGCATAAGGCTGGTTTAAAGCTTCTCTACTACGAGCGATGACAGGTTTTGAACTGGTTTAAAAAACAACTTCTTGAATGTAGAATCCTAGGACCAGTTTGCTGTGCTCAGAATATCCTCTAAGCGGGCTCCTAGAGAAAAAGATTTTGAGGTCTTGGTCGCAAACACTGAAATGTCTATGCCAGCTTCCTGCATGGCCCATTTGACTCACCTGACAATAGTATGGGAAGAAACAGCCCTGTAAGGTTTAGTGAGAACAATGAGTAGCTCTGTTTCCCATGGAGGATGGAGGTCCTACATCATAAACTCACAAGCGTTTATTGCTTTGACAGCATACAATTTTGGCACATCTAGAAACATAGGATATGAAAAACTTTTTGAGTTACATTTAGCTCTTCTTGAAATATCTAAGGGAGCACCATACGGATTGAATAGTCTACCTCTTATTTCTAATGCTTTCACATCTGAGACCCGGCTACAAGATATCAAACACAATAAGGTGGCTAATTTCACAGACATGTGTTTCTGTGACAGGTATTTATTAGAAGGCCTTGATTTGAAAAGCAGCAGGAGTTTATTAATATCACAGTGTGCAGAATATCTGGGTTTGGGAGGAAAAGATAATTGAATCCCCCCAAGAAGGTTACAGACGAAGGGTGTTCCCGCACCAAGTGCCCCTACATCATGAGATAGTCTGCAGAAATGGCAGTTCTAAAGGTATTAATGTGTCTATATGGCAAACCATTCGAAGCTAAAGAGGCAAAAAAGTTCAAGACATCTGCTCCTATGGGATCCAGTTGTCGTTGATGACATCAACCCAACCAAAGAGACCAGGCCGAGCAATATCTCTTGGTCGTACAGTCTGCCTAGGATTTGGCGAGTAGGGACGCAGCTTCTTGTGCAATACCTGGGACTTTCCAGCATTCCCAGTAATCCTCCATGCTATGAGAGAGAGGGGTCGATTCTGATTCGGGAAACAAATCCGTACGATGATTCGAATTCGTAGCCTTTTCTGTACGAATCGTACAAATCCGTCCGAATCGCGTAGTACGATGGGTAGTAAAAAAATACGTCAGAATCGTTGCGAACTGTACGAAAAGCAAGGGAAAATCCATATGATACGGACCCTGAAAGTGAACCGTACGAATCATAAACATGCCGTACGACCTGACAGATACGATCCGGACCGGGGAATGAGTACGCGATTCGTACGGTAAACGTCACGTATGAGCAATTCGTACGGCGAGCCACACAATCACATAGGGTACATTTCGTACACCGTAGGGGTACGGTTTGTACACCCCATGATCGTAGGGGTACGGTTCGTACACCCCATGATCGTAGGGGTACGGTTCGTACATCCCATGATTGTAGGGGTACGGTTCGTACACCCGATGATTGTAGGTGTACGAACCGCACCCCTACGATCATGGGGTGTATGAAATGTACCCCTACGATCATGGGTGTACGCACTATGCCGGGGGTCCGTTTTGCACGCATTTCGAGTCGAATTCTGCTTTTCCGGACATTTTGAGCTCTCGTAAAAAAAAACGTACGGAGTGGTGACTGGACGAATCGTACTTGCTGGGTTGGAAAATGATGCTTCGATCCGTAAGGACATCGCGTACTGCGCGTTCCGAATGCGATTCGTACGGATTATTGAGTCGTACGGGCTTTGGTACGATTCGGACGGAGAACTGCTTTGGGTACGCATCGTACTACATCGTACGTACGGGGACATTCGAGGATACGATTTGTGCGGTAAAAATGCTCCGTACGCCTATTCGTACGGGGTTTTACTGAATCGGAATCGGCCCCAGAGTGTCCCCTCCAGAACCAGGTAGTGACTGTTTCCCTGGGGATCTAGGAGAAGATATGGGAACAGGGGTAGATGGATTGGAAAATCCCAAGAAAGTTCCATCTGAACAGGAAACCAGACTTCAGATCTGATAGTCAGTGTTATTACCACAAGATTTGCCTGTTGTTCTTTAAAGTTGGGTGGACAACCTCACGATAATGGTGAATGGTGGGACTGCATACCCTTTCTCCTTACTCCAGTCTTGGAGAAACGCATCTGTCGTCACTGCAATGGGATCTGGCCTCAAGCTGCAATACCTGTCTAGTTGGTGATCCAGATAAGAGGCAAACATATCCATTGTGAACGGGCCCCACCTGAACTGTATGTCCATGAACACCAAAGGTTGTAGCTGCCAGAGGCTGATTCCCCCAAATGTTGTGAATGCCAATCTACTGCCTGATTGGATTTCCCAGGCAAGTGCTCCGCCATCACAGAAATCTGATCGTCCAGGCAATAGGACCAAATGTTTCAGGCTAAGTCTGAGAGGGCCTTCGATTTTGTTTCTCCGAGGTGGTTGATGGAACAGGCTGCCGCTACATTGTTCATCTTGAGGAGGACGCAACCTTGGGCTGTGTCCATGATCCAGCATTTCACTGCTAGGTACCACGCCCTCAGCTCTAGATGGTTAATATAGAGGGAAAGACCATTTTCCTCCTGTGGAACACTCCCTGCAGTGAGCTCCCCAACCCGAGTGGCTGGCATCTGATTCGATAACCAGTTCTGGTTGAGAACCGAAGGAGGCTCGGACAATCCAGGCATCCGTATGGGAGATCCACCATTGCAGCTCCTTTTTAACCTCCTCCAAGAGGGGAACTGATTGAGAGTAGATGAGACCCCTGTGAAGATGGAAAATCTTAAGGTGTTGTAGGGCCCATAAATGAAGGGGACACTGAAAGATGGCTTGTGTGGATGAGGATAGAAGACCCAAAATGGAGGCAATCTGTCTCAGGGAGTTGTTGGGTCTGGTCAGAGTCCTTTTGAGTTTGTGTTTTATTTTGGAAAGTTTCCGGGATAGGAGCCTCAGAGTGGTCTTGGTTAAATCTATTACAAACCCCAGAAACTGTAAGGTATGACAGGGCATAAGGGAGGACTGCTTCTCGTTGTCCACAAAGACGAGAGACTCCAGAAGGTTGATGGTCAGTTGGAGGTGACTCGATAATCTCTTTGGACATTGATCCAAAAGGAGGGTATCGTCTAGATAGACGAGTAGTCTGATCCCTCTGGCTCTCAAATGTTCCACCAGAGGCTTCAGGACCTTGGTGAAGCACCATGGAACGGAAGATAGACCGAAAGGGAGGGAGGTAAATTCAAAGATCTGTGACCGCCATTGGAATTGAAAGAAACACCTGTAAGGAGGATATATGGGGATTGTGAGGTATGTGTCTTTCAAATCTAGGCTTGTCAAAGATTCATTGGCCTGCAATGGGTCCCTGAACAGATGGATTCCCTCCATTTTGAAGTGGCAGAAGACCAACCACTCATTGAACTCCTTAAGCTTGATAATGGATGTTGGCCCCCGTCCCTTTTCTGCACTCCATTTTCCAGGAGCTGTGAAATCTCCAAATCCACTAGATCAGTCTGGGACAGGGAAAAGGACGGAGGATGTGGTCTTTGGGGTTTGAATGTGTAGCTGTAGAATTCTATTTGAAAACCCCTCACTGTTTGAAGTATTCAGGCGTCTGAGGTAAGAACCTCCCAACTTCGAAAAAATTCAGACAATCTGAAGCCAAGTCTGATCCCAAAGGGAGTTGCAGGAGCCACTGATCCTGGAGTTACCTCTCGATCCTCGATGATTGGGGTAGCTTCTAGGTGGATAGAAGTTTTAAAAGCGGGATGAGTATTGTCACTGGACCCTGTGTAGGAGGCTTGATGGATGACAAGACCGGTCAAGCGCCCACTACCACGACCGGCGCTGGCAAAAACATGAGATGTAAAGATCCTGTTCATAGAGGTCTGAGCCTGATCCAGCGAATTGAAGGTATTAACACATGTTATTAATTCCTGAATTAATGGCTCTGCGAAGAGGCTCCCTTAGGCAACGGGACCTGCCTCTGATGTTGCCAATTCCCCCACTTTTGGGTCTATCTTAATTTGCAAGGACCTGCATCTTTCTGTAGAAATGGCACAATTTGAAGCTCCCAAAAAGATTATGACTCTTTGATCTCATTTAGATAGGGTCTCAGGGGAGATAAGAGTGCTATAGCGTCTTCGGCCACATCTAGTGTTTTTGATAGGAGACCCACTATATCTAATAGGTTATCCTGACATGAGGGCCAGGAGCAATCTATCCTCTTTTTGGGCCAAGAATGTCGATGTCAGGGGTGAGGTTGACTTTATCTTCCAAGGAGGGGCGCGAGCACTCAGCCCGAAGGTGGCTGTGGACTTCTTTGTCTAAATGTTTCCACGGACAGACTGCCATGTGGCAGCTATCTTTGGCACTGGAGACCACTCCACCTACCGCAGGTGTAAGAAGTTGTGTGTGTCCAACATGTCTGAATCTGGGGCCATAGGGACCTGATCTGATTTGGACTCTCCCGCCAGTAAGATGGGTTTGCTGAAAGGATGCCAGGGCTTGTTGATTTGTTGTTGCCCTCGCCATCAGTGGTCATAAGGGAATCATTCCCAGCCAAAGGTGCAGGAGGAGGGGGGAAGAGGGGCCCCCAGAAGTACTGGGAAGAGGGGATTCAGGGCGGGGTTTGGGAATCCATGAATGCCTTTTATAGGCAAGAAAAAGCATATAGATCAAACCTGGGCCATTTGTGCACTTGCGTTTAGGGTCTGCCAGTGCTTTAGGCTGCCCTGGAGGTACGGGGACTGAAAAGGCTCAAAAGATTCTTCCCTCAGAGTGAGTAGTTGTTGGCATTGAGTTTCCGTCTGGAGGGTTTTCTTCTCCAAGGGCAACAAGATTTCTGAAACTGCCTTTAAGATGGAAGCATTAATTATTGTATGGAAGGTATCATCAAGAGAGAAGTAAATGATTTCCTACTCTTGAAAATAATGATTGGGATCCTCTCCCATGTAGTCAGCAGGGTTCTGCATATTAATATACAGTGGCTGAATACTGTTATAATGCAAACAGGGCAATGGGATACTGGTGGAAAACCCAGAGAGTTTCTTACAGGCTGTACATGTGGTAAACAGTGGGCAAACACCAAAGGAAAGAAGGCCTGGGACACAAAAACCCCATTATTCAATGTTTACAGGGAAACAGTACTGCCTGGGTTATGTCCTTAATGGTACAATTCAGTCTTACCCACACGTGGGTATTCATACTCCAGGAGTGGCCCAGAAAAATGCACTTTATATAGATACAAAATCCGGCCCCGTAGCGGAATACGGCCGTCGCGCTTCCTCAACCTGAAAGACAGATGAAATTGATATGCGGGGGGTAGAGCGCACTGAGCGCAAAGCAGATTGAGGTGTGCACCCTCTAGCAGTTGGCTGACCATATTGCTCCCTCTAAACCTTAGTGCTGGCAGTAAGACAAACTGACACGAGAAGTGGCCGCAGAGGAGCTTTAAACGTTCCTGCAGCTGCATTGTAAATTAAACAAGCATTGGCATAGCCAATGGATCTCGCTTTTGGGACCTTATAAGTATTTAGTTATGCAGCACAATATCATTGGTGCAACAACATCAACCGTTGCATGGCTAAACACTTATAAGGTCCCAAAGGCGAGACCTATTGGCATAGCCAATAGGCCTCACCTTGGGGACTTTATGTCTTTAGCCAGAGCTGTTTGGCAAGAAACTGTGTGAGTGGATCTACTTCAGAGAGAGATAGAGGATGCGAGAGAGAGAATGAGTGAAACTGAGAGAGGGGGAACAGATAGTGTGTGTTTCTATGAGAGTGACCACGGAAGAGATTAAAAGAAATAGAGGCTGAGTGAGTGGTTGATGGTTAGACAGAGAAAGGGAGAAGACAGAAGACTATATACGGAGAGAAAAAAGAGCAGAAAAGAGGGAAAGAAAAAGAGGAGGGAGAAATGGTGGGAGGAAGAGTGGAAAGAGATAAACAGAGGAGAGAAAGAAGAAGAAGAGAAAGAGCATCAGAGGACGTGAGAAAGGTAGAGAAATGAATATACAGGAAAGGGGAAATGAGTGGAAAATACATGTAAACTAGCACCCACAGTTATGCTAGAAGCCTTGTGGCCCCTTCAAACACAACACAGCCATTCCATGGGCACACCACAAACCCACTGTGCCCTGCACTTAAATGGATATAGCGTGAGGGGAGCACAGAAATGAAGTACCACGCCCCCGGTCCCACTGGGACCTCCAGTGGGACTGGACTGCACAGCGGTAAGGGGCCCCCAGTGACTTTATAAAACGCAAACATCAGCTGCAGGCAGCTGTACGCAGAGCACCGTTTTCACTAGGTAAAGGTACTCTGGTGGACTTGCTGGGTAAGACGTAGTTGTCTGCCCCCACTTGCTACCCTTGAACGTGTTCCTCCCCAATAAATGACCATGTGAGAGAGACAGACTTACCAGAGGGTGTGGGGTGTCTAAGAGGGGCAGGGAGGTGGGATGAGGGCAAAGCAGGCATAGTGAGGATGGGGGAGGATTCACTGAGTGTTGGATTTATGCACTGAGGGTCCAAAAGGGGCCATGATGCATGGGGAGTGGGGGTAGAGTGAGGGTCAAGGAAGTTTCAATCAATCAATCAGTGACACTTATAGAGCGCGCTACCTACCCGAAGGGTCTCAAGGCGCTGGGGGGGGGGGGGGTGCCGCTACTGCTCGAACAGCCAGGTCTTCAGCTTCTTCCTGAAGGAGAGGTGGTCTTGGGTCAGGCGCAGGTCGGTCGGGAGGGAGTTCCAGGTCTTGGCGGCCAGGTAGGAGAAGGACCTTCCTCCTGATGTCGCTCTTCGGATGCGGGGGACGGCGGCGAGGGCGTGGTTGGCTGATCGGAGGTGGCGTTTGGGAGCGTAGAAGTTGACTCGGCTGTTGAGGTAGCTCGGGCCTTGGTCGTGTAGGGCTTTGTGTGCGTGGGTGAGGAGGCGGGACGTGATTCTTTTGTTGACGGGGAGCCAGTGAAGGTCTCTCAGATGTCCGGAGATGTGGCTGGTTCGTGGGAGGTCGAGGATGAGTCTGGCTGAGGCGTTCTGGATCCGCTGGAGTCTCTTCTGGAGCTTGGCGGTGGTCCCGGCGTAGAGGGCGTTGCCGTAGTCCAGCCGGCTGGTGACGAGGGCCTGGGTGACGGTCTTCCTGGTCTCGGTGGGGATCCACCAGAAGATCTTCCGTAGCATGCGCAGGATGTTGAAGCACGCCGAGGAGACGTTGTTGACTTGCCTGGTCATGGAGAGGGAGGAGTCCAGGATGAAGCCCAGGTTGCGTGCGTGGTCCGTCGGTTTGGGTGCGGTGCCCAGGGCGGGGGGCCACCAGGAGTCGTCCCAGGCGGAGGGCGAGGAGCCCAGGATGAGGACCTCCGTCTTGTCCGAGTTCAGTTTCAGGCGGCTGGTCGTCATCCACTCGGCTACCTCTTTCATCCCTTCGTGCAGGTTGGCTCTGGCGGCGGCGGGGTTGTTGGTCAGGGAGAGGATCAGCTGGGTGTCGTCGGCGTAGGAGATAATGCTGAGGTTGTGTTTGCGTACGATGGCCGCGAGGGGGCTCATGTAGACGTTGAAGAGGGTTGGGCTCAGAGAGGATCCTTGGGGGACGCCGCAGATGACTTCGGTGGCCTCTGACTTGTACGGTGGTAGGCGGACTCTCTGTGTTCTTCCGTCGAGGAAGGAGATGATCCATTCCAGTGCCTTCCCCTGGACTCCGGCGTTGTCGAGGCGCTGCACTAGGGTGCGGTGGCAGACCGTGTCGAAGGCCGCGGAGAGGTCAAGGAGGATGAGGGCCGCTGTTTCTCCATTGTCCATCAGGGCTCGGATGTCATCGGTGGCGGCGATGAGGGCGGTCTCGGTGCTGTGATTGGCTCGGAAGCCGGACTGTGAGGGGTCGAGGGATCCGTTCGTCTCGAGGAAGGCGGCCATCTGCTTGTTGACGTTCTTCTCAATGACTTTGGCTGGAAACGGGAGGAGCGAGATGGGGCGGTAATTCTTGAGGTCGGTGGGGTCCGCTGTTGGTTTCTTGAGTAGAGCGCTGAGTTCGGCGTGCTTCCAGCTCTCCGGGAAGGTGGCGGTGTCGAAGGATGTGTTGATGATGTCTCGCAGGTGGGGTGCGATGACTGCGTCGGCCTTGTTGAAGACGTGGTGAGGGCAGGGGTCGGTTGGTGATCCGGAGTGGATGGAGTTCATCGTGCGGATGGTGTCTTCGGTGCTGATCGGGGTCCAGGCGTGGAGGGTGGTGGTGGGGGGTGGTTGTTCGGTCATGGTGTGCGTTGGTTGGTTGTTGAAGCTGTTGTGTATGTCCGCGATCTTGTTGTGGAAGTATGAAGCGAGGGAGTTGCAGAGGTCTTGCGATGGGGTGATGTCGTTGTTTCCTGCGCTGGGGTTGGAAAGCTCTTTCACGATGTTGAAGAGTTCCTTGCAGTTGTGTGCGTTGTTGTCCAGCCGGTCCTTGAATGCTGTTTTCTTGGCGGCGCGGATCAGCTGGTGGTGTTTCCGGGTGGCGAGTTTGAAGGAGGTCCTGTTGTCCGGTGTCGGTTCCCTTTTCCAGACTTTCTCGAGGGCTCGGCAGTTCTTCTTGGAGCTCTTGAGTTCGTCGGTGAACCATGGGGCCTTCTTGCTGCCGGGTCTGCTAGGCGGGGTCCTCAGAGGGGCGAGCTCGTCCGCGCAGATGCTGATCCACTTCGTGAGGTTGTCGGCGGCCTGGCTGGGGTCTGCTGAGCTGGCAGGAGGGTGCTGGCTCAGGGACGTGGCGAGCTGGTCTGCTGTGATCTTGTTCCAGCTTCTGCGGGCGGTCTGTTGCTGGTGGTGGTGGGTCGTCGTTCTCTTGAAGGTGAAGTGGACGCAGCTGTGGTCCGTCCATTGAAGCTCAGTGGCGTGGCTGAAGCTGACGCCTTTGCTGGAGGAGAAGACTGCGTCGAGTGTGTGTCCGGCGCGGTGGGTGGGGGTGGACACCAGTTGCTTGAGTCCCAGGTTGGCGAGGTTGTCGAGCAGGGTGCTGGAGTTGCGGTCGTTGTTGTTTTCCAGATGGAAGTTGAGGTCTCCCAGGAGGATGTAGTCAGCGGAGGGGAGGGCATGCGGGCTGACGAAGTCGGCGATGTCCTCGCTGAAATGTGTGCGTGGTCCGGGGGGTCGGTAGATCAGGGTGCCTCTGAGGGTGGTGTTCGGGTTGGTGTGGATCTGGAAATGCAGGTGTTCGGCGCTGGTCAGGGTGTTGTCGGTGCTGGTCGTGAGACGGATGGTGTTCCTGTGGATGATGGCGATGCCTCCTCCCATCTGGTTGGCGTTGCGGTCCCTGCGGACGATCTTGTAGCCTTCTGGGATGGCGATGGCGATGTCGGGAGCTGAAGAGGCGTTCATCCAGGTCTCTGTGAGGAAGGCAACGTCAGGGGCTGTGGCGTCTAGGAGGTTCCAGAGTTCTACGGCGTGTCTGTGGACGGAGCGGGTGTTGAGCAAGATGCACTTGAGGTGTGTGCTGCTGGTGTTCGACTTGGCGGGTGCTGGTGTGAGGCAGGTCCGGATGCAGGCGAACTTGCAGGCGTGGCAGCTGAAAGGTCCGTGGGTGCGTCGTGGAGTGGCTTGGTGGCACTCTGGGCGTCGGCCGGTGTTGAGTGCGCTGAGGGTGGCGGCGGAGTACGTCCTGCGGGTCGGTCGGGATCGTCGAGGTCCAGGGGTCCTGGCCCTGGGCGCGGTCCAGGCGCGGACGGGCGCAGACGGGCTTACCTTTGGCGCGCCTTCGGCGCACAATCGGCGCGCCCGCTGCGCGTTCGCACGGTCGCCATTTAAGGCCAAGTGCGCGGGTGGGCGGAGCAGCTGGGAGGCGGGAGCGGGGAGGGATACAGAAGAGAAGAAAGGGGCGGGGACAAGCGGCGGTGGCGGGAAGGGAGGGTGGAGGGCGGCGGACAACACGGAAGGAGAGCCAGAAACACGGGTGAAAAGGGGGATAAACAAAACAGGCACAAATCTGCTACAAAACAAGGGATATAAGGGGAAAGATACCAAGTTACACGGAGTAAACTGAACAGGCACAACTGTTAGACAAAACAAGGAAAAAAGGAAAAAATAAAGGAGATACACAAAGTTATGGAAAAACAGGCACAAATGCTTGACAAAACAAACCCTACTGCGGAGGCAGCCGGCAGCCGGCAAAACGAGGTTTCTGCAGTGAGCTTGAGTATGGTGATCAAAGCAGCCAGTGAGAGCTACGAGGGTGCAATGAGGGTCGGAGAGGGACAGAGAGGACTGAAGTGGATGTGGTTAGAGCTGAAGTGTGCCTGCGCAGAGATTTGTCTAGAGGCTGCAGTGAAGAATTCAGTGAGTTTTGGAGATGAGTGTGCTGCAGTAAGGGTTTAGTGAGTACTGAAATGGCAGGGTAATGCAATGAGGGTTTAGGGAGTGCTGATGGGTGAGTGTGTTGCAGTGAGGGTTGTAGTGAGATCTGGAGTGGACCGGTGGTGCAGTGAGGAGGTTAGTGAGTGCTGGAGTGGTAGGGCATTGCAATGAGGACGTAGTGAGTCATGGTGAGGGTCTGACTGTGGCCTGACTTGACCACGATCGGTTTCAATGGTGCCTTGTCGCATTCAGTAATGTGCACTAGCACACATGTGAAGGCGGCTGCTTTTGGGGTGCAGGTCTGGAACTCACTGCTGGTGCAGGCCCAGAAAGACCTCTGTGTTACACACAGAACATGAACGTACAGTGTATGTTTTGCACTTACGAACATGTGGTGTTGGCTGTAGGTACATACGAATTCATAATATTGGGTACATAAGGGGTACCCAATGCTAGTGCTTCCTAGGGCTGCTTCGTGGGGGTCTGCACTGGGTATGTGCGTGTTGGATCCTGCAGTGCGTGGATACACAATTGAGTACACAAAGTACACAACAGGGCACAGTACACTTAATAACAGTCGCTGCACAAACATCTCCATGGTACTGATGTGCGCGCTCACGGCTATGGGTGCTGTTGGGTGGCAATGCATATTGAATGGCTATAGGTATACGAGGAAGCTTGTCCAAATCTGTACATGTGTGGACGACACATGAATGACACATATGCACTGGAGCAAAGACTGTATATACCTAGCAGAAATGTACTGCTATTTTCTCCTACGTGTGACGGTGTTAGGTCATTCCTCTGCACTCAATACTCACCACCATTGTTTACCGTAGACTGTCTGGGCTGTGGGTTGTGCACATGTATTGCGAGGTGAGCAAAAAGACGCATACGATTTTTAGGGTTCACCTGTATGTAGAGAACTCACTATCAGAATGTGTGCTCTGGAGCTAATTGTCACTGGTTTTCTAGAGAGATGCGCACTAGATGTATTTAGTGCACACCGTGGTACTGCACGGAGAGCCGCGGCTACAGACGTCCCGTGTCTTGATGACCTATTTTACAAATGTGTGGTCTTTGGTGCTGAATGGGGCGTACATGGGTATAAACAGCATACTTCAAAAGTAAACGAACAAGCAAAGGGTCTAAAGTCTCAGCATGCTTCGTGTTATAAAACGCAAGGAATTGCTTAAGGGGGTGACATGATAAATGAGCCGCAGGTTTATATGTAGGAAAAGAAAAGCAAGTGCAGTGTGTGCTGTTGTTACCAAACTCACATCGTACTGTCTCCTCCTGGCTTTGAGGCACCAGTCCCCAATCAGCTTGTGGAATGCTACAGAAATTAGCTGAACTAAGATGGGTAGCCTCTTGCTGAATGCGCAAAAACCAAAAAAAGCATGAGGCCCCCTTTAAAAACAACAACAAAGGGCCTACAATGGGGTAGGGAGACTGGGATAGCAATGACGAGGGAAGAGAGTTGGACGTGGTGGGGCTAGGTGAAGTAGCAACAAGAAAGGGCATGGGATGAAGGAGGCTTTCGTTTTAATGTGGATAAATGTAAACAAGGAAGGAGAGGGGGTTGCAGCGACCTGCTTGGGCTTTGGGTAATTGGGCTACAGTAGCTGCACAGCTTTTTTACAGGCAACAAATAGCTGCCACTTCTTTTATGGAGGTTTCTGGCTCCCGTTTTTAGAACTATGGCCAATTGCAGTGCGTTCCTATTAGTAATGAGACAGCACATATATTCTAGCACATGAGCAGAGGCTGGGATGCAAGCATCAGCCTGTCGTTCTCGCAGTCACGCATTAAATAACTGCGTGGTGGACAGAAAGTTTGATAAGCTAAAAGCTATGCTCATAACTTAATAATTAATGGTCGGGTTATGTTATGTTTTACATATGCCACTGGATCGGTGTGCTACACATTTTCACTCAGGTAATTCTCAAGAAACACATAGCCCAGAGGAATGAGTGGGGGGTTTGAGTGGTGCTTGAGAGACGCTTTGTTGTGAGAGACGTTGCTCTGAATATTTAATCCAATTACGCAATAGGGACAAAAAGGCAAATTCCGTCTGCGGGAGTGCTGGAGCCATGGTAATAAAACAGAAGCTGTGCACGCTGATGAATCAAAATCCACGTGGACTACAAAAGGTTTTTATTTTAAAATGTTTATTTACACACACAGCGATACCAAAGGAGATGATGGACGGAGCGTTTGAGCAAATCAAACACTCACCCCCAGTCAACTGATCTGGGTTTAATCCATCATCATTCTTTAGCTCACTCCACCACCCCAGTTCAGACGTGGCCATATGCAAATCAGTCTGACCCTGTGCCTCATGGGAACAGTCCAGCCCGAATTGCCAAGCCATGTCTTCCCTGGGCCGGAAACAAGCTTCCTGGGACCGGTTTCTGGCTAATCAGCTGTCATCAGGCAGGCTAGCTTGAATCCAGTGGCAAAGTGAGCAAGGGACCCACGTCTGGGCATACCCTGCCAACTTAGGGCGAACAAAGCGATACCAAAGGGGATGATGGACGGAGCGTTTGAGCAAATCAAACACTTACCCCCAGTCAACTGATCTGGGTTTAATCCATCATCATTCTTTAGCTCACTCCACCACCCCAGTTCAGACATGGCCATATGTAAATCAGTCTGACCCTGTGCCTCATGGGAACAGTCAAGCCCGAACGGCCAAGCCATGTCTTCCCTGGACCGTAAACAAGCATCCTGGGACCCGTTTCTGGCTAATCAGCCGTCATCAGCCAGGCTAGCTTGAATCAAGTGGCAAAAAGAGCAAGGGACCCATGTCTGAACATACCCTGCCAACTCAGGGCGAACAAAGCGATACCAAAGAGGATCATGGGCGGAGCGTTTGAGCAAATCAAACACTCACCCCCAGTCAACTGATCTGGGTATAATCCATCATCATTTTTTATCTCACTCCACCACCCCAGTTCAGACATGGCCGTATGCAAATCAGTCTGACCCTGTGCCTCATGGGAACAGTCTAGCTCGAACTGCCAAGCCATGTCTTCCCTGGACCGGAAACAAGCATCCTGGGACCTGTTTCTGGCTAATCAGCCGTCATCAGCCAGGCTAGCTTGAATCAAGTGGCAAAATGAGCAAGGGACCCATGTCTGAACATACCCTGCCAACTTAGGGCGAACAAAGCGATACCAAAGTGGATCATGGGCGGAGCGTTTGAGCAAATCAAACACTCACCACCAGTCAACTGATCTGGGTTTAATCAATCATCTTTCTTTAGCTCACTCCACCACCACAGTTCAGACATGGCCGTATGCAAATCAGTCTGACCCCGTGCCTCATGGGAACAGTCCAGCCCGAACTGCCAAGCCATGTCTTCCCTGGACAGGAAACAAGCATCCTGGACCGGTTTATGGCTAATCAACCATCATCAGCCAGGCTTGCTTGAATCCAGTGGCAAAGTAAGCAAGGAACACACGTCTGGGCATACCCTGCCAACTTAGGGCGAATAAAGCGATACCAAAGGGAATGATGGACAGAGCGTTTGAGGAAATCAAACACTCACCCCCAGTCAACTGATCTGGGTATAATCCATCATCATTCTTTAGCTCACTCCACCACCCCAGTTCAGACATGGGTGTATGCAAATCAGTCTGACCCTGTGCCTCATGGGAACAGTCCAGCCCGAACTGCCAAGCCATGTCTTCCCTGGACCGGATACAAGCATCCTGGGACCGGTTTCTGGCTAATCAGGCGTCATCAGCCAGGCTAGCTTGAATCCAGTGGCAAAGTGAGTAAGGGATCCACATCGGACATACCTTGCCAATTTAGGGCGAACAAAGCGATACCAATGGGGATGATGGACGGAGCGTTTGAGCAAATCAAACACTCACCCCCAGTCAACTGATCTGGGTATAATCCATCATCATTCTTTAGCTCACTCCACCACCCCAGTTCAGACATGGCCGTATGCAAATCAGTCTGACCCTGTGCCTCATGGGAACAGTCCAGCCCGAACTGCCAAGCCATGTCTTCCCTGGACCGTAAACAAGCATCCTGGGACCCGTTTCTGGCTAATCAGCCGTCATCAGCCAGGCTAGCTTGAATCAAGTGGCAAAAAGAGCAAGGGACTCATGTCTGAACATACCCTGCCAACTCAGGGCGAACAAAGCGATACCAAAGAGGATCATGGGTGGAGCGTTTGAGCAAATCAAACACTCACCCCCAGTCAACTGATCTGGGTATAATCCATCATCATTCTTTAGCTCACTCCACCACCCCAGTTCAGACATGGCCGTATGCAAATCAGCCTGACCCTGTGCCTCATGGGAACAGTCCAGCCCGAACTGCCAAGCCATGTCTTCCCTGGACCGGAAACAAGCATGCTGGGACCGGTTTCTGGCTAATCAGACGTCATCAGCCAGGCTAACTTTAATCCAGTGGAAAAGTGAGCAAGGGACCCACGTCGGACATACCTTGCCAACTTAGGGCGAACAAAGCGATACCAATGGGGATGATGTACGGAGCGTTTGAGCAAATCAAACACTCACCCCCAGTCAACTGATCTGGGTTTAATCCTTCCTCATTCTTTAGCTCACTCCAGCACCCCAGTTCAGACATGGCCATATGTAAATCAGTCTGACCCTGTGCCTCATGGGAACAGTCTAGCTCGAACTGCCAAGCCATGTCTTCCCTGGACCGGAAACAAGCATCCTGGGACCTGTTTCTGGCTAATCAGCCGTCATCAGCCAGGCTAGCTTGAATCAAGTGGCAAAGTGAGTAAGGGATCCACGTCGGACATACCTTGCCACTTTAGGGCAAACAAAGCGATACCAATGGGGATGATGGACGGAGCGTTTGAGCAAATCAAACACTCACCGCCAGTCAACTGATCTGGGTTTAATCAATCATCTTTCTTTAGCTCACTCCACCACCACAGTTCAGACATGGCCGTATGCAAATCATTCTGACCCCGTGCCTCATGGGAACAGTCCAGCCCGAACTGCCAAGCGATGTCTTCCCTGGACAGGAAACAAGCATCCTGGACCGGTTTATGGCTAATCAACCATCATCAGCCAGGCTTGCTTGAATCCAGTGGCAAAGTAAGCAAGGAACACACGTCTGGGCATACCCTGCCAACTTAGGGCGAATAAAGCGATACCAAAGGGAATGATGGACAGAGCGTTTGAGGAAATCAAACACTCACCCCCAGTCAACTGATCTGGGTATAATCCATCATCATTCTTTAGCTCACTCCACCACCCCAGTTCAGACATGGGCGTATGCAAATCAGTCTGACCCTGTGCCTCATGGGAACAGTCCAGCCCGAACTGCCAAGCCATGTCTTCCCTGGACCGGAAACAAGCATCCTGGGACCGGTTTCTGGCTAATCGTGCGTCATCAGCCAGGCTAGCTTGAATCCAGAGGCAAAGTGAGTAAGGGATCCACGTTGGACATACCTTGCCACTTTAGGGCGAACAAAGCGATACCAATGGGGATGATGGACGGAGCGTTTGAGCAAATCAAACACTCACCCCCAGTCAACTGATCTGGGTTTAATCCATCATCATTCTTTAGCACACTCCACCACCCCAGTTCAGACATGGTCATATGTAAATCAGTCTGACCCTGTGCCTCATGAGAACAGTCTAGCTCGAACTGCCAAGCCATGTCTTCCCTGGACCGAAAACAAGCATCCTGGGACCCGTTTCTGGCTAATCAGCCGTCATCAGCCAAGCTAGCTTGAATCAAGTGGCAAAATGAGCAATGGACCAATGTCTGAACATACCCCTGCCAACTTAGGGCGAACAAAGCGATACCAAAGGGGATCATGGTCGGAGCGTTTGAGCAAATCAAACACTCACCGCCAGTCAACTGATCTGGGTTTAATCAATCATCTTTCTTTAGCTCACTCCACCACCCCAGTTCAGACATGGCCGTATGCAAATCAGTCTGACCCCGTGCCTCATGGGAACAGTCCAGCCCGAACTGCCAAGCCATGTCTTCCCTGGACCAGAAACAAGCATCCTGGACTGGTTTATGGCTAATCAACCATCATCAGCCAGGCTTGCTTGAATCCAGTGGCAAAGTAAGCAAGGAACCCACGTCTGGGCATAACCTGCCAACTTAGGGCGAACAAAGCGATACCAAAGGGAATGATGGACAGAGCGTTTGAGGAAATCAAACACTCACTCCCAGTCAACTGATCTGGGTATAATCCATCATCATTCTTTAGCTCACTCCACCACCACAGTTCAGAAATGGCCATATGCAAATCAGTCTGACCCCGTGCCTCATGGGAACAGTCCAGCCCGAACTGCCAAGCCATGTCTTCCCTGGACAGGAAACAAGCATCCTGGACCGGTTTATGGCTAATCAACCATCATCAGCCAGGCTTGCTTGAATCCAGTGGCAAAGTAAGCAAGGAACACACGTCTGGGCATACCCTGCCAACTTAGGGCGAATAAAGCGATACCAAAGGGAATGATGGACAGAGCGTTTGAGGAAATCAAACACTCACCCCCAGTCAACTGATCTGGGTATAATCCATCATCATTCTTTAGCTCACTCCACCACCCCAGTTCAGACATGGGCGTATGCAAATCAGTCTGACCCTGTGCCTCATGGGAACAGTCCAGCCCGAACTGCCAAGCCATGTCTTCCCTGGACCGGAAACAAGCATCCTGGGACCGGTTTCTGGCTAATCAGGCGTCATCAGCCAGGCTAGCTTGAATCCAGTGGCAAAGTGAGTAAGGGATCCACGTCGGACATACCTTGCCAATTTAGGGCGAACAAAGCTATACCAATGGGGATGATGGACGGAGCGTTTGAGCAAATCAAACACTCACCCCCAGTCAACTGATCTGGGTTTAATCCATCATCATTCTTTAGCTCACTCCACCACCCCAGTTCAGACATGGTCATATGTAAATCAGTCTGACCCTGTGCCTCATGAGAACAGTCTAGCTCGAACTGCCAAGCCATGTCTTCCCTGGACCGAAAACAAGCATCCTGGGACCCGTTTCTGGCTAATCAGCCGTCATCAGCCAAGCTAGCTTGAATCACGTGGCAAAATGAGCAATGGACCCATGTCTGAACATACCCCTGCCAACTTAGGGCGAACAAAGCGATACCAAAGGGGATCATGGGCGGAGCGTTTAAGCAAATCAAACACTCACCGCCAGTCATCTGATCTGGGTTTAATCAATCATCTTTCTTTAGCTCACTCCACCACCCCAGTTCAGACATGGCCGTATGCAAATCAGTCTGACCCCGTGCCTCATGGGAACAGTCCAGCCCGAACTGCCAAGCCATGTCTTCCCTGGACCAGAAACAAGCATCCTGGACTGGTTTATGGCTAATCAACCATCATCAGCCAGGCTAGCTTGAATCCAGTGGCAAAGTGAGCAAGGGACCCACGTCGGACATACCTTGCCAACTTAGGGCGAACAAAGCGATACCAATGGGGATGATGGCCGGAGCTTTTGAGCAAATCAAACATTCACCTACAGTCAACTGATCTGGGTTTAATCCATCATCATTCTCTAGCTCACTCCACCACCCCAGTTCAGACATGGCCATATGCAAATCAGTCTGACCATGTGCCTCATAGGAACAGTCCAGCCCGAACTGCCAAGCCATGTTTTCCCTGGACCGGAAACAAGCATCCTGGGACCGGTTCCTGGCTAATCAGCCGTCATCAGCCAGGCTAGCTTGAATCCAGTGGCAAAGTGAGCAAGGGACCCACGTCTGGGCATACCCTGCCAACTTAGGGCGAACAAAGCGATACCAAAGGGGATGATGGACGGAGCGTTTGAGCAAATCAAACACTCACCCACAGTCAACTGATCTGGGTTTAATCCACCATGGCATGGTGAGCAAAAAAATGATGTGTTTAGGCCCAGATCTCTGTACTGGGATGAATGTATGACATTGTTCTGCATTCTGTCAATCAACTGTTGTTTTTGCATTTGTCACCCCGAGGGGGACAGGTTTGCTCAGACGTGAGTCCCGTGCTCTCCATGCCACTGGAATCAAGCTATCCTGGCTGATCAGGGCTGAAAGCCCGAAACCGGTCCTAGGATTATTGTTTCCAGTCCAGGGAGGACCTGGCTTGGCAGTTCTGGCTGGACTGTTCCCATGGGGCACAGGGTCAAGACTGATTTGCATATGACTGGGTTCAAACTGGAATGGCATGCTGAGCAAAAAAACGATGGGTTTAGGCCCAGATCTCTGTACTGGGGTGATTGTATGACATTGTTCTGCATTCTGTCCATCAACTGTTGTTTTTGTATTTACACACACATACATGTAACGCATACCATTACAACAAAACTTTTACAACGCAGGATCCATTACAACGCATGCCATTACAACTCAGTTGCTATTACAACGCATGCCAATACAACCTAAGTATGGGTAAGTATTTTTTAGGGTAAGTGTTGGATAGTGTAGGGGTTAAAATTACTATTCTAACTCCAGGGGGGGCGTAATAGTAGGGTAAGTGTTGGATGGTGTAGGGGTTAAAATTTAATTAAATACTTACCCATACTTACGTTGTAATGGCATGCGTTGTAATGGATCCTGTGTTGTAAAAGTTTCATTGTAATGGTAGTGCGTTGTTTTAGTTGCGTTGTAATGGCTGTTTCCCGTAAGGATAAGATGTGGAGTCATTAGAAGTTGATTACATTTACATTTTACATTTACATTCCGGTATTTATTGTAACCCCAACCGGAACCAGGAAAAGGACAATCCTACACAAGCTCCACTCCTTCCAACCATCATCCCGCTCACCTAAGTTCCACAGTAATGATGCAGAGAACGAGATCTTGTTGTAAAATGCTAATGCCACCAGCTGAGTGTGTTTTGCCTGCAAAACACAGAAACACTACATTCCTAAAACATGATCCGAGATGAAAAACGACAAGCATTGGCCGCGCGGCCGTGAAAGTGAAAGTGATCGCGATCAATGGAGGAAAGACAGATGGCGGCTGTGCACGTGCACGCTCACGTGCACGCAAGCTCTAGGCCACCAAAAGCAGGGTGGCAGCACTTTGAAAACTCACCTACTACATGTCTCGCAGAGCAGCTCATGCGCTGGCTCAGGCGAGACTAAAAAGGGGTTAAAAGACCAGTGACACACACTTCAGCCTTTTAGACAGCCATGAACAGGCCAAAACGACAAAACATTCAGTAAACAAAGCCTAATTCACAGAAAATAATGCAGAGTAAAAATACTTAACTGGAGGCTGCTGTTTCATGTATATTTTATCTCTTTCTTTATCATACGATAAAAAACAATAGGCAATTAAGAGGGGTGAGTAAGTGCGTGAGTGAGTGAGTGAATGAGTGAGTGACTGAGTGAGTGAGTGAGTGAGTGAGTGTGAGTGAGTTAACAAGGGAGGTGCACTAGTTACTGAGTGGCTGTGCGATCTCTAGTGAGTGGATTGAATGGATACACATATTTTGGGATAGGTATTTCTGAGCACAATCTGGAGATGGTGTTTGCAAAGCTTTTCATTTATGGACAGCTAGCCGCTGTTTGTATAATTTACAAAAATTGCCTGATACATTTAGGTAGTGGAATGTTTTTTCTTTTCTATGTTTACTATTTTAATTTCTCTTTCTTATGAATTTTGACTTTTTGTCATGGGTAAGTGGTTGACCACAAGTATGAATCAATAGGCATGAATGGATGCAACAGTACGAGGATAAGTGGCAAAATGCATATATGATTATGTATTAAGCACCTAAACTCACCAGTGACTGAAAACTCACTTTCAGTTATAAGCCAAACCTATTAGCATTGCACATGCTGGTTGGAATATATCTAGCTTTATTTTCTCATTATATGCCTCATCCTCCTGCACCTTTTCTACTATACTAGATTTACTGCCATTCACCTGTTAAACCTAGGGCTGCTGCATCTGTTACACTACACACTGGTGTACTATTCCTCATATGATATGTTGTGCTTAGTGCACTTCCTTCTGTATGCTCTGAACTACAAACCCTCCTACAGTAAAATATCACACACATATAACTAAGGACCTTTCCATAATGGTCGTCTTTCGGGCAGGGCAATGGTAAGAATCAGACTTACATTTAATTTCCCTTCTGCCTTTCTCAATTTTGCCAGCCTGTCCTGGCACTGCAAAATATCAAGACATATCAAAAATAAAGCTGCTAGTGAAAACAATTAAAGCATGCCAGCTGAGGCCCTGGAATAACATTAAGATACAATCATCATGTCAGTTTCCCAACCATCATGGCATAGATAAAAATATGGTCCACCATTTGCCTTCCGAAATATCAGTACAAATACTCCATCTTGGTATAACTCAGGATTACGGCTGAATAGAATCACTAACGACAGCCAAAGACATTACAACTGTAAATGCTAAGGCAACTCATTTTTGTCAGAAAACCACCACTCTACCAAACTTGACCACTCCTATCTCAGTAGGAACAAAAAATACAAGTTCCATATAAAAAACAGGCATGACATGAATTAATTAATCATGGACTTGCTACTAGCCTTACTATTCATAATCTACGGCAAAAGAAAGGGGCAGGAATACACTGTATCTATTGGATACGGTGTTTTCCTGTCCTTATCTATTGGATACAGTGTTTTCTTGTCTGCGCCGGTGCTCAATTGGCTGCCGTGCGCCAACGCAGGTACCTTTGCACCATGATGCAAGGGTGCCTGTGTTGTGGGGATGATTTTTTTTGTGCACAAAGGAAACCTTCCTGCACAAAAACAATCACAACAGGATTTTTACTCTTTCTATGTGTGCTGCAGAATGCTGCACACACAGAATGAGGAACAACGAGGTGAAACAAAGATATTTCTCCTCGTTGTGCCTCCCTTACTGCTCCCCTGGGGAGGTGTACGCTTTTGGCACTGCCTCAGACCTACAATTTCTCATAAATCTGGGGCAGTGTCAAAAAGCATTTGATGTTGCTGGGAACGCCCCCAACAATACCCATGGAACTCCACTTTCATGCAGTTTTCTGCGTGAAAGGAGCACATATTTATAAGGCCTGAAATGCAATGTAACGTGGCTTTACGAAGCCTTATAAATATGCCAGTGGCACATTGCGCCACCAAAAAGTAAAAAAAGTGACGTTCTGCAGCGCAATAGTGCCTATAGGGTCTCATAAAAGAGGCCCACAATCTCCTCCTCACTGCGCTCTCCTCAATGCACCTCTTTCACAACCCGCAGTCTAAGTCACAGAAACTTCATTACGCAGGGGAACTTCAAAAGTATCAACCTTCAAGAAAAGGACTGCCATCAGGTCTTGGAGTTTTTTAACTGACACAAATCATTGCCACAACAAAGAACTATACACGATGATACTCAGACTGACGACTGGAAAGATAACCCCTGATTACCTCTACCAGTGGCATGGAGCGACAGGGAGTGACCATCATTTTCTAGTAAATATGCACCCTGGTGTGCTGTTATAAATGTAAATAAAATGTTTAAAAACATCCCTCCTTTTTGTTTTCAACATCTGCCTCAGTCCTCTAAGGGGCTTGTTCAACAGTTGAGACACACTGCTTCCCCAAGGTTAAGAACACCAACCATACCATGACATCCAGAATGGTACCACGATTTGTTTTGGTAAAATAATGGACAACCGCCAAGCATCTTAAACTCAATCCGGACAAAATAGAAATCCCCCGAAATTAAAATTGGCCACCAGCACAAGAGATCCTAACCTGCCTTGTCGAGCCTAGGGGTGTCACCCCGCTTAACATACACAGCATAAGCGTAGGCAGATACATTTTAAGGCAAAGTGGGCAATTGCCCAGCTCCCCCACCTTCTAAGGAGCCACCTAGGAAACTGAACTTTTCTTCTATTTCTCTATTTA
Organism: Lissotriton helveticus; assembly: GCF_964261635.1. Lineage (NCBI taxonomy): Eukaryota > Metazoa > Chordata > Amphibia > Caudata > Salamandridae > Lissotriton > Lissotriton helveticus. The sequence continues at coordinate 841,112,065 of NC_136070.1, forward strand.
AACATCTCTCCCTATCTGCCTACCATTACCTCTAACTCTGTCTCTCAAAATCAGTGTCCTCTTGAAGATTTTTGGAGTCCTGAGCAATACATATTTCAGCTGAATAAGTAAAACCTTGTGATAATGTAGCATGCAATTTAGTACTGTTTAGCGTAATGTGGGCTTGAAATGGGTGCTAACATTATCATTTGTTCTGTACAGGGCCCCAAAATATGTTCTGCTAGTGCTCCAAACATCCTTAAGATGCCACTGATCACAGGAAGCTTCCTTGATGAAGTTCTTACTCTAGGACAATAAATAGATGAGGCAAAGTATCCTAAAATGAATGTCCCCCACAGAATTCAAGCCACAGCCAAGGTTAGGTACGTGTGCCTGGATTACACAAACTGTCTATAACAAAAAAAAAATGCATCCCAAACAAATGGCTGTGAGTACAAACCTCAGTGTCCGGGCAAATTTTACACTTAAAGCCTTAAAACATTCCACACTAGACCATGTAACATTTCACTGGCTCCCCCAAATGTAATCGGATTGTGTTCAAAGAACTGTGCACAGCACACCGAACACTGAATGGAAGAGGACCAACACTCCCTCAACAATAACTCCAGACCTGCCAACCTAGAAAAAGCTTTCGATCCAACAGACTCCTAAAATTCAAAAATACCACTTTTCCACCAACTCAGCTCGGAGGTATCTTTTTCTTACTCCAATTCAGCAAAACGTGGAACAGCTTCCCTATCCAGATTTTTTTTTAAACTAGAAAAACAAGTCACTTACCAAATTGCACTGACAAATATCAGTCCAATTTTTAAGGAAATGTTAAATCTGCAGAAAAATTCACTAGTGGGCTATCCTCCATCAAATTAACCGTATGAAGGAGAAAATTCCACAGGAAGATTTCTCATTACTACCCAACTTTAGATCAGACACTTTATTGCCACACTTACCTGGCAAAAGTATACTTATGCTGGGTTTTAGAGCTATTGGAATCATGTGGCAAAGGACAACCAAATTATGTGGCGAGGAAGACTAAATTATGCGAGAAGAAAAGTCAAATTATGCACCATATTGCAGTACATTCTGTGGGAGTGTTATGTTGCTATCTTGTATTTTGAACACACATTAATACTGTCTGGGCAAAGGATTTGCCTCATAAGTACCAGTTTAACACTTAAATTCAAAACTCGGCAACTAAAATGTAACCAGTTAAGATATGCATAGGGACTCCCAATGCGAGGGATCATGTAGGCACTTTTTTAAAGTAAAGTTTGATCCTTTTGAGCTAGAAAAACAATTTTTTAATCATGAAATGTGCAATTTATGTAGTAGAATATGGATTATGTGACAACCCAAGTAAGTATATATTGATGCAGGAAAGGCCAGAAATATAAAATGTCACGATTCCCATGGCTCTGCTAGAGATTGACAGAGAATTCTCCTGTGCAATTTTGCACCATTTCCAGAATAACAGATTTCATTGAGGCTGGTACAATCCTGCACAAACTTGCAGCGCCTGACAGGCACAAGATCAACTGTTACAAGTAATTGTTACACTGTTACAGGTGCAAAAAAAATGGTTGATGCAAATGTCGAATTTGTGCCAAAAACGAGGCTAGGCGAATATAGTTACACCACAGGCCCGGCCGTGCAGCCTCCCGAATTATAGACACAGCTGTTTCTTTTTGGCCAATTCCACAGCCTCCACGCATCGGCATCTCAACACAAACTGCGACGAGCGATTCCTCGCGCATCTCCCCTCAGCCGATGTCATTCACTTCACAAAAGATGTGGAGTGTCCCACGTGGCAGGGGCTTTGTTTCCGCAACACAGGCACAATCTGTAGGGCAGTGTCCGATTCCCCAGGCACAGCGGGTGCACCCAGGCGGCTGAAAGGTCCTAATGGATTCCCTGGCCTCCATTGTCGGGAGGCGTGTTAAGGTTTGTTCACAGTGACACGGTTTCCTTTGCCCTTGGTATTTCCATATCAATTTCTCCCCTGCCTCCAGCCAGCTTGTTTTCGAGACGTGCTCTGACATGAGTCACTTCGGGCGGCCATTGACAAGAGAGGCTAAACAGATTAACATATGCATGCGTGGTCTTTGCACTGTGTGCCACTGTTTGGGGGGTGATCAAAATGTACATACGGGATTAGAATATTAAAGGAAGTCTGCTCACAGGCAGCGCTTGCATCCAATGATGTGCAAAAAAGCAAGCTACGACCCTGTGTTGATTTAGTCAAGAAAAACAAAAACAGACAACAATAAAAGAAATAAAAAACAAAAGCATCAGACTAAAGCATAGCACAAAGGACGAGCTACATATGAATCGATGTAGAATGCATCTACTGAAAGCATCTAAACAGTCAGATTGCTACTCGGGGATAGATGCTGGTTTGTCGCTTTGTGTTTGTATTTTTTACTATTATAAGGTTGTACAGCTGTTGCTGTTGTTTGAAATACAAAAGCCAATAAAAAAAGGTTTAAAAAAAAAGTTTGGACAGCTTTCAAGCTATTTGGAATATAGAGTTGTTATTGTACCGTATTATTTGTACAACAGGTGTAAAGAAGTGAGGCTGTTCTAAGTGATATAACGTAAAATCACCTCCCCCGCCCCCGCAAAATGGGAAGAGGGGACCCTCAGTCTCTCATATCTCACAAAAAGTCATTATACTTGAGCAAATGGGGGCGGGGCTCCTCCGAAGAGTTTGGGGCCCTTGAAGGGTTGCCCCCCCACCCCAGCTCTCCCTGAGCGCAGGAGCTCCAGAGGACTCTTTTACGCCCGGATCCTTGGGATTGTGAAGCAATGAAGAGAAAGCAGAATTAAAACACTGGGCCTCATTTAAGAGGTCGTGCGTCACTTTTACGCCGCAGGTGCGTCACTTTTTGTGACGCACCAGCAGCGTAAAAAATGTGCCTTTTGCACCATATTTACATTGTAACTCATCTTGGTAGATGTGTCACTTTGTAACACATCTACTTGACTTGTTTTGCTTATTGTATTGTCTGTTCATTTTTATTTGAAATCACAACCCTTTCACAAAAAGGCTGTTTTAGTTGTTTTTAATTATTTTTAGATTGTAACCCAATTGGGAGGTCCAAATAAATCTCGAATTGATTTTTTATCCCTTTGTTTATGCTTATCATTCCATCACAGTTTATTGTTTGGTGCTTACTGTTATTGGCTCACTGCTGTTTTTGCCCCGTGATAGACTCTCTGTAAGAAAACCCCTTTGGGATTATTTCCCTCAGCAATCTAAGGCTGCTTCAAAACATAGGGACTCTTTGTGTCAACTTTGTAAACCCCTGCGCTACATTATACCTGCGCCACGTATAATGTATACAGGGGGGCGTTCTGATGCAAGAAAAGGTCATAGAAGTGACGCAGTGAAATCTATAAGATTTCACTGCGCCACTTGTAGGATACAAATGCGTCAATTTCTTACGCCTGCCTCACAGCAGGCGTAAGACTGACGCAGGCCCTTTCACATGGGGCTTGCCGCATGTGAAAGGACACATGGCTGGAGTTGCGTCCCTTTTGTGACACACTCCAGCAGTGCGTCACTTTTGTGACACACTCCAGCAATGCGCCACTTTTGCGGCTACAGATACGTCAGAAATACTGACGTATCTGTAACTCCTTGCACAATGATGCGTCATACTGTAAATATGACGCATCATTGGTGTCGCAAGGAGGGCGCAATGAAAAGTGACGCATCGCTGTTTTCACACAGTGATGCGTCACTTTTCATAAATGAGGCCCACTATATCGTTAGGACCCGGATCCCCCAGCATGCTCCACGCCCGCATACCCACCCAACAATCAACTTGGAAAAGTGGTGGGTGTAAAAAGGCCATGTTTAATCACAAATTCATAAACATGACATATACATTATTAAAACATTATCAACTTATGAGCAACATTTATCATTTATTATTAACTCATTTTTATCACCTGGTATTATGCATTATTCAACTTGTATTTCCTCATAACTTCTTGATTCCCCCAGCACCAAGGGGCCCTCTGGTTCGCATCCCCCAGGTAGAGATGCCCACGCAAGGTGCAACCCACCTGCGCCCCTGAGCGATGGGCCCCAGCCCTCGGGTCCTTGTCCGCCATTTCCAGGGCCCCACCTCTCGTCCACCAGGCTGCCTAGGAGGCTCGTACCTGTCGCCCTCGCCTCCCCAGCCGGTGGTCTCCATCCCCCTGCGGAGAGCTTACCTTCTCTCCCCTCAGTGCTGGCCTAGGGAGTGCGCAAGGCGGACTCCCATCCATTTTGTAAGTCTATCAGTGGTCAAATGTCTCTTTTCCGCAACACACACCTCCAAATCACTGCCTTAGGGGTACGGGTGGGTGGGAGATTAAACAAAGTTCCTAATGGCGAGGGGAGTGGGCGAGCAGGTCCGGCGCTGGCGAGGAAAGAGGCCGAGTTGTCCGTGATCCTGACCTAAATAGGTCATGGCCTCTGACCCCACGCCCCCACCGGACGTGCGTCACCCCTCCCCGACCCGGAAGTACTTCCCCGGCCGGTCGCCCATAGGGCAGCCGGCCGGATCCTTTGACCAATGGCGTGGCGTGGGCCGGGGGGGCCGGGCCCGAAAGGCGGGCTCGTCTAGCCTCGCCCTTTGTATACGATGTGTCCCTAGGCAAAAATTACTTTTGTGAGGGAGGCCAGTTAATAGAGTGGGGATAACAATGTGTGCTACCACATGAAAACAGTATTGAGGAGATTATTTTGTGCCGTTTTTTAAATTTTGCACGGTTACCTACCATCAGGTCAGTACAAGTGGTGAATACCTGTTGACAATTTACTCTCAATCAGCGGCCCACCGAGGTTGCCATTGACCCTAATGTAAGCAGGGAAAATTGACCTATATCAACCAGTTTCACAGTTTACAAAAAATGGCTATAATCGGGGTGCAGTGCCTGCACCCCAGGTTCAGTGCTGCTGCATCTACTGCATTATTGATAGATGCAGCTCTGCGCCCAAGGTCATGCTAGATAATGGAGGAACAGCTGCCCTTATCCTCCTTGACCTGAGTGCCGCATTTGAGACAGTCTCTCACCCAATCCTTATTAACAAACTAGGACAAGTAGGGATATCCGGAACCATGCTGAAGTGGTTTGCAGCCTTCCTTAATAATGGAACCTTCCAAGTAAAGGAAGACAATAAATACTCCAACACTCTTTCGTTGCATTGCAGAGTTACACAGGGATCCTCCAGTAGTCCTACACTTTTCAATGTATATATTAGTCTGTTAGCCATGGTTATAAAAGGAATATAGCCTCTCAGCCATTGCCTATGCAAATGATATGCAAATCATATTAAGCCTTTCAAACCATGCAGAACTCTCCTCCGCACTTCCGGACAATTGCCTAAATCGAGTTGTTACCCGGATGACAGCCAGCAGTCTCAAGCTTGACGGAAAGAAAACAAAAGTACAGGTACTAGGCAAAAACTCTTCGCTTTGGGGAGAACTGAATTGACCAATATCTATGGGAACCAAACGCTCCCAAAAGGAAGTCATAATAAGCCTTGGTATTAGCCTTTACTAGGAACTCACCATGGATGTTCAAGCAAAACAGCTGGCGGCCACCTGTTTTGGCCTCCTTCGCTCCCTCAGGAGAGTACTGAGGTGGCTGCCTAGATCCACAGGCAGAACCATAGTTCAGGCCCTAATATTTTCCCACCTTGACTATGGTAACTCTCTTTATCTGAGCTGCCCAAAATTTGTCATTAACAGGCTTCAGAGGATACAAAATGCTGCTGTCCGCATGGTCAGTGCTTTAAATGGGCCAGTACTCACAGGTACTGAGTACCGGCACTTCTTGTTTTTATCGAGCTGAGTACCGGCACTTTTCCAGTGCCAAGGAGAGTACCAGTAATCGGACTGATCAGATGGGCACTGGGCCGATGCCTGAGGGCCAGCTGTCCCCCGTTTATTTGGCAGCTTGTTTATTATTTTGGCGCCTGCTGGACACCTGCCGCAGGGGTAAGTGGGCCTCTGCTCCCGAAGCTCTCATTGTCCTCAGACAGCCGCCCCCTGCCGGGCCTCCATGCTGGGTCGTCTTGAGTGTGTATTGGACATCGGCTGCCAGGGGCACAGTGAATGGTTGGGAGGGAAGAGAGCCTGCATAAGTGACCGTGCCATTAAACACTTGGCCTCCCACTGAGGCCTGACTCACTTGCTCCTGAAATTCCACCCCCACCCCTGTCCACCTGCTGGGACATTGACAGGGATGAGGTGGTGGTGATGGCCTACGTGGCCTGCCTGGAGCCCAGGTGAGGTGGGAGGAGTCGTTCTGACCTGCCCACCAGAGGCCAGTATTGTTCTTCCCCTGACCTCTGCAGATGCTCACGACCCTGCAGTGCTTACTGCCTGCCACTGAAAGCTCTCCTGCCCGGTGGCCTTCTGCTGAGGGAAGAGGAAGGAGAATGGGGTGAAAGAAGGTAAAGAGTGAGGGGGCAGTGATAGAAGGAGCAGAGGAGAGTTTAAAGGGGGGGAAAGAGACAGAAGGGGTAAATGGAGACAGAGATGGGGAAGAGATCGAGACGGCTATGGAAAGAGTAACAGAGGTATGGAAATGGCAGATTAGAAATAGAAAAAGTGATAGTAGAGGATTATAGGATACCCTAGGGGTAAAGAGAGTGGGGCAGCAAGAGAAATGGATACAAATGGGAGAGAAGTGAGTGGGAAAGGGATTGAGAGATTAGAGATGTGAAAATTGATAGAGAGTATTTGTCTGCTTGTTTGTGTGCGTTTGCCTGGCTGTGTGTATGTTTGTGTGTGAGAGAGAAACTAAATCAGAGAGGAAGAGAATCAGGACACCCAGGAGGTATTTGAAAAAAAAATTGTCTAATACTTGTTATTAATGATGCTATGCCATTCTCTCTCGTCCTGGTGCACATTGATTCTTAGCCTGAAAGGGCTAATAGTACAGTTGATGGCTTGGCTGCATTCAGGGTTTAGAAGCTCCTTGCATTGCGCCCAGAAGTACTTCACACCACCCTTTATTAGCATATGTACCTGTTAATCTGCACAAATGGAAAGTTTGAGACAACTGCCAAGGGCAATACAAGGGCAAAATGAACACTCAATAGAAGTGCTTCTATCATCATGTCTCACCCTGCCTCTAACCCCTCCCACTAGCCACGCCCGCAACTCAATTTAATGAGTACCTGCACTTCTTTTTTTCCATTTAAAGCACTGCGCATGGTGCATAATATCCTGAAGTTCCAGTCAGTCATTGAAGCAAGAATATTATTAAATTGGCTCCGGGTACATAAGAGGATACAATTTAAAGCGCTCTGCCAAGCATACAAGGCAATACATAAGGAAGGCTCGATACTCATTCAAAACCATTTAAAACTCCATCAGAATGCAAGACATCTGCGATCGCCTCCCAACAACGTCTACATATCCCCAGCTTTTAAAAAGTGAGAGCTGGAGGATGGTCCTTCGCTGTCCTAGTACCCAGGCTATGGAAGGCCCTTCCTGTTCAAATTAGGAAAGCAGACACTGAGCTTTGCTTTAGGAAACATTTAAAGACCTTCCTTTTGTAATAGATAGGCTCCCCCTCTCTCCTACCCTGCCTATTGCTGGGAAGCACCATTTGTGGGTAGCCATGCGCTTTACAAATCAATGAGAATAGAATATAATTCTTTGAGACCACATGCCGCAAATAGTGCATTTTAAAGCACTTTGGGACAGTAACATTGTCCTTGGCACAACATGGTTTTGGGGCTCTCCCTCAAGGAGTTTTAGCACAGAGAATGTTCTATTTTAGTACACTTTAGGCCGGTAAACCTGGTGCATTGTGAAACACCAGATTCTATTTTACATAACAATTTTTGGCATATCTTACCCTTTAAACACTCTGGGCCACTTGCGTCAACCTAACTGGTAAAAAAATCATTTGCAAGATATTTGAGCACCATTCTCCCAAAGGAAGGTTTGGAAAATTGGAAGCAAATAATGCAGTTTAAGCACATTTATTTAGTTACTGCTCTGTTCATGCTTTCTTTACCTACACACAATACTTATATGTTATTTTCCAAATATGAAGTTAGTATAGTAAACAACTTTGTTGCTGTTCGGGGAAGCCGGCAAAATATCCTAGCTCTATAGCACATAGAATGTTGAATATATTTTCTTTGGTACTTTGTGAAAAACTCCCACTAAATATTTTTGGATTTGAAATGCTTGGGTAGTCATTTAGCATGAAACATGACTCATGCTTGATAAGATTTGCTCAATAACTTACAACTGACCACACAAGTTTAATTATCCATCACACCCTCACATCACACATGGGTGTCAGTCTGAGGTTAACAAGAGTAAGAGATGTTGACCTAGTTTTCCATTTGGTACTCAGCACACTTTATTGGTACCCCTTGTCAAAGTGGAAGGATCAGAAAATAAACAGGGTTTTAAAAGTCCTATTTGTTTTCTTTGAACTGCATTCCAGTCCCTCTACCTAGCCACTGGGCAGCAAACAAGTAACTGTTGTAGAGCTAAAACTAGGTATGGGAGCACCTGTGATTCAACTACTGTTGGCATTTTCGTGAATAAATGCCATGCCTACTCAGGGCTACTATCCAAACCTGGAATATATACCCCTGAACACAAATAGGAGCAGTTTATTAAAGAGTAATAACATTCTTTGAAAATAATTTGCAACAGTACTTGAAGAATGACAATTTGTTTACTGATAACAATGTTTGCATTTTTTTTTTTATCTTGTGTGAAGCAAATGAGGTACAAAATAAGACTTCTTGGGCTGGATGCTTAATACCAGCATGGCGAAGCAATCCGAGAAAGAACTTTGGATATATAAGTTTTTTTCTAATAAGAATGATGGGGCTAAATTAGAACAATTGCAAAATGTTTTGGAGTAATTATAGTGTGAGAAAAAGATTGGGCTGCAGACACACTAGCCTCTACTTTGCTGCGGTAGTTAGGATATTAGGCACAATCGATAGGCCCTGCAAACCTAATCCCAACCTCATTTGAGGTATCTTTTTGTCTCGTATGAGCAGGAAATAATTACTACAGAGACAGAAAATACCTTCACTTAGTATTATCCATTTTAAGCACTGCCCTCTTGCTAACATAGACTTCTGCCCTATATACTTTTGCTGAAGACAATTCATCTATAACCATGCTGGCCTCTGTCCTCAAAGAAGTCATCTCTCCCTTCCATGTTCCCTTCAGCTAAGTGGAACTATTCCAGGGAGGATCATGAGCGGACTTGAGGCCCCATGTAGAAGGTGGGCAGCTCCTAGTTTCAAGGGGCTCTTCTTGGTCTGTCCAAGTATCTTCTGCTCCCAAAATACTTAGTAAGATGTTCTTCTTTCAAAGCACTTTTTATTATCCGAATCTAAACAAAGCTTCACTGATACACACAGACTAGAACGCTGGCCTCAAAACTGGCATCACGGTCTCCTGCCCTTCCTTCAGGAAGATACACACTGATGGAACATCCTTCTCTGTCTACAAAGCAACATTTTAAAACTCACTCCTAGCATAGATAAGAAACATCCAAAACCACATCAGAGTCAGGGATGCAATAAAGACCTGGCTATTCCGTAAAAGGTGTACAATTATAAATTAGAAAGAGTTCTGTCAGGTGGCACCATTCTTCTCCAAGAATTGTGATATATTTTGACCATTCAACATAGATCTCAATGGGTCACAAAATTGTGTGACCCTTTGACATCTATGTTGGATGCTTGTGGAAGAATTGTGTCATCTGACAGAAGTCTTTGTGGTTTATAATTGCATAACCAGGTTCTGAGGGGCACAGGGCAACCCCATTATATTTAATGGTATTACATAAAAGGTGACACCTCTATTGCAAAGATGTCCGAGATCCTAAAAATCCCACAAAGTTGAGTCAGTCACCTATATACGGGTAGTAGGTATTCGATTCTCTCACTCCTCTCGGGTCCTATCCAAGCTTAAGTGCATCTGAAATATTGCTTGCATTATAGCAACCTTCTGGTTATCATGCCCCACACCAAAATGCCTCCTTGTAAGGGGCAAACACAACAATTTTTCCTATGAGCGTTTCCAACTATATGTCTGACTGATTGTTGTTTCACTCCACATACATATAAGATGTGTCACAGCAGGAGCACCCGATGAGTTCCCAGGACTCACACGAATACTCTTTCCATTCAGGTCACACATTAAACCAACAGTTTTCCAACTAAGCACAAGCAACTGATTAGCTTGCTACCAGTCGACACAGAAGCACTTTGGCCACAATACAGGAACATTTGTTTATTATTTGTCAAAATGGTACAATGACAACCTGGCCTTGGCCAGGAAAACTTGTAAAACCCTGGAACAGGCGTGGCAACGGCATTAAGATCCAGCTCTGAAAGTACAATATCGAGTAGCCATTAAGAATTATCATAAGTCCATCCAGAAGGAAAGAGCTGCCTACTTTGCAGGTAAAATTAGAAACAGCAGCAACCCTGCTAAATGTATCTTTGCCTTGCTTAAAGATCTAAAATCCTCAGGGCAACCTAAAGCATCCCCTCTGTCCTTTAATCAGCATTGTGAGGTCCTCGCCGCTTTTATCATTAAGAAGGTTAAGGATATTTACAGAACTTTCCCCCTCACTGTGATTACAACAGGCTCCTCTCTTCTGCCTAGCGGTGTTTCCACACACTCTGCTTTCCCAGCGCTCTCCCAAGAAGCGATGCGCATGATCTGCAAAAAACTCAAATCAGGATCCCCAGCAGACCCCCTTAAACCGGATCAATTTCAGAAATTTTTACCTCAGCTTCTCTCTCCTTTCTGTGATCTCTTAATCTGTCTATGTCCTCTGCAACAGTCCCCTTGGCCTGGAAACATGCCAAGGTGGTTCCTTTACTCAAACAACCTACGCTGGATGTTTCAAAGCCGGAAATTTGTTGCCCTATCTCTCTCCTCCCTCTGATATCTAAGATTACTGAAGCCTACATTAATTCCACTCTCACCACGTTTATCGAAGATAACAATCTGTTGAACCCCTCTCAAAATGGTTTCCGGCCCTGTCACAGCACTGAAACTGCCCATCTGGCTGTAAGAGAACATCTGAGGAGCTCACTAGGTGTAGGACGTACGTCAGCTCTGATCCTTCTGGACCAAAGTGCTGCATTCGATACAGTGTCCCATCAGATCCTACTGCAGCCCTTGGAGGATATTGGTACTGACGGCCTTGCCCTGGGCTGGTTCACTTCTTTTTAACCTGGAAGATCTTTCCAAATGTCTATCCCCCCTTCTGCTCTCAGGTGCATGCTGTGTATCGAGAGGTTCCTCAGGGCTCGGCCCTGAGTCCTACTCCATTTAACATCTACATTCAACCCCTGGCAGCAGTAGCCAGGAACAGAGGATTAACTGTGGTATCTTATGCGGATGATACACAGTTGGTGGTTGCATTATCTGACAACTCTGCCAAGGATGTGCTCAAATTCCAAGATGATTTAACAGCTATCGCAGACTGGATGACCTCTAACTGTCTTCAATTGAATGGCAGTAAATCTGAGATCTTGTTGGTGGGTAAAGATACTCATATATGGAGTGAGCATTGGTGGCCATCCGCTCTGGGCCTCCCGCCTGCCCCAAAACAGACAGTTAAAAATCTTGGAGTATGGGTTGACACTGCTTTGACCTTTCAGGCTCAAAATAAAGCGGTAGCCGGTGTCTATTTTGGGCTCTTACGTGGTCTCAAACCCCTGCTGGGCTTTTTCGATCCTACCTTCTGTCAGGTGATCATTCAGGCCACTGTGCTTTCCAGGCTGGATTATGCTAGCTCCCTGTATCTAGGGGCAAACAGAGCTGAGATACATCGCCTACAAAGGACACAAAATGCTGCGGTTTGGATGCTGCTCGGTTTGCCGAGAACCTGCTCTACCTCCGAATCCATCTGCAGATTACATTGGCTTCCGGTGGATAAATGTATTCTGTTCAAAGCTCCCTGTACTTCCCATAAAATCATGAATCTTCAATCTCCTGACATTTTAGCTAATCTTCTTACGCCTTATATACCCACCCACCAGCTGCGTTCTATCTGTCAGCCCCTGGTGGTGATTCCTCGGGTCAAGAGAGCACGGGCAGGAGGGCGCTCCTTTCATGCTCTCGCTCCCAAACTTTGGAATTCCCTCCCTGCGAGTATTAGAAGTATCCAAAATCCTGTGCTATTCCGTAAAGCCTTAAAAAAGATCTCTTTTCTACATAATCTGTTTTTCTGTGGGTTTCTCTGTCTGCCTTAGGTCAGTTTGCAATTAGCGCTGAGACGCCCCTTTGCTGGCGTAGCTATGCGCTTTATAAAACTTATAACATAATTAATGTCCATTCGGAAAGGGAGATTAATTCAAAATAATGACCATGTGAGCCAACAGAATAGATTTGAACCTGTGCCTATACAATTGCATCACAGAACAAAAATGTAAACCAGTGAATACCCATTCAGAGTAAAATATGCTTTTGAAAAATACTGGCACAGCAATACAAATATATGAGCCAGCTAAAAACATCCAAAGTGAGCAGGGCATGAAAAAGCCAGGGTCATTCAGAAAAACAATATTGCATGCATATATCATTTCCCCCAAAAAATGTTCAACGTTATGCTCATCAGGACTGCGCAATTTTGAACTGCGCATTATATAATTCTAATTAGGCCCTGATTACAAACGCCCTGGAGGAGAGTGTGACATATATTGCATATGTTAAATTTAATACTAAGGGGATCTAAATGTATTGGGTACGATAAATAGAATACACTATGAGTTTTGTCTGAAAATGGGACATAAGTTACAGATGTTAGTGTTGTCTTTACCAAAAACTGTTTGCCCTGTTATTTACAAGGCAATTATCCCCCAGCAATTTTTCCCAATGTACATTTTGGCATGACAGACCTGTTGAAATTTACCTGGGAAAGATTTTATGGCTGTGGGACTTGCAATTCGGATATGTGCTATACCAGGAGTTACCATACAATTTGAAATTAACTAGAACAAGCATAATTGGGGGCTTTAACCACTTAAGTACACATAACACAATGTTTTATGAATGGTACAAAGGTGTTCACTATAAACTACAGCACATGAAAAATATATCTCAAAAGATTTTGAAAAGCATCATTGATGGTGTTTTTAAAGCCAATTCTAAATGACGATGGGCCACATGTATCAAGAGTTTTTGCATTCGTAAACGGGAATGCAAATAATGCTCTTGCCATGTATCAAACCCTAATTTGCGATTCGGTAAACTGTTACCCAATCGCAAAATGGGTTTGCGATTCGGTATTTGGAAGGGGCGTGCTTAGGGCATCCCTTCCAAAAACTGAATCCTAATGGTATGTATGAATGTTTTGTGACAGGGAATGCAGTCACAAATCATTTGCATATTACCACCCACTTCAAGTAGGTGGTAACCCATTTGCAAATGGGTAAAATGTAAATGTAAATTGATACTTGTATAGCGCACTACTCACCCGCAAGGGTCTCAAGGCGCATGTACGAATACCGCTGTGGAACCCATCCTGGCTTTCCCTGTGAGGTGTCCACTCCTGGGCACCCCCCAAGGTGGAGGCCAGACATCCTTAGCGTTGTGGAGATTAAGCAAGCTATTGCCCAGAGTTGCAGAGTGGGACTCCATGATTGGAATAGGCACCGAGGCGAGAATTATCAGGTCCGTGGAATTTTTTGAGCCCAAGACCCGCCGAGGTGGGGAATTGAACCCTGGTCCCGGGCTAGACCTCTACATCAGGGTCTGCCGCTCTAACCATTGAGCCACACTTCTCCACCAAGGGACCCCTTTCCCTTTGTGAATGTTTGTAAAAGCATTTTTAAGAGCAGGCAGTGGTCCCACGGACCACTGCCTGGTCTTGAAAAATTTAACCCCTTAAGTGCTGCCGTCGGCCAACGGTCGTCACGGGCACTACCTCCCCAGTGCTGCGCACGACCGTTGGACGTCCAGTTCAGCACCGGATAATGGACAGCGCAGCACTGGGGAGGTTTGTTTACTAGCTTTAAAGGGGTTAAAGAAAACTGTTTATTTTACTTTTTGTAAAGCCTTTCCTTTAAGGAAAATAGGCTGCTTTACAAAAATAAGATTGTTTTATTTAAAAGCAATCACAGACATGGCGCTCTGCTGACCCCAGAAGGCCACCATCCCTGCGTTTTTTTGCGATTCCAAGGGGGTCGCAAATTGCAATCTACCTCATTAATATTAATGAGGTAGAGCAATTTGCGACCCCCTAGGAATTGCTGTCTGAAATTCTTTGAGCTTCTTACATTGTAAATTAGGTATTTGCAATTTACAATTTTGATTCATGTAGCCCTAAGCATTATTCCACTGAACACAACTTAATTAAGATATCTGTCAAGTTCTGTGATTTTTAAAAAGCAACATGACTTATGCTCTTCTGTGCTTTTGGGACTTTTACTTATAGTCGTTCTAGTATGCAACACATTGTAACCTTAGTATTGCTTGAAAACTGTTACATTTAAATATATACATTTCTTTCCTACGTTACAGAGGCTACGGAATATTTTATAGTTATGCAGGATTGTAAATGTTCTGAGTTAGCTATTTTATTAATCCCAGAAGGAGGAAAGGGTGAGGTGCCCTTGTTGGAATTTGAATTCCAATCCATGTCCGGCGTGCTTTAGGTCTCTGTGAAAGCAGAGTTTGTTGAAATCCTGAAGGTTCAAGCTAGCTTCAAGACTGGTGCCATACTCTTGCTCAGCTCGAGGTCCTCTTAGACCATCATGCCAAAAACAGGTCAAGCTCGCTTGGGGTTTTTCACTGCCACCCACGCTCTAACCTCATGCGACAAGAATTAAAAACCAGGGGCCTCATTTATGAAAAGTGACGCATCGCTGCGTGAAAACAGCGATGCGTCACTTTTCATTGCGCCCTCCTTGCGACCCCAATGATGCGTCATATTCATAATATGACGCATCATTGCGCAAGGAGTTACAGATACGTCAGTATTTCTGACGTATCTGTAAGCGCAAAAGTGACGCATTGCTGGAGTGTGTCACAAAAGTGACGCAACTCCAGCAATGCGTCCTTTCACATGGGACAAGCCCCATGTGAAAGGGCCTGCGTCAGTCTTACGCCTGCTGTGAGGCAGGCGCAAGATTTTGACGCAACGGTGTCCTAGAAGTGACGCAGTGAAATCTCATAGATTTCACTGCGTCACTTCTACGACCCTTTCTTGCGTCAATACGCCCCCCATGCATACATTATACCTGGCGCAGGTATAATGTGGCGCAGGGGTTTACAAAGTGACGCATCTACCTAGATGCGTCACTTTGTAAATATGGCGCAACAAGGCACATTTTTTACGGCACTGGTGCGTCACAAAAAGTGACGCACCAGCGGCGTAAAAGTGACGCAAGGGCTCATAAATGAGGCCCCAATGCATTAACCCTTGAGCTAAAACAGGAGAACGTAATAGCCATATATTGGCTAAAATTCACTGTATGAAACCAAAACAACTGAGATCAATCCCAGCTTCCTTGCTTGAATAAATAGTGTGATACTAGGCAATATTTATTTTAACCATACCTCCTTTTATTTTAATATTGAACATGGTAGCACCTTAAAATACGTGAGGACTGTATAAAAACAACTTGAATTTGATTACATAGACTAAAACGTTTCTACGTGTATGAGAAGAATCTAGCCCACATTTAGGGTGCACTTGACAACTGTCTTGCCTCTGGGTTCACTAATTACATTGCCATTAGGATGGAGGGGCATGAATGCTTTCTACGTTAATGATAAAAACTAGCACTTGTAATAAATACTCCTCAATGCAGTGATATAATCTGATGTACTAAGGTGAAACAGTTCTGCACTTTGAAGAACTGCACTATTTTGAATTTTGGATACCTTTATCATATTTTTGCATGATGTTTTGTTGCACAGTTTAAATTCCAAACATTTTCAATGCTTGGCTCGTGCTCAGGAACTTAGAGCCAAACCATTTCCTTGGCTCAGCTCAGCTCTCCCTGATAATTTGATGGCTCGCCCACATCTATGTAAAAGGTATCTATATCGAAATACATCATTTTTAACTTTTTTATTGCATTTAAATAGGACTCCAAATCTCTTTTGTCATGTTGCTCTATATATTTTTTTAACATATGTCACACTGCACTTTATGATTGGTCTCAGGCCACTAAGTGAATAAAAAAAACAACTAGGAATATTTATGTTGTAATGTCATGCACAATTCTAATTTCCTGCAGGTTTTCCTCCTAATGGACAGTTGAGAGATGAGCAGTGAGTGTTAGGAAAGGGTGGGCAATTCAGTTCAGTAGAATGTGAAGTGTGCAGTTAGAGCAGCCCTGTAGGAGCACAGCATGAACACCACAGTGGAAGAAAAGAGTGTGAAGTGCACTGTGTTAGAACAATTCTGTGTAAGTACAGTATGAGCTGGCCATAGGTAAGTGTGGCGGGGCGAAAGAACCAATAACTAAGGAACCCCACCATATTCACATATTATCTCATTAGATTCCTTCCAACACACACAGGAACTCACATAAGACTCGCTGCATTGGATTTCTGAGAAACAGAGGGGCTTATTTACAAGCCCCCTGGGCCGCCAGTACGTCACTTTTTCCCATTTTAAAAGTGACACACTTGCGGCGCAAGGGGCTTGTAAATAAGCCCCCGAGTGTCAGGGAGTAATTATTTTAAAAAACATATTATAAATCACCAATCAGTACTGCAACCATCACATAGCACTTCAAGATATACATGACTTATTTTAACAGATATTAGAGCTTATATCACTTAACCAGAAATATAATTCAGAGTCATGGTGTACTACCATGCTGGCCCTTCTGTTTCATTCATTTGGTTGCGGGGCACTGCGGTAATATGTAGGCCCCCTCTCTCTTGCCACAGGATGAGCTCAACAGCTACACTGTCCAATGGGCCAGGACAACGTGTAAGCTGAGCCCCTATTTAAACCCACGCCAGGATACCCTTGGTAGGTATCCCCCGGCCCCCGTGATGAGGTGGACCCAGGCAAACAGACCATCATTGGTTTCCCTGACGGAGGCCTATCTCCCCCACATCCCCAGGGCAGTGTAAGCAAGTACCTGTGAAGGACCTAAAGACAATGGGCCTCATTTATGAGGCTGTGCGTCACTTTTACGCCGCGGGTGCGTCACTTTTTGTGACGCACCAGCAGCGTAAAAAATGTGCCTTATTGCACCATATTTACAAAGTGACGCATCTAGGTAGATGCATCACTTTGTAAACCCCTGGACTACATTATACTTACGCCAGGTATAATGTATGCAAGGGTGGGCGTTCTGACGCAAGAAAGGGTCATAGAAGTGATGCAGTGAAATCTATAAGATTTCACTGCGCCACTTCTAGAACACAAATGCATCAATTTCTTACGCCTGCCTCACAGCAGGCGTAAGACTGACGCAGGCCCTTTCACATGGGGCTTGCCTCATGTGAAAGGACACATTGCTGGAGTTGCGTCACTTTTGAGACACACTCCAGCAATGCGTCACTTTTGCGCCATACAGATACGTCAGAAATACTGACGTATCTGTAACTCCTTGCGCCATGATGCGTCATACTGTAGTTATGACGCATCATTGGTGTCGCAAGGAGGGCGCAGTGAAAAGTGACGCATCGCTGTTTTCACGCAGCGATGCGTCACTTTTCATAAATGAGGCCCAGTGTTTGTAGCACCCACCTTCAACCCCACCCTGACCACCACGGTACCACTGCCCTTGCTTGGGGTAGAACTGAAGCCAAATCCAGAGTTTACCTGACTTTGACTAGGTGATGTCAAACTGTCTAGGTTCTTTATGGCCAATCACATGTCTACCCCACAAAATATGGCAAAATACACAAAGCAAACAAGGAGCACGGGGCCCAACAAACAGCTTGTAGCACAACGCAGATATTGTTAGTAAAATGGCTGACCCCTTCCAATCATATTCATCGGGCAACGGAGGGCAGAAATAAAAACACAAAGGTTAATTAACTACAGTGAGGGCTGGCTGCTGTGGGTCCAAGAGGAAAAGAGGGGAATGGCCTAAACTAGTCTGCCTAAATGCTGGTTACCTGGAGCCTCTGCAGTCCTCCCCGCTGACCACGCAGTCCAGCCCTCCAATCAGGAGAGGAGCTGGGTTTTTCCCAGCTTACACCTTGCTCTCCCTGGATCCTGCCGAAATGTAGCTTTTGCTGTTGGTCCCTGGGGACAATGAAGGCCCCATCTATTCACCATGTGGAGGGACTCCAGAATCCAATGTCGATGCACACTGAGTAGCTTAGTTTGAGTGATGTTGTGGGGCCATTGCCACTTGAGGAGAGATGCTTTGGTGAAGGTTTCAGAAGCAGGGCCAGCAGAAGCAGGAATTAGCTGGGGGTATTTAATCCAGGCAGCAGGGCCGTTTCTAGGTATTTTGCCGCTCTAGGCGAGAATTGAAAAATGCCACCCCCTCCCTTTTACTGCCATCACTCTCTCCCCCTGTCATCCAGGCTAGAAGAATTAATGCATTAGATACATAGACTAGCTTACGCCGGCATGACAGCATACAGTTATGTGAGTGCCCCACAATCACAGTATCTTCTGCGGCCCATGGGTAAACATCTGACACCTTCACTCTTGATGAAGACCATGGCACCCTCTACAGACTTCAAAGCACAATAAACAGGAGATGATACTACTATCCAGCAGCATTAGTCAATGGTCCTTATTTTACAGACCTTGGAAGGGAGAATGCTTGATTAACTATGTTGAATCCTTTGCTGATACCTGCTACAGGCTTTTCACGGATTTATGATAAAAAATACATTAGTCCAAGAGGCCGCCTTGCTCAACCACTTATTTTTGTAGGGATAGGAGCTCATGTAATGTGTGAACTATGTAAATGATATTTCATTTATACCATGTAGCCAATGGGGCGGGCTAGGGTTTCGGGTCCTAGTCTGACTACAGACGCTAAGCTCCAGTCTGAGTCTTGAGGCTGACCAACGGGCAACACTCAACAACAGTCCATGTGCTGAGGAGCCTCAGCTCAGAATTGACAGGTGTTGGAATGCTTCTCAGATCTACTAGGCTCAATGCCATTTTAAATGGCCCATTTCATCAAAATGTGTTTCTTTTTTTTACAGTGCCTGGATATGTTTTCAATCATTCTTCTAAAAAACAAAGTTTGGATTTTATTTTTGGCTTTATACATTCCTGCAGCACACTCAAACTACCCCCTACTGCAACAAAAACCCGAACGGAATAGAAGTACTGCAATAAAAACACTAACAGAATAGATGTATTGCAACAAAAAACGAACTGAATAGATGTACTGCAACAAAAACACTAATGGAATAGATGTACTGCAACAACAACACTAACGGGATAGATATACAAAGAGATGGCTCATGTTTTTCTTGGGTAGGAGGAAAAGAGGGTGCTTTAGAGCCATCCTCAGATGTCCACAGTTATAGCACAGTAGTCTGACATACACACACACACACACACATTTGGTGTACTTTGGTGTCACAAGCAGCAGTAGAATCGTTTTTTGCTCTGATGCGACCCAAGTGTAGTATGAAGGCTTAATAGTCCAGTGGTTACAAAATAATCGATTGTACATCAGAAATGTGCAAGCCTCTGTCACCCAACAGCCCAGCTTATACTATATATAGTCTATGGCAGCATCTAATGTTTCTGTCCGAGACATGTACATTAGAGACCACTGATCCCTCGTGGGAAGGATTCTGTGATTTTTGGAGGAAAGATGGAAGAGAGACTGATTTCAGAAGACCATTTCTTTTTTAGGCACTGAGACCTATCTTTCATTTTCAGACTTTGACCCAGAGATCGAAATGAGAAAGGCTGAAAGGGAGAAAAGAGGAGGAAGAGAAAAATGTGGAAACAGCGACAAAGGGAGTGGGAGGGCTGAAAAAGAGCCTGCAAGAGTATTATAAGGAGATGGGAAGTGTAGGGCAGAGGAAGAAAGTGGCATGGGGTGGAGTCCAGACTAGGGAGACTAGGGAGCCTTGGTATCAGGCCTGTGTATGGCTTTAAAGAAATACTTGGGACGCCGTTGCCCTCAACTTTATTTTTTATTTCTAGAAAATAAACCTGTTTGGTATACTTCATCAGAAACAGGCCAGCATGGAACTGAGCTGCACTAGAGATGAGAGACGAGGGAGGACACAGACCTGCCTTGGATTCAGCACATGTTTGCTGATGACCTGGCTGGGTCTTGAAGCTATACCCCTTCTCATGGCCAAGTGAAGAAGAGGAGAGGGTGGGACTTAGCTAGTAAAGCAAAATGGGCCCGTCCGAACCCCTGCCCTCCCATCTCAGGAAACAGTAGCAGCTGCATCTTGTCCTCCTTCAAGCAAGGGAACTTTGACCCTACAAAAATATCCTAATTGGCCCGCCCAAAAAGAGAAGCTGAAGATTTCATGTGGTCCTCTGCTCCAGACTCTGCGGTGGAAAAAGCTTATTGGCAAGAAAGTAGCTATCCGTCTTGTAACGCTTAGGTAAGTAGGCACCAAAGGCAGATATAGCGAACACCAGCCCTACTTGGTTTTGCGCATACTGGCCTGCTGCAAATCCTAATCCCAGGTGTCAAATTTAGGTGGACAGTAGCCCAAAGCAGCCCCGTAGTTCAACAATGTAGGCACAGGAAGGACCGAAGAATGGCAACATTTCGGCATGAGATAAACTTGCATGCAATGCACTGAAATGGCAATAACAACCAGTCAGTGACTGTCCGAAAGCGGTTACGTGGCTCCAGCCACCAGACCTATCCTGCACACTACTGGCCTCGTTGTGCGACTCTCCTGCTTCATCCTTCTTAGTTCGCTATGTACTCAACGCCCATTTTTTAAAATAATTCACCACTGGACTTACAAAACGTCTCTTGGTCAGCAGATAGCAACCCCATGCTTTATTTAATCTTAAATGTATTACAATCCTATTCATACACAATATTATCTTCCAACAATAATGCTGCAGCAAAGTAATAAGGTCACAAATAAAAAAGACGACTCTCCTTTCTGGGTTCGCTTTATACACAAAGGAAATTTCAGTGCAAGCACAAAGCCAGGTCCACGGGCTTTGTCAGTGCTTGTTGTCCGTCAGGCTTTCTTTGCCTTGTTTGAGCGGCCTTGAAGCCTCATCTGTCAGGGGCAGGCAGGGCCCCCCCTCTGTGACAGCTTGTATTGCTCCAGTTACCAAATACGTCAAAACTTTCAATCTTTGGTAACGTGAGAAAACAAGCATTTGCAATGCATTAGGTCTCGCATTAGGAAAGTTTGAGCTATTGGTATTGTAAATGGCAAAGTTTTTATTTATGTTTCTTTTTTTTTTAAATAGCTAAATTAATAGCTTCGTCATTTACAATGCCAATAGTTATAACTTTCGCAAATGTGATACCTATAGCATTTGTAATGCAATATGTTTTGTATTTACAAACCGCGAGAGGACAAAAAAAAGCTCCGGACCACCGCCTCCTCCCAGGCCTTCAAAAGGGACCTCAAAGTTCTCTTCCTCCAGAGACACCTCCAAAAGTAATTCACGTCCTCTTGCTATTTGTGAGGAAGACTTCCCACTCTGATAATTTCTACTTTCCATGACCATGGAAGTGCCTTCCCAGTGTATGCCTGTGATTGGAGGGTCTGCCTTTTTGCAGTATTTTCCATGTACTGGTGTTCGGTGCCCTTTTGTAACATGCACACACCACTCTGCCCTTGCAACACACGGCTGCTACCTCTCACATGTCTTGGCCTTTGATACTTGCACAAGTGCCACCTTGCCCATGTAACGCTTGTTCCTGAGCCTGAGTGTCTAGCACTTATTGCAGGACTATACCTCTAATTATACTCTGTTTTCCCTTATAACTGCACACTTGTCACTTTCATTTCCTCTTGTGCACTTTTGACTACCTCATGTATTTTGGTTGCTCACAATTTTTACTCAAGTATTTTGTTTGCTCACGATTGTCACTATTACCTTTACTACCCATGTATTCTGGTTGCTCACAATTTTTACTCAAGTATTTTGTTTGCTCACGATTGTCACTATTACCTTTACTACCTCATGTATTTTTGGTTGCTCATAGTTTTTACTACCTCATGTATTTTGTTTGCTCACAATTGTCACTATTACCTTATGTAAGTAACGTATGTTTTTGCAACCTGTTCTTTTGTAATGTTTCTCATTATGTTTCATTTCTGTTCCTAATGTGAAGCGCTCTGACGCCTTCGGGTAAAGTCCGCGCTATATAAAAATGCATAAATACATAAATAAATAAATAAATACCGCCTTCGGGTAAAGTCCGCGCTATATAAAAATACATAAATAAATAAATACCGCCTTCGGGTAAAGTCCGCGCTATATAAAAATGCATAAATAAATAAATAAATACCGCAAATCAAACATCCTCGTCACTCTGCCGGCCTGCGACCAGGAAGTCAGGCAGGCCGGCGCGACAACCGGAAACAGGAAGTAGGAGAGCGGGAGCCTACCCCGCCTCCCACGGAAGAGCCGCGATTGTTTGGAGCACCGGAGCAGGCAGGAGCCTACCCTGCGCCCCGGTGCCGAAGGAGGGAAGAAGAGTCCTGCTGCCAGGCCCTGCAGCTGAGGAGAGCCGCCGCACGAAGGAAGCCGGTGAGTGGGTTGCTGAGCTTGGGGGGGGAGCATGTGTGTGCGCGCGCGCGCGCGCGTGCGGGGGGGGGCGGGCTGTGTATGTGTGTGTGCGTGCGTGTGTGTGTGTGTATGTGTCTTGGAGTGCGTGTGTGTGACTGTGGGGGAGGGGGTGTGTGTGTGAGCGAGTGTCTGTCTGCGCGCGCATGTGTACGGCGTGGGACGCGACGTGCGCGTTCGCGCACACGAATCCAGGACGAATCCAGGAGAAAAAGCTTGTACACCCTCTTGTCCTCCTTCCCCCCAGACTGATCGCTATACGTCTCCAGCTGGACACATGCATCCTTGCAGGATGCATTGCCAGCGAGACCCAAAAAGGGCAAACTGGTCAATGAGGTTTGGACCCTGTAGAAGCCCTGATTGAAGAAAGACTTGGTGGAGCCCTGAGGATGGCGGAAGTGAACACAAGGAATTTTCCCAGGAATTGTATTAAAAGTGGAACACATACATTTTTTCCTCATCCAGATCCCTGGGACAGGATGCAGATGTTTGCCCACAAAGGCTGCTCACTTGGTTTGTCCCATCATGTAAAGGTATTTGACCTCAAGTACTCCTACTCGGCTACAGGTTCCAGCCTTGCCCCGCTAGGAGATTTGGCGAATCAAAAAAGTGCCTAAGAATTAAGGCAAAACCTGGGACCTGGGTAAGGCAGAAATGTATTTTCAGCAGCAAATGAACCTCTGTGACTATCAAATCCATGTTTGTCTTGCTCAGAACTTTTGTCAGGAAGAACAACGGCTTCAACACGAGTGCTACTATACCATATCCGAGTTTGAGGGACCCAGGTTGGCTTTAGCTTTAGACCTCTCTCGCTGGAAGATGTTCAGCCTCAAAAAGTAGAATAAGTCTCAAGGCAAAAACTTTCGCCAAGGTGATCCTCTTCTCAGTCGACTTGAAGCTGCCCCTAGTTCCTGTCAACCGCTGACTGCTTTGCTTTTTTAGGCTATTTTACCCAAAAAAAGTGGGGGAAAATTCATATCTTTGCTTCCCCTTATCTGATGTTGAGCATTTTGCGTGGGTATTAATTTAATTTATTTTTTTGCCTGCTAAATTTTTTCTATTTTCCTACTTGGTTCTAGAACTTTATTGTGTTCTTTTCTTTACTTGAAAATTGTTGCCACTCCTTACTGTGCTGTGAGCTAACTAAGGTGTGTCTATTAAGTTGGAAAGAGCACCGCCTTCCCAAACTAATCACCCACTTCTTACATTAAGTGTAATGCACAAATGGAAACTGCAAGACCCTGGATGCACAACGATGCCTGTTAAAACCAGGACTGGATGTAGATGCCTAATTTGTCTTTGGGGCTCTTAGCAGTTGAGCCCTGCTGGGGCACAGGCTCCAGTGTCTGCTGGTTCCTCTCCACTTGAAAAAATGCCCCTATTTTGTAATTTTGTAATTTTGTATTCCAGGAGTAATCACAGTACTACAAGTCAGTGAGTAAATAGCATATAACGTAGATGGGATGAGCTACTCGCTTCTGACAGGGAAACTGGAGTTACTAGTGCCCTTAGCTCTGACATGGGGCAGCTTGAGATTTTCACACCTGAAATGGGCAGTGTGAGTTGCCCACACCTGACATAGGTAACTTGAGTTCCTGGGCGGACAGGGGGCAGTTTGAGTTAGTCGCTCCCGATAAGGGGCAACTAGAATTTCTTGTGCCTCTTTTCTGGCTAAGGGGAAACTTGGGCTAATCGCATCCGACATGGGCACCTTGAATTCTAGGGTCAGACATAGCACAACTTGAGTTTAGATCTGGGGCCTGACATAGCACCACGTATTTAGCACAACATGAGTTCTGGGGCCTGACATAGCACAACTTACTTATCACAACTTGAGTTCTGGGGCCTGACATAGCACCACTTGAGTTCTGGGGCCTGACATAGCACCACTTGAGTTCTGGGGCCTGACATAGCACCACTTGAGTTCTGGGGTCGGACACGAGGCAGCCTGAATTCCTGGCCCGCACTGTGTCGAGCAGGGACGGGGAGCCAGCCCGCATCCCTCCCGTCTGTCCTGTGACGTGCTTAACCTTGAGCCCATGGAGGGGGGCAGAGCCGAGTATAAATATTCAAGGGGAGCTCTCTTCTGCAGGGTGTGAAGCGATATCCTGACTGATAATAATGCGCGGCTATTGGATCCTGCCGCGCAGGCACGGACGCGTCACCCCTCTGAATGCAAATGCGCCCTCCGTCCCGGCGGGGGAGAAGGCGGGGGACTGGCGTGTAAAGGATGCCTGATTAGAGCTCATAGACACCAGTGGGGGGCCGGGGGCACGCGGGGGCGGCTCCAAAGTTCCCGGTAAACTCTGAGATGAACCAGGCCGGGCACGGATTATGAGTTCCCTATTGTAACCTAACGTTAACATTTGTGGGACAGATTTGGGTCGAGTGCCCTCCTTGTTTGTTTCACAATAAACTCAGAAACTCTGTCAGACTACGAGCCCACCACCTCTCCCCGCTCTACCAGGAGGCGAGGGGCCGCGTTGAACTACAAACGTTACGTTGGTTACGTCATTTTGTAGTTCAAAGCGGCCCGCCTCTCATCGGCCGCGAATGAAAAAGAGAAGCAGTGCTGGTGACGCGGGGCTCCCATGCCCGAGGGAGAGCCCCGCGGAGGCTGCAAGACTTTAGAATGACGGTAAGTGGGGCCTGGGGGGGGGGCGCTTGTATGTATGCAGCGGCCGGGGGAGGGGAGGGGAGGGGAGGGAGGGGTTCTTCTATGTATGCGGCGGCCGGGGGAGGGGGGGGGCTCTTCTATGTATGCGGCGGCAGCCGGGGGAGGGGGGGGGCTCTTCTATGTATGCGGCGGCGGCCGGGGGAGGGGGGGGCTCTTCTATGTATGCGGCGGCGGCCGGGGGAGGGGAGGGGAGGGGGGGGGGGGTTCTTCTATGTATGCGGCGGCGGCGGCCGGGGGAGGTGGGGCTCTTCTATGTATGAGGCGGCGGCCAGGGGAGGGGGGGGGCTCTTCTATGTATGCGGCGGCGGCCGGGGGAGGGGGGGGGCTCTTCTATGTATGCGGCGGCGGCGTGGGTGGGGGGTTCAGCGCTTCGATGTATGCGGCGGCGGGGGGGTGGGGGGGGGCTCTGTATGTGTAGGTGCGCTCCTGTGTGTGTGCGGCGGGGGGTGCCGGTGAGTGCGGGGAAGTAGGGGGGTGCGCGCGTGTGTGTGCCTTCCTGCATGTGTGTGTTCAGGGGACGTGCACGGGAGTATGGGAGGGCATGTGTACGGCACGGGACGCGACGTGCGCGTTCGCGCACACGAATCCAGGACGAATCCAGGAGAAAAAGCTTGTACACCCTCTTGTCCTCCTTCCCCCCAGACTGATCGCTATACGTCTCCAGCTGGACACATGCATGCCAGAGAGACCCAAAAAGCGCCCATACTTGGACAGATTTTCTCCCCTATCGCAGTTACCAAATAGAATGGCTAACCTGTCTTCAGTTGCTGACAAGGGTTCCTGATTGGTGGCAGACCTGCTCTTATCGCGCGCTGGCGCTGTGCTGCAGCAGAGGGCATTTTTCACATGAAAACAGGGGGTGACGCCGGCGCAGCCACAATATTGGAAAGGGCAACGTGGCATAGCACCTGGACGGTGGAACCCGATCATGGGCCCCGCATAACAGTGTTCACTAGGGGCCCGGCCTGCACAACTGAACAGGATCAGGGGTGCTTAATTACATGTTTTACATCTCATACTGCGCACTGCATTTGAAAGTAATGCAGTCTGCAGAACGATAAATACAGTTAATAAATGCTGAGGAGAAAATAAACGTTTCAGGCAAAGGAGGATAGCAACTTCCAGGGGCAATGGAAAAGTGCATCCGTCTTTCTCTAAAGTGTGCTGTATTCACCCCCATCCGCGTTCCCACCCAGCTTCCAGGAATGCTGCCACTTGGACCTTACCTGGCTGTGCGGAGCACCCTCGGTCTGTCAGGCGCCCTCACTCGCTGCTGGAAGCTCCTGTCTGAAAAAGTCCAGATGTCTCACGATTGCTCCAGCCCTGGATCGTCGAGGCCATGTTAAATGTCAGCGCACGGCCACTGCTCGTGGCGCTGAACTTGACTTCACTTCATGTCGAATTGCAGAAAGCACACTACTGCTACCTAATGCGCCTTTGAGGTCAAAGGCCAGTCGTTTGGGGATTTCCCAAACATATGCTTTTTGCCGGCCTCCCCTCTTTGCCGCCCTAGGCGGTGGCCTAGTCCTGCCTAATGGTAGAAACGGCCCTGCCAGGCAGTGGCGTAGCGTGACATGGACAGTTGCCCTGGGCACAAAATTCTTAGGCATATTCTTAGGGGTGCAAAATTTGAATAGGGGTGCAACATTTTAAAAGAAAAGTGGAAGGATATTTGCCTTGCCTCGAACGCAGGCAACCCAGGCTACACTGCTGACCCCAGACTGCTTTTTCAGGGCCCAGCGTTATTAGTGATAATTCTAGTTTTACCACAAAAGCAGATTATATTCTTGATAGGGTTCGCCATCAATCCAGAGAAGGGACCTACATCAGGTTTGAGGCCTGAACCCTGCATGTGTCCCAGAGAAGCCTCGGTATAAGGGGGCAGATTTATTACTTCTGGCGCATCTCTGCTAATCAGCAGGGATACGCCATAAGAGTTGCGACGCACCTGCCCCCTCCCGTGCACCACCACTGATGCGCCGCATTTACAATGCGGCGCACCATGGCGCATGGATGGGCTGATGCGTGTCACATCCCCAAAGGCGGCGCATTGCTGGAGTTACAAAGCAAGCGCGGCGCAGCTCCAGCAAGGCTCGGGGTGTCCTATTCCTAACATGCTGCGTCAATCCTTATGCCTGCTTCAAGCTGGCGCAGGGTTATGACGCAGCATGGCCTTAAAAGTGACTGAGTGAAATCTTGTAGATTTCACTCAGCCACTTTTAGGAGGCGTTCCTGCGCCAGAACACCCCCCCCCCGCGTCGGAACGCCTACATGTGGCACAGGGCTTTACAACGTGACGCATCTCCCAGATGCGTCACGTTGTAAATACACCGCAGCATGGCGCTGGCTTTGCGCTGCCGCTGCGTCACAAAAGTGGCGCAACGGCAGCGTAAAAGAGGCGCAAGGGGCTTGTAAATCTGCCCCTTGGTCTCATTTCAGGTTAGCATCAATTGGGAATAAAAGAAAGCCGTCTGCTTCTTCCACTGTATAAGAACAGCACAGCAGTGTAACTTACTTGGTTGTCCATGAAAGCTCCTGTGAGCGAGGTCCATTACGTGCACTTTTAGATGCCAGTAATGAAGACAGAAGTCGTGCATTTTCAAGACAAGAAACACTGGGTGGGTGAATGCTGCCTGTTTCAAGCTGTTGTTAGGCCCAATGACGCAACTTCCTAGTTTACTGCTGTTGTTTTTGGAGAGAGACGTTCTGAGGCTGGAAGCGATTGGTTAATGGGTTCGTGTTCGTAAATGGCATTTGCATAGCACACGTTCTGCCACTGGTAAGCCCTACCGACAGACCGGTGACTTTCCAACTCGTTCTGGTAGCAGATTCAGCATTTGGGGAGCTGGGAGTCGAACAATGGGCAGGAATCGGGTCAGGGAGGCCTTAGGCATGTGCAAGATGTGCACCTGCACAGGGCCACCAAACCCCAGGGGCCACCACGCCAATATATATCCTTAATATAATAATCCTCTGAGGATGGATACATATTTGCGTGGCGGCCCCTGGCAGGGATTTGGCGGCCTCCGGTTCTGTTCCACTTCCAAACACCCTGACCCCCCCTCTTCACTGGCCTCCGCGCTCTGTCCCGCCCGGACCCCCTCTTCAGGGGCCCCCTACCTACGCTCCCTGCCCGGGGCCGCCATGAGCCTAGAGCCGCCCCTGATCGGGTTACCGGTTTGGATGCTCCATGGGGACCAAGATAGAGTGGACTACTTGATGACAGGAATGACTAGAGCTGATGAAGATAGATATTCAGCAGGACTGTCTGCATGTAAAATCCATGGAAACAGTAACACTAAAATTAGCCCTGTGCTGTTAAACTCATAAGCAAATACACCCACATATCTACTTTCAATAATTTTATTTTTAGATGAAACTATGAGACCCCCAATACACTTCCACACTCCATAGAATTCCTGTAGAAGAAATGTGTGTTTTTCCACTTTAATAATATTTTCGAAAAACTGCATTTTTAGTTTTTTTTATTGTTTCAAGATTATTCTATTCTAGTGTTTAATCTTTTTAAAACCATTACACTAAAAAGCAATCATAAAAATCTTTTGTGCACTTATTTTGCAAAAAAATTTAAATATAAAATGTGAATATAGACAAAAACTTGAGATTTCATCTTATAAAAATACATAGTATACTTCACTAGTCTCTCATGAAACAAAGCATTATCAAGAATTTTACAGTTGTTCTGTATCAATTTGTAGAAACCTAATGCATTAAAAAACATATTTGTAAAGGATTATTTGGGAATCCCGCCTTAAAGGTTTTCACTCTGCTTACAAATGCAATGTTTTGCCCTTTTGTTGTGGCCATTTTTCAATGTTGCTCATACAACCCTTTTTTAAAAAACTTTTCATTCGAAGACATACGGTTGTGACTTGCGCACTGAGGCAAAGTCCCTGGATAGGAAACAACCTTACGGTGCGGTTGCAATTGGCCACAATTGGACACCGAAATGCAAAACAATGGCCTCAGAAGTAGTCTTATTGGTGAGAGAAGGGGAGCGCTCAAAAGGCAAAATGTTATTTTGCCTGAGTCACAGAAAATCATGTTGTCAAGTGCTGTTACAAAGTGTGAACTAGCCGCACAGCTACAAAGTAAAATCACTGTGCAACCCCATCGGCCTGCTAGGTCCTCTAAACTCCATAGGTCGTCCTCTCCCCTCTACAACAAGGCAGCAAAGTACGGAGCCGTTATTGTGTATTTTTCTGTCACTAATGCATCGTAATCTCCTTGCCATAATGCATGCATACAGCATACCACCCAGGGTTTAATGTGAGCAGTGCTTAATTTGAGCAGGTGGTTGCAAGTGGGCCCAATGGCACTCATATTTGGGCACTGGCACATATTTTCCGCATCAAACCTCTCCCCAGAGGAAGACAGTGAAAAACACACAAGGGGGAGAGAAGAAGGAAGAAAGAAACTGAAAAGCAGTGACAGAGGGAGAAAGCAGGAACCTGCAATAGTGAGAGAAAGGGGCAGGGAGTGTCTGGTAATAGATTTAAGAGACATGAGGTGGAAACAACACTACTCAGCCGCGGTGTTCGGCACACCACTTTCAACAGTGCCTGCTGTGTACTTCTGAGCAAAACTTTTTCTTTGACAAATTAAGCACCGAATGTGGGTTGGTGGCTGCCGGTGGTGGGGACTGGCGCTCATTTTTAGGGACCAGGACTCGTTCTTACTCATCGGACTATGAACCAGCACAAAAGAGAGAAGGGCTGACACAAGAGAAAGAAAGAGAAAGGGAAAGATAGGAAAACTGTGACAAAGGGAGATGAAGAAAAAAGAATCTGCAAGATTGCGTAAAATAGACACGAAGAGAGGGGTGGCTAAAGAAAAAGGGACATGTGGAATAAAGACTAAGCAGAATTGGTATTCGGCAACCAGGAATTTCGCATATTAAGTCCTGTTTGCTAGCTATCCCGCGTTCCGTCAAAACTGAGGTCCTCATTCATATTTTCTTTGCCATAGACCAGCACAGCAGGCCTTGCTGCTGCGCTGCCCTATGCAAAAGTAAAGGCCAGGACTGCGCCGTATCTATGAGATATGGCGCATTCCTGTCCTTTTCCCCGGCGCATAATGGGCTGCCATGCGCCAACACAGGCACCTTTGCACCATGGTACAAGGGTGCCTGCGTTGTGGGATGATTATTTTTGTGCAGGAAGTGAAACCTTCCTGCGCAAAAACAATCCCATGAGGCTTTTTCTTCTTTCTATGTGTGCTGCAGAATGCAGCACACAATATAAGAAGAAAAACGAGGAGAATAAAGATATTTCTCCTTGTTGTGCCTCCCTTACGACTCCCCTGGGGAGGCATAGGTTTTTGGTGCTGCCTCAGACTTACGATTTCTCGTAAATCTGGGGCAGTGTCAAAAAGCCATGGATGTTTCTGGGAACGCCCCCAGCAACACCGAAGGAACGCCCCTTTAATGCAGTTTTCTGCGAGTGAGGGGCATATATTTATAAGGCTATGAAAAGCGATGTAGCGTGGCTTTAGGTGGCCTTATAAATAGGCCAGTGGCACATTGCACTATTGAAGCGTAAAAAAAGTGACGTTCCGGCAGCGCAATAGTGCCGGTAGGCCCTGTGTTTTTATCTGTTTGCACACCTTGGAAGACAATTTTGGAAGGGAGGGCGACATAGTTGAAAACTTTCGGCCCCACGTCTATTTCTTTTACAGATCAAAAGTCTTGTCTCACAATGTTTAATATATTGCAGTATAATCATTAAGAATAAACAGATTTTGATAAAGCCGAGATGACTCCGATCTCACTGGGTGTAATTTCGCTGGTGGGGCACAAACGAGAGCCAAACATTTTACTCATAGACTGGCAAAAACAGTGGTCGAAGTGGGCAAGATCTGGGGGGCACGGTGTGCCCATACTTTTTAAATTTAATAAAAACAATTTGCCTGCTTTTTTTACTGAAAATTTTGAGGGCTGAAACGCTTCTGCTGAAGTGTAAGGCAGAGATTTTCCTGAGCTGTGAAACAGAGGAAGGGGCAGACAGCTAAACAAGCCTTCTAGCCAGGGTGCCTGCTTGCCTGAAAGAAATGTAAATGTGTACAGATGGTTAATCTGCAAATGTAAAGGGTGCTTGGAAGCAGTGACAGCTCGCACAGGTAACGCTGTGGGGCGGTGAGGTGGGGCGGGTGCGTGTGGGGGGGTAGTGGAGTACAACATACGACAGGAAAGATTAAAATAAATAAATAAATAAATACAACCACTTACCTTGCGCTCGCCGCATTGCCGACTCAGAAAAAACACATTGATTTTAACTACAGACTAAATAAGCACATGCTGTGCCATAGGCACGTTTTCATTGGCAAACACCAGCTTACCTGCTTGAATTGTTCCAATAATAAGTTAAAATAGTACCACATTAAGAACCTTAAACATGACAGGCAGTCAAAGAAATTCTCTTAAAGATGTATAGGGCTTACAGAGGGCCACAGTCATACCTGGAAGTAGTCTAGAGCGCTCCCTTCAGGGGGCTGAACCAAAAAGCAGCAGACGTGGCCCACTGCCATGTGAGGGAGGTACTAAAAGGTCATTTTGCCTAAGTGGCAAAAAACATTTGTCATGGCTCTGACCACAAACATGTTAAAGTCTGGCCTATGTGGTATTCCTGAGTCTTATGTGCTAGGCATGTTCTGAGAGTAATGATGCTCAAATAATGAAAAATACTGCCGACAAATAAAGTAGAGAAAGTTGAATGGATTGATGTATAGATGGATTAATGGGTGGGTGGATGGCACACACCTAGCTGAAAGGCAGTTGAGCGCTGTACAGGGGCCAAAGCAAAGACACAACTGAGTGAATGGATGGATTGACAGATGGATGAATGGGTAGGTTGGGTGGGTGAAATGGATGGATGGATGGATTGACAGATGGATGGACAGGCTGGGTGGACAGATGAAATGACAGATGGATAGACAGGTTGGTTGGGTGGATGGATGATATGGATGGATGGATGGATGGTTTGGGTGGGGGATGGATGGATTGGTGGGTGAATGGATGGGCTGGGTGGGTGGGTGGATGAATGGATATTTATATTGCACAAACCTAGCCAAAAGGCAGAGAAGCACTGTATAGGGTTCAAGGCAAAGGCACAGTCAACAAGTGGATGGATGGGTGGGTGTGTGGATGGCTGAATAGATGGACAGATTGACTCAGTGTTACAAGGATGGATGGATTGGGGTAACTGAATAGAAGGAAAAATGAATGAATTAAATAATATAGAATCTTACCAAGTCTTATGAAGTCTCCCAGCTGCGACACACTGAAATAACTTTATCTGCAGGGCCACTGAAATTCTGTAATTGTGCGGCCGGGGCGTTTTTCGCCTGATTATAATTCTGCCACATTTACCTTCATCTGCTGCGTAATCTGCAGATTTTAAACCCAAAAAAGTGTTTCTAGCTCAAGTAGTTCAATGGTTAGTAAAATGTCAGCGCCATGTGCTGCAGCACAGCAGGGTTGACTAAATTATGTAAAAAGAAAAGGCAAATTATGCGGCATAATGCGGCAGATTTTCTGTACTACTTCATTATTTTGTCATTTTCACACTTGTTTACACTACCTGGCATTGGTTGCACCTCAGTTTAAAGCCTAAACATAGCAATAAGCAACAAAAAGATGAGAAGTCAACCATTTCAAAGGCCCTTCACTGCATAATTTGTCCCTCTCCCTCCACATATTTCCAGCGGCCTTGTTTATCAGTCAAGTTTACAGCGCATCACTGGATGGAGAGGGCCTGAGACACAACTGTGTCAAACTGACTAGGCTTCACACTCCAGTGAATGTGTGTAGCACTGCCACATGGCCACTTCACTCAACACACAACCAGAGGTCGCAGCATTTCAGCACTCTTGTGCATAAGCCGTGGAATATTGTCCACCCACTGCTCATCCTCAGTGTCCTGGGAGAGTCAAGTGTACAAAGGGAGTGCCCTGGTCATCCAATTGGAATACCAAAGACCTTAGGGCACCAGTGGGAAACAAGCTGGTGTCGTGGGAAATTGTGTTTTTAGCATGAACAATTGTCTGCAGATATCTCATCTGTCTGTTTTCACGCAAGGGTGTACCTCATGTAAAAAACACACTGCCAAGCAGTGCTTAATTTGAGCCGGTGGTTCAGTGGACTCCTAAGGAGAGCCATGGCATTTATGTTTTTTTACAAACTAAACACTGCTGCCAAGGGAGAAGAAGAAAGGCCTCAAAAGTAACTCACCTGATTTATGTTTTCCAGATAAGCAATCCAGTCTCAGACTCTGTGACTAGCATTCACTGGCTCCTACTTACAGGTGCGTGAATCTCACACTACTCTGAACCATGCAGTGTTTAAATGAGATATGAGTGATGTACTTGGGACACAAAGCGGCACCCTATCAAACAGTGCGGTGGATGTGGTTCAATGAAGCCGATCTGCTGGTGGTTTTCAAGCTTTAAGTGTGTTTGATAAGGTAACCACAGCTTTGCCGCCCTGATGCCACAGTTGGGAAATAAACTTACGAGCTACCATTTGAGACCCCACTGTGCTAATTTTGTAAGGCTCCCAAAGCATATTTGTTTAGAGGCGGCGGGCCTTATTTATGAGGCGTGCGTCACTTTTATGCCGCCGGTGCGTCACTTCTTGTGACGCACCGGCGGCGTAAAAAATGTGCCTTGTTGCACCATATTTACAAAGTGACGCATCTAATTAGATGTGTCACTTTGTAAACACCTGCGCCACATTATACCTGCGCCAGGTATAATGTATGCAGGGGGGGCGTTCTGATGCAAGAAAGGGTCATAGAAGTGATGCAGTGAAATCTATAAGATTTCACTGTGCGACTTCTAGGATGCAAATGCATCAATATCTCACGCCTGCCTCACAGCAGGCGTAAGACTGACGCAGGCCCTTTCACATGGGGCTTGCCCCCATGTGAAAGGACACATTGTTGGAGTTGCGTCACTTTTGTGACACACTCCAGCAATGCGTGACTTTTGCGCCATACAGATACGTCAGAAATACTGACGTACCTGTAACTCCTTGTGACATGGTGCGTCATTCAGTAAATATGACGTATCAATCATGTCACAAGGAGGGCGCACGGAGAAGTGACGCATCGCTGCTTTCACGCAGCGATGCGTCACTTCTCATAAATGAGGCCCGGCGTCTTTTACGTATCTAAATTAACATATGGTGGTACGGTATTTAATATAAACACAGGAATTTTCCTCCTATCTTTTTGCTGGTCTTCAGTCAGAAAAGGCTGGCATGGTCCTTACTGCATTATCCCCGGTGAGTTGTAAAGAACAGCCATCCGGGTGCATTGGCCCCGTGATGCCCCCGGGCCTTGGTACCCTGCGCCCACTGCTCAAATGATAGCTACATATATCGCACCATCTGCTATTAGTGCCAAGACATTCATCATTTTGTGGAGGCGCTTCATAAAATAAAACAAATGACAAAGTAACATTGATGTAAAATCTGAACAAGGGTTCTTTTTGGGATGTCAGCAGATTAATAAAGTGCAAAAAGGCCTGGGATGATCTGCCTGGGCATGTATGCCCTGTAAAGCACCTCTCACTCGGCTCTGTGCTGTCATCTTCTGAATGAACACTGGCCCTCTGTATTTTTGCCTCATGTTTTAGTCACTATAGTCTGTTAACCAAATGTAAATGACTTTATATCGTCTAAAAAAAATCAGTATAAATTATGCCGACTCCCCCATATGTTAAGGCTCGACATGCCAGGGCCAGTTCCTGGAAAGATGAGGTGGGGGTGGTATAATGAGCAGTTTTAGAACACATTAATTTAGAATCTAACTGTGCAGCTACATCGTCCTAGAACAGCAGAAAAAAGGGCTTTACTTGGTAAAAGTAAGATTAACTAATCATATTAACATTCAGTCACTGGGCCAAGGTCGGACTGGCTTATAGAGCAATCAATTATCAGGCAGTGAGTGCCCTGTGGGCACGTCTGACAGATCAGTGTGTGGGCACCTTTTTTTAGCAGTCTGCGGGCTTGTTTTTTTATGGTCGTGTGGGCCGGGTTTCACTGTGGATTTCCCTGATATATATTAACACTATTATTACCTGGAGCAAGCACAAATGCATACAGTCCCCCACACTTTGCAAAAAAAAAAAAAAATGTAACATGTCTTTACAAGTTCAAAATCACCCCAATTTACCAATGTGGGGCACTTTTTTTTAGATGTCTAATTTCCTAGTGGGGCACACTTTTATTGTCTGCCCCGTTCTGACCCCGGGTCTCTCATTGCGCTGCTGCGTTGTTCGTGCTCATTCACTCTGTCAGTGATTGCCTTTTAGCCCCCCTAGCTGCCGCCGCCAATGCTTTTTTATCGACATTCACACCTGAAATAAATTATCTGAACTTGCTGGCAACTAGCACATTAATTGTGCTTCAGATTCTGTACGTGTCATCGTAATTGCCATCCGCCTGTCACCATCGAGTAAGTTTGTTGCCGAGCGATCCCAAATATGTCTGCAAATGTTCACAATTAAACAGCAAATTGCTTATAAAAATCTCACTAGTGACAAAAGGCAGAAGCACTTTTTTTTTCTTTTAATTTCATTCTTCCTCTTTATCAAGGATTTATCACAACCATGTATTCTGATGTTCCCCCTCAAAATGGGTACAAAATGCGGATGTTATTGCTTTTTGCACCAAAATCTACGCGGTGCAGTATTTACAGGGCATTCATTCTCCATTAAATATCAGCAGGTTTGAACCGGCGAAACTTATCAGGGGTTTGAGGGGAGCAGACCTTTCACCCCGTCCCTCATTATGAATGGCGTGTGATATTTTGTGATCATTGAGCAAACGCGATTGCACAAGGACCGGAAGCACAACTTTAGCAATATTTATGGCATCAGCCGCCATTTTACCTCAGGTGAATGTCGGTAGGTTAAAAACTATCAAAATTATAGAGAAAATGCCCGGTACATACAGTCAAATGCGGATTTTGGTGCGGGAAGGACCAAACTACACTTTATACCTCATTTCGATAGAAAAAAAAATCACATATTCAGTTATTCATTAGCGCTACAAATACGGATCCTCGTTTTTATCTTTAAAAATAAAACCCCTACCCACCACTGAGCCACAGGGCCTCAGTAATTACAGGTGAACTTTCAGAGCAGATTCTGGTGCAAGAAAAGTGTTCGATGAACACTGACATTCTTCAACACGTCACTGTCACAGGCCATAACTACCTTAGTTCGCACAACAGTGTTTTTCAATGAATTTCACTCGTTTTTAACGTGATGTGCACAAAGAAATCAGAATTGCTCATTTTAGACATAAATGTAACAAATATAAATGTAGTACTGGTTTCCTTATTTTGTGACCTGCACCTCTTAGCAGTGCATTGGTCTGTGGTGATCGCGTTTAGAGAGGAGAGTTATCACATCCTGGTATGGTGGGGAGATGGTTTGATTTGATCCTAGAATACCCTTGTGTATAAATTATGTATTGTATGTTTGTGACTCTACCTGGCTGTCGGAGGTCAAGAATCTTATTTATGTACAGAATCCACTTCCCCAACAAAAGTTCACACATCACCAGGTACTGTACTCTGGCAATCATTCTCAAACCGTGCCCATGGAGAGAGAGAGAGTGAACAAGTGAGGAATACATTCCAGTTAATCATCCCTAAATTAGGTCCATATAGTTTTCTCATCAACTCCAAAATGTCTTACTGATCGTATTCATTTTTGCCTAGGAGAACCTATTTGCGCCTCGTGCAATAATCATTTTTGGTGGCCCTCTCCCTATGACTGCCTCCTCAGATTCTCTCACTACAACCAGGAATAACTTCCCCTCATCTCTCCAATCTTAAGTTATTGCTAAACACAGCGCCCCCCTGATGCCAGCGCCCCCCTACACAGGTAAACGCCCAGTGTGGCAGCACCGGTTGCACTGCCCTAAAGCCGGCACTGGTCATAGTAATCCAGGAGTGCTACCACCTTCTCCAGGAGTAAAGAAAAGCAAGCGACAAACCAAAATGGTATCATGTGAGCTAGTTCTTTCTTCCAAGCTGTACTAGCGTCCACAAAAAAAAGAGCTAGCCTAGTGTCCTTGGCTGCAAAACATGGCTTTTGGATTAAACTGGAGGCCACATCTCAAGCAGGGAGCAGCAATGGAATGGGGGTCCCCCTTGGTGCTTTAAGTCAATCGCTAGTGTTGGTAGCCTTATCAAGTGATGACACAGAGAGCATCTGCCCACTGACTGACCCCCAGAAAAAGTGTAGCGGATTTACCCGGTGACTAGACGAGAAACTATATTCAACCGTTTTTGAAATTTGGATTTTATTTTACAATGTCACGCTACAATTCTTGAAAATGTATGAAACTGATGCTGATACCTTGTCTCACTGGCATAATATAAATAGCCTTGAGAAAGCCCTGGCCTTAATCGCCAGACGGGGCAAAACACTTGTCGGCTTTTCTCGCTCTCTCTTACAATGTTGACTATGAAAAATGATAATGAGTGAATTGGACTCAATTAAGAGAAAAATAAAAAGAACTACTTTCACTCCAACCTGCTTGCACTGTGCTACCTTCAAAGGAATGAACCTATTGACAGGTGTGAATATATGTATTAGGAAAGGAGGAACACATGCTCACAACCCTCTCTTTACTGACCCCCCAGTAACTCCACCTTATCACTTGCATTTTGCTGCCAATTAG
Organism: Lissotriton helveticus; assembly: GCF_964261635.1. Lineage (NCBI taxonomy): Eukaryota > Metazoa > Chordata > Amphibia > Caudata > Salamandridae > Lissotriton > Lissotriton helveticus. The sequence goes on from NC_136070.1 coordinate 841,150,155, forward strand.
AGAAGGCTTCTAGCATCAGAATTGCCTGGGAAATCAGAATGCCAGTAGCTCGACACCAATCCTGTCCTCGAGCGTCGAGCAAGTGAAACTGATTCATCTTCTCCAGACATGATTCCTACCCAAAGAAGATCTTCCTTCCATATATCACAGATGCTTGGACACGCCTTCAATATATCATCTAAAAACTGAGAAATTGTACCAACGTGACCAATTTAGAAGATTTGTGCCGAGTAGGGACCTTCACTCTAACTCCATTCTCCTGCTAGTAGTTCACCATTGTAAGTGCTATCCCATGGGAGGGTGCTCACTCAGCATATTGGGGACTCAATGGTGAAACCACTTGGTGTCACATCTGATAACTAGTCGTCCATATCTGGTCTTCAGGAAAGTCTAGAAAATGTTGTTATTCTGTTTATGTATTCTGCCATGGGTCTTTTATTTTTTAGCTTTTAGCACTCTGTTGCTTTTGTGTTATTGACCACTAGAGTTTTTCTCTGCTAAGGCCTGTCATTTACTCCTAGCTTCAAGATGCTTCTAGAATTAATATATCAAATCAAATCCATTCACACCACAGCAGACACTGACACACATCAATATTCAATCCAGGCACAGCAGATAACCTCATCCTTCCTTCCAAGAAGGTTCTCATGTACATCTCAGCTTCCTGGGCACATTAGTGGTGGCAACCTTCGAAAGGACCTTCAGGTGTATACCCTTCCTCTGAAAATACACCATGCTTGAGACCCATGATCTAAAAAACACTCAATGAATTTTCACTCTTACCATACAGAGAGGACCCTTGACTCGAATAGACACTTTTTGTAGCAATTGTGGCACCTGTTAGATTCAAATTCAAGCCTCTCTGCTAAGGCTCTTCCCCAGAATGTGGAGCGTCGGCAATATGGATGGAGCAGATGGGCTGGGAGACGCAAGATAGTGGGTCTGCAGACAGCAAGCCGTTTTGATCTGGCCTGCCATCTTGCATCTGGCGCCCGCGTCACTTTGTGATGCTCACAAGGGCTAGAGGCGGCGGTGTTGCACGGCCCATAAAAGTGGTCGCAAGACAGGGCACAGTCTCTTTGTTCCTGCTCACCATGACACCGCCTCCTATCTTCGCATGTCCACAGTCAAAACTAAGGGGTTCTTTGTTCTTCCTGTCTCATCTTCTGTGAGGCCTTTTCTGTGAGACTCCAACATAGCTCTGGGGGGCTACTGCTCCAGATTTTCAGCGCTCCTGCAGTCCTTTGGTTGCCGCTCCTGCCATTCAGTGGCTCTTGAGTATCTCTTAGAGGAATTTCGGTCACGCTTCAGCATGACTCTTGAGGCCTACTGCTCCACCAGTGACTCCTGTGGGCTTCTGATGTGTAATATTACAGTTTACACTCCAGCGTAGCTCTGGGGTCTGCCTGGTATTTTTCATGGCTTTGTGGCCATTTCTCTTACATTGCAACCTCCCTTCCCTCCTTTGACTGTGCTTTACTAGGGACTGCACACTGTGTCAATGGAACCAAGCTATACCTGACTGATGAGCCCTAACTAGGGCAAAACCGGTCTTCGGTTGGTTGTTTTTCGGTTCAGGGAGGACCTAGCCAGGCAGTTCGGGTTGGACTGTTTCCATTGGAGCAGGGTCAAGACTGATTTGCATATGGTTGGGTCCAAACTGAAGTGGCATTTTGTGCAAAATAACGATGGACTGGAATGCGGCCCGAGTGATTACCAGTGGCTGAGATTGATTCAAGCATTTCCATCCATCACCTTTTTGTATACTTTAGTGCAGTAGTTCTTAACCCTTTCACTTCTGTGGACCCCCACTAAGTCATTATTAGAATCTGGGGCGCAAAACGGAGTCCTTACTGGAGGCTGAGGGCCCCGGCCTCAGCATTTCCAATGATTTGAACCACAAAGCAAAACACAAAAATTATAGAAACAAGCATTAATCAAACAAATACACAACTATGTAATATTGCATTTAATTTATGAACAAATACAAAAAATCTAAATTTACATTTTAATGGTTGGAGTTTTTCTAAATTTGATTGAGCACACTCATTGTCCATACTATATTCTGTTTGTTGCACTTGCACTGCTCCTACAAATCAATCTATCTGAGGATGCCAACTTAATTTTTAGCCTTCAATTTCAATTCCTTCACATTTACAGAAAGCTGAAACATTTTCAGTTTTACGTTTGCTTTTTTATTTATATACACTTTAATAATCTGTTAACATTATTTACCATTCTAAACTATTGTGGGTCCCCTGAGTAGGCTTCATGGACCCCCACGGGTCCCGGACCACAGGTTAAGAATCACTGCTTTAGTGTGTAGGCTAGGGGCTGAAGCATAATCCTGTGGAGTTTTTTTTTTTTACTGGATTGTGTACTGTGTTTTTAATGTGTCTGGATAGAGAAGGGAGATGGTTTGTTAATGCAAGTGGACTGGATTGTTGCTTCTTTGCATTCCTCTTTGTTTGAAAGGCTATTTTGTGGTCACAAAGGGGCATATTATCAAGCCCCAGCGATAATTATCTCTAAGCGCACAGAGCGCTAGGATAATTATCGCCGGGTAGTGTGGATTTTTATCACTGAGATAGTGTGCTATCAGCAACGCTTATCTCAGAAGTGATAAAAATCCTCACGCTAACTGCCAAATGAGAGATTATCGCTGGAAAACCAACGATAATCTCTCGAAATTTGGCGTTAGCTTGATGATAGGGACTCACAAACTTAGCCATGATATCCACCTTCCATAGGATATCATGGCTAAGTCAGGAAAATACCAGGTGTAAAAAAAGCAGCGCTAACCGCGGTTAACGCTGCTTTTTTTTATCACTAACAGGGTTAGCGACATCGTTGAGAATAGGAGAAATGTCGCTTAACAACATTTCTCCTATTATTTTTCTCTGGAACGCCCCCTTTGCATCTCATTAGAGATGCAAGGGGAAGCGTAGAGAAAAAGGGTGCTAACATGCGAATTTGCGTGTTAGCACCCTGTTGCTGATAGGGAGATAATTTTATCTCCGCTTTTTTGGCTTTTAAAGCCAAAAAAGCGGAGATAAATCCCTTGATAATATGCCCCAAAGTTTTGAGGGCAGCATCGATATTTGGCAACACAAGTTAGACGTTTGGGGGTGTCAAACTGGGATTGTGTCCTGGTGGTCCTTTAAGGGCAAATACATGTTTTGCTGGTTCGGTTTGGCATAGGATTGAATTGTTTAAGTGGTGGTTAGCCTGGTTTGCTGGTACACCTTCTATTGCAAGTAAAATGGCGATGAGCTGCACCAGGGGATCAAGACATGGAAAGAGTCATGGGCCGGGTTGGACCCAATTGCGGAACTTCTGGCATTATTGAGACCTAAAACTGTGGGTACAGAAGAACATAGTGCTCCGCCTGTTACTGCGGAGGAGCTAGAGTGGCCTAGGAGGGCAGGAGTACCCCTAAACTCTGATTTTCCGTCAATATAAAAAAAGCAGGCTGGGGATGGACTCAGGGGAACAGGTGGTGGTCACTATAGACCTACCAGGCCTGCCTCAGAGCCAGTTGAATGAATGCCGACATATTACCTGAAAATGACCAGGGTGCAACTAGAGAGGGTGCTTCTGGCCTGGCAATGGCAGCATCTTTGTTGGGTACACAACAAGGTAATCCATTAGCCAAAACATTGTTCAGAGTGATAATAACTGTCTGGCAGTGAGTGGAACTATATCTCCACCAGTAATGGTACCCAGTGGTAGCAGTAAACAAGTTATGGCATTGCCTGAACTTCAGCCCACTTAGTAGCTAGCCTGGCGAACGATCTATCATATGTTTCCAGGATAAGGGTGTTGTAGACTGGTCTAAAGTGGCCTAGCCTCACCTGAGGACAAGAGCTTAATAGCAAGGGAAGAGATAAAGGTTACCAAAAGCAATGACAAAGTCCACATTAAAATGATACGTGGTGACCATCAAATAATTCCCATCAGATACCCGTCCTGTGCCGCCCTACATCATTTGGGGTCCTTCAGCCGAAGGAAGTGATGTACAACCACTAGGGATTAGGTGAACTGTAACCTAATCAAGTGGAAAAGAACTCCAATGTGATAGATTAATTTGTGTGGCATAAGGAGGGTAAACTGACTAGCAGTGCAAAAAGTATGATAAAGTAACAGTGCTTAAAAAGTGAGTGATTTAAGATTGGGTTGTGGAAGTGGAAAAATGTATTTTAATTGTATCCTATCCACACCCAACAATAAAAACAGTGCAAGGTAGTGTTATACAAATAACTACTCAGATGAAATAAAGTTCCACATGTTTCTGCGGTGAAAATGGAGTCTCGAGATCTCCTCCTGCTTCATCAGGACCTTATGTAAATGCTACTGCATTATGTGAACAACTAAATAAGTGAAAATGGTATCACCTGAAATTCGCCTGTTCAGAAGATCACGAGGGTCACAGCGTGACAAAGGACGAACAGACAATTAAAGAAAACAAAAACAAAGAAACACACAGTTATTGTCGACAGTTTACAACACACATATTGTATGTGTTTAGTTATAATTAGCCAATCATATTATTGGTCAGGGGGTCTCAAATAGTAGACCGTGAATATAATTGCCATCTTGTTTAGGACCTATTGGAAAGATATATTTATCTTCACTCACCCAATTTGTGGGGAATATACGCCCCACCTCACCTGGCTACAGCGCAGGTAGAAACGGAGCACCGCTCTGAGGAAGGAAAGGAAGAAGGAAATGAAAAGAAGAAGGATACAGTAACTGTATTAATAGCATCTACTGTGGTAGCAGAATGACCACGGGAGTGTTTATGAATAGCCCAAAACACATGTGTGTATAGAATGTGTAATACGTGATCACATGGTCACTTGGCTACACTTATGTCTAATAACAACATCTACCATGGTAACAGATTGGTCACAAATTTGTTTATACACAGTCAAAAGTGGTGTGTATAGATAGAATCATACGTAATGCGCCTGGCTATACCTCTATCACATATCGCCATGTTAGATTAGATCGTGCGCGCTATCTTTCATGGTTTCTACAAGCTTTGACCATTTTTAAGATTATATTGCTCTGTGATATCTAATTTCTAACGTGCACACATCTCCTGAAGATTGTATAATGGAGGTGGACAAAGACGGCTAACAAACATAAGAAAACCGCCCTGCCCCTCCAGACTGAAGGATAAAAGCCTAGAACGCTATAATGCGTCTATCACTGAGAGTCTCTGAAGCTAAGCCTCACACCCCGCCCCGCCCCGCTTACCTGTCCGTCGGTACTCCGGACGTCCGTCTAGGCTGTCATGGAGGGAGGTACCGGAACGGACAGGAAGCAGGATTTTATCTTTCCTGTTCGCGTGCTTCAGGGTCGCGTGTGGAGGACGGCATCACGTGGTACTGCGTGACGGTTTCTAATTATGCTGGGAATTGTAGTTCCCGCGTAATGTTGCATTCAATGTCAGAGGCACGACGTCTGGCATTTGGAGAGGCGTGCATCTGTGTACATCTGTAATATAATCTAGCAATTAAAAGTCTGGCTGAGTCCAGAAGAGTTGGTATTTATAATCCGTGATTGATACATCGACCGGATCTTATGTTCATTTTGTGCACAAAGTGTATTATATGAATACGTGAGCAACAATGGGTGCCCTGTGATGACGGCGTCACTTGATGGTGTGTGACGACTTCAGGGTATGCTGGGAAATGTAGTTCCCACAGGTGGTTACAATAAGTGTCAGAAACAGAATTCCTTATGCTTATAAACAGTGTGCATCAATGTGCACCGGTAATGCGAACTAGCGACAAAAGACTGGGAGTTATGTTGTTTTATAGTACATTAGTCTGGTATTATTTGTACCTCTACCAGATCGTTTATGTGATTTATGCGTAATCTATATACTATATGTATACATGCAATAACATATGCCCTGAATCCAATGCTTTCAAGTGTAAGCTCATGTGGATCACATGACATTTGATTAATCTAAATCTCTCTCTCACCTAGAAAAGATTGCTGCAGCCTCCGCAACGTGATGCCGTCCTCCACACGCGACCCTGAAGCACGCAAACAGGAAAGATAAAATCCTGCTTCCTGTCCGTTCCGGTACCTCCCTCCATGACAGCCTAGACGGACGTCCGGAGTACCGACGGACAGGTAAGCGGGGCGGGGCGGGGTGTGAGGCTTAGCTTCAGAGACTCTCAGTGATAGACGCATTATAGCGTTCTAGGCTTTTATCCTTCAGTCTGGAGGGGCAGGGCGGTTTTCTTATGTTTGTTAGCCGTCTTTGTCCACCTCCATTATACAATCTTCAGGAGATGTGTGCACGTTAGAAATGAGATATCACAGAGCAATATAATCTTAAAAATGGTCATAGCTGAAGGAGGAGCTACGCGGGCATCCAAGATGGTCGCGTGAGCACAGAGCTCCCCGGACCTGTGCCACCCCCTCCGATTATCCTGAAATCGTCGACGGGCTTTTGACCCCCTATCCTTGCTGATCTTCAGGCACTTTGAAAAATCGCATTCGGACTTCGGGATCTACTTTTATCCTGTTTCTCCATTTTGGGGCCCACCCCGAGGCGAGCCGGGGTTTGGTTTTTGCAGCTGGCCGTGGCGCAGTTGATCAACAACGGCAGCGAGGGTCGCATGGTCCGGTCCCTTCTGACTTTCAGTTTCGATTCTGCTCCCGGCTCCACTGGCAAGGGTGCGGACTTTCGCGATCTCCGTCTGGCCCACCGCCCCCCTCTCTTGGACTGCCTGGTGTTTTGCTCGCGGCCTGGTGTGCCCTTGTGATTGCTGTCTGGACTTTCTTTTCCTGTCTGTTTGGGCGTTCGTTCCCGGCCATTTTCACCAGATCGCAGGGACCCCCACGGGGTCCCACTTTCAAGATGGCGACCGGACAACCCCTCGAGAGGCGGAAGACTAAGGTGCCTCACCGTGGTGGCCAGCAACAGACTAACACTATGGACCACTATGCTCATGCTAAGGGATCGCCTGGCCCTGCTGGCAGGGTCTCTGATATTGTTAGGGACCCCCTCCCGCCGTCCTCGGACCCTTCCTTGGCGGACGTTATGGGCGCCATCGCTGCTATGCAGGCCTCTATGGGGCAGCAATATGAGGCTCTGGCTACCAAGATTGATACGGTGGCCATCGATATCACGCTGATTAGAGCGGATCTCTCGAAGACCAATGAGAGGGTGGAATCGTTGGGCCTAAAAACCTCTAGTCTGGTCACGGATGTCGCGGACGCCCAGGCTGAGATCACTACTCTTCGTTCCTCTCATGACCAGCTGGCTCGTCGCCTGGAGGACTATGAAAATAGGGCCCGCCGCAACAACGTACGCCTCATTGGTGTTCCGGAGGGTTCGGAGGCGGAGGGAGCTGATCTCCTGGTTGAGGACTTGGTCACCAATTATCTGTCCCCCAAGGGGCTCACCAAGTTTTTTGCGGTCGAACGAGCTCATCGCGTCCCCGGCGGTAAAGCCAAGCTGGGTTTTCCTCCGCGACCCATTATTGCCAGGCTTTTCCATTTCCGGGACAGGGATGCAGTGTTGCAGGCTTCTCGGGACAAGGGGCCGGTGAAATTTGAGAACGCCTCTATCTCCTTTTACCCGGATTACTCGCCTCTTGTTCAGAAACAGCGGCTCGGGTTTCAGGGTGTCAAGAGGCGGCTGCGAGACTTGGGCCTGAAATACTCCCTATTGTTTCCTACCCGGCTGCGGATTGAATACCGGGATCGTACTTCCTTTTTTGACCGCCCTGAGGCTGTTAATGACTGGCTGGACTCGCTCCCCGAGGGACTTGATCGCACCGAACATCCTGGTGGCGCTGAAGGTGGTGTGGCCGAATGAGGACAGTGTTCATGGATCCTGTCGTCTGGACGTTTGGCCGATATATCAGCTGAGTCTGGCCTTGGAACTCTTTAGGCCTTGTACTGTTTCGGGGGGTTGGGGGGTGGTTCGGGGTCTCTTCCTCCTCCTGGGTTCTTAGCGTAGTTTAGTTTAGCTATGGGGCGACAGGCACACTGCAAGTTGGGGTGGCTTTTTAGTCTAACGCAGGGGTGCAGGGTGGGGGGACAGTTCTGGGGTTGTTCTGGAGTGGGGAGGGGGGTTGGTGTGTTTATGTTTTCTCACAAGGCAGCGTATTGATTGTTGTGATCTGTGTGGTTTCTGCTCCTTTCATGCATTGGGGATGGGGGGCGGTGAGTTGAGACTCTTATCCTGGAACGTCAATGGGTTGGGTGATAGGATAAAGCGGAGCATTGTATTAAAATTTCTTAGACGCCATTCCCCTGATGTTGTGTTATTACAGGAGACACATTTGATAGGTAACTCTTGTCAGGCTCTTAATCGACGTGGTTACCGCTTAGCGGCCCACGCCGGGTTTACTTCTGGGTCCAGGGGGGTGGGCATCCTTCTTCGGTCTTCTCTTCCTTTTGCAGTCGACAAGGTTATACTTGACGACAGGGGGCGCTATGCCCTGATCACGGGCAGGTGGGAGGGGAAGACCTTGTCTATTCTATCGGTTTATGTCCCCCCGGGCTTACAAACGGCGACTTTTGCCGACTTGTCTGGTGTCCTCCTGGACCTTCCCGTAGGGCCCCTGCTCCTGGGTGGGGACTTCAACTCTGTTGTCTCTGGTACTTCTGATCGGTACCCGGCCAGGGACCTACCTAGGGCTCATCAATGGTTGTCTGCTTTTATTGACACTTTTGGGCTTGTTGACACCTGGAGGCTGCTTCACCCTACACAGCTGCAGTATACCTTTCATTCTGGGGCCCATGGTAGTTTGTCTAGACTGGACTACTTTCTCCTACCAGCGGTACAGTCTACTTCTGTTAAAGAGGTCCGTCAGCTCCCTAGGGGAATTTCGGATCACTCCCCCTTATGGCTCCGTTTCGAGGTTGGTGTGGGTGTCGAGGGTAGGGTTGCTCCGATTAACCCGTGGCATTTCCATAATCCCCTGATCCGCTCCGGCCTTGTCAAAACGATTGAGGATTATTTTGCTGACAATGTGGGATCTGTTGCCTCTGCTGTTACATTGTGGGAAGCGTTCAAAACTATTGTGCGTGGCCAGTCTCTATCACTAATTGCTGCTGCGAAACGAGCTGCTGCTGAGGAGGTTGTTCGGATGGAGTCTGAAATAGCTGCTCTGGAGGATGACCTCCGTCATGGTGTGACTAGTTCCAAGCTGCATTCCCTAGCTTTGAAGCAGGCGGATTACAGGGCCCTTGTCACGGACGCTGCGAAAATGATGAACAGGGAGCAGCAGGGACGCTTGTATGATGTGGGTGATAAGGCTGGTAAATTGTTGGCATGGCTGGATAGAAAGGAGAGAGTGAACCGTGTGGTCCCGATGGTTGAGCGGCTGGACGGTGAGTGCATTACAGACCCCGCTGGGATCGTTCAGTGTTTCGCGGATCACTTTGAGACTGTGTATTCCTCGGTCTGTGATCGGGATGAGGAGGACTCTCGTTTACTGTTACAGAACATTGCTTTGCCCTGTCTCTCTGACGCGGACAGAGACCTCTTTGACGCCCCTCCATCGGTGGATGAAATCGCTACTGCGATTCGTTCCCTCCGTACCGGTAAAGCGTTGGGCCCCAACGGTTTGCCTATTGAGCTTTACAAGTTGCAGCCTGACAATATGGCGCCTCATCTTAGAAACATGTTTCTTGAGGCCCTGGAGTCCGGCTCCCTCCCTGTTGACCAACGCCTTGCAACTATCGTTGTTATCCCTAAGGACGGTAAACCACGTGATCGATGCGCCTCCTACAGGCCTATTTCGTTGCTTAATGCAGAGCCTAAGATCTTGGCGAAAGTCTTGGCTAATCGTTTGGTCACGGTGATTGGTGACTTGGTCCATCCGGATCGATCCGGCTTTATCCCACACCGCAATACCGCTTTGAATCTGCGCAGACTCCATGGAGTTCTCGCGAGGGCTGGGACGCTTGTGGAGCCGGCCATTTTGGTCTCACTCGACGCTACCATGGCCTTCGACACGATCGAATGGCCCTACCTGTGGGCTGCCCTCTCGAAATTTGGGTTTGGGCCGGGCTACATTGCATGGGTGAAGCTTCTTTATGAAAACCCCCTGGCCCAGGTGGTGGTCAACGGACGGGTTTCTTGTGCCTTTGAGCTCGGACGTGGCACCAGACAGGGCTGTCCATTGTCCCCTTTGCTCTTTGCTCTTGCCCTCGAACCGCTAGCGGAGTGGCTCCGTTGGGAACCGTCTATGCGGGGCATTCGGTGGTCCCCCGACTTTGAGGATCGTGTCTCACTGCACGCAGACGATATTCTCCTCTATCTCACCTCGCCCCAAAAATCCCTCAACGTACTTTTTGATGTCCTTGCTTCCTTTGGCAAGAACTCCGGTCTCGTCATCAATTGGGCTAAATCCTGCGTCTACGTTCTGGCGGGAGTGCTCCCTCCGTTGCCACGTCGATTTCCAATCTTGGTGGCGCAGTCCGGTTTTAAATACCTGGGGATTTATGTTTCATTGGACTCCTCTACTCGCTATGAACTTAATTTACTGCCCCCCCTACAGCGGCTTCGACTTGACGTGGCCCGCTGGCGTAAGCTGATGCTCTCCCCCCTTGGCCGAGCGGCGCTATTTAAAATGATGTCCTTGCCCCGTTTCCTGTATGCACTGCAGAACTCCTTTGACCCGATTGCGCCCAGTTACTTTCGTGAAGTGGAACATCTTCAGAGGCGCCTTCTCTGGGATGGGCTTGCACGCATTGCTCTTTCGAAGCTCACACTCCCTTGGTACGACGGCGGTATCGCCCTCCCTGACATCAGGAGGTATTACTGGGCATCTCAGCTCAGCGCGATTAACCACGCGACGTACACCTCGGGGCCTGCGCCGGCGTTTGCTATGGATAAATTTAGCCTTCCAGGAGGGTCCTTTAGTAGAGCACTTTACTCGGGTGGCCGCCGCGGAGCACTGACCGGCCCCACCAAGATTGCTGTGAGTGTGTGGCATAGTGCGACCGCTGCTTTGGGTTGGCATGGTAGACTCACCTTGGCTACCCCTCTGTATGACTCGGAATGCCTGGGTTCTCTGTGGCGGACGAAAGGCTTTGACAAATGGGACATGATTGGCATTAGTAGAGTGGGTGACTTGTGGTCGAAGGGGTCCATTAAATCTTTCGAAATGGTGAGTCAGGAATACGAGTTGAGAGCCACGGAATTCTTTCGGTATGCCCAGGTCCGCCATGCATTGTTGTCTGTGTTTCCTGTCGGCACTGCCGTCCCCGAATCCTCCCCTTTGGAGGATCGCATTCTCGATGGTCCCGTGCCGGACAGTACGATCTCCCTCATTTATAAGAAGCTTATTAACAACAGGGCGGACTTGCTGATTCGCCTTAGGGAGACTTGGTGCTCTGACGGTCTGGAACTTGACGATGAAGATTGGCAGTCTGCCTTGTCTTCTCCCAAGGAGGTTGCCATTCCTGCCCGCCTACGCTTTGTCCAATTGAAAATACTCCACAGAGTGTATGTCACTGGCCCTTGCTTGGTTCGTATGGGTTTTTCCGTGGATGGGTTATGCAGGCGTGGCTGTGGTGTGACTGGCTCCTTTTTCCATATCTTATGGGAATGCCCAGAGGTGGCGCGATTCTGGTCTAGTGTGCATGCTGTTATGGAGAGTGTTACGGGTGTGTCCCTGCTGCCTGAAGCCAGGCGCTGTCTGCTTAATGTGTGGGAGCCTAACGACTACACTTCTGCGCAGACCACTTGGGCGACCCTGGGTAACATGGTCGCTAAGAGGGATATTGCTCAGCTTTGGGGCTCCAATAGACCTCCTACCGTCTCCGCCTGGGAAAGCAACATGGACTGGTGTATGTTTCGAGAAAAGACTGTTTTTCTTTCCCGTGGGCGTCCCAGAAAGTGGGGCCGTATCTGGTCCCAATGGAATGCGTACAGAGGTGACATATGTACTCCCCCTCACGACCTGTCTGTTGAAGAATCCCTGTCCCCCTAATTGGCGTTCATCTACCATTGTTGTTATGATTGTCGGATGTCTCCTTGCCTGCCCCTACCCCTGCTGTACTCGATTGTATTGCTTGTGCCCTGCTCTGGAGCTCGACTCACGGATCCGCGATGATGTCATCAAGTGTATTTGCCTTGTGAGGGTTTTTTGTTTATTGTATGTCTGTTTGGTTTTAATAAAATTTAAAAAAAAAAAAAAAATGGTCAAAGCTTGTAGAAACCATGAAAGATAGTGCGCACGATCTAATCTAACATGGCGATATGTGATAGAGGTATAGCCAGGCGCATTACGTATGATTCTATATATACACACCACTTTTGACTGTGTATAAACAAATTTGTGACCAATCTGTTACCATGGTAGATGTTGTTATTAGACATAAGTGTAGCCAAGTGACCATGTGATCACGTATTACACATTCTATACACACATGTGTTTTGGGCTATTCATAAACACTCCCGTGGTCATTCTGCTACCACAGTAGATGCTATTAATACAGTTACTGTATCCTTCCTCTTTTCATTTCCTTCTTCCTTTCCTTCCTCAGAGCGGTGCTCCGTTTCTACCTGCGCTGTAGCCAGGTGAGGTGGGGCGTATATTCCCCACAAATTGGGTGAGTGAAGATAAATATATCTTTCCAATAGGTCCTAAACAAGATGGCAATTATATTCACGGTCTACTATTTGAGACCCCCTGACCAATTATATGATTGGCTAATTATAACTAAACACATACAATATGTGTGTTGTAAACTGTCAACAATAACTGTGTGTTTCTTTGTTTTTGTTTTCTTTAATTGTCTGTTCGTCCTTTGTCACGCTGTGACCCTCGTGATCTTCTGAACAGGCGAATTTCAGGTGATACCATTTTCACTTATTTAGTTGTTCACATAATGCAGTAGCATTTACATAAGGTCCTGATGAAGCAGGAGGAGATCTCGAGACTCCATTTTCACCGCAGAAACATGTTGACCTTTATTTCATCTGAGTAGTTATTTGTATAACACTACCTTGCACTGTTTTTATTGTTGGGTGTGGATAGGATACAATTAAAATACATTTTTCCACTTCCACAACCCAATCTTAAATCACTCACTTTTTAAGCACTGTTACTTTATCATACTTTTTGCACTGCTAGTCAGTTTACCCTCCTTATGCCACACAAATTAATCTATCACATTGAAGTTATTTTCCACTTGATTAGGTTACAGTTCACCTAATCCCTAGTGGTTGTACATCACTTCCTTCGGCTGAAGGACCCCAAATGATGTAGGGCGGCACAGGACGGGTATCTGATGGGAATTATTTGATGGTCACCACGTATCATTTTAATATGGACTTTGTGACTGTTCCCTAAATCAAACACATAGTTTTAGACAGTTTACCGCTTTCCTTGACCTACTGATATCTTTGGTATAAACATGGTATTGGGGATGATATTACTGTACGGTCATTAAATATTCCCCTTTGACCCTCCTTATTGTTATTTACCAAAAACAATGCCCATCAACATCTGTTTGAGAAGGCTCCCACTGCAGCTAACTTGCAGGCTTTGATCCCCTGGTTTAGCAAATCCAACAATGTTCAGGCAGCACAGATGTTATAAGATGGCTTTACATTTGGATTTAGGACTTCAGTGCAGGGCAATGTCGGGTATTGATGTATAATAATCAGCAGTCCCAGCAGGTGAATATGAAAATTGCCAGGTGCAATACTGAAAAGGAGAAGGAGTTGGGGAGGGTAGTGGACCCTTTTGGTGTCATTCTGCTGGAAAAGGGTGTGTGTTCTCCTCTAGGTGTGGTACAGCAAAAATAATTTCATCTCATTCACAAACTTGCCGCCCCATGCAGGAAACCCAGTTAATGATGCCAAAGATCAGACCTGCTGCACTGTGATGTATGCTTCGCTGGATCAGGCTGTTACTTTGGGCCCAGGGACCCTGTTGGCTAAGGCTGGTATTGAACCTGCTTCCAGTGTATTGCCAGTTCACCCAAAAGTTCTCCACTTTTTGGTTCCTGTGAAAGGGATTGTTTTACTTTGACAAACGCATGCTGATGGGCTGATCTATGACCGGCTCTTACTTTGAAAAATGTAGCACATTTTTAAGGATGGGTTCTCTGTGGGCCTTGCACTATCTGGAAGGCTTACTGTTCCTCGACCACCCAGTTTCAGGGCACTGCAGGGAGTCCTTGGCAGTCTTTGTGAGACAGTTTGGCCAGTTGGGTGGTGCCGCAGGTGCAGGAGAAAACCTGTGTCCCCAACACAACTCTGACATTGTTAGCGTTTAGTTAGACTCAGTGGCAGGAGTGTGTAGGCTTCCTAAGGAGAAAGTGGTTGCTTTCAAGGATCCCATCCTATTGTGTTTGAGTGCTAGGAAGGTGATTTTGCACCTGCTCCAGATGTTGGTAGGACAGTTGAATTTGCACTGTGCATCATACCCATGGACTTAAAACATCACATAACCAGGCTGTCAGTGAAGGTAAAACAAGATTTGAGAAATCGGGTGTCTGTCCTGGAAAGAACTGACAGATTAGTGTTTTGGCCTGGGCCACTTAAGTCCAGGTAATAGCTGGGCTGATTCAGTGATGCACCAGGATGGGAAACAGCAATAACGATGACGGTCGGAACAACAAATGTACCTTAACCACACATTCCTTTACCACAGATGTCGTTAGAACGACATGCCTTAGGTATAGCTCTACTGTTGAACAGACTGGAGTTGGAATAGTAAATTATACTGCTCCAAAGTCCAGCGCTTTCCCTAAGGCATGATGTTATAATGACTTACGTGGTAAAGGAATGTGTGGTTAGGACGCATTCATTGTTCCGACCACATTGTTAAAGCACGGCGGGTTTATCCATGCATGGTTCTGTCATTCAACACTCCAGGAAGTGTGTGTTTGGAGAGATTTGGGGCAAGGATTGAGTGCACAGAAGTGGCCAGCAAAAAGGTTTGTTTCTGGCTTGGTGAGGAATGTGGCTTTTGAATTGTTTCCCATTCTTGTTGCCTTAACAGTGTTGTCTGGAAATTTCCATGATCAGATTGCGGTGTTATGGTCGGATATCATGGCTGTGGTTGAGTCCATTAGCAAGCAACAGGCTAGGTGCAAGATGGCATTGAAGGTGCTAAATGAGATAATTCTACTGTGCTAAAGGAATAATGTGACACTTAAGGCTAAACATGTGCCCGCAGTGATGAATAACGATGCTGATGTTCTAGTTTGTGTCAAGCTGCAGGAACTCAGCCACCGCCATCCAAAGGCAGCAAAATTAGGGGGTAACTTTCCTGACCAGCTATGGAGGTTTGATGTGTAAACACTAAGGGGTAACTGTTCCTCAAGTCTCAGATAGGTAGTAACCAAATTATGGTTAGTAATTGGAAAAAGTGTTCAGTGGTCAGACTCACGGTAGGTTGGGTCTAGAAATTGTGGTTTTGACCTTGTTTTTTGTATGATTTATTCACTACGACACTTATCCTGAGAGCAGCGGTTAGTTTAACAGGAGCTCCAGGATCCACACCCTTTTAATTTACCACACGGACCCCTGAATAAACACAGGTTCTGGGTACCGTTTGGTAATTTTAACTCACCCACTCACCAACCTTCCTAGGCCCACACACCCACATGCACAACTGCGGTGTCTCCACAAAAGATCTCTGTTAAAGAGCCCTCTCGCTGGGCACGTGGGGGACTGCAGCGCCATCCCCACAAGGAGCAACGCCCGATGATGAAGCATGACACTCACAAGGGTGTCTGGGGGCACTGTATCTTAAAGGAGGGATTCACCATCACAATTTCTAGACCCAACCTACCGTGAGTCTGCCCACTCAACACTTTTTCCATAATTTGGTTACTACCTATCGGAGACTTGAGGAACAGTTACCCCTTAGTGTATACACGTTATCCTGTGGGAGCAAGGCTACTGGACCTCCTTTCTTTCTAAACAACTCCCGGTCCCCAACTCTTTTTGTGTGATGATGGAGGTTTGATGCCCTGTACTACCAGGCCTGGCGGCATCCAATCCGGCACCTATGCCTAAAAAATACAGTATTATTTGGTTTTCATGGAAGAGTTGGGTTAAAGGGTGTTGTTTCCTTAAGAGCGTTGTGTTACTTTTCTCTCTTTCCTGAAGCAGGATGGCCGATCAGCTGCATAAGTAAGAAGGCATTAGTCTGTGCTATCCTTTTTTGCAAAACTGACATGATGTGCCAATTCCATTTTCATGTGGAGGGACATGAGGGGTTAGCAAATGCATGAGGGTTTAGGCCAGATCTAAAGCAGCCACTTGGCATTGGCAAGCTAAGGATCATTGCAGCACGGCACTTCAGAATTTTAGGTCTTTCTATTCAAGGCTGCCTTCTGCTTGGCTTTTTATGGGGCCTTCAGGGTAGGGTAGAGGAGCTAGTTGTTAGGGGTTAAAATAAGACATTCAGGAGGGCTTGCTGTTCAATATTTTTAACTGGCCTGGGGGGGGGGGGTCTGTTTCCTTGACTTTTGCTCCTTGCCTTTCTCTAAGGTGAATCAAAAAGGGGAGGGTGAACATATAATTCCCAATGTTGCCCATGGGAGTGATGGTGCCCTTGGGAGCAATATCCCCCTGGGAGCAATTGTTTCCTGAAGCAAGCTGTGAGGCAGTAACTGGCAGATAGGACGCAGAAGGTAGAGAGGGCTCTGTTCATGCTGACAGAGTCGTGCTTTCTAGGTTTCAGTTCTAAAAAATACTAAGGGCGGCCACGGGGGCGGTGGGGATGGAGGCAATTAATTTGAGCTCACACTTATTTTGCATTGGTGCAGACACTTCCGCTGGAAACTCTGATTTTGCTACACAGCTAGTAATGAGGATTGGGATGTGAAAACTGGATTGTTTCAAGCGATATGTACTTTTCAATGTGGTATAACCGATGGCAGCTAGGTAAAATTGTGGGGCATATTACCAAGGGGGGCGATAGACAATTATCGCCGATTTAGTGGCTGTTTTCGGCCGCTGAGCGGCGATAATTCTATCGCCCCATTAGCAAGCTGTCGCTAACTGATGTTAGCGACAGCTTATAGGCGATAGCGAGCGGTTTGGGGCCCGCTTTGCATGTCAGCGATGTTTATCGCTAATGACATGCAAAGTGGGCGTACCCAACCCGTTAGCGACTGAAAGCAGTCGATAACGTCGCTATCGCCTATTAACAAGGCAGGCGTAGCGTTGGAAATATTCGCGCTAAGCGCGAATATCTCCAAAATCTAACGCCTGCTCAGACCAGTTCTTAGCCATGTTATCCAATGGGAGGTGGATAGCACGGCTAAGAACATTTTGTCGCTAATGCATGAATATCGCTGTATTCTCAGCGATATTCACGCTATCGCCGGAAAAATTATCGCTTTGGAGATAAACCTTGCTAATAGCAAGTTATCTCAGCGATAATTTCCGGCAATGTTTAGCAATAAAAAAATGTTTGCTAAGCCTAGTTAGCGATAAATATCGCTAATCGTTGGTAATATGCCCCTGTGTTTTTTCCCTCCCATGTTAGTTCATCTAGATGTTATGCCTCTTCATGAAGTCCTGTACAGCAGCATTACAGCAGGGAAACGGCTGGGAAAATCGAGTTAGTGACTTCACTTAGTGTACCAGAAAATTGTGCTTCAGGATGAGGCTGTTTGGTCACAGACAACTGTGCATCATTACCCTAAAAAAGGTAATCAAGAAGGATGTACCAAGGGGGTTTCTACCCCCTGTTCTATTTATTCTCCACTGGGAAGGTAATGATCTGGTTCAGCATGGTCAGAGGCACCTGCTGGGATTCATAATTGCTGAAATGTCAAGGAAATCTATGCATTTCCTTGAGGCATTTATAGGGTGGTCCCACTTAGTCCCAAGACAGTTGTGGCGGTTTCTCTATCCTGGACCTCAACATATCCTTGAATCTCCTGCACACAAAAATGCTCAGGCTTCTGAAGGCACCACGTCTAACTGTATCCCTCATGGTGGCATCAGGGGGCCAAAGTTTTCCTTCCCTCATGGGGTGCAGCTTTCTCCTGCAGGTAATGACATGTTTGTGAATACACTGTTTTCATTTTCTTTTCAATTCATGTTGCAGCTCTGGGAGAGGCCGGATGAAAGGTGGACCATACTGGGGCTTGACGGAACACTTCTGGTCACCTTGGCATCTCACAAGCAATAAGGCACATAGAATAACAATTTCACGTAGACCTTAAAGCGGGCGTTTGAAGCATTTGAAAGCTTGAACAAAAAGGCCAGGCTCGTATTGTGATGGGTTGTGTGAAACAAAACCTTAAGGGTCATATTTGCAGGGTCCTTCTTTTTGACACAGCAAGGCTCAGTCATTCCAAGATGGAAACTAGGGGGCATATTAGCAAGAAATAGTGATATTTATCGATAAATGAGCTTAGCGTATTTTTTTTATCGCTGGATATGTCAGAGGGGAAAACATGCTATTAGCAACGTTTTTCTCCATTGTGCTAAAATATCCAGCGATAGTGGCGAAATGCGTGAATATCACTGGAAATCCAGCGATATTCACGCATTAACGCCAATGGGGACTTAACCTGAAAATCCACCTCCCATTGGATAAACAGGTAAGTCATGTTTTTAGCAGGCGTTAGATTATAGCGATAATTGCTCTTAGCGGAAAAAAAATTATCGCTATGCCTGCCTTGCTAATAGGTGATAGCCGTGTTAGCGACTGCTTTCAGTCGCTAACAGTTTGGGTACGCCCACTTTGCATGTCATTAGCGATAAATATCGCTGACATGCAAGGCGGGCCCCAAACCGGTCGCTATCGCTTAAAAGCTGTCGCTAACTGCTGTTAGCGACAGCTTGCTAATAGGGCGATAAAAATATAGCTGCTTTAGCGACAAAAAGTGTCACTAAAGCGGTAATATGGACCTTGCTAATATGCCCCTAGGATCGAATGCGAAACAAAGGGTTAATATACAAATGTTGCTAAATCATGTCTTTATTCGTTGGAAGAAGCTTCAAGAAAGCCCACCCTCCGATTCATTAATATTTTAATTAAGAAACTAGAAAGTCAAAATAATTTGGCAATGACTTTCTAGGCCTAACTGTAAGGATCAAAGCGCGAAAGGCACATATACAGAAAAAATAAATGGTGCGAATCGCATATAGTCTTCACCTCTCCGATTTCCAAACGACTTCTATGGCTAATTATCTAAGCGCTGTTGAATCTGATTACTACCTAGGAAGAAGTGCAAGATAAGCTTACTCAAGTATTTATAAAAAATCACACATCTTTGGTCGTTTGCTCTTTCTGATTTTAATTTGAAAATCGCAGAAGAGAATACAACATCTGAGCTTGCATAATAACACCGTCATAAGAGGCCTGGCTATGAAACTTCATGTAGCTTGGGTAAAGTTTGAAATATTTGCCCCATGACTTTGTAATTCGTGTTTTTTTTTTTGTTTTTTTTTACAAAATAAGCGACTTTATCTTTGAAAATAGTGCATACTTCTGAGGATTGTCGATATTTAAAATCCGAACCTTCCGACTATCAAAGTTTACCGCTAACTTTTGACGGAATCGCCACCTTCGCATCCGTGTCCCACCTGCGCACGTGGTGACGCAGTGCCGTTTTTAGTCCGAGGTAATAAACATTTGTGGGCAGCAGGGAGTTACTGAAGCAGAAACGCCAGCCGACCCTAAGCAGACTGCATGCAAAGAATGCCTGACCTGCCCACCGTTTTAAGAACAAAACCGCCTGCTGCCTCTTCTCCCTGCTCCCCTGTCTGTCACAGAGCCATATTCACTGGGAAATTCCCTCACTGGGCCCGCATGTGGTCGCCATGGTACCCAGACCAGCTGGCAGGGTTGCTGCTGCTGCAGGGCTCGCTCTGCACGTCTATAAATCATATTTATCAGCTTCCTAGGAGGAGATGCGGTCTAGTGGTTATATTGTTGACTGTGAAACCTGGACACCTCAGATCTTGGCTTAGTCTTATAGCTAGTATCCTGGGCACATTGTTTAAGTCTCTCAGCTTCCTACACTACTGAAACTCTAAGCGCCTGATTCACAAAAGTAACTTACATTTTTGAGTATGTTTACATTTTTTTGAGTCAGTTTACACTTTTGAGCAGGTTTGCTATTTTTCGGTAGTCACAAACTACCCTTTTGTAGTAGCTTACACTTTTGAAGGGCCTTACACTTTTGTAGTAAGTCCATCATTACACACTGCTAACCACTGGAACTACAAAACCTTCCCATGGAAAACAATGGAGTTAGGGACTCGCTATAAAAGTGTAAGTTACTGCAAAAGTGCAGTTTGTATATACAAAAAAGTTTTAAACTTACTCAAAAGTGTAAATTGCTACAAAAGTGCATTTGTGAATGGCACTTTTTAGTAATGTTTTTAATACTTCTGTAGTAATACAAATGTACTACAAAGTTCAGTTTGTGAATTAGGCCCATAGTGTTTATACAGGGTAAATAACAGTAAATCTATTATATAAAAATCTGGGAATTAACTCTACAGAAAAGTCTCTGCTACGGCCACTACATATCATTCCTTATTAATGTAGCTGTGTGTGCCAATAGTAACAAAAGCCCTGACAAAACCAGAAGGTTTGGGATTCAAGTGCTAATGCATACACTGTTAGCAAATTAGAGCAAAATGCACAGGAAGAAGTCGGCAGGAGAAGATAAAGAGGGGTAACTTTGTAAATTAGTTGATAATGCACGCCAATGCAAGCAGTCAAGTGGAGGTGAAAGTATATACTCAAACAGCCAATAGCATTAGGTGAGAGAGGTATAAATCACTTTGCTGAGCCAAGATGTAATTGACAAAGTCTCAAGCCAATGGCTGAAAGAGTATGTTCATAGAAACCCAACAGTTGTAAGGTGCAGACCCAAAGCCCACTCTATGTATATTGTTGCAATAGGTCTGTTTGACAGCTGCGTTGTCAAAACCCAGACTCAAAAAACTCAATGTTATTATTTAAGTGGCTTAACTTGAAATTGTCACTTCTATTGCTTACCACCCCAGCACATAGGATCCCTCAAAGACACAATACAATGGATGCATGGTTTATTGGGACATGGCAAGTACTTGTAAAGTAATTGTAAGTGCCATTTACTTTACAACTTAACTTACTAGGCTGTTTCCACCAAGATGTTGCTTTTTAAGCTTAGATTTAATGGTGACATTCAATTTCAATCCATTTATTGTGTAATGTAGACCTAGGATAAGGCGAACATCCACATGACCATCGCTAAGGGAAATCGAAATACCTCTCTGGCATGCACAGTGTGCTTACACACGCATTGAGGATGCATTGACATTCGAAAACAATTGTCATCGGACTGGCTGCATGCACGGAAATAGTCCAGGAAATTGTCCAATAGTTTCCATTTTTAGTCCCTTAATGGGTTATCTAATCCCTCTATATTCGCTGATGCCCCTTTCACTATACCCAGATTCAAGTACCTGCTTCATATTTGGTCTTTCTCTCTGCCTGCTTCCCATGGTCTTCTTTGCCTCTGCCACTCCACCCACTGCATTTTACAACCAACTACCCGGCATGCAAGCAGCTGTATGATGCTGGCATCCCAGAATCTCCTATTGCCGGGTATTGTGTTGGCTACTAGCACAGGGAGTATGGGCTGGAACTTTTAGATGCAGCAGTACTTGTAATTTGTGAACTGGTTCTCACAGCAGAAGCAGGTAGGAGCGAACACTGCATAGCCAAAGCTGCAGCACAAGGCAGCCCAGGAACAGAACCCACAAATCGAGCGCCATGGCGGCCCAAAGAATTGATGGGTCCAGCAATCTCCAGTGTGTACCAAGACACAATCCTCACCAACCTAACTCACACTGGACAATACCTAGTTGGGAACCATGGAGGATGAAGGATCTGCACCACCATCTTGTTTTCAAGTAATTGGGGACAGGGGCCAACAATCATTGAGCGTACATATGCAAATGGGTGTGTACTGTGTGCATGTATGACTGTGTGCGTGTGCACATGGGTAAAATTAAGAGTCTGAGGTTATTTGTGTAAGATTGTGTGTGAATATCTGTATTTGTATATATATATGTGTTTACGTACACACAAGGATGCTATGTGTGAAAGTGTGCTTGCTTGTATGAAGTGGTGGTAAGAGGGGAACTGATCAGGAGGACCTCGGTATAATGTTAACCCTACCATAGGGTGGCCCTCCTTTGGCATAATGGTGGACCACCGCTCCCTTAGTAGTGAACCCGCACAGAATGGCTCCCTTATTATTAGAGTGGTCTGCCCCTAGCACACTTGTGGTTCTAAAATATTATAGACCAGAGCTGGCACAATGAGGCTCTTCCTTGACAACATGGTGGCCAGCCTCTGGCATTATGGTGAACCTAGCATATTGAGGCTCTTTTAGCTGTGCCCTGGTATATCTGAGACCCTGGCACATTGAGCATGAGTACCATAGTGTTTGCCCTCCGTGACATAGTTTGCCCCATTCCTGGCATACTGGAGACCTAGGCATACAGTGACCCTCCTTGATATTGAAGTGGCTCGCCACTGACATTAAGGTGACCCTGGCATATTGTGACCCTTCTTAAGAAGATGGTTGCAACCAGGCGTAATGGTGGCACTGCCATATTTGCAGCCTTCTTTCTATTCAATACTGCTTAGCTGCCAGACTGTAGTAAAAAAAAAACGATATTTGATGTGTAAAATCATCTATGCAGTAAAAGGCAAAACCTATTGAATTTGTAAAGTCTTGTTAGTTCTATGTGTCATGACTCCACTAGGCAATTGCAGAAACATACTTTACTGCCCTCTCCACTGTTTTGGAACAAGAACAAGGCAGTGGTTTGCCCTTATGGTTTCTGGAGGAATCTTCTTTTCCCAGGCAGAATTTGGAGAATTATACAAACAAAGGGGCATATTAACAACGGCCAGCGATAATTATCGCTGGCCGTGCTTAGCGAAAATTATATTATCGCAGGCTATCTATGGAATTTATTGCCCTGGTAGCACGTTATTAACAACGAGTTACTCCAGGGCGATAAAAATTCCAGAGATAGCGAAGTTATCGCCCTTTTGCAGGGAACATTGCTGGTTTTCCAGCGATGTTCCCTGCAAAACCACGATAACCTTGCTGATACAACCCACAGGGTCGTATCAGCATAATCCAACCCAATGTTGGGGATAGGTAAGTCTGCATTTTAGCAGACGTTTTTGGAGAAAACAGCGTGTGCTAAAATGGTGGGGCAGCCTTGTAAATATCACGATGTGAACATCAGCAATATTTGCAAGGATGTCCATCAGGGGTACGCCCAGTGACGCCCATTAGAGATGCAAAGGGAGGCATTGGTAAAAAGGCTGCTAACATGCGATTATGCATGTTAGCACCCTCTTGTAAATAGGGTGATAGTTTTATCTCCACTTTTTTGGCTTTTTAAGCAAAAAAAGCAGAGATAAAGCCCTTGTAAATATGCCCCAAAATATCTTTGCTTGTCAGGCAGCGTTGGCAAAAATGGCTCTCACTCAGTTTTTCTCAGATCCCACTGCTGGTTGCTATCAGCCAGACTCTGTTTGCAGTGTATGCTTACCCAGTCTGTTTTGCGAGTAGCAACCTAGGATTTCTGTTTCGTATCATAGTAAGTTATTCTGTGTACTTTTTCAAGGAAACTTGCTGTGCTACTTTGGATGAAAGGGAAAGAGAGAGCAGAAATGCTCCATGTTTACAAAAATAAGGAGCATTTCTGCCTCTCCTTGCTTTGGTTCACAGTGTGCCGCCTAGCGCCAACGGTGACACCCTTGCACCATAGCGCAAAGGTGCCTGCATTACGGGCTGGATTGTTTTTGTACAGGAAAGGCTACCTACCTGCCTAAAAACACCCCTTAGAGGCATATTCTCTTTCTATGTGTGCTGCCGAATGCTGCACACATGGAATTGGAAAGTAATGAGGAGAGGATAAGATATTTACCCTCGTTATGCCTCTGTCGGATAGGCGTACAATTTTGGCGCAAACCCAGGTTTACAAATCTTTGTAAATATGGGTTTGTGTAAAAATCCATAGGTGGATGCATGGGAATGCCTATTCTCAATCCATGTAATGCCTACCCAACGCAAAGTAATACAAGGAAGCGCTATGTGCTTCCTAGCGCTACTATGTATTTACTAAACTATGCAAAGTGCATTTGCATGGATTAGTAAATGCCAAAAGTGATTTTGCGTTCAGGCTGAGCCACAAAAATGACGCAGCCTGATACAAAATCATAGTAAATCTGGGACTTGATGTCTCATACACATGCGTGCTAACATTCTGGGTTGTTGTATTGCCCGAACTGTGTCTCATAGTAGGCTGAATAATAATTTCTGTCTAGAGTATGTGCTTTTTCCTAGTGTGATGCTGGTACCACATGCGGTATCAACAAGATGTATTATTATTGTGGCATAGGATTTGAGGTAATTGTTTAGTGTTACAGTAAAACATGACTCCTCAGGGCATTTAGGTTACTTTCTCTTATTGCACCAGAATTTTAAAAAGTGAATCTTAAACTTGAGCAAGAGAGGCCATTTGACAAGTACCTCATTCCATTCTAAAGGAGCCTCTTCTGATTCCTTTGTACACGGGTGGAAAGATATAAGCATACATGCCACGGTTGAGAAGAGCTTCTATTCAGGTAGGAGAGTATGCTTTATGTAAATCTATGAAAGATAACAATGATGGAGAACCACAGTTACAGGTAAGTAATTTGTATATTTCTCCAGCATTGGATCTTTCATAGATTCACATGCTTAAATCAGAATAGCAAGCAGTGTTGACAGTTCAATGTATTATATACACTAAGAGAGGATGGTAGGATAAAATAGACAGGCGTATCTAATTTGAACAGATAAAAGAAAACTAACTTTCCCCCCACTGCATCTTTATCTGCAACAGCTTCCAAGCAGTAGTATCTTCTGAAGGTGTATTTGTTCCTCCATTTTGTGACCTGGCAAATGTCTACTAGTGTCTCTCCAGCATGCAGAGCTAATGAAGTTGCCAGGTTCCTCGAACAATTGGCCTTAGCTTTGTGTAAGATGTTTTCTTGCTTTTGGGTGGCAAAAACTATTTTTGCAGCTACCCACCTTGATATTCCCTGTTTTATAACTGAAACTTTACGTGATCTAGAGAAGGATATGAGAGGCTTCTTGGATTTACTTATTTCTTTAGTTGTATCTAGACAGAATCTGAGACATCTTATGACATCCAATGAATGTAAAGCTCTTTCAACATGATTTGTCAAATTTGTTTAAGAATGTCTATAGGATAATCGATTGAATGAGATGAAATTCGGTTATTACTTTAGGTATGAACTTGGGATTTCTTAGTATAACCTTGTCTTTAAAAACTGTATAAAAAGGTCTGTGATTGTAAAGGCCTGGACCTCACTAACTCTTCTCTTAAGGAAGGAAGCTTTCCAGGTAAAATATTTTAGGCTCGATTTGTGAATTCGTTTGTAAGGGTCCGACAATAACAGTGAAAATACTGTATTCAACTCCCAAACTGTTAGTGCTATTCTAGGCAATGAGAATCCTCTTCATAGGCCTTTCAGAAACTCTTTTACAATTCTGTGTAATTAAATTGATAGTTTGTTAGGTGTTCTTTTAAAACACGTGATGGCTGCCAGGTGAATACTATTTGAGGTATTTGAGGACCGACTTTACTTGCTCCTGAAGATATGGGCGTAATTGATGGGCTTGCACAATAAAAGGATGTGATCCTTCAGTACAACACCACCCACAGAACCTTTTCCATTTTTCAGTATACATTCTTTTTGTTGAAAGACCTCTGGCTTGTGCCAAGATATCTTTACAATCCTACTAAAAATCGATCTTTTTTAAAACTCATAGGGCCTCATTTATGAGGCCGTGCGTCACTTTTACGCCGCCGGGACGTCACTTTTTGTGACGCACCGGTGGCGTAAAAAATGCGCCTTGTTGCGCCATATTTACAAAGTGACGCATCTAGGTAGATGCATCACTTTGTAAACCCCTGTGCCACATTATACCTGCGCCAGGTATAATGTATGCAAGGGGGGGGCGTATTGACGCAAGGAAGGGTCGTAGAAGTGACGCAGTGAAATCTATGAGATTTCACAGCGTCACTTTTAGGACGCCGTTGCGTCAAAATCTTGCGCCTGCCTCACAGCAGGCGTAAGACTGACGCAGGCCCTTTCACATGGGGCTTGCCCCATGTGAAAGGGCGCATTGCTGGAGTTGCGTCACTTTTGTGACACACTCCAGCAATGCGTCACTTTTGCGCTTACAGATACGTCAGAAATACTGACGTATCTGTAATTCCTTGCGACACAATGCGTCATACATTAAATATGATGCATCAGGAATGTCGCAAGGAGTGCGCACTGAGAAGTGATGCATCGCTGCTTTCACGCAGCGATGCGTCATTTCTCATAAATGAGGCCCATGGTATTCAGGAGTCAAACTGCCAACTTTAGTTACTACTGGTTGTGGTGAAGATTCTGACCTTGGCATTTGGATAGAAGATCCAATCCCGGCAGAATGGGTGGTTTTTGCGCTAGCTGTTGCAGATGCAATCACCGATATTGTCTCAGCCTGGTGTTGGCTCTAAAGATCAAATTGCAGGGTTCCCTTTTCATCTTGGCAATCAATTTTTTGTATGAGGGGTATGAACATAGGCAAATATCCTGTACCATCTTATCAAAAGAGCATTTCCCCATGAGTCTGGTTGTGGATCAATGCATGCATAAGAGTATCATGCACATGTTTGTCAAAGAGCCATTCTCTGTCAAATGGCACGTCCATCCTTTTATTCTGGACCACCAGGTAAATGAAGTGGCTCTTAGCCATCCTTGCCTGTGTAATACAGCTGCTCCAACAAGTTGTCAAAAGCCAATATTTGACACAATCAATTGCCACGGCTATGAGTGTAGACAATACCTTCTCTCCCTCAGGGTGAATAGCTTTCAACTCTTGTTTTTAATCTTCCAGCAAGAGGTCTAGAGACGGGTCTCTATCTGACACCATCTGTCCGTTGTACCTGCTACTATTGCCATGGCATTAGTAGCTATAATAGGCATCATTGAGGGAAAAGTTTGACCTGCCCTGTCCATTCTGGATCCGGTGCCAATGTGCATAGTGCCATCAAGCAATGAATTGCCATTGTGCTAACTGAATGATTACTACGTCTGCTGGTACGTAATCCCGTAGGCATTGAGCTGAGTTTTCAAGAATGTTGCATTTCTTATCTATTCGAGGTACCACTGCGGCCTCTGTAGCTGGTGCTTGGATTCATTTAATTCCCTCCTACTAGATATGATACACCAGAAGGGTTGCTTTCACATCAGAAGGGTTGGTTTCACTGATCTTCTTGATGGTTCCTTAAAATCATGTAACAAACAATCACTTTCCTTGACAGTAGCAGGCAAGTCAAATCTCTTCACTGCCCTATCCACCAAGGAATTAAATATACTAATATCGTCTGGTAGTGAGTATATAGGTGTAGATGGATTTGTGATATGGAGGGCTTAATTATCCCACTTTTCCCCCCTTGGCTGACCTTATGGGGGTATTTAACCCTCTTCTACATCAACATATTTGTCATTAGATGTGTGAACTTAGATTACTGGTTTAGACATATCTATGTATTGTTGTACTAGTTGACATGGGGTTTGAGGTGGGCGATGGCCACCATCCTGTATAGATGCTCATGATGCAGCAGAACTCTTGTAGGGGCGGAGCAGGTATGGGTGGTTGCTGTGGACCTGAATCCTTTGTAGGGTCTACTGGAACCTTGACCATAGGCCGCTGCTCATAGCTATCGTACATAAACTTGTAAGGATCATAGGGTGTGTCATAGTATTGAAGGAAGTGACCCGATTAGGGTCACTTGGGTCACTTGTGACCACCTCTCGCCTTCCACAAAATGAAGTGTCGGTCAGACAGTAGAGAATGCAAACCAAGTATTTTATTAGCATAGTGCTGCAGCGGAGCCCAGTCTGACCAGCCCCTTCAGGTGGCTGCTGAGGGACTGACTCCCCCCAACATGACATAAGATAATATACATTTCCAATTCTTCTGCAAACACGCCCAACTGGAAAATTCCAGTCCAGGCACTAGCAAACAAAGGGGGCACAGAAGGATGAGCTACAGTCCTGGGAGCGGGTACATGTTATCTTCACTCCAAGGCCACCCCACTCTTGCTCAACATTAGAGTGAAGGTGTGAACGACCCTATCTAACAGCTAAGGTATGCAACAATAGAGAGTACATTCAGTAGTGCAGCTGATATCGGTCTTGGAGAAACACGAGCAGCGGGGCATAGAGACAGTTTTCTGCTGAGGCAAGCAGCACGAGGTAGGAGCTTAGTTTGATCATGAAACAGAATGGCGGTTACTAATAAAATGGCGCCTGAATGCTAACTTAACACAGAATAAAACACGAGCAAGGGAACAACAGCTTTTTCAATTCTAACAGAATTGCCTTTCTTCCCAATGGTGTGAGCCAGAAGAGTGGTCGAAGGGTTTCAGGCTGTGGTTCTAAGAAATATGACTGTTCTTCTTCTGTCTTGACATTTAATGTTCACCTGTCTTGGAATATTGGCCACCCCAAAGGGATCCTCTGGATCAGATGCATCTTCTGCTTCAGTGCCCAGAAGCTTAGCTGGTGGTTGAAAAACAATTTTAATTGGAGACTTATGCTTTAGTCATAGTGGAGTTATGCACAGTGGAGTCGTTGACAGCAGAATCAATGCTGGTTGTCATCGGCCAGGTCATCAATGGTCAGTTGTCGATGGGTCAGTAGTTGATATCTTCTTCATGAATGAGACTGTTGACACTTTCTTAGCCAGTGTCTCTTTTGTCGACCATGGCGCTGATGGTATCTTTCTTCTGTGTATGCTCACCTGTAGCTTTCTCGCCTTGATGGTTATCATAGACAACATACTAGATGATTTTACCGTCTATGTTGGGATAACCTGAAATTTTTCTGTCAGAAATGATGATGGGGAGGCATAAAAGTTGGAGAATGTTTCTTTCTTCACTCTTTCCCTGGAGAAGATGTGCCTGCTGACTATTTCAAATAATTTTTGTGCCCTATTTCCTCAAGTTCAATTGAAGAAGATTCATTTGGCTTTGTTTTGGTCTTTAAGGATTCAGGTATATTAGGGTTCCTTTTTTCTCCTTGCCTCTCACCAGACTTGAATGCGGTGCTCTTAGATTCATCCCCTGAAGTGGGGTGCTGAGATGCCTTATTTTTCGTAAACCACCTCAGGAGTCTCCGTTCAGGATCATTGAAAGTCTTGGCAGAGAAAGTTCTGCAGATCTTACAGTCTTTGACTTTGTGATCTCGGTAGACAGTACATGCATCTGTTGTGAGGATCATCAGAGAAAACCATAATTTCCCCACATTCATCAGAAGATATAAAACGGCTTCTTTTAGATTTCTCCATTGGTGCCATTTTCAGTGTAAAATTTCACTTATCTGTACTTGAAGGAAGAGCAAAGCTCTGGATCTCTCTTTCACATGACGTGCATCAGAAATCTAATTTTGTAATTCAAATACTATTGAAGTGAAGAGGGGGGAGTCCTATGATACACACACAGGTATCTTAAAGTATGCTTGTAGTTTTCACATAGTATTAGCAGCCAGCCTATGCACAGTCAGCAGTGTTGTTATTGCTGATTTAAAGTTTCCAAGATCTGCTCATTTAAAATACCAGTTAAGCATTGCCTCAGACGTGCCCCCACCCGTGCCCTCTGTCACTTCCCCACCTGTCCAATGTTGATCCTGCACCGGTGGTGCTTCCCCCACTTAAAAAAAAACTGTTTTTCCACGTTTTATTTACCAATCAAACCTGAAACAGTAAATAAAAAAACATTTTATAAAAGTTTGGGTCATTATGTAGGCGCATAGGCGTGGCCTACGAACTGGCAGTGCCGGTCACGTCGTGTGCTTTTTTTTTTTAATTCCTCTCCAGCCACCTTTAGCCATGCTAAATAGCATCGGGAATGCTGTCCAGCGTCGCAAAAAACTACAGGCAGGGAAAATAGGTCCCATAGATGTGCCCTTTGGACTTTGCCAATACTTTTCTTCCTTTTTTGGGATTAGCACCAATTCCCATGCCTTGTTATTGCTGGAAGTTTAAGGTGTACTGAATTTCTATTTTGTTGGCCGACAGAAGAGGAAGTTCATGTGTATTAAGCAAACGATTTTTACTTCAAATTCCTGCAGTGTAGGCTTAGGACCTCGAATTCTTCTGGAAATGTTGTCTTGTAGTTAATGTGGATGCTGAGCAGGCTTGCACTAAGATTATATCCCTATCAAACTCTACACCAAAATGCTATGGCTCCTGACAGCACATGGCCAGCGTTCAGACGAGGGGTTTCTTCGATTCCCCACAGCAGTAAAATACATAAGGTGTTTACAATCATCCATATTAATTAATAATCAATACTCCATGCTGTCTTTGTGCGACAGCACACTTTTGGCATCAAATTGTTTATTTGACATGCCTGCCCATTTTGACGCTCTCCACTATATTAACAGCTAGGTTCATCAAAGACCCGTTTTGCGAGTCATTAATAGCGATTCATAAGGAATCGCTATTAAGGACTTGCAAAACGGGATTGATGTAGGAATTGCAAAAAATATTGCGATTCCTACATGTTCCTTATTTGCGATTAGCAAATTGCTAATCGCAAATAAGGAATAACTCCCCATGCATTCCTATGGGCCTACGGTCCCATAGGAATGAATGGGGAGTTATTCCTTATTTGCGATTACCAATTTGCTAATCGCAAATAAGGATGCGATTTCAAGGGTGCCAGGGTTGTACAAAGAACACCCTGTAGCACCCCTGAAAAGCAAATGTAGCCAGATGTTGCGCACACACATGTCCAAAGGACATGTGTGTGTGTAACATACCACTCAGAAAAATGCACTAAAGTGAATTTTTCTGACTTTTCGCTATTTACCACGAAGTCTCACTTCGTGGTAAATAGCAGCCAGAAATAGCGAATTTGCAATGAGAAAAAGGTTGATGAATTGCATTTAAGGAATCTCAAATAGAGATTCCTTAAATGCAATTCCTCGCAAATATGCGATTTCGCAATTAGCGATTTTTGCATTTGGGATGATGAATCCCAAATGCAAAAATTGCACTCGCAAAGGGCCAGATTCTCAGAATCTGGCCCTTTGCGAGCCGTTTTCTGCTTGATGAATCTAGCTGACAGTCTTTCTTCATCATCAGTTGATGAGGTTGCTCAGAGGACTGGCCACTTTTAGCAGAGATCTGACCCGGTAGGCCGGGAGTTACAAATTCAGATACTGTCAGGGCTGACTCAGCCTTTCTTCTCAATGAGGGTTGATCAAATGAGTCCTGTTCGTTAGTATCAATGCTTAGGCCTAGATTTATTTTATTGTGGGCAACTGAGCACCAGCAAGTGGCTCCTGATGATGCATAACAACGCAAACAGCATCGTTGATCAACTTCCTGTCACTAAATGTTACCGCGTTTAAAAGTGGATGTTCAAGTAGTGCCAACGTTGTTTTGTATGGCAAAGTGCCAACCCCTCCTCTAATATATGCAAATGGGTTGTTACAGATGAGGGACAGAGCAAACTCCACGACAATTTGACACAAAGTCAGATTTCCTAAAATAGCAAGACCTGGCTTGGAGCCACATGAAGTCAGGAACAAACAAGAGGCAAGTAGAATATTGCATCATAAGCCCAAACTTAACGTGATTTCCATAAAATCACACTTCTTACAAGGCTTGCCCTTGCGCGGCTCCCAGTGCACTGAAATTTGCACTTGGGTGTACACTTCACGTGCAAAAGTCAAAGTCGACACCACTGCTCCCCATATGCCATACAACAATTACCATCACACAAAACTGACTTAATTTGCGTGAACACTGCCCCTACCATCATCAGCACGCGAATCTTCACTGCTCTTGCTCTGCTCAATTATTTGTGGTTAGTACACCGCAGCCCTGCAAACTTTAACTCCAGACTGCACAAAGATGGACAAATCTGGCCTGTAGGGGTTTATTTAGGATTTGACCGACTGTATTCCATTCAGCGAGGTCAGGGGAGGGGCGTACTCACTGCCCTGTTGGTATACAGCAACTACTTCAGCCGGGCAGAGATGTATGTGCCTCCAGCAGAGCCACCAGCATGGCGGCCTAGCTGAAGCCATTAATGCTTTGCTGAAAGGGCACCAGGTTCAATGGGCCTGCATAGCTAAAATAAACTCCCAGGCACGGATTTGTTAAAAAATAAATAAATAAAACATTAATGGCTCTGATGCGCAGGAACTCTTTACCCAGCACGTGGGGGTAATTAATCATATTTCCTGTCAGGGACCACCAGGCTTTCCCTGGTCCCAAACAGGACAAAAATTAAGCCAGAACGTCTCCACTCATAGGCCCGGCGGTCTGTCATCTATTGATCAAAGGAACAATCTAGTCGGGCGTTGATAAGATGCGTGTGTCAGAGCAGAGGCGCCATTTAAGCATCGCCAGCGGAAATGCAAGGCCGGCTTTAGCGCTGGTGGCGCCCAGTGCGACAATAATTTTTGACCTCCTCCTCCGATTCCCTCATGAGCATCGGAGCAAAAGCGCCCCTCATCTCTGCAATCATAAGTTACTGCTAAACATAGCGCCCCCCAGAGGTCAGCGCCCAGTGCCGCACAAGTCGCTCTGCCCTAAAGCCGGCCCTGCTGAAAAGTGCCAGCTTCCTCGACTCTAGACAGCAGGGGAAAGGAGAGTTTGGCAGACAGGGTATTCAGTCACATGTTTGGCAGAGTATGTCCCTGCCGCTCTCTAAATAATGTCCTATTACTTACGGTAATCTTCATTACTCCGGGTCCCGTAGTCCTCGACACCTTCCTAACTAATGAGATGATACTATCTCTGTCAGAAAAAAGAAAAGGAAGGAATGCTGGACCTACCCTCCCCCTCCCGCCGGGAGTACATAAGGGTACATGTCCCAGCATTCCCCCTGAAATACCAAGCCAAAGGATGAAGGCCGGCAAACAGGGCGGGAGGGAGGGAAGCCAGGAAGGTGTCGAGGACTACGGGACCCGGAGTAATGAAGATTACCGTAAGTAATAGGACATTACCCCCAGGTCCCTACGTCCTCGACACCTTCCTAACTAATGAGACATACCAAAGCAAAACCCGGCATTCATCCCAAAAAACACAAAAAACAACCAGTACAGCAAAGAACCAGGCATTTAATGTGCACAGAACAGAAATCATGGGCGAACACAACCCAACACCCCCAAAGCAAAACCGCCCTCATCACCCAGCAAATTGAGAAGACGGTAATGCCTGATGAAAGTATTGGAAGAAGCCCAAGTGGCCGCCCTACAAATCTCAGAAAGAGGGACACCCCGGACCTCAGCCCAGGAGGCCGCCACCCCCCTCGTAGAACGACCCTGAACACCCACAGGAGGAGGGGCCCCAGAAAGAGAATAGGCCAAGGAAATGACCTGCTTCAGCCAGCGACCAATGGACACAGACGAAGCCTTACGCCCACGGGAAGCAGCCCCAAAGGAGACAAACAGGGAGTCAGTCAACCGAATAGCCGCCGTGCGCTCAAGATAAACACGCAAAGCCCGGCACACATCCAACAAGGACCAACAGGTACCCCCCGGGGAATCCAGAACAGAACCCAACGCAGGCAAGACCAACTCCTGGGACCGGTGAAACTGAGAAGCGACCTTAGGCACGAAGGAGGAATCAAGGCGGAGCACCACCCCGCCCTCCGAAAAGGACAGGAAAGGTTCCCGAGACATCAAGGCCCCCAACTCGCCAAGGCGCCGGGCAGACGTGATGGCCACCAAGAACACAACCTTCAAGGTCACAAACTTCAAATCCACCTCCGACAATGGCTCAAAAGGAGGAGCAACCAAGGCCCGCAGGACCAAGGGCAAATCCCACAGGGGAAAAGAAGGCCGGGAAACTGGACGAGAAAGAGAAAAACCACGGAGCAGCCTGGAGACCAAGCCCTCATCATCAGACAGATTCCCCCACGGGGAACGAAAAGCCCGGACAGCCGCCCACTGGGCACGCAAGGTGGACACAGCCCAACCCTTCTCAAAACCCTCCCACAAAAACTGAAGCACAGCCTGCAAAGAACAGTGCAAAGGGGAAAGGTCCAAGGTCGAACACCAACGACTGAAATTACCCCAGTGGCGATCATAGGACAGGAGAGTAGAAGGTCTACGGGAACCCTGAATGGCAACAGCTAAATGTTCCGGGAACCCACGCCGCCGCCACCCCTGCCTCTCAACCTCCACACCGACAGCCGCAAGCGGAGAAGAGACAGGGGATGGGAGGACCTCAAGGGAGACGGGGAAAGAGGGAGAAACCAAGGGCCCCGCACAGCCAGAAGACGAACCGTCGGAAACCAAGACCTCCGAGGCCAAAAGGGCAGAACCACAACCACCTCCCGATCCTCCAGACACAGACGGGACAGAAACCTGGGAATCAGAGCCAGAGGGGGAAAGGCATAGAGCAGGCGGGAAGGCCAGGGTACCGACAGGGCATCCACCCCCCAACAACCCACCTGCCGAAACCTGGAGCAGAAGCGGGGAAGCTGCGCATTCAGCCGGGAGGCAAAGAGGTCCAGAAAGGGAAGCCCAAACCTCCCGCACACAAGCCGAAACGCAACCCGGGTGAGAGACAACTCCAGAGGGGCCGGAAAGCAGCGACTCAGGACATCCGCCGCACAATTGTCCACCCCCTTGATATGAATCGCAGCCAGAGACAGCAGATGACCCTCCGCCCAACAAAACAAGGGAACCACCACTGCGTTCAAGGAAGCCGAACGGGCCCCCCCCTGATGGTTGAGATAGGCCACCGACACCATATTGTCCGACCTCACCAGGACGTTCCTGCCCAGCAAACACGCCCGAAAACCCATCACGGCACGGGACACAGCCGTCAACTCCCGCCAGTTGGAAGACCTGCGACTCTCCAGTCGGGACCAACGACCCTGAAGGGACCGAGATCCCAAGGTCGCCCCCCACCCCAAAGCGCTGGCATCCGTCGTCAAGACCAGCGACGGAGCTGGCTGCAAGGGGAGCCCCTGAGACAGATGGACCGGATCCGACCACCAAAGCAGAGCAGGCAGGACTACAGGAGACACGGGCACAAGACATTCCCAATCGCGGGACAACGGATCCCAGAGAGACAGAAGGTAACTCCACAAGGGGCGGAGGTGAAAACGAGCCCAAGCCACCGTAAAGACAGTCGCTGCCATCAGACCCATAAGACGCAACCAGAGGCGCACCCGAAAGGAACCCCCCGCTCGGAACCTTCGAGCAAGGGACAACAGGGACACAACCCGAGGATCCGGTAGGAACACACGGTTGAGGTCTGTGCGAAACCGAGCCCCAATGAACACCAGATCCTGGGAAGGAGTCAGCTGGCACTTCGGCAGATTGATCAGAAAACCGTGCCGCCGTAACTCCGCGCACACCAACTCTCTCGCCTCCAACAACAGGACCCGAGAAGGAGCATGGATCAACCAATCGTCTAAATAGGGATACACCATCACCCCCTGGAGATGAAGCCAGGCAACCAAGGGGGCGACAACTTTCGTAAAGACCCTCGGGGCAGAGCGAAGGCCGAAGGGCAAAACCCTGAACTGAAAGTGGCACCCCTGAACACAAAATCTCAGGAAGCGACGGGACCTGGGATGCACCGGAACATGGTAATAGGCGTCCTGCAGATCCAGGGTACACATGAAGTGACCCGGTAGCACCAAAGGAATAATCCGCTGCAAGGTCTCCATGCGGAAGGGAATCCGCAACACCCCCTGGTTCATGACCCTCAAATCCATGACCAGGCGGAAACCCCCGGTATTCTTGGGCACCAGAAAAATCAGGGAATAGAATCCCGACCCCACCTCCGAAGGAGGAACTGCCTGAACAGCCCCCTTCCGAAGAAGATCCTTCACCCCTTGGACTAGGTGGGCCCTCTTGGACCGGCAAGCAGGCCAGGGAGTCGGGCGGAGGCCGGAATCTGGAGGGGGAACAGAAAACTCCACCTCGTAACCCTCCCGCAGAACATCCAACACCCAAACGTCTGAACATGACTGAACCCAGGCATCCAGGAAGAAGTGCAGCCGCCCTCCTACCAACAACCCAGGAACCACAGCCAATGAGTCAGGAGCGAGGCTTCGGGGGAGGAGGAGACCTAGCCTTACGGTCCCGACCACCGCCAGAAGAAAACTTCCCTCGGCCCTTCCCAAACTTCCCACGAAAGGAAGGCCGAAAGAAAGATCTAGACTTATAGGGGGCAGAAGAAGCAGCAGCAGAAGCAGAACCCTTAAAAGAAGAGGAATGCTTCTTCTCTTTAAACAGCTTGTGCAGTTTTGTCTCCAACTCCCCCCCAAACAGCATAGAACCCTGAAAGGGCAAACGCAAGGCACAAGCCTTCTGCGCAGAGTCAGTCTTCCAGTCCTTAAGAACAAGACTGCGACGAGCCGCCACACAGGCCCCACCAGAAAGAGCAGCAGCGCGCACCACATCAAAAGACACATCGGACATAAGTTCAACCTGTCGCTCAATGTGTTCAAGAAGACTCGAACAGTCCGTGGCATCGTCCATCGACTGGTAAAGAGACTTAACGTCCGCCAGCAGAGACTGCGACAAATAAGTACCATAAACCCCGGCTCTCAAGGCCAGATGAGAGCCAGAATAAACTTTCCTCAGAGCCCCGTCAGCCTTCTTATCCACAGGGTCCTTCAGCACAGCGTCCTCAGACAAGGAAGTGCGACCCACCAAACTTGCAACAAAGGAGTCAATGGGGATCGAATCAGGAAGATCCGTAGCCATATCCCGGAGGGGGTAAAGACGGGCCATAAAGCGTGGAACCAGAATGCGATCTGGATCAGCCCACTCCCTCTTCAGGACATCCTTAATAAAGGGATGAACAGGAACATCCACCGTGGCAGAACTCTGGAACTGGCGGAGCAAAGAACCGCCCGAAGTACTGGGAACAGCGTCATCAGCAAAGCCCATATTCTGCTTCACGTGCTTCAGGATACCAGGAAGAGCGTCCTTGTCTATATACTTCCCCTTCAGCATAGAGTCCCCAGTCAAAGCCGACTCGTCAGCAGAAGAAGCAGAAGAACCGGAATCCGCAGCATGAGCCTTGCGACCTGCACCACCAGAACCCATCTCTGAAAGGGTCTCCCTGATCAAGCGCTTCAAGCGCGCATCCCCACCTCTACCACGGCGTCTGGACCGGGCAGGAGAAGGAGAACGTGAGTCACTGGAAGAAGAAGAAGAAGAGGACCTCTCCCTGTGATGCCTCTTCCTCGAACTTTTCCCCATCCTGTACAGCAGAGGAACAACACAGGCTGCAGTATCAAAAGCAAACAGCACAACGAAAGAAAAACCGCTACGCGGTACTCACCAGCTGCCCTCGTTTATACCAGCAGAAAAAACGACCGGACAGAAGCGCCTGACTACGTCCATACCGGAAGTCAGGCAGCGCCATGACAGGAAGGCATACCCAACCCAGCCAACCAAAGACGCGAAGGCGGCCGCGCCCCCTAACAAGCCCGGCAGGCAGGAGGGGCGGCCATCGGGCAGACGCGGGGCCCACGCGGTCCAACATCCACGCGCGGCCCAGAGGAGCGTCAGACGCAGCCCGCGCCACTCCCCCCAAGCCCAGCAGGGAGGGAGAGGACATCCAAGCCGCCGAGGACAACGAAGCCCCAGCGGAGGTAAGTTCGGCGCAGGAGCCTATTCCAAGCTCCTCGCGCCCCAGCAATCCCTGTCAGAATGACAGAAAAAAGAAACAGGGGGAATGCTGGGACATGTACCCTTATGTACTCCCGGCGGGAGGGGGAGGGTAGGTCCAGCATTCCTTCCTTTTCTTTTTTCTGACAGAGATAGTATCATCTCATTAGTTAGGAAGGTGTCGAGGACGTAGGGACCTGGGGGTAATACCCTTAGCATTTAAGCGCCAACAGACCATTTAGTTCCTTGTGCGTGCTCTATCAAAACTCATCATTTAGAGTGGTATTTATTTTGGGAAACAACGCCCCTGAAACATACAAGTTATGCAGGTCTTCCAGCATGCAGTGAGGTGAGCGACGGCCTGCTGCGACTAGATTACTGGCACATGTGTTGTTATTAGATGAGTGAATTAAACCTGGATGAATGCTTCCGTGAAACCCTTTAGAGACAGTGCTATACGAGGCCGAGTGTGACAAGGCACAGGTATCACCTGGTAAAAGGAGGGCGGGTTCATAGACAGCAATGGCAGTACCTGGCTGCCAATGTGACAGGTGTAACTGATTGGCCACGTGAGTGGATGGGAGTGTCTGGAACCCTGTCTGGGTCATGTTGCGGGAGTTTGAACTTAGCTGCAGGGTGAGAAAACGCCTCTAAGAAGACTGGTGCTTAAAAGTATGCACAATACGTCCCTAGTGAAGCCGTGCCCAAGGTGGCACAGACCTTTGGGAGCATTCAAAGAGTGGGACAGGTTGGCATTAAGTGCATTCTGAAGTGCTGGGGGCTGATTCCTTGGACTGGCCTGATACCCCTTTGACCAATATCCGAGGATAGAATGTCCACGGACCTAATACATTTTATTTCCAAGTTGCGGGTATAGAGCTATAAGTGAACCAGCAGAGCTATAAGTGGATCAACAACTCAAGTCCCTGTTAGGGCAATCGACCCCATGGGTAAGTCAGACAACATGACAGTACCCACATTTTTGCCCTGGGTGGGTGTTACCTTAAGCAATAGATAGCCCAGAGCCTAGATATTGTAGGGTTGACATTACATTAGATAATTCCCCATAATATCCAGTTAGGAAGGGTACAGGAGGACCACTCCATTAGTCGTGATCCGCCGGCCAACACTATTACTTCCATGAAGGTGCTTGTGTTCCCCCAGTTGGGGCCATCCAGGAGCTGGGGGTGCTTCAGGAGCAAGAATATGGAGAGGCCAGGCAACTGACCAAAGGAAATAGAGCCAGCAGTAAGGAGATGCCCTGCTTCCACAATATAATATCTCACATAGTGCCGCTCATTGCTACTCTATGCCATGGTGTGGTTGACGTGAGACCCAAAACATTGTCTGGAAGGTCTGCCTGGGCTTAATATACCTGATACAGATCCAATTTACAACTTCACTAAGGGGTATCAGGCTGGCCATGGAATGTGACCCCCTAAATAAAGAGGATTTGTAGTATATGTTTCTATGTTAGTAGTTCTTTAAGAGAGGGGCCATAGCGTCCGTTACTTCCTTGACAGCTACATTACATGGTGTAGGGCATAAGTCTTCAAACTGGAGGACTGGCCCCCCGTGGGGGACACTAGTTTATCCCAGGTGGGCTCCAGGCTCTGGCCAAGGAAGCATCATGCTGATAACAGTGCTTCGTTATCGGTGAAAAAAATGAGCGACAGTATACCGCTCTGTAATGGGCTTTTGTCATTTATATTCTTACTGGGAGTAGGTGTCAAAGGGAAAGGGACTCAAAATATTTCTCAAACCTTTTTCCCTCCCCACTTTTCTGTTAATGACACTTTGGATACTTTTACGCTTTAGTAAGGCCCGGCTGACCAGAATAGTATGTTTAGCAATCATGTTTTGATTGCATTTTCAAAAAAGGTAACAGACTTAACTTCAATGTCTAAATATGTTTAGACATATTTAAACCATGTCAATTTAGGAGAATGATTGTGAAAGAACCTGGGGGTTGGTATGAATTTTTTTTCACAAGGCATGGCATTAAAATGTTTGAAGGCCACTGGTGTAGGGACTTCTAAAGTGCTGTTTAGATAGGAAGTACTATCTATAATCTATCTATCTATCTATCTATCTATCTATCTATCTATAAGAACAGGGCACGTCATGCAGTGAACATAACCACACCAAGTTCCATCAGCCCATTGCAGCACTATGGGCTTTATCTTAGTAAGAGGCCAACTGAATGATTCTCCTTTATAGAGGACAACAGCTGCTCCCTAAGAAGCATCCAGGTGCTACCAGTAAGTGGCTCGATTCCGGCAAGCTTATACCTAAAAAAGAAAGTTTTCACACCTTTTTACTTAAATATCTTCAGAGGTGGACTATTTCAGGACTACACGAAGTTCATTCCATAGGTTTACAGCCAAGAAAAAGGAGTGTCCACCCTTTCCGGCTCTCCAAATCCAGGGTTTAAGTAAAAGGTCCTGAA
Source organism: Lissotriton helveticus (assembly GCF_964261635.1). Lineage (NCBI taxonomy): Eukaryota > Metazoa > Chordata > Amphibia > Caudata > Salamandridae > Lissotriton > Lissotriton helveticus. The sequence goes on from NC_136070.1 coordinate 841,190,331, forward strand.
TGGCCGATCAAAGAGATCTGGTAGGAGCATATTCGCTAAAACTGACACTAAGGTATGCGGGACCCTTATAATGAACAGCTGCATAAGTGATGAGCAAGGCCTTAAATGTAATCTTTTGGTCCCAAGACAGCCAATGAAGTTGCTTCAAATCTGGAGAGATGGACTGCCATCTAGTCAGATTAAGAATCTGCCTTGATGGCACATTCTAAACAATCTCTAACTTGCGGATGAGGCTAGATGGGAAGACTGGATGATGAGTATTTGCATAATCTAATCGAGAGGGGACCCGCACAAGCACTATTGTCTTGCAGGTATGGTCTAGAAGGAATCTTAAGGTCTTCTTTAAGGATTTTAGCAGGGCAAAACAAGAAGCAATAATGGCTCGGATCTGGGGTTTAAAAGAAAACTCTTGGTCAAATGTTATCCCCAGATTCCTCATGGTGGGGCTGCGGCAGGGGGTACCATCTCTGTAGCTCAAGGTGTGAAGTGTTGCCAAAGAACAGTATCTCAGACTTGTTTGAATTAAACTGTAAGCAGCTCCTCTCCATACAAATACCACTGCACTGAAACAGTCTTGAAATCTCCCTGCAAACGCTTCATCCACCAGGTGGAAAGAAAGCATCATCAAAGTATTGATGGCATGGAACACAAAATTGAAGCCCCAAGTTTCCTCCACTTTTGCTAGATGGGCATATATGTTTAAAATGGTGGGATTATTGGCAGATCCCTGTAGGACACTATGTCCCAAATTCTTGTAATTAGATGTGTATTGAGGATGGTGTACAGCTTGCGATCAGTCAGGCAAAAAGGATTTCAACCATTATTTGACCAGACCACATACACTGACGTCTTCCAAACACTCCAACAGTGTTGAATGGGACATGGTGTCAAAAGCAGCCGATAGATACAAAAGAATTACTGCTGCCTCTGTCCATTGGTCCAGGTCAGTTTTGATCAATCGCAGCAGGCAAGCCCTACCTCTCGGGCCCTCATTCCTACTTAGGCCTCAGGATCTATGGGTATACATTAAATAAAACTATCTCAGATAAAATGGAAATTAAAAACAGTTCTAGAATTAATTCTGTGCATGTCATTTACAAATTAAAATACAAAATGTTTTTAAGGTCTCTAGTTCTAAAGCCAACTATTAGTGGCTCGTCTAACGATTTCTCTGATCACAAACAAGGGGTATAAAAATGGAAATGAGAGATTGCTTCTTTCTCTTGCTGTTAGTGGATGCTGTTGTCCCAGCCGAAACCCCTGCCCTGCATTTTCTAATTTTTTGTGGCACAGGCTAAAGAGGGGGGGACAGGACCTAATTTCTACGGGTTCAAATTAAATGAAAATTAAGTTTCACAAAATCAAGGTAGCTCTCTTTCACATTCAATAGGTACATATATTGTCGACACGCAATAACACAGCTCCAGTGAACCTGCTCATGCCCATACACTGCCTCTGAGCAGCCACTGAAATTGTATAGTTTCCTTGCATTCAAATTGAATATGTTTGTACTTAGGTCTTTGCACCATGGTGCAAGGGTACCTGCGTTGTAAGCAGGATTGGTTTCCTACACAAACAAAATCCTGAGAGGCATTTCCTCTTTCTAGGTGCGCCTTAGAATGCAGCACACAAAGAAAGAGGAAAGAACAAGGAGAAATAAAGGGGCATATTACCAACAAATAGCGATAATTATCGCTAAATAGGCTTAGCGATGATTTTTTTATCGCTGCCTATCGCTGGATATGTTAGCGGAGAAAACATGCGATTAGCAACGTTTTTCTCCATTGTGCTAAAATATCCAGCGATAGCAGCGAAATGCGTGAATATCGCTGAGAATACAGCGATATTCACGCATTAGCGACAAAATGCTCTTAGCCATGTTATCCACCTCCCATTGGATAACATGGCTAAGAACTGGTCTGAGCAGGCGTTGGTTTTTGGCGATAGCGGGAATATTTCCATCGCTACGCCTGCCTTGCTAATAGGCGATAGCTACGTTAACGACTGCTTTCAGTCGCTAACAGGTTGGGTAGGCCCACTTTACATGTCATTAGCGATAAATATCTCTGATAAGCAAAGCGGGCCCCAAACCGCTCGCTATCGCCTAAAAGCTGTCGCTAACATCAGTTAGCGACACCTTGCTAATAGAGCGATAGAATTATCGCCGCTTAGCGGCCGAAAACGGCCGCTAAACCGGCGATAATTACCTATCGCCACCCTTGGTAATATGCCCCAAAGATTTTTCTCCTTATCACATCTCCCCTGGGGAGGTGTTGTATTTTCACGCATTCCCAGGTCTGCCACTAATGGTAAATATGGAAATGCACCAAAATCCATGGGTGGATGCCTAGGAACACCCACTCTCCACCCATGGAACGCCTCTGTAGGGCACAGTAACACAAGGCACTACCATGTGTTACTTCAGATTTATCAAGCCACGCAGGGCCACGCAAGGTGGCCCTGCGTGGCTTGATATATCTGACTTTAGTGTTGCGTTACCCTTGTACCACCTTGTGTGACGCAAGGGCGATGCAGCACAATGATAAATAAGCCCCTCCATTTTTACACATTAGTCTTAAAAGGCCAGGCAGCATCAAAATCAAACCAAGGAAATAGATTGAACCACGGCCCACATAGTGGGCCGGCTTTGAAGACAGATGTAAACATAGCCAGAGTACCCAGTAGACAGACGTCCTCAGTTAAGCATTGATGGTGCGGTGTGATTTTGTGACAAAAAAAAAGTTGGCTGACTTGCCTATGACTGGACTACTGGTTGAGCACCATTTTCAAGTGAGTGCTCTGAAAGATCTTTTCCTCACCACAGTATCGCATTGAAAAAATCATACATAATATACATATACCAAGGGGCTTTCGATCAGCATCTTCATCAATTAGCCAGGTAAGTCCTCATTTACATTTTGCTTGCACCCACAAAAGCATACAGTACGATGCAATAGGTTAGCCACTCCAGCCATTGGCTCCCGTCACTGTGAGTTATGCCATTTGGATTGTGTACAATATGGACGTACCCCATAAAGGTACTCCCATACAGTGCGAGGGATGATGGGCCAAGGTATGCTTTATTACCCATTTTTTTTCCATTTATAAAGGTACCTGTATTTGTTGTTCCTTTTGCGAGGGCCCAGCAGATTCCCTTATATGGCTACAGGGCTATGGCCATTTACTAGACACTGTCTTTTCCAACTTGCCTTCTTTTACGGTCCACGCCCCTTCACCGGTATGCTGGTCTGATCATTTCTTAATATCTATGACACTGGTAGACGTCGAGTCGGTCAAGAGGGCTCCCGAAATGTTTTCTCTCAGGCGCCCATGGCATAAACTTGATATTGCTCAATTCCATGAGCTCCTTTCTACCACCACGTTTAAGATGCCATCAGACCCTGAGTTGGCTGACAGAGCATTTTCGGGCTGGATCGCCTATGCTCTGGATTCCCTGGTCCCTGCTTGGTGGTCTAAATGTCATAGCACCAAATCAAGCGCATGGTACAATGATAGGTTAGCCTCCCTGCGTAAAGGTTGTAAAAAGTTGGAACAGGCAAGGAGAAGATATTATGACTGTAACGTAAAGGGATTTTACCAGCTGGCCATTAAGAAATATCATAGGGCAATGCAGTCTGAGCGGGCAGCATACTATTCAGATGTGATCAGAAATAGTAGCAACCCTTCTAAAGGTATCTTCTCTATAGTAAAATATCTTAAAATCTCTGCAGAAATGACAACACCCTCAGTATCATCTGATGCGCAATGTGAGGCCCTTGCCTCGTTCTTTGTGAAAAAGGTGGAAACAATATATACATCCTTCCCTCAACGCGCAGTTTACCAGGGGCCTGTGTCTGGACCCTCATGTAGTCATACTCTGGCTGCCTTTCCACCCATCTCTCAAGAGGAGCTTGTTGTGCTTTGCCATAAGATTAAACCAGGCTCTCCTGCTGACCCCCTGAAGCCAGACCAATTTTTTTAAATCTCTATCTGTGATCCTACCATCTTTGAGTCATTTGATCAAGCTGTCCCTGTCTTCATCTGCTGTCCCTAGAGCTTGGAAGCAAGCCAGAGTGGTCCTTTTGTTGAAAAAGCCCAAGCTTGATACTGCAAAACGAGAGAACTTTCGACCCATCTCTCTCCTGCCCAGGATCTCCAAGATTTTGGGGGCCTATATTAATTCCATACTGACAGGTTATCTGGAGGAGAACAACTTACTGGACCCGTCTCAGAATGGTTTTTGGCCGGGTCACAGCACGGAGTCAGCACTCCTAGCTGTGACCGAGCATCTGAGGGGGGCTCTAGACGAGGGTCGCACATCGGCACTGATTTTGTTAGATCTCAGTGCCGCTTTTGACACCGTCTCCCACCAGATCCTGCTGCAGAGGTTGGAGGAGGTGGGCATCATGGACTCTGCCCTGGAGTGGTTCGTCTCCTTCTTAGCTGACAGGACCTTCCATGTTGCCATTCTCCCTTTTGCTTCCAAGATCCATACCATCAAATATGGGGTACCGCAGGGCTCAGCTTTGAGCCCGACATTGTTCAATCTATATGTACAACCACTGGCAGCAGTCGCAAAAAGCAGAGGGCTCACAGCAGTGTCTTATGCGGATGACACACAGTTGGTAATGGCATTCTCGGATGACTCTGGGCAGGACACATGCAAGTTCCAGAGGGATCTAGAGATCATCTCAGAGTGGATGAATGCCAACTGTCTTCAGCTCAACGCCAAAAAGTCAGAGGTACTGCTGGTCGGGAGAGACACTGAGCTGTGGAGTGAGCACTGGTGGCCTGCTAAGCTAGGCTGTGCAACCGTCCCCAAACAGGTGTTAAAAAATCTGAGTGTGTGGGTAGACTCCGCCCTTAGCTTTCAGACACAAACAAAGAAAGTAGCAGGAACATGCTTTGGCATTCCACGGGGGCTCAAACCAGTGCTAGGTGTCTTCGACCCATCCATGAGGCAGGTGATTGTCCAGTCTTCTATTCTGTCTAGACTGGATTATGCCAATTCACTCTACTTGGGAGCCAATAAGGTGGAAATTACAAGACTGCAAAGGGTCCCGAATGCTGCGGATAGAACCCTGTTGAGTCTGCCCAGGACATGCCCCACTTCCAGTGCTATCCCTCGGCTACATTGGTTGCCTGTGGCTAAACGCATAGAGTTCAAGATCCTCTGCATGTCTTTCAAAATGTTAAATCTTTCATCTCCAGACATCTTGGCAATCTGCTTACACTATATACCTCCTCCCGCCAACTCCGGTCTATGGGCCAGCATCTGGCGGTTGTTTCGCGGGCGAGGAGGGCTCGTGCTGGTGGACGCTCCTTCTGTGTACTGGCAGCCAAACGTTGGAATATGCTTCCCATTGCCATTCGCAGTATGAAAAACTACTTGGCATTCCGTAAGGTTATCAAAACGCATATCTTTCCTCTGCTGTAGGCTGCTTCTGTTGTCTACTGTTCTGCAGTTTTCTGCTTCAGAGCTGGGACGCCCCATTGCCGGAACAGCGGTCAACTATATAAAACCGCATAACATAACATTGTTGTATGTCTTATCCCACACAGGCATTGCTTTGCTGGTCATCTAGGATTGTTTGTCCTTATTCTTTTCTTTTCCAATGTGACTGGCCTGCTTCTTTCAACATATCGGCCATCTTGGCATGCTAAAGAATGATTAACTATGCAATAAACATAGCAGTTTGGGACAGGTGCGCGGGGCACTGACAACACCCCTCATGGAGAGGGCCTGGATGAGCGCATCAGGTCAAGTTTAGGAAGTGGCAAGCAATGCGAGGTTTAAACGTACACCGTTTTTCTACCTGCACCAAGCCTACCTGACCCCTCTGCGGTTGCACAGGATGCAGTGGCATAACGAAACTGGAGCGAGCCCCCTGCAAGATACATGGAGGGGCCTCTGCTCCAGATTTAATCCGGACCTGTCAGGCTAGAGTACCGTGCTGAAGGGGCCCCCTGCAGCACGGGGCTGCGGGGGCCTGTGTTATGCCATTGACAGGATGAACAGGGCTCCCTCAGAGGTCTGCCCCCACTGTTGGTCATCCCCACCGTCCTTTCTTCATATGACTTGGGATTTTGCCAAACAACGAGGGTACTGGTCCTGAGAACACTGCGGGTAACCACACCGGTGTTGGTGGAGTCCTCCGTGGAGCACTGTTTGCTGGGAGTACTCCCACGCCTAAACGTGAGGCCTGACTACTCCATAGGTTTGCCCTATTAGGACTGGTGCTTGCCAAACGGGGAGTGGCCATACACTGGGCACACCCCACAGCCCAGACGAGCAGTAAATGGCTGGTGGACATGCAGGAATGGGGCATGGTGGAGGAGAGACGTGTGCGGTCTGTGCACACGGATGAGGATGCTGAGCATGATCTGGAAATATGGGCGGATATATTGGCTGGCCTGTCGGAGGTAGAATCAAGGAACCATCCTACTCTGGAATAACTCCTTCCTAACAGATACCTAATTCCATCAATCCAGCCGTACTGCTCAGATACTTTTCAGTCTAACAAGAGGGACACTAAAGGATCCCCCATTTCCCCTATCCTCTTTAACATATGTCTCAGACTACTTCAAGAGCTAATGTCGTCCTTTAAACAGAGCTACTACAACTATATTTTTATATACAACTTTCATCAATAACCAAGGGACAGTAACTAATATAGGTGAACGTGCCATCAACATCTTCTATCACATAATTACGAGACTTGGATTTTATGCCTAATAAAACTTTTGCAGGATGGGGGATAGCGATATTCTTGTCATGGGAGGCAGGGCTTTAAGTGGGCTAGGTCTCACTGGTGCCGAGCACCAGCAGTTTTTTAAAGAGGGCCTCGAAACGGGTCTCTATCGGGCTCTGTTTTGGGCCCTGGCACAAGGGTCTGTTTTTTCCCGGAATGCAGGGACAGAAGGCACCTCGATGTGCGCCTGCTCACACTGCTCACTTCTCACTAGTGGAGGAGTTATGGCATGACCTCACCTATTTACGGCATGATCTCATGCCAGATGAAAATTGTAGGGGAAGGGAAATCTGTTTAAGAGAGTCATTTTCTCTCTGAATTTCCCTTCTCTTTTTGAAACTCAGGAGCAGCAACATTGTCTTGGTGTCACCAGGGCTTTAAGTCGAAGCTTTTCAATATTTTATAAACAACAAGCCATAGTTGCTGCTTATTTATCTTCTACAACTAACAACTATTGACCAAGCCAATAGTCGCGACTTGTTGTAGGTATCATGTTACTTGTTGTATCATATATCTGGATGCAATTACAGAAACAGCAAAATACAAGTCGAGCAGCACACTATGCTAAGCGCAGATTTTTAGCTTACGTGTTTTTAAGCCACACCCTTAATTATATTGGCCAGGCCCTTTTGAGAGACACCCCCTCCCCCCCGTTTTTTCATCCCACTTGACAGGAGGTATAAACTCTGTATCCCTGGGAGTAGGAATGGCTAAATATTTTATAGGGATAGGATTATTGGACAGTTAGGTGGTTTTAGATTACATCGTACTAGTCTTACCTACATTTTATATAAATGAGGTTCGACTTCATATTCACGTGATAATAGGAGATGCTGATGACATATTCACCTATATTAGTTGCTGCCCCTTGGTTAGTAATGAAAGGACCGAATGTCCACCTATCTATAATCATGAACATATGTGACTGTATCTAACTGATGCTGCATAAGTCAATTTCTCCTTGATTATGACTCATTATGCGGGAATCCTAGTATGATTTATATGGGGTAAACTGAATTGGCATAAAATATGATGGCGACAATTGCTTTATTACACATGAGCGATTGCTTGAATATGTTGCCCAGACTGTGAAAACAAGAGCAATGTCGAATTTCTCTTTCATTTATTCTGCTACCCAGAATCGTGACTATAAAACGTGCATGCCAAGGTATGATAAATAATTATTTGTGGTGACAATTAAATAATTTATTCTGAACATTTTATGATTATGTATGATTGCGTATGCTTGCCACAGACTATTCATGTTTATAAAAGGTCCACAAATATTTTTGGGGTGATTGGTGTACACAACTGGTTCGTTAACTACTTGAGTCGAAGATCTGAATAAAGAATATATTGATTTCTGGTGAGAGGGCGTGTCCTACTGCTCAAAGGAAATCATATATTGTGGACAGGATCTGCACCATCACTGTGCACTCGCCCCATATGCGGGGCGAAGCCACGGTGCAGTACAAATGAGTTGGATATCTATAACTATATCTATAGCCACACATATATATGTTAAAAATGACATATAAATATCATATAATTATGTTATCACTATAAAATTTAACAATATAATACTTTAAAAATAAAACTTTTTTCAACTTTCAAACATGTTAAAAAATGAAAAATCATGAAAATAAATTCAACCCATTACTTCTAACAACATTTAAAACATATTAAACAAAAATTAAATTGTTAGTAATGGTAGACATTTTTTTTAAATTATGTACAAATAAAATAAATATATTTTACTTCATTGTGCAAGACACATTTAGGGGTTGATTCCGATTCAGAAAAATCCCCTACAAATCGCTATACGGAGCATTTTTCCCGTTTGAATCGTACACCTTCAACGTCCCCGTACGTACGAAGAAGTACGATTCGAACCCAAAGCAGATCTCCATACTAATCGTACGAAAGACCATACGACTTCAAATCCGTACAAATCACATTCGGAACACGCAGTACGCGACGTCCGAACGGATTGAAGCAGCTTTTCACGAACCAGCAAGTACGATTCGTTACGACAACACTCCGTACGACTCTTTTTCTACGGGAGTTTAAAATGTCCGTAAAAGCATATTTCGACTCGAACCACGTGCGAAACGGACCCCCCCGGGTACGCCAGTGCACCCCATGATTGCAGGGGTAAGGCGCGGAGGGGTATGTTATGTAGGGGTACGGTGCGTAGGGATACGGTGCATCGGGGTACGGTGCATGGGTGTACAGTGCGTAGGGGTACGGTGCATCGGGGTACAGTGCATTGGTGTACTGTGCATAGGTGTGCGGTGCATAGGGGTACGGTGCGTACCCCCATGATGGCAGGGGTACGGTGCGTATGTGAATGTGTGGTTCTCCGTACGATTTGCTCATACGACGTTTTCCGTATGAATCGCGTACTCGTTCCCTGGTACGGTTCGTACTTGTCGGGTTGTACAGCATGTTTACGATTCGTACGGTTCACCGTGAGGGTCCTGTATCGTACGGATTTTCCCTTGCTTTTCGTACGGTTCGCACACATTCGTACATATTCTTTTCCTACGGACCGCACTACGCGATTTGGATGGATTTGTACGATTCGTACGGAAACGCTACGAATACGAATCGTCGTACCGATTTGTTTCCCGAATCGGAATCGACCCCTTAATGTAATCAGTTAATATGCTGTATCGTTTGAATGTATTAGTTATGGGTTACAAATAAGTATTTTTAATTATTTAAAATTACATTTAGCATTACAATATTTTTAATATATTTTGCTAAACGGTAGTGAACCTTTTTTTCAATTTTTTCCACGCTTTCCCATAGGGAGATCTCTACTATAGTGGAGCAGTCTACCTACCTGTAAAAACTTACTAGTAGTAATTTAACACTTGTAAATTCAATCTTAGATATCTCCTACCCAGAGTTGTGGGGTGGAGACATGCAAGTCTGCACACAGGTGTGAAATCTGCACTTGTAAATGGTAAATAGTAGGTAAGTGTAGATTGTACATGTAAGTGCAGAAGGAGGTTTACCGTAAGTAAATAAAATATTTACCTATGTGAATAGACCCCATAACGTGTCAGCACTCCAGTAAAGAAGTTTTAATAGCTTTTAGTGTATTTCTTTGCTCTTCTTCTTCCTCTGACCTGTCCTTGCACTATGAACCTTGCAGTTTTACATTTTGCAGTTACTCTGTTACAAAAAAATTGCATCCAGCCCTCGGATCAATAGCCAATATGCTCAGGGCCGGCTTTAGCGCTGATGGCGCCCGGTGCAACAATCACTTTTGGCGCCCCCACATCCCATGACAGCCTCCTCGGATTCTCTCCGTACCACCAGCAAGAGTGCCCCTCATCTCTCCTATCAAAAGATATTGCTAAAAACAGTGCCCTCCTGAGATCACAGCGTTCCCCACAACAGGTCAGCGCCCAGTGCGGCCGCACAAGTCGCACTGTCCTAAAGCCTGCCCTGAATATGCTGAAACCCAAACGCATGTTTACCAATGTAGCTGCTTTGTGGCAATACATTTGCTTGCGTTCTCTTCAAAGCAGCTTTACACCGTGATTCCAATTTCTATTTGGTAAAAGATTCCCTCGTATTTTGTTTCTTTGCAAATCCTGATATGCGTTTTCCTCTATTTGGGGCTCTTGAGTGGGCTGTCACAGAGCCAGCTTGGGAGCAACTGCCTCTGTCTGGTGAGTAACAGGCTTTTTCTACAGTGGACTTTCTGCCACAGTGTGACGTCACCAGCACCTTGGACTCCCTAAGGGGTCTTCAGCCTTGTCTGTAATAAGGGTTTCTTATTTATTGAAAATCATCTTGAGCATATAGTATTATTTGTCTTGTAATAGTTACTATGTGAGACAAGAGTATCTGCAGTAATCTAACAAGCAATGGAAAAGGTTTCGCATTTGCTAGAGTTTAAGCTATTAGTATTGTAGAGGACAATGCCTTTTATTTATGTTTTAAAACCCAAAACATAAATTAAAATCATTGTCATTTACAATGCCAATAGCTCAAACTAGCGTAAATGCAAGACCTATTGCACTGCAAATGTTTGTTATTTTCTTTCTAGGGCTCATTCGCTGTTAGGAAATGCGACTCATGCGCACTCCACTCAGTGCGATGCCTATGTCAACAGATGCAGCGTCCCGACAACTGTGGGAGTTTCTCTACTCAACATAGAAAAAGTGATTTTTATTATAATATTGTGTTCAAATTCTGTGAAAAATAAGGATACTTTTGGTAATGCCCGGGATTGAACCCGGGCCCTCATACACGCAAAACATGACATCTACCACTAAGCGACATCCTCTTCTTAGATGGCATGTAGTTCATTGATTGGGATGAACATGTCTCAATATTTCATCTTTTATGTTCTTGATAAAGTCGTATTATAAAACTTAAGATGGTTTGTTGTTCATTTTAAACTAAAGATGTTTTCTTGTTCATTCACCTTCCCTTTTATGTTTTTCAATTTCTGCTAGTGACTTTAGTACACTAAACACAATCGAGCGGTCAGGACGTGACCTTTTCTCCGGTCGCAATGTAAGGTGAGTAAACAAGAGTAAATAGGATTGCATTCATAGAAACCATTCCCGATAAAAATGTAATCAGCCTACCAGCGAAGAATGCCAGAGAGAGCAATACTATCTAGAAACATCTGAAGAGGAAACGAACCATGAAATATATAAACAAACACGGGCTAAACACACCCGGTCATGCAGATTATCTGACAAATGCGGCATCAGTGCATATTAAATTAAGCAGGCGCTGTGATAATGTGCGGTGCCCGTGCATATATTAAACAAGTGACGGGCCGCTTGTAAAAGGAAAGCACTCATGGCGCGCTGAATGCTGAAGGGCAGTATGTCATGTCTGCAGTAGTACAAAAACACATTAAAGAAAATAGTACTTATAGGGCAAAATGACGCATTGCTTCGTGAAAGCAGTGATGCGTCACTTCTCAGTGCGCCCTCCTTGCGACATACCTGATGCATCATATTTACTGTATGACGCATCATGTCGCAAGGAGTTACAGATACGTCAGTATTTCTGATGTATCTGTAAGCGCAAAAGTGACGCATTGCTGGAGTGTGTCACAAAAGTGACGCAACTCCAGCAACGCGTCCTTTCACATGGGGCAAGCCCCATGTGAAAAGGCCTGCGTCAGTCTTACGCCTGCTGTGAGGCAGGAGCAAGATTTTGACGCAACGGTGTTCTAGAAGTGACAAAGTGACGAAGTGAAATCTCATAGATTTCACTGCGTCACTTCTTTGAGGCTTTTTGCGGGGGAACGCCTCCCCTGCATACATTATACCTGACGCAGGTATAATGTAGCGCAGGGGTTTACAAACTGACGCATTTGCTTAGATGCGTCACTTTGTAAATAGTGCGCAACCGGAGGCATGTTTTACGCTGCCGATGCGTCACAAAAAGTGTCGCATCGGAAGCACAAAACTGAAGCAAGGTCTCATAAATGAGGCCCTCAGATTTTAAAACATGTACCATGTAACAACAGAAGTAAAGGGGCCTGTAGCCAGGGCTCGAGTCGGGGTACCACTTATTATACTGGCAGCTCGATAACTGGAGCAAATGGACCCACACGTTCACTCTTTGGCCTCTCTGGGGCGAGATCGGAGCTCATTCAGAACGCTGCTCGCGCGCTGTCTTCTCTGATGCAATTGCATCTAAGGGGTGAGCGAGGGGAGGCAATGAGTCTGATGGTGCAAGCCACCTTTTGTGACGTCACTTCCTGTTGTGACATCAGCGTCCCCCCACTTCTTTTTTTAGGACTTGTGCCCTGCCTGTAGCCATGAGAGGTTATAAATGAAGACAAGGCCTTACTAAGGAGGGAAATAACAAGCCCATTACTGAATCAGAAGGCAGCATTTACGAAGGACAAAGACACAAGCCAATGAAAACTATGTACGGAGAGTGGACGGGGCTTCTCTTCCATAACCCACTACACCAACTCTTGCAGAGCAGTGCTTCCGCGCTGACTCAGGCTCGACCTAAAAAGGATTTACCAGTTTGAAATGCCTTTATATAGGTAGTACATAACAGCCATAGTTGTGATGCCCCTGTTAGCAATAAGTGCGTGAGCAGCGTTCTGGATGAGCTCCGATCGCGCCCCAGAGAGGCCAAAGAGTGAATGTGTGGCTCCATTTGCTCCAGTTATCGAGCTCTCGGTAAAATAAGTGGGGGGACGCCGTCCACCCCCGTGGTACCCCGACTCGAGCCCTGGGTAGCTCTAAAAAGCTACACAATGTACAGTACTCATGAGACGCCCCCTTCCTGTCTGTGTTTTTTAGCTACACTAAACACATGATACACACCATGCTAAAAGCATTATTACAGACAAAGCCTATTGGGTTTGTCAAGATGCCAGATTCAGCCGCACATCTGGTGCTGGACTGCAGCAAGATAGTGTGCAGTTGGGCAGCCGTTTGAGCCTGGCTTCAGGACAGAATCTTCCCCAGCCAAACCTATATTTCAGAGGCACCATCCTGTCGGGAAGTCAAATCCTGGAGTGTACAGATCACAAAAATAAAGAAGGCACACAACTGATGTATAATCGTTTTTGTTGCGAGCGAGGAAATACAGGCAATAATCCTAAATGTGTTCTACCTAATAATGGCAGAGTATTATCCTGATGGGAGTATGTCAGTGGATACACCTGTCTTTATATTCTGATGTGAAATGTTTGCTGTCACTGCAGTTTTCTTTGTCTAGTTATTTAATAAAAAAAATTTTTTTTTTTAATTATGGCAGTGTATTAAAGAAATCTGTTACGTCTGTCAAATAGGCGGCCTTTGTTTACTTGGTCCATTACACTAGAATTTCAATATCTCCCTAAATGGCAAACAAAACCAAAGGGTACCAAGGGCAGACTTTTACTGAAAATAATGTTTTATTCACATGGCATCAGAACATGTTGACACACCTTGCTCTTTTTCATGAAAGGGGAGACTCCTCAAATAATAACAGCTTTTATTAAATAAAAACTTCCTTAAAGCGGATCAGTTATTGACAGCAATGGGACTGATTAATATTATGTAGTCTATAAACTATTTAGACATGACGTCTGCACCTTTAGATGTACCCTGGTTTAATGCTATCATAATTGCACTTTAAGAGACCTTACATGGTCATATCATTAGAAAATTTTGAAACAGGAGAAATAGGAGGGGCACTGTGTCATTAAATGAATTAATAACTTTTCAGTTCAAGGTGATTTTGCACGAACACACCTGCACTTTAAAATGGACATAGCCAGGAAAATTAATGGACTTTAAACAAATCGATAACGCTATTACGTTGGCGCTGGTTGTAATGACTATTCCAATACGCAAGCATCAGCTTTTTATATTTTTAGCCATGGTATTTTTAACTCAAAATTGTTCCAAATTATAATATAATGCTAGACAGAAGTTGCTTATATTTAATACATTTGTAATGTTTTATTGGTCCAGCTGTTTAAGATATTATGGTTTTAATTAACTGAAATAAAAGACTTTGACTTTGGTCCATCACACAAATCTGATAGCACAATACCTGTCTACAGTGATGCAGTAGTGTGTGTATTGTGTGTGACAGTGACTATAAACAGCGTGAGCTTAGAACTTACAATACTCAAAATGCGTGCATGAAAAATATAAAACACTATACTGTGCAGTGTGTGAGCTCGCGCCCGCACACGTGCATGCAGTTAAAACTACAGGCAGCTGAGAGACATTATTATATATATTTATAATTCTAGCTTGCAAAGATCCTTAAAAGAGCAGTCCAGCCTGGCCTATCTACTTGCAAAAAGAAACATGTAAGAGGTGTAGTGATAAAACATTAGGCGCAGGTTCCTCAGTCTAAGATTCCCACGGGAATTTGATGTTCCCACGCGATGCTGTCGGGAGCAGCGGCTCCCTTTGTGCTGGCACCTGGGTCCTGCTGGGGAATCCCCTCCTGGGGCATGTCCTAACATAGGCTGCTGCTGCGCCTGTCTCCATTTTGAGCAGCTCGGCCTCTATCTGGCGCTAAAAGGCACTCGGAATGGCGAGACCGCATCTGTTCTCGCTCGCCACGACTGCCAGGTCATGTCTCTACCCTCTTCTACTTAAACATGCAAGGCCTTGCTCGTGCACCTGCTCCTCGGTGATACCATTCGTGTGATACGAAGGGGTTGTACCTGTAACCTGATTTACAGGAATGGCGTTCTCGTCCCCCGTGTCAAAATGCATAGGTCACCTCAGGGGACGCGCTCAGCAGTAGAATAAAAACACCTTCTCATCCGCAGTGCTAAGAATACACGGGTTTGGCTCAAAGAAGGCACATGCGTATGTTACAGTGCGCTCAGAAATTATTTGGGTCGGACCCCTTTCAATACTGTTAATTTTAGGATGAATTAGTTCTTCAATAGGTTTTTTTCTGAGGACAGACCTGATACAAGTATACACAGCAAACATATGGAGACAGAAAGTAGTTTATTTTATTTTTTCAGTTCGTAATGGGCCCTCTTAAAGTTTTCAATTTGTTTTTAGACTTTCTGATACATAAACACTAGATGACTGCCCTTAATCTGTGAACAGGAATGAAGTTACACTTGCTAAATCATGATATTTATAAATATGCTATACCGAGAATGTAAGTTCACTGTCAGATGAAACTCTGGGAATTCAAGTCACGTGTTTCAGACCCAGGGGTTGTTTTCAAGAGCATCTAATCCCTGCAGGCTGACTGACACTGTGGGGTTTGGCCAAGTGCGTTTTATCTTGGTAACATTTTACTTGTTTCTTACAGATGTGTTTTTTTATATCAAGCATCAAAAAGTCAGGACAGTTCCTGCGAATGTGGACAGCCAATCATTTGATCTCGTGCTCTAAGAACGGGCAGGTGTTGCTGGTGACAGAAGTTTCGAAATAGCGACGACATATTTTTTTTCACTGAGACATTGGGAGACAACATTTCATTTGTGGGCCTGATGTGGCAGACTGAAACGGAATAACAAAAAAAAGAAAAAAAACTGCGGATTAAAACATTTTAAACAGTATGCTTATACAAACAATAATTTACCCAAAGTACACGTGACTACCGAGAATTATACAGCTAAAAATTGCAAACTCAGTCCTGAAAGCCCCCCCCCCCTTTTCAGGATGGCAGAGCAAACCCGTTTTTCAACATGTGAGAGTGAACACTAGTCTTTTGTCTCTTTCTATGTGCTTCCAAAGTTGACAGGTAGGAGAGTGCGATATAGTGATGTAAAGGCTGCCGAGGATAATATGTGTTTCATCCAATGACAGAGCTGGAATTAGAACTCTGCACCAGATCAAGAAAGCTGAGCCACCCAAGTAAAGGGGGTGGGGCGCAGATTCATGTTACAGAGAGGGGGCTCAAAGACGCAGGTGTAGATTGTCCCCAAGTCCCTTTGAAGCGAAGGCAGGGGGTACTACTGCACAGAAGCTGACCCTGAAGCAGGAGCACTCTCTCATTAACAGTTCATGGACATCCTGCTCCCTGGCTCTTGGGGGTGGGGGGGGGGGGGAGGTGATGCCAGAGAGATCCTAGGAGGATTAGCACAATGTCTGGCTGCATCCAACCAAATTTCGGCCCAAAGACCTCCTTCAAGGATTGGAGAAGTGACCTGATGTTAGAATAGGAAGGCATATTTATGAGGACGTGGTGGAGCACGGCATTATCCTTCTTAGCTTAATGCTGCGCTCCGCCACTTCTGAACACAGGGCTGCACCATATTTACAACAATATGGTGCAGCCCCTTGTTTCCTCCTGAGCTGGTGCTAAATGCAGCTGCCTAGCGCCAACATAAGCACCCTTGCACCATATTGCAAGGGTGTCTGCGTTGCAGGGGAAGATTGTTTATGTGCAGGAAGGTGTGAGTTCCTGCACATAAACAATCTTTAAATGGTGTTTTGTAACTTCTATATGTGCTGCTTAATACAGCACACATAGAAATGCAGCACACATACAAGTTGAAAAACATATATTTTTTTTATTATTGTTTATGTGCAGGAAGGGGCACCTTACTCCACATAAACAATCAATGGTGTTCTGCTGTTTCCATATGTGCTGCACCACGCAGCACACAAGGAAACAGCAAAAACGAGGAGAAATTAAACATTTCTCCTCGTTTTACCTGTTTAAGACCAGGTTTTCCCTGGTCTTAATTTTTGTGCTGCCTCCTATTTACACCACCCTTGTAAATAGAGGGCAGCGTCAAAATCAATGGGTGTTGCAGTGCAATGCCCATCGCATCACCCATTGCCCTTCCCTTTCACGCTAAGTATAGCATGAAAGGGTGCCTTATTTACAAGGCAGAGTTAAGCCAGGTTAAGTGGGTTAACGCCCTCTTATGAATAAGGTGAAGCCCCTATCGCCACCACAACGTCCAAAAGAGTAACGTTGCAGTAGCAATAGGGGCTTTTAAATATGCCCCAGAGTGCCTTGATCATAGCGTATTCCATGTCCATTGAAAAGAATGGCTGGTCGAGTCATGGTAGCCTAGGGAGGCCAAGTGTGGGGAATGCTGAGTTCGAATCAAGAGCAGAGTCATGAGTAGGAGCAGAGCCAATGAAAGCCCACCTTTGGTCTGCTATTATTTTTTACAAACTTTGCCCAAAAGAAATAGACAAGGGAACAGTGAAGTAGTCAGTGCTTATTTTGAGCAGGTGGTGAGCACCGGCATCTATATTTCGGGAGTGAGACTTATTTTTCACCATCAGATTTTGATTCAAAGCAAGAGAGAGAAAAAGCCACAAGAGGGAGAAAGAATAACAAGATAGGATAACATTGATAAAGGGAGAGAGCGGGAATGTAGGGTGTTGGAAGAAAGGGACATGAGATAGAATCAACACTGGACATCCTTAGTTTTTAGAAATGCTGGCATTCGGTAGAGCAGCATTGGGTTCCGAAGAAAAATTTGGAGTCGCAGCACTTTTTTTTACATTAAGTACTAGTGAAGCTGCTCTGGCTTACTAAATTGGTCACAAATGCAATGCACTTTAAGATATAAAACGCCTAACATAGATATCTATGTGTATCTATAAAGTATCAGGGTGTAACACCGGTAAGATAGCCACATGGTCTTGTAAACGAGCTTAGTGTGTTGTGCACCAGTGATTGTGTTGAGAAGAATTGAATGCTTATAAAACTGTCATAAAACTATTTATGCTTTTCTACTATTCAAATGCTTATGATTAATTAATTTAAACACACATGCACTCATTCACACATTGACCTATGCATAATATATAGATATAGAGCTTGAGGAAGGCAACAAATGTGCATGGTCACAATTTATTTCTCATCAACATGTGAAGTGACATTGGCAGAGGAAACAGTTAACCAAAAGCCCTGCATGGTGCTGCCTGGATTACTTACCAGTAATGTTCATTACTCCAAGTCATAGGGGCTTATTTATGAGTCCTTGAGTCACTTTTGCGCTGCCAGGCATCACTTTTTGTGATGCACCAGCAGGGTAAAAATGTGCCATGTTGTGTCATATTTACAAAGTGATGCATCTAGGTAGATGCGTCACTTTGTAAACCCCTGCGCCACATTATACCAGCGCCAGGTATAATGTATGCAGGGTGGGCATTCTGACGCAAGTAAGCCTCGCAGAAGTGACGCAGTGAAATCTATGAGATTTCACTGCGTCACTTCTAGGACACAAATGCGTCACTATCTTACGCCTGCCTCACAACAGGCGTAAAACTTTTGCAGGCACATTTGAAATGGGATTTGCCCATGTGAAATTACCCATTGATGGAGTTGCGTCACTTTTGTGACACACTCCAGCAATGCATTGTTTTTGCACCTACAGATACGTCAGAAATAATGACATATCTGTAACTCCTTGCGACATGATGCATCATACTGTAAATATAACACATCCAGCTTGTCGCAAGGAGAGCGCAATATAAAGTGACGCATCGCTGTTTTCACGCAGCGATGCGTCACTTTTCATAAATGAGGCCCATAGTCTTCTTCATCACAGGCCTAACACGCATTAGCTCTGTCTGCGATAAGGTACAGCTTTCACAAATATGAAAAACCAAGAAGGTTCCTGCCCCTACCAATATGGCTGTCCAGTAACACTTCCACTGATGTGACCCATAAACGTGGGGCAGAACCCCAGGATTTCCTGATTTTTAAAACTATAAATATAATACTATAAACATAATTAAGATCTTCAAAGCCCAGAGGGAGGAAATAAATAAACTTAGTTTTCCTCCTTCCTGCTCCCAGGGAGGGAGGGGGATAAAATTAGGACTATGACGAGGAAGACTATGAGTCAGAGTAATGAAAATCACCAAAGTAAGAAAGTAAACCAGGCTGTGTCACCCATCTTCCTCATCCCAGTCCTAACAATCATGAGTGTGTGCCTAAGTAAAGAAAAGAGATGTGTGTAAATATTGACACAATACCAATACACACACTGACTCATGCTACACCCAATGAGATTTTATTACACACAGAACAAAAACATATAAAGCGTTACCGAATAGCATTGAAAACTGCTGTCCCAAAAGAAGAAACTGCCTCACTTCCACAACCTATAGTGAGATATTACAGTGGCGGCTACTATAATCGCTTAGTGGTAGGTGGGGAATACAACCAAAACGAAATGCACATTTATAAATAATTAAAATTTCACTAACCCGCCGCTTCGAAGGCCGCCGCCTTGCTTCTCTACTCCAATCCTGGACTCCGACTGCGCAGGCTCCTCGATGCAAAATCCCAGCGGTTCTCTCATGCTGGGAATAGCATTCCCAGATTGATCTGAGCGGCTTAGTTTGCCGCTTACACAGTGTATAGGAGCCTGGGGTGTTTTTCCAACTCGACTGTGCAACACAGCTGGTTTTGAGAAACTTAAGTGTGCATGTCTGTTTTTCCAGCTAGGACAGCCGGCCAAACACACATGCGCACTTAAAAATATCCACCACTCCTCACATGCCATGCTTGTCCAACAGGATGGCCTGGCCTACCCCCCTGAAGACTCGTGTGGTCGGCTGTCAGGCAAAAATAAAATGATAATAAAATGCTTTTACTATCTTTTTATTTTTCCTCTATCAGCTGAGGGGCGGCGCTCTACCACCATTACGGAGGAGCGGCCCTTGGATATATAGGTATGTGGAGAGGCCTAGGTCATAGCTGCACATATATCCTTAAGAAAGACACCCTTAAAAGCTATTCACGAGGAAGCCATACATCTCATAGAATGACCCAAAACTGCAGAAGGAAGAGAAACATTAGTATTCAGATAAGTCACAGATACAGTATCGTTAATCCATCTACTTAAGGTAGAAATAGAAGGACTCTTACTCACACTGGCTAAGCCAGAAGTGACACATGAAAAGTCAACTTTCTAGAAAGAAGCTGATAAACAGCACCCTATGGAGGTCTAAAGTAGGCCAAAAGGTTTCCTGCTGCAAGGAAGGAGAGGGAAAAACATCAGCAGATGCATATGTCCTAGTAAAGATAAAATGAGGATGCTACCTTTGCTTCAAAAGAAGACTTTGGTGCAAAGCCTTTATAGGTACCCGCAGTGATTTTAATGTGGACCTGACTAATCATAAAGAGCACCCATTTTGAAGGAATTGTGGCACAGAAACGATCCTGCAAGTAAGCGGTTGATGGTCCCCTTTTGTATTAAGAAATGGCTGTCCCTGTATTTGTGGAGGCCTGTGCCCTGACTCTGCAATCCTTCCTGTGAAACCTTCAAAATCCTCCTGTGGCGAAGACCAGAAGAAGCATGCCCAGGTTATCTTTCTGGACTGGAACTGTTTTCAAAAGTAGTTAGCACATCAGCGAGATTTCCATTTGGACCCTGAGAGAAAGCATGATCTTCTGGGAGAATTTGAAGTTATCCATGCTATTTCCTACTCTTTCTGTTTGCTTTTCAATAGAACATTGCAGTTGGCAGATTCAGAGACCAAAAAATAAACAGTGCACCCAAAATGAACGAATTATGGCCAGGGAAATTGGTGCAGAAGTTCAAATACTGTAAGTCTCTGGAATGCAAACAGGTCATAGTAGGTACCCTGCATGCTTCCTTGTTAATCCTCCAATGTGGGCGCAAGGTTACTTATTCAGTCTTCCACAGTGTTCTCTTAATCCCTGCAGTGAATTCTGGTGTCCTCAGCCGGTGCCCCAAGGTAGCTGAGGTTGGTGAGCTGTTCTGGAGGTGAATGGGGCCCTGACTGAACAAGAAACCCATGGTGCAGTGGGTCTGGGATGTTGGGGCCCCATGCCCTGAGCAGCCCTTATCTACAGTGCACTGATAGGAGTACATAGGGAGGGTGGAGGCTGCCAACCTGCAACACTGCCATTTGTGGTTCCTATGCAGTCTACATTGTTTCACTCTACAAGCTCCAGATATCCTCCACTGAGCTCCCGCTTTTGCCCAGAGCCACTGTGCTCCTAGCTACCACGGGGACATTCTCTGTCCATCATCCCTCCACCTCTCCCTAAGATTGTAGCTGGGGGGACATTTCAGGGGGAGCCCTGACAGCTCCTAGGTTGCCCTTGACCCCGGCGCACAGTGAGGCCCCAACTATGGCCGCAGCTAAAGACAAACCTGACCAATCAGTGCGGGAAATGTTTACCCTCACCACTCCAGTCGCTGCAAAAGGCTCAGCCTCTAACCTGCCGCCCCTTTTGCAGCCTGAAGCTGAGGGCGCCTCCAGTTCAGACCAGGCTCTGGTGACCCGGTCTTTCCTGGCCTCCCTCTTTGACTCTCTTAAAACAGATATCCAAGACCTCGCCCTGAGCCAGAGGAGCAGGCTTAGGAATGCCAATCTGTGCTTACCAGTCTAGCCTCGGGCACCGGCGGGGCCACCTCATGAGACTCGTCCTACCTACGGTTGGTGTCTTGACAACTCGCACCGGCTGGGCCACCTTATATCTGTGAGGGCCTGGGTGGTTGACAGCTATCTGTCAACATACGCTGTTGAATAGATACTTCAAGGCCACCAGTCCATGCCAAACATGCTAACTGCCATTAATAATGGACTTTCTCTGTTTATGGTTTTGTTACCCATGTTTCTAGGGGACACTTCTTGTTGGTTTTCACTCCTTCTCTCCTCCTGGTCTGCCTGTGGTGCCACAGGGCATACTGTAGTGCTAGGTACACCATAGGCCGCTCCCCTGTTCCGTGCCTCCTCATCCTGACTCGGGATAGCCCACTATGCACCACCCCTTTTATCAGCTTTCCTGGAGATTAAGATGACGAGCCTCAATGTTCGAGGCCTCAATAATCCCATTAAACGAGTGACAAAGATAAATTGTACCCGAGCACATAGACACAGATTCTTAGATTGTCCCAAGAGAAAAGATAACCACAATCAGAATTGTTCTTTCAAAGTTCATCAAATCAAGTTCCTTTAATTTTCATTTCTTTTCTCTTCATATATCAACAAAAACTCTTCATAATCTCCTTCAAATTGACATAGAAATGTAGCCAATGCATCAAGGACCAATGCCAACACGTGTTTCGTCAGAGGGTACAATTACCCAAATGACTTCTTCAGGGCTACAATAAAATAAGAAATTCATAATATATACAATTCTCATTACATGTAAAGCCAAACCATCACCAGTGAGTATACATTTCACCTAAAACAAAAAGGTGAAGTGTGACATAATATACTGTATGCAGGATTTGAGACTGTCACAAAAGGATTTAGCAGAAAAACAACTAAATTCATCACTTAAAAAAGAGAACAAACCTATGCAATTAATAAATTTCAGGAGAACAAACATAGTCCAAGTAATATAGGAAAGGAGAAGAAAACCTAAGTGTAGTAGATCACCCAAACACAAATCATAAGTAGAACCTTATAACCCAAAGTGCAAGCCAATGGTAGTAAATATGACGTTAGAAACTTGAGTACTATGGGCCATCTATATTTACTATATTTACTATTGGTAATGATAACTTGATCAGATTGCACTGACATATTGTTTAGTTGTTTTTATAGATATGAGTTGGGTCGATATTACCGATTTATATCGTAGCGAGTGACAAATAAGTCCTTTTTAACATAATTATTAAATTATTTAATTTCATGATTCTTTTCACACACCTATGGACTAATTTCCATGGTGTTTGTAGTTAGTATATTGCATTGTAAGCTGCTCTTAATATACTGTGGTGAATTCTGATGTTGTATATTGGTTTGTATTTTAATTACAGATCTTAATTATATTTTACTCTACAAGAAGAACTCTGAGATAGAAAATGGATTGAGGTAACTCTCCCAACTACCCTTTTGAAATGGGTCTCTTGTAAATCTTATTTAGCTTTACTGAGCTTTGTCTGTCTTAGATAGGTATAGTATGCTATGATATAGCACCTAGGAAAACATGTTTTAATTGGTTTTTCCCCTTTGATTTAGTTCTCAGTAATATTTGAGGAACTAATATCTTCTGGAATTTGTTTACCTGACCTCATATTTGGACTGTATCATTTGGTGAGTAAACTTCCCGATTCTGGTTAAATTATGGCCCTAGGGCGAGGCAACCCATTATAAATGGATATGGCCTTTGAGATTTGATCTTTTTTCCCTTTATATATATAAAAAAATCACTAGCAGCCTGACTTTTCGCTCTCATAGCCCTCTACAGCTTCCCGTGCTTTTTGGCTTGCACTTTGGGTTATAAGGTTCTACTTATGATTTGTGTTTGGGTGATCTACTACACTTAGGTTTTCTTCTCCTTTCCTATATTACTTGGACTATGTTTGTTCTCCTGAAATTTATTAATTGCATAGGTTTGTTCTCTTTTTTAAGTGATGAATTTAGTTGTTTTTCTGCTAAATCCTTTTGTGACAGTCTCAAATCCTGCATACAGTATATTATGTCACACTTCACCTTTTTGTTTTAGGTGAAATGTATACTCACTGGTGATGGTTTGGCTTTACATGTAATGAGAATTGTATATATTATGTATTTCTTATTTTATTGTAGCCCTGAAGAAGTCATTTGGGTAATTGTACCCTCTGACGAAACACGTGTTGGCATTGGTCCTTGATGCATTGGCTACATTTCTATGTCAATTTGAAGGAGATTATGAAGAGTTTTTGTTGATATATGAAGAGAAAAGAAATGAAAATTAAAGGAACTTGATTTGATGAACTTTGAAAGAACAATTCTGATTGTGGTTATCTTTTCTCTTGGGACAATCTAAGAATCTGTGTCTATGTGCTCGGGTACAATTTATCTTTGTCATTTGAACTCCCTGTTCTCAGAGGAGTTCTCTTTTTTGGGGGCGCTGGTGGCCGTTTCCCCCTGTTCCCTTGAGCCGCTTGATTTTGAGAATATTACAGCAGTTGGTGTTGCGCAAGACTTACCCAGCCACTACTTGGTTTGTACTGTAAATTTGGGCTTTGCTGCATATCGACTATTTACAATTGAACTGTGATAATAATTTGAAAATGAGTTCTAGGCAGGACCGCGAGAAAGTTGCTGAGGATTTATTTAAAAACCTGACAGCAGGATTACCTGTGAATAAAGCAGTTACTCAGGGAGCTTTGAAAGTTAACGAAGGATTGAAGACGAAATTTAACCGACTAGAGAGACTAAGAAAATTTGAAATCTCCAAATGGTGGGATGGTGCGACTCTAAAACAGTATATAAAACTTAATAGAGTACCCAGAGGATTGCGGGCCCAAATTTTTCCCACCTATGATGATCTGGAGGTAGACCTACTTCAGATTTGGGAAAAGGAATTAAGTGACAATAGTTTCAGATTAATGAATATCCTAATCGAAAATGCGGACCGCAAAGTGACAAAAACAGCCTTGGAGATAGATGTCCTTGAGAAAGAAATTAGTGATCTAAACCTTCCAGAACCTACTAAGAAAAATTTTGATATCTTGGAAGGTATATTGGGGAGGTATGAGGACGATATTAAACAACGTAAGGCACGCAAATTAAGACGTGACGAGATAGACTATGCCAATGGCAGAATTTTCACTTTTGCGAAAAGGTTCGATGATATTGTCAAGAAAGATCAAGTTAGATCAGGCGCTACGAACCTGACACC
Source organism: Lissotriton helveticus (assembly GCF_964261635.1). NCBI lineage: Eukaryota > Metazoa > Chordata > Amphibia > Caudata > Salamandridae > Lissotriton > Lissotriton helveticus. The sequence goes on from NC_136070.1 coordinate 841,215,131, forward strand.
AAGCTGTACAAGTGTGGGATCATCTAGTAATCTCTCTAGCAGTGGTGAGGAAAATGTGAGTGGTAACTCCCTTGTGGCACTACCCGACAATGCTTTTTTACGGGAAGTGCAGAGAATACGAATGGGGAACAAAGGAAGCGAAAGGAGAGTAAATCAGGAAATACAATTAAAACAAGGAGAGGAAAAAGGGGAGGGAGGAGAAGCAAAAGGAAGAGAGGGGATGCACACACGCTCTTACAACAGGGCCAGGAAATGAATTATGATGAGACTAATGAAATCCAGGTGATTAATCTGTCAAGTAAGAGTCTGTCCACTGAATTGAAATCTGCTTTACAGAAAGGAATGAATTACTGTCCAACTACTGTATATGATGTAACGGATGTGAAGGTTGACTTATATAAATTTGTACGTCACTTGAAATTAAAGAAATTCTTTGCAAATAATCCCAATCCCACTGTATCTAATTTATCTGATAGACCTTTTGGGGATGTTTCGATTGATGTTTTACAAGGTACCGCCCTTTTACTTTCATTGAATGATGATGGTGATACAGTTACTAACTTGTCTGATGTTGCAGCAGAATTAGATCTTTGCACTAACATGAGTGAAGACAGTGGTCTTAGAAATAAGTCCCGCTGGACCCCACAATTTACGAGTGGTAACAACATTGATCTGTTCCACAAAATGGTGATTATGGAAATCGACAAGTGGGACGCATACAACTTCACCCCTAGAACATTTAATTTGACAGTAAAAGAACGAAAGGCGCTCACTGTTTTATCTCAAGATCCTGATATCATAGTGAGAAAAGCAGACAAAGGGGGAAATGTGATAGTTATGGATAGGTCGAAATATGATGCTGAGATCTTGTCCCAACTTGACAACCGGGCCTGGTATAGGAAATTGGACACTAATCCTATGTTTGTGATTGTTAGAGCAATAAACACTGAACTGGTCAGATGGCGGGATCGTGGGTTGCTATCAGGTGATGAATACCTATTTTTGAAGACAGATAAACCTCGCTACCCGTGTCTGTATACGCTGCCAAAGATTCATAAAGATTTGGCAGCACCACCTGGTAGAACGATTATATCGGGTATCGGTGGACCTACCGAGAAAATGTCTGAGTTTGTTGATGGATTTCTGCATAGTTACGTTATCAACTTACCATCTTACATTAGGGACAGTAAGCATGTGCTTAATCTCTTGCATGACTTGACCTGGGACCATGGAATGAAGTTTGTTACTATGGACGTCTGTTCTTTATATACGAACATCTTACATGAACAGGGTTTGGAGGCCCTTAGGAAATTTCTATTCAGACGTCCGGTTGAATTATTGGAGCATTCAGAAATGTTAATTGAAATGTCTAATCTCATCCTTAAAAACAATGCATTCCTGTTTAACGGAGACTGGTACCTGCAAACCTGTGGGACCGCGATGGGTTCTAGATTTGCCCCGTCCTTTGCCTGTCTCTTTATGGGATGGTTTGAGGCGGGGCATGTCTGGGGCCCATCGGGTGCCAAGTGGCAGGAATATATTCTGTACTACGGTCGTTATATTGACGACTGTCTTTTAATCTGGACGGGTACAGATGAGGACCTATCCGACTTCTTTGCCCACATGAATAACAATACATGTAATATGACCTTTACCATGACTTCTGACTTGAATAGTATAGTGTTTCTTGATTTGGAGCTTTTCCATTTTGAGGGGAGAATACAGAGCAAAATGTACCGCAAATCCACCGCGTGTAATGCAATTCTACACGCTGGTAGTGCTCACCCAAGAAGCCAGAAAAATGCTATCCCTTATGGGGAAATGCTTAGGGCAAGGAGGAATTGTACTCTGGATGCAGATTTCTTGAACAATGTGACAGACATTGAAAAAAGATTCAAGAACAGGGGTTACTCTGAAAAAGTGTTAATACAAGCTAAAAACAGAGTGACCAAACTTAAACATACTGATACTCTGAAAACCGCGAAGAAACCTAACTCTGATAAGGGTAATAAATTACGCCTTGTAACAAACTATCACCCATGGTCGGATAAGTTATATGCAATTCTGAAAAAGAACTGGCCTCTTCTATTGGCAGACAAAACTCTATTGGATTATATTCCTAGCTCACCCAGTATTACATATAGAAAGGGCAGAACTATCCAGGGTATGATTAGCCCTAGTTACCCTAAACAACGGGGTACGCCGAAAACGTGGTTGAGGGATCTCAACATTGGCTCATTTCCCTGTGGCAGTTGTAGCATGTGCCGCATGGCCCTTAAAGGGATTAAGGAATTTAGTTATAATGGCTCACGCACTTTTAAAATTCATCAGCATATGGATTGTTTGACTAAATATGTAGTTTATGTTGTCATTTGTAGATGTAAGAAAATCTACGTGGGTAGTACCATCCGCCCTTTGAAAGAAAGAATGATTGAACATTTCCGTGCCCTTAAAAATATGGATCAAAGGTACCCAATTGGTTGCCAAGCAGCAAACTGCGTGGAGTATAAAAAAAGTTTGGGGTTCCAATTTCATGGACTGGAAACTATATATGGTGACCTTAGGGGCGGAGATAGAGAGCATAAACTGAGACAATGTGAAGCGAAATGGATTCTCAAACTTCATGCGGTGGAATACGGGATAAATGTGGACCATGAACTACATTATTTCCTTTAATCTATTGATGTTTACCTTAGAATCAGCTGAGCATTATAAATCTTCATGTGGTAGACATATATAATAAAAAATATCACCCTGCCATTTGATTGTAATGTATAATATCGTGTTTGGGGTGGAATTACTGGGTTTTAAATGCTAACACTATCTTTTGCTAATATCTGTATAATAGAGAAGCACTGTAACTTACACGGCGCCTGTTGGTGTTGTGATGGTGTGTTAATATTCATTTAGAGGACCTGAGAATTGTCTGTGTTTTCTTTAGATTATTTCTAACTAGTGATTTGCAGATTGAGGCTTCAATCTGCTTAAAATGTATATTCAATCTTTGCACCCATCACGTTGGGTCTTTAAGTGTTTTCCCTTTCTCTGGATGTGGTTTCCTCTTTTGGTTCCCCCTATTTCCTTTTAAATAATTTTTTATAAATTTGTTTATTTATTCTTTCTAATTTTCTTTTTTGAGCACATTGGTACATTAAGACATTTATGTTGGTTTCTGTCTGTGTCCTCCGATGATGACTAGTATTGGATAGATTAGCCGAGCTTGGGCTAGTAGTCTGTTATCCATTTCTAAACCCGGAGTCGATTAATTCTGAGCTTATAGCCCTTGACCATACATTATGGGCTTTTCTGTTAAAAGCATTAAACATGTTGCATTCCTTTTCTAAGAAACGTTTTTTCGCTGGCTAGCCTGATTGTAATAGTTTAAATATATTATGTGATTATCCTTATTCTCGATATTTTACTACTCCAAGATGGCGCTAGCTCTTGGGTGTGTGTAAACATTGACGTCCTATGTCTATTTCGGGACTGGCAGGATTCGTTTGGCGGGAGCGGGTATTTAAACGACGTATACTAACATTTCGGTTCTCATAGAAAACGAACCCCTTTTTTACGGCGTGAGGAGCACTCTCCTTGGTAAGTTTAGGGACACTTACATGGGCTCAGGCTAATTGTGGTTAATACGGGGAGCCATAGAAGTGCAGCCTTATGGTTTGTTTAACCGGCTGCTTATTTTGCTTTGTATGTTCATTTTGGGAGTAAATATGACGTCCTATGTCTATTCCGGGACCGGCAGGGTTGGTCTGGCGGGAGTGGGTATTTATACGCCGTATACCAACACCTCGGTTCTCAGTGAAAACGAACCTCTTTTTGTTGACGGCTTGAGGAGCACTCTCCTTTTTTAACTTAAGGCCACTAATATGGGCTCGAGCTGATTGTGGGTAATGCGGGGAGCCAAAGAAGTGCAGCCTTAGGTTTTTTTGCTTAATTGGCTGCTTGCTTTATTATGCATGTTCCCTATGGTAGTAAATATGACGTTAGAAACTTGAGTACTATGGGCCATCTATATTTACTATTGGTAATGATAACTTGATCAGATTGCACTGACATATTGTTTAGTTGTTTTTATAGATATGAGTTGGGTCGATATTACCGATTTATATCGTAGCGAGTGACAAATAAGTCCTTTTTAACATAATTATTAAATTATTTAATTTCATGATTCTTTTCACACACCTATGGACTAATTTCCATGGTGTTTGTAGTTAGTATATTGCATTGTAAGCTGCTCTTAATATACTGTGGTGAATTCTGATATTGTATATTGGTTTGTATTTTAATTACAGATCTTAATTATATTTTACTCTACAAGAAGAACTCTGAGATAGAAAATGGATTGAGGTAACTCTCCCAACTACCCTTTTGAAATGGGTCTCTTGTAAATCTTATTTAGCTTTACTGAGCTTTGTCTGTCTTAGATAGGTATAGTATGCTATGATATAGCACCTAGGAAAACATGTTTTAATTGGTTTTTCCCCTTTGATTTAGTTCTCAGTAATATTTGAGGAACTAATATCTTCTGGAATTTGTTTACCTGACCTCATATTTGGACTGTATCATTTGGTGAGTAAACTTCCCGATTCTGGTTAAATTATGGCCCTAGGGCGAGGCAACCCATTATAAATGGATATGGCCTTTGAGATTTGATCTTTTTTCCCTTTATATATATAAAAAAATCACTAGCAGCCTGACTTTTCGCTCTCATAGCCCTCTACAGCTTCCCGTGCTTTTTGGCTTGCACTTTGGGTTATAAGGTTCTACTTATGATTTGTGTTTGGGTGATCTACTACACTTAGGTTTTCTTCTCCTTTCCTATATTACTTGGACTATGTTTGTTCTCCTGAAATTTATTAATTGCATAGGTTTGTTCTCTTTTTTTAAGTGATGAATTTAGTTGTTTTTCTGCTAAATCCTTTTGTGACAGTCTCAAATCCTGCATACAGTATATTATGTCACACTTCACCTTTTTGTTTTAGGTGAAATGTATACTCACTGGTGATGGTTTGGCTTTACATGTAATGAGAATTGTATATATTATGTATTTCTTATTTTATTGTAGCCCTGAAGAAGTCATTTGGGTAATTGTACCCTCTGACGAAACACGTGTTGGCATTGGTCCTTGATGCATTGGCTACATTTCTATGTCAATTTGAAGGAGATTATGAAGAGTTTTTGTTGATATATGAAGAGAAAAGAAATGAAAATTAAAGGAACTTGATTTGATGAACTTTGAAAGAACAATTCTGATTGTGGTTATCTTTTCTCTTGGGACAATCTAAGAATCTGTGTCTATGTGCTCGGGTACAATTTATCTTTGTCATTTGAACTCCCTGTTCTCAGAGGAGTTCTCTTTTTTGGGGGCGCTGGTGGCCGTTTCCCCCTGTTCCCTTGAGCCGCTTGATTTTGAGAATATTACAGCAGTTGGTGTTGCGCAAGACTTACCCAGCCACTACTTGGTTTGTACCATTAAACGAGTGGCTGCCCCTTCCCTTCTAGAGCATTTAGGTAGTTAAATATGTCTCTTATAAGAGACCCATTTGCTCTTCAAAGATATCCCTAGAATGCAATCCCGGTGGTTTCCACCCCAGCTTTGGTCTTCAGGTTCCACAAAACGAGGCAAGGTGGCAATTCTTCTATCAAGAGGTTTGAAAGTTGAGATCCGATCTAAGGTAGCCGAAATTAAGGGACGGCTCATGGCCTACAGGTTTAGGGTAGGCACTTTCCATTTTACTCTTGCTAGCATTTATGCATCCAATGAAAACCAAGAGGCATTTCTTATTGGCGCCCTTGCCCCTGTGCTCTGCTCCCCTGGCACTTCAATTCTGATCGGAGGTGACATGAACCTAGTAATGGACACCGACATGGATCGATCTGGCCAACAATCTGACAAACTGGGGCTTCTTGTCTCAGGACCTACGTTGATTGGCTGCCTTTGGGTTACAAGATGTCTGCCAACAATTTCACCCCAGTCCAAGAGATTACACATTCTATTCCGCAGCACACAAAACCTACACCCGAATCAATAATTCCCTAGTGACTCCAGTCATACAGGCCCTTGTACAGACACTTTCATGGCTCTCCGGTCCCTATCCGACCCTGCTTCCCTGTCCCTAGTGCTATGACTCGACTCCAACCAGAGCAGAACATCGCACTGGCATCTCAGAGACACCCTTCTCCATCTCGGTCCACGTTGGACTCGCTCCACAAGGTGATCGCTGATTACCTCCACAATAATGACATGGGGGAGACATCCTTAGCCTCCCTTTGAGAACCTATGAAGTTAGTGGTACTGGGGAACTCTTAGCCATATCAGTGGCAGACAATCGCCACAGGAAGAAGAAGTGACAGAGCTTAGAACAGACAGTCCCAGAACTTGAAGCTATACACAACCAAACCTGGGCCCCAGGGTATGGAGAGAATTGGAAAAAGCATGTTTTCTCCTCTAGCGCTTAGTCCTCGATAGAGCGGAATAAGCAATGACACACATTAAACATAAGTTCTTTCTAGGGAGCAATCGCTGTGGCTGACTGCTGTCCCACAACCTCCAGGCCAAAATCCATTCTAGTTCAGGTGATCAGATCACGCCCATTGTCTTGAGCGTGTACTGATGCACAAGTAGTGTCAGCTTTACACAGCTATCGATAGCCCCGGCAAGGACCCCATGAATTATCTTGACGCTGTCCCGTTTACCCCCTCCAAAACTCAGAGACTCAGAAGAGCTGGAAAAACCCATCCGGATCGAGGAAGTGATCTCGGCCATAGCCCCCTTAAAACCGATGAGGTACCCTGGGTCCAACGCCTTCTCGAAACAATCTTATAAATCTTTGGACAGGACCTGGCTCCATTACTCACACACCTTTACAACTCCTTTGGCAACACTGGCTCCCTCACAGACTTCATACTCGAAGCCTCAACTTCTCTAATTCCGAAGTCTGGAAAGGACCCGGCTCTATGCAGGTTCTATACATCCATCTCTCTTCTAAATATTGATGCAAAACTTTTCACTAAATTTCTGGCCCACCGCCTCAACTCCCTAATGCCTGGCCTGATTGAACCAAACCAAGCAGGTTTCATTCCCACCCGCCAGGGTGGCAACACCACAAAACACATCTTACACTTAGAAGATAAGACGCAAAGATCCCGTAGAGAGACTCTTCTTCTCTCCATTGATGCTGAAAAAGCGTTTTAAAGAGTCTACTGGCCCTAACTGTTTGAAACCCTGAAGCGATTCGGCCTCTGGGAAAACCTCTGAAGTTGGGCCCCCTGTACCTACAGAGCTCCTAGAGAATCAATGAGAGTTAATGGGTGACATCTCAGCCCTTTCTTATACAGCGGGGAACATGACTTTTCGCCTTGTACATGGAGCCCCTGGCCCAAAGGCTGAGAGCCAACCAAACTATATCCGGGATCCCCTTTGGCGGAGATCACCATCTCATCAGCCTCTAGCCAATGATATCATCTTAACTATCCCTGATCCAATGTCATCTCTCCCCGCCCTTGTAGCAGAACTTCATGCGTTGGGGGTTGTCTCTGGATTTAAAGTGAATATGCAAAAGTCCCAGATCTTAAACCTCTCGGTTACCCCACCTCATGAAGCACATTTAAGCTCACTGTTTCCTTTTGAATGGGCAACAGACTTCATACCATACCTTGGTATTAAGCTGACTTGACCTGTTCCAAAAACCATATCAATCAATTAGGCAGCCCTTACCTCACATATATGTGTACACCTAACCACCTGGAGCCGCCTCCACCTTTCATGACTTGGCAGAATATCGGCAGTCAAAATGACAACTCAGCCACGCATTCTTTATCTCTTTCAGACCCTCCCACTGACCCCCAACAAAATATACTCTGCATTCACTATAACTATAAATCAACACATTTATTTGGGATGAGAAGAAACTCCACCTCCACAAACACTTACTATATCGGCCAATGCATAAAGATGGTCTAGCAGTGTCCTTGCTAATGCACTACTACCATGCCTCCCAGCTTCACTTTCTAGAAGAATGGAGCCGACCTCGTTCTGAAAAGCACAGGTGCTCCATGGATCAAGCTGTAGCGGGCTCCCACCTGTGGAAAAAACCCTGGCTTCCCCATAAGCATCGGGCTTTAACCACATGCGCACGGCGCGTTTCCCACTGTGCGCTGAGAATCGCGGAATCCCGCGGTTCATGACGAGCTCAGCTCGTCATGAGCGTACGAGAGGTGTACCTCATGACGAGCTGAGCTCGTCATCAGCGTGGAAGGGGTTAAGACTTTATTCCTCACCGGTGACTAACTCAGTTTTTAGAGTATGGGATGCAGTAACGATCAAGGTTGGCTTGACCATCTTCCCCTACCAATACATGACCCCAATCTTATCCAATCCAGATTTTACCCTGGGGATGCAACAAGATAAGTTCCAGAGTTAGCAGGACAGTGGTTGCAAACGCTGTTCGATATGCAAGGGATTATCCCATTTCAACAATTGAGATCTGACTATGCTCTAGAAGAAGCAAACCATATCCCATACCTCCAGGTGTGACACGGTGTGATGCAACCCGACATTAAGCCACACGCAGGGAGGCCCCTGACCCCTTCGAGAAATGGATACTCCTTAAAAAAGACTATAAGCGCCTCATTACAGGGCTCTATGCCCTAGTGGGTAAAGGGGTATCACTGACCAAAACCACAGGTCAGACTAGATGGGAGGCAGAACTTGGCAGACGTCTCATTACCAAGGAATGGGAAGACATCTACTATAGAGCCTGACACACAGCACACAACATGGCGAGCACCGAAACAGCATGCAAGACAGTGTCATACTGGTGTTTGACCCCAGCTAGGCTTCAGGCATGGAACCCAGAAAGCTTGAAGGAGTGCTGGAGGGTGTGTGGGGGTACTGGCACTTTAATTCATCTTTTGTGGCAATGCCCGAAACTAGATCCTCTATGGGACCACATACTAACTGACAAAGACCTAGGGCCTCATTTATGAGAAATGACGCATCGCTGAGTGAAAGTAGCGATGCGTCACTTCTCAGTTCTCACTCCTTGCGACATACTTGACGCGTCATATTTAATGTATGACGCATCATGTCGCAAGGAGTTACAGATACGTCAGTATTTCTGACGTATCTGTAAGCGCAAAAGTGACGCATTGCTGGAGTGTGTCACAAAAGTGATGCAACTCCAGCAATGCGTCCTTTCACATTGGCCAAACCCCATGTGAAAGGGTCTGCATCAGTCTCACGTCTGCTGTGAGGCAGCCGCAAGATTTTGACGCAACAGCGTCCTAGAAGTGACGCAGTGAAATCTCATAGATTTCACTGCGTCACTTCTACGAGGCTTTTTGTGGGGGAACGCCCCCCCTGCATACATTATACCTGACGCAGGTATAATGTAGCGCAGGGGTTTACAAAGTGACGCATCTGCCTAGATGCGTCACTTTGTAAATAGTGCGCAACAGGAGGCATGTTTTACGCCGTAATGCGTCACAAAAAGTGACGCATCTGAAGCGCAAAACTGACGCAAGGCCTCATAAATGAGGCCCCTAGCCTTTAACACCACAGTCATGAGGTTCTGAGCTTACACCTTACTGGTGCTTCCTAATCCCTTGACTTACCTGCTTCGTTCTATGAAAGGGAGGCAAATGGCCCTAGCACTGGGAGCAGCACACCAGGTGATTGGCTACCTGTGTGGTAACCACAGGATCCCTTGACACATCAATTGGCTCCACAAGTTGTGGTTTATACTAAGAATGGAAAAATTGTTTCTAATTGCTGATCAGAAGTGCAAATCCTACTCCAAATTGTAGGCACCATTCATCCACATTCTCTCCTCCGAATTTCATGTACTGACATGCCCAACTTACCTGAAATTGCTTCTCCTGCTTCCATAGGTCGCACCCGCAGATAGATCGGCCCCAGCCTGACTTTGCTGGCCACTAATCATACGTATATATTCATTGACTGCTTCGATATGCTACCACTATAGACCATTTACATCTTGGAAGGAGCTTGAGGGGAGGTAGGTTATTTGATTGGGTTGTTTGTTTTTTAAATTTAAAAATGTCTAGGAATGCTGCCAGACCCAGGGTTATAGGTGGGTAGCTGTGCTAACTAAAATACACCTGCTTCATTTCACCCTATCGGCCACCTGGGTTGTAGGCGACCAGCTGTGTATATTCATGAATTGATGTGGCCATAAACAGAATTGATCCATAAAATGGTAGAAGCAAGCTATTTACATTATCGTAAAAGAATTTGCATGCTCATGAATTAGCTAAAGCTGCTATTCCTCAGAAAGAGGTTGCATGTGACGTTTGCATTCCAAAGAATCTAAAAACACAGCTGATTACCAACAAACCAAGGGTGAAGAACTGAAATCTTCATTCTCAGGGAATACTTACTAATAAAAAAAGAACTTGGCACAGAAGCTGAAAATATGAAAAGACATCTTTATTAAATTTAATAAGTGAGGCCACGTCACACAGAAGCCGTAGCAACTGAATGAGGTAGTCTGAGGAATACAGAAAACAGAGGCCTTTTATATGCTTAGGGTTACAAACTTCAGCATACAAGTAAGGGGCAGTCCTAGCTTTTGCAAGCATGCAAAAAATGCCTAACATTCCTTCTTACACAAGCCGGGACAAACCCATAATAAAAGGACCACAACCCATATCATAAACAGACCATAAAAGAAGGAACAGAAAACAGATAAGAAGCAGAATAAGGGATGTGTGTGTGCATACCAAACTCTACAATGTCCTGTGCTTTGATCCTCAATCTTGATCAGTTAAAGGGCAGGAACTGGTTTAACAAGGTCAGCTTCAGGCAACAGGGTCAGTTCACTCAGGTCAAACAGGAGTCAGCATGAACTCGAGCTTAGGTGTACATGTCCTCAAAAGACTAGTTTCAGCCACAATCATGGCCTATGTGAGGGCAACCACAAAGTGGCTGCCATACACAAAATGGAACCCACGGGTTCAGAATTCACAGAACCTCAAGGGGCAGATTTACAAGCCCCTTTGACACATTTGCGGTGGCGGCGCAAATGCAGCGCTATGCTGTGGGGTATTTACAACGTGATGCATCTAGGGAGATGTGTCACGTTGTAAACCCCTGCGCCACATGTGGGCGTGCCAGCACAGAGGGGGGGCGTTGCAGCGCAGGAACGCCTCGCAAAAGTGGATGAGTGAAATCTACAAGATTTCACTCAGTCACTTCTACGGCCATGCTGCGTCAAAACCCTGCGCCTGCTTGAAGCAGGCATAAGGATTGACGCAGCATGTTAGGGATAGGGCACCCCGAGCCTTGCTGGAGCTGCGTTGCGCTTGCGACGCAACTCCAGCAATGCGCTGCATTTCCGCCGGGGGATGCGACACGCATCTGCCCATCCATGCGCCACAGTACGCCACATTGTAAATGTGGCGCATCAGTGGTGGCGCACAGGTGGGCAGATGTGTTGCAACTCTTCTGGCGCATCCCTGCTGATTAGCAGAGATGCACCAGAAGTAGTAAATCTGCCCCAAAAAGCTCTGGTCAGTTGTTAGAGATGATTGTGCTCAAGCAATTTCAATCTTTTGGTGAAGCTAATAAAAAGTCAAACCATCATCAAATCTAGACATTTTGCTGGCAAACAGGCAGAATCAGTAGCTTAGGGAGTAGTCAATAATATCCAGAACAATTTAGACAGCAGTCGTGTTGGCCCTCTGTTAACTTTGGATTCATAATCTCCTTTAATAAAGCCAACCATTCAATACTACTCTCTTCCCTGGATGGGATTGAGACCTGGGATGTCACCTAGTCATGATGAAACTTCTTCCTGACCTCATGCTCACAGACACCAATGGTACCAACTAGTGTTCATCATCGTCTCGGCCTCTGACCTGTCATGCCCCAAGGTTCAACCTTTTCTAGCATAGTAAGGTGGCCTTATTTTGACTGTTAATAACAATGTTACTCTACAGTGGTCTATCACATAATCTAACATAGCATTCAGAGAACTTCTCGGTTAATTGGCAGCTTCTGAAGCTCTGGTTCCTAGGTTACAATGCAGTTTTTCAATTACATGCTCTCCAGTGGTATGTGGCCCTGGTACTTGGGGCTGTGCAGTCCAATCCCTTTGAGCCACTTTCATAATAGATGTCAATCCCCTCTCTATGAAATCACCGTGTGAGAAGCTAAATCTTCAATATTGGAGCAAGGGTTTTAGTGATGTACTTAGATATAATTGTTATATACTACAATCCAGAGAATGGCATACTATTCACACACACAAAAAAAAACATTAATTCACATTGGCTCCTTCCGAACTTATGTTTCATTTTCCGGCCACATACATATGTCAATATGTCTCTGTACCAATCTATGCAAGCCTGCACAGCTCAGAGATATCATCTGTATGGTAATAAATAAAAGAAATAAAAGACAGCATGTTGCAAAGAGGCGAAGTTTTCAGCTACAAGAAAGATGGATGTCATCGGTGATAGAAGGAGAAGCAGTTGCTATCCCTGTTAAGTTTTTTGATTCCTGAGGCTTGTTCTTGCTACCCTTGGTCTCAGGGATCCTGATACAAGCCACAAGAAAAGAAAGTAGGTAGTGCACATAAATAGTATGTCATAAATATTGTTTACAAAAATAGTGTGCAATTGGGTGTAGATTTTCTATTATTAATTCTAATGGTGCAGAGTTTTCATAAACTATATTTAGGACATGATATTTATGTGAGATGACATTCTGACAACATTTTGATACCGCACTCTTTAGAAACTTGCTTTCTTCCCATAGAAACCATTTGTTGCCATTTTCTAGCCAACCAATTGGAAGTAGGGGTCCTTTGAAAAGCTAAGTGTGTGAAAAACGGTTAACCCTATTGTGAGATCGAGTTAAAAGGGTGCATGATGTCACATTCACTACAACTGGCATTATGGTTTAACTGCTATTAAAGTATCCTCCATTTCATTCCTAATTCCCTACAGAAGTGGACATCAGTGTGCTCCTCCTGGGCTCCCCAGCCTCCAGTTGCCTATTTGCTCCTTCTCCACACTATTGTTTTGACTTCCACATCATCATATAACCAGGTTCCATCAATTCTTCCCTGACAGGCAAACCTATTACAGCATATGATGACTTCTTGAGCCGGCTACAATTTAACAAAATCTTACATGATTCATAAAGAAGAGTGGATGACCCCAGGTACAGTAATAGTGCTAGATAACTCTTCACCTCCTCATAAAGGTTTGGAAAGTCATTAGTCATCCTGGATAGGACACCACATTGACAATTACTGTTTCATGAAGAATCCTCAGAAGGAAAAATGTTGGTGCTAATTTTCATCAGCCATCTACTACTATGCTCTGCTATAAAATTCCAGGATTTGATGAAGATCCAGTAAAGATCCATAGTAAAGCTAGTCAAAGGGACAGGATATAACTATAAATGACATGTAAAAAAAGTTCAGCTAACCTTTTTTGGACAGAGTCGGGGGAAATACATTTGTAGTATGATTTGCCCCGATTGTAATAGAGGGAGAAACAAATTAGAGAACCCCCACTTGTGGGTAATCTGTCTGACCATTATCCGCTATTCAGGAAAATGTTCTGAACAAGGGACTTATTTCTGTACCTATTACTCATCCTGATTCATTGGATTTCAAATAGATCTAACCCAACCATTAAGGAAGGTCTAACAACTGCAACACTTTGCAAATTTAATATTTTTGTCTGCCCTGCATACAATGGGGATATAAACCACCCACTTTCAACTCTCTTGTGTGGATTTCAACAAGTAAACTGCAAGTATGTTACCCCTTGACCAGGGTACCTGATTGAGATAGGGTAGCCTCTAAGATTTTATTGCTGAAAAATTACATCATCCTATGACCAGTGGAACAAAGATCACTGTTTTTGACACAAACAGAGAGTTAGTTAATCATCTTTCAAGTCACAATCCTATGTAGGCCTAGACAGACCAGTCACGGTTCAATTCTAGGACAAACATGTACCTCGGTGGCAGGTCTACTGTCACTTTCATCATAATTGCAGTCCTTAAGGCACCTAGAGACTTGTCAAAGTTCCCTGGCAAAGCTCACAAGTAGGTTCCAGACCTTTACTCCACTCCCCCAGAACAAGGCAATCATTCTGCTGCCCAGCTGAAGGTTCAGAGACCTCCCAGCACAATAGAGCCACTTGACAGTGCTATACCCAGGTCCTTGGAAAGGAAGGAGTGGGAAGGAAATCTGCTTGGGCTAATTAGCTCTTCACACTACACTTGGCCTGCACAAACCCAAGCCCGCAAAAACAAAGGAGGATGGTCAGATTTCTGCTTGTGAACACAGGAGGGGTTTGTAGGAAGGATTCAGGCGGCTGTGTCAATTGGGGCAGGGCTGAGGTACTCAAGTGAGGTCTTTCGACAGACCACTTCAAGTCGCCATCTTTAAATGTCCCAAATGCTAAACAGGAGGGTTAGAGCAGGGGTGGAATGATGATGACTACCCCCAGATTGGGCAAAGTTGTCCACCTTCCAGAACATTCCGCCACCATTTAAAATCTCCTGCACAAAGGAAAGACACTTTGGGCTTCACTGGACCTGGCAGGAGACAATGGTGAAAGAACGCCCAAGTGGAGGGTAGCACTACTGTAAAAATGGTATAAAAGAACCTTGACTCTAATTGCATCTGGGTAATGGGAGTCTTTCTCCAAGGTCAGTAATGCTGTCCCCTTATGCCCTGGGAGGGACAGTCAAGGGATTGGCCTGCTTCGGGTGAACCCATAGAGTTCCCCTGGATCTTCTCTAAACTTGTTCTGAAATTGGGTAACCCACCATGAAGAGGGTGGCTGACTGCAGCTGATGCACAGTTGCCTTGCAAGACGGCTAAAGCCATGAGGGCTAGAGAATGCAGCAGGAAGGGTATTCTGCTTCCAGGCTGCGGAGTGGCTGCTGTGGAATTCTCCAGGTGCAGGCGTGTGCCAGTAGCCCAGACCGAGTACAGGTTCTACAACACAGGCATGAAAGCAAGGCAGGAAGCCAGAAGAAACTACTAATGGCTGCTAGAGCTCTCCAATGGAAAATCAACCCCATAGGGCAGGAGAAACCCTCATTTGAAGCTCTGCCCTAGGGAGCAGTGGGGGCAGGCGGGAATTGAAGTGTGTAGCACTCCACTACTAAATCCTAATATTCCCCTAGGAAAGGGTCTATCCCCTGGGGGTCAGTGTATCCTCATTTACTTCATAGTTTATGTAGAGGGGAATATGTGGGACCCACTCCAAAGATCTTTTACGACCCCGGCAAGCCCATCACCCAGGCCTGGGGCCTAGCATAAGAGAGGGTATTGTAACTAGGTTCAAGCCTTGCTGGGGATGTGACTTGTTTTGAGGGTGTCACCAAAGTTTTTCCATCTACCATTGTAAATGAATATCATTCAGTGGCATGAGTGCTTAAAAATTACCGTTTCATTTTTATAAGAAAAAACACTGACTGGACAAGGATTTATTGAGCATTGTTGTTGTGGGACAGTGAGCGCGAGGTATTGGCCCACAGCATCTCTCCTGAGCAGGCCTAGGATAGCTGGCACTGGAAATAGCAATGTTGAACCTCACTCTCTTTGCACTTGGGTTTTATAGCACAGAAATATCAAATTAATTTACAGCTAGTGCGAAAAATGGCATGCTTAAAAAGACAATCGAAATCGTATCAAGGACACATCAGAGCAGAGGAAATTCGTCCCGAAAGTCTGTTGCACTCAAAAGATGGCCCTAAACATGACTTTAGAAGAGAATTTCATACAATTAAAATATAACAACATGGAACTTCACAATAACTATGTGAAAAGAAATTGAATAACATGATATAGTGCAGAAAATGCTATTAAAAGAAAAACACTGTATGGAATTGAATTATTAATTGGGGTGGGTGACTACCCATCTCAAGGAACAATCACAACCCTTGTCATTGGTGAATGAACCTTTAAAGTCACTAAATTAACCTGAGCTTAACTTCCTGCTAGCTATGGTGCAGAGCAGACAGCTTAATTTAGAGCAAAGTGTAAAGGTTTTATGCAGTACCAAAACAGTACCAAAGTTGAAATGCAAAACAATAGAAATTGCAAAACAAATAGAAAAATAGGACAAACTGTAATAAACAAAGGGCCTGATTTACAATAAGGCTGCGTCACCGGAGTGTCTGTTTTTGCGACACTCCGGTGGCGCAGGGGTCTGCTCCATTTTTATCAGGCAGCATTAAGCCACTTTGTATGGCTTAATAAGGCCTTGTAAATATCGTTCCCTTTAAGGCAGTTTTCTACGTTAAAGGGGCATGCAATTGGTGTTGCTGTGGGCATTCCCAGCAACATCCATGGCTTTTTGACACTGCCTCAGATTTACGAGGAATCATACCTCAAAGGTAGTGTAAAACATGTAAGCCTCCCAGGGGAGGCGTAAGGGTGGCTCAACGAGGAGAAATACTTTTATTTCTCCTTGTTTTTCCTTTTTCTATGTGTGCTGCATTCTGAAGCACATATAGAAAGAAGAAAAGGCCTCTTCTCCAATTTGGAAATAGCCAATTTCTTGGAGACGCCCCTACATGGAAATTGATGAGTAGTGAGAGGGCGTGTCGCCTCTGTTATTACAAGAGGGAAGACATTTGTCATATCATCTGTAGCTGCCCTGCACTAATAGAGGAACGTAGGAGGCTGTTAAGGTCGGACTTTAATAGTCAAATTATACGAACATGCCGACAAGCAGTCATAGCCAGTTTACAAGGAGAAAGCTTGCAATTCACGGGTAGACTTTTGAAGTTTATAGAAATAGTGGAGAAGAAATTGCTTAACTGTGGACAATGAGGATGGTTTTATTTATATTTGGTTTTATACATTGATGAAAAGTTTCTTTTAATTATGTGGTCTTAATAATGTATGACATGTAAGAAGAATTGTATAATGTTGTTTTAATTGTAAGTTTTTAGTAACTGAACAATACATTTTTTCATTCAAAGGCCTCTTGTAATTGTTTTCTGTGCAGGAAGGGTTCCTTTCCTGCACAAAAACAATCATCCCTGTAACGCAGGCACCCTTGCACCATGGCGCAAAGGTGCCTGCGTTGGCGCATGGTAGCACATTGTGCACTAGCACAGGGGGAAAGGACATCTGATAGATACAGTGCATTCCTGCCCTTTTTTTGCCATTGGGCAACGTAGTAGGAAGGCCTGCGGCACTGCCCTACAATAAAATCTTGTAAATGAGGCCCAAATTTACAAAACTCCAATAAGGGGAACCAATAATGGGAATTTTTTAAGTCCTAAGTAGGAAGAGTGGCAAAAATGATAGTCAATAGTGGCAATAGGCTGAGACCTAGGCACAATTTTGCACTGACCATGATGGAGTGCAGGTCAGATACACCAACCACGTTCATCCTGGTCAAGGATTTTACCTTCTGACCTGAGTCCTTTTAGTCCCAATCCAAAACAGGAGTGCACTTTTGAAGCTTCTCCCCCCTCACAGGGTGGCAGGCGATACAGCAGCATCCAATCCTGGTCCAGAGTTGCCACTGGTGATCTGGACAGTTACAGGACAAGGCCTCTGGTAGCTTGATGTGTCCCTGTAGCTTAAACCAGAGGTCAGCCTTATGACCCTTCGAAAGTCAACTTTTCTGTCCTGGGTACAAGAGGGAGCAGGTTCAATCCTTTAGGGCTCCTCTCAGGTCTTCTGTTCTTCCTCAGGTCCAGGAGTGTTATGAATTTGGTGCCGCTTTGATAAGCCAGTGGACTGATTCCTGTGCACACCCTAACTATGGGGTAAATTTTTACCGGGGCCAAGCCTACCTACTTTGGGCATTTTCCAAATGGTGAAAGCCTTCGGCCGCACTAAACATGAGCTTTGAGTGCTAGGGGTGTGTGTGTATGGGTTATCAGATTTTTTAGTTTACGTCCTAATACCATGATCCTGTGAAAAGCAATGGGTGTCAGGAGACCGCATCACATGGCAAATAAAGAGTGCTGTATTTTGCGTTTCCTTACACTTGCCCACTGGCTTTCTTGTGAAGGACCAATGTGATATGGATGCAATCAATAGCTCCTATCCATTCGGAGACTCCAGAATGACATGAAAGATTGCCTAGATAGTACACTATGGAGACAGATCACCGATGTAGGCCTTGATTTCTTAGTATGTCTGCAAACATCATCACTTTTATGACCTAGATGCTTTACCATAGTCAATGCATGTGTTTAATTACACGTCATGAGACGTAATGTCTTTGGATATGTATCTATATTACACAACTGAGTTGTCAATGTTGTGCCTTTTACACAACCGTATGGAGATTGCACAACAGAAACATTACTGATGGATGTAAGTGCTAGCTTGTGTGTTACTAGATCATTCAAGTGTTGAATTTCTATATGTGAAGCTAACATGCTATTAAAATTAAGACATCCCCAGGTCTGGATACCTCTACCTTGATATTGTATGTGATTACCTGATGTAGAGCCGTAAACAACATTTCTATCACAGCACCTTACATCCAGTGGATAATATGTGGCTATACTTAGTAAGTGGTGATTTCCATGTGTATTATTTTTATTTCAATCATTGGAAATCCTAAAAAATGGTATAGAACTCTGCATTTAAACAATAATTGAAATACACTTTTCTGCATCTGGGGTAGGTGACTCTGTAGAGCCTACCACAGCTAATGTCCACTCTTGAGAATAAAAATCAAGGCTCAAGAGCATGGATAGTAGTAGGGCCCCTATCTGGGCCTGCAGAGCTGTGGAGTGCATTGGGCCTTATGTAGGTGTTGCACTGGACTAGGAGAGTCCTGTTATATGAACCAGATAAATGATGCTGCATAGTCCAATGTTAAGTGCTAAACAACACAGCGCAGTAAAACCAGGGACCAATGCCTAATGATGATGATAAAGAGCAACAACAAATAGAACATGACTCACAGCAAAAGGATCCTGATTATACTGTCATCAGGCTTGACGTCATAATGAATTAGTTTTGATTTGCGAGATTAAAAAAACTCAACAAGCGGTAAAATTAGAAATTAATTCTCAAATCTAAGTTAATGTTGTAATGTGAAAAATTAACTACTCCCATATTCTAATAGCTGTGTCCTAGCTTCTATATCTTGCCCCCCCTACCTTGTGGTACCCTGTACCTTACAGCTTTCCACACCCTCTTTCGAATCCCAACACAGCCTGTGTCCTGGGTATTCTCCCACCCACCATCCTGAGATATTTTAGTAATCAGATACTGTCTATAATATTTGTTTTAGAAAAGCCATCACCATGTTTGACATAGGTGTGAGTTGTGCTGTTCATGCTCCTTGTTTTATATACCTAGGAGGGAAGGTTACTGGGATGAGGAAGTTGAGAGAACAGCCCACTGGGATACTGCTGTACTTTGAGTAAAAAGAACAATGATTTCGAATGGAGTAATAATGTATCTTTCAAGCACTATAATGAGGGTCTCCAGTGCAGATCCTACTTTGTCATTGCATTTGACCATCTGTAGGCTGATGGTCCGGTTTGATGCACTGAGCAAGTTAATAGTAAGTCATAAAGACCTTTCTTTCCACCAGCATTCTTCTCTGTGTTAGTGTGCATCTTGGGCCTCCTCCATCATATGTTTAGCATTTCTGTTTGTGTCTCTGCCAAGTCAAAGGGGGCTTGAATTCTCACATGCGTTCTTCAAGGCTTCCTGTCCAGCCTCAAGAGAGGTCAACCTCTGGTTCTAAGCGCTCCAGAGCAATGATAGCTGGTGTCAATAATGACCTATCAGGCACAGATGAAGATTGTATTGATGGTATAGGTCGAGGCTGTGTTCATGACTAATCTTCTGTTTCTGATGCCTGGATATATTACTATCAAGTCCATTACCCTGCGCCCTCTGCTCATATTACACAGATGATGTCAAACTGCTGGATTGATTTCCACAGTGTAATGATGGGTCTAACTGTTGGATTGACATCAACAGTGTAATGATGGGTCAAACTGTTGGATTGACATCAACAGTGTAATGATGGGTCATACTGTTGGATTGACATCAACAGTGTAATGATGGGTCAAACTGTTGGATTGACATCAACAGTGTAATGATGGGTCTAACTGTTGGATTGACTTGAACAGTGTAATGATGGGTCTAACTGTTGGATTGACATCAACAGTGTAATGATGGGTCTAACTGTTGGATTGACTTCAACAGTGTAATGATGGGTCTAACTGTTGGATTGACATCAACAGTGTAATGATGGGTCTAACTGTTGGATTGACTTCAACAGTGTAATGATGGGTCTAACTGTTGGATTGACATCAACAGTGTAATGATGGGTCTAACTGTTGGATTGATTTCCACAGTGTAATGATGGGTCTAACTGTTGGATTGACTTCAACAGTGTAATGATGGATTGACTTCAACAGTGTAATGATGGGTCTAACTGTTGGATTGACTTCAACAGTGTAATGATGGGTCTAACTGTTGGATTGACATCAACAGTGTAATGATGGGTCAAAGTGTTGGATTGATTTCCACAGTGTAATGATGGGTCTAACTGTTGGATTGACTTCAACAGTGTAATGATGGGTCTAACTGTTGGATTGACTTCAACAGTGTAATGATGGGTCTAACTGTTGGATTGACTTCAACAGTGTAATGATGGGTCTAACTGTGTAATGATGGGTCTAACTGTTGGATTGACTTCAACAGTGTAATGATGGGTCTAACTGTTGGATTGACATCAACAGTGTAATGATGGGTCTAACTGTTGGATTGACATCAACAGTGTAATGATGGGTCAAACTGTTGGATTGATTTCCACAGTGTAATGATGGGTCTAACTGTTGGATTGACTTCAACAGTGTAATGATGGGTCTAACTGTTGGATTGATTTCCACAGTGTAATGATGGGTCTAACTGTTGGATTGACATCAACAGTGTAATGATGGGTCAAACTGTTGGATTGACATCAACAGTGTAATGATGGGTCTAACTGTTGGATTGACTTCAACAGTGTAATGATGGGTCTAACTGTTGGATTGACATCAACAGTGTAATGATGGGTCTAACTGTTGGATTGATTTCCACAGTGTAATGATGGGTCTAACTGTTGGATTGACTTCAACCGTGTAATGATGGGTCTAACTGTTGTATTGACATCAACAGTGTAATGATGGGTCAAACTGTTGGATTGACATCAACAGTGTAATGATGGGTCTAACTGTTGGATTGACTTCAACAGTGTAATGATGGGTCTAACTGTTGGATTGATTTCCACAGTGTAATGATGGGTCTAACTGTTGGATTGACATCAACAGTGTAATGATGGGTCAAACTGTTGGATTGACATCAACAGTGTAATGATGGGTCTAACTGTTGGATTGACATCAACAGTGTAATGATGGGTCAAACTGTTGGATTGACATCAACAGTGTAATTATGGGTCTAACTGTTGGATTGACATCAACAGTGTAATAATGGGTCTAACTGTTGGATTGACATCAACAGTGTAATGATGGGTCTAACTGTTGGATTGACATCAACAGTGTAATGATGGGTCAAACTATTGGATTGACTTCACAGTGTAATTATGGGTCTAACTGTTGGATTGACATCAACAGTGTAATGATGGGTCTAACTGTTGGATTGACTTCAACAGTGTAATGATGGGTCTAACTGTTGGATTGACATCTAGAGTGTAATGATGGGTCAAACTGTTGGATTAACATAAACAGTGTACTGATGGGTTAAACTGTTGGTCAGTGTCCTATGAGTAACGAATTTAAGCAGGCTCGTCTGAAGTGGTAGATTATGTGCCAATGGTGGTTCATCTTGGCACAGTTGATCTTATTGTCAACGGCAGGACAGCAGAAGGTACCTCCTCTCTATGTCTGTTTGGGCTTCTGTATTCTGTATCACTTTACAGGTAGATGGGATGATTCTTGTGTGTTTATTGTGCTCCTACATCATTTCATGTGTACATACGGGGGCATTTATATGAGGCTGAAGGGCATCAACTTCTTATGAGCTGACATGTTCCTGCAGCCTCAACACCCCAAGATCCTCCACCAAGTGTGAACAGATCCATGACTTACATGAACGTCTCCTCCCAAGTCTGTATTTCACAGTGACCGCCCACCCATATCCTAAGATTCAGGTCATCCCCCAGATTTCAATGTCTTCCCTTTCCAGAGAGTAACCTGAATTGGCTTTAACCCTTAGCAGTGGTGTTCCATCAGATATTTATTTGGCTTTGGGATTTTTTGCCATGAGATGACCAAAATGCCTGCATTTTCCTTCAGCATTTCCTTTGCCAATATAGCCAGTTCTTGGTTAGAGGCTTTCAATTTTAACAGAAGGGCATATTTACAAAGACATTGCGCCACCGGAGTGTCACTTTACAGGACGCTCTGGTGGTGCAATGCACTGCTCCATATTTACAAAGTGGCATTAAGCCACTTTGCATGGCTTAACGCCGCTTTGTAAATATCGTACCCTTTCACGCAAGTAGCTGTGTGAAAGGGGTGTTCAATGGATGTTGTATTAGGTGTTCCACTGTAACACCCATTGCTTTTTGACCCTGCCACAGATTTACAAGGATGTGTAAATCTGAGGCAGTGCCAAAAATGAACGCCAATGAATAGGAGGCATTAGATTGGCGCAACGAGGAGAAATACTTTTATTTCCCTTGTTTTTGCTCTTTTTTATGTGTGCTGCAGAATGTAGCACACATAGAAGGAGCAAATCGCCTTTAAAGATTGTTTATGTGCAGGAAAGTGTCCCTACTGCACATAAATATGCATTCCTGCAACACAGACACCATTGCACCCTAGTGCAAGGGTGCCTGAGTTGCAGGGAATCATCCCTGCAATGCAGGTTCCCTTGCATCATTGCGCAAGGGTGTCTGTGTTGGCGCTAGGCAGCTTTTTTAAGTGCAATCCCAAAGGAAAACACAGGAGTGTGCCGTATTCGGAGATTGTTTATTGGATGCTTGATGCCTGGATACATTTATAAGAAGGCATGGCACAGGATTAGATGCTGCCCTTGTGCTATCAGCTGCTTTTCCCTTTTTTATGGCTTTGTGAAGAAGAGGGTGTATCACTCAGGTATGGTACAGGCAAAAGAGAACCAAATGTTTAACCCCTTCCATGCTGCCATCGGCCATTGGCCGACGGCAGCCCTAGCTCGCTGGTGCTGCCGTCGGCCAATGGCCGACGGCAGCACCAGCTTTTTTTAAAACGGCCGCACTGCCGCGAAATCGCGGAAGCAGCCAACGGGTTAAGATCACATTGGAGCTCCAACACAGCACCAGAGGAAGAGACAGCTGTGTACTTTAAGTGAGTTAATGCGCCTGTGGTATTTTTACACCTGCTCTAATGCAACTTTATTTTATCCTGCATATTTTTCATGTGCAAAAATTGGGTGGTAGTTGTGCATATTTGTGCATGCTGTAAATCCACTACATCTCAATGTGCAAATAACCCAGAGACCTAAGAAAAATGTTTCCCACTTTTGGCGTTTTACGGGGGAAAACCTTCAAGCGGCAGATGGCCCTGATAGTGATTTTAATTTGTTGCTATTCAGAAAGCTCCGAACAATTCAGATTTAAATCATAACTGTTTTATAATCCTTAATTACATGAACGCATCTAATTATACCCAAAACATATCCTACAATATTTTAGACCCTTTGACGTCAGACTTAGCACAAGCGATAAGACAGTTTCATTGTGCATCCAGGATACAAGTTAGCTATTGATTTACTGTTGCCTAACTCTTCTTGCACATTTTTGTTTTGTGTAGAGTACACAGTTGTTTAAATTCTAAGACATTTCACCACTGGTGTCTGTCCATGGTGAATTCCCAATGTAACAGCTTTTTCCCAGCTAGTCTCCTTTTTCTTCACACTCCATATGCCTTTTTAGGTCGCCTCCTACCAGACAGCACAGCTGTCTGGCTATGCAAAAGACATCTTGGGGACTTTCAGAAAGTTGACCAAGGAAGGCATTCCGCCCGTTGCTTGCTATTGGCTTTGTGGTTTGTAACTCACATTTTCTTCCTTTCCATTTGCTGGCTTTATTTGCTTTAGGCTATGTAGCTTGAGTTCATACCGCCCCCATGTTAAAGCCTTGTGTACAGTATTCTTCCACTAACTTGTTTTCTGTAATAAAAAGGCCTTTAAATCTTGTTCTTATCTCATTACATTTGCTGGGCATTCAAACACTGAGGTCAAATGTCAAGCTGTGTTTTCGTGGACGTCTGGGGCCTCATTTATGAGAAATGACGCATCGCTGCGTGAAAGCAGCGATGCGTCACTTCTCAGTGCGCACCCCTTGCGTCATGATTGATGCGTCATATTTATAATATGACGCATCATGTAGTAAGGAGTTACAGATACGTCAGTATTTCTGACGTATCTGTAGGCGCAAAAGTGACGCATTGCTGGAGTGTGTCAAGTGACGCAACTCCAGCAATGTGTACTTTCACATGGGCAAGTCGCATGTTGTTAGTGCCTGCGTCAGTCTTACGCCTGCTATGAAGCAGGTGTAAGATTTTGACGCATTAGCGGCCAAGAAAAAGCGCAGTGAAATATTTCACTGCGTCACTTCCATGACCCTTTCTTGCGTCAAAACGCCCCCCTTGCATACATTATACCTGGCGCAGATTTAATGTGGCGCAGGGGTTTACAAAGTGACGCATCTACTTAAATGCATCACTTTGTAAATATGGTGCAACAAGGCGCATTTATTAAGCCACTGGTGCGTCACAAAAAGTGACGCACCGGCAGCGTAAAAGTGACGCACAGCCTCATAAATGAGGCCCCTGGTGTTTATTTTGCGTTAGACTATCTTCAAAGTGAGAGTGTTTATAGGAAAGAGAAATGCAGCGTATTTTCTCCATGGAGAATGCTTGTGCCCTCTTTTTAAATTTTATTTTCGACACAGCCATCTCAAAAGGTATCTTGTGCTTCAGCTGCATAAAATATGTGCATTTTTTTGGCAAAATTCCTCTTTTTTGGTGAGTTTGTTTAATTTGTGAACCTGCCCTTTTAGCAAAAAAGTACAAAACTGCATTTCACTCTCAGCTCAGCCTAACATATGGTGATCTTGGCCAATTTGCACTGTTCATGGCCCATTCATTGATAAGATATTTTCCCAGGTAAGAGCCAGCCACATTGCAACACAATTTAACAAGGCTTGTTTTTCACTTTGATGTGTACAGCATATGGGGCCTCATTTATGAAAAGTGACGCATCGCTGCGTGAAAACAGCGATGCGTCACTTTTCACTGCGCACTCCTTGCGACACCAATGATGCGTCATATTTAATGTATGACGCATCATGGCGCAAGGAGTTACAGATACGTCAGTATTTCTGACGTATCTGTAAGCACAAAAGTGACGCATTTCAGGAGTGTGTTACAAAAGTGACGCAACTCCAGCGATGCGCCCTTTCACATGGGGCAAGCCCCATGTGAAAGAGCCTGCGTCAGTCTTACGCCTGCTGTGAGGCAGGCGCAAGATTTTGACGCAACAGCGTCCTAAAAGTGACGCTGTGAAATCTCATAGATTTCACTGCGTCACTTCTACGACCCTTCCTTGCGTCAATACGCCCCCCTTGCATACATTATACCTGGCGCAGGTATAATGTGGCGCAGGGGTTTACAAAGTGACGCATCTACCTAGATGCGTCACTTTGTAAATATGGTGCAACAAGGCACATTATTTACGCTGCTGGTGCGTCACAAAAAGTGACGCACCGGCGGCGTAAAAGTGACGCACGGCCTCATAAATGAGGCCCATGCTTTTTTTATGACATCTGTGACAACTCGTTTTGGAGAGTTGAATAAGTTTGAATGGTCTTTTTTAGAAAAGGTTTGTGTTTATGCTTAGTTAAACAACAATTATGTATTCCATCTGGAAGTGTACCTTTTTCGGAATAAATATATTACTGGATATAATCAATTTCCTCATTTGTCCTTTCAGGCACTAGGGTCATGATATGAATGGTGCAGAAGGTGCAGACAGTGGCACACTGGCCAAAAGGTCTAGGAAACCCACTGAACACTGATTATGGCTATATTTTACTATCACTGTCAGTCAATATTTTATTGTTGATTAATTACAAACTTACAATATAAAAAGAATAAAAAGCATCATGGAAAAAATCACTTTAGCCAAGATTATAAAATCACTGTAACGTTAGAAAAAAAAGAAAGACATATTTTCATTGATCAAGATCAAACAGAGATAATTACCTTACTATTTCTAAATTATACTAATTAAGGGAACAGTCATTGCTAGGGCTCGAGGTGTGATTGCGTTGCATACAGCCATTTTCATTTTCAATGCCCTCATGAATTTTACAAATATACAATTCAGTGTTGTATCAGATAATTTGAAGCATGCTATCACGGCTTGTCTGCATGAGAGAATGATCCTCTGGCTAAACGGCATCCTTAATAACCTTCGTCTAGGATCCGATAAGGCCTGGAGTATGCAAATTAAATGAATGATGTTCTCTTCACCAAGTTTACACAGCCTACAAGACGTAGGTTTTGTCTGTTGCAAACAAGGCATTGCATGCACAAGCCCTGGAAGTTTTCAAAATATGCTCTTGTGAAACTTCGTTTTTTGTAGCGGTGACCATCCAGACTCTAAGTATTACTATGATTAAAGAGTTTTATATTCATTTATATCCATCCAGGCATGCGACCTAGGTGCAAATAAATCCTTGTCCTTTCGCATAGAATTTATTTTCATTAAACCATTAATTATTTTTTTAAGTTGCTGGAGTCAAAGGCCTTTCCCATAAAGAATGAATAGGCAGTGCTTCTATCGCCTCATTTAAATACTTCCATGTTGGAGAATTTGGGTTTGCTTGAACTTCATTCCCAAGAGCTTGGTCTAACTGATTTGAGATATTTAATGTTATTCTTTTCCAGGTTTTGACGTATGATCCTATTCGTGCAATAATTTGATTTAGCAGACCAAATTCTAACCTTATCTGAGCCGGCGAGGCATTGCGTGGAAGGTTAAAAAGATATTTAAATATTTTCGCGATATGTGTGTTCAACATTGCTGCATCTCTACCCCGCATTGACTCGCTTCCATACAAGATAGTTGGTAGAAGTTTTACAGATGTTATTTTTAGTAGTGGTTGGTGGCTAGAGGCACCGAGTGATCTCTGTAATAAACAGAATGCCAAGAGTAAGGTGTTTCCTTTCCTCTGCAGATCCATCTTATGTTGCTGGAAGGAACCCTTCTCGTCCAATATTACTCCGAGATATTTATATGTTTTAATCTGTTCTAGTTGCCGTGCTTGTAGGAACCACTTATATTTTTTATGAATCTAATTACATACTTCCATTACTTTTTTTCCATTTTTTACCATACCATTAAGTAACAAATAGTTTGATATTTTATTAATTAGTCGCTGCAGTCCAACTTTTGTTTGGCTCTGCAAAATCATGTCATCAGAGTATAGGAGATTTGACATATCTTTGCAGGGCCGGACTGGGAATCAAAACCGGCCCTGGCAAAGTGCTCGGCCGGCCCCCCCTCACCACTCGGGGGGGTTGGAAGTGAAGCCGAGCGCTTTGCCAGGGCCGGTTTTCGGCCGATTTTGTTGCAGGGCCGATTTTGCAGCTATGCTGTAAAAACGGCCCTGTAACAAAATCGGCCCCCACCCTTGCGGCGCACCGGGGGATTGCCCGGTGCCCGCTATGGCCAGTCCGGGCCTGTATCTTTGTCTCCTAGCCTTGGAGTATATGCGTTAATTTCATCCAACGCTTGTGTTAAATCAGTCAAAAACAGATTAAATAGGTATGGTGCAAGAACACAGCCTTGTTTCAGTCCCTCAGAGGTTTTGATTTTTCTTGACAAAAGGGAACCATCATCTATTTTCACCCTTATCCATCTGTCAGAGTATACCATTTGAATTGCTTTGTAGAGCCAATGAGGGATATGTAGTTTAACCAGCTTTTACCACAGAAGTTTGGCCTGAACACAAACACAGATTTAAAATCTACAAAACAAAAGTACATTGGTTGTTTCCTTTATTTATAATTATCTATCATTACTGAGAGCGCTAAAATGTTGGATTACATGCCTGATCCTTGAACAAACCCAGATAGATTTGAAGGAATAATCTGCTTCTCTTCTGGCCAATATAATAGTTCTTTCAAAAGTATCCTGGCAAAAAGTTTTGCTTCGGTATCCTGAAGCGTGATAAGGCGGTAGTTTTCTGGTTGTGACCACGCTCCTCTTTTATGTATCGGTGTTATTAGAGAGCCTGTCCATGATTCAGGTATTGATTTTGATTGCAGAAAGTTATTAAAAACGTTTGATAAGAACCCTGCGCTAAAGGTGCATCTGTTTTATACAGGGCTTGCCGGATACCATTCGTGCCAGGTGCCCCATCTTGTCTACTGCTTTTGATTAGATTGCAAACCTGCACTTCTGAGATTACAATTGCGTGTTTCCCTGGGTCTATTTGTTGCAACTCGGTATTACTTTCTACTTCACAAATAGGATGTGGCTTAATTTCAGTTGAATAATTAAGGTACTTTATTAAAAATCCTAACCAGGCCAATTTGGTTATAGTTGAAGTTGAAATCTTCACTGGTGCCTGGTTCAAGTTATTATCATTCTCCAAAAAGCCCTCGAATGTTCTTCTTTGCTCAAGAACAAAGCCTTAGCCCAGAGGGGTTGCTTTGTTTTTAATTTCTCTTCTCAGATTTTCCTCCGGTAATCTTTATTCATTTTTTGACTTTAATTTGTAGCTCCTGGTTCCAATTCTTTCTTACTACTAAAGAAGCTGTCACAAACGCAGTTACCTTGCAGGCACCAATCAATCAACCAGTCAGGTTTTTTTAAAAGCGTACTACTCACCCGAGGGTCACAAGGCGCTGGGGGATGTGGTTCAGCAACTCCGTTTCAGTCAAATAGCCAGGTCTTCAGCGCCTTCCTGAAGGTGTTCAGGGAGGGGGCACTTCTGATGTCGGTGGGTAGCTCGTTCCAGGTCTTGGCCGCGATGTAAGAGAAAGATCTTCCCCCTGCTCTGGCTCTGTGGATGCACGGGGATTCGGCAGGGAGGAGGTTGGAGGAGCTAGGCTTCGTTGGGGTACTTAGAGGGTGATTCTCTCATTGAGGTATTGGGGTCCGGTGTTATGTAGGCATTTGTAGGCGTAGGTCAGTATCTTGAAGGTGATTATTTTCTCGACAGGGAGCCAGTGGAGCTTGCATAGGTGTTGGCAGATGTGTTCATGTCAAGGGACCCTGAGGATGAGTCTGGCGGAGGTGTTCCTTTTTGTCTGGAGCTTGCGGAGTAGAGATTTGTTGATGCCGACGTAGAGGGCGTTTCCATAGTCCAGCATGCTGGTGATGAGTGCGCGGGTGACTGTCTTTCTTGTCTCCGGGGGGAATCCATTTGAAGGTCTTGAAGCAGCTGGCGGGATGGCGTTTACCTGTTGGTTCATGGAGAGGGAGGAGTCGAGTACGATGCCGAGGTTTTTGGCATGGTCTGTGGGAGTACGGGGGGCTGCCGAGGCTGCTGGGCCACCAGGTGTTGTCCCACGCCGATGGGGTGGTTCTGAGGACGAGTACTTCTGTTTTATCCGAGTTGAGTTTCAGTCAGCTGTTGCTCATCCAGTCTGTGACGTCCTGCATACCTTCCTGGAAATTGAGTCTGGTTTTGGTGGGGTACTTGGTGAGGGAGAGGATGAGCTGGGTGTCATCGTCATAGGAGACTATGCTGAGGCTGTGTTGTCGGATGATGGCGGCAAGCTGAGCCATGTAAATGTTGAAGAGGGTTGGGCTAAGTGATGATCCTTGTGGGACTCCGCAGTTAATTTCTGTGGGTTCAGAGAGGAAGAGCGGGACCAGGTTCATGATTGGAATAGTGCAGCAGGTGCCGTGGCACAGGGGCAAACAACTTTAGGAAACCCACTGAACACAGTTTTACTAATAAACAACCAGTCACACGTGCAATTAACTTGCAGGCACTAGGGTTATGATTTGAATGGTGTAGCAGGTGCAGTAGCACAGGTGTCAAAAGGTCTAGGAAACCCACTGAACACTGATTATTGCTATATTTTACCAGTAATCAAGCAGTCACAAGTGCAGTTGCCTTGCCGGCACTAGGGTCATGATTTGAATTGTACAGCAGCTGCAGTGGCACAGGAGCCAAAAGGGTATAGGAAACACACTGAACATCAATTATTGCTACTAAACGAGAAGCCAGGAGTGCTTTTTTGGTTCTTTTGTAACCATTGCTCCCAAAGTAACACATAGCCTAAAACATCACTGTAATAAAAGCTGTAACCTATTGGACTTTTCTGTCTACATACAACTTATGTTACATCCAGCACATTTATATGACACATTTTCACAGTTTTTGCATGGTCCTAAAATGCTTTTGAATCTGGACATGCTAACACCTTGGCAAGGGCATTTTCCCTTCTATAACATTAGTACATCAATCACTATATAAACACTTACCATATGGCATTCCATACCAAGCATCGGCAAAGCCAATAGATCTCACCTATTAGAGAACTATTGGCTTTGCCAATGTTTCTTTACCCATATTAAACAGCAGCAGTAGCTTCAGTGCAGCATAACAGAAAATAAAAAAGTGCTATCACACAGACAAAGCTGGCTGTATCATACAGCTTTTTTATATCACTTTCAGCCATTTGCAACGTAGCTGAAAAACATTATCAAAGGCAATAAATCTCACATGGGCAAGACCTATTGGCTTTGCCAATGCTTGTTATGGTCTGGCTGCCGGTGCAGCTGTCACCAGACACTTATATGAGCACCGCTAGAGAGGGCTTTGGCCTCGCCCACATGCTGGGAGCCAGGAGTACATATTTTGATTGGGCAGAAGATGTGCTTCCACAAAAAAAGTTTGCCCTCCATGCAGCTGTGATCATTTTGTTTGTTTATACAGCTACCTGAGCTTGAACTTTCAGGGGCAAACACATGACACTGTAATGCTATTAAAGTGTCTTAGATAAATGGATACATTATGAAGTATTTCTGTGGCAGCCGCATAGATGGAAGGAGGGCAATCATTAACTTACATGGATGTTTAGGTCTGGCTTGAAAGTGTAATTGTTACCTGACCTTTTAACCTAGAGAAAT
This sequence comes from Lissotriton helveticus, assembly GCF_964261635.1. Lineage (NCBI taxonomy): Eukaryota > Metazoa > Chordata > Amphibia > Caudata > Salamandridae > Lissotriton > Lissotriton helveticus. The sequence goes on from NC_136070.1 coordinate 841,246,279, forward strand.
ACTATTCTACAGTTCTTTGCTTCCACACAATTACATATAAATCCCAATGCTATTTACTTGCAATGTTTACATTACCATATAACATTCTTTTTTTTAAAGCCAAAACCACTGCCATTGCCAATGCTTGTCTCTTTAGGACATGATCTTGTCTCAAGCTCTTTTCTGTAATACAGGGAGAGTGAAAAGGCATCCTGCGATAGGTCAAAGAGGCAACCTCGATGTTAAGCTTTGTTCAACCTCTGCAGTCCACCTCCCTGTTTTGGTACCCTTGTTTATTTGTCTTGTTTAACAGGATTCCACCCAAGCCCCTGCATCTTTTTACGGTGTACATATATGCCCCACCATGCCCTCACTTCTCACTTTTTGTTCACTGCCTCACAAGGTGTATTACACAGAAAAAACACACTCGTTTGTCAGTTATAACTTAAAAGTTTGCTGAAGACTCCACACCCTTTCTTTTAGATTCTATTGTGTGGTAAGTCTATTCTGTTTGTACATCAGTGGGCATCAGTGCCCCTTGGGTTATTCTCCTATATATAAGAGTGGGGATACTGAGATGTATACAGTGGCCCTAAAAGTTATTAATTATACTGTAAGCTGTTGCATCTACTTTATAAGGTATACATATGTAAATGTAAATGTAAATTGATACTTGTATAGCGCACTACTCACCCGCAAGGGTCACAAGGCGCTTGTACGAATACCGCTGTGGAACCCATCCTGGCTTTCCCTGTGAGGTGTCCACTCCTGGGCACCCCCAAGGTGGAGGCCAGGCATCCTTAGCGTTGTGGGGGCCGTAGCATTGTGGGGACCATAGAAAGACTTCATTACCAATGGCACAGACAATGTGACTGTATGTTTATTCCCTCATGATACCTACAACAGATAAATATTTGGCTAACTTGGGGGCTCTAGGTGGCGCAAAAGCAATATGGCCGCACACGAGTGAGGCTCCTGCAGCCCAGCGTATTAATCCTAGAATTTATCCTGCTCGGCGACATCCAGAGCCTCTAAGTGCACCAACTGGAAGAAGTAACCCCCCACCAGCCTCGCTGCAAAAATCAGGGTGAATGGACCTACCTTGCTCCTGATCTGACCCGCGGGGACTCTGGTCAGGATATTGTGGGGGTCGGCGTGGAGGGGCTGAGGCGGCCACTGCACCCAATTGAGGCCGCTGCTGCGCCGGAGGCATCTAGGCCAGGTGCCGAAGGACGCGTGGCGGCGAAAGGAGCGACCTCCCTGTGGACTGTCTGGTGGCAAACAATGAGCGGCACTTGGTGGTGAGTGCAGGTGCTGAGTGGTGGCAGAAGGAGGTCGGCGTTGCGGTGGCCGGGCGGCAACTTGGGAGACGTGTGCCGGGGAGTGTTGTGTGCCACTGCGGACCCGCTATGGCTGTGAAGATGGGAGTGTCAGGCTGCTGGGGTCGTAGCGTGCGCCTGGGGCAATACGGGAGAGCCAACGTCCCCTCGAGCGTTCCGCTGGCGGGAGGAGACATCACCGCGGCGCCCCCGTGCACTGGGAGCTGAACCTGAGAAAGCCACGATGACTGTGAACACTGCCGCGGCCGCCCCCCCCCCCCTGCTACATCGCTGATCACGGGACAGAGAGGCGCCACAATTTACAGTTGGCGCTTGTACGACTGATTGCACACCTGGATACTGCTGCAGCTATGGGGTTGCTGCCATTTCCAAATTGATCTGCTACGGGGTACCCTTTTATTTTATTTTACAAATATAGGAGGCAGGAAATCCACCCGAGGGCCCTACATGCCGCTATTAAATGGAGGGGTCGAAGTAGCACTCTCCTGGGAGCGACTTTGTGGTGGGGGAAGCTGCATATGCTGTGTAATTTACAAAGACCGGTGCCTGAACTCTTTAGCCTGGGAGAATAAGGCTCTAGCACGACGCCTGGCGCCTTGACTGGTTGGCACACTGCTTCTGAGCCGCTGCACTATTAGCTTGTGCTACTGAGGGCTATTGTGAGCCGGGATTTGGGACTGAAGCAGCTGCTCTATACTGTGTTTGAGGACGCCCCCACTGAACAGGTGCATCCTGGACTGTGAATAGGTGCTGGAGGAAGGTGTGCACTGTCGGCTTTGTGGCGCCGCTAGGCCCAAACTAGTGACTCGGAGAGTGTTGACGGGCACAGGCACGGTTGCCACGCAATACCGGTGGTCAGCTGGAGCATAGACAAAGGCGCAGCTGGCTGGACCCCCCACCACTTTGCTATCATGGGGAAACCAGATACTAGACAGCCGAAGCTAAATTTTGAAGCTGCAAAGAAAGGAACCCGCGGCACGCACGATGAGCGAGACCCAGCTGGAGGAGGGGAGGCTCAGAGTACTACCACAACACAAGCTGCTGATGTGCAGAGCATACTGCAAGAAGTCCGGCAAGGATTTGCCTCTATTGTGGATAAAGTTGATCGTATGTGTTCTCGCATGGACGCAATAGCTCACAAGTTAGAGGGGCATGAGGACCGAATTAAGGAAACAGAGATACGAATTTCGGCCGCAGAAGGCTCTACATCCAGGAATACCACACAGATTGCCCACATGGATAAGCTGCTAAAAATAATCACCGCAAAGAATGAGGATTTAGAAGCGTGCAGGAGGCGCAATAATATTTGCGTGATTGGCATTCCGGAGTCCACAAATACGGGGCGAATGGAGGAATATGTCGAAAGAATGCTGGTGGCGGCGATAGGAGCTGAATCCTTTCCAAACCAATTTTATAGTGGAGCGGGCCCACTGGGCCGTGTCAGCCCCCTGGGAGCACTCTGCGACCCATCATAGTAAGGTTACTGAACTATAGAGACCGTGATGTGGCCCTACGCGCAGCAAGAAGTAAGCAAACACTGTTGTATGAAGGGAACACATTTTCCATTTATCGAGATTTTACGCCGGTAGTGCAAGAGGAGCGCCGCAAGTTTCTGGATGCTAAAAGCAAGTTGAGGAAGGCGCAAATTGATTACGCACTTTTGTATCCGGCGCGTCTTAGGGTCACGCACCAGGGTAAACTGAGGTTTTTTACCAAGCCACAGCAGGTGGAGGAATTCCTCAAACATGTCAGACGCACAAAACATGCTGACGGCGAGTTGACGGCGTCTCAATAATCCATGTTGACTGGGGCCGAGGATGACTTACAATAAAAGAGATCTTCACCGCTGCTATTTAGTAATGATACGATTTTGGAGGTGCAGTGGGGTGCGCGACTGGCTGAAGTGTTAAAATGCGCATGGGAGGTTTTGTAGCATGTGCGCTGAGATATGTCTTCTGGCGCTGGGCACCCTCTGCCCCCAGAGCCCGGGCGTTCCACCTTCAGAGAACTCTGAGGGCGCAGAGGTCTCTGTACTGCCACCTAGAAATAGCCCCCGAAGGGAGTTCCCCCCAGTTTTATTCACTGCACGATGAATGCAGGGATAGTAGGGCTGTTTCCGTTCTTTGTTGGTTTGGGGGAAGCGAGGGGTGGGTGGGGAACTAGTACTTTCATGTTGGGGCTGCTTCAGTGGGTGGAGGGGGGACATGGTGGGGCAAGTTTCATATGTTGTATAGAAGGACTGCAACAGGAAAGTTCTCTCAATGTTATTATGGGAGTTGATGACAAGTTACTGGCGGAGCATCATGGGCATATTACAATACCATCAGGTACTAGAGTACACAGGAAGGGCTGCATTCATTGGATAATATGTAGGATGATAACAGAGGCTGGTGATTATGGCTAATGTTGATGTTGGGACATTGAACATCATGACATGGAATGTTCGATGGTTGGGAGATCCTAGGAAAAAGTGGCAAATTTTGGCTTACTTGGACAGACATCATACGCATATAGCTATGCTGCAGGAAACACATTTTGTGCCTCAGAGGCCAAATAACTTTGCCAGTAAATGGGCAGAGCACAGAATCTTCTCCTCATATTCCTCGTATGCAAGGGGTACAGCGATCCTAATAAGAAAACATGTACCGTTCCACCTGGCGGGTGCGGCATGGGACTCACAGGGTCGCTAATGTCTTACTTGGGGTAGGATGGGGACTGTCTCTGTTACACTGGCCTGTTGCTATGGGCCTAATATCGATGACCCAGATTTTTTCACCTTGCTGTGGGCCAAGATATTTGAAGTGAGCTCTAGTCACATTATATGGGGTGGCGACTTTAAAATAACGTTTAATCCTGTGGTGGATAGGTCGCAGCCGGCCCCGCATCATTACACCAAAGCACAATACATATTGCAGGGCACCATAGCTGCATATCAGCTGATAGATGCATGGCGACATATGCACCCGCATGCTCAGGAGGGAACACACTTCACTGCGCAGGCAGCACCTTGGGCAAGGTTGAACTATTGGCTTCTGTCCAGAGGGCTAGGACCTGCATTAACACAGGTGAGACATTTGGCCAGAACTTATTCAGACCACGCACCGGTGGAGCTCACTCTGTCATGTTCTGAATTCAATACACCACGCACTCCTTGGCGGCTGTATGCCCCTAGCTTATTAGACACTGTTTTTCAGGAAGAACTGCGAGAGGAAGTGCAGGATTTCTTTACGCGCAATAAGGGAACTGTAGACAGTGTGGAAAATATTTGGGAGGCATTCAAGGTCACAATACATGGGTTTTGCATCTCAAAGGGATTGGGGGTTCTTAAAGACATAACTAACGCTCTAAATAAGTTGGAGCTACAACTTAAGGCGCGGGAGACGGAGCTGGCCTCAAGCCCGAGGCCCGCCACTCAAACTCAGTTTCGTGATACACTTACGGAATTTCTGGACACCGCGCAACGCGAGGCACGATTTAGGAATAAATACTGGGTGGCTCGATGTTATGGTGAGGGGGAGAGGCCTGGTAAAGCTTTAGCACAAGTAGTCCGACAACCTCGTTACTCTGGATATGTGTTGGAGATTGAAGACCTGGATGGGATGGGTTACCGCGATACGGCCACCATACTGAACGCCTTTACGGGGCATTATTCCCGTTTGTACACCACGCAGAGTGGGGATGCCTTAGATCTAGATACCTACTTGGGTGATGTGGTGCTGGGCTGGCTTAGCGACGTACAACGTACTTTTCTATGTGCCCCATTTGAATTGGATGAGGTCAGGGAGGCAATTATGGGTATGCAATCGGGTAAAGCCACTGGGACGGATGGAATTCCAGTGGAATTCTATAAAACATATAAAGACTTAATGGCCCCTATTTTGCGTGAAGTATATGGAGAATCTTTTGAGGTGGGGTCTCTTCCCACATCCATGAGGGAGGCACTCATAATCTCCCTGCTGAAGCCAGAGAAATCCCCCCAAAATTGCGACTCATATAGGCCACTTTCTCTACTGAATTGTGATGCTAAAATCTTAGCAAAAATCATTGCTAACAGGCTGAGCCTGCTAATGGAACATCTGATTCTACCTGATCAGTCAGGATTTGTGCTCGGGAGAGCTACCTCCCATAATTTAAGAACACTTTTTGCTATCCTAAATGATGTCACGCCAGATTTGCCCATGGCTGAGTTTTTTTTGGATGCCACGAAGGCTTTCGATGCAATTGAGTGTGACTATATATTTGGGGTGATGCTGCGAATGAGGTTCCCTCCCCTCTTACTCTCTTGGATTAGGCTATTATATCAGTCACCGGTAGCTAAGGTTCTTATTAATGGGTGCACGTCCCAGACGTTCCAAATTACTAGAGGTACGTGGCAGGGCTGCCCACTCTCCCCCCTGCTTTTTGACATTGCAGTAGAACCACTGGCAGCGAAACTGCGAAAGCACCATAAAGAAAAGGCACTGCGATGTAACATGCGGCAGATACTTATATCATTATATGCTGATGATATTACCCTGTATATCCGTGACCCTCAGCAAAATCTGAATACACTGCTCAGAGAATTTATAGTGTTTGGGAGACTATCGGGGATCCAGATAAATTGGGGGAAATCGAGTATCTTCCCACTGACGAATGCGACAGCTCGATTCCCGCTGGATTATCCATTAGAATGGTGCAATGGGGAGTAACGATGTCTAGATATTCACCTCACTAAGGACAGAGAGGAGCTTATGAGGTTTAACTATGGCACCACCATGACTCATATAGCGGCAATGTTACCCGCTGGATTGCGCTGCCTTTTTCCATGGCAGGAAGGGCATCCTTAATCAAAATGGTAATGCTTCCCCAACTGCTTTATCTCTTTTTAAATATTCCATACTACCCAGGGACTTTCTTTTTTAAAACTTTACAGGCGGAGATGACGAGACTGGTGTGGGGAGGTAAACTGCCTAGGTTGCAATGGAATGTCCTTATCAGGCCATATTCACAAGGAGGGTTTGGGACCCCAAATTTTGAACTTTATTACACTAGCGCACAGGCCCTTTATGCTTGGTTCTGGGTGACACAGCCGCGATATGCCCCTCAAGTCGTGGCGGAACATTGGCTGGCATATCCCATTCCCATTGACGGCATACTGTACGAACCTGCTGGTGCTAGAGAAAGAATGCCGACTACCCTAACTTGTACTACGACGGCGTGGCAACGCATAGGACTCATGCTGAATACCACCTTTCTATATTCTCCACTATTGCCCTTACTTATCACCCGGATATGCCCCTCCTTCAAGAGACAATCTTTCATAAATTTAAAGAGCGTAATCACATCAGTACCTGGGGGGACCTATACCAGGATGGCCTTTTTCGCACAGCTGAGCACATATTGCCGGGGCGGCAACACACGCCACTTGACCTTTTTCTTTACATTCGTCTTAGACAGGGGATGCGGTCTCTCACCCCGGAATTTCCAAATGAGCCACAGGTTCTAACGCCACTGCAGCTAGCACTTAAGAGTACATCAGCTAAACACCTTGTCTCCTTGATATATAGGACAGTGCACACACAGAGGGATTTACCGGCTACGACATCTCGCGCTCGTTGGAGTGAGGAGCAGGGGTAGGACCTGACAGATGTTCAGTGGGAATTCTGCTGCTCACAAACAGAGCGGGTATCGGTCAGCAGCAGGCTCCGCATTATACACTATAAATTCCTACATAGAATGTATTACACCCCAGTCAGGCTGCACAGATATCGTCTACGAGAAACAGACAGGTGTGACAGATGGAAGGCCTTGAAGCGGATTTTCTGCATCTGGCTTGGGAATGCCCGAAGGTGAATGAATATTGGGGGGGAGTGTTTGCAGCCCTGACGGAGATGGTAAATACACGAGTTGAGCCCACCCCACTTATGGCTCTACTGGGCTACGTCAAACCCCTGGCAGCGGTGCATCTTCAATATGTCGCTTTTGTGCTACTTATGGCTAAAAGACGTGTAGCCTGCCGCTGGGGTAGAGGGCGGGCGCCAAAATTTAAGGAGTGGATTGATGACTTAGTTCATTGCCAGGAGCGTCTGGCCACACATGCTGAACTGCTGTAGAGCGCATCGCGTCCTAGGGACATATGGGCCCCCTTGACATGTTACCTATTGCCTCACCCAAGAGACTTGTAGCACGCTCAAGTAGGCAACACCATGCACTGGAGCACCCGGGGGACGGCGTGTTGACATGGGTCATTCTACCATGATTGCTGGGTGAGATGGGGACCTGCTGTAATGTCTATAAATGCTGGAAATGTGAACTATGTATATTGAATTGCCACATGCACAATTGCCTCTTACCTAGATGTTCTCACGTTGAAGGATGCTGATAAGCTGTAATCCGAACTCTAAAGCTATGTATCTTTTAGACTGCAGTCATGACCAACTGTGTAGTGATATATGTATGATGAAGCCATTGCTGTTGGATGTATGAATATAAAAAATCAATAAAAAGAATTAAAAAAATATATATATATATATTTGGCTAACTTGTTTTCTGATAGAGACCTGTCTGTTGGATATGCTCTTCATGCTTTGAGAAACTGAAAACCTGTATCATCTCAGAAGGTTTATCTTTGGAAACCAGTGTCAAAAGTTCTACAAAATGCAGTGTTTCCACCAGAGATCACTGGGGGTGATGGAACAATTCCACTATGGGACCGTGAACAACTCAATAACAATTAAGTTAATATTCAGAAGCGACAAGGTAATGTTTATTTATTTTGAGGCCACAACATTTTTATTTTGTGCTGAAATTTATTGACAATTGTGAGTGATATGTTTATCTAGCTTTTTAAAAATAACTTTCAGTAAATGTAATATTGTTTATCCTCAATGCAACTATAATCTACACATTTATATTCTGTTAGGCTCTCTTGCAGACTTTTATTTATTTATTTATATCACTTGTCTCAAGGGTCCAAAGAAGGGGCCATCCCTAAAAGGAAGCGGGTTTATAATAAGAAGGATGGGAACAAAGCTAAACTAGCAAAGTTACAGAACGATAGCAATCCACCAGCTAGGCCAACGGTGGGGCTAAAAGTTTCTGCTAACGCGTCGGATGTCTTAACTATACCCCCCCCTGTTATTCAGCCCGGCAATTACTTGTCCATTGAAAGCCTGGGAGTGCTATTTAAATCTATTTTATTCCCCTTAGAAGCTAAAATGGAGAAAATTGAACTTAGATTGGCAAATATTTAGAAAGTTACATCTGCTTTATTAGCAAACTCAAGTATGACCAATAAGCCGAGCGTAGCCCCAATTTCTGTATGCCAGACTGGGGGGATATCTTCTCCAATAGATGGTGGAGCCCCTATTCTTAATCCTAGATTGCCGGGTCCACCAGGCTTTAACCCTGTATATCAGGCACCCCCTAAGCAGACTCCAGCCCCCTTGCCTAGTGGTAGTGATAATCAGGGGAATGCTGACGATTGTTACCTTGCACCGCCGGCGTTAGTAAAAGAGCATAGAGTTAATAGACAACATCTACCAGACCTCCCACCCGAAGCAAATCGTTTTATGGTGGTTTTGGTGGGTGCCCCTGCTTTAGAAGAGGGGGAAGAAGAATCTTTTAGCTCTCTAAAAAATAAGGTAGTCAGATGGCTAAATTGGAATAGACCTTTGCCGGCTCATTTACATATCGAAATTATCAAGGTAAGAAGGTTGCCTTGGTTGGGTAAGACAGCTAAGACTATAAATGGGGACTGTATAACAGTTAGTTTTAGAGACCCCCGAACTGTCTCCCATATTTGTGCTGGTTTCAATAGGTCATTTGACTCCACCATCCAGACACTGCCATTGTCCTTCTTTTTCCCCCCTAACTCTATGGCTTATGGAAGAGGTATGGATGATTGGACAAGGGTTGAGGGGAGGGGAAGAAACAGAAGATTCGAAGGTAGACCAGCCCCTATGCCAACCCGTGTCCCCTTTTGCGATTATAATCGCTTTAGTTGTCTTGATGCAGTAGACTGACTACCCCCTGTTGCCCAGTTGTCACCAATGGGAGGAATCCCAGTTTTTATTAAAGAGACTTTGGTGGGAATTATCGACCTTTCTGAGCATGACCCTACGGAGTATTCGCCAGTGGCTGTAGTCCAACCAGGGATAAAAAAACAGTTGGTTTCTACTACCCCTTTGTGTGATAACCTTGTGGAGCACTTGCCAATGACCATAGTACAACCAAGGACAAGCAGTGATAAACGATCCTGTAGTCTAGAGGCCTTTTCACAAAAAGCACCTCCTCCTGTGCCCTTAGGAGAGTTTATAGGTGTGGAGAACGGCCTTCATGGTATTGGGTATAAACTAGTGAGCTGGAATATCGCCGGTTGGCGAAAAAAGGAAGAGACTCTTGGTTGGAGGGAATCTGTTACCAGTTACGACATACTCCGCCTCCAAGAAACGTGGTCTACGGTAGAGATACATTTTGATGGGTATGTGTCTTATAATTGTTTAGCGCAGGAATCAACCATGGGCAGGGCAAAAGGTGGGCTGGTGATTCTATTGTCTGTGAACCTTCCGGTACGAGTAAGATCCCATACTATTATTGGATTCCATTCACAAGTGCTCTGGTTGCAACAAAGTGGGGGTCGAAATATTTTGCTTATTAACCATTATAATAATGTGTTCGACTACTCATGCTCCACAGTAGTTAATGAACTGGAGACAGCAGTTGAGAAAGTCTGTAGGGCCAATCATGCCCCTTTTGATATTATTTTGGGGGGGGGATTTTAATATCCGTACATGCCCCTTTTCGTTTATGAATGTCTGCGGTTTTGATGGGGCAGGTGGGGAGGACCGGGCTCACTTTATCCATACCCCATATGGAGAGTCTCTTAATACATTTATGCTGAAATTAGATCTGCTAATTCACCAGCCGGCAAATGATAGCGAGGGCAATATTATCCCTACCTTTGTAGGGAGGAACTCAGCTTCTGTTATTGACTATCTGATGGTTTCAGTTAATATCAGCTCTCTCTGTACAATCCCGGAAATTGTCGATGTGGGCCTTAGTGACCATAACGGCATCACTATGTTTACGTTAATCTGGGGGAGGAAGGCTCAAGCCACCCGAAGGACTGTTGCTGAAATAATTCCCTGTAGACAGAACGGCATCAGGATTAAATGGTGCGGGGATAACTCAGAGCAATTGCTGACTAAAATTGTGGTAGCTAGTCTCCAAGAGTTGCAACGCTGTCTAGACGTTAATACAGGTGCATCATGTATCGTTGATGAATTTGAGAAATTAAACAACATTATCAAAAGGACTTTAACTATTACCAAGGCCAGTAGTACTAGGAAGACTGTAGGCTGGTTCGATGGGACCTGTACGAAGTCCTTACGATAATTAAAGAAACCTCTCTCAAACTCTCCTAGGGATAGGGAAGTTGTTAAATCTCTTAGGACAACCTATAAACACCATCTGAATCGTAGGAAGCAGGAGTTAAGGGAGGAAGCTTGGGGCAATCTCTCAAAAGCGGCTGAGCTCCGGGACAGTAAGCTTTTCTGGATTACTGTAAACAGCCCTTTCCTCCAGAAAGAGGAATTCCCTGTATTATCTGCCCAGGTTAGTGAGGAAAGCTGGGTTTTGTACTTCACTGGTATCTTTAACCCGGGCGGGGATGATTTTACATGTTCTGGGGCCGTAGTATTCGGTCCAAATTTACCCCTCATAATCACAACACTAGAGGTAGACAACGCTATTCGGAATAGTAAGGGAGGGAAGGCCCCTGGACCCGACGGGGTGCCGGTCGACTTGTATAAAGCGGATCCATTGTTATGGGGCCCTCTCTTGACCCAGGTTTTCAATGCGGCAGTTAAGGAATGCACTCCATCTACTTGGGGTGAGTCTATAATTATACCAATCCATAAGAAGGGAGATAGAGGTGAGGCTAAGAAATATTGCCCTATCTCCCTTCTAGGCTCATCCCTGAAAATAATGAGCAGGGTGCTCTTGCTGCGACTGGAAGAGTGGGCAGAGGTTAATGGTATCCTTGCGGATTCCGAATTTGGGTTCCGCAAGGGCCTTGGTACCATCGAGCAGTGTATTAATTTAGATTTAATTATTGGTAAATACACCCGAGCCAAGCAGGGCTCGTTATTCCTCTGTTTTGCGGACCTTTCCAGCGCTTTTGATCTGGTGGATCATGCTCTATTGTGGACTACACTGCTTGATCTGGGCGCCCCAGCTGCAATTATTTATTTTCTGGCCAGACTGTACAGTAAGTTGTCGGCCCAGATTCGATTTGGCCAAGCCGGGGAATGCACCAATAACATCCAGGTCAAATCAGGTATTAGGCAGGGTTGTCTCCTTGCCCCACTCCTTTTCTCCCTTTTCATTAATGCCATGGACTCCGAGCTGAAACTGGTTAATGCTGATGCACCGCTTGTTGAGGGCCAAGCGATCCCCATAATGCTCTATGTAGACAACACTGTTCTATTATCAAGAACACCTGTCGGTCTGCAGAGATTAATGGACAGTTTTCTTGATTTTATAAAGGGGAGGAAACTATAAATTAATAATTTGAAAACTTTTATCATGGCTTGTGGGAAGAAGGTAAAGAAGTTAAGATCATTCCAGTTTAAGGACCAAAAAATTGAAGTGGTGGATAAATTCTGTTATTTAGGGATTACTTTTAGTAGCAGTGGTATGTGGGCACCGGAGATACTTAATATTAAGGCTAAGATGGGTAAGGGTGCTTCTGGTGTTTTTAAATTTGCCTCTAAAATCGGAAGGCGTCGTATATATGACATGTTGTATGTATACCGACATAGATGTGCTTCAGTGGCACTCTATGGTTCGGGTGTTTGGGGACATTGTCGCCACGGGGATCTGCAGGTGGCGGAAAATGACTTTTTAAACAGGCTTCTTTGTCTCCCAACCTCAGCTTCCAATGAGTTGGTTCATCAAGAAGTTGGGTTGGATTTTTTGACTGATCTAATAGGATTGAGACCACTATTAGCCTGGAGGTCCATCTGGGCCAAGGATGAAACAGGTTTCACTAGGAGAATCATTAATGACTGCCTCCGCTTGGAAAAATATAGTCTGATCCCACGGCTCAAATACGTTATAACATCATATAGAGACATGTTCGATACGGATGTTTTTTTGGACCCAGCTAGCGCCACTGATATTTCCAAACAGGAGCTAAAACATGCCTATCTGGGGGTTAAAGCAAAATTGCGTAGTGAAGCGAGCCGCCAGCTTGTAACACATCAATTTTATCATTCTAATAACTCGGCAGGCCATGGCTTTTCAAAGTATTTAAAAGTGGTCACTAAGCAATCTCACCAGTATGTCCTTACCAGACTACGATTAGGCATCGTTCATAATCTGGTGGCTTTCCCCCTGATAAAAAAGTATACGTGAATCCCCTGCCCATGCGACGGGACTTCTAGCTTATTTGTCCTCTGTATTTGTATCTCCGTATCGCTTACCTTAAACCCCTTTTTAAAAAATACTCTGTGTCTACTGTTAAAACCGCCATGAGGTTTTTATTCGCACTTGATGTACGGGACGTGTGTTTCTTTACAGCAACATTTATTCTGAAATCCGTGTCCGCCAGGAAAAGTATGGAATTTATAACCCAACTGTGAATGTACTGTTTTTACATAAATTAGCTGCTATTTGCTGACTTGTTACCTCTCCCTTTTCCATGATTGTATTGAACCCCCAATTTTAAATTTTTTTAAGTTGTTATGTAATTCTGATGTAATTTTTTGTGCGCTTTTATGATTGTTTTTTCTAAATGATCGAATAAAGCTTGTGAACTGAACTGATATCACTTGTAGAGCGCACTATCACCTTGCAGGCATCCTGGCGCTGACATTCAAATGTGCACAATTTATGGATATGCCCCGGAACTGACAGCAAATCTAGACTTTGGGGAACAGCCAGGTTTTTAATCTCTTTCTAAAGGGGAGAAGATCCCTAACTTGTCTCAATTCCAGTGGAAGCTCATTCCATAATCTGGCGGCTGATACACCAAAGGCTCTGCCCCCTGATTTTACTTTCTTGAATCTCGGTATTTTCACCAGTCTGGCTGAAGAGGAGCGCAGGCTTCTCCCTGGTATGTACCATTCTAACTTTCTCTGCATAGATGCAGGTCCAGTCCCTTGCAGGGCCTTGAACACTCAGCAGAGAGACTTAAACTGGATTCTTTGTCTTATCGGTAGCCAATGCAGGTCCGCCAAGGCCAATGAGGAGGAAGACCCTCTGGGCCATCGTAAGGCAAGCTTGGCTGCTGTTGACTGAATCCTCTAAAGTCTGTCTAAAAGATATTTCGGGGACTCTAACAGCAGCGTGTTGCAGTAATCTAATCTTCTTAATATAGTACTTTGTACTACTAGCGCTCGCGCATGGGGTGGCAACAGGGGGAAAATCTTCTGCAAAGTTCTAATAACGGTACAACAGCTTCCCACCGTTTTGTTAACCTGAGCCTCCAACGTTAGTTTGTTATTATTATTAATGAGTTTTGTATCACGCGTGGTTACCCTTGGGCATCCCAGCGCTTGTCCAGAAAGAGCAGCCCTAACAGAGACGACTCATTAAGCAGGGAACAGGTAAGTCTTTAAAAATTTACGAAATCGTAAGGTGCCGGTTTCAGAACGCAAGGCAAGCGGAAGTGAATTCCACAGAGCAGCCACATTGACAGAGAATCTTCTGCCACCGGACCTGGCCTTTCTTACTCTCGCGACTTGCAGGAGATGTTGGTGGTCTGAGCGAAGAGCGCGGGGAGCCTTGTAGGGTTGAACCATACCACGAAGGATGGGTGGCTCTTTCCCCTGCAAGATTTTATGGGCCATGCAGAGTGCCTTAAACTTCACCCTCTCTCTGACTGGAAGCCAGTGAAGCGCCTTCAGCGCCGGACGGGCTGATTGCCACCTGGGAAGGTCTGTCAGAAGCCTGGCAGCGGCATTTTGTACTTGCTGCAGTTTGTTCAGAGTAGATTCTGGCACCCCCAGGAACAGCGCGTTACTGTAATCCAGCCGGGAGATGATGAGCCCCTGGATTAGTAGCCTCCTGGTGGCCGTCGGGAGGAGGGGTAAGATCTTCCGGGCTGATCGGAGCAGGATAAAGCACACGCCTGCGGTCTTTTTGGCGTGTGACTTAAAGGAAAGGTCCTGCTCCAGCCACACCCCCAAGCTCTTAATCTCCTGTTTAGGGGTAGGTGGCACTCCCAGACAGCTGGGCCAGCTGCTTAGGGACAGGTAAGGAGAAGAGTTCCCCAACATCATCAGTTCGGTTTTAGAACCATTGAGTTTGAGGGCTGAGTTGCCCCTCCAGGTAAAAATCTTAGTGTATTAAGCATGACGCCCAGGTTCCGAACCTTCTCCACCGGCCTCAGTGGGGAAACAACCTTTACAACGCAACTTTTACAACGCACTACCATTACAACAAAACTTTTACAACGCAACATCCATTACAACGCAACCATTACAACGCATGACACTACAACGCACACCACTACAACGCATGTCATTACAACTCAGTCGTTACAACGCATACCATTACAACGCATACCATTACCATCCAACACTTACCCTACTGTTGCACCCCCTGGAGTTAGAATAGTAATTTTTACCCCTACACTATCCAACACTTGCCCTACGGTACGCCCCCTGGAGTTAGAATAGTAGTTTTTACCCTACACTATCCAACACTTACCATACTGTTGCACCCTTGGAGTTAGAATAGTACATTTTACCCCTACACTATCCAATACTTACCAAACATGCAATGTAATGTAATGCGTTGTAATGGTATGCGTTGTAATGGAATGCGTTGTAAATGTAGTTTTTAAAATTTCGTTGTAATGGCATGCGTTGTAATGGAATGCGTTGTAATGGATGTTGCGTTGTAAAAAATGCGTTGTAAAGGTGTGCGTTGTAAAAGTGTACGTTGTAATGTCATACATCCGCCTCAGTGCAGTTGGTGTATCTAAGGGCCAGAAATTTCCAGGGAGCACAGAAGGAACCTTCCCCACTGAACAATAGAGGACCTCAGTCTTTCCAGCAATTAATTGCAATGAGTTTTCCCTCAACCAATGAGCTGTAGCCCGCAGGCAGCCATGAAACACTTCCAGAGATGCCGACTGATCTCCCTCTAAGGAGAGAATCAGTTGCGTGTCATCTGCATAATTTACGATGTTAATGTTATGCACGCTTATGATCGCTATCAGGGGTTTCATGTAAATTTTAAATAAGAATGGGCTAATTGCGGAGCCCTGAGGTACGCCATGTGTGATGTTGGTAAAGCCAGATTGGTAAGGAGGGAGGGCCACCGCTAGTCTCCTTCCTGAAAGAAAGGATTGAAACCAACTCAAAGCAAGGCCAGTAAGGCCAGTCACCCCTACCTCCCTCAGCCTCCTCAGCAGGATGGCATGGTTGACCGTGTCGAATGCGGCAGACAGGTCAAGCTAAATAAGAACTGTTGCTTGACCTCTGTCTGCCCGCATCTGTAGCTCATCCATCACGGTCACCAAGGCAATCTCAGTGCCATGAGCAGGCCGGAAGCCAAATTGTACATCCTCTAAGGTTTTATTAATTTCCAGAAGTTTTGTAAGTGAGCTTCCAACTACTCTTTCTACAATTTTGGCAGGAATAGGCAAAAGGGAAATAGGCCTATAGTTGTTGGGGCTGGCAGGGTCCAGCGAGGGCTTCTTTAAAAGGGGTGTCACCAGTGCCTGTTTCCACAGGAACGGGACCACTCCACTAAGAAGGGACTGATTGCAGATTAGCCGAAGTGTAGGGAACAGCTCTGCTTCCAACTCTTTCCAAATTTTCTGTGGCAGAGGATCCAAAGGTGATCGAAAGAAATACCTAGAGCCACCCTACCAAAATCCTCTACTGACAGTGTCACAAACTCAGTTAGACTATTGATAGACTGATTCTCTGAGCCTCTGGTTGTGGCATCAGTACCACTCATAAAGCTGCCACTGAGACCGTTGATTTCTATGGTTTCTGACTCAGATTGCCAAGAATCCCCATCAAGGTCTTCATTGATAGTTTTAATGTTATCATTGAAAAACCTAGCCAGACTATCACATAAGTCTTGGGAGGGAGGTGTCTGATTATTTGTGAAGTCAAGACTAATTAAAGTGTTCAATATATTAAAAATGCTTCTCGATCTATTAAAAGCATTCAGGAAAATATTGGAAAATAATCTGCTTTGGCCATATTTATTTCTTTATTATAGCACACAATCATAGTTTTCCAAATATGTTTATCCTTGTCGTCATATCCCCTTCTTCACTTTCTCTCCGCCTGTTTACAACAAGTTTCAATTTTTTTAGTTTGTCATTAAACCAGGGGGCCGATGGTCTACCCCCTTGCTTGTGATATTTTAGTGGAGCAATTGAGTCCAATACAGAAGTTATCTGTGAGCAGAGAGTTGCATAATTCTCCTCCACCTGCTTGTCTAGCGAAAAAGCAGTCCTCCAGATGAAACACAGGGGTTGACCCTCTCTTTCTTAGGAGAGCCTTCCAGTCCCTGCTAACATAGTTATTCACAATACTGGCTACCTGATTATTGAAACTGGGCTTATCCACCTGAAATTTAATCAAAAAATGATAGGACCAGTCCATAGGCTGAATATCCACAATATTAAGGACTTGATCCCCTTAGAAGATTAAATCAAGTGTATCTCCTCCCTTATGTGTTGCCTTAGCTACCCGCTGGTATAAGCCAAGGCCTTCGCATGACTGGAGGACATTATTGTAGCCAGAATCAAGGAATCCATTCAACCAAAGATTGAAATCCCCCAAAATCACCAATCTAGTGTGAGTGGTGGCCATGTTAGTAATGATCTCCATCAGCGACTGCTGCTGTTGCACACTAAGAGCCCTGGTAGTCTATAACAGACAATCCCCATCAAGATATGTTGATGAACATCCTTAATGGCAAAACCGAGTTATTCAAATCCTTCGATTGCATCAATAGCTATCGTAGCAATATTCCAGGAATCTTTATAGATCACGCCAACTCCACCTCCCCTCCCACTCGATCTCGGATTATGGCAGATATTATACCCTGGCGGACAGGCCCACCCTGGATCTACCTCACACTCTAAGTTAGTCCGGGTTTCTGTCATGAACATCACGTCCAGTTCTTGGAGTTCCAGCAGCAGCTGAATTTCCACGCTGTGTCTGGGTAGCGATCTTACATTAAGCAACCCAAAAGCCAGAATGCCTTTTTAAAAAAAGTCTGATGTAGGGAATGCAGCTCCTCCAATGTAAATTCACCCCTACCCTTTCCAGACTCACCAATATTACAGAGTTCCACGCTGGTGTATCTTAAAAATCGTCAAGCTCCATCAATTCCCAACATTCCTCCAAAAGGGGCAGCATGGCTGGTGCTGTGCGCGTCCCTAGCGTAGACGTGCGCAGACGGGCGGCGCGTGCATTCGCGCCAGCGTCTCCTGTATGGGAATGTGGCCCCAAAAGCTGTACCGCTAAACTCACAAGATGGCAGGTCCGCTCTAACGGACAGACACCGCAAGGTCAGGCACAAGCAGTCAGCCCCAACAATTACGCAAAGTCCTTTAGACCTCCCAGCAGCAATTGGTTTTAATTTTTTTTTAATTCACAATGTTAATAAAAATTGCTATTATTAATACCCTTTTTCCTTAAAAGTCGATCATTTCAAGTGTTGCTAAAATAACCCCCGAACAGTGCAAATCACAAAAGGTGGTAGCAGCTCCCTGGTAATAAACTTAGCACACATGCCTCAACAGTGTCTTTCAGAGGGACACTACAGCTGAGAGAAGCCAATGTCAGAGCACTAGTGAAGAAGCAACGTTCTAGCCAGACATATGGCCAGCTTACTTTTTTTTTTAAGTAGGCTTCATTCACCACTGCTGCTTTGTTCACACCCAGCAACGATAAACATGTGAGTCATGCTGAAGCCCCTGTTGATACTCCTATCAATACTTTCATTCATTCCTCTTAATCCCAGGCGCATTAAGTTGAGTTATGTGGCAGCAATTCCCTTTTCACAAGTATAAGTTAATTATAGTAGGTCCCTCTTATGCTATTATTCAATTACATTTTATTCGTAGAAGACATTTTCTTGCAAATATGTAAGCATTAAACTTAAGAAAATTGGAATGACTACGACATTTTTATTTTCTGACATTTTTAGCTGTGGTTTCCCCACTAGTTAGGATTGCTCAGGCACTTGGAGGGCCAAAGTACTGGTCTTGGTTGAAAGCACAGATCCACAGAAAATATTCTGGCAAAAAAGGTGGTTCTAATGTGGAGTTTATGAACGTTTCTTGACAAGTCCAGTCTAGCATAAAAACCAAGAAGACATCAGAATCGATGTTTTAATTTAAGAATGGGAATCCAGAAAGATATTGCCTGTCTTTAAACTGTTTTTTCCTCAATTATTTGTTTAATTAATTGTTTATGTGCAGGAAGGGACATCTTCCTTTTACTGTTTCTATGTCGGCTGTACAACGCAACGGACATACAAACAGCAAAAACGAGGAGAAATGAAATATTTCTCCTTGCTGTGCCTGTTTAAGACCAGGTTTTTCCTGGTCTTAATTTTGGCGCTGCCCCACATTAATGCTGCCCTTGTAAATAAGGGGCAGCGTCAAAATCAATGGGTGTTGCTGTGGAACGACCTCCACAGCAACCATTTCCCACCCCTCTCATGCTAAGTATAGCATGAAAGGGGGCCTTATTTACAAGACAGTGTTAAGCCCGTTAAGTAACTTAATGCCGCTTTGTAAATAAGTCAAAGCTCATGTCGCCACAGGAACGTCACTAAAAATGACGTTCCTGGGGCAATAGTGGCTTGTAAATAGTCCCTCAGTCTCTTCATTTACGATGGAAGTGCATTCTAGCCCAGGCCTCTCCTTACGCGCCTATGGCTCACTCAAATCCTAAGGAAATCTAAAAGAAGAATCCGTCCTTGCTCCAAATCCTATTTTGTGTCTTGCAGGCACATTTGTGCATGCCTGTTTGATTTAAATACAACAAACTTTATAAGGGCTTTAAGTGGAATACAAAAAGTGAGGGTCTAAAAGAGGCATTGTCTATTTAACTAAAGGAGTGGCTTAGCTTCATAAACTACATTTTTGTGGTTATCATAGTGTGCCACTCAACCGCTATTGTGGTTCTTCTCTGAGCTTTCTGTTATTGCATCTACAATACAAATTACATACACCTAAAACCAGAAAGGATTTTTGACTTTGTCAATGGCTGTTAGCTGTTTAAGACAAATGTGTAACAATATTTTCTTGTCAATAATATTGAAAATGTTTTAATACTGGGAGATTGTGAATTAAACATTACTGAGGCCTGTGGAAGGAGTAGTGGGCTTGAGAGTGTATTAATCATTGCCTCCATCTGCATATCTTACAACTCATCTTTTGCAGTTCAGCGCTCTTTTCACTCTCTCCTGAATGTACCTCCTCACACCTCCCTCACTTCAGCACTCATCAAACACACAACACACCTACTCACATTTAAGCACTGTATTTTTTACAAATTTTACTGGTCAATTTTGGGGATCACTGAACAACTGGCCCTGCACACTCCACCCACTAAACCAGATTCCCCTCTGATCTGAAAATTAATAGCACAACTATGAGCTGTGGGGAGTCATTGTATTCAACACAACCAACAAGGTCATTCCTCTTACCCTGAAGTAACATGTATTCTTCTTATTTAATAAAAACAAAACATGTGACACAAATTACATTAAATCATACTACAAAATAGTCATCATGTACAAATTATCACAAGTAGGTCACTAGATCTCAGATTCCATGTAGTCTTTAAACAGCATGATTCTTGTTATTCATAGTTCATTAGAAAACAGTGCATGTACAGCCAACACGTGTTTCGCGGTAAGAACACCGATTCTTCAGGGCTGTAAAATAAGAAGTTAACAACTTCAATTTTGTAACATAATTGTACAATATTTCAAAACACTATTCAGAGTCACATTGAACATCATAATAAATGATGAAATTACATTTTTTAAATAGACCGTGTAGAAAGACTACTCTATTGTACCCAAGTATTCTATGTCCTCACAACGTAATTAGAACTTGTAGAAATTTTCTCCTCAAGAGATAGAAAAAAGACTTGCAGCCAGATTCATCAAACCAAAATCGGCTCGCAAAGAGCCAGATTCTAAGAATCTGGCCCTTTGCGAGCGCTATTTTTGCATTTGGGATTCATCATCCCAAATGCAAAAATCGCAAATCTAGAAATCGCTAAATTGCGATTATTTGCATTTAAGGAATCTCAATTTGAGATTCCTTAAATGCAATTCATGAACCATTTTAAAATTGCGAATTCGCAATCTGGGGCCGCTATTTACCGCGAAGTCTAACTACGTTGTAAATAGCAAAAACTTAGAAAAATGCACTTTAGTGCATTTTTCTAAGTTGTATGTTACACACACACATGTCCTTGGGACATGTGTGTGGGCAACACCAGTGAACATTACCATTTCAGGGGTGCAACAGGGTGTCCTTTGGACACCCTGGCACCCTTGAAATTGCTTCCTTATTTGCGATTCGCTAATTGCTAATCGCAAATAAGGAATGACTCCCCATTCATTCCTTTGGGCCTTTAGGCCCATAGGAATGAATGGGAAAGCCATTCCTTATTAGCGATTAGCAATTAGCGAATCGCAAATAAGGAAGCAGTAGAAATCGCAAAAAATATTGCGATTTCTACATGCATCCCGTTTTGCGAGTCTTTAATAGCGATTCCTTAAAATTCGCTATTAAGGACTCGCAAAACATGCCTTTGATGAATCTGGGGGTAAGTAATAAGAAAAGCTAGAGGATGACTTCTCTCTCAATCAATGATTCCCAAATAGATTAACTGCATGTGAATGTATTTTATATAGAAATTCTAAGTGTCTCACAGGACTAATGCCCTCCTAGATATAAAATGGAAACCCTGTCTAATGTTAAGGGTGGTTAATTCAGTGCCAAGCCAAAATGAATCAATATCCCTGGAAGCTGTCCTCATGAACAGATGTCCCACATTCCACATTCTCAGAGCTTTTAAAATGAATGTATGCCCTCTTCTGCATTAATGAAATATAAAGTACTAGGAAAGATTTAAAACAAAGGAAGACACCAGCTTCAAATGATACATGCAAGCCTCTTTAGGTCAGGCTTTTGAGACAGATTTAGCTGTCTCACCAGCTGACTGTTTTTCCAAAACATGTACATAGAGAGACTTTAGGTCATCCGGCTTCATCCATTGATAAGTTAAATTGACATTAATAGTTTGCCTCTGCCACCCACAGCATACAGCATGTGGCAACACGTCTGCCCCTTAACTCATTGGCTCCCTTCAATTAATGTGACTGCGCAAAGCCTGTGTACATTGTTCACAATCCACCTAAAATAGTTCTCTTTTCTTCAGTGGAAAAATAAGTTGCCAGTATGATTTTTATGTTTTTTTATATATATTAAGTTTGACTTCCGACTAATTATTTTAATTACAACTCAGATGGGCAGTAATATGTTATTTTCAAAAAATTATAATAAAAATGCATACACACACAAATATTAATTACCCAGTTACAGTCACCGCTGGGTAGTTATAGTTAGGATCACGTTTTCTTAGGAAATAGATTTTTTCGGTTTGCTAATACATTTGGCGTTATTTGACAAATCTTCTTGAAACCTCCCCTCAAAAAATCTCATTAACCTCAGCTCCTTCCTGAAAAGTTTCGGAGTAGTCCTTCAAGCGGGGGCTATGATCCATCAACCAGGGCTGAGGAAAAAAAAGGTACCTAAAAGTGTTTTCCCCATGCAATTTTCCATAGGAAAATTAGACACAGCTACAGCCGAACAGGCTGAATTTAATTACACCAAATTTGGCAGAAAGATAGATCTTCCGCAAGAAACAGTGTTTTTTGCGATTTGTGTTCAGTAGTTTAAAAAAAAAAATGTTAAAAATGTAATGTACATATCATGCTGTGGAGGATCTGCGCAGCTGAGCAATCTAAAGATAAGATATGACTAGCAGCTACAACAACATCAAAGATGTGGTGGCAGCCATTTTAGAGCTCAGAGACTACAAAAAGAATGTAAAAAAACATATTGGGGCAGCATAGGAATACCCTGCCCCTCTCGGCACTGAAGGACCCAATGGGGCCAAAAACAATTTTTTTTGTAGTGGTACTGCGGATCCGCATTGGATCGGTCGTACCGGCATTAAACATTCTAAATGGCATACAAGTCCCCAGGAGTCTTTTTTTAAATTATTATTATTATTTTATTTTTTTAAACAAAAAGTTTATTTAAACAACTTGACACTGGACTTGAAAGGGGAAAACCAACTAGAATATTGATTTCTAGCAATTCAACCCGACTCAGACAGATTTGGTCTACATGTAACAACTACGTACAAAAAGGTTATAAAATCGTCCTTGTTTTAACAATGATAAAAAAGAAAAAAAGCTTAAAGAGTCTCAAATTGAACAGGGTATGTGGGCTTATTTGCTTGGGATTCTTTACTATTTAAACAGTGAAAACAAAATAACTTACTGGAATGAACACACCACTGACGGAGGAAAGGGAACTTTTCCCAGGGGCTCGATTTACGTGCCCATCTCTATAGATGACGCTGATGTCCTGGGGGTTGGCGCAATTAGATTGTTTTGGGAGGAGGGGAGCGTGTGGCCCTTTCATCAAGCATTTAGAAGTCCCTGGGGACTGCATCCCCTGGGGCTGACAATGATATGTAGTGGAGGGGAAGTGCAGACCCCTCCCAGAGCCTTAAAGAGTCCCCAGGGACCCCATCCCCCTGGGCCGGCTTTTAAATTTAGGGGAGGGAGAATGCAGCCCCCTCCTTGAGCTTCAGAGAGGCCCCGGGGACCACATTCCTCTGGGTCAACTTTTAAATATAGGGGAGGGGGCATGCGCTCAATGACATCATTGATAGCACCACTGGAGAATCTGAAATGACAACATCGGTGACAACTGTTGTACCTGACCCTTTTTTGCCTGGTTGCCCCCAGATTGTGCCTTTTGTTGCTGAACCTGTTTTTGTTTGCATTAGGACTCTGTGCGCTTGTTTCGTGCTAACCAGTAATAAAGTGCTTGTTCAGTCCAGGAAAAACATTTGAATGGGCTTTGGTCTGGACTACGGGAAAGAAGTGTGAGTGGCAAAAATCACGCCATGTGAATATAATGAACCAACACACGCGCTAAGGTGTTTGGTTTTGCTTGATGGTGTCGGTATACTTACGGACACTCAATTAAAAACACTAAACTTTAGTGTTCAGCAGAGGTTCAAGGCCCGGGAGGGGTCTCATCTATAGTCAAACTTTCATCAAGATGAAAATTTACAGGAGCTCCCCTTCTTTGCAGAGACTGGCTGAAGCATCCTATATGGAGGGATGGCCCGCTTGCCCCAAAACAATTTAGAAGGATTTGCCTGATACTAGGCTTGCAGTTGGAGGCGAGTAAGGGACGCTAGAGGAGTATTTGACTCCTCGGGTGGAATGTGAGAGATGCTGTTTTTTAGACTTGTATTTTTTTTATCATGGCAACACATAAGAGTGAATGCCAATAAGGAGAATATATTGGGACTGCCACAGTATTTAAACTGCCAAAGATGATTACAATGGTTATGAACTATCGGACTTACCTGACAAATTACATTGCATTGTGGGAAATGAATGTAGTAACGAAGGAATAGGAGAACAGTTCGGTGCAGTCCATCATCGATTTTGCTCACCAATGATTAAGGGGATCTAATCGCAGCAATGCATCAGGTTAAGAGTGGGCTGCCATGTGTCACCAATAAAAATCAGCATTTCCCTCGCATTTAGGATTCAACTTTTTGTTTCATGAAGATGATATTACAGGAGTGGCTCTGCGCCTGTGTTTGTTGAGACCACCCTGTTAGGGTTGGAGCCCTCCTTCTTTGCAGAGACTGGCTGAAGCATCCTATATGGGGGATGGCCCACTTGCCCCAAAACAATTTAGAAGGATTTGCCTGATACTAGGATTGCAGTTGGAGGCGAGTAAGGGGCGCTAGAGGAGTATTACACTCTTCATTAACGAGGTGGATTCTGTTCTACAGACAGTTACGGCAGATGCCCGAGAGTTAACAACTTTAACATCCCTGTGCTACTCTATGCGGATAATGCCGTTTTGCTGTCTAGGACCCCATTAGGCCTTCAACGTTTGATGGACAGATTTGTACAGTTCATCAAAAGCAGGAAACTGGTGATTAATAGAACTAAAACTTACGTTATGGAGTGTGGGACAGGGCGATCTAAAACAAAATCTAATTCCCATTATTTCATAGAAGGTGAACCGGTCCATAAAGTTGATAATTTTTGCTACCTGGGGATTACATTTTCCAAAAACGGCTGCTGGGATATAGAGCATAAGGCAGTTAAAACAAAGATGACGAGGAGTGCTAATGGGGTATTTGTTTTCGCTAAGAAGTTAGGGAACAGGCGGATTAAAGACATGTTAAATATTTTCCAATCCAGATGTCTTTCCACGGCCCTCTATGGGGCTGGAGTATGGGGTGTGTCACCAGCCGGGAGTCTGCAGGTAGAGGAGAATAATTTTTTGAAAAGGCTTCTGTGTTTACCTAAATCTACCTCTAATAATTTGGTCCACAAGGAACTGGGGATTCAATTTCTAAATGATATGATTAAGTTAAGACCCCTATTATTGTGGCGCTCGGTATGGCAGAATGATGGTACCTCCCTGAATAGAGCCATTATCAATGATTGCCTCACTTTGGATCATCATTTAAAGATCCCATGGATCAAATATACGATTGACAGTTTTCAAAAGGTTTTTGGGCTTAATGTATCCAATGATCGACACTGTGCCTCTGACATTTCCAAGCCTACTTTGAAAGTCACCTTCTTGAATTATTGTGCAGAGAGGCGTGCATTGGAGGAACCAAATCTCTATACCTGTATGCTGTATAACAGTTTGAATGACTTTATTGGACTCCAACCGTACTTGACTCAGGTGACTAGAGTTTCGCATCAGTTTGTGCTGACCAGGATGAGGATGGGGACAGTGCATTACTTGGTTGCGTGTCCCATCGTAAAAATGCGTCCTTCTGGACCCTGTGCTTGTGATAATAATGCTGAACAGAGCACTATGCACTTTCTTTTATTGTGCCAACTGTATGGTGAACTGCGGAAAATTTTCCTAACGCCTATGCTGAAAAGATTTGGAGTAAGAACAATTAATGACTCTATGAAACTGCTTTTTAATTTGCATCACCCGGACATCTGCTTTTTTACTGCTACTTTCCTGCTTAAGGCAATTGGTGCCAGGAAAAGTATGTGCTTTTAAATATTTATTCATCCCCTTCTGTATAATAATGTACTATGTGTCTCTTTTTTTAAATTGATCAATTGTACTGTATTTATAACTGTGTGTGCTTTTATGGACATGTTTTCTATGTTCCGAATAAAGCTTTAAAAGAAAGACACCTCTGGTGGAATGCAAGGGATGCTTTTTTTAGACTTGTACATTTTTCATCAAGGCAACACATAAGAGCGAATGCCAATAAGGAGAATATATTGGGACTACCACAGTATTTAAACTGCAAAAGATGATTACAATGGTTATGAACTATCAAACTTACCTGACAAATTATATTGCATTGTGGGATATGTAGTAACGAAGGAATAGGAGAACAGTTCGGTGCAGTCCATCATCAATTTTGCTCACCAATGATTAAGGCGGATCTAATCGCTGATGACGCATTTCCACAGCAAGCCTGCGGTCTTGATCACATAGCACGCTGTATAAACCAGCATGGTTTATATACTGAAGTAGTGACTTTTCTATGTTTTCCATGACTTTTCAAAAATGCAGTGAAATTATGACATGCAGTAAATTAGCCATAGTCATCAGCCGATGACTGTGCACACAATTTAAAAAACGACTCAGTTATAAACATGAATAAAAGACTAAAGGTGTAAACATAATAAAGACAGCTCCATGGTGACTTAATGGTATGGTGATAATATATGAATCTACACGCATCGCTGTGGTAATGTTAGCGTTCCCGAGTGTGACTAAAACAAGGATAAATCCTATTGTAAGTGGTTCAAGGGAGCCGGGCTGGTGCGCCAAACGGTAACTGTAATTAAGACGTTGGGATAGCGTGAATGGTAACTGGATAAGTGCCAGATGGCCTGCATTGACGCCAGCGACCCATATGGTGGTCATGAACTATATTTACTCGGGGACTAAGCCTAAGGAGCCTGGAGTGAAGCCACTCGGGGTGTGAAACAAGGAGGCTGTTAGAGATGAAGAAAGCCACGATAAGTAGCTTTCATACTATCTGCTCAAATGTGGCACTTGAACACCTGGATATAGTCTGTTAGATGAAGAGTCTAAACATCTGTGTTTGTGACTAAAGAGTGAAAACTATTAACCCCATTGACGCTCATGACGAGCTCAGCTCGTCATGAGGTACACCTCTCGTACGCTCATGACGAGCTGAGCTCGTCATGAACAATGGGATTCTGCATTCTTTAGCGCACAGCGGGAAAATGCGCCGCACCGATGTGGTTAAAATCATGTGCATGCACTCTGTGGTAGTAGAGGCAAAGAAGGTCACTAGTGATTAAAAAATACTAATGGACGGCACAGGGAAGCCGGAAGAGTGGAGAAGTGTTTGGGAGTGTGATGACTATTAAGATTTTTAATAGGTGAAAAAAGTGCATGTGGTTTAAAATCACATATATAACGTGAGTGAGTCAAAGAAAACCTATTGAATATATATATATATATATATTACATACTGGTGGTCTCCAGTAGGTAGTTATAGTTAGGACCTTGTTTCTATTCCAAAAACATTTTTTCTTTTGCTAATATCTTTGGAGACGTTTGGCAAATCTTCGCGAATTTTTCAAAACTAATGGTTCACTCAGGTCAGCACCTGTCTTTAAAGTTTCGGGGGGATTCGTCAAGCAGGGCTGAGAAAAAAAGGGGTTCCAAAACGCATTTTCTCCATGTTAATTTCCATAAGAACTTTGGACACGGCTACAACCCGAAGTGCTGAACGGAATTACACCAGATTTGACAAAAGGGTAGCTTTTTGTTCAGAAAGCAATCTTTTTTTAAATGGTGTAAATCCGTTCAGTAGTTCCTGAGAAATTAAAAAAATAGAAATATCGATATCTGAGGGCCGAGGAGGATTCGTGAACCCTCTCGAGCACAAGCTTCATTCTGATTGGCTGCTAACACTCCAAACCAAAATGTATTGGCAGCCATCATGTGACTCGGTAGAACCGAGTCACAAGAAAACAGTGAAAAAAAGATACAAAACAAGAAAAGGGGACAAGGTAGAACCACCCTGACCCCTAGGCCTGCACAGGGAGTCCCACAGGGACCCCTTAGGGCCCAAAAATCATTTTTTCAAATTTTTTTAATATTTTCGGCTGGGTGCGCGAATCCAGCCGAAAATAAAAAAAATTTAAACAAAGTGCGGGCTCCCACGCTTTGTTTCTTTGACCCACCAGATGGGCCAGGTCCTGGGGGCTAGGAGGAAATTATGTGCGGGGGCTAGCAGGGGCCCCCGCAGCTCCGGGGACCACCACCTCCCTGAGCTATTTTAAAAAAAAGCTTGGGGGGACTCCTGTCCCCCCACGCTGCCCCAGGGACTGCACCTCCCTGGGGTATTTAATTATTTTAGGGTGGGGGCCCTCACTGGCCCCCCAAGCCCTGGGGACCACCACTTCCCCTGAGCTTTAAATTACTTTGGGCAGGGCCCCTCAAGCCTCAGAGACCACCACCTCCCTGGGTCTACATGATTTAAATGCAGGGGCCATGTGGCCCCCCGCTGCCCTGGGGACCGCCACCTCCCCAGGGCTACTTAAAAAAACCAAAGTGTGGGGGGCTCGAGTCCTCCGCACTGAACCGGGAACCACCAGCTCCCGGGTCTTTAACCAGTTGGGAGGGGGCCGCGCGGCCCCCCTCCTGAAGCCCTCCATGGCATGGGGACCGCCACCCCCCATGGCCAGCTCCAGCAATGTCCCAGGGGTGCCCAACCCCGGGACATTGCAATTTGCTATGACAGGGCGGGAGCATGGCTTCCGCCCTGTCATAGCAAACACTGCTTTGCTTCTTGGAAGCAACAGCAGGAAACCTACTCTCGCTTCCAGGAAGCAAAGAACAATTGCTTTTGGGCAAAGGGAGCTGCATGTCAGCAGCTCCCCTTGCCCAAAAGCAGTGCTGGATCCCGCAGGAGGCGGGGAACCGGCTGGGACCGGGGTCCCCAGTGCGTGGCCAGGCCCCAGGGAATGTGGTCCCCAGGGCCAAAAGTGGCCCAGGGATAGGGAGCCACGCACACCCCTCCCCTAATTATTTTTTTTTAAAAGAAGCCAGGCACCGGGGGATGGGTTCCCTGGGGCCAATAGTGGCCCAGGGAAGGGGGGGCACTCGGCCCCCTCCCCATTTAGTTTTTTTTTAAGTAAAAAAAATGGCTCAGGCCCTGGGGATGGGGTCCCCATTGCCCAAAAAATAGTAAGAGAAGGGGGACCACACAGCGATCTTTCTAAAAATATCAAAAGTATAGAAAAACTTGCATCTCGCCAGAGGCCCCGCCCCCTCTCTGCACCACTCTGCAAACGCGCCTCCTGCCGTGTTCTGGGTTGGGGGATTGAGTCCCCTTGAATATTAAGGGTCCTTAGGGGCCAACTAGCCAACTAGGTACCTCCAGTAAGCCCCACACAGTGAGACTGCTGGAGGTGAAACATGACCACGCCTATTTTTCCACCACTCTCCAAACGCGCCTCTTGGTGCACTGCTGGTGGGGCGACGAGGTCCTATTGTATCCTGCGGACCTCAGGACTGAAGTGTACTTCATACCCCGAGCAGCAGTGCACCAGACGACACGTTTGCAGAGTGGTGTAAAAAGGGGGCATGGCCTCTAACCACTCTCAGTAATCCAGCTGTGTGGGGCTTACTGGAGGTAACAGGAGGGCTAGTTGGCCCCCAGGGACCCTCAGGAGGTAGGGGGACTTTCTCCCCCAACCAAGAGTATGCCAGGAGGCATGTTTGCAGAGTGGTGGACAAAAGGGGCGTGTCCGGTGTCCACCTCTCAGCAATCCCACTGTGTGGTGCTTACTGGAGGTAACAGGTAGGCTAGTTGGCCCCTAACCACCCCCAGCAGCGAAGGGGACTTCACTCCCCATCCATGCTGTGTGTGACTTACTAGAGGTAATAGGAGGGGTAGTTGGCCCCCAAGGTTCTCCTTGGGGGCCAACTACTCCTCCTGTTACCTCCAGTGTGACCGACACAGTGGGATTGCTAAGAGGTCTTCAGAGGCCATGCCCCCCTTTCTCCACCACTCTGCAAACATGCCTCCTGGCACACTAAGGGTTGGGGATGAAGTCCACTTTTCTCCTGAGGGACTTTGGGGGCCAAGAAGCCCTCCTGGTGCCTCCTGTAAGTCCTATGCAGCAGAAGTGGTCGAAAGCCCAGCCCCCTTTCTCCACCTCTCTGCAAACGTGACTACTTGTTAAAGAAGCATTTGCAATGTAATAGGTTTCGCATTTGCGAGAGTTAGACTTATTGGTGTTGTAAATGTAAAAGTGTTTTATTAATTGTTTGTGGAGTGGATGTAGGTTGTGTGTAGTGGAATTATGTGGTATGTTGTCTAGTGAAATTATGTGGAAAGAAAGTATGTGGTATTTTGTTTTTAAATATCTTTATTGCATTTTTTTAGTTACAGAGTCCTCCCCCCAAGTCAGACAGGTTCAACAGAGAATACTTCACATATAAACACAGAGAAATTAGGAAATTAGAATTCATAAATCATACATTACTAGCTAAATAAGTCAATCAAACAACCAAAACAATTTATAATCATAACAAATTAAATTTTTACAGTTTTTAAATCTCGCTAATTATAGCTTTATATTACAAGGAATTACCTTGGGATTGGGACCACTCAATTAAGGGATTCCAGATTTTCAATCCCCTGGCCCTCCGTCTTCTACCTTTTCTTTTATATATAGCCATTTCCAAGGTAAATATAGCTAACAGTCTAGAGAACCACTGTTGAAAAGATGGTGGGTTAGGTTCCAACCAGGCGGAGGCGATACAGATTCTTAAGACTGCCATGGCAATAAATATTAGTTCATGTCCAGGGGATGGTTCTGCAAGATTAGTTGCCCCAAGCAAAATCATTTCATTAGGGAGGACTATTTCGGTTTTTAGAACATTAGTTAAAAACTGTCCAATGCTCAGTTTTAAGGCGGATAGGTTTGCGCAGGAGGAAAATATGTGTATGCAATCTGCATTAGATAGCGTACATCTAAAACAGCATGTACCCCTCCCACTTCCCCATTTAGCAATTCTATCAGGGGTATAATACATAAAAAAGCAAGTCTTATAAAACTGTGCTTGCAGTTAGGTTGACATAAGTATAGTTTGGGATAGTTCATAGGCATAATTCAATTCTTCAATAGTGATTGCTAATTTTCCCTGCCACTTCTGTGCTGTTTTCTCAAGATTGTCCGGAAATAGAGATAACAAGAGAGAATATATCTCACCAATTGTAAATTCCTTGGTTTTTTTCAGAATTTCTGCTATCGGAACTTTGTCAAATGAGGTAAAAAATCTCTGATTTGCAGATATTAAAAAAAATCCCTCCACTCCAATTGATATATTTCCCTCAAGGTTTCAAAAGAGTGTAACCCTTCATTTGAAAAAAGACATCCAAGATGTGTAATTCCTGCTGTAGTCCATCTATCAATACAGGGTCCTCTAAAAATTTCAGGGAGAGCCGGATTGTTGCCTAGAGGAGAGTAAAGCGAGAATCGTCCTATGCCCAGTAATTTCCTCACAGCCTTCCACGCTTTGAACCCCCCTTGTAAGGTATTTAGGCGGACCTTTTTGTGGTAGCTATCATAGAGAAATCGCCATAAATAGCCTTTACTCTTATTGCCTAGTATCAGCTGATGAATTGATGGTTGGTCATCCCCTGCGACTGTCTCATTGTTATCTAATAGCAAAAAGAGTTTGTGATTATATGAAAGCATACATGCCCAATGATATAGCTTAAGGTTAGGGAGGGCCAAACCTCCTTTTTCTTTAGGAAGAGTCAAAAGCTTATAGGCTTTTCGGGGTTGTGAATAGGACCAAATAAAACTAGAGAAAGTACGCTCCATCAGTTTGAACCAATATTCGAAGATTTCCAAATTAATTGCTCTGAACATGTAGAGCAGTTTAGGAAAGTAAACAATGTTTAATGCATTTACACGGCCAATCAAGGACAAGTGTAGATTATTCAAACAACGGAGATCTTTCTGCATTTTATCTAGCAGGGGGTTCAGATTTAATTCGACCACCTTATCGAGTTTGGAGGAGATACATACCCCTAGGTAGGTCGCTTTTGTTGTCACACGGTGATCTACCATGGTGCATTTATCGTTTAGGACCACTTGGGTTTTACTCTGGTTGAGTGCGTAGCCGCCACGTTACCAACGTTTTTGGCCTCATTTTCAATCATAGGTAAGGCCAATGCCAGATCTGGTGTTACTATGGCGATATCGTCGGCATAGGCAAGAGTTTTAGCCATATAGCCTTGGGACAGTATAGGAATAATACCAGCATTAGATTCCAAACTGCGAATAAAGGGATCAATGTAGATAGCAAACAACAATGGGGAGCATGGGCATCCCTGTCGAGTACCCCTTGATATTGTTAACTCTTTGGAAAGATTGCCATTTACCATCACTACAGCCTTAGGGTCGGTGTATAATTTTTGTACCGCCTGAATAAATCCTTGTTTAAAGCCCAGATGACCCATTGCCAGCCACAGAAATGACCAGGAGACCCGGTCAAAGGCTTTTTCGGCGTCAAGGAGAATGAGCGCCATTGGGTCTCCTGTCACCTCTCTACTGTCAAATAGGGTGATCACTCTATGAATATGATCTGTGGTTCCTCTTCCAGGTATAAACCCGTGCTGGGAATTTGAAACAAGCTTGTGGATTAATGGTGCCATACGATTCGCTAATAATTTGGAGTATATTTTTGAATCCACGTTGATTAGGGTGATGGGGCGATAGGAACCCATCTGATCCGGAAGTTTATCTTTCTTTAGAAACACAACTATTTTGGCTTTCGACCATGACCTTGGTGGTTGACCCCCGTTAAATATGTGCATACATAGATCTAAGAGAATCTCTTTGATTTGATCTAAAAATGTGATATAAAACTCTAGAGGGATTGAGTCCAGGCCAGTTGCCTTTCCTCTGGGTAAAGCCTTCACTGTCTCTAGAATTTCTTCCAGGTCTGGTGTCTCCTCTAGATCATCTTGATCCTCTTCAAGTCTACTAGATGTTCCTTGATTTAGGTATTTTGTCATGCTGTCTGTATCGGCCCCTCCTTCCTCTGAGTATAAGGTGCTATAGAAGTGCCAGAATGCCTCTCTAATTTTATTGCTTTCTGAGATTAAACCTTCCACTGGGTCTAAAATTTCCCGTATGAGGTTCTGAGATGTTTGTTGTCTCATGCGTATGGCCAGTTGATAGCCAACTAATTCGCTTACTTCGTACATTTCCTCGCTATAGGCGGTGGCTTTTTTAACCGCTTTGGTGATAAATGTATTCATAATAGCAGCCTTATCGATTTCCACCTGATATTAAATTTTGTTGAGCTCTTCTACCGCTAAAGAGTCATGAGTTGCCCTGATGAGTTTCTCCTCAGAACCCTGTAGTTTTTCCAATAGTGATTTATACTAGTCTCTGGCCAATTTATTAATCCTCGTTGAATATTGTACGGTTTCCCCTCGGATTCCTGCTTTTAGAGCGTCCCACACTATCTCTATAGAGGTGCTCCCAACGTTATTTTCTAGGAAATTGGGAATCCATGTTCGCATATGATTACAATATTCTTCCTCAAGAAGCAATTTCTTGGCTTCTGGCCCATTTGTGTTAGCTCTACAGTGCATACCAAAGGATTGTGGTCCGAGAGTACTCGGGGCAATTTTTCTATTTGTGTGATGGAGCTTAATGTCTGTGATAGAAAAAAATAATCAAGACTAGCATGAACCCGGTGTGGATTTGAGAAGAAAGTGTAGCCGGGATCCTCAGTATTGGAGATCTGCCACCCATCCCGAAGTCCAATATATGAGATAGCTGTTTTAAGGCCTTAAACACTTTAGGTTTCCTCCCATGATACACCCAATTATCAATTATCATTCATTGACCAATCGGAGGGTAGATTAATATTTAGATCCCCACAGATAAGTACTGGTAGTGGCCAATGTCCAAGTTCACTAGAAACCTCGCTAATCAGGGTGGGATCATCACAATTGCTCCCATATATTGAGCATATGGTAGCTAACTGTGATTGTTCAACCTGGCATTCTGTGATAGCCCACCTGCCAAATTTATCTGCTTGCATCGGTTTGCATCGGTTGAAAGTAAATCCTCCGCCTCTAGCTAATATTGCCACCCCCCTAACACGAGCTCCCTGAGTGGTAGCGGTTCTTTCTGCACATCTCTTGCTTCTTTCTGCAGCTTTCTTTCTCTTTCTGGACGTCTGTTGCCTTTTTCTGCATTTCTGTTGCTTCTATATGCACCTTTCTTCCTCTTTCTGCACCTCTCTTGCCTCTTTCTGCACTTTTCTTGCTTCTCGCTGTGCCTTTCTTCCTCTTTCTTCACATGTCCTACCTATGTAGGCATTGTAAGAAATTAGCGTTTAAAAAATCTTAGAAATTCACAGAAAAAAACATAGGTTTCAGGGACGTTATAGTTAGTAATTAGCATTACAAAAAACTTAGAAATTGACTAAAAAACCATAGGTGTCAGGGACGTTATATTTAGTTTGACTTTCATTCATACAAAATCAGAGAAATTCGGCCGTTACAGTTAGTTGAACTAACTATAACTCGTGCCCTGGTAATGCACTGCTGATGACATCACATATTACATCACTCATGACATGTCAGTGACATCTCTGATGACATCTCAAATGACATCAATGATGACAACATCCATGTGATCACCTGATGCACCTCCTCGCACCCTAATATATCATTTAATACACCCACTCTAAAATACAGATTACCATTCTCGAAACCATAGACACACCAATACCAGTTAGTACATACCCACTCACTGGAGAGGTGCACAAACAGGCAAGAAAGGTAGGGAAAGTGGGAACAGGGCTGCAGAAAGAGGTATACAGAAATGTACACGAGATGTGCAGAAAGAAGCAAGAGCAGTGCAGAAAGAAGCAAAAGAGTGCAGAAAGAAGCAAGATAGCTGGAGAAATAGGGAAGAGAGATGCAGAAAGAGACATACAGTATGCATACATTTGCAAAAGAGGTACAGAAAAAAGCAAGAGGGGTGCAGAAATAGGTAGGAGAGGTGCACGAAGAGGTAAGAGGGATACAGAAAGAGGCAGGAGGGGTGCAGAAAGAAACAACAGAGGTGCAGAAAGAGGCACAAAGGGTACAGAAAGAATCAAGAGAAGTGCAGAAAGAAGCAACAGAGGTACGAAAAGAGGCCAGAGAGGTGCAGAAACAGGCAGGAAAGATGCAGAAAGAGGGAACAGGGGTACAGAAAGAGGGAACTGGGGTGCAGAAAGAGGCAAGGGGTGCAGAAACAAGCAAGTGAGGTGCAGAAAGAAGCAATAGGGATGCAAAAAGAGGCTAGAGGGATACGGAAATTTGCAAAAGTGGTGCTGAAAGTAGCAAAAGCAGTGAAGAAAGAACCAACAGGGGTGCAGAAAGAGGCAAGAGGGGTACATAAAGAGGCAAGAAAAGTGCAGAAAGAAGCAAAAGAGGTACATAAAGAGGCAAGAGCACTGCTGAAAGAACCAAAAGAGGTGCAGACAGAGGCAAGAGAACTGAAGAAAAAGGCAAGTTAGGTACAGAAAGAGTAAGGAGAGGTGCACAAAGAGGCAAGAGGGGTACAGAAAGAGGCAAGAGGGATGCAGAAGGAAGAAAGAGATGTAGCAGAAAGAAGCAACAGGGGTGCTGAAAGAGGCAAGGGGGTGCACAAAGAGGCAAGAGAAGTGCAGAAAGAAGCAACAGAGGTGCAGAAAGAGGCAAGAGAGGTACAGAAACAGGCAGGAAAGGTGCAGAAAGGGTACAGAACGAGGCAAGAGGGATACATACATTTGCAAAAGAGGCGTAGAAAGAAGCAAGAGCAGTGCAGAAAGAACCGTCAGAAGTACAGAAAGAGGCAAGAGGGGTGCAGAAAGAGGTAGGAGAGGTGCACAATGAGGCAAGAGGGATACAGAAAGAGGCAAGAGGGGTGCAGAAAGAAGGAAGAGAAGTGCAGAAAGAAGCAAAAGTGGTGCTGAAAGAGACAAGAAGGTTACAGAAAGAGGGAAGAAGAGTGCAGAAAGAGACAAGCGGGGTACAGAAAGAAGCAAGTGAGGTGCAGAAAGAGGCAACAGAGGTACAGAAAAAGAAACAAATGTGCAGAAAGAAGAGCAGAAATGCAGAAAGAGGCAAGAGAGGCGCAAAAGGAAGCAAGAGTGGCTTGCACACCATTAGCACCAATTTAACACCCACATTTAGAAATAAGTTCTAGGTTTGCAAAGGGCCTTCCACCACGCTGCAACACTTGTCGCTACTTTTTTGGTAACATTTGCGCTAGAAACAAGGCTTTTTTTGTTAAAATCTGAAGATGATGGATTATGTGGCTAATGCGGAAAATGTATAATTGTGCGAAAGTCTTTGCAGCCAAACAGTCGCATAATTCCAGTGGGTGTGCTCATACCTCTGACTAGGCCCACAAGTGCTCCTTAGTGATTCCTTCTTTTTTTGCCACACTGATTTTATAGTTGAACCTCTCTGGAAATGAGGTTACCACTACACAACAAAGACTACCATACCACATAATTACTCTCCATAACACACAATCCCACTCTACATAATTCCTACACACTAAATACCTCATACTTTCAATCCACATAATTTCACTGGACAACTTACCACATAATTCCACTACACACAATGCACATCTACTCCACTCCAAAAAACATTAGTAAAAAAGTTTTACATTTACAGTGTCAATAGCTCTAGCTCAAACTCTTGCAAATGCTAAACCTATTGCATTGCAAAAACTTCTTTAACTAGTAGACGCGTTTGCAGAGTGGTGCAGAAAGGGTGCTGGGCCCCTGACCAGCGCTCAGGGAGTCCGCTGTGTAGGACTTACAGGAGATACCAGGAGGGCTTCTTGGCCCCCATAGTCCATCAGGAGTAAAGTGGACTTCATCCACCATCATGTAGTCTGCTAGGAGACACATTTCCAGAGTGGTGGAGAAATGGGCGTGGCCTCCAAAGACGTCTTAGCAATCCCACTATGGGGGACTTACTGGAGGTAACAGGAGGGGTAATTGGCCACCAAAGACACCCCTCCAGAATACACAAAATTAAAATAAAAAAGAGGCAATGCCTCGGAGGATGGGGTCCCTGGGGCAGATAAATGCAACAGGAGGGGAGCCACGCGCCCCCCTCAATAAACATTTTTTAAAATGTATTTGTGGCCATGCCCTGGGAGATGGGGCCCGGGCCAAAATTGGCCTCGGGAGTGGGGCGAGCAGCCCCCTTCCAGTTTTTTTAAAATAATGTGGCAGGCCCTGGGGATGGGGTCCTCAGGGTCCCAAAAAGACTGAAAGAAAGGGGGCCACACAGCCCCCTTCTATAAAGATATCAAAATAAAAAGCCGTCATCTCACTGGAGGCCCGCCCCCTCCCTGCACCACTCTGCAAACGTGCCCCCTGGTGCGACGTGGCCCCCCTCCCCTGGGCTAGTTCTGGACCTGGGACCCCATCGCCCGGGGCCTGGCCTCCTTGATGGGGACCGTGGGGGAAGCCCCAATGACCCCACGGTCCCTGACAGTTCCACACCTCCTGCGGGAGCCGGCATTGCTTTTGGACAAGGGGAGCTGCTGACATACAGCTCCCTTTGCCCAAACGCAATCTGCTTTGGTTTGTTGAAGCGAGAGCAGGTTTCCTGCTCTTGCTTCAAGGAAGCAAAGCAGGAGATTGCGATGACAGGGTCCCGCCCTGCCATAGCAAACAGCAATGTCTCAGGGGTGGGCACCCCAGGACAATGCAGGAGCCGGCCCCAGGGGTGGCGGTCCCCAGGGCCATAGAGAGCTCCAGGAGTGGGGCCACGTGGCCCCCTCCAAGCATTTTTAAAGCCCCGAGAAGGTGGTGGTCCCCGGGGGTCTGCAACAGACCCCCATATTTAAATATTTTGTGCCCCGGAGAGGTGGTGTTCCCCAGGGCAGTGTGGGGGGAGCAGGTGCCCCCCCCACTTTTTTACTTTAATCTAAGGCCCCAGGGAGGTGGCGGTCCAAGGGACTTGGGATGGCCCACGAGGCCCCCTCACCCATATTGATGAATGCCTCATGGAGGTGGCGGTCCCCGGGGCAGCGTTGGGGGGCTGGAGCCCCCACACACATTTTTTTAGAAGCCCCGGGAGGTGGCAGTCCCCAAGGCTGCGGGGACACATAATGAATAAAGACCCGGGGGTGGCAGTCCCCGGGGCTACGGGGTCTCCGCTTATTAACTGCGCATTGCCCCCGGGACCTGGCGCACCCGAGGCTTATACAAAACGGAACGCAGGAGCCCACACTTTGGTTTTCTCTGTCGGATTTGTGCACCCAGCACGAATTCCGCAGATTTTTTTTTAAATGCTTTTTTGGGCAACAGGGACCCAGAGCATGCCTAGTGAGTCAGGGTGTTTCTACCCTGCCCCCTTTTCTTGTTTTTTAACCTTTTTTCTACTGTTTTTTTGTGTCTCGGTTACCAAGTCACAAGATGGCTACCAACACATTCTGGTTTGGAGTGCTGGCAGCCAATCAGAATTGAGCTTGTGCTCTGGATGGTTTGTGAACCCTCTTCGGTGCTCAGAAATCAATATTTGTATTTTTTAATTTCTCAGCAACTACAGAACGGATTTACACCATTAAAAAAAAGCACACTTTCTGGACCAAGACCTACATTTTTGTCAAATTTGGTGTAATTCCGAACAGCAGTTCGGGCTGAAGCTTTGTCCAAAGTTTCCTATGTAAATTAACATGGAGAAAACGCGTTTTGGGCCCCCCCTTTTTTCTCGGCCCCCGCTTAACGAATCACCCCGAAATTTTCAAAACAGGAGCTGATCAGAGTGCCCCATTAGTTTTGAAAATGTCGCCAACCGGTGCCAAAGATATTGGCAAAAGAAAAAATGCTTTTTGAATAGAAACATGGTCCTAACTGTAACTACCTACTGGCGACCGCCAGTAGGTTATATATATATATATATATATATATATATATATATATGTATATATATATATATATATATATATATATATATATATATATATATATATATATATATATATATATACATACACAAACATACATACAGAGAGAAAGAGATTTCACGTAACCCTTTTTAGGTCTCGCTGAGTTAGCGGGCATGCGCTGCCCGGAGAGACTTTAGTAGGTGAGTTTTCAAAATGCTGCTGGCTGGCGACAAGCTTGCATTCATGCGAGCGTACACGCACGAACCGCCAGCCTTCAGCGCCATCTGTCTTTGCGCCATCTGTCTTTCCTCTTGCTTGCTCCTTGCCTCCGCCCCTACCCCCGCCTTCGCGCTTTTCTTAAGGACACCACAAAAGTGCGTATATTTTCCATACGCCGTGTGCCTACAAAAGAATGCAGCCAGTCGCATTTTAGGCTTTCCTTTTTCCTGCTCTTTGGCCATACCACACAGCATTGGGAATGCTTTACAGCATAGCTAAAAACCATTGCTAAAGTTAGTTGGTTTAGATGAATGCTCGTTCCTTATCAGATGTGCACAACTGCCTAATATGTAGTGCACTTCAGTGCGATGGCTGTTGTGTCACTCTTTTTTAAAATGTACATTTTCTATTTGAATTTTTTTTAATTTCAATTGCATATGCTTCAAATAGAAAAAGATTCACACTTACTATGGCCCGATCTTCTAATTTGCAAGTGTCTTTTTTAAATAGTCCAGTTTTTGGCTTACCCTCTGTTCACACTACTGGACCTCTCGAAGTATTTCATTCTATGAAGAACCTGCTCTGAATAACTGTATTGGACACTCCACTAATATTATGTGACCTGATAAGATATGTTTTAAATTCAGGATGACAAGTCGTAGTAACATGCAAAATATTGGGGATTTGGAGTGACCTATAGAAATATCTCCAGCTTTGAAGACAGTGCTATGTAAACAAACATTTGCATGACAAAAGAAACAAAATGCTTTTATTACAAAGAAAAAAACATCGGCCCCGGTTCAACAGCATTCTTATTGGGTTTTTACTTCCAGATGTCATTTCTCCAGTCAGTCATTCGGGGATATTGACTACATCTGGGCCAAATTCTTACATCTTTAGTGTGATAATATCGCCCCTCGACATGGGAAATAGGACCAGTTAACCTTTGCAGAGTGTCTCTCTCGGTCTGCCAATTTCATATGCAGAGTCTTTGGTAAATACGATATCTGCAAAATGTGCAGCATTTGGCAGATTATGAGGAAATGTTGTCAAATTCATAATTACTCGCAAATAGAAACGGCAGTGGAATTGCAAATTCCAGTGGCCCTGAGTTATAGTGTAGCATAAAACTGGTTGAAGCAGCTGTTACTTCTTAGGGCAGGATTTGAAACCACTTTGGTCATGGTCTCTGCAAAACCTGGCTTAGCGGATTCACTGATTTTGATCAGAGCTATTTAAATATTTGACTTCCCTAAATTAAGTCACCCCCTTTGTCCCTTTTGTTTCTTTTAATTGGAGAATATTAGTGTGGATGTAGCCATGCATTGGAAGGGTGCCTGCTGCGTATAATACACAACTGCATCGATGATGCTGGACGCACTACCTCTCTATAAACTGGTTTGCAAAGCAATTTCTGGTTCGTACTCTGAGGCAGAACACACATTATAATGGAAGGGAACTTGTTACCTAGGAATAACTGAGTCGCCATATGGTAACCTGACGTTGTTGTCAAAAGAGGATATTAGCAGGGACTGTAATATGTGGATGTATGACATTACAACGCATGCTTTTACCACGCATGCCTTTACAACGCGGTTTTTACAACGCATGCCTTTACAACGCATAGTGCTTTGGGGCGCTGGATAGTGAATTGTTTAATTTACTATTCCAACTCCAGTCCCCGTGGATAGTAGCGAAGGTGTTGGATAGTAAATTAAACCTATTCCCTATCCTAGAGCGCCCCCCAGCGCAACGCGTTGTAATGGTTTGCGTTGTGTCGTAAAGGCACTGCGTGGTAAAAGTTGCGTTGTAAAGGATGTTTCCCGTAATATGTATAACCTCATTGTGGGAGCTATGATATTACATTCAGCAAGTTATATTTATACCACTCACTCTGGAGTTGGGGCGAAGAGAAAGGATCCAGTGTTCTGCAGTGTGAGTGGCTAGACTGCACAGCGGGATGTATAGAAAAGGCTGTGACCTTCAGTAAGAAGCACTATCACCTAGAGTGCAGCAATGAAGGTTGCTTCTTGGAGATTTTGGTGGAAGAAGATATGGGTGCATCTGGGGCAGAGGTCTTCAGACCTTTGGGGGGGCAGGAGTGGCAGTAGAGGTGTACATTGATTACCAAATGGGGTAGGGGGTAAGGCCCAGAGAAGCGTTTATTGTACCCCTTGGACAAACATGCAGAAAATAAGTAATTATTTTCACCCCATGTTACTTCAAAGGATGACTATATTGATGCATTCAGTATGACTGGTCATCCAAAAGCCTGCAGGCAATTGTGTATTCGAATGCACTTTAAAACAGATAACTGAACAGATCTGCAATGCTCGGATTTCTAAATATGCTTTAAGCTGCCAATTGGCCTTACTATTCGTGAAATAAGCACCACTTCTTTTGAAACCCCTCTACCCAGTTCTGGCTTTTCAATCAATAATGCATTGCATTTTGGACTTGTAGTTTCATGTTTAACATTGTAAATATGTGGTCAAAATACTTGCATGCAAACTAGTACTTTTGGCAGAAAAGCCACAACTGGCTGAATATGTCACACATGACATGTGGAATGCTACTAATGAAAGCGAGCCTGCACACCTATATCTTTTCTATTCTACTCTAGTTGTAAACTCTACTGTATACTGTATTTTAAGACTATTTTGCGTGCTGTTCACGCTGTGGGGTTAGCCCTAAAAATCCTCTTGGATAAAATGTACAAGCGTACAAGGCCGAGGGAAACCCTAGGCCTGCGTGAAGCACAGCTAAGGACTAGAAAGTCTCTCCTACTTATAAATATCGTTAATGCAATTTCAAATCAAGATGTCTTTAAACCATTTCAAGAAAGAAACTCAAGAACATTTGCAATGGAATTAATACCACTCTCTTGTATTTAGCAAATTAACATTCATGGATTTTCACATTATGTTGTGAATGTTTATCATCATATATACAAAACAAAACAAAGAACGCTGTTATTAATCTTGACAAACAATATTGGTATGGAACCCAATACATTTCGGATTTTCAAAAACCCTTCCTCAGGGGTAATTTGATTAAAAATTCACAAGTTAAATGACACAGTTTCCTCCGTCCAGAGCTACAACATAAAACGCATAAGTGTATAATGAGTCTCTGACATCTCACGAAAGTATCAAAAAAAGGTTTACAACTAAAATAGGATTTGCACTCAGAAAAGATAAGAGAAAAGCTAAGGGGTGCACCATGATAGATATGAGGTGTGCTGAAAAACGCTATGAGTGTGACCATAGAACATTTGTTTATTAAAGTGGCTCTTGATTCGGAGTAACAAACTACTCTCCTTCACCACTAACTCGAGTGGATAATACTGCTGCTACAGAGGTAAGAATCGCTTACCCGCCAATTCGAGAAATACTCTGAAGGATGCAGATCGATACAAAGTGGAACTCTGTAAAAACAGCACCAGCCCAATATAAATAAACCATACTCAAAACATTTGCAGATTTCAACCGCCGCCGACATTGTATACAAGCTTACCGGTCTGACCGCTAATGTTGTTCCGTAAACAACTTGAGGCGATAAAATATGTGCGTTTGTGTCCTGCAACAAACGAAAAAGCAGTGTATAATCAACCGTCTCTATGACCCTCAAATACACTGTAATATTCTCAGCCTGTCAGTAACTCACCCCCAGTCACAGATCTGTGTTGAATCCATCATCATTCTTTAGCTCACTTCGCTACCCCAGTTCAGACCCAGCCATCTGCAAAACAGCCTTGACTCTGTTCCTCATGGGAACAGTCCAGCCCGAACTGTCAAACCGTGTCTTCCCTGGACCGGAAACGAGCATCCTGGGACCGGTTTCGGAGTAACATCCTTCATCAGACAGGCTATCTTTAATCCAGTGACAAAGTGAGCAAAGGACCCACGTCTGGGCATACCCTGCCAACTTAAGGAGGACAAAGCAAACACAAGGAGATGATGGACGGAGCACTGAAACGTTTCAGATACTCACTGCCCCGTCACAGATCTGGGTTGAATCTATCATCGTTCTTTACGCCATCCGATTCAAGCTAGCCTGGCAGATGAGGGGGGTTACCCCGAAAAAGATCTCAGGATGCTTGTTACTGGGCCATGGAGGATCTGGCCTGGCAGTTCGGGCTGGACTGTTCCCTTGGGGGGCAGGCCCAAGACTGATTTACATACGGCTGGGTCTAAACTGGAATGGCGTGGCGGGCAAGAAAACAATATATTTAACCCAGATCCACAACCACACAAACAACCACACACAACCACACACACATAACTACACGCACAACCACAACCACACACAAAACCACAACCACACACACCACACACACACCCACACACAACCACACACACAACCACAACTACACACACTCACCCTTCACCCCCATGGCCTGACAATCACCCTTGTCCCTCCTGGCATTCACTCCTCACCTCCCTGACACTCACCTTTGACCCTCCTGGCACTAGCCCGGTTTCCTCCAAGAACAAAAAATAACAAGCATTGGCATAGCCAATAGGTCTCGCCTTTGGGACCTTATAAGTGTTGCACCAAGGATATTGTGCTGCATAACTAAATACTTAGAAGGTCCCAAAATTCGAGACCTATTGGCTATGCCACTGCTTGTTTCCTTTGGCCTGTTCAAATGTCATTCACATTTTACTCCTGCCCATCATAGCCTACATAATGAAGTAACGGGTCTGCCCACTTTAACCACTGGCTATCTTCACTATGAGAGATGGGGCCCGATTCACAAAGGCAACATTAGATGAAAGTCTAACTTTACGACTTTTGGTATGCACAAAGGGCATTTACTACTCGTAAATGCTCTTTGTGAACACCAAAAGTTGAACTTTACGATTTTTGGTATTCACAAAGGGCATTTACGAGTAACCTTTGTGAACACCAAAATTCGTAAAGTTAGAATTTCGTCTCATTGTACATTTGTGAATCGGGCCCCAGGTATTTTGCTCTTCCATCTGTATACCTCTGCCTAGAAAGTAGCCCACTTCAGAGCCAGGTCTAGTATTTCATACTTTTAGTTCATTACTGCTATAATTCCATTTTTTTATATGTTTATTTTTGTGGCCAGTCATATTTTACTTAACTTTTTTGCAACTTTTAGATGGCATCTGTTTTCCTGATATTATTTTCACACTCCTAATGTCTATTGAACGTTAAAAAAAAGGAAGATAGAAAAAAAAACACAGGCTTGCCAAGGCCAGACCTATTTGTGGTAAGTGTGCTAGTTAAGTGAATAAAACTCCTCTTACAAGAAGTCAAAGAAGTTAACCGCTGCACCCAGTTTGTCCAACTTCCCCTTGAGACAGCAGTGTTGTAACAAATGGTGCCCAAAAGAATGGAACACGCACAATAGAAACTCCGGGTGCCACCTTCCTAAAGAGGCTCGGTTTCACGAGGAAGGAAATGGCAGATTATGGCGCCAGATGTTTTTCATGCAGCACACTTTGTTAAATCAATGTTTTGTTTTGCCTTGCCCACACGATCCATCGCAGTAT
Source organism: Lissotriton helveticus (assembly GCF_964261635.1). Lineage (NCBI taxonomy): Eukaryota > Metazoa > Chordata > Amphibia > Caudata > Salamandridae > Lissotriton > Lissotriton helveticus. The sequence continues at coordinate 841,290,620 of NC_136070.1, forward strand.
TCCCTTGTGCATCCTGCAAAGGTAAGACTGCCCCTTCCTTTTCAAACTTTTTTCTCCTTCGGTGGTTCATGCAGCCGGCCCCTGGAGACTTCCTTTGTCTGGATGTTGTGATCACTTTCATGAATGCAACATTAAAAGTCGACAGAGACAAAATTCCGTATTGAATTCGCTGTTGACAACAGCGAAGTCGCCTTTCCTTTCTGTAAGTGTTCATAAATCTTTACTCAAACTATGTCCATTTGGATTATTATTTTTAATGTGTGTTGTTGGATGGCAACGGAATGAAACATGATCTCTATTTACTCTTGCAGTGAGAAGAGGTGTGGGCTAGAAAGTCTAAAAAGATATGTTTGTACAAAATGTGCCAGTGACTAAAAGTCTTTCTTGGGTACTTTCCTGGCTGTGAGATTATTTCCTGTGTTTTTGTGTTGGTCAGTACCTTAGGAGTTGCTATGTTTCTAAAGGGAGTCCACATAATCTATCTGGTCCAGCACCAGCCTTGTTTCACAATAACAATGCAGGTCTCAAAACGCCTGTACCCACTCAAAGGAGTCTGTGGCATTAACACTACATGTGACTGGAAAGTCAGTCTTCTTATAAGGACATGCTGAAGCCAACAAACTTTATTGTCGATGGGTTCTTGCTTCTACCAAACTCCTGCCCCTTCCCATCCCAGAAATGGCCAGAGGCTTAATCTTGTCAACCCCTTTGGTGGAATAGGAAAGGGGGTATCCATAAAATAATTGTGGGAGGGTGTATGGGGAAGGGGTTTCACCTCCAGTGCTTTAAATGGGAAAAAAAGAAGTGCAGGTACTCATCAAACTGAGCTGCAAATTCGGGGTTGGGCTAGGGGCAAGGCTGGGGTACCAGCATCCAATGAGATCAAAATATTTTGGGTGTCCATCTGTGCATATTGATCCGGAAATAAATACTGTGTGTATTATTTTGTTGACACTGGCACCGAAATACCATATGGGGTGGATTACAGTCCATGTTGGCGGAATCGGCGATGGGGTAACATTCCAGCTTTTCCAAAGACACTGTACATAATTTTCGATTACATATTCCACTCCTAAAGACCTTATGAGGACAAGCCAGCAATATCAGGTATTTGTCTTTTTTGGCATATAGTATGCTATTGGATTACCCCCAGGTCCCTACGTCCTCGACACCTTCATACTAAACAAGTGGAGATGACCATCTCCCGACAGAAAAAAACAACAAGAGGCATGCTGGGACACTAATACTGCCCCTCCACCCGGGAGTACATAAGCAGTACTTACCCAGCAGACCTCCTGTTCTTTTTTTCTGTCTGTCGACAGAGTTGATGGTGTGCTGGTGCTGCTCCTGCTGGGCTCGAGTGGCGATGCTTCTCTTCTCCCCACGCCCAGCTGCCTGGCTGTTTGGGCGCGGGGTTCTCTGGACTGCCTCCTGGCCTGCCTGGCTTGCTGGGAGTCGGTCTCTGCTTGGTGCCAGTTTTGGAAGGATGACGAAGTTCCCGGCTTTGCTGTGTGCTGGATGATGCACTTCCCGGCCCTTTGTGGCTGGTGCTGGAGTTCCCGATGTTGCTTCCAGGTCGCGGGCTCGGCTTCCTGAGCCTGGCTGGATGGGCTCCTGCTGGATACTGGGCGGTCGGTGGTGTGGGGGCCTTGTTCCAGGGGTTGGCCCCCGCCCCGGGTAAGTCCCGTTTTCGGGTTCCTTGGCCTTTGCTGTGGTTTTGCCATGCTTCTTCGTTTTCTGTGCATCTGGTATCCAGCCTGGGTGTGGGCGCTGTTTTTGGCATTTTCCCCTGTGACTGGTGTGCCGGTGATCTGTTGCCTTGCTCTGTGCTGTTTGGAATGGGCTGGGCGAGTGCTTCCTCCGTTTCAGTGCTGTACTTCCCGGGCTGCCTTGGTGCCGGGGCCGGCGCTGTGGCTGCTGCTGTGTGTTCTGGCAAAGCTCCCCTGCCTCTGCGGCCCCTCCCTGCTGCAGTTCCCAGGCTGTCTCAGGTGCCGAGGCCGGCGCTGTGCTTTCTGCTGCTGCTGCTGCAAGTTCCGGCTGCTCCCCTGCCTCTGCAGCCCCTCCCTGCTACTGTTCCCTGGTAGTCTCGGTGCCGAGGCCGGCGCTGTGCTTTCTGCAGCTGCTGCTGCGAGTTCCGGCTGCTCCCTGCCTCTGCGGCCCCTCCCTGCTCGGATCCCAGGTTGTCTCGGTGCCGGGGCCGGAGCTGTCCTTCTGCGGCTGCCGCTGGGGGTTCCGGCAGCTCCCCTGCCTTGGCTAGATGTCGTCTGTCCTGTCCTGTGGCTCTGGTTTGCCCCTTCTGTTGATGGCTCGCTGCTGTTGGGCTGCTGTTTGGGGCTCGGGCTTTGGGCTCCGGTTCTGTGGTTGGAGTTTTCTGGGGTCCTCTGTTTTGTGTTGGCAGTGGGCTCCGGTGGCGCTTTCGGCTTGGTGTGCGGTGCTTCTGCTGCGGTGCTTGCCCCGGGCCATGCAGAGGTTATGTGTTCATGCCTCACCTGGGTCGGCTGGTTGGTTTTCTTGTACCTTTTCGCTTCCTGTGGGGGTTCCTCTCTGTGTACGGTCAGCCCTTGCTTGGAAGTCTTTGCTTCTTCCTCGAGGTGCGTGTCCGACCCTCCTTGTGCTTATTTCATGTGCTCGAGGTGTGACGTCTTGCATTTTGGTTCGTTGGTGGTTGCCATTATGTTGGGTTTCAGTTTCCTTCTGTTGTTCAGCTCCACTTTCCCTTTCGTGGTGTTCGTTTCTTTGCATCCTGGGCGGCTTTTCTGTGTTGCCCTGCCCCGTGCTCTTCGTTTCCTTTGGCCGCTTTCCGCCTTCCGGGCGGGCCCCCGGCTCCCTCCTGGGCATGGGGTGCTGTTGCTGGTTGCTTCTGGGTTGGTTCTGCTGGTCGCTCTCACCCTCGCTCATGGCTGGAGCCCTCGCTGTCCCTTCTCGGCCCTGGCCTTTTCGCAATCGGCTGGTTGGGTTTCTTGGGGCTGGCGTCCCTGGGATGCTGTTCCTTTGGCGGGCTCCCGGGGGTTTTGGGGCTGTTGGTCTCGGGTGCTGGAGTGCCGTGTTCCTTTCCCTGTCCCTCGCCTGTCTGTAGATGTTCGGGGTTGTCTTTGGCTGCTCGTGCACCTGCGCCCCTTTCTGGGTCGGTGATGTTTTTTTTTTTTTCCATGTGCCGGTCCGGGCCTTGCTGGGCTGTTGGTCCCCGCTCTGGCTGTTTCGCCCCCTTTTTCTTCTTCTGGGTGTCTCCTGGGCTGGCCCTGGTTGTGGGGGCTGGCTGTCCTTCTGGCTGTGACGTGTTCCGGCGTCTTGGTCGCCTGGGAGTGCCGTGGTTTGTGCGGGTCCTCCTCCTTGGGGTGCATGCGTTAGGCGCTATGCTTCGTTCCCCCTTCTTTTTGGATGGTGTTGCTGGCTGCCTCCGGTGCCCGCGCTGCCTGCTTCCTGTGGGTGCACGGTGGCGGGTGCTTCTGTGTGCTCTGTTGCCCCCCCCGCGCAGTGCGTGGGTGTCTGTTGGGTCCTGGTTGGTCTTGCCCTCTGCTGCTCATCTGTTTGGGTGGCTTCTTCGGCGCCTGCCTTCTCTGTTGGGGGCCTTGTCTCCCCGGCGGGCTGGCTGTGGTGGCCTTGCTTCGGTGGTGTGCTCTGGTTCTTCGCCTCCGCTTCCTGGCTTCTGTTGGGTTGGTCGGCGTTTGGCCTGCACCTGGTTCGTGTCCTTGGATGCTTGCCGGTCATGCCAGGGGGGCTCTCTGGGGTGCTTTGTCCCCTCTGCCTGCGCTTGGGTGGCTTTTGCTGCCTTGGGTTTGGCTGTTCTGTTCTGTTCCGCCCTGCCTGCGCCTGTTCTCATCTGTTCCCTGCTGTTTTGTTGGGTCTGGCCTGTTTGGTGGCTGCTTGGGCGCCCGTCTGGGTCTTCCTGGTGATGTGGGCTTCCATTTGCTCCGGCCTGGGACTTCTGGTGTTTGTCCCGGGGCCTCCTGTGTGCCTGGCGTGGTTGCTTCTGCTCTGGCTCTCCTCGTGCTTTCCTTTGGTTTGCTTCTGGGGTTTCCTGGCCGCCTCTCCTGTTTCTGTCTTTGGTGCCTGCCTGGATTGTTCCTGGCTGCTGCCGTGCCCTGTTATGCCACCTGTTCTCAGGTGTGGTGTGATGTCCCCGTGCTCCACTGTCTTCTCGGTGGGTTTGCCTGGTCGGGCCGGGTTGGTGCCTGCCTGGCCTCCTGGGGCTGCTGGGTGCAGTTGGCTTCTTGGTCCTTCTGCTCGTGGGGGTGTTTGCTCCCTGGGTTGTTCTGGTCTCGTCTGGTTCCCTTGGTGGGTGCCTGGCTGAGGTTTTGGCTGGGGCGTGCCGCTCCTGCTTGCTGGGCTCCTTTTTGGGCTCTGCTTCCTTGCTGGTTTCTCTTTGGGTCCTGGCGGGGTGTTCTGCGTTGGGGCCGCTTCCTGGTGGTTCCTTCTGGGCGGTTCCTTCTGGGCCTTCTCCTGCTGTTGGTTCTCTTCCGGGCTTGTTTTCCCGGTGTTGTGGGCCTGTGTGGGGTTCTGTGGCTCCGGTTCTGCCGGCTTCTTGCTGGTTGTGTGTGGCCTCGGGCTGTGCCTCCTGGGTTTTCAGGCTGTGCTGTCCATCTTTGGCCTGCACTGGGGGTTTGTTGCCGGCCTTTTCCGGGTTCTTCCTGGCTCGCTCCTTCCTCCCTTGCTTCCCGGGCTTTGTTCCCTGTGTTGGTCTGTTTGGGTGCCCCTCCCTCTCTGGTTGGGGTGCTGTTCTGGGGTGCTCGTGCCTGTGGTTTCCTGCTGCCTGGTCCTCTGCTCCCCTTCTGGGTTTGCTTGGGCCTGCTGTTCCTCCTGCGTGGTCGGGTTGCTTGGTTCTGGTCCTGGCTTCCCGTTTCTGTTGGGGTTGTTGGCCTCTTTTTTTGCGGTTTACTTGGCACCTCTACCGCGTTGCTGGGTTGGGGCCTTGTGGTTTTGGTCTGGGTGCTGTGCTCCCTTGGCTTTCTTTTTCCCGCTGCTCCTGCCCTTACTGCTTGCCTGGCCTGGGTTCCCGGGCGGTCCTGTGTCCTTTGGGCTCCTTCTTTGTGCTGCCCTCTGTGCCTCGGTGAGCGGATGCTGGGGTTTCCCGTTTGCTCTGTGCTCCCCTCCTGCCTTGTGTTCCCTCACTTTGGGGTTGGGGTTTTCTGGGCTTGTGGCCGGTTTCTCTGTTCCCGTCCTGGTTGGGTTTTCTTTGTTGCTGGTTTCCGGTCTTGTTGGCCTCTCCTTGTTTGGTGGGCTTTCGGCTGGGTTCTGGGGTTCTCCCTGTCCCTGTCTTTTGGGTCGGGTTCTCGGTCCTGTTCGGCTCCTGGGTGCTTGTTGCTTCCTGGGCCTCCTCGGAGGGGTTTCCTCCTCGGGTCTCTTGTGCTCGGGTTTGGCCGTGTTTCTGGCCTGTGCTTCTCCTTCCTTTTTTTGGGCTGGGTGCTTGTGCCTACTCTCTGTAGGCCTTTCTTCTTTGGCTTTCTTCCAGGTTGTCTCGTCTTCCTGGTGGGTCTGCCTGGCCCTGTGCGCCTTCCTGCTGGTTTTGGCCTGGGCGGTCTTCTCCGGTGGGTTGTTTTGGCTGGTCTTGGTGTTCTGGTCCGGGTCCCGGTTGCCGGTTGCTCGGGTTGGCGGCCTCCTTTCTTTTGGTGCCCTGGGTTTTCTTTCTCTCTGGCCCTTGTCCCTGCTGTCCTGTTCTGGGTTGCGGGCTGGATGCTTCCTGCGGTCTTCCTTTCCTCCTTCTCGGTGCTCCCTTGGGTGGCTGCTTTTGCGGTGGTTTCCTGGGTGTGCTTGTGCGTGCGGAAGGCCGGGTTTCTGCTTTGGTATTCTCCACTTGTTTAGTAGGAAGGTGTCGAGGACGTAGGGACCTGGGGGTAATGTCCTATTACGTATGGTAATCTTCATTACTCCGGGTCCCGTAGTCCTCGACACCTTCATACGCCCCTCCCTCCCTCCCGGGCGGCCGGCCTTCCTGTCTGGGCTTGTTAGTACAGGAGGTCTGCTGGGTAAGTACTGCTTATGTACTCCCGGGGGGAGGGGCAGTATTAGTGTCCCAGCATGCCTCTTGTTGTTTTTTTCTGTCGGGAGATGGTCATCTCCACTTGTTTAGTATGAAGGTGTCGAGGACTACGGGACCCGGAGTAATGAAGATTACCATACGTAATAGGACAACCCTGGCCACTTCACTGACCCCCTGAATTAAGGCGGTCTTGCACACAGACGCCTCTCAAACAATTTCCATTCTCGGACCTGAAATACATGCTTGTCAGTGCATTTATAATATAATTCTTAAATGTACACACATTAAATTACCACCTTTTCAGACACACACAGTAGTGCAGTTGAAAAGCAACAAACTTACAAATGTAAATTTACTTAAAATAAAACAAATCTTGCAGGCCTTGTGTTCAAGGATGTGATGAATGGAATGAGTGGGTAGAGAAAAATGGTGCAGTATTCTAATTAAAATATTCTATAACAAACAGCCTTCAGTAAGCAAAAAACAAGTTATTGGCATGTGTGTAGAGCGTTCTTGCAATTAACCACTTTTCCTTCGAAGCCATCCCTCCTGAGCTGAATTGAATAGCTGTGTTAATGTAAGTACCCTAACTTAGCGCCTGCTGCTTTTATTTTAACACAGCAGGTAGCTACATAGCTTTCTTAAAAAGACTATTTTGGTTTGTGGATTGTGAGAATCTATATATAGGGTATAAACTGCATAGTTAATTATAGGTTCCATTTTAATGGTAAGTAGCACCTATTCATTTATTTCTGTAGGGGTTTTATGTAGAACTGTGCATCTTAAACTTCCTGCCTCGTCCAGACGTGCGCATGCCTACCCATTCCCTTTCAGCCTGGATTGATGCTGTCAACAACAATAATTTTGACTAACCCATGCCAACTTCTCAGCCAACCGCCCATGCACCTGCGTCAAAGCAACAACGTACATATTCACTATCACCCTCGCAAACCTGTTCCAGCAAAGTCAGTCCAAATAGGTCAAATCAACATGAGCAACCCCTAATCTCCTGAACCTAGAGATGGGTGGGAGGGGAAAGCTTCCCTGCCTAAATGCCAGCCACCATGTTATCACTTATAAAATGGTGGATGTTATAAATACAGAATATATATTCTAATAGTCAAACCTAGCCCAATAGAGCCTAATGGAGCCCAATACTAACTGTAGTGCCCGGGCTGTACCATTCCCCAAACTGACCCAAGGGGTAGACTTTCTGGGGGTCAGCTATCCCCCAAAGATCCCATTGGGGAATAGGAAGGTGCAGCATAGACCATCGCACCAAGTTTGTGTGAAAAAGGTAGCTTTATGGAAACAAGTGCACATCACATATAATAGACCCTGGGGCTTTTGCCTTACAAAACGAAACCTCATTATACAAATGAGTTACCAACGTTAAACTACCCACTTCCCTAAAATTTCCTCCCCCCCAAACAAACTTAAACCTGCAAGGTTATATCTCCTCCTGGGCTAAAGTTCCTCACTTGGGGCCTTCAACTTACCATACAGTTTTCATGTAACTATCAACCTCTAACTAAGTTTACTTATTAATGAACCTTAAACTTCCTGCCTCGTGGTGGTCGTCACAGTCAAGGCATAAAATATCCACAGAAGAGCGCAGGGGATTACGGTACATTCACAATGATTATGGTATAGAGGCATTAATAACAGCACTCTCTGTTATTTTTAATCCTCGTTCTTTCAATCACTGTTGGTTTGGAGGCCCATCGTCAAACTCTGCTCAGTATAAACTCTGTCCACATAATGTGGTTACCTGACCACTGCCTTAGTATTGCAGATGAATCATCTTTCAACACTCCCAAGAGAGCTATCGCCTTTTGTACCACCAGGTCATTTTCACCTAAATGTACCAACTATATGTCCGGGCAAATCCCCCAAACCTCAGCCTACTCAAGCAAGGTAACAGTTCCATCCATCGCATCCCCCATTTGTCACGCCATTGCACGTTCAGTATGGAGGGGTCAAGACCCGAGTTTGCCCCATGGCTACTTTGGCGCGCCTGCCTATCTGCCCACTTTACTAATGCATGTCCTACTATCACAACAACAAGCCAGATACCTCTAGGCCTGGAACTGAATCTAGAATAAACAAAAACAATTGAAAAGGTTATGCATGGCCTAACACATCTCCCACCTCCCTGCATGTATTGCTGGTAGCAGGTAGAAGTTTATCTGCCCAAAGTCATGATGCTCTGTTCACTCCAACCTGGTCTACCTGCCTTCGTTGCCATCCCTATGCAAAATGAATGTGTCTCATACTCCTTTGCATCCACCCCTATATGTGTCAGCCCTTTGGTTAACACAGGCAGTAACTGAAAAGCTGACACCGGCTTGCTGTCAGTATACCTGAAAACTTTACCTACGTCCGGCTGGAAACCTCACCTGCAGGGAGACAGCCTATCTTACTGGGCATAATCTGCTTATAAGGCACCTGCACAGTAGTACCAATCTACCCCCCCTCTGAACTGTCTTTGACCAGTATAGCCATACCTGCAGACCTGCCACACACTGTCTCACTTCCTCCCATTGAACTCCTCAACTCCCCCAAAAGCCCAGAGACTCTAAATGCCCCTCAAAACATCTGAGTCATTAAAGTCGTACACAAAACCTGTTTTTCATCACTTGTACGTTCCACATGTAGACTCTTAAGCACCTCACAAAGTAGTCCCCATGTCAGCGGCCTTCTCTTTGGCCCGGACCGACCAGCCTTTCTAGCCCATCCTGCCAGTATCTGTTTACCCTAGCCAATGGGGTATAACCCCAGAGGAGCTTACCCATGAAAGCAATACCCACTAGTTTACCTACAATGGTAACCCTGGTCTGACCTTTCTCAGTCAATGTCAGCAAGAACTGAACCACATCTTCTGTCCAATCCCAGACATCTTCTCTCCACTGCGCAGCACTATTAAAAAATTCTTCCCACGCCTGGTTATAAGCCTATTTTGTCGGCATGGCTAGTGATTCTACCACCAGCTGCAGCGTCCTCTGTTGCCTACTGTCCACAACTCCTGCGGCATCCTGCTGCTAATTGTGTCTGCCTCCAACGCAAGCCCATGAAATCTCTCCCGCTGTGAACCAGATAAAGCATCTCCAATGTCACTGTCCACTCTCGGTACATGTCACACACTAGACAAAATGTCAAATTCAAGACATTTCCATACAAAAACCCGCAACAACTTTAACATTTGTGCATCCCTTGCATCCCTTGCTCACTGTCTGTTCACCACCTGTACCACTGCAATGTTGTCAATACAAAAAAGAACCTTCTTATGTGCTAACTGCTGTCCATAGAGGGATATGGCTATAATCACGGGAAAAAGATTTGAGGAAGGCTTTACACCTTCCCCCATGCATCCATCCCACTGGCCATTCCTCTGCACACCAGTGTCTTTGTCAGTAGAGCCTGAAACATATCCCTCCCACAGCATTGGAAAAGACCTGTGCATCCCACTCAATTTCAGTCATGGCCACCAACAGCATGCTAAAAGGAAGTGCCACATTCGCAAATGCTGCTGCATTGTTATTTTCTTTTCCTCTTCTAGTCGTGCTTCTGTTGCCCCCGAATCAATTTCAATGCCTAGGAGGGACAGCACTGTGCTGGGTCCGACTGTCTTCTCTGGCACCAGCAGGCTGCCTAGGTCCCCCATGATTACCTGAAAACCAAGCAACATCCTGTGTCAATCCATTGCTTCAGGTTTACCCACAAACAAAAAGTCATCAATATAGTGTGTTACGTGTTTGTGAACTGTGGACCATGAAAAAACACATTGTAGGAATGTGCTGAACCATTCAAATAACCTACAGGCAATGTAGCACCAGATTGGTAGTGCTTTATCCATGTATTATTGACCTCCAAATTGAATGCCCAACAACTGAAAGTAATCTGGGTGTACGGGGAGCAATTGAAAGGACAACTTAATGTCACACTTTGCCATGAGTGCCCCCACCCTACCTCCTCCACGATGGCTGAGTCCACGTCTACTGAGGAATATTTGAATGACTTGTCTTCTGGAATGAAATCATTAATGGAGGTGCCCTCCGGCCACGACAGGTGTTTAATTGACTTGAACTGCCCCTTTTCTTTTTTGGGCACCACTCCAATAGGTTACACCATCAAGCCTGTCATGGACGGCCCGGGCACCTTCTACTACAGTATCTCTTTCAACAATTTCTTCCGTACCACACGTTTGAGAGGTCCGATTGATTTGAGATTATTCACCCACCTGTGCACCCTTGGTTCCTGGTAAGCCAAGAAAAACCCAAAGTGAACCCTTCTTCCAACAACTTAGCATCATACCGTTGATCATATCGTGCTAACCAAACTTGAGCTGCTACATTTTAATGGGAGTACAAGCTCTTGCCCCCAAGTCCTTGTGCCCCTCCGTCGCCCCTGAAACCAAATGACTGGCCTTGCCATTGATTGCTATGCTGCCTCTGTTGCTACTGCCACTGACCTAACAAATTACTGGATTACCCCCATAGCAAATAATAAGTGGGTACCTGCCTGAACAATTGGACCATTCATGCCAAAACTTACAGTACTCTCTGGCACACATTCCTTTATTAAAATACCAGCATGCACCCTTGGGTGAGGTGCCCTTGAAAGGGCCGTGACACAATAGGGAGGCCGCTGGCTGTGAAAATTGTTTTGCCAAACTTGGAAGGGCCCGCTGTATGGTGCCAAAAAACAGAGTGCACTTCCCCATTGTATTTAGGGATTCAACGACATGCATGCCTGAAATTCAACATAGTATTGGGCTCAGGCATGGCCTGCATAATTTATCTGTACCTTTCGTATTTTGTCCATATATTTAAACAGCGCTACACACTTCTCAGGGTGTTTCTGACAATAAACACTGGTGTAAATGAGGAAAGATGCCATCAATTCTCTATTGGTTATGTCGGGTTTACACACCCGTGTAGACGCGCACTGTGCACTTGGTGATGTACACCTTCAAAATTTGAAAACATCCTACTCAACAATATACCAAAAAACAATTGGTTGTTTTAGTACATATTGTTATCCTTTAGATTCTTTTACACACTTTCCTCAGTGCTAATTGCTTCAACATGTTAACACAAAATTCACTTTTACATTTAATTATGCATTTACAATATACATTTCATTATTGTATTATCAATTTTTAACACAGTATCACTGTTCTACCCAATGCATTTCGGTACTCCTTGGTACCTTCATCAGTGGCCAATCTGTGTGTACAAATCACTCCGCTCGAAGACCGCGCGTTCCTGAACAATATCCTACTATCGATAAGCTGTGAGGCTGTCAATGTGTTTTTATAAACAACTACAAACTTAGGGGTCTTAAAATAGGGATTCAACCGTAATCCTCTGCTCGTCATCACCTTATCAATAGTACAAGGGTACGAACACAATAATAATGCTAACAAACCAGATCACAAGATGTGAAGAACCAGTAACGTGAGTCACCCCTGGTGTAGGATTCCCATCAACAGTCTTGTAATGATCAATATTATCATTTGGAAGTCCTTATCGGGTATTGTGTCTCTAGATCATTGAGACCGGCATGCCCCGATAACCAGATACGGGGTAGCGACCCACAATCACTCGGTACTACCACATGGTGTTGATGTGATGGGAAGTGCAGTGTAAACAAAAAATAAGTGGTGATCTTAAAAAAGGATAGGGAACTCAACCCAGAAAGCTTTAATAATTGTTGGCCCCTTCCTTAATAAAAACAAGAACAGTATAATATCGTCATCGCAGTCCAAACAAATAGCTGCGAGGAGACCAACATGTTTCAGCCACTAAGGGATAACTCCTTCGGCTTTCGTCAGGGTCTCTGTTCTACAATAATACTACTGCATTGATTATGAATAAAGTGTGAAAAATTAAGAAAAAAACACACAAGTGAAACTCAGTCACGGCCGGAGATACCGACGGACAGAGCGGGGTCTCATATATCCTGAGCCAGGTCCAGGAAGAGGTGAGGTCCACTCCCCGGATACTCTGGTACATATTCAACCAGGTGCCGAAGAGAGGAGTTGACACAGTCGAAGGAACATTATATCCTTTACTGGTTTTCACTTGTGTGTTTTTTTCTTAATTTTTCACACTTTATTCATAATCAATGCAGTAGTATTATTGTAGAACAGAGACCCTGACGAAAGCCGAAGGAGTTATCCCTTAGTGGCTGAAACATGTTGGTCTCCTCGCAGCTATTTGTTTGGACTGCGATGACGATATTATACTGTTCTTGTTTTTATTAAGGAAGGGGCCAACAATTATTAATGCTTTCTGGGTTGAGTTCCCTATCCTTTTTTAAGATCACCACTTATTTTTTGTTTACACTGCACTTCCCATCACATCAACACCATGTGGTAGTACCGAGTGATTGTGGGTCGCTACCCCGTATCTGGTTATCGGGGCATGCCGGTCTCAATGATCTAGAGACACAATACCCGATAAGGACTTCCAAATGATAATATTGATCATTACAAGACTGTTGATGGGAATCCTACACCAGGGGTGACTCACGTTACTGGTTCTTCACATCTTGTGATCTGGTTTGTTAGCATTATTATTGTGTTCGTACCCTTGTACTATTGATAAGGTGATGACGAGCAGAGGATTACGGTTGAATCCCTATTTTAAGACCCCTAAGTTTGTAGTTGTTTGTTGATTCCTATGGGGGATAATACTTAGGCTTGGTCTATAAACATCCCTCTAGCCCTGCAATAGATTGTGTTTTTCAATGTGTTTTTATACCCTCTGCACTTTAAATGTTCGATCTGAAAATATTCCTCTAATCCCCCTCAGTGCTGGCCTAGGGAGTACGCAGGGCGGACTCCCATCCATCGTGTCAGTAAATGTCGGTGTTCGCAGGTCTCTTTACCGCAACTCCCCCTCAAACCACTAAACACAGGGACTGGTGGGTGGGAGTTAAAAACTTTAAGCTAGTGATAGAGGGGGGAGGCGTCGGCCCAGGCGAGCACAGCAGTCCGATGGGGAGAAGGGGTACAAAGAGACCGAGGTCACTGACCTGGGCCCCAAAATAGGCCCCAGTCTCCGCCACTCTCTCCCCCACCGGAAGTGCGTCACCCCGTGACCCGGAAGGACTCGGGCGGCCGGAGCCTTGCGGCGATCCGCCCGCCCAATGACTGATGCAGGAGGGGGCGGGAACCGGGGGGGCCGGGCCCTAGGGGCGCGCTCCTTCACTGTAGTGCTGGGTATAGTTTTTCCTTGGTTGCCGACATGAAATGTGCGCCAAACGACTTTGAAACCCTGATAAGGGAGCTTCTTGATTTTTAATTCCTTACTCTATGGGCCCTCAACCTTGTCCCCTGTCTTTTTCCCCTCAGTGACCCCTCTCCCACTCTTCGCCACCTCCCTGTGTTGTGTCTCTTTTGTCCCCCCACATCCTTATCATCTGCACCCTGAACTGGCTCTGTGGTCCTTGATTTCTTGTCCCCTTTCTCCAACACTGTTGCAGCCAAGTTCCTGTCATCCGTGCCTACCCCTGTGTCAGTCACATAGAATCCTTTTTGCAACTGAGCCATGCCCACTTCATGCAACTCCATTGCATCAACACCAGTTGAAGCCATCACAGCAGCCATATGCCCACTGGCATGAACCTTACCTGGCACCAAGGTTGGTGCCCATTCAGGAGTCCACAACCTCACCACTGGAACCCTCCGCTCCGACACTTCTCGAACTTCGTGCTGCTGTTGTACCATGTGTGCACTCTGTAAGACATTGTCAACACTTTGATAAGTGTCCCCCGCACCCGCCTCTCTTGTTGCCACCAACTCCTTTCTTCCTCTCAATGTACCTCATCATCCACTAACTCACTCTCCTCAAGACTCTCCTCATCATAGTTTAAGACTGTATCTTTCAACACATCTCCACTCGCAGCACCTGTGGCAGCTTTTGCCGCCTGCCACTGCAGCCTTACCAATGTTTCGCCACCTGTCTTTTGATCCCTTCTCCTTTGAGGGGCCATACCATGCCCTCCACCCACTCCTCCGATGCAGTACGCCGCAACATATGTTGCTCACCAAGGGGAGTCCCACACCTTCCAGTCAGTTGCAGCGCTGAGACTGTTCTGGGTCTGCTTGTGGCAGTGATCTTGATGCCTCCCGTCGCCATCCAGCTGGCAGTACAGGGCCAACCCCCTCTCTTCATCCAATGTATTGGGTCAGTACAGAGCTGCAATGCTGCTGTCCCGAACGCCCTGCAAAATAGAAGAAGGGACTGGTATGCTTTCAACTAACTCATGCTGAGCCGGGCATACCCCCGTGTCCGACAACCACCTACTACTTCCCTGTCCGCACATGCCAGCACCTTAGACCATGAGCCCTGCGCCCTGCGTGCGCCAACTGATGCCTTGCCCCTAGTGGTGCTCACTCCAACAAGCCTTCCCCATCTAAAGGTACTGGGGCCCAGGTGCTCGCATCCCTCCAATTTCTGTGTGCACCCACTACGCCTTGTCCTCCACCATGGTTCAGTCCTGAGCACAAGGCGCCTGATGGGCCCAACTCTTCATCAACAACCTGCCTAAATAGGCCTCTCTCCACCCTGGTTTTCCCTCAAGGCTTGTACCTGCTGCTGCCAGCTGCACTTCTCCCCTCCAATCCATGCTTGCTGCCCTCTTGTGGCCTGTAGTGCTAGAAAAGGGTCTGAGGGTGCTCCCCTTATTCCCCTCCCTTTACTCAATGAGGTGTATGCTTTGGGAGCAGCCTAGCCCACTGCCTCAACCTCATACGGGTCACCCATACTGCCAGTCAATTCTTGAGCTCCATGTGCTCCGATCACATCCCTCTGCAAATCCCCCAGGGGCCCGCCCTCTGCTTTGTGCAAATAGGCCGTCCATGGCCTCCTAATGTTCACTTGAGGCCGGGCAGCCACCCCTGCCTCTTCACTATCTCCCGAGGCCTCCCACCCATCACTCCATGTTGCTATCGGGCACGTTGGGGCCACACGGGCTCAAGCCCTGCCCCACGGCCAGCCACTCTTGATCCGCTCTTCTAACACTAGAGCAACCCCTCTCCCTTACCACCATGATCTACGGGGGTCCAGCATGGCAGCAAACGCACAATTACCACCGCTTCGACACCCACTGAGGCCCGACTCATCGCGCGGCCTGCATTATCACCGCTGTGGACGAGTAAATCTAGATAGCCCGCCTCCTGCAGACGCCATAGCAAATGGGCAACTTTTTCATCCGAGGACAAGGCCATCACAAACAGACACACCTATCTACCTGACTGGGAAAAAGAGCACACTCTGCCTAAATGCCAGCCACTGAGTTACCACTTATAAAATGGTGGCTGACATACTAAAATGGCTGAATATATACCCTACTAGCCCAAAGTAGCCCAATGGAGTCCAAAACTCTCTGTTGTGGCTGGGCTGTACCCTTCATAGTTTAAGACTGTATCTTCCAACACATCTCCACTCGCAGCACCCGTGGCAGCTTTTGCCGCCTGCCACTGCAGCCTTACCAATGTTTTGTCACCTGTCTTTTGATCCCTTCTGCTTTTAGGGGCCATACCATGCCCTCCACCCACTCCTCCGATGCAGTACGCCGCAACATTTGCTGCTCACCAGGGGGAGTCCCATACCTTCTAGTCAGTTGTAGCGCTGAGACTGTTCTGGGCGTGCTTGTGGCAGTGATCTTGCTGCCTCCCGTCGCCATCCAGCTGGCAGTACAGGGCCAACCCCCTCTCTTCATCCCATGTATTGGGTCAGTACAGAGCTGCAATGCTGCTGTCCCGGACGCCCTGCAAAATAGAAGAAGGGACTGGTATGCTTTCAACTAACTCATGCTAAACCAGGCATACCCCCGTGTCCGACAACCACCTACTACTGCCCTGTCTGCACATGCCAGCACCTTAGACCACGAGCCCTGCGGCCTGCGTGCGCCAACTGAGGCCTTGCCCCTAGTGGTGCTCACTCCAACAAGCCTTCTCTATCTAAAGGTACTGGGGCCCAGGAGCTCGCATCCCTCCAATTTCTGTGTGCACCCACTACGCCTTGTCCTCCACCATGGTTCAGTCCTGAGCACAAGGCGCCTGATGGGCCCAACTCTTCATCAACAACCTGCCTAAATAGGCCTCTCTCCACCCTGGTTTTTCACTCCCAGCTTGTGCCTGCTGCTGCCAGCTGCACTTCCCCCACCAAATCCATGCTTGCTGCCCTCTTGTGGCCTGTAGTGCTAAAAACGGTCTGAGAGTGCTCCCCTCGTTCCCCACCCTTTACTCAATGAGGTGAATGCTTTGGGAGCAGCCTAGCCCACTTCCTCAACCTCATACGGGTCACCCATACTGCCAGTCAATTCTTGAGCTCCATGTGCTCCAATCACATCCCTCTGCAAATCTCCCAGGGGTCCGCCCTCTTCTTTGTGCAAATAGGCCGTCCATGGCCTCCTAATGTTCACTTGAGGCCGGGCAGACACCCCGGCCTCTTCACTATCTCCCGAGGCCTCCCACCCATCATTCCATGTTGCTATCAGGCACGTTGGGGCCGCACGGGCTCAAGCCCTGCCCCACGGCCAGCCACTCTTGATCCGCTCTTCTAACTCTAGAGCAACCCCTCTCCCTTACCACCATGATCTACAGGGGTTCAGCATGACAGCAAATGCACAATTACCACCGCTGCGACACCCACTGAGGCCCGACTCATCGGGCGGCCTGCATTATCACCGCTGTGGACGAGTAAATCTAGATCGCCCACCTCCTGCAGACGCCATAGCAAATGGGCAACTTTTTCATCCGAGGACAAGGCCATCACAAACAGACACACCTATCTACCTGACGGGGAAAAAGAGCACCCTCTACCTAAATGCCAGCCACCGAGTTACCACTTATAAAATGGTGGCTGGCATACTAAAATGGCTGAATATATACCCTACTAGCCCAAAGTAGCCCAATGGAGCCCAAAACTCTCTGTTGTGGCTGGGCTGTACCCTTCTCCAAATTGACCGGGGGGGGGGGGAGACTTCCCGGTGGTTGGCTGCCCAACAAGACTCCATTCCAGTACTCAGGCAGGAACAATTCAGAAGTGCTAGTACTGGCCCATATAAAGCACTTGGTTTCTCCAAGTTTAGATGTATTTTGACTTTGGAGACACAGAAGAAACGTCATTGCATCAGGTGTCATTGTAGGGCACCTATAATTATGCTGGCATAAATTCCAAGTTACAGGCAAAATACAAATTCACAAAAGTTTTTCTGAAAATGCCTGGAAACCTGCTACTGAAGCAGCTTCCAAGGCATACGTCAGTAGAGTTTGCACTGATGTTGAAGATTTACAACATTTTGGCAAATAATCAGGTCCATGGTGTCCAGGTGAGCCATAAGTGTACACTGCTTCGAAAGGGCAACCCCAGGGCAGAGATCAGCCATGTATTTCATTGACTCAACTAGTAGTGTCTTAAGAAGAATGCAATAATATTAAGACATTTCGGTAAAGATAGTATCTATTAGAAGAGAACAACAAACCATACAATTTGCATAAAAAAGAAAAAGTAATTTTATTGTAAGTTGTGAAATAGGACATAGAATTACTGATGACAGACCATACTTGGCGATTACACAGAAGTTAACATATTGGGCTACAGTGAACAAGAAAAGGCTATATTTTAAAGAAGCTTTAATCTTAAAGTTAGGACCAGAAATTGCATTTGGATGGTGGTCTTTGGTGTGCATCCCAAAACTGAAAACTTCAAAACATCTAGAAAAATAATGCTCGTCTATACATGTTCCTCTTAAGGAAAAAATGTTAACATGCCTAAATGTAATCTTGACCTAAAAATCAGGATGATGCTTTTCAATTAGCCTTCCTGGCATTAATCTAAGTTAATATAACCGCATTTTCAGTTACCTTATTTTCCTAATAACTTGGTGCTTTTCTGGACTTTCTGAAACCCATGGACTAATATCTCATGTGATATGTTCACCCATTTCTGACTCATGGTCTTTTCTTTTAAGGTTCTCTCACTTTCAACTGTAGTAATTTTCATCCTGTCTTAATTGGGTGAGTAGTGGGTTGAAAGGTGGATAAAACTGCCAGTGACAGACAGCAATGTGGTGTGAACTAAAAAGCCAGGACTGGGTATGAAAGCGTGGCACCTGGGCCCTTTCAGGGGTCCGGAAAGGCCCCAGCTATAATCCAAGCTTTAGCAAATGCCAAAATATTGACAAGCATCTAAATATGAGACACACCTCGTCACCCTGTATCATTTTAGGTCTTGCAAGTTGGAAAAGACCTATTGTGGGCTTACCAAGAACCTACGGTGGGCTTACAACCCACCCATTGCTTACCGTTGACTGGCCTTATTGTCACACTCATTTCCTTACTTCTTCGGTAATGGCTTTGCTTTTCGTTTTTGTTTCATCATATGCTTGTCCAGCTCCTGGAGCACAGCTTATTATAGGACCTGGACCCCCAGGTTGTTCCCGGCCCGCCCCCATCAGAACCCATAAATTAAGACTTGACGAACAGAGCTGTGGGTAAAAGAGGCCATGTTTATTATAAACCATCACATACAAACATGACAATATATAACCAATAGATTCAAATTTCATACGACATAGATTTATCAAATTCGATCACTGCACGATATTTACATTTTTATTGATCATAACGTCACAATCTATCAGCAGAAATGACAGAACATGATTTACCGACTAAGAATGTTCTCTATCGCTCAGCACAAGGCGCAACCCACCTGCGTCCTTGAGAGGTGAGCCCCTGCCATCTGGTCCTTGTCCGCCACCCTCGGGCCCACCCCTACACCACCAGGCTGCCCACCGTGGCTCGTAGGGTATGACCAGGGGCTGGTGCCCCATGCTCTAGTTTGTAAGCTGGCGCCCTTGCCCCCAGCTGGTGTTTCCATTCTCTCTGGGGTGAGCTTACTGTCTCTCCCCTCAGTGCTGGCCTAGCGAGTATGCAGGAGGACTCCCCTGAACAATGTAAGGCCCTATGGGGCATATGTAGGTAATTTCCATTTTGCGATTCTTAAATAGCGATTTTTAGGGAAACGCTATTTGAGAATAGCAAAATGGAATGTAGGTTATAATTAGCAATTTTTTTGCGAATCTCTAACATTCCTTATTTGCGATTAGCAAATTGTGAATCGCAATTAAGGAATGAGTGTCCCATTCATTCCTATGGGCCAAAAGGCCCATAGGAATGAATGGGGATACATTCTCAAACTGTGATTTTCTGTGAGAAAATCGCAATTTGAGAATCGCAATTCCAAGGGTGCCAGGGTATCCAAAGGACACCTGTTGCACCCCTGGAATGTGCCTGTAAGTACATGTGGCGCACAGACATGATGTCTGTGCGCCATATGGCACTTTGAATTTTTTAAAAAAAATGCATTTTTAAAGGAAATCGCAAAAGACCATCTACTTGAAGTAGGTGGTAATTTGCAATTCCTTGTGCCAAAATCGCAATTTTTAAGGCACCCCTACATAGCATTTAAGGAATCGCAAAATTGCGATTCCTTAAATACTATAAGCAAAATAAGGAATCGCAATTTTTGCGATTCCTTATTTTGCTAAGTGCCACCTACATACCAAAGGGGCGTTTGCGATTCGCAAACGCCGAAATTCGGCGAATTTTGGCATTTGCGAATCGCAAACGCCCACCTACATATGCCCCAAATGTGGCCTCTGTACCGCCACTCTTAGTTCAACTTCCTACCAGCAGCGGTGCGTCCATTGGGGCGTAGGGGCGTAGCCCCATCAGCCATCATGGACCCGCATCGCGGCCGCCGGCCGCAATCCTAGTACTATCTGACTTAACTTTTAAATACAGCCGCCGGCGGGAATTGCGCGGGGGTGGCCTGCTGCAGCTTGAGTGACAGTCCACACTCAGGCTGCAGCAGACCATAGTGCGCAGTGACAGTCCCGCTGGGGAACTTACAGTGCGCATGCTTGGGAAAGTTGTCAACTTTCTCAAGCATGGGCACTGTAAGTTAGCCAGCGGGACCCAGGGATGCATGTTTGCTGCCACAGCCCGGGTTTCCCAAAGGGCGACAGGGCGAGCAGCAAATGTGCCTCCCTAGCCAATCCTGGCGCTGCATGCAGCGCCAGGATTGGCTGGTCCACCGGCAGCATCCATCAATGGATGCCGCGCGTGGTGGGGGTGGGACATCCTGTGAAGGAAGAGCTCTGCCTCTGTCGCGGTCGGCGTCCCTTTCGTGTGCTCCGAATGCAGAGAGAGAAGCATGGACATGGTATATAAACAGGTAAGTTCAAAGTTGCCAATTGTCTGTTACCTTCCTATTATGTCGTCATCCGGACAAGGAACATTTAGGAGCAACCGTCGTTAGTAATCATAAAGGTCTGAATATATCTGGCCCCACTTTGGTCATTCTGTTGTTGGGCACGTCAAACACAAACAACTTGTGTGGTCATCTTGAACTCTTACAGAACGAACTTGGTTTACTTTTCAAATTTCCTCGCATTTATGATAGAAGTTTGCCCATTGGTAAAAACAATGTGTTTTATATTTTGTTTGATGCTGGATTGCCTGTCTCTAGCAAAGATCTTAGAATGGAAACTGTACAAATAACACATAATTCAAACATCAGCGTCACCTTTCGCCCTCTAGGCCAAATATAAATTATTAATTCCAAGCCAGATACACAGGAAACCTTCCAGTCAAAAGTTTGACTTATACCTGGAAAAAGTCATTGACTGCATACGCCTGACTCACAAAGAAAGAAACAAAAATAAATGCATGCAGTATAAGGGTGTGTAGACCACTCACTCATGCATCACCTATGCACCAATCATTTTCAAGTTAGGTTACTAAAGTGAGTTATCTAGAGGTCTGGTAGAGTGATGGTCAAGGAAACCCTACGCGAGTGTGGTAAACATTTTTTTTCCAATATATTTTATGGAATTATTTTAAATAACATAAAATCATACCTTAAGATAATACTTATACTAAAATCAACTATGTAATGACTTACTTATTTCTGATGCTCAAAATAAATCAATACATATTTACATGACAAATAGATTAGATTAGAACACAAAATATAGTTTTTCAGAAAAATCGGGAACAAACAGAACTCAAGGTTAAGGTGATGTCAATATAGTATGCTTATGTCTTTGTACTTGTAAAGTGCAATGTTCACTTGTGGCTTCTTGGCAATCTGATTGCTTCAGTAATCGTGGAAATACAATACTTGTGGTACCTTACATTTAAACAAGTGTGTTTTGACGGAGTTCCTGACTTGGGACAGGGAGACTTAGATTCAAAGAATCAGAGAAGATAATTTCAGGTCTTTGCGGCAGCGGTAGAGAAAGCTCTATCTCTGTAAGTAGTGATGCGTGATTTTGATAGAAGCAGCAGGACTTACGCTCTGACTTCAGGGATCTAGCTGGTTTGTACCAAGTACATTTTGCACACATTAAGACTAGGACCTTCGGGTATTCTACTCTGTGGACAATTGTCACAGTCTTAAAAAGTAGTCTATTGTGAATAGGGAGCCAATGGAGGTCCCTTAAGGTAGGAGTGATAGAATCAAACTTTGCATTTATAGAATGTGCAGCAGTATTCTGTGGAAGTGGAAGTTAGGAATTAGTTTCTTTGGAGATGGTAGAAGAACAACTTTTCTATTGTCTATTTTTGACTTAATCAAGGCATTGACTATCTGAATTCTGAGATCTTTCTCTATAGAAGGAAAGATGGCACAAAGCATTTTGAGTTAAAAAAGCCTGCACTAAAGATTTTTGATACTCGGATGACCAGTCTTGGGTCTGAGATGATATTTATTCTCAGCGTGTGGACACTGTTAGATGGGGAAAGCTGAGGGCCCGTCTCTGAAGGCCACAGGAGAGCTTCTGCTGTGATATTGCAGGAAGTGAAAAGTAGTTGAGTTTTTGCCCAATTGAGCTTTCAACTGTTGACTTCTACCAGCGTGTGTGAGATAGGTTTTTTGCCACCAAAGTAGTCCCTACAATGGCTGAATTTGAGTGGAGGTGCAACCCAAAAGTAAGTTGGGTACCTTATGCATACTAAAAATATTTCATCCCAATCCAGTGCAGTAGATAGGCTATTGTGCACATATATCAGTTAAAAAGCAGATGTGAAAGGATTGATCCCTGGAGAACACTGCAAATTATCTTTTTTGATTGAGATGCCAAAGAAGGGTCAGGCATTAGTTGTTATTAAAAAGGACCTAAACCAGGTCAAGGTTGTTCCCCTGATCCTTATTTCCAAGAGTCTTGAGATGAGCACACTGTGATCAATAGTGTTGCAAAATGAAAATTGGTTTAGGAGGAGTAGTGCCCTTTCACCAACCAGCGTCCATTTGCCTTCGAGACTTAGAAAGCCATATGAATCTTGTAACTCCAAACAGTTTTGTACTTTTGCTGGGGTAGAGGTGAGCCTGACAAGAGACCAGGAGGCTGTGCTGCTCCATATGGTGTAATAGCATGAATGTTAAGGGCCAGGTTTATCAAGGTTTTGCGTCGCCCTTGCGCCACACATTTCCCGCCAATCAAAAGAAGCAGCTTTTGCTGGAATTAACTGATTATTGCCCAACTAAGCCCCACAAAGAACACGCAAATGCCTACAGGCAGACACATGCAAAGACAGACAAATGGGACGTGGTTATTGAAACAAAAGAATAACATAGAAATTCTACACAAGGCACAGGCAAATCATCTTTTTTTGCAAATCAGTTCACATTGTATATTTTATTTTGAGAAAACTCCGCTCAATATGTTGTATTTAATTTGTATTTATTTTGTGTGTTTTAGTCAATGCTGCATGACATTTTTATAAAGAATGTTACTTCATATTTATTTTGGTGGTGTTCAGTGCTTTGTTATATCAAGTTATTTTGAGCTATTCATTTTACATATTATGCAGTATGTGTTATGTTAGACGACGGTGGAGGGTTATATGTTAAATGAATTTCTATAGCAAACCTTGGCTACTCTCATCTGTCTGCGGTTGTTGTTTACGACAGCTCTCCGGTTTTATGCTGACCAGAGCTATTGCCCCCAGGTGTCATTTTATCCGGTGCATAAGCAATGTGGTCCGATCCTCCAGTCTTACAAACAGAAACCAACAACACCTTTAACCTGATACATTCACCTCACACAGGTACACTCTCACTTGCTCTACTGCACACATTTCCACAAAACCGATTCGGACCGTGGTCAACAACAAAAACTGTGGAGGTCACCCCGAGGCACTCACGTCTGTAAAACTTTCCATGCCAATGTCCAATCCTGCACTGTATTAGTGGGAGCAGTACTAATGATGGATCTGTTCAATTATGTGGTTAGAGGTGATTCCTTTTTAGTATGAATAAACAATCATGTTTCATAGCTGATTGTTTGTGTCAGGGGACTTTGCTGTTTATGCTTTTCATCAAGGTCAGCAGGCGTCCTTTGCCAGCTGGTTGTGGTGGCTTGTGCTGTTGTGGCAGCATGACTTTGCTACCTAGATGGCTTTGGCGGTGTGTAGTGTGTGATGGTGCTGGTGGGTGATTTAATGTGTGCTGCTGTTGTTTTGGGTGTTGTTAGGTGTCAAGGATGTGCCTAGGAAGTTAGTACTGATCGTTTGGTCAAATCAAAGGGTTTGGTACTGCCATAATTCAGGGGTGTTGCCTACTGTGTTCTGCTGTTATTGTGGTTATGGTGAGTGTGGGAAATGTGCTGTTTCAGTCGGTGAGGATCAAGTTGCCTGTTGTATCATAGTGGCGTGATTTTTTGCCAATTTATTCTATTGAGTTTCACGTAAACAATGAGATCTATATAGTAGTGCTGATTGACTAAATACATTGCAATCCAATAAGTAGTTTCATAGGCTACAGGTAACTACAATCAACTCAACAAGTCTCCACGTATTACACATTCTTTAGACAGTAGAAATAGATTGACTTGCGTTTAACCTTACAACCACAAGCAGGAGAGTGTTTGAACACAAGTGTACAGGCATGCAGCTATTGAGGGCTTTTGTCGGCTCTACAGGTAGCCACACAGAAGCTCTTTGGAAGGGCCAACTAGAGCAGGGGAAGCAGGCAGTGTTCATTCTGGATAAGGAGATCTCGTTGATGTATCAATGGAGCTCCATTTTATTTGGCGGGAGGTGGGAGTGTTCGAGTGGAACTATAAACGCTCAGCTTCATCTCCAGCGCTAGCTCATGGTGGTTTATCACCATTTATGAAAGATGACATTATTTCCTATTGCAATGTTCTATTCCATCACATGTTCCCTGCATCCTCATGGGGTCGTCAGGTCTACACTGTACATCTCTTGGCCACCACCAGGCACAGGTCAAGCAGCCTGCTGCCTAACTTCTTCTTCTAACATGGAGGCTGTAGTCCAAGCCACTCCAGTCTCAGGAAGTCCAGGGTCTTTTGTAAATTACCCATTATCTTTATCCAGTATCCAACAGAACCTGTGTCTCTGTTCAACACCCACGCGCGCATGCGCACACACCCCACTGTGTGCTCTCCGGTGTGTCAGGCACCTCTCTGCCAGCGTGTACCGGTACTTCGTGAAAGGCACAGGCGCGGTGCGTCCATTGGGGTGTGATCTCTCGCTCGTGTAATTTTCTCCTGCCCCCTTAGTATTTCATTCGCCCACATGTAAATCCTACCCACTCCACTTTCTTGCCCATACAACTGTCTCCATGTTGCTTCTGCCCCGCCCTAGGCTCCATGCGGCTTCACACCTGTTATGCTTCATTCTCCAACTGCACCCTTGCTGTTGCTTCTCCCCATGTGAGTACTCTGTGTTATTACTGCTTAAAAAATGCTTTTGTGCTACACTTTTTTTATTTACTAATCCAACTTAAGTAGCAAATAAAAAGAAAAAACAGCAAAGCAATTGTGAGACCGACTGGCTTTGTCAATGCGTGTCCTTCTTGCAGTTGTTTCTGGATGTGAAGGCGGGGGGTGTATAGTGCTTTCCTCACCCTCAAGTTCTCGCGCAAGCAGCTACTCAGTTTGTGGTGCATGGGGGGGCCTGAGAGGCGTGAGTTTGGTGCTGTGCGTGAGGTTAGGAGGTGCCTCACGCCCTAGTGGTTTGAGCCAGCAATTCTGCTGGAGTTTGAGAGAGGAGCACGGTTGTGTCACACCAGGACATCTTGTGTCCAGCGAGAGAGCCACCCTGTGTCAGGAACAGCCAGGGCTCAGTGGTGACGCAGTGGTAGACGGTGCACAGGGCATGGGTGCCACAGAGTGCAGGAGGGCAGAGAGTCAATCATAGCTCAGTAAAAGTGTGAAATGTCGCAGAGTGGGCGTTTTGTTTTGTTCTGCTTTAGAATATGCTGTAGAACCTTGCATGGTCATTCTGTGGTTATTCTGAATAAGCAGCTACCTATGTTATGCCATCTATTAATTTAATAACTGCACTTTCACAATTGCTTTATTAACCTTCCTGCTTTCTCAAATTTGCTTGAAAATGCACGATTTTTCTTCTTTTTTTTCAACTACGCTACGGAGCAATATGCAAATCACTTTGCGCCCCACCACTTTGAAATGTCACCCACCGCCCCTGCTTCCTACACCTTCGTAAGCTCTAACTCTAGGGATGGGTGGATGGGAGATTCACGAAGAACACTGCACACGGGGCCGGCGCTGTAGGGAAGAGAGGACGAGGGCCTAGGCAAGGTGCTCTAAATAGGCCCTCCACGATCTCCTCCCTCCCATTACCGGCCCCCGCCCCGGCAGGAAGTGACGGAAATTATTCCTGCCATGCGACGACCAATCCCTCAGCCAGGAGTCACGAGGTCGTGGCCGGGATCCAGGGCTCCCACGTCCTAATGGCGCGCTTCCTTATAGTACGCGCTTTTCCATTGTCTTGAATGGCTTGTATCATTCCACTGCTAACTTTAAAGGAACTAGTTCTTTTTCTTTAAACACCCCATCCCTTTCATGCATTTTTTCAGCTATTTCGATTATGTTATTTTCCCCCAACTAGCCACCCCCATCGCTTCATGTAGCTGTCTCCCTTTTGTTTTAAAACTCTCTTTTTTGTGTGCTTCTCCAGTGTATCGCTCTCGTTCATATACTGTTTTTCACCTCGTCAGCTTTCTCTCCATTGCTTGGCCCACCTACTCCTCCACTGCTACCATCCCTGCGGTCTTTTAAAAAAACATGTTTCTTTTTTATTTTCCTTGGTATGACCAGGCAGCAAATTGCTACTGATTCTCAACTGTAGATATGCACGTTACCACGGACATTAAACCAGCAACATTTTTGGGCCGCAAAAAAACTTTAACACAATTGCGAACCTAGCATGCTCATTGTAGCACACATTTTTTTGTGCTGCGGAGTTAGGGGAGGGACTTGGACTCAAGATTCAAGATTTACCAATCACCAATTAGGCCAGCTATGTTTTTACTCACGTGACTCCAGGAGCCCTGGGCCTGGACGCTTAGTACTGATGGCCGCCTCGAAGTGCGATCGGCACCCGCACAAAGGCCTGATCAGGCCCCTTCCTGTCTCAGAATCACAAAAGTTACTGCTGCACAATCGCCTTCTAAAAGCTGCCAGGGACACCCTGCTGATTGTGACAGGCCCGGCAGATAATCGGCTTAATGGAGTCCCCTGATCTTGCCAAACAGTGTAATGTGTTTGGAAACAATAGATCTCTTGATAACCCAAGCGCGCACGTGCATATTCCGCAGTGCAGCCCCCCAATTAACTTGACAATGGCCGTGTGTTTACATGCTCAGGCGCGCACTGAGCACCGCGGGCTCTGTGTGCCGCAGAGAGGGAAAATGGCTCGACGGGGAACTGATCACCTTGTTAATTGGAACTTATACTTTAAAGAGGCGGGTGCATGAAAACACTGCTTTACAAGTTCACGGTAGAGTGCTACCGTGTTTTTAGGAATTACGGCGGCCAGAGGGGCTGGGACGATTTTTAGAGCGGGGGTGCTGGCCAGTAAGTCACCTCACCAAAGGCTTAGTGACATTTGACAGAGATTCTTTGAAAAAATTATTTGAAAAAAAAATGCTGCAAGAAGAAACACATTTCAGGCGTCTCTTTATTGTTCATTCTCCTTCAAAAGTCTTTCAAGTTTTGTGGGGTGCTGCATTTCCTCCCGCACCCCGAGGTCCAGTGCGACTGACAGCAACTCTGCCCTACGCAGGAGGTTAGAAAACACATATGATTAGTACCTAAAAGCCTGATATCGAGCAAACTAAAAAGAGTAAGGGATGGATAAGATGAAGGGAGAGAAATAACTTTCGACAAGAACTCGTCCTTCAACAGCCTCCTTAATTTAATATTATATGGAACAAGAGTGTTGGCCCGTGTAACGTTTTACATGTTTTTCTAACACTTTTAATTATTTATTATAATCTTTTTTATTTTGTATTCTATGAATCGCACATAGGATCTTTGTCCTGAATTGTTTGAGAGAATTTTGGAAATACTTTTTTGTATCTCTAATACCTATAATGCCCTGCCAATTTCGCACGAAGCTTCAATGTGACGTGCACCGACGCCTACAAGCTAAAATAAGGTTTAAGAATGTTTATACTGGAAAAATAGCGGTTATACTGGAATTCTATTTTCTTAATTTATGTATTGTGTACGTGCCATAGAAACACCATTCGGTTTTGCATAGTTCCAGTCCCTGTGCCAAGCGCAGAGTATCGCGAGGCGCGCACTTAGGACCCGGCACCTCCGGGCCCCGCCCCGCAGTTATGGTTGGGCGCCCCCCCCCCCTTTTTTGACTTCCGGGTCACGGGCGGCGACGCACATCCGGAGTGGCGGGGGGCGGAGACCTTTGGCCTATTTAGGGTCAGGCACCAGTGACCGGGGTCTCTGTCCCTTCCACCACTCCGAGACTGCGCGCTGCCCCGTTGCTGCCTTCTCCCGAGGCACGGCCTTGGAATGTAACTGCTGTGGATCCTCAGGCTCCAGGACTCAGGCTCTTCACTTTAATCTTCCTTGAATCCCCTCGTCCGGAGTAAAGAGGGGGAGGCCGGAGGTCCAGCACTGCCGAGCGCATGGGGGGAGGCGACGAGGAGGAGAAGCACGTCGGTCGCAGCCGTCCATCTCGCCAGGTGAGGGGTCGGGGGTGCCGGGGGGCCTGTGTGCAGCCGCGGATTGCGGGAGGGGGGCCCAGGACGAGCGATGGTATTGAGTGGGCTCCTGTGGTCTGCGGCTGCCGGCAGGCCCCCCTGGGCCTGCGGGCTCCTTCCTGGTTGATGTGGGCGGGCTGAGGGGTGCGGGGAGTGCAATCTATCACTCTCCCGGCCAGATAGGTGGACAGGAAAAAATGTACATTTAAAAAGCGAATTTGAACCCCTTCTTTAGCAGGCATCATAAGGAAGACGGAAGGGCGCTGCCCCTTGATGGGGATCGGGTACAGTATTTGTCCTTGCTAATGTGTTGAGGGCGTAGATAAGGCCCGTGAAACAACACAACATATCTCCAGTAAGATTGGCGCGGTACTGGCTGTGCCGGGCTGGTGTTAGTCGGGGTGGGCCTGCACTGCTCTGAATCGTCCGCCGCTTTTTTCCCGCCTGAAAGTGGGAGGATATGGCTCAGCGGTCAGATCTACCGACTTAATATCGGGACCGGTGTTCGAGCCTTGGCATAGACCCATTTTCTAAGCACTTTATATACCGATGTAAGTTTACAAGCCCCTTTTCGTTAATGTCCAGACATCCGGGGGCCCTTGATTCAGGGGGGCGAGACCTGGGCTCGAGCAGGGAGATTGTGGTCAATTCCGGTATACCTGGGCCCCATAAGGAGGAGCATTCGGGGCGTTTGAACTGCGCAGACTGGTCACACATAACTCTGGGCAAAAGCTGGGGAGGTTATTTGAGGCCAGCGCCACGTGGTGCATCCTGAAGCGAAGATAACCTGGTCATGGTTAGGAAGTTTATCGCGCGTTAATTACAGTGCCTCAAATTCCGTAGCGCGTTATAAAACAATGGGGTATTCTAATAAGTAACCCGTTTGAGGGAATGGATATGCTTGAAAGGGCTGTACCGGTTCCA
The DNA here is from genome assembly GCF_964261635.1 of Lissotriton helveticus. Lineage (NCBI taxonomy): Eukaryota > Metazoa > Chordata > Amphibia > Caudata > Salamandridae > Lissotriton > Lissotriton helveticus. The sequence goes on from NC_136070.1 coordinate 841,319,597, forward strand.
GAAAGAGCGGTAATTTGTTTTCCAAATACATATTTGAGGGGGAAGCAGATTAACAGAACAAATATGAAATGCTTCAAGAGTTAATCGTCGAACAGTTAATTGCATTGACGTTGGGCAGGTTGCGATTTCAAATCCAGTGTTCGCAGCAGAGCAGTTCAAGAGTTTGCACAGAGAACCCCTAAAAATGTTATTCGAGGTTGGGTGAAATGTTATTGTGCACTGGTGTTTTAAAAATGTATGCAATGTACTGTTTTCGGCTGCAGTGTATGCAGTTGCAGTAATACTTCAACTTTGCGAAAGTAGCGGATAGGAGCGCTCTGCTTCGAAGCAGATTTAGTGAGCACTCACCGCAGACGTAGGAAGAAATATGATATCAGTTGTGTATTTGGCGCCGCGGCGCAGGGCGGGGAAAAAACGAACTCACCATTCCAGGCCTTAAAAATACAGCCTCTGGCATTTGGAGGACAAAGGCGGCAGCAGCAAGGCCTGTAAGTATAGCTAAGACACACGAAGGGCTCAGTGCTGAAGCTGGGTGCATCAGGAGCGCGCGCTATGGTGCGCAGACGCAGGGTGGCACCCCGGGTAGGTTGTGAACACGGGGCAGCAGGGACGCTCCTTACATGGTGCCTTTCGGCTAAGTAAAAATGGTGATGTCTGTCTTTGGGCCGGCCCACGAAAGCGATGTGCCCGGCTGGTGCCCGGGAGGCGGGTCCACCTGTGCAGTGTGAGGCTGTACCACTCTCCTCCATACGAGTAAATAGAAAAGAATGCACATTTTCATCGCATAGGTCAACTTTGAGTTATCCAGGTACCTAATAACGGAAATATGATCCTGAAGAAGTTTTTGTTGTTTTTCAGTGAATAAAATAGACACCTGGGGTCCTCGGAAAACCACCATCACACTTTACACTTCTCTGCACCTATGTTCTGGGATAGTTCCAGCCGAGAGGCCCAGGGTTGAATGGGCACACAGTCATTACTCGAACAGCGTGGTGTAGGCGATGTAGTCAATGTATGTACGTGCGTTCAAAACTCTCATGAATGCCTCAAGTAGACCCGCAGGTGGCAGAGTTCTTGCAAGAGAACGCTCGAAAAGACTCCATTTTACAGTTAGGAAACGTGCACAATTTCAAATCCACTTGAGGTTAGTTTCATTTCAAAATAGGTTCCCTAACATGTCCGGGCATGTCCCTCTCATCCGCCCACACCATGTTAAGTGGGGTGATTGGTTCGCCTTTTCAAAAAACTTTTTGGGCGCATAAGGGTGACCGTTGCCCCTCATTTGCTGTTTAAATCCCTGAAAGGTTATAGCTGGATGGTTTTACACCCCGTTTGTTTGGGATGTCATTGTCACTTCCCAGACACTGACCCTGGGTTGCCCACGTGTGAAACGTGCTTCATAGGCTTCAGGAAGCCCATCATTACACATTCTTAACTCACGCATTTACTACAGTTTTGTAAACAATCTGTACCGTGAAGACTCTCCTGCTAACAGGAAGATATCAGTCATAGGCAGGTAGATATTCTTTGTGCCTGTTCACAGGGTGCCTATTTCGGATAGTTAAACACGCCTCTGACATTAACAAGAGACAAAAGACATGATTGTATGATGTTATAATTTACAGCATTACTTTTCTGTGGTTGGGCAAACGAACGATGTCCTCGGAAGAGTGGATCTTGGAGGCATGGGTGTTGCAAGGCAAAGAGTGACAAGTTATCTCTTCAAAAATTGTGCCTTTAGAAATTTTAATGGGCCCAGGCTGAATTAATGTGATTTTGTGTCTGCATTTATGAGAATGTCGGTCATCAAAACCTGGATGTAGGTAAGGGCCATGGTTTGTTCACATCCTGCTCCCGATGGCTGGGGTGTGGTTGGTAAGTGCATATGAGGTGCCTCCCTGAGTGACCGCACGAGGCAGACATATCAAAAGCATTTCAATGTGTACAGTCATTTCAGCAAACGGGCAGGCTTTCCTAACCTATTTGCCACAGTAGCGGTACATAGTTTCCTCCAGTGTGGCTTTCCCTGGGATATTAGTAATGTTGAAGCCCCCCCCATAAAGGGGCAGTTTACCCTCAAAGCTCGGGACTCCCCCTTGGCTGGATGATGAATTAGCCAGGAATCGGGACTTGACTGGGGGGGGGTGACTGGGATGAGAGGCCTCAGGCCACAGGCCACGTTCGCTGGGGAATCACACGTGGAACTCGTTCCCTCCTTAGTCGGAATATGTGCAAATTTATCCAAGTGGGAAAGACGTTGAGTTACATAGTTTCTGCCAAAAAATCTGATTCTTTCGGAGGCTGATCAGCTCTGTTCCTTGTTGACAGGAATGTTTGGGCCTGGAATGCTGTCAGGGTGGCCATCGAGCGTTTTAATTCTTTTATTCTCTCCTGTGCAGGGGAAGGCCCGCAACTGCGGTGTAAGTGCTGGGGGCACTCGTTCGTGCGTTACGAGACGACGCAACTATAGCGGGCGGCGAGCGGCGAAGCCGGGAGGCTGGACGGCCAGGTTGCGCCCAGTGACGGGCCGCCTGTGTTGGATCCTGCACCAGATGGTCACCGGTGGGGTGAGGTATCACATGAATGGAGTGCGGTCACCGGACATGGTGAGGTGACCCAGGGAAGAATGCGGCAGGCAGTGCTCAGTGAATGGGCCGCTCGTGTCGTGCTCTGCACAAGATGGCCGTGGTAGGCCGGGGACACCTGGCGGTCAAGGAGGCCTTACTGGCAGAATTTACATGGTGGGGGCATAATTTTTCACCAACTAGATTGGCCTGGTCAGGCATGTGGCCAGGCAGGTCATGGGGCCCGGAAGGCGGCCCAGTCGTTGAACGTCCATTAAGCCGGATAAATGGAGAACTGGCAAGGTTGTGCCCAGTGAAGGGCCGCTTGCGCTACATACAGCACCGGAGGATTTCTGGAGTAGCAATGTACCATCGTCATGGGGTGCAGCTGTTGGACTCAGGCACAGATACTTCTAGCAAAGAACTTTGGTTGTTTACTTCGATCGCAGGTGGGGAGGGTGGCAGACCTGAGGGCCTTGGCCACCCTTGTGGCGGAAGTGGGACCTGCGAGCAGTAAACAGTGATTGAGGGGAGGCCGATTGGCGGACTCCATAGGCCAGCTCTGAGGGGGGATATGGTAAGCTCTCCGCTGGGAGGAAGTCACCACCGGCTGGGGAGGCTAGGGCGACAGAATTCGAGCCTCCTGGGCGTCCCAGGGCAGCCGGGTGGTAGAGGGGTGGGCCCTGGTAATACCGGACAAGGACCAGGGGTGCGGGCCCACCACTCTAATGGGCAGGTGCACGGCACCTGGCGTAGGTTAGTTACCCAGTGCGAGATGCGAGCCAGATGGGGCTCCTCCCTTAGGGCTGGAAATGTAAGAGGATCATAAGGAATCTTGGAAAATGTGTTTATAAATTTCAGATATGCATGTTATTTGCTTGTCATGTTTATTCAATGTACTGATTAAACATGGCCTTTTTACCCCACAAGAATCTCTTGGTTATTGCAATGTGGGGAATTATGCATGTCGGTGTCCATGTCAGGAGGGGGGGCGGGGGCAGAACTGGAGGGTACGGGTCCTATGCCAAGCGCAGAGTATCGCGAGGCGCGCACTTAGGACCCGGCACCTCCGGGCCCCGCCCCGCAGTTATGGTTGGGCGGCCGGGCGGCCAATCGGCGGCCGGCCGCCCCCCCCCCCTTTTTTGACTTCCGGGTCACGGGCGGCGACGCACATCCGGAGTGGCGGGGGGCGGAGACCTTTGGCCTATGTAGGGTCAGGCACCAGTGACCGGGGTCTCTGTCCCTTCCACCACTCCGAGACTGCGCGCTGCCCCGTTGCTGCCTTCTCCCGAGGCACGGCCTTGGAATGTAACTCCCACCCACCCGTCCCTGTGATTAAATGTTTTGAGGGGGCGTTGTTGCGGAAGTGGGACCTGCGAGCAGTAAACAGTGATTGAGGGGAGGCCGATTGGCGGACTCCATAGGCCAGCTCTGAGGGGGGATATGGTAAGCTCTCCGCTGGGAGGAAGTCACCACCGGCTGGGGAGGCTAGGGCGACAGAATTCGAGCCTCCTGGGCGTCCCAGGGCAGCCGGGTGGTAGAGGGGTGGGCCCTGGTAATACCGGACAAGGACCAGGGGTGCGGGCCCACCACTCTAAGGGGCAGGTGCACGGCACCTGGCGTAGGTTAGTTACCCAGTGCGAGATGCGAGCCAGATGGGACTCCTCCCTTAGGGCTGGAAATGTAAGAGGATCATAAGGAATCTTGGAAAATGTGTTTATAAATTTCAGATATGCATGTTATTTGCTTGTCATGTTTATTCAATGTACTGATTAAACATGGCCTTTTTACCCCACAAGAATCTCTTGGTTATTGCAATGTGGGGAATTATGCATGTCGGTGTCCATGTCAGGAGTGGGGGCGGGGGCAGAACTGGAGGGTACGGGTCCTATGATCTTTGAAAGGATTTGCCCAGAAAGGTTTGCCAATGTAATAACGTGGGCCTAGAATGGCAGGCCAGGATTCTCTAGGAAAATACTGCTGAAGGAGGCACAGGGGCGTGGCTTCGGGAGAAGGAGACGGGGGTGTTACACCCCCCTACCATTCTCTCACTCGTCTCTCTGCCTCATTACTTTCCCTCTCATCTATCTGCTGCACCTCCTTCTACTTCTTAATATTTACACGTCTCTCTACCTCACCGTTGTCTCTATACCACCTCCTCTCTCTTTCTCAAACTCTATCTTAATTTTCTCTACCTTACCTATTTCTCTTTACTTTTTTTCACTCCATACCTCACCTCTTTCTACATCTCACCCTCTCTCTCTCTCTGCCTCACTGCTCTCCTTCTATCACCAGTCTTTCCAGAACTCTTGTCTTGTCCGCTTCTCTACCACACCACTTTCTCTCGCTGCCTTACAGCTCCCTATACTTCTCATGTTACTTAATTGCTCCACCTGTCTACCGCTCCCTGCATCTACCTTTCTATAACTCACCTCTCTTTCTACCTTACTTTTTCCACTACCTCTCGATATCAGGATCGCCAGTACCTGGAGGGGAAAAATCTGTGGATTTTATGACTAAATCATGGCAATCTGATCAACAGTTCCTGTACATAGATATATTACCTAATCTCTGTCTTCAAAATGAAGTATTAAGATTGCAAATAGGAATTATTCCTTGTTATGCGAATGACAGGATAAAAGGGGTTATGACGGATTCCAAAGGGAAGTGTACCAGCAACGTAGGCACAAAATGCGATATTTTGCACATACTATTAGATTGTTTTAAGGTTCTTGATGCACGAAAACTTTTTACGACCAATATTTTCAAAACACAGTATTAAGAACCGTGCACAGGCAGCAGAATTGTTAATGGAAATGTCCTAGTTTGACATAGTATGTGCACTGGGGAGAATTATGTTCGAAGCTAAAAAAAGTTTTTAAGATTTTATAAAAGTGGGAATTTTAGGAACTATATTTTAGGATAAAATGAATTAGATTGAGAAAATGAAATAACTATTTATTATGGGATTGTAATTTTATTATGTATAAACTATCTAATGATATTGTATTATGAAAAGATTGAAATGTTATTTTATGTTTTAGGACCAAGGGTCTAAATAAACATTCCTTTTGATTGATTGATTGACTACCTCACCCCTTGGTGTACCCCACCTCAACCCAACTCTCTACAGTTCCTTCTCCCTACCACTCCACTGCACTCTGAAACCTTATATATCTCTCAATCTCTTTATCTGTCTCTTTCTACGTCTTTGTCACATTTCTGCCTGCATGACTTTTATCTTTTTAACTCACCACACCTATCTCTGTATTTCATCTCTGGCTCTACCTCACCTCCCCCTCTACTTCACCTGCCTTGGTTTGATTACTAAAAGTCGAAAACAGAGTACAAGGGAACCCTACTCACTAAGGAACCAGGGTGATTGAACAATGTAAGAAAATAATGGTTACTGTGGAATGGTATACACATATATAGGTGCTACGATGCGCAATCACGATACAAGGGTTAAGGTGATGTCAGAAAGAAAGAGCCACATACACCAATGGTCTCATTGAACACAGATGTATGGATTTAATTAATACAGAGAAATAGGCAGTTGTACGAAGTGTCCCAAGTGATATATGAACCAAAAAAATATGTGACACAGTATGTGACAATATTTACAAGGTTTCAAAAATTCCTTAAATAGAAAACGACCATTCCTGAATTGAAACACAATATCCAGCTACTTTATATAATAATAAGTACTGAATCAGTGGTTCGCTTTCATCATTACTGTTGATGGCGTTTCAACCCTTTCTAGAGTGTAGGGTCTCATCAGGACTTATGATTATATTTATTCTTACCTCAGAGAGGACTACAACACTACAGTGTTTAATCAAAACAGACAGAACACTTGGGGTAGATTTAGGAGAAACCAACCTATTACGTTCTCTGAATCTTCAGAGGGATAAATGGCTCAGACGCACAACCAGGTCCCAGCCGTTCAGACAACGCCCTGGTCAGCCTTTTTTAGACAGAGGAGACAAAGCAAAAAGGAAAACCTGGTATCAGTTTGCAGGGGGGAGACAAATGAGGAACAAACACTATCAGTGGAGCCCCCAACAATACTAGAACAAAACATGAGGGGTAACGAGGTCATCCCCATATTTAACCTATACCAACATGTACTATCTTCCTCGGAAATATCTTTACTGAGTAAGGGATTATCATATGTTTCTTTCTGACATCACCTTAACCCTTGTATCGCAATTGCGCACCGTAGCACCTACATATGTGTATACCATTCCACAGGAACCATTGTTTTCTTACATTGGTTTGATTACTGTACTCTTCCAATTCTTTTACTCAGTATAGGCGTACGTCACTGTCTTCCCAGAGAATTGTATAGTAAGAAAGCTAGCTGTGAAGGAGAAATGTATTTGTGATTTTGAATATATATGGCAATTAAAATAGTGATTTCAAGCACTATGTGATCAGATGTTATTTTAGCATCATGCACTACCAAGAACTAACCATTACAATGGGAGAAACATGCTGGTTAGAGATAGAACTCCACAGAAAATATTATTGTTCGAAGATAAAGAAAATTAGACTTTTTTGCAAACAAAAATGCCTTTATCGATGCTTGTTCAAGCATTTTTGGTACTTTTTGTTGGCAGTTGGCAGTTACCAAAAAGCTTTAGCTTTCTGGTGGTTTGGTGTGTCAGTTTCTGAAAGTTTAGCATGTAATTGCTTAATGTTCGGTATAAACGAAAAAAACTGAAAAAACAAGGATATTTGAGCCAGCCACTTTTGCATCCTTATATACATGAAAAATATATATATATTATATGTTTTTTCATGTATATAAGGATGCAAAAGTGGCTGGCTCAAATATCCTTGTTTTTTCAGTTTTTTTTCTTGCACACAGACCCCTGAGGAAGGGTCTCATATGACCCGAAATGCATAGGGTATATGTGGAATTATGAAGTGATATGGATTACAAATGAATAGACTGATATTGATGAAGAATGAATTTGGAAAAGAAATGAAATAAACACTTATATGTTTGAAATGAAATTCTTGTATGAATAATTCATTGAATATAGAAAAAAATTGAGGAAGACCAGATGGTCGAAGAATAATTGTGCACACCACCACTAAAGGTGGAACCCTCCACCTTTCCTAGGAAGTAATTACGTATAGTCTTTCCAGACAAAACACTTGGCAGGAGTTGCACAGAAATTACAACGGATTTGATATTTTGAAATAGTTAACACAGAGTGCACTGACGGACCTGCTAAACAAACCAATACTCACAGTGTCACAAAACTTAAGCTAACCCTCATTGATGAGACCTAAATAGGCTACACCCAGTCTGTCGTCGCTTGTATTCCCGCTTAGAGTTGACAAAAGTGGTCCATGTCTGTAAGTGGCACAGCAGCAAAAAATGATGGACTGGAATGCTGCCTTGAGCCATTGCCAGTAGCTGAGAATTTTCCTAGATATTCACCCATCATCTCTGAGTTTTTCTCTGCACAATCTGATGGCACTAACAAAGAAAAAAAAGCTTACATTCAAGTTTATGAATGTCTTTACATTGTTCCATCAGAAAATAGGGGCAAAGGAGGAGTCTAAAGAGGATGAGTTCAGGTTGGCAAGCATGCTAACAATGGCAAAGCAAATTGGATGGGATATGTATGCCTATCTCCTATGTGCATAGCTATCAGGGGATTGAGCTCAGATTAATTTAGTGACTTTGAGGGATCACACAGACACATGTTGTAATTATTCCTTGAGGTGGGTAGTCATCATCATCAAATCCACTTTATTTGGTTAATAAAAACCATTAAAAAGTACACAACGTAAACAATATACAACACCAATACACAAAAAACATGATTAAAATAATCTTAGACACCCTACACTTAAAATACAGTTGGAATAAATCTAGACCAAGGTATCTTTGTAACATTTCTAAAACAGGGAGCACAATCGTGTATTTACCTTCATTCATATCCTGTAAATTTTGCACCACTTTTAGAAAGTGTGAGCATTTTAGAACAACTTTTTACCTAGTTCTAATAAAAGTAGTCACCCACCCTAAAGTATTCAGTTTCTTACATTGGTGTTCAGTGGTGGGATTCAGGACTTGTGTTTTGCACTACCACACAGTGATTTAGGTTGGAATTTAAAATCCTTTTTTAAATTGACTTTTTGGATTTTTAATCGACTATTGTTTTTCATTTGGTTTTGATTTTGATTGGGTATTTTGTTTTATAAATTCACTCTTGCCCTCAATGTTTGCATCTTATGTATTTGGGAACACAAGCTGCGGATCTAGCTATCTTGGAGAGCCTTAACATGGCAGAGCAGATAAGCATGTGCAAGCAAAGGTAATTGATGCTGCACAAGTAGTTAAAGAAGGATTACTTTGCCCTCAGAGCCTGGGAGGAATTCAGTCAGCTACAGTGCACCTCATCAACAGGGTTACCCTGTGTTCCTCAGAAGCCAGGCCTATTATAGTCCAAATATAAATGTGGTTCTGTCAGATCAAGTAATGCTACACAAATTCAAACAGAGATGCAAAGCAGGCCTCTCATAAGTAAATCAGTTACAATCAGAAATGAATTCACACACAAGCATAGATGGTATTTCCATAGAGTATATTTTTTTATAACAGTTGACACCATTTCATTAGCAATATAGCTCAAAGAAGATGCTCTGTGTGCAGTGAAAGATAGGTAAATGGCTCGTACAGTGAGTTGATGCGGGTGAAAGAATACAATAAAAATGAATCAAACACAGTAGACATCATAAGGAGGGGAGGTAGAGGTTTCTAGGGAAGGATAACAGCTTTTCAAACTGTGCATAGTATGGTTCTTTTTTGGAGCCTGTTGGGTGATGGAGAATTTAATGAGTATATGAAAGTAGGGTTTGTAAAGGGAGGATATTATTTATGAAGGACTGGCAGAACAGAGTAGGATTAAGAAATCCAAGACAAAGTGCAGAAGGAAGGTGGTTGGTTTGAAGACGAGTGAGGACAGGAATCTTTTCCCACCATTATAGTGGGAGGAGTTTCTATATTTATTGGAACGGTAATTGGGTATCTTAGTGCATAGCAGTGGATCACAAGTGGTTAGTTTTCAATGATTAGGGATTTTAAAGTTGACCTTGGAGAAGTTGGGTCTTTCGAAGGTGCAGTATGGTACTGAGTCATTTAGGCAGGGGGCAGGGGTGGAGATAAAGGCTAACAGTGTTAGTGTTTTGGGGGGGCAAGTGTGCGACACTGGGCGACGGTGCCCAGACTGTAGCAGAAGACATGTTAGATCTGAAGGGGTTTTTACATTTGAAGTACTAATGCTTGCATTGATTCATGCCAGCCTCAATTCAGTCCCAAACTTGTATCCTTCCTGTCACTGATGCAGGATATCTACCAGGAATCAAAGAAGGGATGCTCCAGGATGACACCGTAGTGAATTATTGGGCACTCACAGGTAAAATGGTGGTTTATTTGGAATAACTACCTTGCTTCAACTGATAGCAGCAATACCTTTAAAGAAATCAAGAGAAATTTGAGTGAAATAAAGAAATTATAGACAGGCACATGTTGGTTCTGAAAGAAATATGGAGGGCACAATTAAGTTCTTCAGCGATTGACATGATCTGAACGAAAATAAATAGGGAGGGGTTTGCATAGTTGGGTATTGAAACAATTACACAAAAATAAATTACATATGAGGACATTAATGTATTTTAGGAACACTGAATGCATCTTTTGTTCATAGAACAAGTATGACATCATGGAGATGAAGGATTGTGGTAGCCTGTCTTTTGGGGGATTAGGTAGGCGATAGGGCTAAGTAACATGGAGGAAAGGCCAAAGGAAGCAGCAAAGAATAAATGGGGCAGGAGAACATCTCAGGGGAGGGTTTTCCTGGGTGGCAGGTTGGGCACAATGTGATAAGTTCTCAGGTGGGTTGACTTCACCACTGATCGGACAAGCCAGCTTAGGAACAGAGTTGGGTGCAATTGAGCAGCATGACTCTGCGAACATTGGTGGGAATACTGGAGTGAAATTAGGAAGGTAAGGAAAATGGGGACAATTGACACATTAAGGAAAGATGACCTTTGGATGGTTAGTGGGTAACTCTATGCTGATACAGGAATTGGGCAGATTTAAGGATGTTGAGGAGGGATGAGTATGTTTGGGAGGTTTATGGGTGGGTTAGTTGACAGGTGTGCATATTGCATTGGTGAGGGGGTTAGCGTCAGTGCTGACCTGTCTCATTGTAGCAGCCTTTTGCAAATCACTAAGGCATCAGTCATGATTTGGGCTCTCTTGCTGATGGATGACTAGAAGAGGAGCACCACTCCATGTTCTTACCCTCATGCCTTACACATGAAAGGTGCTGCCTGACAGACAGAGTATTAGGGGTTTTGGCAGTGTGAAGCAGAGGTGGGTTTTAGAAGTTCAGTCTCTTTGCCTCTTCCCTCCACACCCGGGAGACCACTAACACATTTCTACTTCTCTCCCTGCCCAAGTGTTTTTTAGCGAAGGGAGCATATTTGAGCAGTTGAGTATTTTTGTAGTTTAGGGGTATGCTGTTTTGATTGTCATATTTTAGTTTGCAGATAGTAGGGGTGTCCAACATTTTATGTCATAAGAGTTACTTATGTGCAATGAAAATTATTCAGAGCTACTAATATTATGAGGGGAATATTTATCAAGGTTTTGCATCACCCTTGCACTATGCAAGGGGGTGCAAGGGCGACTGTTAGAAATGTGGTCTCTAGTTGGCAGAGGCTTGCACCCTGTCCAAGTAAGGACCACCACTCTAGTCAGAGTAAGTCAGATACAAACCCTAAATTAACCTGTGCTCACACTCTAGTAGTTTGGCACAGAGCAATTAGCCTTAACTTACGAGGCAATGTGTAAAGTATTTGTGCAACACTTAAATTACAGTAGCGCAATGAAAGCACCACAAAAAGACTCCACACAGGTTTAGAAAAATAGAGAATGTGTATCTCAGTACAACAAGACCAAAGTAACAAAAATCCATTAAGTAGAATTTGAGATATGATTTTTTAAAGATTACATGTGAAAACAGTGCTTAGAAGTCACTAGTGGTCAAAGGTGACTTGAAATCACAAGGGACTAGTTCAAATTCAAAGTTCAGTCCGACCGCGATGAAGGGCAGGCTGGCTACAGGCCCCAAACAGTCCTGCTGAAGAAATTCCTTGGATGGAGCTTTCCTCAACGTTGAGGGTCTACGACGTCATCTTGGAGCCGCACAAAGGAGGCCCCACATAGTCCTCAGGCTCTGTTGAATTGAATGCAATATGTTGTCATCGGGCGGCAAGGAGCGTCATCATCGAGCCACGCAGGCTGTGGATACGATGTCATTGAGCAGCCTCTGCAAACACAAGGAGATGATTGACAGAGCGCTGAAACTTTTCAGACTGGAAACAAGCATCCTAGGACCGGTTTTGGGGAAACACCCCATATCAGCCAGGCTAGCTTGAATCCAGTGACAAAGTGAGCAAGGGACCCATGTCTGGTCATACCCTGCCAACTTAGGGCGAACAAAGCAAACACAGGGAGATGATGGACGGAGCACTGAAACTTTTCAGACACTCACCCCCAGTCACTGATCTGGGTTGAATCCATCATCGTTCTCAAGCTCACTTCGCCACCCCAGTTCAGACCCAGCCATATGCAAATCAGTCTTGACCCTGTGCCTCATGGGAACAGTCCAGCAAGAAGTGCCAAGCCAGGTCTTCCCTGGACAGGAAACAAGTCTCCAAGTCCTGTTTCATGGTAATACCCCTCATCAGCCAGGCTAGCTTGAATCCAGTGGCAAAGTGATCAAGGGACCCACGTTAGGGCATACCCTGCCAACTTAGGGCGAACAAAGCAAACACAAGTAGAAGATGGACAGAGCGCTGAAACTTTTCAGACGCTCACCCCCATTCACAGTTCGTGGTTAGTATTGAAGAGCAATATGGCAGAAATTCTCACGCAGTCGAGGCAATGCATCGTTGTTCGCAGAAATCAGCTGCAGAACCCACTTCTGAGGCCCAGGTCGCGAGAGGGCACTTCAAGCATCACAGATGGCAGAGTCCAGCAGCACCAGCAGTATTGCGTGAAGTCTTTTCTGTTCTTCAGACTTCAAAAAACAGGAGGCAAGCCCTTGGAGTCACTCTGGGTTCAAGTGAGATGGGTCCAGTCCTTGTCTTCAGAAGGGCAGAGATCAGAAGGCAGCCGGGCAGCTCAGAAAAGCAGAGAAGCAGTTCCTCAGAACAGCCAGTCCCGGCGAAGTGGTAATCATCACCAATCAGTGGCACAGCAGTCTTTACTCCAGCAGAGCTCTTCCCAGGTCCAGTAGTGTACTGATTTGGTAGGGTCAGAGACATGGTACGTACACCCAAAAGTGACTTTAATGTAGGGGGTGACTTCAAAGGAGTTCTCTAAAGTGCACAAGGATCCCTTTCAACCCAGTCCTGTCGACTAGGTTATCTGTGGGGGGTAAGGATAGGACACAGCCTATTCAGATGTAGGTGTGAGCCATCTCCCCCCCTTCCTGTCCAGGAAGGCTATAAGCATGCAGATGAATGTAGACGAGTCCTCTGCAACACTCAGCCCTTCCTGTGTTTGTCTCGAGAGATTGCACAAAGTATATCTTTCACCCAGCCCAAACGTGTATTGGAGACAGGCTGCAGGCACACAGAACAAAGTTAAGCACAGAGAAATGTCCACACTCTAAAAGTAACATTTCTAAAATGATAATGTCAAATCTAACTTTACCACTAAAGAGGATTTATCACCACTGTTTCAAAGATATGAAACATGATGTAGCTACTCCTTTCTGATCAGGAATTACAGCTGAGAAGTGGTTTAAGGAATCCCTAATGCTAGCCTATGAGAGGAGTAGGCCCCACAGCAGTGAAACATGAATTTAGCTGTTTGTCACTATCGGGACATGTAAAACTTAAAAGTACACATCCTGCTTTTTAGTTACACAGCACCCTACCCCCAGGGTCACTTAGCACCTACTTTAGGGGGTACGTATGTGTAATGAAATGGGAGTTTAAGGCTTGGCAATTGGTTTTAAATGCCAAGTGGAGGTGGCAGTAAACTGCACACACAGGTCCTGCAGCGGCAGACCTGAAACAGGTTTAAAAGGCTACTTGCAAGGGTGGCACAACCAGTACTATAGGCCCACTAGTAGCATTTAGATTACTGGTCATGGGTGTATGGTATACCACTTTACAAGGTACTTACAGGTAAACTAAATATGCCAATCAAGTGTACACTAATGTTACCATGTTTGGGGGAGAAGCACATGCACGTAAGCACTGGTTAGCAGTGGCAAAGTCATCAGAGTCCTAAAGGCCAACAAAAAGATACAGCAAAAAGTGGAGGGAATCGGGCAAAAAGTTTGGGGAAGACCACCCAAAGCATGACAGGTCTAACAGTGATGCAAAACCTAAGTGACATTTATCAAGCCACGCAAGCCCAACTTGCATGTCTCAGCATTGCTTTATAAATCTAGAGTAATACAAGGCAGGTCAAATCGATACCTTGCTTTACTCTGCACTTCTTACATATAGTGAAATAAAATGCATGAGAAAAAGCAAATTACCAACCTGTTATTTAATCACAATGTGTCTTAGGCTGCATATATCATTTTCGGCAATACAATAATTTGCTTTTTCTCATGCATTTTATTTCACTATATGTATGACGTTTTGTTTTAATTTGATATTACGTACTGGGATCTCTCTTTATGTACTATTTAGCACCCAGGTCCCAGTGACTTTAATGGGTAAACCCTTCCTTTAGTAACATATTCTGAGCAGGTGCTTACCTGCGAGGTTATTCTAGCTTGATTCATTCTAGCAATAACCATGGTGGAGAACAAACTACTATCATACACGGAGGACTATATAAACCAATTTGATACAGAACCCATCCAACATTTTCCTTTCAGCCACAGCCCCGAACATAGATTTCTCGCTTAACGATAAAATCTCACGTTTAGAGAAGAAATTAATACGTACCCGCCTTTACGGGCATTTATTAACCAGATATCTACAAGAAAACATCATACCCATAGGCCTACAAATTAAGATCGAACCAGCCATTTTTGTGGATGTCCCCAAATTTAGGAGGACTTTAGCTTTGTGGCCAACAACTGCTCCCGGCACTGGATGGTGCTGGGAGTAGAGACTGCAGCGGAGCAGGCGCAGGCTCTAACCAGGGAGATTGCCACACTCAGAGCTGAAATCACCGGGGACAGCACCCTTACAAACGCCAACGACGCATTAAACAACCTTGATGCCACTTTAAAGGATTTTGACGTAACCACACAAACTAAGAAACTTGAAAAATTGGCACGGACGTACGACTTTTTGATAAGAAGAACGTCTGCCCTTACTTACAGATTGATTACTACAAGCAGGATAACCAAGGCCGCTTCACGAATCGAGGACGAGAAGGCTACAGAGGAAGGCGTAATTTCACCACCTTTTCCAAATCGCGTACAGCTCTGGGAGTGACTCTGAACCTTCAGGTCCCAGCTCAGCCTATAACTACCAGTACCTGGACTTTCAGATATCCACCACAGCCTTTTTTAGGGCCAGGTCAGGGACAATGGAGACCCCCACGGGGACGCAGCAACAACTGGGCCCGGGGACAACAACGGGGACAACAACCGAATACCATGAATTGGGATGGAGGAAGGGGCAGGGCCCAGAAGCAAGTCACCTTCTGACAAGAGAATCATGGAGAGATAGCCACCAGGAGGAAAGTTTACCGAGGGTAACCAATCCAGCTACAATCCTTCCAACAAATCAGACGAAGAGTCTACCGATGACAACCAGCCTAGCCACAATCATCCCAACCAACCCGGTGGTCAATATTTCTAAGTACCATTTACAAGATAATGAGTTCAAAGTTCTCAGTAGGGGTCTTTCCTATGTTCCTACAGCACCACCCAATAAATTTGCACTAAAGACAGAATTGTACAGCTTCTTCAGAAAGATCCGCTTGCGGTACTACTTCAGAAATTCCACAACACAACAGAGAACATTGTGACAGGATTAAAAGAACCTTCCAAATTTTTTCCTCCCACGTATGCGATGAGTAACAAAATTCTAGCATATGAGAATGTGGTCACACATGATGTGGACAAACTTCTGAATGAACCCAAATACACCAAATTCAATCTCAGCAGAGTGGAAAAGGCGGCTCTCAATACCCTTAAAAACAACAAGGAGGTGGTAATTAAGCCCGTGGACAAGGGAGGTGCCATCGTGATACAGGACCTAGGGAAATACACCGAAGAAATCTATAGACAGCTGACAGATGGGGTCAGCTATCAAAAACTTCGGACTGATACATCGAAAACGCTGGCTCTGGAGATTTTACAGGTTACCCAGAGAGGTCACGACGAAGGCTTTGTCTCCGATCAAGAATTTAGATTTCTCAATCAAAGTCATCTGCGACTTCCCACGATATACACCCTGCCAAAGGTACATAAGAACATGGCCAACCCACCGGGGCGACCGATTGTATCAGGTTGTGGGTCGATGCTTGAACCCCTGTGCAAGTATATAGACTACTTTCTCAAACCAATTGCGGAGAACACCCGGGCTTACCTACGGGACACGAGCCAAAAAATTAATCTGGTGGATGAGCGACCGTTTGATCCCACACAACAATTATTAGTTACGTGCGACATAGTGTCGCTCTACACAAGTATCCCGCAACTGGATGCTCTGGAAGTCATTGAGAGAGCTCTCAACCAAAGAATTGCTCCAGTACCTGTTCCAACCAACTTTATCATAGACCTTTTAAGAATCGCCATGATGAAGAATTTCTTTATGTTCCAAGAGGAATTCTTTCTGCAAACGAAAGGAGTGGCGATGGGGGCAACATTTGCCCCGGATCTGGCAATTATCTTTATGGATGATTTTGAGAAAAGATTCATCTTTAGCGATCTAAATCCATACAGTGATAACCTAGACTTATGGGTCCGCTATATAGATGATGTCTTCTGTATCTGGAATGGAAACGGTACCGATCTGACATGCTTTCACGTTTGGCTCAACCAAAGGAGTCCAGATATCCAGTTCACATTACAATCGAGCAAGGAACGGATTGACTTTCTTGATATTATGATCTTTGCAGACAACAATTTGCTGCAAAGCACTCTATACAGGAAGCCAGCGGAATGTAACTCCCTCCTGCAGTATGTCAGCCACCATCCCAGGGGTTTGAGAGACAATTTACCAGTGGGGCAGTTTCTTCGCATCCGTAGGAACTGCTCGAAGAAACAAGACTATATGACAGAATCTCAACATCTGACTACCCGCCTTCTCGAACGTGGATACCCAGTAAGACTCGTTAAAGGAGCGCGTAAAAGAACCTGGTACAATCCACGTGAAAGCCTCCTTCAACCTGAGGATAGGAGCAACACCAGCCTCGAGAGCATCATTTGTGTGACAACTTTTTCTACAAGAAGTAATGATATAAAAAATATCATTAACAAATACTGTGGCCTGATAGCAGATGATATCAAGCAGAATGCCTTCCCTCTGCATTCCTTTAGGAGAGCCAAGAACATCAGAGACATGGTGGTTCATTCCTTTCCTGAATTGGCGAAACCACCGACTATCCTATCCCTGTGGAATCTTCCCCCTATCCTGGGGCATCACAGATGCGGGTCTTGTGCAGCATGCGTCACTACGATGCAAACCAAGGGCCTCATTTATGAAAAGTGACGCATCGCTGCGTGAAAACAGCGATGCGTCACTTTTCATTGCGCCCTCCTTGCGACACTAATGATGCGTCATATTTACAGTATGACGCATCATATCGCAAGGAGTTACAGATACGTCAGTATTTCTGACGTATCTGTAAGCGCAAAAGTCACGCATTGCTGGAATGTGTCACAAAAGTGACGCAACTCCAGCAATGCGTCCTTTCACATGGGGAAAGCCCCATGTGAAAGGGCTTGCGTCAGACTTACGCCTGCTATGAGGCAGGCGCAAGATTTTGACGCAACAGCGTCCTAAAAGTGACTCAGTGAAATCTCATAGATTTCACTGCGTCACTATTACGAGGCTTTTTGCGGGGGAACACCCCCTCTGCATACATTATACCTGACGCAGGTATAATGTGGCGCAGGGGTTTACAAAGTGACGCATCTGCTTAGATGCGTCACTTTGTAAATGTGGTGCAACAAGGCAAATTTTTTACTCCACTGGTGCGTCACTAAAAGTGACGCACCAGCGGCGTAAAAGTGACGCAAGGGCTCATAAATGAGGCCCCAAGGTTTTCACTCATAATGAACCAACTTTTATTCTGAAATCCTACACGAACTGTAACACGACTAACGTGATTTACGTGATCCGATATCCATGCGACCAGGTGTACGTTGGTCAGACACAACAAAAAGTGAAAGCCAGGATTTTGAAACATGGTAGCAGGATCCGTTGTGTGGTGCCGGGTTCACCACTGGTGGAGCACTGTAAAAGACTTGGCCACACTCCTGATATTTTGAAAAGGATCGTCCTTGAAAAGGTTACACTTGGCCCTAGAGGTGGTGACATAACCTCGATTCTGAACACTCGCGAGTCCAAATGGATTGCAATTTTGGATTCAATTAACAATGGCCTAAATGAGTTAGACAGCAGCCATGCCCAACTGGCATTATTGGGACGTTAATTCACTACGCACACTTGAGATCTAGTCTTTGGTCTTTTCTTTTTTTTAATTAAACCCAAGTGGTCCATTATATTGGGGTTTCAAGACCACCTAATTATAGTCTTCCACACTAGCATTGTCTATCAGACCTGAGGGAATCCCTAGTACAATAACAGCCCTCTGTGTGTTTTTCCTTTTATTTAATGTTTTAATAATGGCTTTATCAATCGTTTGAATAATCTAATGAATTCTCGCCTTCACCCTCTTGTCCGAGAGGTACGTGACATGGTTACTGGTATGGTTTCTTTTTTGTCTCCTTCATCTCACTAGGTTTGTTATGTAATCATGGTCATCATGCCAACACGTGGCTCAACCTGTGTGGATTAACTATGTATATCATGCACAAGCAACTAAATTGATTACGCCTTCACCCTCATGCTAGAGAGGTGCACGTTCTTTGTTTTCATAATTGTGGAATCAAACATGAAAATTTTTGTATATTTGCATTTGGAGTATTCGGTACCATCATATATGGACAAACTCTAATTAGAGAGATATGCCTGTTAGTATTTTTTATCCCCTGGAAGACACGTAGTCTTTCCACTATGGCCCCTCACGCATCGCGCATCAGACGACGTCAGCGTGCGCCCGGTTATTAACGCTTGTGGGCGGCAGCTCGGATTACTGCTGCAAACTCGGCTGTTACAGAAGACCTCGGAGGAATCGCTGGCCTTTCTCAGAGGTAGGCACTTTGGTGACTCAGACCCGCTTTGCTTAATAGTGTGTTTGTGTGGCCACACACGCGGCAACTATAGACTCCAATCGGTTCCATTTTTCACCTTTTAGAATACCAAGACCGCGGCGGCTGCTCTTTTCCTGAGGCCCAGGTCAGACTGAACCGCTAGTGCACATGAGTAAACAACTATGCACGTTTACTGATGTTGCATTCAGTCCTCAGTTTTTGAATCGATCCTTGAAAAAAATTGTTCCCCCTATACCGAATCCTTCGTTTTGTGTATCCCTTGCAGTATTTTACTGACAGTGATGGCAATTGATACAAAGTGACTCCAACGCGTTTGATGATTTATGAGCCCCGATTTCAAGTGAGTCATTGATCGCACAGTACTAAGTCTAGGTTGTCATTAATTGCACAGACTTGGACAATTTTGAGTTAACTATATATTCACCCTGTTTCTACAGGTTGTTCTATGTTCTCCATTCCACTTTGGAGCCGGCAGGCCCTATTGTCCACTGTTTCATACTTACTGCACTCCAGTTTTACAGAATCACCTGCCCCGCTACATCCCCTATGTCCTGATGAAGACCCTGTTTTAAGGTCCCACGTGTACCTAATCCTTTACTTTGGGGTCAAAACGTCCACAGATATAACCCCGCACCAGCTTGCGCGACCAACATTCAGATTAGCAACATAAGCGCTGATAGTATGGTTTTTGATAACTATCTGCTGAGCATTGATAGCTTTATTTTATAAACTGGCTCTTTGTTGAAGCCAGAATGATGTTTTGTTTATGTATTTTCATGTTTTGAACTTATTTCCTGCACTATGCTCGATTCTGCACATCCTTCTTGTCTCACTTAACACCTCAACCCACCCTTCCAATTCTTGGGGCACTAATGCATTTGTATTGCCGAAAATGATATATGCAGCCGAAGACACATTGTGATTAAATAAGAGTGTGGTAATTTGCTTTTTCTCATGCATTTTATTTCACTATATGTATGAAGTTTTGTGTTACTTTGATATTACGTACTGGGATCTCTCTTTATGTACTATTTAGCACCCAGGTCCCAGTGACTTTAATGGGTAAACCCTTCCTTTTGTAACACAATTGCTTTACTCTGCAGCAGGGAGTCATTCCATGGGTGCAGTGTAGGTGTTCCCACACACCCACCCATGGATTTTGATGCCTTTCTAGATTTACCATTAGTGGTAGACCTGGGAATGTGTCAAAATGCTACGCCTGCCCAGTTGAGAAGTAAGGAGGAGAAATATCTTAATTTCTCCTCATTTATTTCCTCTTTCTACATGTGCTACATTCTGCAGTACACATAGAAAGATAAAAATGCATCTCAGGATTATTTTTGTGCAGGAATGTGTACCTTCCTTCACAAAAACAATCCTGACTACAAAGCAGGCACCCTTCCACCATGACGCAAGGGCGCCTGCACTGACTCTAGGAAGCCAAAAGTGTGCCAGCACTAGCAAAGGACAAGTAATGAGCCGTATAATGTAAATATGGCACATTGCTGCCCTTTCCCTTTCATACAGCATAGTGCTGTGTTGCACTGTATGCAACATTGATAAATATGCCCTTTAGTGTTTCAATAGCGAACATATCAAACACAATTAATGTAGTGGACTCGCAAGACAAGGTTATAAGAAGTGGCCACCTCAGTGCATCAGGCAGAGTTGCTAGAACTAAGTAATATCAAATGTTTTATCAATTACCTAAGAGCAATAGCTGCAATGCCCCTGGGAACAAGGTATTAATATGAGCAACAAATCTCCCAGACCCCACACGATATATCACTCATATCAGACTTAAAAACAGTTTGCAAGTTCAACCACTTTTCTCTAATCATCAGCTTCAGAAAAAGCTTCTGAAAATGGTCACATTTTTATCTCAGATATATGCTTTCAATTTTGGTAGACATACATTATTTAACCCATGCAAACTTGTCTAATTTAATAGGCCTCACTGCACCCAGGAGGGCTACTTAGTGGTAGCTGGAGAGCTACTAGTAACCCACGAGCTTCTCTTTAGAGAAGCCAGTAGAGGGACAGTTTGCATTATTAATGTTTTTGTGCCTGCTGGGCACAACCTAGAGAGTATTGAGGTGGGTTGATATGCCAATTGATTGTGGACAAGCCGGCTCTTGGGGTGGGGATGCAGTTGAGCTTTGAGGCTCTGAGAAGGATGGCAGGAGAACGGGAGAGCAGTTGATGAGGTAAGTTAAAGAGTTTTGGAACGGTGACCTTAAGACGGTTAGAGGGAAGCGTGGGGTGATAAAGGATGAGGGAACAATTAAAGCTGCTGGGGGTTAATTTTTAAGGGAATAAATATAAGGATGAGTGTATTGGCTGGTATGCCTACTACTTCAAAGCTGTAGGGTGTTTAGGTCGTAAAGGATTGCCAGGGTTTGTTTACATTTGGTGCAGACCGCTCTCACTAATGAGGTCTTATTCACATCACAGAGGTGTCTGTCATGATGTGTGCGGTCTCGTGATCCTACTATTTATTTATTTATTTGGTGATTTCTATAGCGCGAACATGACCCTGAGTGGGGTATCAGAGCGCTTCACATTTGCATATCGATAAACAGGCATTAGTTGTTGTACAATGATTTTGATATACATTACCCCATAGAGGTTAATGTTCGATTAGAGGTAGCATGCGTATAATCGTGGTGGAACAATGATAGTGGCAAGTCTGCTGCGATTATAGGAGATATTTACTCATGTAAAAAGACGTGGCTTCATTTTTTATATACTATACCTTCCTCGCTGCTCCACTCCATAACTACTGTGCACAACTTCATTGTAGTAATTTTTTTAAACCTTATATGTTATGTTATGTTAGCAAGCATGTATAGAGCACGCGTACACCCTAGGGCTTCATGGCGCTAAGACTGAAGACTATTGCAGCCGAGATACTAGGCATAGGCTTGCTCGAATAACCATGTTTTTAAGCCCTTCCTGAAGCTGAGAAGATTATTGCAGCTTTTGAGCATCAGGGGAAGGAAGTTCCAGAGCTTGGGGGCCAAGTGGGAAAAGCGGCAGCCTCCTTGACGTTTCCGTCTGAAAGATGAAGTAGTAAGCAGGAAGTGGTGGGCTGAGCGGACGCTGCGCTGAGGAGTATATTTGATGATAATACTGCTGATGAATCTGGGGCTTTTGCCGTGCAGGGCCTTGAAGGCTAGGCAGCAGGACTTAAAGGTTACTCGTTGGGATATCGGGAGCCAGTGGAGATTTGCCAAGCCAGGTCTGGCTGACTACCACTTGGGTTGTTTATAAATTAGTATGACTGCATGCTTCTGGACCATTTGAAGTCGTTTTTGTAGACCGGCAGGTAGACCGAGACAGAGTTAGAGAAATAGAGCCATGAAAGTATGAGGGCTAGCACCACCTGTATTAAAGCTGAATAAGTCAGCAGGTGTCTGATTTTCCGAAGTTGGTGGACACTGGAGGAGATCGTGCACCCACCTGTCCGCGAAGCGAGAGGTGCCATTCCACATAACCTGTATACTCTAATACAAATGTGCAGCGTCTAAGAGCTGCTGTATGCCCTTCCTTGGATATGGATTCCACCACCTCAAACTCTGTCTCATGTGATGAAGCAGATTCAAAATTAAAACTGGTACAGGGCATGTGGAATGGCATGCAGGAAATTAAGGCTTCGAATAGTCTTCTTCCATTCTAAGATGGGGTTGTAAGTAGATGTTATAAGGACATTTTGCAGTGGAAAGAATTTAACTGGAGTTTCCCATTACAACAAAACAAAATAACGTGTACATAATTTGGTATGTGAATGAGCAAGGGGTAGAGGTCACGTTCAGAGCTCAGTTCCTGGAAGGAGGAAATATATTTTAAGAAAACACTAAATGATGATTTTCTGCGGAATCCTTCTGAGACACGTCGGTTGTGTCATGGTAAAACAGTTTTTAAATGCTCCTCAATATGTACACAACATTCAAAGGATTTTTCCAAACATAAGCACTGCCACGTCAGCTGTTGCGAGAGATCTAAGTGGAAAGTCCATTTTAACAAAGTAAATAGTGTTGTTCTGAAGTGTGTTTCAGCGTAGAAATTAGCAGAGCTAAGTGATGGGCCACTGGAAGATTGCAGGAGATAAGAGAGCTATAAAAATACAAATCTCAGTATCACAAATGTTGCAAATAACCAGATCTCGAGGTCTAAGGGGGCAACAATGTGAGATAAGGTCTTAATAGAAAGTTATTCGACACCCTCGGACTTCAGGTATTGGAGCTCTCATTAAGTGAGATACCAGAAGTGAGACACCATTCTGGGACTTTCCTGCTTGCCCGGTGTCTCTGGACCAGAAATACACAGCACACAAACTCCTGACCCAGTAGTTTCTGGCTTCGAGACGCTTTACCCAGGTGTAGTATTCTGCCTGAAAGGGGGGAGGAAACACACAGATTTGAAGATGGTATTGGGTCTTCGAGGTAGACCCCCATCGTCAGGGTGAGGAAGAGTGGAAGTTAGTTAGCAGGGGGTCTTGTGGTCCACAGATTGTGGGGAAGATTTTTTCGCACATAAATCTGGGGCATTTATAATGAGGCTTTCTGGCATGTATTATTTCGTGAGTGGCATCTTGCATGTGAAACGGTGCAACCACAGCCTTTGTGAGGGTTCCCTTTCCTAACCGAAAATTAAATCTTACAGCTGAAAAATGCTGTTTTCATGATATAGTGATGTAGAAAATGATAAAATCTTGGTAGCTTGTAGAATGAGACAACTATAGGTCAGGAAACGTAAATAGTCCTGAATACTTAGCATAAGAGAATGGGGATCAAAGCATAGATACCCGCACCAGTCTTAACGTCACTATAGTTTAAACACAAAACAAGGTCAAAGAGCTCAGGACACAATACCCTAGGTCCCAATTTGGAGACACTAGAAGAGACCTTACTGGGTCCTCTAGTACAATACAACAAAAACAGCTTATCACACTTATAAATATCAAATGTGAACAATCCACAATAAGATAAGGCACAATTGTTTTCCCAAGAAGAGTCGATATGTTCTTTCGATATTTGAAAATCATCCTTTATTCACATATTTTTTGCAACCACCAATGCGTTTCGTCCACAATTGGACTTCTTCAGGGCTCACAACTTCCTTTACAGCCAGACTATTGCGCAGAGATGGGTTCATTTATTCACCGACACACTTTTAATTGAGCCTTTTCGAATCCGTACACATACAGTGTTTGGATATACAAATTTTTCAAATCATTATGGAAAACCCATTGGCAACGGATATATGAAAAGTACACAAAGCTTACATTGTGAGCCCTGAAGAAGTCTGAATGTGGACGAAACGCGATGGCGGTTGCAAAAAATATGTGAATAAAGGATGATTTTCAAATCTCGAAAGAACATATCGACTCTTCTTGGGAAAACAATTGTGCTATAAACTTTTCTTATTGTGGATTGTTCACATTTGATATTTATAAGTGTGCTGAGCTGTTTTTGTTGTATAGTCCTGAATACTTGTCTTTGTTAATTGGCGCCTGGATTTGGACTCAACCCCTTCAAGCTCAGGGATATTGAGACAGTCATGTGAAACCAGGATCAAAAACAGATTTTAAAGTTCCCATGACAATTGTCCAAGATGATTAATGATATCCAGGCATTAGATACATTAAAGTCAATGGCCACTGGAAATTTGCTTAGAGAGCTCCCTTGAATTGGTCTGTTAGTCAAAAAAAGTTTGAGCAAAGTACGATCAGAGATGGCAAATGTGCAGGCTTGAATCCTTGCCTTGAATCCCTATCTAGCATCAGCTGCTACGATTGAGGCACATGCAGGCATGTAACTGATCTCTAAGTCACCTCGTTTAACCAGTCTAGTGTTTGAAATGATGCAGCACATGTCCTTGTATGGCTGCTGCTTACTGGCCTTCAGATGGGTTCTGGGAACTATACTGCAAGAATCAAGAAGAATTGGTCAAGAAAATCGTTGTCTGTACTTGTAGATGACCTATAGCGATGTGCCAAGCATCTGGAAAGAGAGAACCCTCTTCATCCCACCCAAACCCCAGTGTGGTGCTGTTGTCAGAAGCTGATGGGCATGTGCTCAATGAAAAGTCTACAAAGAGAAAGAGAAAGGAGATTTTGATGATTTTGATTCACCCTCAAGTGACAGCAAATGCTTCCACCGAGTCTTTCAATGCAAATTAAAATATATATCTGGTCATTTTACAAAAAATAACAAAGATATCGAAGGAATACTGCAATTAAACTCAGCCACTGGTTATATCTTGGGACCTTATTTCAGGCCACTATTTTGTACTCACTATGCCACTTTACACAGAGCTGAGCCATGTTCAAATCAGTGCAGATCCTATACTAATGGGCACAGTCAAGCCTGAACGGTCAGGCCAAGTTCCCTCCAGCTGGGAAAACAAGCAGCCCCAGGCCGGTTTCAGCATACTTAGGTGAAATAAAATATGATGGACTGGGACACAGTCCCTCATAATTACTAGTGCATGAGATTAACTAAACTATTCCACTGATCACTTATTTGTTTCCCTCAGAGCAACACCCTAAATGCAACGGTATGCCCAGAGGTGGTTTTCTGGCTTGCTGACTGTACTTCACTGAGGAGGCCTAACAAGGTAAACTGTTGTGGGGTTACTTGTGGTCGCATTCAGAGGGGACCTGGCCTGTTAGTTCAGGTGGAGAGTTCCTAGCATCGCAGGGCCAAAACCGAATTGCATAGGGCTGGCTCCTGTGTTAGGTGGCATGGAGAGGCAAAAATGATGGATGGAGATGCAACCAGAGCAACCACCACTGGCTGAGATTAATTCCAGTATTTCACTAATTACCTTGTTTTCCACAGTGGCAATTTGTCAAATTGTAAACTGGAAGACATTGACCTTCAATTTGCACAGTGAAGGTGAAAAAAAAAGTTTTTTGCTTACCCACTGGCCGCTACCTGCTCTTATGTTGCTCCCACACCCCCTCATCCTTGATATAAATGTAATTTGCCGGTGGACCGCACCACTCACAAAAAAGCACTTTTGCACAAGTAACTTTTTGTTTTTGCTGCTTCATTTGGCAACCACCATCTAGGTTTGGTCAAACAAAATAAATAGAATGGTGACTGCACATGCATGGTGGTGCATGCCAGTGCATGTGTCATCATGCATGTGTGCATCTTTAGAATGAAACGGCTTCCAGCAGTGTCATGGTGCTTACACGCTTGAGTGTATTCACATCATTGCGTTTTTTAGGTTTCTTTTGGCAATCCTACACAGCATTAGCAAAAGGCATCCGCAGAGCCAGTAGGTCAACAAAGCGAGACCAATGCTTGTTTAGAATTCTCCATTTTTTTTCAAATGTATTGCAATTGTAGTGTAAGTAATCTTGTATAAATTTCTCAAGATCCTAAACGGAGAAGGAAATCCAGACTTTTTCAAGATCAAGTACAGGCCGTCCTAGTTTCTGAGGTCAAATGCCTTTTCAGCATCCACCATTCTAAACACCGCTTTATCTAATTGTTAAGTGAAGAAATAATCTGTGGCTTTGATAAGACAGCAGTGGCGGTTAGCCATTAAGAGCGCAAGGTCACCGCTCCACCAACAAATGGCCCTCCCTCACCTAGTTCTTTCTAGTGCTGCTGATGTTAGAGCTTTCACAAGAAAACAAACAAGGGTTTGTTTTCATGGGAAAGTGTAACTTCTTGTCAGCCTCAGAGGGGGCTCCACTGTGTTGCTCATGTGTCAGGCGTCGGCTGCACAGCCCAGTCTCACACATTTACAATACCTGACTGATAATCCGCACTAGCCTACAGCAGTACAGCATGTCAACAAAAGGAGAAAAGGAACTTGTTAATCATGCACCCACAGAAGCCAGAATAGAGAAGGAGGATTCGTCTTCCATTCTCCTCCGACTTCTAATTGGGCAGAAGCTCCTGGCTGGGAGAAACTCCTAATGGTTTCCTCTGGCATGTTTTTGCAGCACTCTGTGGCTTGTAGAGGTGAAGCCCCTGTGCGTAGGTAAGTTCATGTAATAAGTGTCTGCCTGTGTGCGTATCGTTGTGCTTTGTGTAAGTATTGTATAGATGTAGGCATATGTACAAGCTTGTGAGGTTATGTATACTTATGTGCAGGACCGGATTGGGAACAGCAACCAGCCCTGGTAGATTGCTGCTCGACTGGCCTGGGTGTGGGGGCGGGTCCGGCTTTTGTTACAAGGGGTCGATATTGCAGCACTGCTGCAAAAACGCCCCTCCCGGGCAGGAAACCTGTCCCCACCATTCGGGCCCACCGGGGAAATGCCCGGTGCCCGCTACGGCCAGTCCGGCTCTGATTATGTGTCATTGGAATGGACAGGCCATGGCTGATTTCTGTTCGCGTGCCCCTATTTCTAGTCTTCCATGTGGAGCCTCGACTCAGCTGTCCCCATTCCTATAACAGCAGAAGCCTCCCAGTTATGAGATCTCCATTGAAAGAGGCCAGGCTTTCATTTTCAACAGGGAAGCATGCTCCATGATGGAAATCTTCCATGTAGAAATGTGCACACCAAGAAGGGGAACTACCAGGGTAGTGCCAAATAAGCAAATGCAGCCGGTGCCAGCATCACATGATGGGGTAGAAGCAATGCAGGATGCATCAGTGGTATATATCGGCACTCACATTTTCCTTCAAGGGGAAAGGGCTTCAGTTGTGGGGTTGCAGAGGCCACTTGGCACTCACGAGCAAACCAAAATGCATGGATCCATGCAGTAGAGTGAGGGCAGAAAATGGAGCATGTGTGTGTGTGTACACACATTATATATATTTCCTTTCAACACATACACATACATAATTTGTTCTCTTGTGGACTTCTTGGATCCATCCATTTAGTTATGCCATACTTAGACAGGCTATAAGAGTGAGTGTACTTTTACCGCTACTTTAAAGTCACATACAAGTGCATGCTTACCTGTCATTGAAGTGCACACATAACCAGCTTGTAAACTAGTGCTTGGCTCACTACTGCCTCCAATGAGAAAGAAAATCTTAATGCAGCTTACAGTACTAATGATAGGTCAATAAAAACTTAAATTATGAACACGTGACTTGAAGGTGTTAAATCCATTCAGGGAAATAAAATCTCAACCCATGAACATGCCATTATGCAAAAAAAGGGGCACACGGTGGCATCTGAAGCTGAAGTGCACCCACATTTTACTCATGGGTTCTGTAAGTTCACAAGCATGCTTTACCTTGAATCATTGGCTTGATCTCCAGCCTTGGACGACCAACTCTACCACCAAAGTAATAAGACAGTGGTCTCTGAGAGTAATTGTATAAATGAAATGGGCCTAAGCAATGTTTTTAAAAGGTTTTTTAGGAGTATAACAGAAACTGCAGGTAGATTTTTCATGTTTGAATTGGCATGCATATTCTTTTTCATTATAATATGAATCAAATTAATCATGTGGTGAGAAAGGATATGGTGGCTCTTTGATTTCAATAACCTTTCTCATTGATTTATTACTAATCCGTATCCTTGCACGCATGTTTGGCACACCTAAAACAATTAATCTGTGCCTCTGTTTATTTCAAGGTATTCAGCTCTCTATGGCTATTCTCTTCTTTTTTTTTTAAAGTGGCCCAGTGAGTTAACACTAGGCACTGCCATATGTTGTCAGATCACTAGTTCAAATGCCAGTAAGGCCAATTTACCTTTCCATCCTTCTGAGGTAGATAGATTGGGTTCCCGTAAATTGTATTAACATTAGGTGTAGCATGTATGATTTACATCGCTTACCAACTGCAGGTACATTCTGTGGTGTGCTAATTCAAAACTAAGCTATCCTATGAGTTAATGAATTGCACTATTTTTTTGGGGGTGGGGTTCTCTTATAACTAGCAATAAAGCCCTTATTATGTACTGCCTTAATTGCCTGTAATAGACAACTTTTTTTCCAACTATGTTTTAATATCCACTGTTCTGCTACCATTTTAAAAACTTTTGACAGCTCGGGTAAATCCTAGCCAGACCTGCTGAAGGTAAGGCTGGGTGTCATATCAAAGTATTGGAATATTTTGCTTGTGCCCTTTCAGAACCTTTAGTATTTTGGCTACCTAATTTATATGACCATTGTACTCAGGGCTTTAAGTAGGAAGAAAAAACTGGGGGGGTTATCATAGGGGCATGGCCGATGTAATTAAGGGCGTGGCTTAAAACACAAGCTAAAAATCTGTACTTAGCATAGTGTACCGCCTGACTGATATTTTGCTGCTTCTGTCATTGCACCCAGATCCATAACAAAACAAGTAACATTACACCTAGAACAAGCCAGGACTATTGGCTTTGTCAATGGTTATAAATTGCATAAAATAAATAAGCACCAACTATACTATTTCGAAAATACTTCAGTTCTTGTGGGTGAGGTTGTGGCTAAGGCTAGAGCTGCCGACTTTTGAGCTAAGAAAGCAGGTTTGAACCTGACGTCGGCTCAACATTATGTGGTTCAAAAAATGAATATGTCCTTGTGTAATGTAACTGGTACTCATGTAAAGCACTACAAGTTTGCACTGTATAAAACTGAAGAACGAGTCTCTGAAGTTACATCAAAAGCAGTCGTGGATGGAACTATTGCAGAGGTAAGTTTATTTTTCTCTATTCACTATGAGGATAAAAATGGAGAGCCCGATAGAGACCCGTCTCAGCACCTCCTTTTAAGAACTGCAGGTGTTGAGCACCGGCAGGACCCATCCCACTTAAAGCCCTGATTGTACTAAAAAATGCAGCCTTTGGTACTATTAATTTCAAAATGTTCCTAGGGGGGAAGTTTCCAAAATGTCTCTAAAAGAGGTCAGGTTTGTTTGCTTTATTCACTTTCTCACTTGAAATCAAATATTTACGCCTCACCACTTTCAAAGTTCACCAGCTGCCCAGTACCGGGAGGACGTCCTAGCGGACATCGATGTCCACATAGACACACAGCTGCCTAACTTCCCGGGTTATATAATTCTGGACCTTCCTAACCCCTTTACATAACCATTAAAATCCAAATTGGGGTGTCAGATTGGACTACCTCTGAGAGCAGCGCATCAGGCGATTCTTCACCACTGGGGTGCGCCACAGTCGCAACACACACCAAATGGCTTCACGGACTGTGGTGTATCCTTGGCAATGAGAAACGAATAGTGGTCGCGGAGCATCGACCAGAGGAATATAAGGAACTTTAGGGTTCCGTCATATCTCTCCTCTCCACTGAGCTCAATGTACTCACTTGCCCCAAATACCTGAGGGTCCAACACCTGCTCCTGGAAGCCCACTCACACATCGCAGGTGCAACACATGATGTCACGTAAATCAATGCAGAAGGAAGATATATGTAACCTCGCCTTATTCATCCCACCCGGGTCGCATCCATTTTTGTGCTTGCTAAACCACAAGTGAGGACAGGGGGTGGGGATAGGGGGGTGGGGTTCAGGTGGGCTTTTTCTGTTCGTTCCGTTCTACTCTCATGCCGCTAGCTCATCTCCCATAGCAAGCACAGGCCTTTGACTCCGAAATCACTAGCTGTGGACATGATTGTTGTTTGCTCCATGTGTTAAACATTGTTATATTTGCATAAAACAGATTTGACACACAAAGGGGCATATTATCAAGAAAAGCGTTAAAAATTATCACCGGTTTAGAAGGCAGAAAACCGCAGCTGAAGTGGAGATAATGGGCTTGAAAATATGCCCTTGAGAATTCCAATAGAAGTCCATGTTCTGGTGTGAACATGGGCTTCTATTGGAATTCTCCAGGGCATATTATCAAGCCCATTATCGCCGCTTAGGGGCAATTTTCTGCCGCTAAACCGGCAAAAATTTTAACGCCGTCCTTGATAATAAGCCCCAAAGTTCACCAACTGTATAGTGTTTGCTCTAACCTGCCTCGCAGGAATAAACCTTTTCCGGCCCTGATGGATTAACTCTTTAACTGATTCAGTTAATCTACTTGCTATTTGTTTAATAAAGAAGTTCTGAATTTATTAGGCTTATTGGCTTACAAGAGCAACTGTCTTCTGTGTTTTTTTTATTTCATATTTAAATATTAACCACACTGGCTTCAGAAAAGGAACCCGGAATCTTGCCACTAAACTGAATGCTGTTAATGATACCTTTAATGGGGTTTGAATCCTTCTTTAAATATTTTAGAAAACTGACAGGAGTCTATCACTGCCACAGGCTTTTCCAATCAATACATTTGCTAAGCGTTCTTTCAATTCAGTTTCTGTGATATGTCTTATGATTAGAGGCATGTGATCATTGGTTAACTTTCTTATCTGTATCTCCACTACGTCTTCATTATTTTATCTATGTTTACACTAGCTATATTACGTTGTATTGTTGCAAAAAGACCTGTTGGATCTGTTCAGAATTATTAATGATCTATTTCGTTGCAGGATCAATTACCTTAGTTGTCCTGTTTTGGTTAGGCTGTCCACATCAATAATTTCCTGGTATGCTGAATCTCCTCATGGCATTGATGTCCTACTGTCCTGTTGTTGAATAATTGTTCTTGGAATAAAACACTACTTGAGACACCTTAGCTTTTTCTCAGTGATTCCTACTCCCAATTGAACCAGTTGAAAGCAAGTCCTAAGCTGCAATTGCTATTTCGTTTTCCACTTCCCTTGTTTTAGTTCTTTTTTTTTTTTTTAAAGTTTACATCATTTATACAGCAGGTCTCAACAATCTCTCTGAGGACCTTATACAGTTCTTAATTAACATTGCGTCATTTCTTGGGTATAATAGAGTAGGTCCATGGCTATAAAACAATGTGCGATCTTATGACTCACGCGCATCCAACAGAGGTCAGTCATTGTATATTTTTAAATTTGAAAAATCAAATCTTCTCATTTTATAACTAACTTACAATAACAAACTTCCCCGTCCCTCACTCCCACCGCAAACCCGGCCAACTCTTCCCATTAGTAATATATTCACGTGCCCGTATCATGTTCATGCGTGCACAGTTTCTCCATATGCATTCCTGCTTGCACCCCACTCTTTGCTGTAATGAAAAACACTGGTAATGTTGACATGTAGTTCTTTTTAACTGTCTTTGAGCACAGGTACAGCTATAATCCCACCTAAAGTCACTTTAAAAGTGCCACATGGATGAGCTCACAGATCCTGTGTTAATCTGGAAACCTTTCTAGCAAACCTATGAACATCTTGAACCCATTTTGAAGCAATGATTTAATAAAAAAGCATGCTACAGTTAAAGTAAATTTCAAATCTAATTACATTTCTAAGTGCCCTATAGAGTGGTCAGAAAAGCTATTGGGAATAATTTCAGCCTTCTCCTTATCTAATTGGTGTCAAACCAAGACAGAATCTAGTCTTGCAGCCAAACTGAATCATTGAAAAATAAAAAAATTTTACTGACAAGTTGTCATCTCCCCAGGAATCATAAGCCATATTCTTCTACCTACCTGGTAATCATCCTAGAAGTTTTTGGTTACATTTATTTATTTATTTTGAAGGTTTTATATAGCGCGAACAAGACCCTTGCGGGTATCTGAGCGCTATCCCGGCATATGTAGGATACAAACAGTTCAGTGAGAGCACACAGTAAAAAATACAAGTATATACAGGGTTCAAGTGAGTTTAGATAAGAGAATAGATTTCACTTCTCTTTTGAAGGAGACAAAGGATGGATTAAGTCTGGTTTCTGTGGGCAATGCATTCCAAATTCTGGGCGTCATTCCTGAGAAGGCCCGGTTACATTGTTTCTTAGCCTTCCTAAAGGAATGAGAAATACTAGATTGCAAAAAATTAAACTGAGCCCCTATTATCATTGAAGCTATAGTCATCATTAAAGATATGAGAAATTGCTCGAGCTCCTTGTTATCATCCTCAATAGAGCCACAGCAATTTACAAGTGTGGAAAGAGCATTCAGAATCTAAATCATCAACAAAACCCATTGACATTCCTTATCGGTAGCAGTTTTTAATATTTCGAAGTTCAGACCCTTTCTAATGTACATTTCTAACTCTTTACGAGGGAGGCAGCCATGACAACAGGGGCTTTACACCGTGCTGCCATTACGACGCTGCCATTACAACGCAAGCCGTTACAACGACTTGCGCTGGATGGCGCTAGAGACTAAGGAATAGTAGATTTACTATTCCAACACCTTCCTTACTGTTGCGTAGGCTGGAGTTGGAATAGTAAATCATACTATTCCAAAATCCAGCGCCTACAGCACAAGTCGTTGTGACAACTTGCGTTATAATGGATGCGTCGTAATGGCAGCGCGGTGTAAAAGCCCACGTTGTCATGACGTACATCCCTTTACGAGCAGCCTCCCCAGAGAGAAACACAAATAGATTTAAAATCTGGATGGTGATCCTTAAGCCCATTCATTAATGTTTTACTTTTCTGTCTGTTACTTCATTAATGTTTTACTTTCCAGCCTGTCTCGCCGCACTAGTGGTGGACAGAAATTGTAATGCGACACCACTTTGTGCCACAATTAAATCCATGTTGAGCCATGCCACTTGCACAACCGCTTTCTTCGCACTGTTATGAAGATTAGGTTTGGGGAGTTTTATATACCGTAGCGTGAAATTGACCTGAAGGTATCAGAGCGCTTTACATGAGCACCAGTTGCATTACAGATGGACGCATTTATTTTGTTAGGCACGGGGAGATTAAGTGATTTGCCCAGAATCACAGGATATTGAGCGTCCCTGCCGAGACTCTAACCCGATTCCCCAGCTTCGAGGTCGACCGCTCTAGCCGTAAGGCCACATCCTCTCATAGAATAGGTTGGTGTAGAGTGCATTTGTTTTGAGTAAAGTGGTATAGAGTGCAGTGTTGCTTTTTCATTCTATGAGCACATGGATTCACTTCTCTATCTGGCACCGTCCTCGGTGCTCCTCGACCCCTCTTCCCTATCCATTCTCATCCCATTCTTTCACTTGTCGTACAGCCCTCTTCTGGTACAGATGAACTGTGCCATCTGACTCACCATTCTCTGAGAGCTGGTAGTTTACACAGCTCTGTTTACAGTGCCTCTGTGCCAGCCCCTACTTTGCCAGCCCAGCAGTCAGATGCCGGAGGTCCACTCATTTTCAATAGTCACCAGGGCCGGACTGAATACCGGGGGTTTTAGTTGGCTGCCAAACTGGGGTCCGATTTTACTGCCATGGGGGCTGACTTGTGTTGATGGGGAAATGTATTTGCTTCTAAGTAAAGAAAGAAAAACGAATGGTTTTAAAGCAATCCATTTGGCTTTCCATTTTTTACTTAGAAAGGCCTGGTAGCCAGTCCTGCCCTGATCGTCACTGGAATAAATAAAAGTAAGACTAAGAGGATGGAATAGATACCTCAGCTACTGCAACAGAAGAAAAACTTCAATAACAAGAGTCAATTACACCTTTCGGAAAAAGGGCCTGGCAGGGCTGCTCTTTTGATATCCACACACATAAAAAACAACTGCCCCTAAGATAAGAAGCTTCACACACAGCACAAAACATCACAATTAAGCCCAGGCATAATAGCTGATCAAAGGATTTTTATTAGTGGCTTACCACCCTTTCATTCACACGCTACACTACTTGCTTTGGGAGTTACATTGGCAAAGCCAATAGGTCTTGCAATTGCGGTCGCAAAACACTCGCAAATTACCACCCTCTTCAAGAGGGTGGTAATGGAGTCGCAAATGGGAAGGAAGACAGGCTGCATTAACCCTTTGGCAGCTCCCAGCCATCCAACACAACAGGTGGCGTGTGCGTCGGACAGCCGGGAGCCGTCCGAATTGCGCACGCCTGAAATTTTCCCGCACATCTAAGGGGTTAAAAAAACTGCTTTATTTAAAAGCAGTCCCAGACATGGTGGTCTGCTGAGTCCAGCAGGCCACCATACCTGGGAGGGCCTACCATTCCCAATGGGGTTGCAAATTGAGAGTAGCTCATTAATATTCATGAGCTTTGCATTTTGCGAGTCGCAATTTGGGTGGGCGTACATCTGGCCCATAGAGTGGATTAGAGTGTCAGTGGAGCAGAGTTTAATGGAGTCGAGCATCATTGAGTGGAGTACCGTGGAGTGTCATAGAGTGAAGTGTAATGGAGTGTAGTAGAGTGGCCTATAGTGAACTGGCATAAACTACAGTGTTATGGTATAGATTGGCATAGAGTGCATTCATTTTGAGTAAAGTGGTGTACATTGTAGTGACATAGAGTAGCATAGAGTGCACTGGCATAGAGAAGGGTAGTTTATTGTATATTGCAGCGGGGTAGAGTTCAGTGGCGTAGTGTGGAGTGGTACCGAGCAGAATAGAGTGGCGTAGAGTGAAGTGGTGCAGGGTACAGTGGAGTAGTGCATGGTAGATTGCGGAGGTGTAGAGTACAGTGGCATAGAGTGCAGTGGTGTAGAATGCAGTGGTGTACAGTGTAGAGTTGAGGGGTGTAGAGTAGAGTGCAGTGGCATAGAATGCAGTCATTCAGAGTACAGTCTCAGAATGAACAGTCGTACAGTGCAGGGCCATAGAGTGCAGGGTTGTAGAGTGGTGCACAGTAGAGTGGTGAACAGTTGAGTGGTGCACTGTCGAATGGTGCAGAAGCAGTGACATAGAGTACAGTGGTGCACAGTAGAACAGTGCGGCATGGAGTCCAGGAATGTGGAGGGCAGGGACGTAGAGTGCTATGGTGTAAAGTGATATAGAGAGAAGTGACGTAGAGTGCAGTGGCATAGAGTAGAATGTTGTAGAGTATAGTGGTGTAAAGTTCAGTGGTGGTGCAAAGTGGTTGGCATAGAGTCACAGTTGGGTGGGTGCATTGGTTTTTAGCAAAGTGGTGTAGAGGGCATTGGCGTAGAGTACATGGCATAGAGTGCAGTGGTTTAGAGTCTGATGGCATATAGTGTAGACTACAGAGACGTAGAGAGGTGCAGCAGAGAGTGCAGTGGTGTAGAGTGCCATGGCATAGAGTGCAATGGCATAGAGTAGATTGTTTTAGTAACTAGGTAGGGGGCTGAAAAATAGCAATAAAAAATTATTTTTCACCAAGAAGGGTTTTCACCAGGTCTGGTTAGTCAGCCTGGTAAATGTCATTCAAGTTGAAAAATGAAAAAATCTATGAATAGTTAAGACTAAAAGTGTTAGGTTTATGCAGGTGAGGTTTTCACTAAAAAACATGTAACTGGCAGAAATAATTTAATTAACAGTGATTCTGGTGTTAGTGAACTTACTTCACCAGCCGGTAATCTGTACATTTTACATAAAGACGTTATAATTTCTACATCAGACACTTAATAGTTTAATAAATAATGAAGAACATTTATTCAATAGCATGAATATCAGATTCTAAATCTGGTTATTCACTGCAATGACATAGCAAAAAACTGCGTCACAGAAGAACTTCAAGTAGCTCTGGCATGTCTCTCAGTTTGTCAATACATCACCAGCTCTTTGCTCCGAAGAAGAGTAGAAAGCACAGCTTCAGAAGAGGGGAAGGGAAAGAAGGCATAGAAGGTGGTGGGGTAGGTTCCAGAAGACATGGCATTTTTTAACATTTGAGACAGGAAAGATCAGCCTTATTATATAGTTCTCCCATTGTTCTTCTGCCCCTGCTGATGAGCTAATAAAGCACTGGCATATGATTGTAGTGGTTGTTAGAAATGGGGGTCTCTAGTTGCTATTGGTATACACCCTGTTCAAGTAGGGACCCTTCATTCCAGTCAGGATAAGGGAGTTAAAAACCCAAGATATCCCCTGCTCACCCCCTGGGTAGCTTGGCACATGCAGTCAGGCTTATCTCAGAGGCAATGTTTAAAGTATTTGTATATAAAACACAGATAGTAGCACACTGAACCCACTACAAATGGACACCACACCAGTTTAGAAAGATATTAACGTTATCTAATCCAAACAAGACCTAAACAACAAAAATCCAACATACATAACTCAAAATATTACTTTTAAAAGGTTTCAAGCATTTCTGTACATAGAACTCTATGGATGTGGTGTCCATAAGGCATTTTGATTTGATTTATTGTTAACCATTCAATTATTTAAAATTATTACAGTAAAAAAGCTAAAATTGAAGCCCATCCCCCCTTGCCCACCCACCCATACCGTCCCCTCCCCCGCCGACCAGCGAGTTTTTAGAACTCTATTTCCGTCAGTCAATCTTGTATTGCAAAGTCCCTTTTGTCGTCAACTCCGGAAACTTAATTGTATTTCGGCAATGGTTCAATCAAAGTGCGTGGGATGACGGGCCGTCTCTTCTTTGCCCATAAATTTTACTGAAGCACCTTATTTGCCCGTCTCTGTGTTCCACGTGGTTATGGTAAAAAATGTAGGCACTTACATCTAAGGCTAGTGTAATATGGTGAGTAAATTTTGCCGCTCTTGCGAGGAAGTGGGGTTTTATTTCCGAGAAGCACCAATCTGATGCCTCCCTGCATGTTCTGATACCAAGGTCTCTTAAGATGGGGCAGAGCATCCTATGTCGCTCACTGGTTAATTTGGGGCAGCAGCATAGTAAGTGGAGCCGGGATTCCTTTTGATAGTTGCATAGGCAGCAAGAGGTGGCACCATCTACACGTGCCCATGCTGGATTGAGGTCCGCAGTTCTGAGGGCCATTAGCCTCATAAAAAGGATTTTCCTGCGGGCCTGGGCCCCTATTGCTTCACTTAGATATGGTTGAGCTTTCCCCATAATGTAAGATTCATTCAATGCCTTAGTGAGGGTGTTATGGTGAAGTGTGATTAGATCCAATTCATACAATATGGAGTGGACCTGCCGTCTCATGATGTTTGACCAGGTCTGGTGCGGGATGTCCGTTAGGGGCAGGCTTTGGAGTTTGATATTGAGGGTCTCTATTGCTTTGCCCAGATTGATGTACCAGGGTGAGTTCTCTTCTCTAAAGATTGTTACCAGGTGGTGTTATGGGGCCATATGTATGAAGGCAATTTTGCAATCGCAAACGCCGAAATTCACACATATGGCCCTTAGAGAGTTATGAGGTGCTTTAGGACTCTGATATAATACTTAATCAGGTCACCATGGAGGGCCAGTTCAGGTCTGCTGAGCCCTAACTCCAGCCGTAGCCTGATGTTCCTTGCATACCTGGGTGTTTGCAGCACGATTTTGTGGGCTTTGACCTGCGCTGCTGAAATGAGTTTGTTTAAGTCTCCTGGAAATGCCAAATGACCGTAGTTGATGGCCGGGATTAGTTTTGACCTGAGGACCTTCAACATGGGCTCCGCTGTGGGGCTGGTCAAGCGTTGACTTAGGCGTTTCATAGCTAGGATTACACTCTTGGTTTTGGCATTTAGATGTTTGGCATGAGT
Organism: Lissotriton helveticus; assembly: GCF_964261635.1. Classification (NCBI taxonomy): domain Eukaryota; kingdom Metazoa; phylum Chordata; class Amphibia; order Caudata; family Salamandridae; genus Lissotriton; species Lissotriton helveticus. Next base: position 841,357,883 of record NC_136070.1, read on the forward strand.
TGCCGATGCTGCCCTCTCATGTAGCCAAACCCCAAGATAATTATAGGCTGTGGTGTTGCCAATTTGGAGATCTCCCAAAGTCCAGCATGCATACTTTTTGTGGGGATATCTGCCAAATACCATTATCTTTGTTTTACTCTGGTTAACAGTCAGGTGATTTTCTTTATTATACTTCCCCAGCTCTTCTAATGCTGTTTGGAGACCCACCCTTGTGTGATCCATCACTACAGTATTGTCTGCATACTGAAGAATTGCCAGTCTCGCCGTGCCCAGTTTAGGTGGAACTAAACTTGCCTCTTTCAAAGCTCCCCCCATATCGGCTGCTTGAATGATAGGGTGTCCATAAGGCAAAACAGCCGCAGAGGAGGGAAGCGTCGGAAAACACAGTGATGCGTCAGATCCCGAATCCATGGGGAGGAGATGTGTCAGTTCTGCTGCACACAGGAGAAGTATTGTGTCGAATCCGGACTGTAGGGGGAAGCGATGAGTCAAAATCCAAGACGGTTCTGGTCTGAGGGAGATGCATCGGGAAACGTGTTGCACAGGTGCAATGCTTGGAAATTTGGATGCGCTAGAGAGCAATGCAGTGGTGGCGGCACAAAAAGGCGCTGCATTGGTTTCTTTAGACGCGGTACAACGATGCCTTGATCTTGTCAGCCGCAAAGCAGGGTCTGAGTCGGAGTTAGTGCGGGGGACTCAGACTTTGGAGACACAGTGCGCTAAACTCTAGCTGCTCCCAATTGAAACTTACACTTGTAAAATGTTACAAGGTAGCTCTAATGATTGCCTATAAGAGAGCTTGTCTTGCAATAGTAAAAAACTAAATTGGAAAAATGGCAATATTAGGACATGTAAAACACACAAGTACATGTCCTACCTTTCACATAAATTGCACCTTGCCCATGAGGGTACCTTGGGACTACCTTAGGAGTGCCTTACATGTGGTAAAAGGGAAAGTTTGGGCCTGGCAAGTTGGTGCCTTCACTGGTCTACATGGCAGTTTAAGACTGCACTCACAGACACTTGAATGGCAGGCCTGAGCCAAATTTACAGGACTACTCATGTAGGTGGCACAACCAGTGCTGCAGGCCTACTTGTAGCATTTGGTTTACAGGTCCTGGGCACACAAAGTGCATTTTACTAGTGACTTACCAGTAAATCAAACATGCCAATCATGGTGAACCAATCAGAATCAGAATTTACACAGAGAGCATATGCACTTTAGCACAGATTAGCAGTGGTAAAGTGCCCTAAAGTCAACAAAAACAGATAAAACAAATAGGAGGCAAAAGGTCAGGGGATACACCTGCAAAAATGACCAGGTCCAACAAGGGTCATACATAACATCAAATTATAGTTGGAAGAAAAGTGAACAACAGGGATGTTTTTCATGTTGGGGTTCTGACAGACATCATGGGCAACTCAAGCTTTGCTCTTGTTGTCTATTTGAACCCATCAGTGAAAAACATTTCTGCTATTCACAGTTAGCCATCTATAAATCTATTTATATCACAAGTTTATTGGAACTTAATTACAAATACAATCACAACAACCTTTCTAGACAGCATCTTTGTACAATCATGGGAGGTGGAGGTGGAGGTGTCAACATACGCTTTAATAATGTAAGGGTGGAACTTTCAGGCTCTATCCAAGGATTATTCAGCCAAAGAACGCCCAAGATGGTGCTTACCTCACACCATCACCAACGCTATTCCTAACCACCCACCAATCAAAGCACTCTCTAGTACTTCCTTCTAGCAAAATGCATCAGGGTATTCCTCAGCTGACGAGAACACTATTAAGGACTGCACTCCTTAACCCTTCTAACACTCCCATCCTCCCTCATTGATTAACAGAGCCTTCCTCCATCCTTCCCCACAGCAAAAGACCTGAATAGGAGGTCAATCACTGTGCACAAGCCCATTCCTCAGCTAAAATGTGCCTCAGAACATACTGCACTTAGGTCCATGCTAACACTACCAACCGCCCTCACATTTACTACCTGCCAATCAGAACCCTGCCTCTATTTCTACCTGACTCTCAGTGCATCTCACTACCCAGGTATCCACAACAAAGCGAAGACATAACAAGGGCATGTCACATAACCTATTTGGGCCTGTTCGGACCAAGAGCGCCTAAGGCCAGAACCCTTGTCCACACAAAGACAGCACTAAGCAGAAGCTAGGCTCATAAACATGTGCCTCACCCACACTCTGCACTACCCATCCTCACATCTGCATCCAGATAACACAAACTCTCACATTGCACCCGAACAGCACACTGGCCCAACCTCATTAACCACCACCACCCCAGAAACAGAAAAAGCAATCCCAATTACAGACTTCATCAAATATTACAACTTTGTCACACTCCTAATTGCAGAACCATGAGTAACCCTGCATCATCTTACATCCTAAATGTCCACATGTCAGGGGAGTAGTTTCCATCACCCACATTACCTCCTCGGACTCACATGCTACTTCACACTCTCAGCAACCCAGTCAACTACCTTCCCCCAATCAACAGTCACTCTAGATAGACAAAGGGCTTTATAAAGGGAATTTGTCCCTGCCTCACCCATTCAACATATACAGATATCCTCCTTAGAGACTTGAACCTCCCTGACAACTCAAGCACAATAAAAAAAAAAAAAATCCCTTGTCAACCTCACGAACACACAAAATAAAGTTCAGTATGTCACTGATTACAATACACATTCTCATTCCAATCCTCTATGCCTTATCAACCATCCAGAGTAGACCACCCTTATCCCTGATGGTACCAATCATCCAGCCTTCTCCATCACATTGTCCCATGCCCAGCCAACACATTTAGGGCAACTAAAGTGAGAGCAAAAAGTATTCTCTTACTTCAGGGACTTCTTCATTCTCAATCTACAACCCATATTTACCTCTTGCCCTGTCACCTCCACCCCAACATACAATGTTAACACCCTTAAAACATATTCCGGGAACACTATGTTAGCTGCCATGCCCCAATGAAAAAATAAAAGCCCACATCCAGCCCATCATGGACAAGGAGTGCATCATTTTCAAACAGGAAAGGAAATGAGAGAAACTTAGATCCTTGATAGCCCCACAGTACTTAAATCTCTCTGATAAACACATAGACAACTCATCACAACAGCCAAATCCACATACTACACCAACACCATAAACAAGGATTCTAGCAGATGTAGAATGTTCTTCAAGAAGATCAAGCGCTTCATCAACCCCCTCTCTGACCATCTAATCCCACATCTCGCCGGCAAGTGCAACAGCATCAATGACTCCTTCAGTGAAAAAATACAGAAAGTCAGCCAGCACATCAACGTCACAAAACCTAACTCTCTCTGCTTCCACTATGCAACATCTATAATGGTCATCATTCAACCTCCTATCCCTTAGACCTCTCCAACATCATCTGCACCATCAGAGTCACCAGCTTCAAAGGCAATACTCTACCTGCATCAGAAACTCTCTTAAACAAGCTCAGCATCCTTCACACAAGACTTCCTACTCCCACTCTGGAAGAAATTCACCTTATCCTCGAATGCCATCATATATTTTACCCAACATAGTCCAGATCATCGAAAAAGTAGTCTTCACTTAGCTGCAAGAGCACATTAACACCAATAATCGCCTCCATGACTACCAATCGGGTTTCAGATCACACTGCAGCATAGAAACAGCCACCATACAAGTGGACAATACACTCTCCTAATCACAGATCAGATTGATCTCTGCTACTGGCAGTTTCTGGACTTCTCAGCTGCCTTCAACACTGTTGACCTTGCTACCCTCAAATAGACCCTTACATCTCATATGGTATTTGCCACCTAAACAAACCATCTTCAGTGGGTATAGACACACCCGCATCCATTTCATTGCCAAATTAGAGAAGAATATCAAGAAAGAAAATAACAGGAAAAAGGCCTTCTTCATCCATGACCCCAGAATCAAAAAGAACAACCGTATCGCCATCAGATTTGATCCAGCCCTCCTCCAATTCAGGAAAGAGCTGTAGGATCACCTCTTCAAAAACACTATGGGGCTCATTATGATCGCGGACGGACTTGAGTCCGTCCGCGACCATCGAGGAGGAGGGAACCTCCGCATGGCCTGCGGAGTTCCCTCCTCTCCAATTAGGATGCGACCGCCACCCTGGTGGTCACATCCTCTATTTTTAACATTGCGGCGGGTGCAGCTTCAAGCTGCACCCGCCGCAATGTTAAAAATGCATACATTGCATTTGTATGCAGAAAGCGGCAGGCACCGCGCGGTGCCTGCCGATTACTGCATACAAATGCAGGGGGGTACCATAGGTACCCCCCATGTGCACTCCCCACCCCCCCCTTCACCCAGGGGGCCCGCAACGGGCCCCCGCAGTGAAGCTCCGTATGCTTTTCCACGGCCGAAAGCCCGCCGTGGAAAAGCATTTCTTTTTGGGCATCCTAATATGGCTGGCGGTGTCTGAGAGACACCGCCACCATATTAGGGCTTTTCCGCCGCGGTTGGAAGCCAACCGCGGCGGAAAAGCTGCAGACGTAAACCTGTCCCACCAGCCATCCTAATGTGTCGGTGGGTCTTTGGGGGGTCCGCTGCGGTTTTTCCGTATCCTCCGGGCCAGTGGAGGCTTTCGCCGGCCCGGAGGATACGGAAAAACCAGTATCCTAATCTGCCCCTTAGTCTCAACACCTTAAAAAACGTGTTTTCTGTCACCAAAGTCTGCATACCGACTACCCTCCTTCTCTCAATGATTCTAGACTGTCATCTTGACTGCTGGCCCTTGGCTAGGCTTGCACTACACAAAAACACACATACATGACTGTATTCAGTTATTTGCTAAACTTTATATGTGACTGGCCTTCCAACCTGTTAGAAAATACATTGTTTTGCAGTTCACAATTTAACTATCTTATACAGCAACATCATTAAAACCTTTAAATATGTCAAAAAGAACACATACCACACATAACAACATTATGCAGTAAAAAAAGAAGTAATCATTCCTGGGTTTTAACATTATAAGAGGAAATTACATCAAAGCCTATGCGACCCAGATCAGAGGGAGTTGCCCTTATGCACCTGTCCCAAGAAACATCATGACAATTCATAATAGCAGGTCAGTGGCCACGTTTCAGAGCCATGGTGCTGTGGTCCATGCCTGGTGCTATGCATACATTCTTCTTCTTGTATGCCTCATTTACAAATTCGGGCTGAACCCTGAAGTTGAGAGTCAGCAATATCCCAGATCTATCTGAATGGAAAGTCAAAAGGAACCTTCCACTTTGAGTCTTTCTATGGCTCCTGGCTCTGAAACACCAACATAAGTACATAACTCTTCCCACATCGATTTCCACTTTACTGAAGCAAAGCCGTCAAAGGACAGGGAACTTCAGGTTTCAAACTACGGCATTAAATGTAGAAAGTGAGCACAGTTTATTTGAATTATATAAAGGAATGGTTTGTTATGAACAAAGGCTTCATCTATTTACACTGCTGGAAGGCATCGTATAAATCAAAGAAAGGACTACACAACAAACAGGTTTACATGTTTGTTCAACACCCTAAATTGAGCTGCAAGGATTTGTAGCCCCAAGCTGTGGACTACAGCCAGAAATGAGAAGTTGGCATAAACATTATGCCAGGGACTGTTGTACTCTTACATTGGTTGTATCCTGTCTATACAAAATCATTCCTCATTGTATTCTTTGTAACAAATACTTTCTTGTATTTGGAATGTTGCTATTCGAGTCTCTTGAATGGTTCTTCTTTCCATGCTGGTGGCTCATGTCTCAGTGGTTCTTGGACTTTCTGCCTCTTCTTTTACAGTTGGGTAATGTCCCTGGAATGCAGACCCTCGCCGTCTGTTGTCAGTGGCATAACGAAACTTGAAGGGGCCCCCCTACAAAGTGCGTGGAGGAGACCCTTCCTGAGTCAATCAGGAGCTCTCAGCCAGGGTACTGTGCTGAGAGGGGCCCCTGGAGCTTGCCCCCCATGGCGTGGGGGATGCGGGCCTGTGTTACACCACGGTCTGTCCTGTGCTCTGCTTTGTGAAAACAATTGACCTTTTTGCAACTGCTTTGTGTCAAGCGCCAGGTCAGGGACCCTCTCCATCGGTTGTGTGTTGCCTAGCAGACCAAAGGTTCAGAGTTTTGATGAAAAACAGCACTTCATATTCATGGAGCCCCAATTTGTGTTTTAGAACAATGCGCCACACTAATGTCAGTCAGATGCAAGCATTCAGCAGGTGCTTTCTCATAGTCTTAGGGACACTGTTTCGCTAAAAAGACATCATGTAGGCATCTCAAAAGCACTTCTGGGGCATGCACTTGGCAAGTTGGGCAAACATCACAAGTAGAGATAAAATGCCAATATCAAACTACCACTACCTTGGAGAAGACAAGGTATTTTGGGTGCCAAAAACTTTATGTTTGTACGTGCTCCTTTGTGAAAATCCTCTTAATAGTGCAAACTGCACACTGAGCTTTGGGCAGCACACTTTATAAATGTACCCTTTGTAGCGTCTTCCCCAGCCTGGGTACCTGCCAATGACTATGCGACACATGGAGCTTAGTATGACATGTCTTTATTCTGCTACATGCAACTGTGAACTCAATATTGTAAAACAAGCATTTATGGCATTGTACTTAGACACCTACGTCACAGCTCCATGGAGTCTGTTAGGTACAAAAAAAGTTCTGTCCCAAAATGTCACAAGACACTTCATCCCCTCCTCTTATCTTGAGCTCATATTGTATAAACTGTTTTTTCATTAAATCCTTTTTATTGTTTTGCAAACTAGAGAACAATATTGTAAAGAAGCCTTTAATCAACTCCAAGACGCAAGACATTATGAAAAAACAACTAAAGAACAGTACAATGAGAGTATTAAACAATACCATTCCTTGATTCAAAAGTGGTATGATAAATCGATGTTGGCAATTGAAGAATACTTATTCCGTCAGAATACAAACCCTGTTACACCGACTTTTTATCACATTCCAAAAATTCACAAGGACAAAATCAATCCACCTGGCAGATCAATTGTGTCATCGCAAGACGTTTTAACGGAACATCTTTCTACCTTTATTGACCATTTTTTGTTCCAATTTGTGCTGCAACTACCCTTGTATATAAAAGATACTAAAGTTTTTTAAACCATTTGGAAAAACTGACATGGAAATCATCATACCAGCTGATTGTTATGGATATTTCGAGTCTGTATACGTGTATTGACCACAGAGATGGACTCAATGCAGTGATTTTCTTTCTGACTAACAACATTTTCCTATTTCAGGACAACTATTACAGACAGATTTCTGGGACAGCCATGGTCACCTGCTTTGCCCCCATCTACGCAAATTTATTTGTAAGCTGGTAGGAGGAGCAGGTGGCATGGTCACCTGACAACAACGTTTGGATTGAAAAAGTGGTATCTTGGTATAGATACATAGATGATCTTTTTCTAATTTGAGAAGGGTCAGCCAACTCAGCATCTGACTTTATAGAACATCTTAATCAGAATGAAGTGAACTTGAAGTTCTCAGGAGAAGTTTGATCAGTGGCAGTGAACTATCTTGATCTGAGGGTTGCCATAGTGGAGGGTAAGATATGCACGTCACTGTATAGAAAACCGACGGCAGGCAACTCCACACTCCATTCCACTAGCAGTCACCCCCCCCCCCCCCAAGCTGATACAGAGTATACCGTATGGGGAGTTCCTCAGATTGAAGAGAAACAGAGAAACAGTTCTAGGGACTGTGACTTCCAATCTGCAGCTTGAAAAAGTATTGCCAGATTTGTGGCTAGAGGGTACGATATTATTCTGTTGCAGGCCTCATTGAAAAAGGTTGAAGCTCTGACTAGAACGCAGATACTTCCGGGGAAGAATCAAGTGGTTAAGAAGGATGAAACAAATAAACTTAGAATGATCACGATATATTCGAAAGATGCCAATGTTCTGAGAAATACTCTTAGAACAAACTGGCATACTTTGAAGACTGATATGATCATAGGTAAGGAAATACCACCAGCTACTTAAGTGACATTTAAAAGATCAAGGACCCTAAGAGATATGCTGGTACATAGTCATTTGGAAAGGAATATACAAATGAGGGGTACCATTAAGGAAATTAAAGTTTTTTTTTCCCCTGCCGGAAATGTAAAGCGCGTGCACATAGCAAGAAGGTATTGACTTATGAGCTACCAGGAGTTGGCAAAGCTAGAAGTGTAACCAAATTTGTGACTTGCCATACTGCCTACACAGTGTACTGCCTTGTTTGCCCCTCTGGATTAAAATACATAGGCAGCACGATCCATCCTGTGAAAATCCGCATACTTGAGCATTTGTGGGCTATAACAAAAAAGGACGTCTCATACCCAGTGGCAAGACACTTTGCCAATAAGCATCATAGTAACAGGGACCTGTTACGGTATTTTGGTATTGACCATGTACTTAGCAACATCAGGGGTGGGGACTGAATTTTAAAAGTGCATAGATTAGAGTCCCGCTATATCATTGATTTGCAGACAAAGGCACCCAACGGGCTAAATAGCGGTGAAGAATTAGCTGCTCATTTAGGGAATTAAGTTCCTTATGGGATCCAGGTTTGATCATAACCAGAAAGATGGAATTATGGAAGTTACATTAATGATATGTTATAAATGAATAACTAAATTTGATCAAATGAGTGCATATACAATGCATCTGGTTTTACAAACTTGCTGCACATTGTATAAGTTATGACTTAATTTTACCATAACAAAATGGCATTCCCTCACATAGCACTCGGCGTGTGCAGGTATACACTACAAGCGGGACCACATAAGTCCAACAACAGCAAGCGCCCCCGCAACCACAATGGCGATAAATATGAACGACGCAACACGGGGACCGCCCACCCCATGCACGACACACCCAACTGTACAAGGACTATGTGGGTTGCAAGCTGCTGTCAGGCTGAACTACGGACCTGCATACGATGTATGTTCTACAACAATTGTAATAATGATGTAAAACAAAAAGTGCACCGAGCAATGCATTGTATTTCTGTTATTTTGTTTTATGAAAAAACCTCAATAAACAAATTTAAACAAAAAAAAATGGCATTCCCCGCTGCTAAATGACGAATTGTCCTTTGTGTATGTTGTTGTCTAAAGTGAGACCTCAATTTCCTTTAAAAATAATGTCCGTTTACGGTGTGCTTCATAATACCGAAGAAGGGCACTGCCGAAACGCGTTTGTTGCGCGTGTCGTGTCGCTAATAAAATGTAAAGCAATTGTCCATGCGAGTCCTGTTTCTTCATAGAAGTAAGAGGAAAGGAGCTACGAGATATTACGCAGGCGCACCCCTCCGACTCAGCACTCGTCCGCGAGTGCTCCAGGCACTGTGCTTTGGAGCATATATATATATATATATATATATATACATATATATATATATATATATATATATCCACACACAAAAGGTTGCCTGGAATGAGGAAGCACACACGGAAGCTGCTCGGTATCCCTTCTTTAATGGGGGAAAGACACGCAATCACAGCAGGAAAATCTCGCTCTGAAAGTGGTCCCTTGGTTTTGCCCAACGCGTTTCATGCAGGGTAGCATTTCGTCAGGGGCAGCCAGGCTCGAATTAGAGTTCCGGTCACGGCAGTTTATAAAGACACCTGTGATTTCATTTCCCGCCCAGGTGGGCGTGGCCACCCCGTGGCCTTCTGGATCTTGTGGTGCTTTACATTGTTTCTCCAGTGAGTCGCCGTCTCCCAGCTCAAATGTACATAAGCGGTATTCCCCAGTTGGGTGGCGCAGATAAACCATGCCGCTTGTCATGCTCATAATTTTCCTCCATCGGGCGCTTCTGTCCTTAAGTCGAAGCGACGCTTGGCGCCTCAACAGGGCTGTACCGAGGTACAGCGGGCTTCACTCGCGGCTCAGGCTGCGCCGCACTTTATCCACACACAATAAGGTTGCCTGGAATGAGGAAGCACACACGGAAGCTGCTCAGTATCCCTTCTTTAATGGGGGAAAGACACGCAATCACAGCAGGAAAATCTCGCTCTGAAAGTGGTCCCTTGGTTTTGCCCAACGCGTTTCATGCAGGGTAGCATTTCGTCAGGGGCAGCCAGGCTCGAATTAGACAGTTTGTGTGGAAGCCCACATAAGATGTCAGGGTGGAGATACTCTGACCTCATGGTTGAAAAATGGGGGTGATAGTGACTCAACGTATTTGTCCAAAATAGATTTTTATTAATCGCGCTTGATATTTGAGATGACGCCGTAACCGCCAGCATTGACCCCATGTACCATCGCGGGGACATCGCAAGTATCAACGTCATAGCGAATATTGGTGCAAATACAAAAAGATTTATCAGTGAATCATTAATATGCAATGCTATATATAGAGATATTGAGATTTTGATAAAGGTTTCCATAGAGTTATTTATATAGGGAGTTATCTACTGTGATGTTTAGAATTAATTATATAGTTATTATTTTTGGATGTGTTGGTGGCCATTGAATGTCTGATTTTGTTTTCCGCGTTTGTGATGTGTCCACGGGGATCACGATTACCGATGTCATCTTGATCTCTGGAAAGATGAGGATAAAGGGAACTGATGTCAGCGCACCAGGGTGGGAGCTTTATGGGCCCACTGACGTTACAGTGGTGAAGTTCCCAACACTAGTGTGGAACAAGTGCCTTCTACCAGCATGGGGCAGCTACTAACTGTTTCCAGATCAATCCAGTCTGGGGATATCAAGAGGTGAGGAATCTGCAGACAGACGCATCAATCAGAAATATGATTTGTTGTGAATATCACTGAACTATGGGTTGGATGGATTACTGTATACGCTCATCCTTAGAATTTATAGAATAATTGATTTACAATGTCAAAAATTCAGAGGGAGACTGTTAAAGAAATTAATTATTTTTGAAATGTCATACCTATTGTTTTTATTTTAATAAACTAGAAACTTGTATGGATTGTGAACACAGGGAGAAAAACAACTATAATTTTAATAAACTAGAAACTTGTATGGGTTGTTAACAAAGGGACAAAACAACTATAATTTATCTACCTTTTGCCTAGCAGAGTGATTCAAGTCTTGTGAAAGGGAAAAGCTTGTAAGATCACGTTAGGATAGTTTACATCTCGCTGGAAAGTTCATGAGAAAAATAAAAAGAATAGGCAATGGTAAAGAGATTTTCCTCAAGGAAAACATAATCAATTTGGTATCAAATTGGCATAAGTAATGCAAGCTGTTGTTATTTATTATTTAATTATTTATGTAGTGCACAATCTGTCATTGTTAGGGCAATACAGTGTGCATTCAATCAGTAGTCAATATATGACTTAAAAAAAAATCCCAGATGGCCAGTTCTGATGGTAGTCGCAAGAACACACTGATGTGACTGTTTCTGTTTTTGAAAAAAGACTTGTCAATATTTGTTACATAGACAGAATGGATGCTTCATGAGTTATACATTGATCCTAAACGCTGCTATAAGAGGCTGCCCAGATTGGCATTTATACACCCAAAAAAGTCACATTTTGTTTTTTAAAGTTTTTATTGAAATTTGTAACAAAAACATAACAGTGAGAGCAAATATAAATATATATGGAACATCTTGGAACACCTTGCCCCTTCACCTCAAGCAATCCCGGTCGCTGACCCAATTCAGAAAGGATCTCAAGACCAGGCTCTTCGATTGAACCTCCACGCCCAGATGGATCAGCAGCCCCTCAGTACCTTGAGACCCTCACGGGTGAGTAGCCACGTATTACAAACTCTTGATTGATTGATTGATATATATACAGTAATTGGAAACATGCAAATATAAGCAGTGCTAATTGTACAATTTTACAACAATGGAATCTTTTTCACCAAATGACTCTTTCTTTTAAATGAGTCAATTTCCTTCCAATGAGTATATAGACGTCCAAACGTATATACTGAAAACAAACATATAAATGGATTTCCAAACTATGACATATTTGCAAGACGCTTATTGGCCAAGAGAAGCCACAAGTTCAGCAAGCAACCTTGTTATTTCTTCTATACCAGTGTGCTTGTTTTCCTTTCTCTGAGATCAACATTATTTAAGTCCCATTCCACTTAAACTCAAGGGACTGCCATATGAAACACTCATATTGCCACGGGAGAGATCATTAATACTTTAATCGGAAGCTCTTATGTTCTAAGCTTTTTAATTAAGGTGGTTGCCTTAGTTCCCAAGACAGCAAAGATCCATATAGCTTACTAACTGCCATGAGTGATTTCTTGTACAGTATGAGCTGTACTTCCATGCCAGAGCAGACAGGGGACTTCAGTGCGAGGGTGATAAATTGTAAGCGATCCAAGCAGTACATCGGGGATAAAACAAATGATATGCCAACAGAAAAATAATTTGTGGAAGAAAGGAATACTTTCAACGTAACGGTAAACCCATTCAAGAAACAATCACAAAGTGCTAAAAAACCTCAGAGGGTTTCAGAGTGAAAGTGACAAGTTGTAACAGACCCAACCATTGCATCTGGGATCAGGACAAATACTACCCGAAAGAAAACTAATTAGTAAAAGTATGAAATAAGGCCAACTTAATGATAAAAACATTGATGAAATTAACTAAATTGAATCCCAATGTTTTCAAGTTGAAAAAGTACAAGTTTTATTTACTTTGTCTCCGAAAGATATTCGCAATTTACGAGGCAGTGGAAAAGTTATGGGAAACACTATCCAGCATTAAATAATTTGAAAAGTTGGTTCAAAAATTGTTAAATAGGTAAAGGTATGGCGGAAATATAACCTTTAAAGTTGAATGTAAGAGTTATACAATAACATAAAGTTTTTAGATCGATAATTCAAGGGCTGTACCTAATCATCACTCACTTCTTTGAGTGACACAGTTTAGCTGGAAGAAACTCCTTCGCCCGTAGTTTTTGCCAAATCTGTCATAAGCCATTCACTTGAAAACAGAAATGCCCAGCACGTATATTCATCCAGTTACATGTGTCCGTCATAATAATACTTCTTGTGAACCACTGGACAGCCAGGACATATGTGAAATCTAGTTGGTGGTTTTGGCTGGATTCCCAGAGGGTTCTACAAAAGGAAACATCATGTTTACACCATATGGCCTATCATTTTCCTAAAAAAAAAAAAAAAAATAGAAACTTATAAACAGCTTTCAAAAGACAAGCAAAGCTGCCCCTGAAAACATTAGCATAATAGATCCAGGTTCTGAGGATCTATCTATTTCCACCAAGTCTATGCAGCAGATGATCCCAGTTGGCATTACAAAATCCAAAGAAGTCTAACTTTTCCCACAACCATTCACAAACCAAAAATTCAAACAAGCATTTACAATGCAACGGTCTCGCCATTGCAAAAGTTAGAACTATTGGCATTGTAAATGACAATTTTTTTATTTATGTGTTGGTTTTGAAAACAGATAAATAAATGGCATTGTAATTTACCATACCAATAGCTTAATCTCTCGCAAATGCGAGACCTATTGCTTTTGCACCCACACACAAACACACAGAGCCACACACACAGAGCCACACACACACACACACATACAGAGCCACACACACACACAGAGCCACACACACACACAGAGCCATACACACACACAGAGCACCTGTTGGATGTGGTAGTGGTTGTGCTGGTGGTGGTGGTGGATGTGGTGGTGGATGTGGTGGTGGTTGATGTGGTGGATGTGGTGGTGGATGTGCTGGTGGTGGTGGTGGATGTGGTGGTGGTGGATGTGGTGGTGGAGGATGTGGTGGTGGTGAAGGATGTGGTGGTGGATGTGGTGGTGGTGGATGTGGTGGTGGTGGAGGATGTGGTGGTGGAGGATGTGGTGGTTGTGGATGTGGTGGTGGATGTGGTGGTGATGGATGTGGTGGTGGTGGATGTGGTGGTGGTGGTGGATGTGGTGAATGTGGCGGTGGTGGTGGATGTGGTGGTGGATGTGGTGGTGGTGGATGTGGTGGTGGTGGATGTGGTGGTGGTGAATGTGGTAGTGGTGGATGGGGTAGTGGTGGATGTGGTGGTGGATGTGGTGGATGTGGTGGTGGTGGATGTGGTGGATGTGGTGGTGGTGGATGTGGTGGTGGTGGATGTGGTGGTGGATGTGGTGATGGATGTGGTGGTGGTGGATGTGGCGGTGGATGTGGTGGTGGTGGATGTGGTGGATGTGGTGGTGGTGGATGTGGTGGTGGATGTGGCTGTGGTGGAGGATGTGGTGGTGGTGCATGAGGTGGATGTGGTGGTGGATGTGGTGGTGGATGTGGTGGTGGTGGTGGATGTGGTGGTGGTGGACGTGTTGGTGGTGGTGGATGTGGTGGTGGATGTGGTGGTGGTGGATGTGGTGGATGTGGTGGTGGTGGATGTGGTGGTGGATGTGGCTGTGGTGGAGGATGTGATGCATGAGGTGGATGTGGTGGTGGATGTGGTGGTGGTGGACGTGTTGGTGGTGGTGGATGTGGTGGTGGTGGTGGATGTGGTGGTGGAGGTGGATGTGGTGGTGGTGGATGTGGTGGATGTGGTGGATGTGGTGGTGGTGGATGTGGTGGTGGATGTGGCTGTGGTGGAGGATGTGGTGGTGGTGCATGAGGTGGATGTGGTGGTGGATGTGGTGGTGGTGGTGGATGTGGTGGTGGTGGACGTGTTGGTGGTGGTGGATGTGGTGGTGGTGGTGGATGTGGTGGTGGAGGTGGATGTGGTGGTGGAGGTGGTGGTGGTGGTGGATGTGGTGGATGTGGTGGTAGTGGATGTGGTGGTGGTGGATGTGGTGGTGGAGGATGTGGTGCTGGTGGATGTGGTGGTGGTGGATGTGGATGATGTGGTGGTGGAGGTGGATGTGATGGATGCGGCACAAGTCCAAATGTTCACTGCACCAGTCTATATAAAACGTGGCTATTGGCCTTTTCAGGTTACCCTGGTGTAGGTTGTCCACTACATCTGAGTCTAGGACAGTGCCACCACAATCACCTGGCACATACCTATCATGCTGATGCCACCCCAGGCTAGGGTTTATGATGCCGCATCCTACCTCTGTTAAACATTCTCTTGGATTCTGATTTCCAAACAATCGCATCATAAAGAAGTTTCACTTGTCTCCACTCAAATGCACGCTTGTGCAGTCCATGTGCCAACAGTAGTACCAAAGAACATAACAACGCCCACTTCAGCTACTGACTTATCCTGGCATCATCCTTTCCCTCCACCTCAACAAGGTACTAAACACATCCTCTGCAACATGCTGGGCATTGTTTTGACCCCATGATAGACAATGCTTTCAGGCCAGCCCTATTGCTTGCCATTACACCATGCCCTCTCCTTGTCAGCCCACCTAAGCTTATCATATCTGGATATGGATACAAGCTTCCATCCAAGGCTGGCGCCAACCAACTCCCTCTGTCCACTCACCAAGCCATATTCCTAAGGACCCAGTCATGATACCTCTTCTCCACCTACCCAGGCGCTCAACAACCTATGTCTCTACACGCTGGTGAACAATATAAGTGGGTGAGTAAAGAAAGGTTGAAGCGTGTTAAAAGCAAGTGTGTGGCTCCGGGTACCACTGAAGAACAACTGCCCCTTTCTCTCTCCGTCCCTCCCTCCACCATAATTCAGCTTTGTAAACAATGATACGTATTCAGCCTCCTGTCTTATTGCTTCTACTGAAATAATGCTTTTAAATTCAACGCCTAATAAAGAGATAACGAGTCGAGGGATAGCAGGGCACCTGCACTTCAGTGTCATAATGATGTTACACAGGCTTTTCTATTTTACTGACACAACTTGGGCCTTCTTGACTCATGTTTGTACTGTGAATAACTACAGTGATGCCCGATTAATCCAAGTAGTGTGATGTGCACTAAATTTCCAGATATTCATTTTCTTTTCTGCCCGCTTTGCCCCTTTTCACAATTGATTCACTTAAGGTTTAGCTAGCTCGTTTCGATAAAATTCCCCTTCACATACTAAAGTAGATTTAGTAAGTGATTTATATACACTGCCAACCGACTTTGTTGCCAGAGTGCAGTAAGGAAGCCCTCGGGGGACAAACTATCCACAAAGCATTGCTATTTCCTGTATCTCGAGGTTGAGGTTGCAGAGGTAAGACTTATGAAACTA
Organism: Lissotriton helveticus; assembly: GCF_964261635.1. NCBI lineage: Eukaryota > Metazoa > Chordata > Amphibia > Caudata > Salamandridae > Lissotriton > Lissotriton helveticus. The sequence goes on from NC_136070.1 coordinate 841,374,038, forward strand.
ACCCGAAATAAACTTTGACTTCAGTGGTTTTGAAAGGGTGCCATGGCCCTGTGCAGCGAACGAAAATGGACTCCCTGCTCCCAAGTTAGGAAATAAAGAGCAACCATAACTGAGGAGCAATAGGCCCCTGGGGATCCTGGGCCCTGGCCTCACTGAAGATGCTGCACTTCTGGAAGCTGAGTCCCACTCTGATTTATTTGGGGCCGGGGGAGGGTAAGGTGACAGGTGGGGTGGGTGTGTGTGTGTGTGTACACACAAGAATTCGGCAGAATAGAACCGTGGTTAATCACTTCCTCCAGATGCTTTGAAGGGTGCCCAGATGAAGAAGGCGCTACGGCGCCTGAACAGAGGCTGAAAGTGCAATACAAATGTCAACTGATGTAACGTAACAGCGCCGTTTGTCAGCTCCATTTGACTTGGAACCAATCGTTGGAACACATTTTAGGTCACACTGGTGGAGCGAGGGGGCATCTCGACGGATTCCTGAAACGTCACGTGGCTGTGTGTGATGCAACGCTCGATGATTCCTGCTAGGGGAGAAGATGGCTGATGACCACGTAGCAGTTTGCCGGAAAACAGGGCATGCCTTAAGTAAAGAGAGGCGCTGAGTTCGCGTGGGGTTCTTTGCGTGGCGCCGTGGATTCGAAAGCCCAGTGCTACGCTATTTGGGATGTAGTATTAGTGAACACCAGTTTGTTGCTTGTTAAATAGAGCTTCCTGCTGCGATGTCCACTTCGTGCATCGCTATAGCTCTGGAAATAGCGGCTGTAACCTGTAACTATGAAGTAGAAAAAGAGCACCCAAACGAGGATTAGAATTTTAAAAGGGTCAATGAAATGCCTGTGTTCATTGTGCAATTGTGTTACACTGCAAACTTTTGGAGGCAACTGTGACAAGCCCACGTCTCCCTGAACACCAGGGAGTTTCTGGATTAGCTTGTAAGAGCCATGACTGGAACATCAACAAGCGCTCGCCATTTGTCACTAAGCCCGTCCTTTTCGGATTGGGGGGCGGGTTTTTTAGTTTCTTTCTCCCCTCTTCTCCATTGGCTGGTATGTAAACAACGGGCGTGTTACATTCCAGCCAATGGAGAAGAGGGTAAAAAGAAACTAAAAAACACGCCCCCCAATCCGAAAAGGACAGGGCTTAGAGCGAAAGAATGTCATCATTGGGACCTCTTCTCCAATGTCTGGCCACCGTTTAGGAGGCAAGCCAATGGAGAAGAGGGGCGGGGTTAACCTCACTACTCAAAGACAATAAATCTCGCGAGCCCAAGTGCGCATGTGCGCACCCAACGCCACGCGAGACCTAAAAAGGAAAGGTTCCTGTTAAATAAGCTTACATTACCTCATGGCTATGAAACATATTTATCCCGGGGAAGTCAGCGATTCTGGGGGGGCTAACATGTCCAGTGGGGAGTCAATTGAGGGAGAGAGGGGGCAGGTGGCCCAATTGAGGCTCTTCTAACTGCTATGAGGGAAGAGATAAGGAGTGGTTTTGCGGTTTCAAAGTCTAACCAAAATGAAATCAGGGCGGCATGTGAAATGCTTGAGAAGAAGGTAGATGGCCTCTATGATAGAACAGAGGCATTAGAAGGCTCAGTAGGGGAGTTAAAAGCAAGTCTGGAGTCAGTGAGACCAAGATTCAATGCCATCGGAGAGAGGGGGATGCTATGAAGGAAAGGGTTGAGTCGCTGGAAAATTATTCACGAGGAAATAACTTGCGACTTTTAAAACTTCCTGAGGGAAAAGAAGGTGGAGATATTAAGTCTTTCGTGGTTTCATTAATAAAAAAATGCCCTAAATTTGGAGGAAACCACGGAAGTTTTAGAAAGGGACATCCAGAGGATACATAGAGATCCCTTCCGCCTCAACCCAAGGAGAATAAAACCACGAAAGATCCTGATTAATTTCCTCACTTACTCCTTAAAAGAAAAAATTCTGAACCTCGCATTGAAGGCCAAGTCACTAAAGGCCCCTGACTTCTCTTTTGAAGTCCGGTCTGATTTATCGAAAGCCACTCTAGATCGACAGTGGGAGCTTGGGAGGAAAATGGAAAAGTTTAGAGCTGTAGGGCCACAGTGCAGATGCGGTTCCCTGCATTTCTGAGGGTGATGTTTAACAACAAAATGTATAACATTCGATCCCTTCTCGAGGCCGACGACCTAATAGTATCTTTTAGGGAACATTCGCAGGGGGGGAAAATAGTATGCCTTTCCAAGCTTCCCTCTTCTTTTCTCCCTTAGCCATGTCGTGGAGCACATAGAGAATTAGACTCTGAGTATTCTGGGGGGTTTAATGCGCACAGTGTAGTAAAAGGAAAAACACAAAAAAAAGAATATATTAAAAAAAGGGTCTTCTTGTACATCATAAAGCTATAAGATAAAAAAGAAAAAAGGGGAGAATATTTAGTTTTTCTTCACAAATGGGGGTGGAAAAATTCTTTTTCCCACTGCACTTGAATTTGTAGGTGCTACTGAGTCCCAAACTCTTTGTTTTCCTTTTTTTCTCTCCTTTTTGTAGTTTTTATGCAGCCTAAGCGGTGCAGGTGGGGAGGGGGAGGTCTGTTTGAAGACGCAAACTGGCTATCCATCTGGCCAGGACAAGTGAGGGTGGGTTTTCTAAGGGAGGGGGGGTAGGGGGGCACGGGGTGGAGGGGGGAAAAAGTTAAAATGTCCTCATAAGTCTGCTTTAGTCAAGTATGTTTTGTCCAGAAAAATGCTTGAACAACTTATTAGTGGAAATCTCTGGGTCAGGAGGGGTCAGCAGCCGTATTTAAGGGTCGTTTCGGGCGGATGGTGGGGAGGGGGTAGGGCACTGATATGACTTCACTACGGGTTTTATCCTGGAATGTCAATGGCCTGCGCGTGAGGGGTAGAAGACATATAATTCTACAATATTAGAGAGATTCCTCCGTGCAGGTCATTGTCATCCAGGAGACGTACCTACTCAAAAGTGAAATTAACGACATGCTGAAAAAGCAGAAGTGGGTAGACAAGTTTTTATGCACCGATCATAATGCCAATATAAGAGGGATCCTTGTTATCTTTAAAAAAACAGGCCAAAGTGCAGATTTTGGAGCATAAGGAGGACCTTAGCGGAAGATGGCTCTTAACAAAAATCATTGCAGATAGTCGGACCTATATGCTGGTGGGATATTATGGTCCGAATCAAGATGATCCATCATATTTGAATAAGATCCAGAACCTATTGATAACATCTCAGGATCCGGTTATCTGGGTTGGAGATTTCAATATAGTTTTAAATCCCAAACTTGATAAGTCACCCAACTCCAGAGCATTAACATCCTCTAAATCAAGGCAAACCCTGATATCGATTATGTCAACTTTGGGCTTAGCAGATTTATGGAGGGAGATGGCGGGAGATAAACCGGGTGTCTCCTTCCTGAATTTCAAATATAAGCATAAGTCTAGGATCGACTACGCACTCTTCAGCTATAACCTTAAAGACGATTTGAAGGAGCTGGTATACCTTCCCTCCCACTTGTCTGATCATTCAGCCATCCTCTTCACTCTAGAACAGGGTCAGCAGATTAGACATTCTTCCTGGTCTTTTGATCGGAGGATCCTGCTGGAGGAAGAGGAGACCAGTTTTTTGGTCGCTGAGGCGAAGTCATTTTTAGAGATAAATCTGAATTCGGCTGCCATAGTGACAGTGTGGGAAACTTTTAAAGACTACTTAAGGGGATGTATTACTAACAGAGCCTCATATAGAGGGAAGGTATACAGAGAGGAAATTAAAAATCTGGAGCAGGAAATGCATCAGTTAGATCAGAAGTGTGGTCCCTCCACCGGGTCTGTAGAAGACCAAGAGAAGCAGACCGAGCTGAAAAAACATCTTGAGTGCGTGTTACAAGAAAGGTTGGCCAAGAGATGGGAGGCAAGTAAGATCTCCCATTTTGAGTATGGGGAAGCTGCAGGTAAAGTTTTGGTTGGAAAATAAAATCAGATCAAGCCAAAAAATACATTAGGGAAATAAAACTGGAAGGGGAAGTTACATCTAGGATCTCCAACTCGGAAATTGGGAGTGCATTTCAGGGGTTCTTCCAGAACATCTATAAGGAAGTAATTATAAATTATCCCATGGCCAGGGATTGTTGGTTAGAGAAGGTCCCTTTACCAACTCTTTCAACAGCACAGAGTAACCATCTTGACAGGGAAATATCTGAAGCAGAGGTTAGCGAGGCTATAGGACATCTGAAGTGAGGGAAGGCGGCCGGCCCGGATGGCCCACCAGGGGAGCTGTACCGTGTATTGAGTACGGCCATAGTTCCAGCACTGACTGTCCTCTTCAACGATATTTTTCTGAATGGTGAGGCACCACCAGAGTCATGGAACGATGCAAATATCGTTTTAATCCCCAAGCCCGGCAAGTACCTGATTGATTGCGGGTCCTATCGGCCGATCTCGCTCCTCAACAACGATTATAAGATCTTTGCAGCCATTTTGTCAGCTCGGTTGGGGAGCAAGATCGGTTCAATTATCCACCAGGATCAGAAGGGATTTATAAAGGGGCGTCAGTTGGCAGATCTCACCCACGATCTGGTGGGTGCCATAGACATTGCTTCCACCTTTTCGCTCCCCTTGGCCATTCTTACCCTGGATGCTACAAAAGCATTCGATAGGGTCAATTGGCCCTACTTGGCCACGGTAATGAGAAGGTTTAATATTGGGGCCAAATTCTGTCGAGCGATAGACCTCATGTATAGGGACCACAGGACCAGACTGTTGGTCAATGGCACCCTGACTCGGCCTTTTAAAATCACGAGGGGCACGAGGCAGGGGTGCCCGCTTTCCCCCTCCTATTCAACCTCTATATTGAACCTTTTGCGCAGACTTTGAGAGGAGAGTGTAACATTCCTTCCTTTGAGTATGGAGGTTGGGTAAAGCGGGCAGCTCTTTATGCTGATGACATTCTCATTTATACATCGGATCCTCGTCAAGCATTTCCAACTGTCATCAAGAGGGCTGAGGAATTTGGGCAGATTTCGGGGTATGAAATCAATCCTGGGAAAACCGAGATAATGACCTGGAATATTCCCAATACACAGTTAGCAGTGACCTCTTCTATGCGCTATCTGGGAATACGGATTACCCAGGAAATTGGGGATATTGCACAGACTAATTTAGACCTGGTCTTTAAAGAAAGTCGGAAGCTACTAAAATCTTGGACTTTTCTAACGTTGACTATATTGGGGAGAGTAAGCTTAGTTAAAATGTCCATCCTCCCCAAATTTATATTTATATTTAACACCATCCCACTCGCTTTTGATCCCAAACAACTTGACAAATGTCAAAGGGAAATTAATTCATTTATTTGGAATTATAAGACAACCAGGTTGGCCTGGAAGAAATTGAGAAGGAGGAGGGAAAAAAGAGGGCTGGCACTACCAGACTTACAATATTACGCCTGGGCGTTCCAGTTGTCATACTCTAGGATGCTGTTGAAAATTCCATCGAGCTCATCCAATGGGGTAATGTTTAGGGCCATGTTAATTGGGGCGGAGTTGCCAATTGAAGGATTCCTATTTAAGTTTGGGGACCAGAAGTTTTTTTTAAAAGGTGAGACCAAAGATCTTACAATCGCTGGCAAAAGCCTGGGAGCAGTTAAAAGCTAGGATAGGGTTGGCCTATTTTTCAAATTTTGCCCCTATTTGGGATTCTCCCGGGCTCCCACCATGTTTGAAGGATAGTCTGGCAACTTCCGTGAAAGATGCTGGGATTGTAAGATGGGGTGAGCTCTTAACAGGAGGGACACTGCTATCATGGGAGGATCTCTATGACAGGGTTGGTGCAGCTCTATCTAGATTCAAGTATATACAACTTGTTAGCTGGGCCCGGGCCATGAGCAGGAAGAGGGTGCAACCGGGGAAGATCAGTACTCTAGAACAACATCTTGTAGAGAGGCAAGTGGGGGGTAAGGAGGTAGCTTATTGGTATTAGTTTATCTTGGAGGAGGTGGACGGGGAGCTTACTCTCCCCGATGAGTTGTGGGGAAATGACATGGGCCTTCAATGCGAGGACTTATGGATAAGATCGTTCACCCTCCTGTATAAAACGGTCAAACCAGCTTTGTTGAGGCGAAATCACCTGTTCACGTTGCATCGTGCCTATCTCTCACCTCTAAGGCTTTCCAAATTTCAGCCAGGAAAGTGTTGCAATAAGTGTAATTTCCCCGCTGCCTCTGACGTTCACATGTTCATGGATTGTCCCCTCATCAGTTCATTTTGGGAAGAAGTAAAGACTTTGTTGGACTCCATCCTAAATACTACTTTACGCTGCCATTAATAATTTTCGGGTCAGACGAGAGTGTCACGGGCCCAGCCAGGAGCTTTTTGTTTTACGCAATTCTTCTGGCGAGACGGCAGATCTGTAAGTTTTGGGCCGACTCCAAAGCACCATCGCATGCAGGCTGGCTTTCGTCAGTATATGATACATCAAAGGTGGATTTGGTCAGGTCATGTAGCAAGCGTTATCTATCTTTTTGGAATCTTTTGGTTCAGTGGAGTTAGGACTTCCGGGGTTTTATTTATTTTTTCCCCGGGTCCGATGATTATGCCTAGTATACTCCACGGACCACTGGTGGCCCCAATCGAAAACATAACTGGTCCGTCAGGTGGAAGAAAAACGCCTTGCGTGAGTAGTGGGGGCTGGTATTTCATCTCCCCCCCCCTCCAAGTATTCCTTGTATTCGTCTCGCGCTAATCTGATACTGGTGTCTGGGAGTAGGAGAGGATCAAGCCTTTCTCTCTGGCTAAGACATGTAGGTGGCTGGTGTTTCTCTGGAATGAGGGTCAGGCAAATGAGGACAAAAAAAAAAAGAAGAAAAAAAAAAGAAACAGATTTATTAACTATAATTGCTCCCTTGTCCATCCCTCGCTGAAATTCATTACAACTTGTGGCAGCCCTACCACGATGGACGGACATCACGCCCACTTCTCATATTAAAGAGGATATGTCAAAAACATTATCAGCAAAGAAATAAGGAGACTCAAGGGTTATTGCAAATGTGCTATTAGCATCATATTTATCATGAAAGGGTTAGGCGAATTACAGTAGCAGCAAGCACTGTAGATAAACAATTATAACAACCCTATTTGCACTTGGTGCGTAAAAGGTGCATGTGGTGAGCAAGGTGACGACGCAAGTGACAAAGTGATCAGCGTAAACGGCGCATTGGTGAATGGTGTTTACATATATACAGTGAAAAAGTAGGAACAATGTGGCTTATGATGAATTTATGAAGCTTGGTTGTAATTTGAACGAGCACATGCAGATCAAAAGAAACAACTTTGTCTATTCAGGCCTATTAGAATTACATGAAACAGGCCTATGCACTCTGCAACCTTTAACTTATTTGTCTAAACAGTATTCTAACATATTACACACAATGATTATATGGAAACACTTCTATAAAACATATACTTCAGTTCCATGATCAATGATACTTTGAATTATAACAACCTTAAAATCCATCTCACAAGAAAGTGTAACAGCATCTTTCGTTTCTCTGTGCACTGCCATGTGGCCTACACATTTCTACGTTTAGCAGAATTACATTTTCTCCTACAACAGCCACATAACATAGGATTCCAACATCCTTCTAATATTTCTACATAATTCTACATTAGCTTCTCACTCAGATATATGCATTCTATTTTAATTAAACACTCTTATGTATTTTCACTCTATAAATTCGACACTCTTATATAATGTTCACTAAACTAATACAACGTGCATGTAAATATGGTGCACTTCTATAATTTTCTTGATTTGCGCTCTCTCAATCCCCCCTTTTAGTAGTCATCATCATCACAACACCATCCCTGAGGTATGGACTGTGTCAAACTGAAGTCGTTGCAGTACTCCCTCGTTTCATCATCTCTAGAGCCTTCAGACTCCTGTACTGGTTATCCTGCATTGCAGTTAATCTCCTCTCCTGCTCTCTCATAGATCTCTGCAACCTGTTTGATCTATACCATTGGTACAGCCGCACCAATCCCCACAAAGTGATTACACAAACCACTATTCTGATAATAGGTTTCAGTATGTACCAAATGAAACTCTTTCCTAGGTTGGCAAACCAACCTCCAACTTTACCCATTCCTTGACCCACTTTCTCCCACACGGTTACCTGTGTCAAATCCTCAATCTCATGATGAATTTCAGTAATGTTCCGTATATACTTCTCTAGAGGTTTTGAATTTTCTGGAATGTAAGTGCAACATTCCTGGACCTTCAAAGCCTTACAGACTCCTCCCTCTTTGGCTAACAGAACGTCTATAGCAAGTCGGTTCTGAAGAACCATTGCCCTTATCGATTGCATCTCTCCCTCCACCAGCATTAATGATCTAGCAGTACTGGCGGACAACCTATCTACAACTGTTGCCAATCTTCTAATCTTGACATCATTCAGCGCTATCCCTAAAATAGGAAACATAGCACCAAAGACGTCTCCAACTACTTCCTCAGTGCTGACATCTCTTCTTTCTCTAGCTTGTGTTCCTCCCTCTATGATTTCTAAATCCTTAGCATGGTATATTTTGGGGAAGACAATTGCCAAATAACATGATCCATACCAATTATCTGGTAGTTTCACGTATGCATTTCTTCCACATACAAAATATACATTTGGGATCACCTGCATTTCTTTCAAGAAGTCCTTAGAGTAATATTCTAATTGGAAAGCATGTTCACAATTTACTTCTCCCACAAACACATTCTCATAATAGGTTTTACCCCTATGTATACACAGCTTCCCCTTTTTCTCTTGATCTAAAGCTATTGGACCATTACTACCCTTTCTTTGGTTTGACCTTTCTTCCTCGGTCCAATCTGTTTTCCATTGACCTGAAGATTTTAAAATCTTCTGTCTCCTATACCGATCATCCACCTGTCCTACAAACTTTTTCTCAATTTCTGACACTTTACAAGTCAAATTATTTCTTCGAGCATGTGAAGTATCTAATGTTTTCCAGGGAAGGAAAAATTTCTGTAATCTGTCTTCACTCTTATAATAATCCCACTTATTTAAATGCTTGTAGTTTGGCACTTCTGGTAACACTGCATCAAAGTTCGAAAAATAATACTCAAAACCATCACGTTCATAAAATATACTCAGCAACAAACTACATGTAATTCCATACGTCAATGGAAGATGATGATATCTAATACCTTCGTCTACAGAGGTTGGCAATTTCATACACACATAACAATTTTTAGCCTCCATAGCATCAACATATTCATAAAGCAATTTAGCATATGCATTTGATTTAAAGTTTCCCTGTGATGCATCTACATGTAACCTACGAATCTCAGCTGCTAGTAAAGCTTTATCTTTCTCTGTATTGTTCCCCTTTTGACCAGTAGTCGTAGGTTTCTGTATTGATACAATTTTTGCTTCCTTTGTTGCTTTCTCTTCATTTTCATGTCCCACTACTTAAGATATAGTAACTACTAAAACTATAAGAAAAATCACTCCCACTAAAAGTGTGCCTACTATGCATTTTGTCCTGCGATTCGGGTTGCCAACCTCCATGATCTCAATCAGTGTAGTTCCGGTTTCCTTTCACAGCACAATGTCTCTTTTCTTTGCACAATGTCTCTTTTCGAACCACACCTGGAAGCTGATAATCCCTTCTGCAAGATCAGTCTTTGAGTTCCATAGCAACAGACAACCCTAGCCCTTCTCCGTCCTCTATATGGAAGTCCCTAAATTCCTTCTTCCACTCGGCGCTAGGTTATCTCTCAATCTGTTTATTTACAAAGTCTTTTACAAAGCCCTTTAGCAATCCAGAATTATACGTGATCCAGCGACTCTAGTCACGCACTCTAATATTTCCAAACGAAGAAGGATCTCCCCAAGTATTGACCTCCTTGGACAACAAGTCGGGAAATCTATTCTGTTAAAAATCATGTCTCTTATTCCGCTCAGATAAGGAGGATAGGGGATATTGAGTGTCAGCAACCCTTTGACCTCCACTCCCGGTATCAGCAACACTATTTCCACGGTTATGATGGGGTCAGTACTGGTCAGGGTCACTTCCCTCACCCTCCCAGATCCCTGTACACTGGACATCTGCAGCGAGGTAGGTCCACTCAGGAGTAGCGTATCTTCTGCAAGGCACTCGCACTCTCCTCGATCTTCTCGGACCTTCCTGTTCCTGTCCTTGTGCACTTTCGTCCAGATCCGAGTCTTCAGATATAGGAGCAAGAGTTCTCTCTGGAGTTGACTTCAAGCTCGGCCTCTTTCTTCTTTCAGGCCAACTAGCTACTCCACGCCTTGTTCTCCTGTATCTTGTCCTCTCACTCAGTTCTTGATCACTCTGGGCTTGATCTGTGTCTGAGCCGTATTCACAGCAACTTTCTCCTTCTGTGGCAACTTCAGTTTCACTGCCGTCCTGTCTTTCTTCTTCTGGATCTGTAGCGCTCCCAACTTCTTCCGACACCCCCACAGCTTGACTGATCCCCTCTAGTGGTTCGCCGTCCACAGCTGGATTTTCATCTGCGAGAGGAGCTGTTTCTTCTAGGGGTGCTGGAACTCTTCGAGTATGGGAAGCGTGGATCCAGTTTGGCAGCCCTCCACACTTCACAGCGGTATTCGTTGTCAATATAACTTGATAGGGCCCCTTCCAACGCACGTCTAGGCAGTTCTTCCGGACGTGCTTCTTCAGCAGAATCCAGTCACCTGGGCAAAAGTCGTGACATAGATCTCTTGAAGATGGAACTTCAGCAGCCTGCACCTGAAGGGATACAGAATGAATGGCGTCAGACAGTCCCTTGCAGTAATCCAGGATCAGGTCATCTGTAATATTCAACAAAGCTGTAGTTGGAACAGACGGAAGTCTCATTGCCCTCCCCATTAAAACTTCGTGTGGAGAGAGACCTGTCCTCCTGTCTGGTGTGCTACGCATACTCATGAGTACCAAGGGCAGAGCATCAGGCCAACTTAAGGAAGTCGATGAACATACTTTGGCTATTCGGGACTTCAAAGTGCCATTGATCTGCTCCACGATACCTGAAGCCTCTGGTCGATAGCTACAGTGCAACTTCTGATCAATGTTCAATGCAGAGCAAAGCATCTTCACAACTTCACTGTTGAAATGAGTTCCTCGATCTGATTCCAGGGAGGTCGGCACCCCGAAGCGCGGAATCAACTCTCTAAGCAACAACTTTGCTACTGTGAGTGTATCGCACCTGCGTGTAGGGTATGCTTCGACCCATCTGGAAAATATGCATACAACCACCAGAACATACCTGAGGCGGTTGCTTTTTGGCATCTCAATAAAATCTAATTGCATTCTGTTGAAAGGCCCCCCAGACCTCCCAATGTGACTCATTGTAACTGGTGTTCTTTTCCCTACGTTCAGTTGCTGACAAGTAATGCATCTCCTACAGACTGCTTCTGCTGCAATCCTAAACTTAGGGCAATACCAAGTCTGCCTAAATACCCTCAGCATGGCATCTCTTCCTAAGTGTACTGGACCATGTATCTGTCGTGCCATTGGACTCACTAATTCCTCAGGTAATACTGCCCTACCATCTGCTGAAACCCAGAAGTCCATTTCACTTTTCACACAACCTGCTGTTTCCCATGCCTTTTTCTCAGAATCAGGTGCATTCTCTTGCATGTCTTTTAAATCCTCCCAAGTATCAACGGTTTCTAGCATCATGTTTAACTCTGTCTTTTCCTGAGCCCCACCTACTTCCACCTCCGTGAAAGAATATCCGTGCTCAGCACAGTAACGGGCAACTTCGTCTGCATATCTATTACCCTGCGACACAAAATCTGTATTTTTGGTGTGGGCTACACATTTGACAATTGCAATTGCAGCTGGACCTTGTAATGCTTCTAACAGCAGTCGCACAAATTCCCCATTTCGAATAGGCGAACCAGAGGAGGTCATGTAACCTCTCTGAGACCACAATTGCCCAAAATCATGAACAACACCGAAACCATATTGTCTATCCGTGTAAATGGTGACTCTAATTTTGCTACCTGCTATACAGGCACGTGTCAATGCAATGATTTCTGCTACCTGAGCGGAGTGTACTCCTTCCAGGCAAGCGGCTTCCACAACTCCAGTAATGGTGCAAACAGCATAAGCTGCTCTCAACCGACCAGTATCGTCTCTTAAACATGAGCCATCAACGAAGAAAATTTCATCAGGGTCAGTCAATGGCTCATCCACAATATCTGGTCTTGGCTTCGTGCATAGTTCAGTCACATCAAGGCAATCGTGATCTTCACATTCTTCGCCTTCTACATCATTAGGAAGTGGCATCAATGTAGCAGGATTCAAAACAGAGCACCTCTTAAGGGTCACGTTCTCCGCAGCAAGAATAACTTGCTCGTAGCGCGTGAGCCTACTATTGGTCAAGTGCTGTGTCTTGGTCCTGGTCATTAACAGTTCTACAGAATGCGGTACATACACCACTAATTGGTGTCCCATGACGATGTTCTCACACCTTTCAATGCTGACACCCGTCGCAGCAACGGATTTGAGGCATCCGGGCAACGCTGCGGCTACCGGATCTAAAGTAGCCGAAAAGTATGCAACTGGTCTACGGGCATTTCCATGAGTTTGTACTAAAACTGACAAAGCACAGCCCTCTCTTTCGCAGCAGTAAAGTGAAAATGGTTTTTCGTAATCAGGCATCCCCAAAGCTGGAGCACGGCACAAGTCCTCTCTCAGCCGTAGGAACGACATCAAACAATCTCTGTCCCATGGTACCGGATCACTCACCTCCTTGTGCGTCAGTTTCTGTAAGGGTTTTGCTTTCAGTGAAAAGTTAGCTATCCACTGTCGGCAATAACCAACCATTCCTAGGAACATCCTGACTTCTCTCTGTGTCGTAGGCGCGTTCATCTTCATTATCGCCTCTATCCTATCTGGTGACACTTTGCGCTTTCCTTTTTCTATCCGGTGACCCAAGTACTGTACTTCTGTCAGACAGTACTGCAATTTGCTCGGAGATACCTTATGCCCATTCTCAGCTAAATGGTTCAGCAAGGCAATGGTATCTGTCTTACAAGCTTCTTCTGTTCCTGACGCAACAAGTAGGTCGTCTATGTACTGGACCAGAACCGAGTTCTGTGGCAGTACTAGACTTTCAAGATTTTTCTTCAACAGCTGGTTGAAAATTGATGGGCTTTCTGTGTACCCTTGTGGGATACGACACCATGTTAGAACACGATTTTCCAGCTTAAAAGCAAAAAGGTACTGGCTCTCCTCATCCAATGGGATTGAGAAGAAAGCCTGACAAAGGTCTATCACTGTGAACCACTCAGCTTGGAATGGTATCTGAAACAATATCACTGATGGATTCGGTACCACTGGACAACATGAAACAACTATGTTATTAATTTTTCGAAGATCTTGCACTATTCTGAATTTCCCACTAGGTTTCTGCAAACCCATAATCGGGGAGTTACATGGACTACCCACGATTTCCTTCAGTATTCCCTGTTGAATCATAGAGTCGACCACAGGTTTTATTCCTGCAATCGTCTCCGGGGTCAATTTGTATTGGGGCGTTCTTGGATACTCAACATTTGGTTTTACCATGATCTTCACTGGTTCTACTCCTTTGAACAATCCTATCTCTTCTCCAGTGAAATCCCATACCTCTGATGCCACTTCATCTCGTAACTCCCAAGGAAGGTCCTCCACAGTCAGGGTAGGATACAGTTCTATGCATGTTGTCGAATTTGTAACCTTAAAGGTAGCATCATCGTCTGTAGTCTGTACCTCCACTCCCTGAGGTGTGCAGTATATTGTGCAGTTCAGTTTGCACAATAAGTCCCTTCCTAACAGACACACAGGACTAGAATCACATACTACAAACTGATGTTCATTGGTGTAGTTTCCTATCTTTACTTGCACTGGTTCCGTCAAAGGGCTATTCATTCTCCTATTTGCAACTCCTACCACCTGAATCGTGTCCCCCGACATTGGTAGATCTGGGATCACTGCCGATCTCAAAGTTGATCGAGTAGCCCCAGTATCCACCAAAAACGTTGTAGGACACCCTGCCACTTCAGCCTCAACAAACGGTCCTCTTTGATCTACCTCCAGAACTGCCCCGAGGGTACAGTCCTCTTTTCTACTTACGCGTCGTCCCGTCACTGGATCGACGTAGTAACACTCTTCTTCGTCTACAAAAAGAGGCATTTGTCTATGGATCTTTCCCCCTGTCGAAATCTTTGGTGGCTGCGGGAACTGAGCTCGTGGAGCCGAAGTCCCCCCTTTGGCCACATTACTTCTTGACACTGTCACCCTTTGGACTGGAACTTCCTGAACTTCCTCCTCTAGCACTTCCAGTTCTCCGTTTTCAGGGTTATAGGGACACTCGCGTCTCCAATGTCCCACCTGGTGACACTGGTGGCACTTTGTCGTTTTTTTCAATGTAGCAAAATCTATTCTAGGTCTCCAACTTTCCTCGTTGTTCTTATTCTGACTATTGTATTTCCGTCCCATTGTCCCTGTTCCCTGTTGCTGCTGTCCGCCCTTTCCAGCTGACTGCATCTGCACCATCATCAGTTTCTCCTTTAGCTTCTTCGCTTTGGAATCTATTTCATCACTGCAATACCTTGCGTATCTCAATATTTCATCCAATGGTTTGTTTTGCCAACAAATTAGGTGTTGCTGAATCATCAAACAAATATCAGGTCTCAACCCTAAAACGAACTTTGATACAAACTGTCCTATATCCTTGGGATCCATTACATCTAGTCCACTGTATTGTTTGAATGCTTTCAGCAATCGCTCATAATACTCATGAACTGTCTCCTTTGGTTTCTGTCTTGTTCGGTCTATTTTTACCCAGTCTATATCTTGTGGTGGCACCTTCTCTTTCAGCCAAGTCATCACCCTTTCATATTTTAACATTACGCTTTCTGACGGTCCATTAGTACGAATATCCCTTTCTGGTTCTGCAGTTGGCCACTCGACACTAACCTTGCATGCTATCCACAAGTCTCCTGGGACCACAATGTCAAACAAGGTGTTCAAATCAATCCATAATACCTTTGAGATCTTCACAAACCTCTCTACCTGCTTGTACCACTCTACAGGGTTCTCCCTTAACTTCGGAAATGAGTTTGTAAATGCAGCCAAATCTCCCCTACTCCAGGGCACGTGTACATAACTCCCATTCGCTATTTCTCGCAAAGGGAATGCCTCCATCTGCATTAGCCTTCCCTCCGGAGACATCACATTCGCACTCCGCCTAACAGTTCCCTTTTTGGACCACCTCTCTTCCCATTTGTCCAGATCCCTCCATGCCCTTATTCCTGTGATCAGTTCCCTTATGTGTGTTTTTAATCCAGTAGTCCTCCTCTCATCTAGGTCCTGATCTGAATAATGCAACCTGTGGTTACCCTGTAATGCCTTGGTTCTGGACAAATCTACCATGTACTTGTCTGCCAGTTCAGACAGTTTCTCATGAGTTGCTCTGGCCTTTCGAGTGATGTCCTTTGCTATAAACAGCAGCTCATTTTGCTCGTACATCTCGATCCTGTCTATAGGCAACGTACCCTCTATTATATCGTCCAGGTCAGATCTTAAGCTGGACACATCAAGTCTTTTGGCTTTTATTACCGCTTTCAATATGCCATCTCTAGAGAATCCATTTACGTCTCTCCCATCACAGCTCTGAGTCCTACGTCTGGGCTCAGGCGTGTTATGGGGAGTCCTCCCATGTTCCCATCTCTCCAAGTCCCATGCAGTTCCATCCTCTCTGGGTGCATAGTGAAACACTTTCCTATTTCCCATAGTCCCACAATTCCCATCCTGCCTGGTTTCCATAGGTGCATGGTAAGACATTCCGTTATTCCCCATTTCTTCACCAATTGCCTGTGATCTCTGATCAGTCGGCGCATGGCAAGATCCTTCACTGTTCCCTATGCTCCCACGACGCCAGTGCTGTACATTATCACCAGGTACGTGGTGAGTGCACTTAAACCTATCCCTGTACTCTTGTGTCCTTTGGTCTCCCTCACTTTGAATGAGACGAGACGTCTCTCCACACTCCATACTTCTACCTTTTCGCTCCTGCCCATTTCCACCGTCAATATGACGTGTAACTCCTCTACTTTCCTGACTTTTATCGTCCCTCTCCTGGCTGCCTTCGCTAGCCCCGCAGTGAGATAATATCCCATTGCCTCGACTTCCCCATTCAGCTTCTGCTCTTGACCTGTTGCTCGGTGCTTCCATGGACCTATCCCATTCTCTCAAGTCAGCCCTCAACTCTTTATAGGGTTTCGGCCGTGGTCCCCTCGGGTCCATCGGTACTCTCTGACCCCCTTGCTCTGTTACGGGACCCACTGCTGAATCCAATGGGGTGCTCCACGTTATTGGTCCTGCCTCCAGGCATTTGTCGTGTTATTCCTTCTTTCCATCTCAACTCTTTCTCTGTCTAGCTGTACCTGTTCTTCCTCTCTCCCTTTCTCTGGGTGATAAATCGACCGTATAAGACCTATGGTAACGGGTACTTGAAGAGCATCTGGCAATCCATGAAACTCAGCCCTCTCTGTTGCTGGCATCTTCTGCACCACAACCCTTCCGACTACACTCTGTACTGGACTATGTTGAAGTGTCCTCAAATACAAAAGTTTGGGGGAGGGTCAAAGGGGAACGTTTTACGACCTGTCTGCTCAAACCCCTTATTCACAAGATACATTACACAACAGAGCAGAACAGGTCTGGAAGTGGTGTGTTACTTTACCAGACTGTGGTATAGTAAGCTGGGTGCATGAAAAGTGTTGCTGAAAAGGAGAAATGCGAATAAGAACACAATGTTGTTGAGAAACACATGCTAGAATGATTCCCATCAGACCACCTTTATGGTGGAAGTCACGTCATGTGGGAATTACTGATGATACCAGTCCGCATCCGACCTTGTAGTGCCGGTGCGGAAATGGACGTCAGTGGTCTAGCTCAGGTGTCAATCCTTGGCTAGTGTAAATAAAGTGCAGTGCTCAAATGATAGTGAAAAATAAAATTGACTACATAAATTCTAAAAATATTGAGGTAGAACTCAGTGTGTCAAAATTAAAAACACGCCGGGTAGTATGACTGCCCAGTGGCGCTTTGCAGAACGGTCGATGTATGTTGAAGTGTCCCCTCGTCTTTGGTAGGAACCCAATCCATTATAGGAAGTGGCCTATTCCCTCCTATGTCAATCCCATCTTCCCTTGGGAGCTCC
The DNA here is from genome assembly GCF_964261635.1 of Lissotriton helveticus. Classification (NCBI taxonomy): domain Eukaryota; kingdom Metazoa; phylum Chordata; class Amphibia; order Caudata; family Salamandridae; genus Lissotriton; species Lissotriton helveticus. The sequence goes on from NC_136070.1 coordinate 841,391,265, forward strand.
GTACCTTCCGTCTCCCTATTGTCCGGAGGCGGTCTATCTATCAACAACCTATTTATGAGGCCGTCCTCCGACTCACTCTCATCATCCTCTTCCATGGGTTTCTTTCCACCTGTAACCTCTCTCATGGGGTACAACTTATCCACCTCAATCACCTGTACCCTCCACTTCTTGGCATCCCATTTGGCATCTTGCACTGCCCTCACTGATCGCCGTATCCTTTCCTGGCGTCTGTTCTGACTCCTGTCGTGCGCCGCCCTAATCCACGCGTTAAGGGCCTCAAACTGTGTTGGTCTAGACAAAGGTCTCAATGAGGACATAACTGCTTTCAGCTGATGTAACACTTCTAGTCTAAAAGTTCCGTATTTCGGAAAAGTCAGTTCCTCATTCCCTTCTGTAATCTTACTCCAGGTACCAAGCCACAGTATAGTATGTAACCCAACATTTGTTGCCATATAGTAAGCTGGTGTACCCTCTGGCGGTGCCTCTTCCCCGTAATAAGATTCCCTTCTTTTTCTCTTAAAAATCCCTCTCAAACATTTAAAACACTTCATGTTCAAAATCTACAGAATTTCTATTTTCTCCGCGTTCGTTTACTTCCTGATGACAATCCACCAATCTCAGCGCGGTTCTCGCTAACTGGCCTATCACAGCGCGGCTCTTCGCTGACGTCACACCAACCGCCCTATCACAGCGCGGCTTTACACCAACCGGCCTATCACAGCGCGGCTCTCGCTGACGTCACTCGTCTCAGCGCGGCTTCACACCGACCGGCCTATCACAGCGCGGCTCTCGCTGACGTCACTCGTCCCCCTTTCGCAGCAGTTCCCCTCCTTTCTCAGCTCGTCTCCGCGGTCATGCATGCGTCCCATTCATACTGAAAAATGATTACTTCCGACCAAGCGATCACTTTTCTTGACTGTACGTCCACAGTCTAACTGTAATTGTCACCTTAACCGACGAAATGTCTTTCCGTGTACGTCTAGACAATCGCCTTCTCTGATAGGTTACTTGCACCCGGTAACTTTCGACCTGCGTCCGTTACCCACACACTCACTCTTGCATTCCCCCTATCTCGGTCCTGCGGGCGATCAATGGTACCTCATGACCCCCTTTACTCTGGTCGACAACTACTCTGAATGTTCGATACACCCGAACCACTTAAGCTCTACCCTGAACTTAAGATTTTTCACCAGTTCACCGGTTCACCCATTTCCCAGGTTGCCAGTTTACCAGTCTACCAGGTTGCGCGCGCTCACAACCCTCTCTCATTCACTCTACAGGCATTCAACTCCGCATGACATTACAATACAGATACAACACAAAACACCGCAATCTGTCCACGCATGGCCCTTGTTATACTCACTCTCGTCCGATTCTGCTGCTTTTCTCTCGCGCCGTCAGCACCTTCTTCGGCAGGCCACCTCTCGATCTCTAGGGACCTTGGGGTAAACTTAACCTAGTCTAGATCACCTTCCTCAAGAAGGTAACCATCCTCACTCTGCTACCAACTGTTAACGCGGGATTTCTGGTCTATAGTTATAGATCTAGATCCCAACTCAGGTCGACTGAACCGTTGGTACCTGTCATTGAGTAAAAGGCAATCCACTACTAGGTCAATCAGTTAATGACTTACACCACTCTAAAGAACCACTTAAGCTTAAAAAGTTTAAAAGTTTATTACAAAGCCAAACTTAACTGGAGATACAAACATCTCAATATAAGGTTCAAAAGATATACGGGTATCAATACAAACATGAATTTTCTAAATGTTCTTAGTCGGCAGAAGAATATTACCAAAACCAATTCAAGAATCACCAAAGTTGCAAGAATAGACACAAGCTGTAGCTTGTGAGTCATTTACAGAAAGGAAGAAAATCAGATTAGACTGTCCCTACACTAGACTAAGTGACATCCCTACTTAGCAAGATCTTAACCTAAAAAGGTGTCAGCCGTGGTGACTTCCAAAGAAGATCACACACTTCCCTTAGTCTTAGTTCTGAATCGAGGTTTCGCAGTTAACCTATCTGCCTACCCATCCGCTCTCTTAGGTTCCTCAGACCATCTGCCTTAACTCCACCCAGGGATGCTGTCCCTAATACAAAATCCCATTTACAATAGAAACGCCCCTTAGAGACGCCCCTCACGTGGTGTTGGTTCTGGTATGTTCCATGCTGATACTCCTCTGGACCCTTAGTTAGAGTTGACCTTGCTTCCCAGGCTCCTCTCCGGCAGGACGGTACCCCCAGGAAATTCCTGAAGACTCCTCCAGGCCTGTGCCTGGCTCTCTTGAACAAAAGTCTATTCATCACTCTCTTGATTAAAACCTCTCGCACCTGCGAACAGACACTTGTACTGTGGCCCCCAAATTCCGGCCTCCACCGTATCTTCAGAGTCGTAAACCATCGAACAGGCTCCACAGTTTGTGCCTAACACGACCTTTCTCTAACGAGCACATGCGGATCAAAAGAAACGACTTTGTCTATTCAGGCCTATTAGAATTACATGAAACAGGCCTATGCACTCTGCAACCTTTAACTTATTTGTCTAAACAGTATTCTAACATATTACACACAATTATTATATGGAAACACTTCTATAAAACATATACTTCAGTTCCATGATCAATAATACTTTGAATTATAACAACCTTACAATCCATCTCACAAGAAAGTGTAACAGCGTCTTTTGTTTCTCTGTGAACTGCCATGTGGCCTACACATTTCTACGTTTAGCAGAATTACATTTTCTCCTACAACAGCCACATAACATAGGATTCCAACATCCTTCTAATATTTCTACACAATTCTACATTAGCTTCTCACACAGATATATGCATTCTATTTTAATTAAAGACTCTTATGTATTTTCACTCTATAAATTCGACACTCTTATATAATGTTCACTAAACTAATACAACGTGCTTGTAAATATGGTGCACTTCTATAATTTTCTTGATTTGCGCTCTCTCACTTTGCATGGTTTGTTCCCTGCAGGCGACAGGAAGTAAACAAAGCTCCGCGAGCCCTGTTTAATTTCTGTTCCTTGCACTGCCTTTGCTACCTTTGAGGGCAGGGGTCGCAAAGGCAGTGGCAGGGGTAGCTAGCGGCACTCCAGGGGTCGCAGTAGCACTAGCCAAACCTGGAGACCCCTAAATGAGGTCTATAGGCGGCTGCGCTAAGGGATGGATGCCGGGACGGCAAAGCAAAGGAGAAGCCCTTTGCGTCAGTAAGAGCAGCTGCGACAAAGGCTGGCCAGCTCATGGGTGACTAGGGATGCGGGTCTGGGGGAAAAAGGACAGGCAGGGCCCCCAGGCTGGCTGAACTACAGAGGGTAGCATAGCTGGCATCTGGTGGGTTCGTGTAAGGGCCTGGAAGCTCCAATATGGATTCTTTTTTTTATTTTCTGACAGTACACACAATTGTTGATTTGTTACCTATGTATAGATGCTACATTGGACAGAAGATGAACAGTGTGGTTTGGGATTGGCTTATTTTCAAGCTTGTTTCTGGCATTTCAAGGTATATTTTTTTCCTTTGGAATTGCCAGTGTTGATTTGTGATGGGGGAAGTGACTTTGCAAGACGATACATGTGCTTTCATCATCATCTGACAATGAGGGTCTGATTCCTGCTCAGAAACCCTGGTCAACGGGTTCAGGTTTCTCTGCTGATGAATCTGCTATGTCCATGACTCCTGCAGAAGCACAAAGGTTTATGGATCTGGCAATCCAGAAGGCTTTAGACGTGAAGGCTAAAGTTAAGCCAAAGAAGAGAGCAAGCAGGATGAGATCCTTCTCCAGTCAATACAATTCAAATATTTATTAGGATTTGGAACTCATATGAGGTCCACATAAAATACATACAAATTAATACATGAAAATGTAAATATAGTAACACTCGTTCCACGGACATAAGACAGAATAGAATGACAAAATATATCATAAAAAGTACAAAAAATGTGCTAGGGACAATTAGTCAACAAGTTAAAATACTAAGTAAAATGCAAAATTCATCCTCAGCAGATTATTTGAATTTAGCAGCAAACGGAATTTATAAAGCATATCCTATCATATCCAGAGAGTAATGCAATAGCAGCAGTACATGTGCAAAAAGACACAATCCAGTATCTTACTTTATCTGAGAGTTTAATGTAGCAGCAGAAGGAAGAGGGAAGAGGAACACAGCAACTCCATTTTGTGCAAACAGCGGCAAAAACATGACCAAAATATACACATGAACTCTTTAAAATAATTAAAAAGTTTAAAACACACTGCTTCATTTTTTGGACAAAATAAGAAGTCACGTGCAGAAGTTACATTTTTAACACCATTTTGTGAGAACATTGGCCGAAGCCAACGACGCCGGCACGAAGTCAATGCAGGACATGCAAACAAGACGTGATCCAGGGTCTGAACACTCAAATTGCAGAGATTAAAGATGACAGATTTGTCCATTACTTAGATTTGGGGACCAGTGTGCGGTTAAATCGTTTAAAGTTAGAAGATTCATGCGACAAAGTGTGAGAAGCCTTCGGGTTCCATGCTGTAAATTCCAGTATACATATTTTTGAGAAGTTTTTGGTATGTTTGTCCTTAAAATTAACTCAAATCTCTTTTTGGAATTACAGATTTCAATGTCCCTGTTAAAACTAATCTTACCACTAGTGGTTTTTAAAAGAGATTTAAATTCTGAAGGAAGAAGAGTATTCACTAAATCTTCTTGTACCGACAAGTTTTTTTTGCAAATAAAATATCATGATAAAAAGAATAATTGTTTGCCCGAACACCGAAAACTTATTGACACATGATCCCTCTTAATGAATCTTGCTTGCTATTTTTCAACTGGTATCCCCAACGCAATACCCTAGCTAAACCTTGGATGTAGGAGCTTATTAAGCCAAATTCCAGCCTAATAGCGGCCGTTGGGACTAAAGTATTAAAATTACATAATTTGCGTAATATCTGACCTTCGATTCTGTCCAAAAAATTCCATTCTTTGACAGGGATGGATTCAATGGCATAAAGCAGCGTTGATGGAAGTTTTACTTTAAAAACCATTAATGCATGTAAAAAATGCCTTCTACCCATAGCATTATAAAAGATGCGCAAGCCGTTGGCGTGCCATACTGCTTTAGATGCGCTGTGTTCAGTATGGAATGTATTCTTTGTGCTGCCTGCCATTAGTTTCCCTAAATAAGGATATGAGTCTACAACCTCCAATTTTTCAGGACCTATGTGCCAATTAAAATTACATCATTTTCTATTATTCTCCAGTCTCTTCTTCTCAATCAGATGCAGAGACTCCTACCTCATCATGCAAATATGTCAGGATTGAGGAGATGGTGGACATTTTGTCGTATTTTCTGGAAGATTTGGGGTTTCCACCTTTTTCCTGGGTGAAACAGATGAAGAAGGATTGTTTCCACAGTATGTTAAGCCTTCTTCAATGGCAAAGCCCTTCCATAGCAGGATAAAGGACTTAGGGCCTAAATCCGAGTTTGGTGGTCCCATAGTGGACGGTGAAATGCACCGTCTGCTGTGGGACTGCCAAACCTGTAGTGAGACCACCCGGTAGATTCAAGGTTTTTTCCTGGTCTAGTAGAAGGTCCTGCGGCGGTCTGAGAGCGGCAGTCTGTCGGGCTCATAAAAGAGCTTAACAGGCAAGCCACAGCTCTTAGAGCGCCGACTGCACTTTCCTGCATGGTGTGGCATACAGGCCACACCGTGCAAAACTAAGGGTGCATATTTACAGGGGGGCAGAACAACTGCCCCCTGCATGCACCCCCAGGCCGAGAGTTGCAAGAGTGTTGCCTCACCGCCACTCTTTTCATGGCAGTCTCACCACCATGAAAAGGGTGCCATTGAGGCAACTCGTAATACGCTTGGCAGTGCAGCTCCAAGACCACCGCTGGATCCTGCAGCAGTTTAGTGGCAGTCCGAACGCCACACAAATATTTCAGCACATGGTGCCACAGTGTGGCGGTGGGCAGACCGCCACCGAGACTACAGCGGTCCATAGGGCCACTGTAGTCATAATCAGGCCCTTAGTCTTCTCGGAGTGGAAAGACTTGGCTAAAGCATCAATTCCTAGATATCTGCAGAAATTGTACCTGATGGAGTAGAGTGAGAAGTCATGACCTCACTTTCTCAAGGCAGATGTGATCCTGGCAACATTGATTGGCTGGAACTCCATTTATCCAAAAGATTTTACTCCATCTGACGCAACGGATAAGAGGGTGGAGTCTGCCCTAAGGAAAGCTTTTAATGAGGAAAGTCTAGCTTTAAAGGCAATCACATATTCAGCATACATAGCACAAACTTTAGCCTAAGACCATGACAATCTGCTTGAGGCAATTCAGGAGGTTACAGACTACGCAGACTTTTTGGTAGCTATGGAGAAGAAATCCAAGCTTCTTGCTGACATATCATCAGCGATGGTATGGAGTACAGCCATGGCTATGGGGCCTAATGTTTTGGCACACAGAAACCAATGGATGAGGCTTTGGAAAGCTGATCCTGCGGAAAAGTCGGCTTTGTTGGAGCTCCTGTTGATGGTAAAATGTTGCTTGGAGAACAATTGAAGAGTGTGATTATAAAACGCTTTTAAGAACTGCAAACATGCTCTACCATATAAAAGAAAGTCTACATCCTCCGGTAGAAAGGTATGGAACTATGTGTCAGGTATTTTCCTTAAACGAGATAATAGGAGTTGGCCCAACAGAAAGAAATTATACCAACCAAGAAAGTCTTATAATAGGCCAGATTTCTCCAAGTAGGTCCCCTAAAACAAGAAAAAAAACTAACAACAATGGGGTTCTCAGTCATCCAGTGGGAGCAAGAATGTCTTATTTTGTTTCAGGCATGGTAAGGAACTGTGTCTAACTGATGGTCTAGATGTGTTTCAAAATGGTTATAACATTGACTTCATGCGTTGGCCTCCAGATACAAGAACTATTGATTTATATCCCACAGGATCACCAAAGAGGAAAAGCTCTCCTAGAGGGGGTGCAACCTATGTTGCAAAGGGAGAGGGCCCAGGGAACGTACTCTATTCCTTTTCTAGCCCTAAAAACATCAGGTCCCTTCAGACCAGTGCTTGACTTAAAATGGGCAAATTCTTGGGTGAAAACAACCCATTTTCACATGGTAACCTTTCAAACCATAATACCCATGATAAACAGAGGAGATATTCTGGCAGAGGTGAATTTGCAGGACGCCTATTGTCAAATCCCCATCTGACAATCCCATAAAAAAATCCTCAGATTTGCCATTGAGGACCAGCATTTTAATTTCACAGTTCTACCCTTTGGGTTGAAGTCCTCACCAAGAATCTTCACTAAGATTATGGTTCCTCTGGTGGCTCTTCTTCACTAGAAATAGTTCTACATGCATCCGTATCTCGACTATTGGCTGGTTCAAGGTAATTCAAGAGATCTTGTGTCTAGGCACTTGGGGATAGTCCTATAAGTATTGAGATATCACGGGTTCCTCATCAATTGTGAAAAAGCACCATAGTAACCCATTCAGAACGTATCATTCATAAGGGCCAGGTTTATGACAAATCAGGGATTGTTGACTCTTCCAGACTCACATAGGGAATCTTCTTTATCAAGTGGCCACCTCTTGGATGCAGGTCCAGGCAGACCCAGCCCCACAGTCTTTTTGGTTCCCTGGGCCAGGTTCCATCTCCATCTACTCATGAGGTTCATTCTCAAGAATTGGTTCCTGGTATCTCTGGATGTGGGAAAAAGACTTCCCATCCCATGTTGCATAAAGAGGGAACTTTATTGTTGGCTAGATGCTGAAAATGTAATGTGAGGAATTCTGTTCTCCCCCTCTCCATATGTATGTGGTAAGTGGTAATAACAACAAACAAAAGTACTTCAGGATGGAGAGCCTGGCTGGAGGGGTGATGAATTGGGGGCTCATGGTCGTTGGCACCGAGCCAAAACTCAGTAAATTGGAGGGAGCTAGAGGCGACGATATGAGAAGCATTGACATTTTTTCCCCATTTTCTTTGAAACAGGCATGTTTTTGTACAAACAGACACCGTCACATCCAAGGCCTTTGTCAACAAGTGGGAGGGGGGGGGTACATGGTCTCACTCTTTTGGCATCATCTTAGACAAGCAGTTCTCCAAACAGGCTTAGGGACAGTGTGATCAGTGAAGGCGATTTACATTCAAGGAATCCAAAACATGATAGTGGACACTTTGTGTCGAGAGATTCCTTCTTTAACAGTTTTCCCTCCATCCTCAGTTTTCCACCAGCTGGTGCAGAAATGGGGGATGTCAGTGCTGGATCGTTTTGCAAGAGCAAGCAATGCAAAATTCCCAAAGTTTTGCCCTAGGACTCTAAAGACAGGGGCTTGTGTGGGGGACTCCTTTCTGGTTCAGCCTCAGGAGGATGTCTGCTCAGGTGATATTGATAGCTCTGTCTTGGCCCAGAGCAAATTGGTTTCGTCTACTGCTGACTTTAAGAGACTCGGAGGGTTGGAAGATCCCTTTTACTCCTTCGACTGTGTCACTTCCAATCCTGGGTCTTCTGTTGTTAAAGAAGCTACACCCGAGGGCTTGGAGGTTGAAAGGAGGGGTCTGATGCACAGGGTTTCATATGAAGAGCTAGTATTTATAGTCCAGGCTTCTAGGCGACCCCAGACTCTTAGGTCTTACATTAAACTACGACTGCTGATCTGATCCACGTTCTTCAGTTCCTGAAGGATGGAGGGGCTATTGGGTTGAAAGTTGCCTCTTTAAGGTTTCAATGGGCAGCCATTAACCCCTTCAGGAGTTCCTAGGGTAATCTGAAGGATGAAGAGCGTTTGGTTTTCATCTCTTTAAGGGGCTTTCTAATATTCGTCCTGATCTCCTTCTAGGTGTCTCCAACCAGTAGCTTGTGAGCTACTGTAGCTCTCCAGCTACCTTTGAATAGCTAACCTGTATGCAGCCCAGCTAATTAAATGAGAAGCTATTGCTTGGTTGAATTATTATACTAATAGAACAATTTCAATTATACAACACTTATAAAATTAGCAGCCCTCAATGCATTTCATTGAACATAAGTAGCTGTCAGTACAGAAAAGGTTGGAGACCCCTGCGGGCCAAGGCAGTTGCAGATTGTATTTTAGAGCTCATGCTGGAGGCATTAGTTGATCCTCCTTTTGAGCACCTGGGGAAGGTGGAGTTATGATTGCTGACATTAAAGGTATTGTTTTTGATTGCTATCACGACGGCTAGGAGATTGGGTGAGATGGGTGTACTCTTGTGTAGATTTCCGTACTATAGTGTTTTTCAGGACAGGATAATCTTCGTGTTTTACCTTCTATTACACCTAAGGTTAGCTTAGCAGGGGTTGATTCTTCCAGAGTTTTTCCCTGTTTCATTCTCGGAAGAGGAACAGAGATTGTATGTACTGGATGTCTGAAGGGCTCTTGTGATATTATTGCAAAGGGTCTCCCTGTTCTGAATCTCTGAATCTTTCTTTATCAATTTTGGGTATACCAAAAAAAAAAGCCAAAAACCTTCCGCAGCTGCTCTGAGTTGGTGGATGAGAACTTTGATCTCTCTAGCTTATGGGGTTAGAAATCAGGATCCTTCTTAGGGAATTCAGGGTAAATCGACCCGCAGTATGTCTTCTTCAAGGGCCGAGCTTCAGGGGGGCATCGATGTCAGAGATTTGCCATGCAGCTACTTGGTCATCTCCATCCTCTTTCATGAATCATTATACAATTTTTCAGACGATTGATCTGGAGGATGTGTTAGATTCCAAGGTTCTTTGTGCTATGAGGTAATAGTTAATTGTCCTTGTATGGTCTACCATATATTAAATGCAACTACTACACACAGAGTGTGGGACTTTGCTGCATCCTCATTTGTCAGTCCCAAATTGTAAGAAATTTAAACCATTGAGGGACTAGGGGGCTAATGCCTCAATTACTAACGTGGTAATTGCATTACTCTGAGTCCTACTACCTTACTTCAATCCATATATCTGTCCCACTCTCTCATTACTGACAGGATAACTGAGTATACTTTGGGCTCAGGTTGTCTACTAAACAGCAGGAGCCATGGTAAGGAGGGGCTTTTATGCTAATACAAGAAGAGGTGGTGTGTCTAACGAGGCAGGACTGCCCCAAATTCTAATGAATTGAAGCAAGGAAGTAGGGCTCAGAGTAATGCAATTACCAGGTAAGTAATTGTGGGGAACATCCTTTACAACGCAACTTTTACCCCGCACTACCATTACAACGCAACCATTACAACGCAAGACATTACAACGACTTGCGCTGGAGGGCGCTGGAGGATAGGGAATAGCTTAATTTTCTATCCAACACCTTCCCTACTATCCACGGGAACTGGAGTTGGAATAGAAAATTAAACTATTCCACTATCCAGGGGCCCCCAACGCAAGTCGTTGTAACGACTTGCGTTGTAATGGCATGCGTGGTAAAAGCATGCGTTGTGATGTCATACAACTGTAATTGTGGCAGCAACCACTGCCTCGTGAACTTACTGCACTCCAGGTTCTGTTGGGCACTCTCCCAAAAGAGTTATCCTCAAAACTGGAAAGAATGCCCACTTAGGAAGCCAATGAGGGCATAACAGGCATGCTGTTATGTCTATAGTAGTCCATTATCCATATGAAACAGTAGCCACCTGTCCTTTTCTTCTTCTTCTTAGACAATTCATTAACAGTGTTGCCTATTACAGGCCACAAGAATATATATTAATTAACATAACAGACAGAAAATTATGTATGTGAGGGAGAAGCTCTTCACTTACATCAGGGTATTAAAAACAGGCATGCAACGTCCTAAAGGGCCAGATACCCCAACAAGAGTAATAAAACAAAGAGGTCCTGGGTGAAGATGACCCACTGAACTTCTGAAAAGTTTGGTCCATCTCCCTAATACCTAAAAGTTCCACGGCTATGTTTGCTCTGCTGAAGAAGTGAAACAGAAGGCATTGGAAGGTAAACGTTTCAAGCACAAAACAAGGACATCCTACCGAAGTGAATAATCATCAGGCGACACAGAGACCTTTTCTATTAAACTAAATATATTTTTCAGAAATGATTAGCAGTACTGATAAGGTTAATAATGAAAAGTGAAGTATTCAGCTTCCCTGCAGTTGTTCAAGTGAATGCAATATAAAAGTTGCCCAGTGAACTGAGACGTTTTGGACAGAAGACAATTAAAGTAGTGGTAATGTAAAGAGACTAAAAGGATAAATAATAGAAAACTTGTAGAAAATCCCACATGGATTGTAAATGCTGATTAGTGTACTCGAGCCACCTACAGTGGGTGGGAGGGGGCAGGGGCAAACAAAACAAACAAAAACTCCCGCAGTCGTCCTACAACGGCGCGTGAGTCATTCCCAGTAGGTCAACAACATGGGCGAACAAAGGGATAGGGGAGGGAGGTGGCACGTCACGGTAATGACAGGACTTAAACTAGTGACGAACTTTCCTGTCAGGCAGCAAAAGTTGTTAAACTGTTAAAAAAAATGAGTGGTGATAACACTTATAAATCAAGTTAAGCTAACAACGGAGAGCTTGTATGCGTGCACCACAGAATTATTGCACAATCTGAATGTCTAAAGTGCCAACCAGTTTAGCTCTAGGGACATTTTAAATCAGGTTTTGATGACAGGTGGAAGGGTTTTAAGAACTACAGGAGGATCTAAGCTGCTAAGCAAGGCATTTGTTTCTTTTTCTAGGTATCTGCGCACAGTGGCGTAGCCTGGGGGCCATGGGCGCTAGTGCAAGCATTGAAACTAGCCACTGCCCAGCTGGTATCAAAATTCTGCAATATATGAGGTGAAGCGTGCCCGTCACACCCCTGGACCAGGGTGTCACTGCACCTGCTGAACTAATGTAATTTATGGGTCTACGAGTTTCTCATTCTAATCGTCATTCTTTCTTGCCTCCATTTCTCACCCTGCACTACTCTCATCTTCTTGATCCATTTAATGCTCTCCTCTCATCTTCTTCACCTATTCAATTCTCTAGTCTACATCCCCTTCCTCAGTCTCTCTCTTCCTCTGTTTGTGCCCTTCACTTACCCTCATCTCCTTTCTCCCTCCTCTCCTTATTTCTGGTTCCTTTCTCTTTCTTTTCCCTTGCCCACTTTTCTCATCCTTTTCTCCTTTTGCGCTCAACCTTTTTTCCATCTCTCATTCTGTCACTTTTTCCTGCTCTCCTCCCGATTCTTCCCCCCCTCAGCATTTTTTTTCATCCTTTTCCTCTCGCTTCCTTATTGTTCTTCCCTTATCCTCCACTACTCCCTCTGTACCCCTCCCTCTGAAAAGTAAACAAAGCCATGTTCCTGGCATGTGCCTCGTCTAAAAAAGATAAAAGGTCAGATTAGGCAGCCTCTGAAATAACATCAGCTGGCACAGGGCAGACTGGACCATCTCCTACCTCTGGGCCCAGTGCTCTGCACCAGTTGCACCAACTGGGAGCTACACCCCTGCCTGTACATATGTAAAGCACATTCTCATCTTTGCCATTCGACGCATGCAGGCGACCTTGCTTGTTTTCATTTACAACATTTTCATTTCCTACAATGGATACTTAAAAAACGCTCATGATTTTCCCTTGATGTATATTGCATTTTCTCTTTCTCACATAATATATTCTATGATATCACTTAAGCATTCTAGCATACCATAAAGGGATATCGCATCAGAAAATTGAGTGCAAGCACCAAAGAGCAAAACTCTGGCACAACTAATGAATTCAGCAATCTTATGCTGCTATGAGATGCTTAGGAATAATTTTATAAAAGTATCTGAGTTATTCATCGCGTACCCTCTATGTTTGTGACACAGCACAAGGAATAACCTACTAAGGGGCCGATCACAATGTCGTCTGGAAACTCTTCAGACCGAATCGGTTTTAGAATCATTTCCGACCGAATTGGGTTCTGCGAGTCCTACCGAAAGATTATGATGCTTCCAGACATCGTTGGTTGGACTCTCATTGACTTCATTGGTAGCCTGTGTTCCGAACGAGAACACAGGCTCCCATTGACAAAAGGGGTGGTTGGGGAAAACCTTGCACCCTGTGGCAGACACTCCTTGGTGCCTGCCACAATGTTGATGCATGGGAAAATGGGACCCATAGATACCCAACAAGCTCGATTTGGAGGGACCCGGGTGACGGGGGACCTGCTACAGGCCCCCAAAGTCCGATTCCGACATCGGATCTGTGTCAGCACAACCGACTTGGAAAGGCTGTCCGAATCTGACATACTAATTGCTCGGCTGGAAACGCGGTCCTAAACCGCTACGATTCGGCTCTGACCGACTCGTTTACTCCCAATGTCTTTTGTAACCAAGTCGGACAGTTCGATTTCTTTCCAGCCATCGTACAAGATCGTTGGGAAACATGTACGAGTCGGTAGGAAAGGCGGGTTCGGAATCTGATTCGGACGACATCGTAATCGACCCCGGAGTTGGAGTGCGAGTTGGAAGTTATATGATGTTTTCTGAGTAGTTTACTTTGTTAAACAGTTATTTCTAATATCTTACAAAAGAGTGCTAGCATTGGAATGGTTATTAGATATATTAGTAGGATGTTGCTATGCTAGAAGCCAAGAAAGTGTGGGGTACTTCTTCTAAAGTAGGTTTCCATAAACAACCAACATATCTTTGGCCTATCTGAAAGCTCAAATTGGTTGGAGAATTTTCCAGCTCTAAAACACAGGCAGGGACTGTAACAAATTGATTGGTTTACCAGGCAAAATACTTTAAATGGTGCTTGCCCTTTGTTACTGGCCAGTAGGGCAATTTAAAGGTGGGCAAGATCTGCTTACGTTGATCAACGCTTACAGCCTCCACCTCAGTTGATTTTTGACGCATGGTTGCGTAAGGCACACAATTTCTCTGCAGATTTGCATAGTACATTGAATAGTAGTAATTTTAATTGTTTGATTATTTAAAATCTTTACAAAAAGAAAAACACAATTAAGAACATTTCAGATTAAGATAACTCATTAAAAATGCTTTTTAGATAACGGTAAGTCTTTAAAATTGTACACACACATTGTGAGAGCTATTTTGAATAAAACAAATTCATAAGTTTAAAAAGATTGGCTAGGAATACAGTCAGTATGAGGATTAATATTATCTCATTCTAATTGGTGTAAGTAGCAAGTACGATCAGGATTCTATCGAGGTAGTAGGTGGCATCAGAAAAACTAGTACAACTAAAATCCACAAACATATAAACAGCTTAAGTGTGAAATTATGGATGCACCTTGTTGAAAGCATTTCTGAGTTGGAATGGAGAGCATAATGTGTGTTGGTGAAAGGAGTGTGAGCATTGGAGCTGTGTTGATGCAGGCCTATCTCAAGGATTATTAAAGTAAGAGTAATAGCTTTATACAGTCCATGTAAGTTAACTAAAGCGCCAACCATAAAGTCATTTAGAGTTTAACTGAAATATACATATTATTTGTTTTCAAGAATGATGGTCGGCTCCTTTGATACTTTTCTTTCCCAATTCCCCTTCCCTCTGATTTTCTTAATTTCTTCAAGATTTGAGAAAGGTTGGGGTATTGGGAGCAATTATCTCAGGTTACCATCTGCCAGATGCTTCAACGGATTTCAACTGGGTGCTTTAAGTCACATAGCAGCTATGGATCTGAGACTCTTTTTGCCTCCCAATATTGATATTTTACTTGAGAGGTATTGTTGGGGTTTTACGTTTTCGAGCCTTCTAGTTTTATAAACAGACTTGGCAGCTACGAGGATTCAGCAAACGACTCCAAGATAGATGTGATGTATTCATTTTTCCTAGTGTAGTTTATCTGCCTGGGTGCCCCAGGTACGACTCCTTCTAGCGAGATAAGGCACTTGGCTAGGAGACCTGTGAGAATTGAGTTGCTGTATTCTTCGGGTGATATGATCATTGATTGTGTGACTTGTTTTATGTCATCTTGTGGGATGAAGTGTTTGACAGATCAGCGTACCAGAGCTGGTGATAGGCTGTTTTTATTCTAGCCGTGTGTGTGTGTATGACATGTTTCTTGTCGAGAAAGATCCAGCGGGATCTGGGATTATTGTGGCGGGTGTGTGGGAGAGGCCCACCTGTTGCAGGTTTTCAAGTCATTTAGTTGTTTCTGGATTTTTTGAGTGAGAGGAAGAACATTGTGCTTCTGAGGTTTGATTTCAGTTTTCAGATCTAGATTTTTTTAAGTGTTCAACTGATTCTCTGTTATTCTAACATAACTTTGTGTATTATCTGCATATTGGTTGTACATGAACTTTAGGGAGTCTTGGAGATCACTCAATGACTTTGTAAAGAAAGAATAGAACAGGAACCAGTACAGAGTCGTATGATGTACTAAAGGGAGAGGATAAGAAAAGTTGCCACTGCTTTTCATTATCTCAGAGTGGTATCAGAGATAGCATTTCAACTACTGTTGCACTGGCCCAACCATACCAAATGTTTTTTTAAGGGGCAGAATGTCATGGACCATAACAGGTAGATGCAGTAGCACGAGACCACAATCATCTCTGTCATCACTAATTTTAAGGAATCCTCCTATACTAAAACCATAGAGGCTTCTGTACTCTGCTTAGCTCTGAACCCTGATTGGTATTCATTAGAAGGTGCTTGTTTATGTGCATGTTGTGAGTTAAGCATCTCTCTAGGAGTTTTGGCAAATGACTGCAAAGCAGAGAAGGGGTGATAGTTGTCATTCACGCTGAAGTCAGCTCTTGGGCTTTTCATTAAGGGGGTTATTATACCTTTCTTTGGGTCTGTGAGATATGGATACTTTTATGATCTTGTACAACTGATGTATCAAAGTTTGTTTGGTGGATTTAGCTATGTTAGAGCCAGAGAGTCTGAAGCATAGGAGAAAGACTGGGTGTGGTAGGTTGTGCTGTCTAGAGTAGTGGCGTCAATAGGGGTGAAGGAGGTACAGTTATTTTTAAGTAATTTAAGTAAAGAATCGCTGGGGAACACCATAGAACAGATAGCTTCCGTTTTCATGTTTACCTGCACTTCATCCCTCAGACCAGTGGTTAGTATTGAGGGCACTATTGTAGACTCTGGATGATGTTTGAATACTTAGTGGCCAATTAGGATGTTGGTCGTAAAGTCTCCGACCAAAGGTTCTTGGTTTACATTTAGCACGCATTTTTACAAAAAAGGCCCTCAGAGTTTAAACTTGCCGGTCATTCCGACTGGCTTCCGATAGGCTCAAGGAGCTCATCAGTAGGACAGAGGCCGCTCATAATCCCTTTAGGATGGTGTTTATGCCATCCGGATTATGATGTCGATTTCAGACAGGCTTTCCATGTCGGGCTTTCCAACCTGGAAAGCCTGTTGGAAAGCAACTTAGGAGTCCCTATCCCTCAGCAGCCTCCGGTTGGGGGCCAGTGTAAAATCCCTGCACCGTGTGGCAGGCACCGCGAAGTGCCTGCCACGCAGTGCAGGGATTCTCAGAAACTCTCATTGGTCGGTCGGTTCTCACACCGAGAGAGTGTCAGGCGGACACAAGTCCACCCGACATTGTGAGAGGCCCCTTAGTAACTCAAGTACCTTTTTGGGTAGTTTGTTTGGCTTTTGTTTTAAAAACGTTAGCTTTGTAATTTTTTCCTGGAAGATTTAAGAAGTGACTTTAGGATGTGAAAGCCTTTCTCCAACAGTACGAGGATGTTCCTTAGTTTGGCTAGAGTGCAATATTAACAAGCATTTACAATGCAATGGTTTCGCCTTTGGAAAAGTTAGAGCTATTGGCATTGCTCATGACATTTCTTTTTTTTACTTATAAATAAATGGCATTGTTATTTACATTGCCAACAGCTCTGAGAGAGAAACATTGAACATAGGGGGGTGGAAATGTTGTGGGGATCACACTGGGGACAGAAGAAAAGAGCTGCACTTTCACGGAGTACAATCCGAGACAAAAAAAGTCATCGAATAAGAAGCAAATAAACGAGATTGACAATAAACACAACCAATGGTAAGCAATGGACAGGTTATAGGCACACAGTAGGCCTTTTGCAATCAGACAAGTTAAACTACGTGGGCTGGACCACAAAAAGTAATGCGTTCACGCTGCGTCAAAATGTCAGGAAGTTAAGAAACAAGCATGGCCAGTACAAATAAGTATGACCTTAGTGGGCTGCACTATCAAAGACACACTCATCACTCTGAACTCACACTAGCACTGTTCATCCCCTGCACTTGTAATTGTGGTTTGGCTGTATGTATGTAGTAGTGTATGGATGGATGGATGGATGGATGGAGTTTATGGGATGGATGGATAGTATGGATGTCTGGATGTAGTGTTACATGTTTGGAATGTAATGTATGGATGGAGTGGCTAAAGGACGTATGCTTTGGGATGTATTGTTGGATGTAGTGGGATGGATGGATGGATGTATGGTGTGGTGTTATGAATGAATGTAGTGTGGTGATGGATATATGGATGGATTAGGGGATGGCTGGCAGAATGGAGTGGATGTTTTGTATGGATGGAATGGAGGGAGGCTATGGATGGATGGAGTGGTGGATGTAAATAGGGATTTAGTGGGATGGATTGTGATGGATGGAGTGTGATGGTTGGATGCAGTGGGGAGATGTATGGATGGAGTGGTGGGATGGATGGATGGAGTGGGATGGATGTATGTCTGTTGTGGGGGTATGAATGAATGTAGTGGACTTTGAAGCTGCGGATCCAGGTTCGAGTCTGGTTAGAGGCTCAACATCAGTGTGATTCTGGGCAAACCACTTATTCTACCCGTGCCTAAAAAACACATGAAGGTGTCTTTCCATTATGCAACTGGCGCTCATGTAAAGCGCTCCAATATCTTGGGGTCGAGTGCAAGCAGTATAAAAACTGCAACAACAAAAACAGATAATAAGTGGCTGAGGTGGGATTCGAACCCATGCAGCTAGAGTAAAAAGGTCACTGGCGTGCAAAAATACAAGGGCTGAATATACGGTGCTCAACTACTAGGAGTGGCCCGGCTATGCCTCAAGAGGGTGTGGCTTAATGGCCAGATTGGCCGACTTTGAAGCTGCGGATCCAGGTTCGAGTCTGGCTAGAGGCTCAACATCAGTGTGATTCTGGGCAAACCACTTCATCTACCCGTGCCTAAAAAACACATGAATGTGTCTTTCCATAATGCAACTGGCGCTCATGTAAAGCGCTCCGACATCTTGGAACATCTGAAACGTGTGCACAGGACTTTGTTCTATATTCACAGTGTGGGTTCATACCCAGACGCTAGCAGGGGTTGTTTTGCTAGGGTTTGTTTTCCTCTGACCTTGTGACATCGTATTCTTTCATCACAATGTTTTGACTCCATTGCGTACTTGCTTGAGCGCCACTTCTTCCTGTCCCAATTCTAAACCCTCCACCGAGCAATTATACTAAATCTAAAGGGAGAAGGGGTCCTTAGGGTCCCTGATTGTCATCTGGCAATACAGTCAAAGTCGTTCATGGAATTAAACAAAGAATCCAATTCCCACGATGCAGTAGGTTTTGAAGTGACTGTAAACAGGACATTCTCTGGGATATAAAGTCATGTGGTCAGCATGCCTGCCCTTCTGGTGAGCAGCTCATGTTTGAATGGGCGTCTATTTGTCATTCAATCTGGGGATATGGCTTCCTCTCCTAGGTCCATGCCAGCATCCCCGCCCCCAATCTCATCCAATCCCAGACCTCTGCTTCGCAAAGTGGCGCATTCTGAGTATGTCCATACCAAGCCTATCTGTGACGTCATAGCTACAGACAGCGTTGGCTGCCTGCTGTAGAAGGCCTATTGTCTATGAACCGATATACTTGGAGTGGGCTGTGGACCAGCCTTTGTTTATCATTGGTTGGCTTGCTTGACGCTCATTTGCTCGCTTCTTACTCCCTCCCTTACAGCAAGAACTTTTTACCACCCTTTTTGAATGCATGAACTATATACTTCCACAACACACATCAGGAATCGAACACATCAGCAAACTTTATAAATAAAAGCATAGACAAAGCCAAAAAGTGAGACCCATTGGCTTTGCCAGTGCTTGCTATATTTAGCCCTCAATACTAGGTCTGTGCGCTTTCCTAGTTCTCCCACCTTTTTGCAGTGAAGAACACTAGGACGAACGAAGACAGAATTATTTGTCCAGGAGCACACGGTGCACTACAATTCCCACGGCGCACTGGAGAGCCGGGAAGCTGACGTGTGTCGACCCCGGAAAGCAGGTTCACCCATGCCACTGAAGGTCACGCTAAGTAGCGGGCCTCGGACGGGCACACCCATGTGTCGGGTGTCTCGGAGTTCAGCTGGTGCAGTTACGAACATGCAACACCGGGCTGGGGGTGGAGACAGCTGCCACCTCCCCCCTCCCGCGTGATC
Organism: Lissotriton helveticus; assembly: GCF_964261635.1. Classification (NCBI taxonomy): domain Eukaryota; kingdom Metazoa; phylum Chordata; class Amphibia; order Caudata; family Salamandridae; genus Lissotriton; species Lissotriton helveticus. The sequence continues at coordinate 841,410,628 of NC_136070.1, forward strand.
GCCCTATGACCCGTCACGCCGATTAGTGCCAATCATGAACAACCCCGTTTAATAACATGGAGGCATGAACATGTGATCTCGAGTACACAGAGTGAGGGAATTACGTCTCGTTGGCAACCCTGGAGGCTAAGAAGGACACACTGTGCCAGAACCTTCAAAGAGTGCGACTGACTCTGCTCAGCCCCCATGACACCGACCTTAGGTACCACGGTGCATCAACTCTGCACGGGGGAAGCAGATTCGAATAGACACACTGGATGCTTCGGATAATACGGAGGCAGATTGCCCGACAAGACGTGTTTTACTAAAAGTGCCTCTGCGTGAGAACTGTCCAAGCCACAAAGAGGAACCACACGAACCATCACATCCGCACACAGGCGACACACAGCTCTCTACACAGCTCTACAAGCAAACAACGCAATGAAACCCTTGGTGGAGAAAAGACACACCACTCGAGAGATACCATAGTGACATACATCGCCCACCTAAAAATCACGCCAGGCACACAAACACACACCACAAGCTGAGACGCCCCGCCCCTTTCAGGCACACCGCCCCGCCCCCTCCCTGTGTTGTACGGATCCCTGAGAACCAGCACCAACAGCACATTGCCTTAAAATATGAAGAAATCTCATTATTTAATTCTACGCCCCAGATTTTATCATTTGTCTCCTGATTTTAACACAACCCTCGTGAAACTTTTAAAGTCAATGGTGGGTGGGTGCGCTTCCGGAAATGACCCCCACCCCCCTTTCCCTCCAACGCTTTTTGGGAACAGAAAACAGGCAGTCTGTGGCCAGCGCTGTTTTTGCATTTCAACATAGAATGGAACGCATTTTATGTTTCCAAAAATAGCTTGTGCTTCCAACAGCCAACCCTTGGAATTTTTTTTTCTGGCAGTCATTTCTCATAATTTCTTTCACAGCCATGTAGGCTGTACGCATGTTGGTGACGTACCGCCATGACATGTTGCAAAGAGAGAAAGGGCCTCTTCTAAGAAAGTAGATTATTACCGAACAGTACAAACGCCAAAAGGCAGGCAAAGACGAAAGACCGTCTCAATTTAACTTAGTATTATATTTATGGCTAGCAGATTACACAGACATCTGCAGCATGAGCTCACCTACTGCACTAGGTTCTTAGCTAGAAACCCCCAAATAACAGCGCACTTCAAAAAAACAAGCAACATAAAATGTAAATGTTTCACCAGTGAAACTGTTCTTCGGGAGGACAGTTGGAAGTGAATGGGTGCTGCGGGTTTATGCTCACTGTAGCCCCCCCAAAAAACCTGAAAGCAGGCCTGTGTCCCGGGAAGGACTAGCTCCCAAGACTTCCTTACGAGGGAGCCTCTGCGAGGAGAGCCGTGCTCCGTGGGTGGTGAGATCTGCACGGTTCTAACGTCTTCCGCTGATCCTTACCTGATCGCTGCTGCCCTCCTCCTTGCTGCCGGTACGGATTTGCGGTGGGGGCGGGCACCACAATGTGCCCCGCACCCCCTCCGCTCCACCCTCGTCAGGCTCCTCTCCGGTCTCCCTCCAGGCATGGGAGACCGGCAACACCGGCAAAGGCTTCCCCCAGGCAGGGGGAAGCGGCAAACAGCAAGGCTTCCCTTTCCCTCCCCCGGGCTGCGGGTGCGGGACTTCCGGCCGGCCGCGAAGGGATTGGCCGGCCGGCCAGGTACTTCCGGGTCGCCGCGGGCAGCGCGGCGGCCCTCGCTAGGCAGGCAGGCAGGCAGAAATCGCGAGGTGGGCACTCGCTGGGGGCGTGAGAGGACACGGACGGCGGGAGGGGGCGGGAGAGGACACGAACGGCGGGAGGGGGGCGGGAGAGGACACGGACGGCGGGAGGGGGCGGGAGAGGACACGGACGGCGGGAAACGTGCACAGGACAGCAAGGGGGGCGGAAAGGCACACGGAGGGGGCGGGAATGGACAGCGCATCTGAATTCACTTTCAGTGAAAGGGGAGGGAACGGGAAAAAACGTAACTCCGCCCTGGGAAAAAATCTCCGGAACGCCCCCGAATCTGGTCCAGCCTTGATGGACAGATCCGGCACTCAATGGCTAGCCTCCATTTATGGAGCTAACCAATGAGAGCCGGGGGACGTTCCAGGAGTCCTTATTGACGACATAGGATTTCACCTGCGCTGAAGAGCTGCGCAGAGCGCAGCCTTCGGCAGGCGAAACCCAAAAAAGGACGGAGGCGCTGGTTAAATTGACAGTAATAACCATAGAGTTGATGTTGTAGTTAAGCATCTGGTGCCAAATTATTTGTGTCTCTGCCCCTATGTACGACGGTTTACACTGTTTTTGGTAAATAAAAGATTTAGGAGGGAAGGGACCTGGTGGTGGTCAGATCAGCGATTACACTCAAATTGCGCAAAAAATGTCTCGTTATGTATCCCTCTCATATGCAGGCAATACTGTGCAAGACTCTCTCTGTCTCTGTATATGGCAACGTCTTATATAATTATATAGCTGATGTAACTGACCTTGGCATTTCTACAACCATTATCATTCTTAAAATAGAAAATGTTTTCATGTTTCTAACCACATAGCTCGAGCTTTCAAAAAAAATGAAAACTCATATTCGAAAGTTTTTCCTCGCAAGCTGTGCTGAAAAAAATATAAAAGCTGAGATTTTGCATCAGTACCTGATATGGGACTGGATTCACAAAAACTTTGGGGGAATAGTTATTACTTACAGCTCCTGGGGAAAAAAACACTGTTAATCGTCCCGATAACAGACCAGCATGCCACGCTTTTCTCTGATAATTGAAACAAAACATAAGACTCTCTCAACTATGAACTTATAATGTCAAGCAGGGGAATTTAGAACTGGTGACTTTATCCATCCGTGAAAAGGCATTTGTGTCAGTAATGTTTTGCTCTGTAAATAGAAACAATGAAAGTTAGACTCTACTCAGGAGTAACAAAGTAAATATTAGTATTGGCCTAAACCATTAGAGAGCAATCCCAGGAGCAGAGCCTTGCATGGCTTCTGTAAAGAATTGCCAAAACAAACAAAAGCACCGGTGTCCAGCTTCATATAAAAAAATGATGATAATGAACTCAAAACATTCTGAATATGCTGCCTCAGGGGCAGAAATGTAAGTGATATCACCTACACACCATGCACAGCTGTGCTTACTGGCCTTTCTGCCTCCATTGTGTATTTCGTTTTAGAACCTGAATGTTGACAGTCATTTAGTAATAAAGTCCATGGTTATATAATCAGCAGAAGACATATGTCCCTGGCTCACGTTTGATTAGTTATCACCCTGAAGGAGAAAAACAGGAAGTGACATGCATTGTAACCTCAGTGCACTAGAACTTTCATACTGCTGGAGATGATAGGGGCTGGGATGCCCTAGGGTAGCCATGCGCTATAGAAATGCGTATTCATTCATTCATTCATGATAGGAGAGGGACGTAAATACGTCACTCACCTGTAGTCACTCTGGCAGTCTTAGCCGATTTGACCTGTCCTGATACTGATGTAGGTCATAGATGGATACATCTATACACTACTCATTGGTAAGAACTTTGCTTCCTTTAACCCATCAGGCAATGAATAGCCGCAACAGAAAATATGGGAACGTGTTACTAGGTATAAGTTACTCACTTGGAGTAACTTTGACACTATTAGTGATTGTATTCTGTCAAACTACAAAAATGTTTTGGGGAGTCCCAGGTGTAAGATCACATTTTTGCATGTTAGAAATACTCTTAGTTGACAGCTCCTCTTAATACAATACAACGACTCAAATCCTAGCTGTGCATTGTAATTGGGATACAAACAAGCCTTTAGGGCTCATTCATTAAGTTTTGCAGTTTGCAGACAGGCAAGAGGTAGGTAGCAGAGCACTTTACATAGATAAAGAAGTGACCAGTGACAGCAGATGCAGAAACGTGTATGCCATAGTGCAAAGCAATCAAAGAGGATTGCAACTGCAGTAAATATATATATATATATTTATTTATTTATTACCTACTGGCGATGGTATATATAGTTAGGACCTAGCTACCATAGGAAACCCGCAACATTCTATTGGGAATAACTTTAGCGCCGGTTGAGGAATTTGCGTGTAATTTTCCAAAATTTTGGCCAGCTCTGCTGCGCTCCTTCCCTGAAAGTTTCGGCAAGATTCGTGAAGTGGGGGCTGAGAAAAAAGGGGGGTCCCAAAACGTGTTTTCCCCATGTTAATTTCCATAGGACGTTCTGACAAGGCTACAGCCCAAACCGTTGAACGGAATTACACCAAACTTGGCAAAATTGTAGGGACTGGTACGCAGAAGTGCCTTTGCTATATATGGTGAAAATTGCTCCAGTGGTTTTTATGAAAATTAACTTCAAAAACACATATATATCTGGGCGGAGCCTAACCACACATCTCATCGTGAGATCTGATTGGCTGTCAGCACTTCATCCAAGAAGTGTTGGCAGCCATCTTGGGACCAATATACATGATAGCACCTCATTAAAAAGCATGGTAGTTAATAGAGGGTTTTAAGACTTTAGTTACATTATAAAGCATTTGTTGATGGTACCCTACTCATTTTAGGAATTGTGGTGTGTTCTAAGGTGATTTTACCATGTGAAAAAGCCTTCTGCTGGGATATCATGAATCATGTTTGAAAGAAAACTATTATCTCATGCTTTTCCCACAGTGGTTTGGAAGGGGATCTATAAGCTAAACTGAAAGCATATTTTCTGTAAATTCACAGTATCTTTCTCAGTCATGTGAGAATGAAGTCTGCCATTCTCAGTAAAATATGTACATCCAACAAGGACAGAGACTGTCAGTTGATTCCTTTGTGTTCTACTGCAGCCTCCTAGAGTGTTCTAAAGAACAACTAGAGCGCTAACAGTCTTACTTATGACAAAAGTATGGCACACCAGAAGCCATCTTGATTGGAATGAAGTGGTAAGTCTGAAAACATTTAATTTAAAAAGGAACAAAATGAGGGGGTTCATTTTGCCATAGAAAGTATGATTAGCAGCAGACTGGTGAGCAGTAGCTTTACTACAGTGATCTAATGAGCAACTAGAGTGCTAACATTCAGAATTTATGGCAAATGTGTGACACATCTGAATGCCTTCTTGATGGAACCAAAGTAAACAAGCATTGAAAATGCAATAGATCTCGCCCTCGTTTAAGTTAAAGCCATTTTGTTTGTAATGAGGTGGCTTTTTAGCTTTGCTTTTATTAGTGTTTTTAAAACTTTCATGTAAATAACATGCATATGTATGCATATATGTATATGTATGCATGCATTTATATTTGTATTTATATAGATATGCAGATTATATATGTTTATATATGTATGTATATACATATTAACTGAAAAAACCATAGGTTTCACACCAGTTATAGTTAGGAATTAGCATTTAAAAAACCTATTAAATTCACTGAAAAAACCATAGGTTTCACACCTGTTATAGTTAGCTGGAAGTTTTACTCGCATAAAACCATTGAAATTCCCACGTTATAGTTAGTTGGACTCACTATAACTTGCGCGTGCAATGCACTGCTGATGACATCACATATTACATCACTCATGACATGGTCAGTGACATCACTCATGACATCACTGATGACACCATCCTTGTGACACAGTGACAGACCTCCTTTCACTGTAATGTAACCCTTGAAACACATATTCAAAAATAGAAACTAAAATTTTCAAAAAAATGGAGATACCCATACCAGTTACAACAACCAATTCAATAATTCCACCATCTATACACACATCCACTCATTCACCAACAGTTCTATATAAACACTCATACGTATACTCACTCATCATATGTAGTGATACACCTATACATCCTGTTACACACCGACAGTCATCCAAAAGATACTCTCACACATACTCACACATGCAAATAAACTATTGAACTTCCATTTATTTGCATATACAGCTATACACACACTACCACCTTACTTCTAAGGAACCTTACACATACTTACTCTCTTAAACAATCACTTATAGAAACACATACTTATTTAAACAGGAACTCTTACAATCCCTTACTCTCACATATAGTCACTTATATACATGAATATTCACATATACTACATTAAAACATATGTAGTTACTGATAAAGACAATAGTGAGACAGTCATTCAGTCAGTAACACACACATATATACACAGTCATCCACCCATACAGTCCTGCACATATGCTGTCTTCGAAACATATACAAACAGAGAGTCAGTCACTCATGCATCTATGTTCTAAGTAATACCCCCACCAAACATATAGACACTCATATTGATATTAAAAAAAACATCTAATAACCCATATACATACACATGTAGCTACTCACCAACCCATGCAGCCACTTATACACAAAGTGAAACACTGATCCATATATTTAAATATTTAAACATTACTCACTAATATATGTATACACTAAGATACACTTAATAAGCCAGTGAACCAATCAATTTTTTTTTTAAAAAAACATCCATGTAAACCCTTATTTAAACATTTATTCTTCCATCAACTTTTACATATACATATATAACACATTTATTTTTTAAAAATGCACACATTCACTGGATGGTGTCATCAGTGATGTCATGAGTGATGTCACTGACCATGTCATGAGTGATGTAATATGTGATGTCATCAGCAGTGCATTGCACGCGCAAGTTATAGTGAGTCCAACTAACTATAACGTGGGAATTTCAATGGTTTTATGCGAGTAAAACTTCCAGCTAACTATAACAGGTGTGAAACCTATGGTTTTTTCAGTGAATTTAATAGTTTTTTTAAATGCTAATTCCTAACTATAACTGGTGTGAAACCTATGGTTTTTTCTGTGAATTTCAATGGTTTTTAATAGCAAATTTCTATAGGTATAAAAAGTAAAAAAAATTATAACGAATTTTATATTGTATAATTATGTAATAGTTTTTTTTTTTTTTTTACCCGGAGCGCTCCCGGGGCGCGTACCGGTGAATGCACGGGTAAGCGCAATGTTATAGCGCGCCCCGGGGCGCGTACCGGTGAGCGTCCCGTTAGCGCTATTCTCGCGAACGAAAACAACATCGTGACGTTTCGCGTAACCGCGTGATGCGTCATATGACGCACTGCGTAAGCGCACCCGGAAGCACGCGAGCGCATAAGATCGCGCAACGTCCTGACGCGCTTACGCTACGTGCCCCCGGGCGCGCCCCGGGGCGCGACTACGGACGCGCCCCAGGGCGCGTAGCGTTAGCGCGTCGGGTCATGTGATCTGAAAATAACACTTTTCATTGGTTCCTAACTTTTTTTTTTTACAAAGACTGAAATCCCCACCCATTTCTTTCACTTCTTGTTTCAAGACCTGGTTTTGGCACCTGTGTCATATTTACTTCTATTATCATGGCTGCAAGAGCATCCAGCAGCAGTGATGAGACTGAGGATTTCATTGATGAGGAGGTTCCTGAACGAACTGTGAAGGAACATTTCATTTGGAAATTTTTCAAAATTCCAGAGGGGAGAAGAAGGTAAATGCTTCAAAAGTGGAGTGTAAAATATGCCACACCATCTTATCGAGAGGAAATCCCAGAAAAAAATACAGCTTCGGGAACTGGACGATGACACGCCACGTGGAAAGGAAATATCCCCAGAACTATGCACGGGAGAGTGTCAGGGCTCTGGCACGAGAGTCTCCCAGGGATGGTGGCTCTACTTCTACCGGTGGAGCAACACCTTCTGTGCGTCGGCGTGAGCAGGAGATGATACCAAATATTCAGCCTGCTTTTAATCAGGCTATAATAAAACGCCGAAAATGTGACCATCTTCTTTGCTATGGGGAGCAAAGTGTCACACTCATGGTTCGAGCTCTCGAGAACCACTGCTGCCATCCCCAGGCCTAATTTTTTTTTTTTGGCTCCTGTTGAGCTGTTTCCAGTTCCCTGTTTTTGTTTTTGTTAAAAAAAAGAAGAAAAGCAAAAGTTCTTTTCAGAGCTACCTCCAAGTCTCATCAAAGAGCTGTGTTCTTAAAAAAATGAAAAAGAACTACCTCCAATGTATTAAAAAATGCTACATTTGTAAAGAAGTCTGTCATTGTTTTTTCTCCAGGGTACGCTCCCCGTTACTGCACCGGGGCGCGTACCGGGCGCACCCCTCGCGAAAATCGAATTTTTAAAAAATTGATGTGGGGGCCCTTTTATGACCCCCACATCAAACCTAGGGGGTCAGGGGGGGTCTACCCTGCCCCATTTTGGTTATTTCACCCTTTGTTTTGGCACCTCTTGTGTCTCGATCCTACCGAGACACAAGATGGCGACCGCTCCGGTCTGTTTGGAATGTTGACAGACACCCGAAAGCCAATCAGCTTTCCGCTCGCGTACTCGCGTTATGCGCCGGGTGCGATCCCCGGTGCGCGTACCGGGGTGCGCTTATAGATATATCTATTTTTTTTACTTAAATTACTTAAAATCCACTGGAGCACATATCTTGAGACATAGCAAAGGCACATCGGGCTACCAGTCCCTACAATTTTGCCAAGTTTGATGGAAATCCTTTCAGCCGTTCGGGCAAAAAGTGAGTCCAACCGCCCTATGGGGAAAACACGTTTTGGGACCCCCCCAAATATCTCGGCCCCCGCTTGACGAATCCCCCCCAAACTTTCAGGGAAGGAGCAGAGCAGAGCAGGCCATCTTCTTTGAGAAATCCGCGAAGATTCGTCCACCGGCGCCAAAGTTATTCCCAATAGAATGTTGCGGATTTCCTATGGAAAACAATCCTAACTATAACTACCTACTGGCGACCGCCAGTAGGCAATATACACATACATAAATGCATATGCATATATATATGCATATATATATGTGTATATGTGTGCGTGTAGAGAGAGGTAGAGAGGTAGAGGTAGAGAGGTAGAGGTAGAGAGGTAGAGACTAGTAGAGAAAGAAGTAGAGAGAGGTAGAGAGAAGAGAGTGAGTAATAGAGTAGAGAGTGAGTAGTAGAGAGTAGTAGAGAGCAGTAGAGAGAGTAGCAGAGAGTGAGTAGTAGAGAGTAGTAGAGTGAATAGTAGAGTGAGTAGTAGAGAGTAGTAGAGAGTGAGTAGTAGAGAGTGAGTAGTAGAGAGTAAGTAGTAGAGTGAGTAGTAGAGAGCAGTAGAGTGAGTAGCAGAGAGTAGTAAAGAGTGAGTAGTAGAGAGTAGTAGAGAGTGAGTAGCAGAGAGAGAGAATAGTAGAGAGTAGTAGAGAGTGAGTAGTAGAGTGAGTAGTAGAGAGTAGTAGAGAGAGAGTAGTAGAGAGTGAGTAGTAGAGAGTGAGTAGTAGAGAGTGAGTAGTAGAGAGTAGTAGAGAGAGAGTAGTAGAGAGTGAGTAGTAGAGAGTAGTAGAGAGTGAGAAGTAGAGAGTGAGTAGTAGAGAGTAGTAGATAGTGAGTAGTAGAGAGAGAGTAGTAGAGAGTGAGTAGTAGAGAGTAGAGAGTAGTAGAGAGTGAGTAGATAGTGAGTAGTAGGGAGTAAGTAGTAGAGAGAGAGTAGTAGAGAGTTGTAGAGTAGTAGAGAATGAGTAGTAGAGAGTGAGTATTAGAGAGTAGTGGAGTGGTAGAGAGTAAGTAGTAGAGAGTAGTTGAGAATATTCCAAATGTTTGGCACAGCACCACTTGCACAATAAATCCAATCAAATCATATCACTTAGAGTCCTTATTGAAGCTCTGAATCTTGGTGTATATTCAAATGCTTTTATTTTCCTTAAGTTTATGTACCACAGCCAGCTGACGCGTTTCGTTCTGCACAACAGAACTTCTTCAGGGCGTTCTTATTTCCTTCAAGTTATGTCGGTATCCTGTTGTCATATAACTGGATATTTCTTCTTCCAAATGTTAGACGAGACGTAAGTACATTCTTATTCAAAGTGACTAGGTATCAATTTTACCCACACAATTCGGGCATCCTCAAAGTCAGTCTTTCAAAAATTCCAACGTATAGGACATGATAATCCAAATGTTTCTCAAGAAAAGTCATTTTCAATCGTTCGGAATTTCGGCGTTTGGGCAGATATGACCCAGGGACCCCCAGTATGCAAGGGGAATTAGTCCCCCCTCTGCAAACGCACCAGTGGCCTGCGTTGCAGAGAGGTGTAAAAAGAGGCATAGCCTCATTACACCTCTGTGCAATGCAGCCCCCTGGCGCAAACTGGAGGTTCCAGGTGGGCTAGTTGGCCCCCAGGGAACCCCAGTATGCAAGGGGAATTAGTTCCCCCTCTTCAAACATGCACGGGTTTGCGTTGCAGAGAGGTGTAAAAAAGGGTGTGGCCTCATTACACCTCTCTGCAATGCAGCCCCCTGGCGCATACTGGAGGCTCCTGGTGGGCTAGTTGGCCCCCAGGGACCCCCAGTATGCAAGGGGAATTAGTTCACCCTCTGCAAACGCGCCAGGGGGCTGCGTTGCAGAGAGGTGTAACAGGGGCATAGCCTCATTACACCTCTGCAATGCAGCCCCCTAGCGCATACTGGAGATTCAAGGTGGGCTAGTTGGCCCCCAGGGGCCCCCAGTATGCAAGGGGAATTAGTTCCCCCTCTTCAAACATGCACGGGGGCTGCGTTGCAGAGAGGTGTAAAAAGGGGCGTGGCTTCATTACACCTCTCTGCAATGCAGTCCCCTGGCGCATACTGGAGATTCCTGGTGGGCTTTCAGGCCTTATATAGTTATAAATTAGCATTTAAAAAACCTTTAAAATTCACAAAAAAAACTATAAGTTTTAGGGGTGTTATAGTTAGCTGGACATTTCACTCATACAAAACCATTGAAATTGCTTCTATATAGTTAGGTGTACTAACTATTTTTGGCGCACCCGCAATCCACTGCTGATGATGTTACATATTACATCATTCATGACATGGTCAGTGACATCACTGATGACATCTCAAATGACATCACTGATGACATCATCCACGTGACAATCACATACACCTTTTCATACACTAGTAAAATCTTTCATCATTCTTTGTAAAATACAGAGTATCATATTTGAATCCATTGTTACAGCAATACAAGTATCTAAAAACCCACTCAGTGATTCATAGATGTATACACACATCTAATCACTTACCTGTAGATTCACTCATACATGCTGTCAATGAACAATAGAACACTATCAAAAAAACTTATACACCTAAATCGACATTACACACCAGCACACATCCTATTCACATATGAAGTCATCCTACTCACTTATGCAAACAATGGATCATACTTACATATTTACTTAGCTACACACTTATACAAACACAACTGCATCTATTCATTTAGATAGTAAGTCATACTTAGTGAATTATAAAATCATTATTACAAGTGTAAAGTTATCCATAGTCACTCACACAATCATTGAGTCTTATGTATACTTATTAATATACAACAACTGACACATACACTGCCTTTTATTTTTCTAGTTTGTTGGACATGTACCATTGAGAAATATATTTGCTCATCACCACACCCATAAAGATATTCACTCACCCAAACAACTGTTAGAACATGTAGTTTTAACTTCATATATCTAGTGAATCAACTATTCACACATCTTTGGGCAGTCACCCCCCCCCCACCGAATCACACACACATTCACTCTCCCATACAAATACTCAGTTAACTAATCAATAACTAATACAGACTTTCACATAGCTAGTAACCAACTGGAGAACCAGTTTACACAACAACAGACAAAGTGATACAGATATTCAAACAGTTTAGTCACTATCCACTATATTTAGTGAGACACTATAAATTGATCAAGTAAACAGTCAATTACACTGCTACTAAATCCTCCATCCAAATATTTATTTTTATACATCCACTCATTCTTCAATGCAAATTGTCCACTCATTCTTCAATGCAAATTGCTATATATATAATGCATATTTAAATAACGAAGCAAACCACATTCACTGGATGATGTCATCAGTGATGTCATTTGAGATGTCATCAGTGATGTCACTGACCATGTCATGAATGATCTAATATGTGACATCATCAGCAGTGGATTGCGGGTGCGCGAAATATAGTTAGTACAACTAACTATATAGGAGCAATTTCAATGGTTTTGTATGAGTGAAATGTCCAGCTAACTATAACACCCCTAAAACTTATAGTTTTTTGATTGAATTTTAAAGGTTTTTTAAATGCTAATTCCTAACTATATAAGGCCTGAAACCTATTGTTTTTTCAGTGAATATATATATATACATATATATACACTCACACACACGTGCACACACACACACACACACACTAGGAGCAAAGATCGGAGTCGAAATTAAATGTGACACAGCCACTGAAACAGAATGCACTGTACGTCCTTCCTGAACGTTCCATTGGATGGACTGGTGTGATACCTGGGGGATGGAGAAGGCTTGTTTGAGGGTATTCTGATGGTAGGGGTTCCTAGGATGTTGAGAGAATGTAGACATATACAAACCTATAAGCTCATTTACAAATGGATCTGGATACAATGGAGAGCTAGCTCAAAGATGTTGCAGGCCACAAGTTGCACAGTGCATCCCTGCTGTTTGTCTTGGGACCTTCTATCTTTAAACATATTGCATGCCTCACCACTCAGTTTTGAACATGAAAACCGTAGTTATTGAAAATGGGTAGACGTTGGCAATAGAAGATATGACAGTTACTAAACGTCTGCAGCTCTTTCTAGCTCTTTCATCCGGACCCATGTGACTGTTATTGTAATTCCATCACAACACTTGGCCACAAAACATGTTGACTTGATCATTTTTAACATGGTGGACATTTTGCTCGATCGGGAGGAAGCACTCGCCCCTACTTTCCCAGCATTACACATGCCTTAAGGTTTTTTGGTAACACGTTTCCACGTCCCATTGCTGTTCCATGTCCACATTCATAATTGAATTTTGTCTGGCTATAATAGTCCTTTTCTTGACTAATAAAAGATGACTGGAGAAATTACTGGCTGAGGGGGAGCACACATCCTAGTTTTACCACCATGCTTCACGCCTCCTGCACTAACATTGGCGACAGGCGTCCAACCACCACTCGCTGTCTGCACTCATACTACCCCCATTTGCAGTGCATCCATTAGGGCGCTGGGGCATTGACCCACAAGCCATCCGCACCCACAACTCCCTCAGCGGCTCTGACTGAAGTAAATTGACAATTCATGTCAGTCAGCATGACGCCGGACAGCCCACCCCCTTCAGACTCTGGGACTTTTTATTTGTCAGCTTTTATTTTTTAAACAGCTGTTTCCATTTCCCGGTTTGATTCCCTTACCAACTGCTTGTGTTGCCGTCGCCTTTTATTGTGTGCTCTTAGGTTTTTTTGGTCTCTTTGTTTGTCTAGCACTCGCTTAAACTGCTGCTCCTGTATGTGTCCTCCGACCCATCTTTCTACACTAACATCTGATGCACTGCATCATTGTGGCGCACTTTAGGGGTACATAATTTCTCTCTGCAACCAAACCGTACACAAACAGAACATAGGCCCATAACACAATGCTACGCAATTTTACTATAACACAGGGATGTGGCGTAATGAACCGATCTGTTCAGTGGGAAGCTGGTGAACCATGTTCGAGTCACTGCGATTTTGTGCAAAACAGTTATTCTCAATTGTGAAGGATTATACATGAAGCGTATTGACGTCCTTCAAAACACTACCCTATGCAGTCAGGCACACTTCTCTAAACACATCTTTCCACATTAACACCTGATGCACTGCATCATTGCGGCGCACTTCTTTTCCACTTTGAACTGCTTGTTTTTCCATCGCTTTTGCTTGGTAACGTCTTTCAATTAAACTTTTCAGGGACTTTTGCATTTGTCAGCTTTTATTTTTGAAACAGCTGTTTGCATTTCTCCTTTTGTTTCCCTTCCCAACTGCTTGTGTTGCCGTCGCTTTCTTGTGTGCCCTTTGTTTTTTATTTCACTTTGTTTGTCTAGCACTCGCTTAAACCGCTGCTCCTGTATGTGTCCTCCGACCACATCTCCCTACACTAACAACTGATGCACTGCATCATTGTGGCGCACTTCACATAACATTAAGGCAGAGGTCTTCAAACTTTTGGATGCCGAGACCCCCCTGTGAACATTTTCAAGCGTAAGGACCCCCTCCTGACAAAAATTTTGAAACCTCTAGGTTATGAGGAAGGTGAGGACCAAATTATGCGACAGGCTTGACTAAATTGTGCTAGTAGAAAATGTAAATAATGTTCTGTGATTCTGTGTATTTTGGGGTAGCATTGCTTTATTTTTTAGAATTTTTTAAAACACAGTAATACTGAGGAAAGATTTCACCCCATCAGTACCAGTTTATAACCAAAATACAGCAATTAACATCAGAAAGATGTCTAGTCAACCTCTGTGAAGGGCCTCCCAATCCGCAGGAATACGCGCTGCCACATTAGGAGCTCACCTGGCCATGGCCGGGAGCAGCAAGGGTGCATTCAAACCGTGGCGGTCTTGTGCAGAGTTAAGCAGTTTACCCATGCCCCTTTCCTCTCACCCCCTTCCTTCCATCCCTCTCTCCTCTCCCAACCCTGGATCCCTCTCTCACATTGCAGACAGATGGTTATTAGCCCCAGGACACCTTTTGGTAACAGTAGCGCACTACAAATGTAAATAATAGGCAGAAGCAGGGGATCCACTAGACCCGAACTTCGGGGGGGGGGGTTAACACTCCCAGCCAGGGCTTGTCCAAGCACTGGTGGCACACGGTGCAACAGTCTTTCCACCTTCTCCATGAATTCCCTCACTACCACTCACCAACAATACACCTCATCTCTCTATAGCACCTGTCTGACAAACATTTCATTTTTTTATAGCGCTACTCATAGTTTACTCACACTTAGTTCTGTGATGTCCATGGTACATCTTCTTTGTACCAGGCACTTTAACCTTCTGCACTGTGTGAATGACAAGTCTGCCCATGTGACTGCACGGTGAGCAATGCAACAGTGTGAGAGTAGGGTAAAAGGAGTGACTGCAGGGTGAGTGAGGTGACCATATGAATTTGGGTTCGGCTGTAAGTGCAGAGTGGGACTTGTTTGAGTGAGCTGCAGATTGAGCAGTAAGGGGGGGACAGGTGAGTGAAGTGTCACATGAGTGTAGGGTGAGAAGTGTGCTCGTGTGACTGCAGGGTGAGGTACAGAGTGAACAATGCAAGCAAATTTTTAGTGCAGAGTGATCACTGTGAGAGCAGGGTGAGCGGGTGAATGTTGTGAGTGCATGGTGATCAGTGTGAGTGCATTGTGATCACTGTGAGTACATTATGATCACTGTGAGTGCATGGTAAGTGGGTGAATGTTGTGAGTGCATGGTGATCAGTGTGAGTGCATTTTGATCAGTGTAAGTGCATTGTGATCAGTGTGAGTACATTGTGATCAGTGTGAGTGCATTATGATCACTGTGAGTGCAGGGTGAGCGGGTGAATGGTATGAGTGCATGGTGATTGGTGTGAGTGCAGGGTGAGCGGGTGAATAATGTGAGTGCATTGTGATCAGTGTGAGTGCATTATGATCACTGTGAGTGCAGGGTGAGCGGGTGAATGTTGTGAGTGCATGGTGATCAGTGTGAGTGCATTGTGATCACTGTGAGTACATTATGATCACTGTGAGTGCAGGGTGAGTGGGTGAATGTTGTGAGTGCATGGTGATCAGTGTGAGAGCATTTTGATCAGTGTGAGTGCAGGGTGAGCGGGTGAATGGTGTGAGTGCATGGTGATGGTGATCGGTGTGAGTGCATGATGATCAGTGTGAGTGCATGGTGATCAGTGTGAGTGCATGGTGATCAGTGTGAGTGCATGGTGATCAGTGTGAGTGCAGGGTGAGCGGGTGAATAGTGTGAGTGCATGGTGATCAGTGTGAGTGCATTGTGATTGCTGTGAGTGCATGGTGATCAGTGTGAGTGCATGGTGATCAGTGTGAGTGCATTGTGATCGCTATGAGTGCATGGTGATCAGTGTGAGTGCATTGTGATCGCTGGGAGTGCAGGGTGAACGTGAAAGTGAAGGCGAGAATGAGAAGTGAGTAGTCTGAAAGCAGGGTGCATTCCCAGAAACTTGAAGCGTAGAGTTTCAGATATAAGTTAAACTATTGCTATAATGGCATTAATCAGGGTTCGAGGGTGGAGGAAATAAATAATGTGCTGATCCTGCAACAAACTTCCAGTCTAATGATTAGGGTTACCAGCTCCTTATTTTGATGGCCCAGAAATAGGCAGTCACCCACAGCTGTATTTTTTGCACTTATCTGTGAATACTTAGAACAGCAAATTTAAATAGAAAGCACTTTTAATTGTGTTCTAGGGATGCCTCAATTATCCATGACTAATAATTAAAGAGAATAAAGACAGAAAAGTCACATAACTAATTAATACATACTTTTTTATTTATAACTCAATTTAGTGTCAAGAGCAGGTCTCTGCAGGATCTTTAAACAACCCATAGCAGGCATGTTTCTTTTGGCAACCCAACTTTATATTTCTTTTCATTAAATGCATTCTCACTCTACAGCAGTAAGTGTAAAAATACAAATGTAAGGAATAGGCAGAGTGGGGGCACAGGGGGTACTGGAACCATAAAAAACTAAGCTTTGGTAATCAGTTAACAAAGACATGTAAATATGCTAATGGTCTTTAAAGACCTGTGAATAACTCGGCCTGGAGATAAGAATCCAGACACTGCCCAGCCGAGGCCCCAGGAGCACGAGCTGCACTGCAGCAGCCCGGCTGGGACACAGGATGGGGGAGGAGGGGAGCTGAAGCCCTGGAGGCCAGGTCAGAAGTGACACTGTGAAGGCGCGACCCCCTTTGCATCACTCCACGGCCCCCCTGGGGGTCGCGCCCCACAGTTTGAAGACCCCTGCATTAAAGGTAGATAATTCTTCTCTGCAACCAAACTGTACACAAACAGAACATAGGCCCATAACACAACGCTACGCAATTTTACTATAACGCAAGGATGTGGCGTAATGAACAGATATGTTCAGTGGGAAGCTGGTGAACCATGTTCGAGTCACTGCGATTTTGTGCAAAACAGTTATTCTCAATTGTGAAGGATCATACATGAAGCTTACTGACGTCCTTCGAAACGCTACCCTATCCAGTCTGGCACACTTTTGCAAACCCATCTTTCCACACTAACACCTGATGCACAGCATCATTGTGAACATTAGGGGTACATAATCCCTCTCTGCAACCAAACCATACACAAACAGAGCATAGGCCCATAACACAACACTATGCTATTTTAATAAAACACAAGGATGTGGCAAAATGAACGGATCTGTTCAGTGGGAAGATGGTGAACCATGTTCGAGTCACGGCGATTTTAAAACAATTCAAATTGAAATTTATGGCATAGAAAAATGGGGCAAGAAATAAGTACAGTAACAAGACAAGTACACAATACTGAAACATACCAATTGATGGGGACAAGCAATGAACTTCTAATGGACTGGTTTATGATTACTACAAACCTGGAAGACTCAGCGGATGCTCTTATGCCACATTTACCACAAACATGTGAAGTAATAATGGCATGATTATTAAAATATGAAAAGATATTACACCAGAATAAATATGTTTATAATACATGCATACATATTCGTCCTTACACATTTTTTGCACAGAATAAAGTACTTTATAGTAAAAAATGTAAGTACATAAAAAAAACAATAAAAACTTAACAAAACAAATTGTGTCAGTTATTCAAAAACAAACAATTTCTAAGTTTACTTTAGTATTTTTAGCCTTCAGGCAACTTTTACATTACAATATTTTCTAACCATCATACACAATACTGACTCACTCTCTCACTGAATCGCATACTGACTGACTAACTGACTCTCTCACTCACTATCTGACTGATTCTCACAATAACTGACTAACTGACTCTCACTCTCTCGCTCACTAACTCTCTCTCTCTCTCTCTCTCTCATTGACTGACTCTCTCATTGACTGGCTGACTAACTCTCTCACTAACAAACTAACTTTGGGGCATATTAAGATGGCGGGCAGACTACGCCTGCCCGCCACCGCATCGTAGCACGGGAGCGACCGCCCATGTTGCGGCGGTCCCGCCATTCAAATTAGGATGCGCCTGCCACACTGGCGGGTGCATCACACATTTTTTACATTGCGGCAGGCGGTGCTGTAAGCAGCACCCGCCGCAATGTAAAAAATGCATGTTGCGCATTTGCATGCACAGTGTGACAGGCACCGTGCAGCACCTGCCACCTTGTGCATGCAAATGCAGGGGGGTACCATGGGTACCCCCATGTGCACCCCCAACACCCTGAGGGCCCGCAACGAGCCCCCAACAGCAAAAACCACATGCCTTTCCATGGAAAGGCTGCTCTCCGCCTGTATCGGGATATGGATGGCGTTGTCTTGCAGACACTGCCACCATATCATGCCCCTTTTCTGCCAAAAGCGGCGGACCCCCCAGCCATACTAATATGGATGGGGTCTTTCAGGTATGGATGGCAGGCAGGGGCCAGCGGTGGCTACCGCCGGCCCATCGGGGCGATCGGTCCTCCATCCTAATAGGCCCGTAACTCTCACACTCTCTCAATAACTAACTCTCTCACTCTGTCACTAACTCACTCACTATCTCACTGACTAACTAACTGCCTGACTCTCTCATTAACTCAATGACTTACTGACTCTCTCACTTTCTCTCACTCTCACTCACTAACTAACTCTATCACTAACTAACTAACTCACTCTCTCTCTCACTAACTAACTCGCTCACTCACTCTCTCTCACTAACTAACTAACTCTCTCTCTCACTGATTGACTCTCTCACTCTCTCTCACTCTCTCTCTCACTGACTGTCTCTCTCACTAACAAACTCTCTCTCTCTCACTAACTGACTCTCTCACTCTCTCTCACTAACTGACTGACTGACTCTCACTAAATGACAGAATAACTCACTCACTGTCTCTCTCACTAAATGACTAACTCTCTCTCTCTCACTAACTAACTAACTGACTCTCTCACTAACTAAGTAAATGACTGACTGACGTTCTCACTGACTCTCTGACTGACTAACTCTCTCACTCTCTCTCTCTCACAAACTGACTAACTTATTCTCTCACTAACTAACTGACTAACTAACTGACTCTCCCACTAACTGTTATACAGGTACTATTTCCCAACTTTCACCCTCCTAATATTTATTCCCCCATAACAAAATAAACCATAACAAGCAACCATTCAGACAGGCAGATATAGGTTGCAGGCATTAAAAGGACAAAAAAAACTCAACACATTATTTATTGTTAGTACTTATTTAATATGGTTGTTCAGTTATTCACAATGCTTTCTTGGTCATATATAAGGTAACAAATTCTTGATTATAACTTTTCAGCATGATGCAAACTTCTATACAGCACAGCTTAAAAACATAAGCAAAGTCAATATCTCTAGCTAAATACTTATAAAGTCCCAAAGGCGAGACCAATTGGCTATGCCAATGCTTGTTTTCATTGATGTGGTGTTAGCATCTCGGGCGCATTGATTTTGCTCTTCACTAGTTGCTTGATTCTGCTTGATGGAGTAGGCTTTGCTGCAAGGTACGTGCCTAGCTTCAAAAATTACACTGGGCCAGTTGTATGGGCATATGATTAAGATTTCATTTAAACGATGCATGCATGGTGCACACGGTTTGAGTGGCGTCCCTTGGTGTTTTATTGGGGACCAGTGATCATGAAGTTGCATGCCATACCATTGTATGTCTTTTCAGCCAATTGTCGAAACAATTCACCCAGTAGACTTCCCTCTGCTGTCTTTTAGTTATTGTAAATAAGCGAGTGGGTATAATTGATTGATTTACTGTGAATTTCACTTCAGCATGTTTGGTGGTTCATGACAGTATTGGTTTCTGTATATGTATGAATATAATTGTAAATATTCAAAATTATCTGTCATAATATGTGTCATGCATTTGTCTTGCAGAAACAGTGACTTTGTTTCTCTTTGGTCCTGAAAAGGCCATAATTTACCAAGGCCTAAGCAAGTTGTCCTTTTTAATCGAAGGAGTACTTGTGTAAGAATTGGTCTTTGGACTAATTCATTTAGACTGAAAGAAGCAAGGAATGCTGAAGGTTCTTTGTCTGACTCCCTGCAATGTTTACTACCTCCAGGTGGATTATGAACTGAATGATCAGATAAACACCTATATGTTCTGAAAGTCATAACAAAAGACAAGTAACACAATATTTTCTGTAATGTAATTATGTTGTAGTGTATAAATGTGCATATATGTGATTAAATTGATGTATATCGGAAAAGAAAAAACAAATCTTAAGGAAGTGCGATAACTACCTTTATTTTTGGGGTTCTGAATAAAGTTGAACTGATGGCAATTCTGATATATTCAAAAGTACAATTATAAATTACAAATCCATTGTAAACCAAATACCTTAGATTTTGATTTATCTCCATTGATTTCAGTTTTTCATGTTTTTCAGGTGTAAGACCAAGGTCTGGGTGGTTATCTGGGAAGACCGTTTTGCTGGAGTCAAAGACATAATATCGATGCACTCAATATCGATTCCCAAAAATATTAGAAAATACATATTCACAAAAATATTGCCTCCCTATAATTAACTGATAAAAATACAAATATTGATACAGAAAATATAGTTTTTTAAAACATCTACTTTCACTAATATAGATAACAAAAACATCATAAACAAAAATATTGTAATCCTTAGATAAACATATAAATAGTAGAAAACATTGCATAACACAATATCAACTACATTAACATCACCAAAACAACTAATTTGAATTCCAAAACCTAAAAATAACATTTTACATAATACGAAACATGAACAATTAAAATTATATAAATATACTAGCACAATTATAACCATTTTACCAAGTCAAAAACAAACTTAAATCAACCAAAAAATATAAACTTCAATACATCAAAATATTATTAATTAAATATTTCCAACAACCACTAACATTTAAAAATTAAACTAAAATGATTATAAATAAATACATATGTAATACAATCAAATTACATTAAATTGTTCGAAATATATATAAAACATTTTAAAACAAAGAGTAATTAGCATTCACGTTAAAAGGCTGCGTGCCCGATTCACAAAGGTAAACTGAGACAAAAGTCTAACTTACAGCTTTTGGTATTCACAAAGGACATTTACTACTTGTAAATGCCCTTTTGTGAATACCAAAAGTTGAACTTTACAACTTTCGGTATTCACAAAGGGCATTTACATCCGTAGCGAACTGCAGGGAGGGAGCCCCAAACAGGCCCCCCGGCCATTTCTGCCCATTGGCCATTGTGGATGGAGGCACATGTTGTGCTCCCATGCCTGCACTGTCATGCACGCACTGTGTGCCACGCACGATATGGTGCACAATAACATTGCGCACAAAACAGTGCAGGTGCATCAGTGTGGCGGCATTGCTCTCAGGTTCAATCTTAGAGCCGAACCATGCCGCTGCCTAAAATTGTTGTTTTTGCATTTGTCACCCCGAGTGGGACGGGTATACTCAGACGTGAGTCCAGTGCTCTCCATGCCACTGGAATCAAGCTATCCTGGCTGATGAAGGCTGATAGCCAGAAACCGGTCCTGGGATGCTTGATTCCGGTCCAGGGAAGACTTGGCTTGGCAGTTCGGGCTGGACTGTTCCCATGAGGCACAGGGTCAAGACTGATTTGCATATGGCCATGTCTGAACTAGGGTGGTGTAGTGAGCAAAATAACGATGGATTAAACCCAGATCTGTGACAGGGGGTGAATGTTTTGCCATTGTGCAACATTCCGTCCATCAATTGTTGTTTTTGCATTTGTCATCCCGAGTGGGATGGATATGCTCAGACGTTAGTCCCGTGCTCTTCATGCCACTGGAATCAAGCTATCCTGGCTGATGAAGGCTGATAGCCAGAAACCGGTCCTAGGATGCTTGATTCCGGTCCAGGGAAGACATGGCTTGGCAGTTCGGGCTGGACTGTTCCCATGAGGCACAGGGTCAAGACTGATTTGCATATGGCCATGTCTGAACTAGGGTGGTGTGGTGAGCAAAATAACGATGGAATAAACCCAGATCTGTGACTGGGGGTGAATGTTTTGCCATTGTGCAACATTCAGTTCATCAATTGTTGTTTTTGCATTTGTCACCCCGAGTGGGACGGGTATGCTCAGACGTGAGTCCCGTGCTCTCCATGCCACTATAATCAAGCTATACTGGCTGATGAAGGCTGATAGCCAGAAACTAGTCCTAGAATGCTTGATTCCGGTCCAGGGTAGACATGGCTTGGCAGTTCGGGCTGGACTGTTCCCATGAGGTACAGGGTCAAGACTGATTTGCATATGGCCATGTCTGAACTAGGGTGGTGTGGTGAGCAAAATAATAATGGATTAAACCCAGATCTGTGACTGGGGGTGAATGTTTTGCCATTGTGCAACATTCCGTCCATCAATTGTTGTTTTTGAATTCAACACAGCCACCGGCACACCGCCAGCCTGGCTGTCCACTCGTAATGAGGCTGTCAGGATACAGCCAGCTTGGTGGAACACTCCCAACTGCCGCAAAGGAGGTCTGACCGCCAGGGGCAAAATCAGCCCCTAAGTGTTGAATATGCAACAAACAGCCAACTTGCATTTGAAATTGAACAAATGATTACAGTAACGCATGTCCCTGTCACAGAGGTAGCTAACCACGACAACCTACTAATAGAAAGTCTTTTCTATCAACAAAATAAACATAAGCTTTGGCTCCTAATGGATTATTTTGAAGACACTTGGGTTGGCAGACTGCACGACTTTTGACACAGATGCCAACCCAAATACCATAGTGGAATGTGTACATAAGTACCTTGGCCCAGAATCCATAACCAACATCCCAGTAGAAGAATGGCACATTTACTTCCAATCCACACTAGGCAGAGACCAACCTAAAGTATATACATTTATAGGAGCCCTACAAAAACAACAAAACTACCAACAACTATGAATGGAACATTCAGCAACCCGCATTAAGTCTAAAGTTAGCAAACAAACAAATAGCATGTACACTACTTAGTATCAATAACCAAACTCCCACTATAAAATATGTATTTCCCCACACAGTACCCATAGTCTAGACCAGGAACACAAAAATATTTTTTGCATAAATAAAAAACATATTATCTTTATGCATCAGCCAAAAAATATACACAGCTGAAATTTCAATAAGTCTGATGAATAAAATTATGATGAATAATAATTATGTAAAAAAACGAAAATGTCAGCTAACCCAAACCCCAAATATCAAATAAAATTGAATAGGAAAAATGTATTACGACATGTGCCTCCATCCACATATAAATATAATTTAACTCGTAGCATCAACATACAATTGACATAAATCATAAAGTACAACCTTTCCAACCTCAAAAAATAACTTAAATATAACTTACTGATCAGCAACTGCAGAACCTTCTCCATATGCATGTACTCAAAAAAAATAATCCGCCAGAAAAGGAAAAACTAAATTCCGGAAAAAAGCAAAAAATAAAACAAGTCAAATAGCAATCCAATAGCAAATAAAACAAATCCATTAAAGCAATCCAAAGTCTTAATGAGCTATAATGTTTAAAAAAGAAACATTCCTGGAAACAAGAAAAAATGCAAGGAAATCAAAGTTAAAAATATTGGTTTACTAAAAACAAAAATTGATTTCCTTTTGTTAAAAAAACCCACTCCAAAAGTCCATACAAAACCTTTGAATTTATAAATCTGTAAAATAAGATACAATACCTACCCAAAATACAGTAACATATTCATCACACTTATCAACATAAAGTGCATAACGTAACATTATGTAACATAATATAACAATTAATTACTAACAAACTACCAAAACCTAGCCCTAAAACACTAGTGAACACAATAAAAAAACTATAACTAAGCCAACCTGAGACCAAAAAACAACAGTATAACTACAATTTACAAGTACCCAATACATTCCCTACCTTCAAAACCTTATAATAAAATGTAGAAAAGGTCTTACCTGCTCAGAAGGACAGCAGCATCTTCCCACAACTTACTTCCACGAAAATGCATAAAAAATTCGACAAATATACCACAAATTTAAAGTACAAAAATTGTTGATAAATTAAACTAAAAAAAGACTACCATCTGATAAAAGATTATGGTAATTTAATTTACAAGTATTAAAGAATAGTTAGAAAATGTAAAAATGTATAAATAATGTTAAAAAGGAAAAACAATGCTATACAAAATACAGAAAATATGAAAATAATAAAATACATATTACTTAAAAAAATTAAGGCACCCATTATGATAATAGGCGGATTGCCACCGCCCATATGGCGGTGGCGATCCGCCCACTAAAAACCACCGCCCACCCTTAATTCCCCCGCCAGATTACCATGGCGAGGGGACCCCGGCGGACGTTAAGACCGTCCGCCGGTTTTCCGCCTCGTGGCAGAGTCGACCGGGCGGAAAAGCAACTAACATGGTGGCGGTGTCTGGGAGACTCCGCGATCCATATTAGCATGTGTGCGGGGATGCGCCTCGGAAAGGCAGGCGGTCCCTGCCATTGGGGGCCCATTGCGGGACCCCAGGGACTCTGGGGGCTGGGGGGTGCACATGGGGGGTACCTATGGTACCCCCAGCAGTTCCATGCACAACATGGCAGGCACCACGCGGTGCCTGCCATGTTGTGCATGGAAGTGCACAACATGCCTTCCTGGCATTGTGGCGGGCGGTCCTGAGTGCACCGCCCGCCACAATGTCAGGAATGCAGGATGCGCCCTGCCACTGTGGCGGGGCATCCAATGGCCTCCACGGGACCCCCGCACTTATGGCGGGCGGTCCCATTTCACAACAGGATGGCGGGCGGACAAAGTCCGTCCGCCATCCTAATGGGGCCCATAGTATTTAAATATACATAAAAAGTTATGTAAAAAGAGTTTACAAAAATGTATTTGAAACAGCTATATTAAGTATCAAAATAAACATTATACAATGGCAGAAATTACAGAAAAATTTAAAATGTACAAGATTGT
Source organism: Lissotriton helveticus (assembly GCF_964261635.1). NCBI lineage: Eukaryota > Metazoa > Chordata > Amphibia > Caudata > Salamandridae > Lissotriton > Lissotriton helveticus. Next base: position 841,435,660 of record NC_136070.1, read on the forward strand.
TCAAATAAAAAGTACATGTTTAATTTAATAATAAAATTGTAATACAATATTGTTTATATATAACTAAGAAAATGTTTTTATAGAAATATATAAATTGAATTAATATGAAATATAATAAAATTTGTATAACATATATAAATATTAATATTGTATGGGAAAACTGCAAAACCAACTCTATGTGAACCATTTTTGGGAAAATCATGGATATTAAATAAGTTACATTAACTATTCCTATTTCTTACAAACTATTTTAACAAAGGTGGTAAAAAGGTGTTGACACTAAAGGAGTTACATTTGCTATTATCACTCCCATCTAAAAAAAATTGGGGAAGTGGTTGGACACTAGAAGGGTTACATTTACTATTCTCACCAAATCTAAACCATTTTGGAGACGGTGGTGGTCATTAAAAGGGTTACATACACTAATATAAATAATAATATTAATCAATTATATTTTCAAAACAAAAATTAAACATATAAAAACATAATACAAACACAATATAATATTAAAATTTGAAATATATTTTTTTGTTTTAAAAATGAATTACTATCAATAAATTTTAAGTCATCAAAATGTACAAAAAATGTATAACTTGTATTTAAATGGGAAAACCTATTTTAATATTTATTTACAACAATAAATAAAAATCATCATTTACAAAATGTAAATACAAAATGTGCATATTTATAAAATATTAAAATCAAATCAAAATGTTAGCTACAAATTTTAATGATCTACCTACCCTTAACCCCTAAAAATCTAACATCCCACTCCTTTTTCATAAACATTATTTACACATCTTAATACATTTAAAAAAAATGTTTGTTAGACAAATAACTAAAATAATTTACAAAACATACTATTACAGCCATGTACAAACAACTAATATAAAACATATTAACCTCATAGCTGCTGCCGTCGGCCCCTGAACGTTCGTAGCACTACCTGGCTGGTGCTGCGAACGTTCAACGGCCGATGCGGCCCCGCCCACTCTTTGGAACGCCCAGCACTGCGCCAAAATAACGCCGCAGCTGAGGCGTTAAAAACAACACTTTTTTTTGTAAAATCCTTTATTCGCATTCCTTACTTTCGCACAGTACATCCATTTTGTTTAATTGTAGAGTACTGTTACATCCGTAGCGAAATATACTTTCATCATCTAAACGGCTTTGTCGTTATGAGAGTGCAGACCGATTCAAGACATGACTACATATGACGATGCCTATGGTATGTACTGTGAGCTTAGCATGTACCGTACCTACTGTGCTGTTGCTGTGGCATAACACTTGCTGTCTTTTCAGTGTGGAACTAAACTCTTCAACCGTGGTAACTATAATTGAGGTACACTGTGTCTGAAATAGTGTGATTTGATAGGGTCCGAGTAACTGAGTTGTCCTAAATGGTTCATGAACTACGCTGGCGCTGGTGTAAAGGAGGAATGTCAGACTGGGGGTCCTATAGGTATCGCGTATCCACGTTTGTAGGCCTTGCTTTTCTCCCTGTCTACTTTACTTGAGAGCCCTCTCTGGTCACTTCATGGTGCGTCTCGTCTAAGGGGACCCCGCATTCTGCGATACTGGTGTTTCAGTTGTTTCCTGTTTAACGGAATGAGGTAATATTGCCCATTGCATGGATATGTGGTGTTTGCGGGTACTTTTGATTTCTTCTGATCTGATCACCTCCTCTTCTGCTGCCCCCACCTGCTGACCGCCCCCCTCCAGGCCACTACCAGCGGACCCCCAGGTGCTCTCCAATGCATTGCTATGCTTCTTTTAGCTAGAAGGAGTGCCAAGGACGTGAACCGTGTCTCTACTTTTTGGTGTTTTGGCCGTTTGGTTATGCCCAGACGCACAGGCGAGACATGTATGAATGTCTGTGAGTCCTGTGACAGTGAAGAGAAGAGAGTGGCGTGTATTTTAGTCCAGTAGGCTTGGAGCATTGGGCAGTCCCAAAACATGTGGAGGAAGGACGCATTGGGTTCCGGGCATCTTGGGCAGATGAAGGGCGTGTCAGGATAGTAGTGTTGTAGTTTCTCAGTAGTCAAGTAGGCGCGGTGTAATATGTGCAATTGTACGTTTTTGAAGCGGTAGTTGCGGTACACATTTTTAGGGAACTCCAGCGCTCATTCTCATTCCTTGTCGTGGAGTGGTCTCGGAATTTCTGCTTCCCATTTCTCATGCAGGGGCATAAGAGTGAGCGGGTTCAGTGCTCGCAAAGCTTTATATATACAGGTCACCAGATGTCGCCCGGGGCCCATTTGCAGTAATGTATGTATCACTGGGTGTGTGGGTGGCTCTGCATCTATTGTGTGCCATATCCGACGACAGTCCTCCAGTAATTGCCTGTGCAACAGGAATTGCCCTGTGGGGAGGTCTGTGTCCACTGCCAGTTCTGCAAATGTCTGTAGTTGTCCATTCACATAGAGGGAACATACCTCCGTAACTATGGGTTCCGTCCACGCTCGTAGTGCCCGCTCTGTGTAGTGAGCCTGGCCTCTGGGGAATCCTACCAGCGGAAGAATGGGGGAGTACATGGGGGCTGCACATCTTATTCTGTGTACGCAGTGCAGGCAAGTGTGCGCTCCTGTTACCTGGAGGGGACACTCCTGCCTTGGTTCCACCCTAGGCAATAGCATGCAGTGTACCGTAGGGATGGGCCCTGTATTTGTGATTGTTTCTCCTAACGCATGACCCGCAGTCCATCTTGACAGCCACTGGAGTTGGGCTGCGAGGAAGTACGCCTCATAGGATGGGGCTCCCAACCCGCCCTGCTCCATGGGTAGCTGCAGTTTGGCGAGGGCAATAGTCTGCTCCCCGATCCCCAGATTAGGGTGCCGAGAAGGTGTCCAACTCGCGGCAGAAGGAGCGTGGAGGAACCACCAGAAGATTAGTGAAATAATATAGTCATCTCTGGACCAATATCATTTTGGCAACCAACATTTTTGCAATAGTCACCAGGAGAAGATCCCTCCAGAAGTTCATGGAGGATCTGATTCCAGCCATTGCTCTGCAGTAATTTTCTTCGTACATGTCCTGCGGTGTGATAAAATCGTATACCAAGGTATTGAACTGCCTGGGCACGCCACGAAACATCTATATCACCCAATTGTATTGCTTGGGGGGGAAGACTGTCTGAGAGCGGTTATATTGTTGACTTGGACCAGTTAACTCTAAGGCCTGCCATTGCCTCGAATTCTTGTCGGGAGTTAAGTATAGGAAGTATAGTAGTATAAGTATAGGAGTGGGATCTGAGGTGATATCGCGGCTGTAGATGAGCACGTCATCCGCGTATAAGGAGACCACAGAAGTAGTGACTTCAACTGGGATGCCCCACCTCTCCCTCAGCGGTTCCATTGCCATCGCGAAGAGTAGAGAGAAGAGTGGGCAGCCCTGATGCATGCCCCAAAGTATGGGAAATGATAACATGTTTTACCCTGGATGTTGAATTTGAATATATTAATTTGGTATATGCAAGCAGCCGGGGTCCCACTCCCATCCTTCGTAGGACCCGAAAAAGGTAGGGCCAGAGGAGGGTATCGAAGGCCTTCTCCAGGTCCAGCACCAAGCAGGCCGTACAGGTAAAGCGACCCCGAGCCTGGTCCTGGACATGGAACAGGCACCTTATGTTATAGGAAGTATTTCTGCCCAGCAAAACCTGCACTGATCCAGATGGATCAGCGTTGGGAGGACTGTGGCATATCTGTCCTCCAAGATTTTCCCCGTATATTTTATAGTCTGCTGGTAATAGGGCTATGGGTCGGTATGAGCCTACGTGATGGGGGTCCCTATCGAATTTGAGGAAAGAAACTATAACCGATTCGCACATGGATTGCAGTAAATCACCTGTATCAAATGCTGCCTGGAATTGTTTTACTAGCCGGGGGACCAGCTGCACGGCGAAGCTGCGGAAAAATCCTAGTGGAAGGCCATCTAGCCCGGGAGCCTTACATGTGGCAAGCACTTGCATCGCCTGCTTGATCTCAGTCACCGTTATTGGTTCACCCAATGACTTTTGATCACTGTGCGTTATGTGGGGCAAGGAATGCGCATCTAGGAATCTAGTGAGTCTGTCTGTGTCTTCTGGGGCAGAGGCTGCATAGAGCTGTGCATAGCGTTGCCAAAATAGGTGTAGAATAGCAGCTTGCAAGTGCACTAGGGTGCCCATCTTGTCGCATATCGTCATTATCGGTAGGAGGGTTGTGTCCTGCTTCACTAACCACGCCAGCAGCCCGCCCGCTCTATCCCCTTCCCTATGCACCCTAGCTGGTTGCGCCCTAAAATTATATCTACGGAGGTCCGGCAGTGCCTCCGATTATGCAATTTTGGCTTCCGCTACCTGGGCCGGCGTGGCTGCATTTTTGTCTGCCGCTTTTGTTAGTACGGCCAACGCATGCTCCTTTTCGTGTATGCTTCATTCTACTGTTTTGTGCACTCTCGTGATGAACACATCACGAGAGTGCGCAAAACACTAGAACGAAGCATACACGAAAAGGAGCATGCATGCATGTGCTTCTGATAACAACCTTGAATGCATTCCATTCCGCTGCGCATGTGGTGGCTGTACATGTGTTCTCCCGGAAATAATTACGTATGTGTTCTCTTTGGGTTGGTCTGAATATCGGATCACCTAGGCATTCTGTGGGCAGGCGAGAGAGTGATCGTATGGGCATCGTGCTCTGATAGAGTCCTACCAAGGTATTCGGACTCCTGTATCCTGGGCAGGATGGTGGGAGAGCAGAGAAAGCTTTCTAGATGGACCCTGAGATTGTGTGGTATCGAATGGAATGAGTAGAGCCGTGTGTCTGGGAATTTGGATCGCCAGGGATCAGTAAGGGACCAGTGGGTTACCCATGCTGCAAAGCGTTTGGCCTGTGCTATTATGGGGGAGGCCCGGTGGGGGGGTAAGATCTGTCTAATAATGTATTTTGTACACAGTTATAGACCCCACCCAGAATCCATGGTGCTTGAGTATGTGAGCTTAGTGGGATGGATAGTGCTTCCCAGAATTTACTCTGATCCATGTTGGGCACATAGATGCTTCCCAGGACAACCGGCTGGCCATCTCGGAGCCCCTGCGTGACTGCGTAGCGGCCTTCAGGATCGACCGTTCTGGATAGTTCTTGATACAGGACCCCTGGTCGGATCCAAATTAGGGTGCTCAGTGTGTAGGCGGAATATGTTGTGGCACAGAATATCCCTCGCCAACGCTTGCGCAGCTCAGCTAATTCTCCTGCAACCAGGTGGGTTTCTTGTAGCAGCGCGATCTGCGCGTTATGCCGCTTTATGTAGGGTTAGATTGAGTATTTCTTGCGTGCGGTATGCATGCCTTGTACATTTAGTGTGAGGATGGGCATGTTTCCCTTATGTGCCATCTGGGATCGATGAGGGTCTGGGGGGGGGGGAATTGTAGAGTACTCTACCCAGTTTTAACCCGCCCCTCTTCTTCAGAATGTCTTTTCTTGCCAGTTTCATCTGTGGCCCTTTGATGGCGTGCGGATGAGAGTACAATGTAGCAATGTGTAATTTCATGGGAAGGGGATAACAGGGGTGGGGAACTGCCCCAATACTGGGGACCTATCACAACAGGTGATACGTCCAAACTTACTCGTATGCAAGAAGAGAGCTGTAGCATAGTGTGGAAATGGCACCACATGTCAGCGAGGTGGCTCTCCATATGGGCATTTGTAAAATCAGTGTGCGCCTACTGGCCTGTTCTGGGGGAATGTGGATGCTGGATCAGTATCGCAATCATTCACCTACCGCAGTGACATTACAATTAGCCCGATCTAAGCAAAAGTACTGGCATGGTCTATTGGTGTCCAGTTAAAATCAGGGTGTCCGTAGTCTGTGGTGTGACCAGTGGGGGGTCACTGAGTCCGCCCTTGAGATCGATCACCCGCTACCATCTTCCTCCTCAGACGAGAAAATATGTGGGCCTCTATCTATGTCTATTGTAGGGGAGAAGGGCCTGAGCTCCGCTGCGGCTTGCAAGGCTGTGCGACGTTCTCATAAGATTTGTCCCAGATCCGGTGACCCCAAGGAATGGGGAGGCGTGGTGGTATCTTTCCTCCTGTTTTGTCGTCGTGGGTGCCCTCTGCTGGAACTTTGTGTCTGTGGACACCTTTCATATTTGGCCTTTGGGGTGTTGTTTGCAGTGTTGGTCCGGCCAATCGTGGGCTTCTTCTGCAGTCATAAAGAAAATGGTGGAGCCTTCGGGATTGATTTTTAGACGAGCTGGAAACAACAGGGAGTATTGTATGCCATCCAGCAAAAGATGTTGTTTCACCTCTAGGAAGGATGAACGCTGACACTGCACTGTACGGGAGTAGTCTGGGAAGAGCATTATTTGATTTTTCTTGTTGTGGATAGGGCCATTCGGTCTGTCTGCTCTTAGTACTGCATCCCTGAAATGGGGGTCTGCGGGCCGGAACCCGGTGTGCCCTCTCAATGGAAAAGAATGCTGTATGCTCTGTGTTCGGGGTGAAGAATTTGATCCATGTTTCCATATATGCCAAAGGGTTAGTGCCTTCTATGCCTTCTGGGAGTCCAAGCACTCGGATGTTGCAGCATCTTGAGTGACCTTCAAGGTCATTTATGCACTCCTCCATAGTGGTCATTCGGCCTAGCAAGGTCTGCAGAGTCTCTTGGTGCGTGCGGATTGAGGGCTGCATGGTGGCCATTCATTTCTCTCCGTCTGACACTTTGTCTACCACTTTGCAGTGGTCATCTCTAAGGAGGCTAATGTCTGTGGTCAGTGTACCAAACCTGTCTTCCATTAAAAACCTAGAGTGTTCAATTGCAGCCAAGACTTTGTCAAATTTTTCCGATAGGGTTTGATCTGTTAGGGATGTCGCCTCCTTAATGGTCGTCTGGTGCTGGTCAGATTATCTTGCGTGGTCCCTGACGCTACCATGCTCGCTGTGGTCCAAGGCTTTCCCATTTTGTTGGCGCATGACTTGTTCGGTTCTCAGGAAGCCTCTCTTGTTGTCACCTAGTGTGATGGTGAACCCCCGTTCTAGGTCTCTGTGGTAGTTTGTGAGCCGTCCGCATGGTTGCGTGGGGATTCTAGGCACCTTGTGCTTTTGTTACTCCAGGAGAGCCCTACTGAACTTAGAATCGACTGCTCGTGATTTTTTTGCAGTACACTGGGAGGTGTAAGACGATTCCGGGGTAGCCCAAAGGGGGCCACCTGTTGTCAGTGTGCCTTCTGACCTCCCTCGTCTCCGGGACCGCCTAGACACTGTTCTCTGTGGCTTGCCGGTGACTGATCACCTATTTAGTATGCTGCAGCCACTGTCTTGCAGCTACTTTGGTGCAAGTCAATTAGCCGGGTCGTTTGCGTGGCGCTGTTGCTGTCAACTAGGTGTCAGGTCCACCCGACTTCAACACATCTTGAAATCCTCTGGCTACACGCTCTTATTGCGAACTCTCGGATCTCTGTACGCGTCTCTTTGTGGTGGGGAGGCCACTGACGACCCAGAGTTTGTTATGTGGGCTGTTCGCTTATCCAGGTGTGTCTTACCTCCCCTCATATGCTGCACTCTCGGAGGCAAATGGGGGAAAAAAGGGGGAGGGTGGCCACTACACATCTCAACCTTCCTGTGGGCCCTGCATCACCTTGCTCCGCACAGTACAGAGTTTCTTACCTGGGCTGCTGCTCACGTTGTCTGTTTGTAGGTTTTGCAGTGAGCAGCCTCCTCCACGGACGTTCCAGCGCATGCCTGGTTCTGCGATGCTTCATAGATATCCTCTGGTTGCCATCTTAGTATTAAATGTGCCTTGCGTTAGATCGTAGTGCGGCCTTCTCTGTACTGTTCTTGGATGGTATTAACTTTCTGTGCGTGATGCGTGTGCCTCCCCCTCAAAGCGCTCTTTACCCCAGCTTGGATATGGGTGTGCATTTGCCTCCGTATGTCCTCGATATGCAGGGGGAGGGGACTGGACTACCAGCTAAATGCAGCACTCGGTTATTATTCTCCTCACAGCCGCTGCTGGTTTGCCTGCAGTTTTCACCACTCCGCCTGTCTTGGTCGCTACTATGGGGTCTGACGTCTTGGGCACTTTATGCGCTCAAGCAGTGGCGAGCTCTGGAGTTCTGTCAGGCGCGCCCAGGTTTTACCGCTGCAACCTAGCCATAGGAAGGCTTTTATACGATCTTGCTGACCTCTGTGTTGTGGCGTGGGGCTCCTTCTTCGCAGTCGGCACCTCCCTACGTGTGTTCCCGGCCCAATCCCTCACTATCGTGTTCCGACCAGAAGGGAGGGGTCTGGGCGGCGAGTCCGGTTCGGTGTGCTCTTCTTTCTCGCTCTTCTGTTGTTGCTGGGTAATCAACTGCTGGCCCATGCTCCGGAGCATACTCCACATACACGGTTACTATTGCGGAGATCGACATCCGATCCTAGGGCTTAGCCAATGGGGCTTCGGGTGCCGACGGTTGCCATTTTGTTTACGGAGTCATCGCTGCATTCGTCTCGTATTCTGCCACTGAGCTTGGCAAAAAACTGGATGAGTCGCCTGGGGTGAGACTGCTTCAACATTGGGACACCCGTAGGTCCGATTTTTCAGCCAATTCGGTGCTGTGTAATTGGCGACATTTGTGCCTGAGTACGAAGCCTCAGCTCGGCACATCTGCTATCGTAACCAGCTTGGCCACGCCCTCAATATTAAGAACAAAACTTATAACAATATTCCTCTCTTTGACATTGCTGTCAATATTTTTCACATCCAGATATTCTTGACACAATAATTCTGTATCATGATATTTTTTATTCTGCATTTTGTGAAAACACCCTTTGCTGTACACATTCTTAATTTGGAGGTAGACAACCAATCCTTCTTTTATCCATGAAGGCCATGGAAACAGGAGAAGGACAGCCAAGTCAGTCATCATTAACCCCTCTATCGCTATTGAGGTGACCTCTTTGCCAAGATCGTTTGCAGCAGAGCACTATTGACAGAAGGCCACATGAAAGCATCTGGTACCAGAACAGCAGCTGCTGTGTGCTACACTGGTGCCCTACTCCCCTGGGTCTGAGCAGGAGACTCGCTTGATCTGACCCAGGGAATTGTGAGAGTCCTGCAGACAACGCAATCATGTCACTGAACTGTCGATGTAAGTTGCAGGACAGGCACTGTAGAAATAGCTCAATGGCTTCCTGGTTTGCATGCGAGCATGCAGGGAGATGCAAACAGCCCCTTTCTCAGCACTCTCGGAGATGTGGCAAAACTAAGATATCACAGAAAAGCTGAAAAACTCAGCTTTCCAATGATACCTCTTCTTGCATACAAAGCGTCAGGAGATTGAGATGTGATGTGATCACCTGGAAGGAGTAGTTTCTGTTCTGTAACTTTCGTAATTTTCTCTTAAGTGTCTTTGCAGTTCTGCAATTTTTTGACAACTTAAGAGATTATTTTTGATTGCCGGGGTCCACGCACATGGGCGGGACTATTCACTAGATTATGACTATAACAGAGATACCCCTACTACAGAACTTCCACTAGAAACCAAGGATTTTGCCTCTGATCACATGAGGTCAAATGAAAGCATTACCTTGACCTCACCAATAATAGAATTGTAAACAGTGGAAGCCACACCTTCCTTCCAGAAATTTGAAGAATGCATCAGATTCTTTTAAATATGCGTTCATAAAGGATGCCTGCTGCTGCAGCATTGGAGCCAATTCTGGAGCCCAGTTCAGAAATGGAGCAGATGCATAATTCAGTGATTGAACACTGCATCGGATGTTGAGGGTGGAAAGGACTCTGACTGTAATTTTTCGGTCAGAGATGAATCAGGTTCTTCTGATGAAGGCAATAGATCTGTTGTTGCTGAGCCATGGTCTTTGACTGCTGAGCAGTATCACAGGTAACAGAATCTCAAGATTACCCACAATCTCTTAGACCTGTGCCTGCTGCAGCAAGGGCAGAGGAGGAGCTGATGTGGGTTGCTCCGAATGGAGTCCAACCAGCTCTCCTTTTTACTGAATTTGCTGGTTGTTTTGTGAACACAGACAATTTTACTTCAGTCTTTTCATAGAAGGTGAATTTTTCTACAAGATGGTTATCCAAACGAACCTCTATACCAAACAATATTTGACGTGTCACCAGGGAGGGCCTGAGCCCCAATACAGAGTGCTCTGGTGGACTCCAATCTGTGTAGAGGAATTGAGGAAGTTTTGAGGTCCTAATCTCCGGATGAACATTATTTACAAGCCAACATTTTCCTGTTACTGCTCTTGTGACCCAGTGTGATGCACTCCATTCTTCTCTGCTGCCATAAGTAGACATCGTTTTTTGCTTCTGCAGTGCATGCTGCATTTTATTTATATCACTCAGAAACTTCCCAGAGATCATCCAGGCTCTGATTGGCTATTCAGAGTTCATTCTGTGCTGGACCATTTTGCCAGGCAGTTCACAGAAATGTAGAGACTGTTAAGCAGTATATCAAAATCAGGAGAGCATAATATGGTATCAAACTGTACCTTCTTTATCACAGCTCTATTAGCTACACTTAGAGCCTACAAATAAACACAGGTGAGGACTGTGGCACAAAATCAGTCAAGCTTAACTTAGAGGAAATATATAAAGTTTTTATACAATACTTCAAACAGTAATAATTTGAAAACAACACACAATACAAATCCCACATCAATTTAAGGAAGTAGAGCAAAATATAATAAATTATCTGAGACCAAAATGACAAACATCTAATTAGTAGATCCAGAGATACGCAATTTTAAAGATTTTAAAGAAGAATAGTGCATTGAAGCACAAAGTGACAACTGTGGTTATCTGGCCACGCCGGACAGGGACAAAGTCACAAGTTCAGACTGACCATGATGGAGCGCGGGCTGGGTACAGTACCTTAAACCTGGGTTTCAGAGCATAGTGAGGACAAGTGCAGAGAGTGCATTGTGCAGTAGTGGCTCCACTTCCAAAGGAGAAGTGTGGCTCAATGGTTAGAGCGGCAGACCCTGATGCAGAGGTCTAGCCCGGGACCAGGGTTCAATTCCCCGCCTCGGCGGGTCTTGGGCTCAAAATTCCACGGACCTGATAATTCTCGCCTCGGTGCCTATTCCAATCATGGAGTCCCACTCTGCAACTCTGGGCAATAGCTTGCTTAATCTACACAACGGCCCCCACAACGCTAAGGATGCCTGGCCTCCACCTTGGGGGTGCCCAGGAGTGGACACCTCACAGGGAAAGCCAGGATGGGTTCCACAGCGGTATTCGTAAAAGCGCCTTAAGACCCTTGCGGGTGAGTAGTGCGCTATACAAGTATCAATTTCAATTTACAATTTACAAAGCATTAAAGGTTGTAATGCAAGGTCCTGCGTCAGGCTGCTTTGTGCAGAGGCAGTTCCGATCGGGGGGCTGCGATGCAACATCCTGCATCAAGATGCTTCGCTCAGCAGCGGTTCTGAAGAGCTGCTGGGCTGCAATGCAAGGTCTGCCATCTAGATGTGTTGTGCAGCTGCGGTTCTGAGGAGCTGTGGGGCGATACGTCGCACTGTGTTGCTTCTATGGGGACCACAGCTGGGCTGGCAAAGCACCTTCCGGCCCACCTCCAAGCGCACAGAACTGGGGTGGCACCACTTGGGGGGCAAGAGTCACAGCAGGTCTAGGTGCAGGGATCAAGGTGGTTGGATCCTTTTCTGTCCCTGAGGCTCTGATCAAGATGCCAGCCAACTAGTCCTTGGAGTCACTCCGGAGGTTCTGGGTTCAAGATGCAGGTCCCATCCTTCTCACTCAGAAAGTAGGGAAGCAGAGTACCAATCCTTCTGGTAGAGCAGTACACCAGTCCTTCCGAGTCTTTAACAGGTCCAGAGGGTTACTGAAGAGTTTAATCTGAGGGTCCACTATTTATATCTGGTGTCTTTGAAGTAGAAGGTACAGGAGGGTTCCACCCTCAGAGGTGTTTGGAATTTCCTTCCACCCTGCCCGGGCCCCTGCTTGTCTGGGGTCACAAAAGACTATTGTCAAACCCTTTTAAGAGTGAACTCTGGTAGAGGCTTTGTGATGTGCAAGTGTGGTAGCTGACAGTTATGCCTCCCTATCAAGTCAGAGATGGCCCATCCTACAAACACCTATTCCCCCTTTGTCTCACTGTCTGGGAGAAATATACGAAGACCAACTACACCCAATCATGTGACCCAAGATACAGGCTGCAGGCACCAAATGGTTAGGACAAGAAAATGGCAACTTTCTAAAAGTGCCATTTTCAAAATTGTGACTTAAAATCCAACTTTTCCATTAAATGACAATTCTTTAGACACAAGATAGCCACTTCTGCTCCCAACTGAAAGTTACCACTTATTAAATGTAATAAGGGAACCCAATCTTATCCTGTGGGAGAGGAAGGCCTTGCAGTAGCGAAAAACTATTTAATAGTTCTTTCATTACCAGGACATGTAAAACTTGGAAGTACCTGTCAAACTTTTCTAATACCCCCTCCCCCCTATATGCGCTGTATAGGGCCTACCCTAGGGGTATATGTTTTAAAAAGGAAGGTTTAGGCCTGGCAAAGGGTTTATTTTGCCAGGTCAAAAAGGCAGTTTAAAACTGAACACAGAAGCTGCAATGGCAGACCTGAGACATGATTAAAAGGCTTCCTAAGTGGGTGGCACAATCAGTGCTGCAGGCCCACTAGTAGCATTTAATAAATAATAAATAAATAAATAATAGCATTTAATTTATAGTCCCAGGATACAGTAGCGGCCTGTGGAGGGAGTGCTGCGGGGCTGCGGGGTGGGGCGGGGGAGGAGCAGGATGGGGAGTAGTAAACTACGGAATGCAGCCGCACAGAGGTAAGTCAACAAATAAATAAATAAAACGAATTTCATTGCGCGTGCTGCATTGCCAAATACGCGCGCAACAACATTTCTTTAATTTATTTATTTGTTTACTTACCACCGTTCAGCTGTATTCCATAGTTTACTACCCACCACGCTGCTCCAATGTGTTTGGGATCTTGTTAGTTCCTTATTGAGCAAAGGGAACTCCTTTAACCTAGACTATTTCTACTCTGGAATGCCACTATTCAGGGTGTTGTTTTCTACGGCCACATCTGCTTGTGATACAATTAGGAGTGACAGAATAGGATTTCCAATGGATCTGGTTAACAGGAAGCTTGCAAAAATGCAGGGGACTATTTTACCTTGTGATGGACTGCTATCCCTTTGATTTGTCTAGGTTTGGTAGGTTTCCTTGGCAGCCAGTTCCAGGCCCAAAATGAGCCTTTAACCACACGGCAAACAAATGATCAGTTTTGAGTGGAAAAATTGTAATCTGACGATGTTGCATTTTTGGGCCTTTCTTATCACGGCCGTTGGACCCACCCACACAAGTGAGGTATTGTTTTTATCGAGAGACATGTGGGAACACTAGGCCATGGGAAATATATAGATCACCACAGATTCTGGGACTTTCTCTCACAGAAATGTGAGGATAATGTGTGTTTTAACCAATGTTTGCAGATTGACAGGGCTTCTGGGAAAGAAAATGTCAGGAGATCCCTGAAAGTCACTCCACACTGGACTACCCTGGGAGTTTAGTTTTCAGAAATTTCTGGGTTTGATTGGTTTCCCTTGTTGGTGGCCAATCCTAGGCCCAAAATTCACAGCTACCCAAGTTTCTAAATAAAAGTGTTAATTTTGAGTGGAAAATCTGATCTGTCCATTGGTTTTTGCGCTTTTCCTGATGCAGGCGCTGGGCCCACCGCCCACCGACACAAGTGGGGTATCATTTTTATCTGGGCAAGTGTGGGTGGCACAAAAATGTTGGATCCCTGTAGAATCTGGAACTTTCACTCACAGAAATATTAGGACAATATATGCGTGTTTAACCAAATTTCGAGGTTTACAAGTGCTTCTGGGTAAAACACATCTGGGATTCACACAGGTCACACCATCTTGAACTCCCCCGGGTATCCAGTTTTCAGAAACATCTGGATCTGGTAGGGTCCAAGACTTAATTGCATATGGCTGGGTCCAAACCGAGGTGGCGTGGTGTGTAAAATAAAGATGGACTGGGATGCAGCCTGAGTAACTAGCAGTGGCTGAGATTAATTCAAGCATTCCATCTATCACTTTGTTATATTCTTTAGTGAGTACATGTGGGAGCAGGTCCAGCCTTTCAGAGCTCCTTCCAGGTCACAGACAGCAGGTCCAGTCCTGATCTCAGGTCAAGAAAGTTTTCTGAAGTGGATGCTTGGTGGTGTCACATTTATGCCTGGCACCAGCTAGTGGATGGAGTGACTCATGGGCGCTCACTAACCAATGGGGTAAATCTTCCAGGGGTCAACCCAACCCACTTTCAGAAGATCCTATTTCCCTTGCTGCAAACAGGCCCACGCCGCCATGTGCCAGAGAATTTTCATGATGGAGAGAGTATTCAGCCACACTAAACTTGGCCTGCGAGGGCTGATGGTGTGTGTAGGGGAGAGTGTACTATGGTAATCCTAGCGTCCTCCCACAGCTAACACTAATATCTTGTTTGAGGAAGGCACTGTACCCACAACAACCCCAGAGACAGAAGTCTGGTAGGGCAACAGCAGGGTCTTCCAGCAACCACAGTAAATACACAAGAATGATCTTTGTATCGTGTTCTCTCCCTTTCAAGTGTGCCCCAAGTGTTACATGTGGTTCAACAGACCTGTCAAGTAGGATTCGACACTATGGTGTCAAAAGAAGGCTCCAAGCCCCCACTCTGAATCTTCTGTGGAGTTTGGCGGAGTCATCTACGCCCATTGAGGTCAGCCTATTGTTTTTTCCTGGGAGGCATTTCACACTTATTCAAGGCTGAGCACAGGCTGGAGAAGGCTTATGCTAATTAACCTTCTCACAGTACAGTTAGGCAAAGGGTAACTTTCTGAAAGTTACTTTTCCGAATATTTATTAAAAAGCAACTTTACCATTGTATTGCATTATGAATAACTATTAAAAATAGTGGTTGAGTTACTTATCTCGCTGTTCTCTTTACCAAGATACAGTATATGTACTCTGGGTTTCTAAATATGACAGCTAGGCCTGTAACAGAGAAAATTGCTTTTTGGGCCTTGTCATTATAGGGACATAGTAATATTAAATTCCTACATGCCCCACTTTTAAATACCACGCACCCTATCATGAGTGCTGCAAGGGTTACACAGGGGTGACTTACTAACATTTAAAATGGAGGTTTGCAACTGTCAAAAGGGTTATTTTACCAAGTCGTATTGCAGCAGTCAGGCTACACAAGGTAAACCTGAAGTCATGTTTTCTTCTGTCACACTAATGGATGGAACAATAAGTGCTGCAGGCCACAGGTGACAGCTAAGTTATCTTTTCATGCCTGAGTGGGCGGCTGCAGAAGGGTGCCGGCTTTGGAACGTACGCACCAATGAACTCGCAGAAAGGGACCTAGAGTGCTGCGGTAACATGCTGGATACGTTGGGTAATGTATGGGTTTGGCTATTACAGACGGAGGAAGCACGATCTCTGTGATCCCTGACTCTGAGGCTAGGCTGATTGAGCAGCTGCCACTTTGACCTGTGCAATCACCTGCCCCCTCCACTACTAGTGGGATCAACTCTGAAACATAACTGGCCTAGATTAATGTCAAACGTGTGAATAGACGGATGTGTGGAGCTTGGATGTATCTCCCCCATTTATCTGTTCTCACCTGGGAATTCCTGCTGCTGTACCTACCACATCTATAGTGTGTAATCACTTGAAGATGCTATGCTGCACTGTTGATTTCTGTATTGACTTCAAAATTGAACAAACACATTTTTTTTAAAGTTATGTTTTCATACCATGGGTGTATTTTTACACCATATACTATGGCCTTATAGAAAAGCTAAATACGCCAATCCGGGATTAGCCAATCTCTCCATGTTTTCGGTGTCAGAGCACATATCCCAAGCACTGGAGAGCAGTGCCACAGTGTGCAGAACCTGAATCCAGCAATCAAATAAGATCCGGCAAAACAAGCAAAAAAATTACCGTTTTTCGCAGTGAAATGGTTAACCATTCAGAGTATTGGCAGCTCTTCTTCTATTTCCACAAACCACAATTTGAAAATAAAGGAAGGACTGTTGCTCACATTACCAGATGATGTGCCTGCTGGTGCCCAATCAGGCTAATTGTAGGCCTATAAAATTCTCCGGATTCTTTTCTAACATGGTAATTATACCTGTTTGCTCTAATTATCATTCTGAAATGATTTATACAGCTCTCTAATAGTTTACACCTGATTCCTTTTTAGTGTTTGACTCAATGATTGTGAGAAATCTGTGTCTTGCAGCTGCAAAGCAGATCCAAAGCACACGGTAATATGTATTATATTTCACAAAACATGTTAAGGTGCATTATGGCCAAACAGCTTTATTTTGGTGTTCTCTGCCAAGAAGACATTGTTTTCAGAAGTCGTTTGAACAGGGACATCTTAAGGATTTTGGGGGCCCATGGCCAAACTTATTTTGGGGGCCCCTGTTGGGAATGGTTTAGAATTCATGATTCAATTTCAGCATTTGAAGAGTATTCGGATGCTCCAGCTGCAGTACGTGTTTGTTACATAGTGTCCTCAAGTGAAGACATATTTTATACAAGACACCAAAAAAAGGCATTAGGCCCATATCACAGAATGAGGGGCATGGTTTGCTGATCAAATTAAGCTGGACTCCTGAAACAAGATAACTGTTCAACTACATACATTAGCTGGGGGGCTCCTAATCAATGACGCCAAGATGGAAGATTCCCTGTTCTGTGCACATGACAAAAACAGAGAAAAGTCCTGAGTGTTAGTAGTCTATGCCCTATTTCATGCCTCTTACAGGATCATCGTGCTACGCAAAGAAATGATGGGTGGAATGATGAAAAATTCATACTTTCACCCCAATCAAGAGATCTGGGGTAAACCCATTGTTCTTTGGCTCACCATGCCACCCCAGTTTAGACCCAGCCATATGCAAATCAGTCTTGACCCTGTGCCGCATGGGAACAGCCCAGACCGAACAGCTAGGCAGGTCCTCCCTGGACCGGAAACAAACATCCTGGGACCGGTTTCTGGGTATTACCCTTCATCAGCCAGGCTAGCTTGAATCCAGTGGCACAGTGAGCAAGGGACCCACGTCTGGGTATACCCATCCCAAAGTGCTACGCAAACAAATGATGGACGGAATGCTGAATAAATCATACATTCACCCCAGTCAAGAGATCTGGGTTAAACCCATTGTTGTTTTGCTCACCATGCCAACCCAGTTTAGACCCAGCCATATGCATTCACCCCCAGTCAAGAGATCTGGGTTAAATCCATCGTTCTTTTGCTCACCATGCCATCCCAGTTTAGACCCAGGCATATGCAAATCAGTCTTGACCCTGTGCCTCATGGGAACAGTCCAGACCGAACAGCTATGCCAGGTCCTCCCTGGACCGGAAACAAGCATCCTGGGACCAGTTTCTGGGTATTACCCTTCATCAGCCAGGCTAGCTTGAATCCAGTGGCAAAGTGAGCAAGGGACCCATGTCTGGGTATACCCATCCCACAGTGCTACGCAAACAAATGATGGACGGAATGCTGAATAAATCATACATTCACCCCAGTCAAGAGATCTGGGATAAACCCATCGTTCTTTTGCTCACCATACCACCCCAGTTTAGACCCAGCCATATGCATTTACCCCCAGTAAAGAGATCTGGGTTAAACCCATCGTTCTTTTGCTCACCATGCCACCCCAGTTTAGACCCAGCTATATGCAAATCAGTCTTGACCTTGTGCCTCATGGGAACAGGCCAGACCGAATTGCCAAGCCAGGTCCTCCCTAGACCAGAAACAAGCATCCTGGGATCAGTTTCTGGGTATTACCCTTCATCCGCTAAGCTAGCTTGAATCCAGTGGCACAGTGAGCAAGGGACCGACGTCTGGGCATACCCATTCCACTTAGGGTGTGTTAGAAGGGGCGATCCCAGGGGGGTACAGAATATGTACCTGACCACCCCATAACCCACCTCTCCTAGGAACACTGCCGAGCACTGGCGGGAGACCCTCAGGGAGAGAGTCTCGAATCTAGGATCGCACGCGCTGAGCTAGCCCCACTCAACAAAGGGACACCACACTGTAGGTTTTCAGGAGAACGTATTCTTTATATTTCAAGTAAAAGGATCTTTATGATCCGCAAGATTCTTATGTACAAGTAGAGCAAGGGCTCAATGAGTCTCGGTAGGGGTTTGGGTAGCGGGACAGTCTTAATGTTCAAAATAGATGCAGGGACGTATCCGGCGCACAGCTCTCAATCCTCGAGCTGGGGGATACGAGTAGATCTTGGGTCCAGCCGGACCAGGATAGTCTCTGAGCCGCGACTACGTCCGCAGGGCTCGAGCAAGGATGTGGCAGTTCTTACGGTCTTAGGGGAGCCGTGATCGAATCAGCAGGGCTCAGGTGTTCTCAAAGTTGCGAGGGAGCCACGACCACATCTGCAGGGCTCAGATGGTTCCGGGCAGAAGTCCTTCTCTGTCGGATAGGAGCCGCGACGATGTCAGCAGGGCTCAGATGGCTTCGCGCAAAAGTCCTTCTCTGCCGGGTAGGAGCCGCGACGATGTTAGCAGGGCTCAGATGGTTTCGGGCAGAAGTCCTTCTCTGCCAGGTAGGAGCCGCGACGATGTCAGCAGGGCTCAGATGGTTTCGGGCAGAAGTCCTTCTCGGCCGGGTAGGAGCCGCGACGATGTCAGCAGGGCTCTCGTAGTTCCAGGATTCAACTAACTTGATCGTCCCAGAGCATCCCTTGATATAGGACTGTTTCTCTTTGATGTCCGGAGTCCTCGCAGGCAGAGGTCTTAGCACCTGGGAGCCACTTGTTGGGGGTTCCTCCCACGCGGCCCCTTTCATCCTTTCAAGTTGGGTCTGGAAGGATCCCAGACACGCAGCAGGCTTGGAGCCAGCCCTCAGGGAGGCCGGATGGGCGATCGAAACCCATCTCTCGAGGGGAGGTGGGAGGTGTGATAGAACTGCTCCTCCCTCTCTCGCTCATGGGCACACTAGCCCCCCGCCGGGTATGGCGCGTCTAGGGCCAAGGTCGTGCTGGGGCCGGGGCGGCCATCTTAGGTGCAGGGGAATGGGCACCGGAGGCCTTTTGGGGCCTAGAGGGTTTGGGTGCGTCCGGTACCGGGAAGATGGAGGGGGAGAACGGGGAAGTCCAGTGTCGTGTGTGTGGATCATGGAGGGAATGGTCGGGTAAGCCGTGATAATCAGGGGTCTGGTGTGGTGCACGGGTCAGGGAGGACCACGCCACGAGGCCGGGTCTAACACGCGTCCCCCCCAGCTGAAAGTCGGGGAGAACTACCCATCCTCTTGGGGGTTCCCTTCGCTGAGGCGGAAGAATCTGGAGAGGCCGTCAGCGTTGACGTGGTCAGTACCAGGGCGATGCTCTACTGTGAAGTCCATCCCCTGGAGGGAGATCGACCATCGCAGCAGTTTGGGGTTCTTTCCTCTCATCTGCATGAGCCACCGTAAGGGTCGATGATCTGTTTGCACTCGGAAGTGGGTTCCGAACAGGTAGGGTCGTAGTTTCTTGAGGGCCCAGACTACGGCGAACGCTTCTCGTTCGATGGTGCTCCATCTCTGTTCTCGGGGCAGTAACCTTCTGCTGAGGAAGGCTACGGGCTGATCTATGCCTTTCTCATTGAGCTGTGACAGTACGGCCCCAATGTCATGCTCGGAAGCGTCGGTTTGGACGATAAACTCCTTTGAGTAGTCGGGGGCTTGGAGCACGGGGGCAGTACACATGGCGGTCTTTAAGGTGTCGAACGCCTCTTGGCAGGAGGGGGTCCATTGCACTCTCTTGGGCTGTTTCTTGGAGGTTAGTTCTGTGAGGGGACCCACTAGGCTGCCATAACTTTTTATGAACCTCCGGTAGTACCCGGTGAGGCCCAGGAAGGCTCGGACCTCGGTTTGTGTGGTGGGTGGTTCCCAGGCCAAGATGGCATCGATCTTAGGCTGGAGAGGGGCGACTTGCCCGCTTCCAACCTGGTGCCCTGGGTAGACCACTGACCCCTGTCCAATATGGCACTTGCTAGCCTTCACTGTCAGGCCTGCCTGCCGCAGGGCCAGCAACACCCTCCGGAGGTGATGGAGGTGCTCGCTCCATTGTGAACTGAACACCGCGATATCGTCCAGATATGCGGCGCTGAACTCTTATAGCCCGGCCAGGACTCCATTTACTAGTCTTTGAAAGGTGGCCGGGGCATTTTTCATCCCGAACGGCATCACTCGGAAGCGATAGTGCCCGTCCGGGGTGGAGAAGGCGGACCGCTCCTTGGCTCCCTCTGTGAGCACAATTTGCCAGTAGCCGCAGGTCAGGTCGAAGGTACTTGGGTAGTGAGCAGACCCTAGGCGGTCAATGAGCTCATCTGCGCGGGGAATGGGGTGGGCGTCGGCTCGGGTGACTGCGTTGAGCCCCTGGTAGTCCACACAGAACCTTAGTTCGGGGGCGACACCAGGGGCAGCGGCTTTAGGGACCAGTACCACCGGGCTGGCCCAGGGACTGTCGGAAGGTTCGACCACCCCCAGGGTGAGCATTTTTGAGACTTCGGCCTGGATGAAGGTCCGGACTCGGTCGGGTACGCGGTAGGCTCTGTGTCGCACCGGCGGGCTGTCTCCGGTGCCCACGACGTGGACACACCAGTCGGTGACCTTGGGGACCAGAGAAAATAAGTCTGAGAACTGCCCCAAGAGCTGGCGACAGTCTTCACGTTGCTGGGGAGTGAGGGAGGGAGAGAGGCTCACTCCCTCTACGGAGCCGTCTTTCTCCTTGGCACACAGGAGGTCAGGGAGAGGCTCCGTTTCCTCTTCCGCCCCATCGTCTGTGGCCAGGAGCAAACTCAACTCCGTCCGCACGAAGTGAGGCTTGAGGCGGTTCACGTGGAGGACCCGGAGGGGGTTCCGAGGGGACTGGACGTCCACCAAGTATGTCACTTGGCTCTTTCGCTCCACGACTTTGAAAGGCCCGGTCCATTTATCCTGGAGGGCGCAGGGTTTCACCGGGGACATCACCCAGACCTGCTGGCCCGGTTAAAACTCGACCAGAGTGGCATTCTGGTCGTACCAGCGCTTCATTTTCTCCTGGCTCGCCTCGAGGTTGGCCTCGGCCAGCGCTCGGAACTTCCGAGTCTGATTTCGGAGGGTTAGGATGTATCTAAACACATCCTGGGGTGGTTCTCGGGGTACCGTCTCCCACCCTTCCTTGACCAAGCTGAGGGGCCCCCGGACGGGATGTCCGTAGAGCAATTCAAACGGGCTGAACCCCAGGGATTTTTGTGGGATGTCCCGGTAGGCGAACAGGAGGCAGGGGAGGAGGACGTCCCACTTACGCCGGAGGGGCTCTTCTAGACCCATGATCATCCCCTTCAGAGTCCGGTTAAACCGCTCTACTAGGCCATTTCCTTGGGGATGGTATGGGGTGGTGAATTTGTAGGACACTCCGCATTGTTGCCACAGGGACATCATATATTTGGAGATGAAATTCGTGCCGCGGTCGCCCACGACCTCTCGGGGGAAACCTACTCGTGAAAAGATCCCCATCACTGCCCGGCACACCACGTTACTGTGCGGAGGGGAATGTCTATGGGGTATCGTGTGGCATGGTCCACCAGGACTAAGATGAATTGGTGACCTTGAGAGGTTCTGGGGTCTAGGGGCCCCACAATGTCGATCCCGACCCGCTCGAAGGGGGTACTGACGACGGGGAAGGGTTGGATGGGAGCCTTGCGCGTTCCTCCACTTTTCCCACTAGCCTGGCACGTGGGACAGGACTTGCAGTGGGCCTCTAAGTTCGCTCGCATCTTTTGCCAATAAAAGTGCGTAACTAAGCGGTGATAGGTCTTGTCCTGGCCCAAGTGTCCCGCCAGGGGTACGTCGTGGGCCAGGCCCAGGAGGAAGTCTCGGAAGTGTAGGGGTACCACCAGCACTGGCTGACCCTAGCTCGGCAGACTTCTGCTCGCTGTACAGGAGGTCATTCTCCCAATACACTAAATGGGTTCCGGACTGGTCGCCCGCAGCTTGGGCTTCGGCCTGTTGCCGGGGTCCGACCAAGGAAGGGCAGGTGGCTTGCTCCCAGCAGAACTCTTCTCGGGAGGGGCCCCCCTCGTGACGCCATTGTGCCAACTCGGGCAGATCACCTAGCTCAGTGATCTGTGCGGGATCGGGATACAAGATTTCGTCGTTGGCGACGGGTTCTCCTCTTGGGGAGAGGTCGTCGGGCTCGGCTCGGTCGTCCCTGTCTTCGCCTACGGGGGTGTGGCTGGGAGGTTCGGCTTCGACTTCCCCGAGGGGGGCAGTCGGGCAGACATGGATCGCGTGGTGGCAAACACCCATACGGGGAGGCCTATCACGCTCAGGTGGGTTTTTCGCTCAACTTGTCCCGACGGGGAACTTTCTAGGTCGTTACCCAGGAGACAGTCCACAGGTTGTGAGGTTCGGACAGCTACACGTAACTTGCCTGTCACTCCTTCCCACTCGAACGGTAACAAGGCCATTTTGCACAAGCTCTCTGTATTGTCGGCGGATACTACAGGGCAAAAGACATTCAGGATGATTTGGTCCTCTTTGATTAGGTGACTGAGGACGCCTGTGATGCTCGCCCCGGTGTCACGAAGGGCCTCTACTTGGTGGCCATTAACCGTCACTAGCTGCCGGTACTTTTCGGTGTTAGCGGGTAGGGGGGCCCCGGGAACCATTTCTCGGTCTCCTAGGGAGACTAGGATCATGGCAGCAGGTTCCCACCCTTCGGTGTCCTCCATCTCCTCCCCTAGGGCTACGTTGGCCATCTGTCGGGCAGGGGGAGCTGTCGTGGTGGGTCGCGGGGCCATGGGACACTGGGGGTCACTGGCGTAATGCCCGGGCTGTTGGCAACGGAAACATGTGATGGTGACTCGGTGCCCGTGTCTACCTGGGGGACCGGAACTGGCTGGCGGGGGTGCTGGAAAGTTCGGGGGTTGGCTTCTGGGGGGACTACGCTGGGGACCTGACGGGGATTCCCTCTGTCTTCCTTGGTTTCCCCCCCTCTCTGGTGGGGAGGTCCCTGACTGTTTCGGGGGTAGTCTCCTACGGGGCCCCGGGGGACCCAGGTGTTCACCCAGCGGTCTGCTTCGACGGCCAGCTTCCTCGGATCTGCAAGCTTGCTGTCAAGCAGATGCTGGCGTAGTTCCACAAAACAGTTCGAGGACAAATGTTCCCATGCAATGAGGTCGGTTAGTTCTTCAAAGGAGGTAACCTTGCTGCCCTTGATCCAGCCTTCTAATGCTCGACTGTAAAAGTTCACGTACCCCACCCACGTGGTGCCAGGGAGCTTCTTGCAGTCTCGGAACCGCTGGCGATACATTTCGGGGGTGAGCTCGTATCTCGTTAGGAGGGCCTCTTTCATATGGCTGTAGGAGGTCTGCACTGAGGAGGGCAGGTCGAGCAGGGTGTCTCTCCCCTCACTCAGGAATCGACCCCACAACCCAGCCCCCCAATCCTTCTCTGGGACTCGGTGGGAGGTCATGGCGACTTCGTAGGCCTTGAACCATTGCTGGATATCATCGGTTTTATAGTATTCTTTCACCACATCCTTGGGGATGTGGACTTTTGGCTCTACCGGGGGAACGGTCTCTCTGTTCCCCGGGGGTCGGCTTTCTTCGCCTCTTGCCTTCAGTTCGATCTCCTTCAAGCCGCACTCATGCTCTAGCTGAAGTCTCTTGCCTTCATGTTCTCGTTGGAGTTTCTTCTCCTCCAACTCCCCTTGCACTCATAGCTGTTCTACCGCTAGTTTCTTTTCCGCTAATTTTAGTTCGCCCTCTATTTTTAATTTGGTTATTTCAAGTTCGTGATTGCGGCTTCTCTCTCTGTCCGTTAGGTCTTCCGGGGAGGGGCCCCCATCTTGTAGGGCTTTTTGCATATCCTCTTTCGTGTTTAGGCCTGTGGTAGCGATTTTCCGTTCTCTGCAAAACTCCTTCAATTCTTTGTGTGTGTACTCTTCCAGCTGTTCCGCACGGAACGTGGTCGTCGCATCGGTTTCGGTTTCCTTCTTCCCTCTTTGTTCGGTAGTGCGTCAGCCGCTCTCTGTACGATCTCTAGATTGTGGGCTCGGATCCCGTCGCTTGCCACCAATGTTAGAAGGGGCGATCCCAGGGGGTACAGAATATGTACCTGACCACCCCGTGACCCACCTCTCCTAGGAACACTGCCGAGCACTGGCGGGAGACCCTCAGGGAGAGAGTCTTGAATCTAGGATCGCACGCACTGAGCTAGCCCCACTCGACAAAGGGACACCACACTGTAGGTTTTAAGGAGAACGTATTCTTTATATTTCAAGTAAAAGGATCTTTATGATCCGCAAGATTCTTATGTACAAGTAGAGCAAGGGCTCAATGAGTCTCAGTAGGGGTTTGGGTAGCGGGACAGTCTTAATGTTCAAAATAGATGCAGGGACGTATCCGGCGCACAGCTCTCAATCCTCGAGCTGGGGGATACGAGTAGATCTTGGGTCCAGCCGGACCAGGATAGTCTCTGAGCTGTGACTACGTCCGCAGGGCTCGAGCAAGGATGTAGCAGTTCTTACGGTCTTAGGAGAGCCGCGATGGAATCAGCAGGGCTCAGGTGTTCTCAAAGTTGCGAGGGAGCCGCGGCCACGTCTGCAGGGCTCAGATGGTTTCGGGCAGAAGTCCTTCTCTGCCGGGTAGGAACCGCGACGATGTCAGCAGGGCTCAGATGGTTTCGGGCAGAAGTCCTTCTCTGCCAGGTAGGAGCCACGACGACGTCAGCAGGGCTCTCGTAGTTCCAGGATTCAACTAACTTGATCGTCCCAGAGCATCCCTTGATATAGGACTATTTCTCTTTGATGTCCGGAGTCCTCGCAGGCAGAGGTATTAGCACCTGGGAGCCGCTTGTTGGGGGTTCCTCCCACGCGACCCCTTTCATCCTTTCAAGTTGGGTCTGGAAGGATCCCTGACACGCAGCAGGCTTGGAGCCAGCCCTCAGGGAGGCCGGATGGACGATCGAAACCCATCTCTCGAGGGGAGGTGGGAGGTGTGATCGAACTGCTCCTCCCTCTCTCGCTCACGGACGCGCTACCCCCCAGCCGGTATGGTGTGTCTAGGGCCGAGGTCGTGCTGGGGCCGGGGGCGGCCATCTTAGGTGCAGGGGAATGGGCACCGGAGGCCTTTTGGGGCCTAAAGGGTTTGGGTGCATCCGGTACCGGGAAGATGGAGGGGGAGAACAGGGAAGTCCAGTGTTGTGTGTGTGGATCATGTAGGGAATGGTCGGGTAAGCCGTGATAATCAGGGGTCTGGTGTGGTGCACGGGTCAGGGAGGACCACGCCACGAGGCCGGGTCTAACAGGGTGAAAAGTGCTACACAAACAAATGATGGACGGAATGCTGAATAAATCATACATTCACCCCCATTCAAGAGATCTGGGTTAAATCCATTGTTATTTTGCTCACCATGCCACCCCAGTTTAGACCGAGCCATATGCAAATCAGTCTTTACTCTGTGCCTCATGGGAACAGTCCAGACCGAACTGCCAAGCCAGGTCCTCCCTGGACCAGAACAAGCAACCTGGGACCAGTTTCCGGGTATTAACCTTCATCATTGTTCTTTTGCTCACCATGCCACCCCAGTTTAGACCCAGCTAGTCTAACAGGATCATGGCACAAAAAGAAATATGTGAGGATGTTCTGCACTCAAGCAAATTGACATTTTGTATCTCCTGTGCCACAGAAAAAAAATTCTGCATTTGCATCTTCCATTTGTAGTATAAAACCCCTCCTTGCCCACTACCTGCAGTTGGTGGCTACCTTACCTTACTTTATAGTAGCACCTGCACTAGATCGAAGGCCATATTCATTTCCTTCCAGTTAAGGAGATAAAAATAATCAGCTACCTCAATGCCATATATTCTGGGCATGCAAGTAGGGAGAACTAATACTCATAACAGAAAAAGTACCTGGGGGTCAGAACATAGCTGTAACTCGACTGTGAGCCCGTACACCAACACCCGACATGTGCCAGTATAGTAGGAACGAACAATGCCGTGTAGCTAGGTGAAAGAAAGCCCAAGAGCAGAGGGAATTAGTCCCATCAGAGGCCACACTGTACTGTCCTCTCTTGCATCATTTGAGTATCCCTTTGCTCATGGAGCAGAAACAACGGTCTCATGATATTATTATGACCGTATAGAAATGTGCACAGAATGTGATCATAGAGGGAGAGTGTTTTTTAAAGAAATTGGTGTGCCTACTGAAAAGCAGTGTGAAAAAAGAGTGAAATATAAAATTGGATAGGCTGAGTAGATCTCGATAGTTTAATATTATCCCTCAGTCTCCCAAGTCTAAAACCAGACGTGAAAGCACAGATTTAACAGAATATCCGTGACAAGTAGTGGTCAACATGTTTCAGCATCAATGAAGTATTTTCAATGCATTCGTCAGGACCAGGTTACAATTAACTACTGCTTTCATAAATAAAAATAGAAAAATATCACCTGCGACGTTCAGGTTGTTCAACCACACACCATTAGTTGTGGCTGTAGCGCCTCACCCCACCTGGCTGCAGCTCAGGTTAGGAGGAGCACCGCTCTGTCCGTCGGTGTCTCCCGGCAGTCATCCGAACTGTCTGGGGGGGAACTAATACACCACTTAGTGAACACTAGTTAGAACATGGACAACACCAAATTAGATCAGACTCTTTATGAGACAAATCCGTTCAGAAAAGGTAGTACCACAGAAGCCCTCACGGCAAGTATCTGACTTTTAGAAGCCCACAGAAAACGTGTTCATTTAAAGGAATGAGCATCTGAGCAACTAATAGTGCTCTCTTTGGGTTTCCCATTAAGGGGTTCTGTGTCTGCCATCATTGGCTCCTGTGTAGATTGTGGTAATGCCCAAAATTTAGAGCTATTCAAATCTTTGATTTCCCAATCTGAATGATTCAATGCACTGTAACCTGATTGGTGGCTAGTACATCAACATTCAACTATTCTAATCCCTTCCGAGAAAACGCCATACTTCCCATTCCCACTTTTAAGTGCTGTGTATAATCAACAAATACAGTCCATCGCTATTTTTCGTGGATGGCTATGTCCCGTTGAGCACACTGTGGTCCCCCAGCCCATTTTTCTTGAAAGTGTTCAAGAAACAGGGTTCAGGTAGAAAATGTTTTTCAGAATTCACCCTTTTCTTAGGAACTCTCTGTCACACCAATTAAGATCCACCTCTGAACCGATAAAGTTGTAAAATAATCTATTTAGCTGGGCTGCTTCAATCAGCCTTTAATTAGAATGTATGTGCCAGCGTATCTCCCTTTTCCCCTTAGCACCCTGAAATCATTTTGGGTATACGGACGCTTGCTAAAACCCCTTTACATTAAAATAACAAGATCCAACCCAGAATGGGCAAACCAAAGACTCAAGTGGAGGACGTCTGGGATGAAGTCCTCAAATGACCCTGATGCCTATGCCTACAAAAATACCTTGAGTGAATACATTAATTACATGGAAGGAATAAATTGGCTTGAGAGTCTGCATGGATTGTGAAGTCTTACCCTTTTGGTACCAGTAATGCTAATGGTCCTTTAATATATAGACAGGATCCAGCATTTCAAAATGAGGTTCACAGTCACCAAAGGTACCACAACTGAGGCATCCACTACCTGGAGGGGACTTTTCCAAAGGCAGCTAACCACAGATAGTGAGCGGATCTTACACTAGCTACATGGTTCCAGGCCTCAGGAAGTGGGCGAAGACATTGGTGCACCACGCATGCAGCTGGCTTTCAACAAAACAGTGTTTAAGTGGAACACAATAGTTATTGAGGTAACTGCAAGGTCTTGTACTCTTTTTCTGACGTCTGAAAGTCACATAGTAGCAGCTGTGCACAGGCATGCCCACACACAGAAGTCAGCATACTTGCTCTGGAGCAGGGCTTCTCATTTAGCGGAGATGGCAGTTACCTCCACAAGCATACATAACCACTGTAAGTGAACATGCAGAAGGGCAGCACAGGGCACAAAGTCACAGAACCTATGGTAGATGGTATGGGGGAGTTCCCTTTTCAGATCCACTCAGAGATTTCACCCATCTAGGCAAACAACAAATTGATTCACTTTAAAGATGACAGAAATAGGCTTACTTCACTCTCAACCATACCTTTGTCCTGAATTCCTTTTTTAATCTTCTGATGCAACCGACAATTCACTAGATCAACTGGCCTTTCAAAACGTTCCCAACTTTGTCTGTTAGTCACTTTAACCTTGAGTAGCATAGGGTAATGCCGGTCATTTCCATTTACCCTGGGGTTCGCTAAACGCCTAGGTCTCCAATCAATCAATCACGCTACTCACCCCTGAAGGTCTCAAGGCGCTGAGGGGGAGGGGCGTGCAGATCCGTTCAGCCGAAGAGCCAGGTCGTGAGTGTCTTCGTGAAGGTGTTCAGGTTGGGGGTGAGTCTGATATCTGCTGGTAGCTCGTTCCAGGTTCTGGCTGCGATGTGGGAGAATGATCTTCCGCCTGCTCTGGCTCTGTGGATGCGAGGGGTTTCAGCCAATGCGAGGTTGGCAGACCGGAGGTTTCTTTTGGGTACGTGGAAGTTTATCTGTCATTCAAGTATTTGGGTCTGTTGTTGTGTAGGCATTTGTAGGCGTGGGTGAGGATTTTGAAAGGGATTCTCTTCTCCACAGGGAGCCAGTTGAGTCTTTGCAAGTGTTGACTGATGTGTTCGTTACAGGGGATGTCGAGGACGCGTCTGGCTGCGGTGTTCTGTATGGTCTGAAGTTCGCGGAGAACGGACTTGTTGATGCCGGCGTAGAGCGCATTTCCATAGTCCAGTCTGCTGGTGATGAGCAAGTGGGTGACTGTCTTCCTTGACTTCGGGGGATCCATTTGAAGGTCTTTCGAAGGATGCGGAGGGTGTTGAAGCAGCTGGAGGTGACGGCATTGACTTGTCTGTTCATGGTGAGCGATGCGTCGAGTATGATGCCAAGGTTTTTGGCGTGGTCTGAGGGGGTAGGTGGGCTACCGAGAGTGGTAGGCCACCAGGTGTCGTCCCATGCTGTGGGAGTGGTTCTGAGGACGAGGACTTCTGTCTTCTCGGCATTGAGTTTTAGGCAGCTGTTGGTCATGCAGACTGCGACGTCTTGCATTCCTTTTTGGAAGTTTAGTTTTGCGGTCGTGGGGTCTCTGGAGAGGGAGAGGATGAGCTGGGTGTCGTTGGCGTAGGATACAATGTTGAGGCCGTGTTGTCAGACGATGGCTGCGAGGGGGGCCATGTAGACGTTGAAGAGGGTCGGGCTCAGTGATGACCCCCAGGGTGACTCCGCAGGTGATCTATGTGGCGGCGGAAAGGAAGGGTGGTAGTCTGATCCTTTGGCTTCTTCCGATGAGGAACGATCGGATCTAGTCCAGGGCGGGTTCTTGTATGCCGGCTTCGTGTAGTCTGGCGACTAGAGTGCGGTGAGAGACGGTTTCAAAAGCAGCGGACAGGTCGAGGAGGATGAAGGCTGCTGAGTGGCCTTGGTCCAGGAGGGAGCAGACGTTGTCTGTGGCGGCGAGAAGGGGGGGTTTCGGTGCTGTGGTTGCTCCGGAATCCGGATTGCGATGGGTCGAGGACGGCGTTTTCTTCAATGAACCGTGTCAGTTCCCTGTTGACAGCTTTCTCTGCTACTTTGGCTGCAAAGGGGAGGAGCGAGATGGGTCGGTAGTTCTTGAGTTCTTCTTCGAAGCTATT
Organism: Lissotriton helveticus; assembly: GCF_964261635.1. Classification (NCBI taxonomy): domain Eukaryota; kingdom Metazoa; phylum Chordata; class Amphibia; order Caudata; family Salamandridae; genus Lissotriton; species Lissotriton helveticus. The sequence goes on from NC_136070.1 coordinate 841,465,391, forward strand.
AACTGTAAAGGAAACTTTTTAATCTAGCAAGGGAGCTCGAAGCTGTTAAAACATGGCCCTAAATGACTAATGTTGTCATGCTTTTGTTTGTGTAGTATGACACTAATAGCAATAATATATGTGAGTTAAGTCGCCCTTTGCATTGACTCTATTTGAAAGGTGTGTGCTAATGAGTTGAGTTGTAGCTGGATTGCATCTGTAGCTGATATATTTTTTTAATTTTAAGCAACAGGCAGGTCAGTTTTTAGGAAAGTAATCAAATTAATTTGCTTGAAAAATTAAAGAATAAAGTATGCGCCAGTAGTTAGACAAAAATACTATTTTAAACATTTTAGGTGATTCTTAACTCAATGGAGGAAAGACGGAACTACTTCTGTTTGGAAAACAAACCTCCTTGTGGGGCCCACAACATTGGCCCTCTCAGATGGGGCCCACACCCACCCCCTCTAGCACTGCTCGCAACCTGGGCATAATTTTTGATGAAGACCTGTCCATGAAACAACAGACGGTTAGAGTGGCAGCCACATGTTTTAACATACTCAAGTGGCTTAGGAAAATCAGGTGGATGCTCCCCCCGGACACATTAAAAACCGTGGTCCAAGCTCTAATCACATCTAGGCTGGACTACGGTAACATCCTACACCAGGGAGCTCGCAAGGATGTTATTAAGAAACTACAAACAGTGCAAAATGAAGCTGTGAGACTGATATGCATGTTACCAAAAAGATCCTCTACGTCATCTGGTCTCCGGAATCTCCATTGGCTCCGGATCGAACAACGGGCAAAATTTAAAGCTCTGTGTTTCATGCATAGAATCAAGGCTGATAAGGCTCCTGCCTATCTGAGCTCCTTGGTGAAAAAATACGTCCCCCCCAGAATCCTACGTTCCTCGACTCAACATAAGTTCCAGGTACCTAGGATCAAACAAGTTAGACAGGGTGGCTGCTCTTTCTCCCATTTGGCCCCCTCATTATGGAACTCGCTCCCACTTCAACTCCGCAATAATGAATGCTATCTGCAATTCCGTAAAAACCTGAAGACATGGTTGTTTAACCAATAATCAGATGTCATCTGCTCATTATTTTTGCTCTCTTGTTATTTCTGTTTCAGTTTCTTTTCTAGCGCCGGGAAACCTTAGGGTAGCTGTTGCGCTTTACAAAAATAAATATAATAATAATAATAATTCTTAGTTATGGTGAGAGTGGGGCAACCAATCAGAGTCTTCCATGTCTACCTAGAGTTCGGAAGTTAACAAATTAGATAGACACGAGTGGATGGGCAAGTGTTGAATTAAACCAAGTAGGAGACCTATTTATATCAAAGGTTTAGTATACGTTCCAGGAGTCTAGAGAGGAATTTGAGACCCACTAAGGTCAGTTCTTGGCATACGGAGAACAGGTGGGAGTTTGTGATGTGGGCTGAAAGCAGCTGTCAGAACTTGGCACTGTGGTACGGATGAACCTGAAATATCTGATGTACCAGAGAATCAAACTGATGTCTGGACTGGGAAGCAAGCTAGAGACAATTTTGTATTGGGCCAGAAAATTGACTTATAGGACTTGAGAGGTACTTGGGAACGTGAGTTAAGGACTGAACTGACAGAAGAATGGGTCAATACAAAGGTGTCTGCTGCAAAATTGTTGCGCAACACTAGAGTCAAACTTATCTAATTTAAAATCCTTCATCAGACTTATCTGTTACCAAGACAATTACTTAGGATAAACGCCAATATTTCAGATGAATGTCCATGGTGTAAGTGTCCAGACGCCAAGGTTCTCCATGTTTTGGAGCTGCCCAATCTTACAACCAATCTGGGAGGCAGTGGCAGACACGGTCATGATGCTAACAAACAGGACAGTAAACTGCGCATCAACTGTATGCTTCTTGGTGCTTGTGGCTAGGCCAAAGAAGGCATGATAAAAGTGTAAATTTGCAGACAGGGTCTTACTATTAGAAAACCGTTGCATGGAGATATCTTCGAAATCTGTTGCGGCTCGTAGAAGCATGGCTGATGGAAATGGGAAAATGCAGAATGTACAATACTAATGATGACATTGATAACTCATACAGGAAGACAAGAGATGCTGGAACTAAGACACCCGTTTTTACTAAATTAGAGAGGCTCACGGAATACAGGCCACCCTGAACGACGACTGTACTTAGAGATGGCATGTCCTAGGACATATGTGAAAGGAAATGTATATCTGGCAAGTACTCACTGATGGGAGAAGTGAGTTGTCCTTCTTCCACCTGAAACGAATGGACTATAATGAGATTCCCTCTCAACCTCCCACCCAATCGCTTCACTTAAAGGACTATAGGGTGGAATAGATATCTATATAACACTGTGAACCAACCCAGAGCAATACTTAAAATGAACAGTACGATTAGATTATCCATACCCAGCTGTTGGGTTTCCTTTTCCTTCTAGTGAATGGTTTGTTCTGTTTCAGCTGAACAATGTACAACATGAGACACGGAGAACTGCAGAAGTATGAATTGTCTTCATGTAAAACATAATATCGTGTCTCTTACAACATCCAATAAAATGGTTTGTAGCTGGAAAAAAAGATCCCTCCAAAAAAAACGGTATCAGAACTTCTACCTAGCTGCAGCTCTCACAGAAGACAACAAACTTTTTGAAGGAAGAGAGGAAGGGGGCGGATAGCAGTACTGAACTTCAACAGTAACCTTGCTGTTAGGCCTTACACCACCTGAGGATTGGCCTTATTATTCAAATGAGGGCTAATAACTAAAGTTATTGACCAGCTCTGCGGTCCACAATTCCACTTAATGATATCATTAAACTAGCATTTCAGGCATGGAGATGAAAACCTTACAGTGGTATCAAGCATGTTTAACTGATATAGTACCAAAGCAGGGACTGCGATGAAATAGTTGCATTATGTAACATGAGTGAGCTTGAGTCCTTGGACATGGCCGTTAGATTGGGCAATGACCCCACACTCCTTCATGATGCTACATAGACACGATCCTAGACGCATGATGCCTTGGCACCCACGCAATTATGTGCTGACTAGGAACAGCGACCCACTTCTATACTGCGCATGACCCTCGACATGACCTCACTCGAAAGGCACATACCACATTAGATACATGTTTCTTTATGTACCTGATATCTCCTTTTCTTTTGTATTTCTTTTAAAGTTTTCTAGTTATGGTTCAAGAGTTGAAAAACGAAGATATCATGCAACCAGCAAAATTGTTCACTTCCTATCTCCTGTGCCTTATTGCCTATTATTATTTTATGATTGTGTTACACACAAGTGGTACGAAATGGGGCTACTAGACATGTTCACATCTGACCAATCATTGTAGGAAGAAGACCATATGGTAGATATGTCCTGCCCCTCAATCAGAGGTGACAGTATACGTGGGTATCGTATACCTATATCAAACTGCCAATGCACGTCACCTTTTGCGAACTAGAGGTAAATTACGCTGTGCACGCTAAGTGGTAATACCTGGGACTATATATGTAATGTCACAGTGATATTGATTTTGTATGTAAGTGCAATATATACCTATGCTTGATTCGTTTGTATCGTTAAAATAATAAAAATGTAATAAAGATATTCCCAAAAAAAATGAGTGAGCTTGAGACCAAACCATGGAAATTAATGATTGGGGTTGAAGCCTTTGGGAGCTGTTCAATGCCTGTAACAAGGCAAAGAAGCATGCTCTCCATATACACATTGTGTTTACACTGTGGGGGAAAGCGCCAACTTCCAGCGGGTTGTTTATTTGAGTTTGTCTGTTGCTTCTGTTGAAAGTGAGGGCTTGGCGTGGCTCGTATTTGCTGGGGATCGGTGGTTAGCATGGCCTTTGAAGAAGAAAAAAGCAGTCTTGGCGGTGCCAAGATGAAAGGTGTGGCACACCCTTTCACAACCAGTGACTCAGAAGGCACACACTGCGATGACACAGCTTTCTGTACATTAGGAGAAGAATAGAACCAACCATTACTGAAATATCCAATAGTAAACGGTCGACTACTTAACGTATAACAAAAGAACAGCATGACCTTCTGGCGGTGGGCTGATGTATCTACCTGTTGTCCCCACTTAAATCAAGGTAATCAGCACTGTGATCTGACAGTGCACGTGTGCTGTGTTCCTACAGCTCAAGAAGCCGCACAATTCAGGTTATTCCAACCACAATGACAAGGGAGTGGACAGAAATGACAAATACCCTCCCCTTTGACTCATACTGCTAATAGCACCGAGCGAGTCAGTACAACTCTGCATAGAAGTGGTCTTCCACCATACATCCACCTATCCATCAAACCATTCTCAGATCCTTTCACCTTTATTCTATCCTTTCATTTTTATAACCATCCATGCTTTCATCTTTTCAGGATCCATTCATCCTTTCAGCCACTGATGGCTTCCCTTCCGTCATCTTTTCACTCTTTCAAACTATTTATTTTTTCGCCCTTCCTTCCTTCCTTTTATCTTACCTTCTTGCAGTTCGCCTTTCCTGGCATCATTCCTTTCACGTTTTTTCCCATTCTTTCACTTTTTCTTCCTATCACAGTTCAATAATTACCACCCATTCTTTCACCTTCCATTTACCCATCCTGTCTTTAATTTGTTATCCTTCTCGCTCTCTTATTTTTCCATTTGCCTCACTTCATTTTCCAAATTATCATTATGTTTCCTCCTCCATCTCATGCATTGCACTTACCTCACTTGGCAGCCTTCAACCCAACTGCTCAACTCTGTCAAACAGCTTTATTTATATTTATTGTACCTACAGACAGAAGTGGTCCATCAAGAATTAACAAACATTTTAGTGAGGACTAGCTTACCAGTCCTCCAGGTCCAGTGGCAACCCACGCTGTAGATGATCAAGTGGTGGATTCAACATGCCACTGCACAAAGATCAAAAGTATTTTTTTACATTTTCACATAGTCAAGGGAATCTTTCCTGAACCAGGAATGACTCCATGACTCTATATGTGTTTGTAATCATACTATATCAAGGAAAGGGACACCTCTGAAAGGTTTAGAAAGCATTTTGAGAAGTGTTCAAACTATTTAACAATAGTTGGTCACAGTGAAGTTGACCTAGAGATACATTTTTGGACAACTAAAACAGTTACCCCAGGTCATGGACATGCATGTGAAGGAGAGTAAGGCATTGGGTTACACATCCTACAAATGAGTGGAAGCAATCAGGAAACAGGAGATGGCACAAACACCCTACCCTCTTACCGGAAAATCCCTTTCACAATTTTGATCCTTCTTATTCTTAACAGTATACAATGGATAAGGCAATACCCTGATTGTAGTTGCAGCTAAACTTCCAAGGACTAAAATTGGGATACCTTAAAGTATCAGTTGTGGGAAGGATGCTAAGCTGTGGACTGGTCTCATCCATTATAACAGAGCGTGGTTGATAGAGAGTGAATATGAAGGGACCTGTGTGCAGAATCTTGGTTGTCAGGCGTGAGCTCCCACAGTGGCGTGGAAAGCTTATAGCAGTGCTTTGGTATGGATGCCACGTAGAGAAATTTTGGAGAGATACCACGAAGATTACAGGCACAAACCAGTTTAGTTTTTCCAAGATATGCCAGGAAGAATCAGGTGGTTGGGGAATGCCTGGTCTATACAACTCTATGGAATTCGAGGTGAATAAGGAGTATCCTTTTTTTTCTTGCTAGAAGTGAATTCCTCAACGGGGTAGAGCAGTAGAAGCATCTGGCTCGTGCAAGTTTGACACTTCTATATTTTTGCTTTATATTTTTTAACATCTTTGTAAATGTTCCTTTTAATTATGTCTATTGCACCAAAGGTCGTCGAGACAAGGTGTGTTAAATAAATAAAACGTTGATTTCCAAATCTTGGCTATCTGAACGGAAAGGAGTTCTCACCATAGCATTTATTTTGAATGAAAGGATGGACAAAAGTGTAACCAGCTCGATGTCAAGTTTAGGTACATTGTATTTTTGTTGCTACATGTTGTAGCAAACCGTTTCAACTGTCAGAAATAGAAACGTGAAATTTTAAAACTCAATAAAAACATATATAAAAAAATGAAGAGGGCTACCGTGTGGCTAACTTCCAAATTTTCAAGCGTGTCATACCTGTACATGGAAAACTGGTTTGTGGACCAGACCCATAGGTTGATAGACAACAATGCTATTTTCCTTATCATCTTTTATCAGCTTTGTTCTATTTTTTGCCTGCACTGTAAGGGGGCGAGTGGGAAGCAACACCAACTGTACTTAAGAATTTGCTGCACCTGCTGGCTGCCGCTTTGCTACAAATGACTTACTACATAGCAGCAAAAACCCTTCGAAATATCAACAAAAATACATACAAGATTCTGCCACAAATCGAATGTTGTACAGCTCTGTATTGATCTATAGATATATTGTTCTTAACATGATTTTTATTTGAGACTCTATTTATGTTAATATGGCATGGACAATTCCTATTGAATCCCCTCTCAGACCATTTCCAAGCAACCTTGTAGCTTGGACTTCCTTCAATTTAACCAGCAATATGATAGTTCATGGTTTTACTCCAGCAGAAATCCTTAGAGCAAATGTGACTAGAGAACATAACACAAGATATGCTCACTATCTGCTGCTGAGTGCGAAGTACATCGGTCATCTTGGGGGCAAAAAAACACGAAAGAAACGAGCTAGTAATAACACTCAGAACCAACACTGCATAGTCAGCGATGGTAATCTAGGTGACGTAATGTGCACACTACTGTTATAAAGAACAAACATCACAGAACCCACTGTTTGCTCTCAAGCGAAAATGCAACTGCAACATTACCATGGTGTTGTTCCAACATAGTATAGTGCATAGTCAAGCATTTTGTACAGATACTGGAAAAGAGCAATGTATAACAGCTTGATATCAATGTGCAAGGACTTTAACGTTCCATGACTGTAATTTACATGCATAGGCGTCAGAAATGTAAACTGCATTGTGGAAGCATGTATACATAGAAAGATGTATGACATATGTATAATGGCTGTGGAGAAAAACAGTTAACACTAATATTGTGACGCTGATATACACTCTTCTTATTAGTACAATTCAATGCACACAAACCCAGATGCGATAAGACTAAATACCATAGAAACTGGATGTACATTAACATACAACTTTGGTGTGCACCATACACCCCTACTTTTTCATTACCTCAAGGTGCCTGCCACACGGTGCAGGGATTAACAGGGGGCACCATAGATGCCCCATCAGCCCCAACGGGAGGCCGCTGGGATAAGGGGGCCCTGCTGGAGGCCCCCCGAAGACGCTTTCTGGCAGCTTTCCATGTCAGAAAGCCTGACATAGAAAGCCTGACGAAAACCAACATCTTAATCCTTACGGCAGAAACGCCGTCCATAGGGATTACAGTAAGGTCTCTGACTGGCCGACGGGCTCAAGGAGCCGGTCGGAATCAAGCCGGAATGACCGACCAGTTTCACATTTGACCGCCTGCATTGTAATGTGGCGGTCGAAAGCGAAACCCGCGATGGGACTTGGAGGCATTCCGACTCTCATCGTAATGAGGCCCATAGTTTGCACCACCTTATTACAATCTGTCGTTTACAGACTACGCTGCAGGCTGCTATGAGCTGTAAAGTCAGGCAACACGAGTTGTGGGTTAAGAGAACATCTCTGCCACTGACCATCTGCTCAAAAGCTCCCCCAAGTGAGCAAATGAAAACCGCTTTCCTGATGCCAGGTTTAACATGGTTTGCAAACTTGGAAGAGTGAAAGAGAATTGGCACAGGCATGACACAAGTTGATAACCAGGGGCATTTTAAGGATTTTGGGGGCCCTGGCCCAAATGTGTTATGGGGGCAACTGTTCGGAACAACTTTGAATTTATGATCCAGATTTCACTCTTTCATGCTCTCTTTGGCCAGGTCACTGACAGTGTAAACATGTATTTACATCTAATATTCAAGGTTAGTGATGTGAGTTTTCAATATTGTAACACAGCAGCACCTCACTAATATTACTGCAAATAATCTCTGTGAGACCCTCCCATTTCTCATATGTAAAATCCTGTTTGTATCGAAAAGGAACTTTTTTTCATGGATGTTCCATGTAACATATACCCATTTGTCTGCAAAATGTTTGTAATAGACTCTCACGCATCACCCACATTAAACATAAATTCAAGGAAAACGCTACTTGCAACAATCTGTTCAAGAATCATTCAAGGTCATCAGGGCAAAGACTGCAGACCAGAGCTGTCTCTAACAGGGCCTGCCCCTGAAAGGCTGGGCCCTGGGCCAGAGCCCACTTTGCCAGGGCTTAAAATGTCTCTGTAGATAAAATGTCTTAAATATGCCGAAACCGTTTACTCCATGTGTGAGGAGGTATAAAACGTACACTAAAAAAAGTGTCATGATCACAAGTCTGGTTTTTGGAATAAAAAGACAATATTGGACGATAAATACTATATTAGTGGTAAAAACTTGAAAAAAAAACTATTTTTACCTTAATCAAGGTATCAGTTTGGTGTTTTCATTAGACAAACGATGTTTTGATCATCAGAGTCTGTGGAATGCGGAGATGTAGCAGAATGGGATCCTCGGGGGGAACAGAGCGACAAGCGGTCTCCCCCCGGGGATTTTCGCCCGATTGGTTCCGCCCAAAGGAGCGCGAATTGGGCGGCAGGGTGCAGCGCGCGGACATTAGTGAAGTAATTAGGAAGGGAGTGCGAACGCCATTTCTGAACGGTGTTTAGGGAGGGAAAGTAGGAATTCGGTGAGGCCCACCCACCCATCCCCCCCCCCCAAAAAGAAGATATTAATATATGAAACATTTATGTTTTAAAAGGTATGCCACGATAAGACAGGCAAAAAAAAAACCAAAAATAAACTTGTTAATCCATGTTTCTGAGGCGGAAGAGGGGGAGGTCAATGTCTAGAGCGGACATTGATCGTCCTTCATGAGAGAGGGTGGGGGGAAGGATCAGGATGGGGAGAAAGAAAATGAAGAAGAAAGAAAGTTGAAAGCTTTTGAAATATGGGGTCATTTAATAAAAGGAAATTCATTGAAGGTTTTTGGAAAAACAGTTATAAAGAAATATGTTTGAAATGAAATTATATGGTTTTGGCATAACGTTCAAATTTATACGGTTTTGGAAAATATAAGAAGCATGTGATATAAATTATGGATATTTGAAGAAATTTGCCTGATCTTATAAATAAAAGTGGCCTTTTCTGCTACAGTGGCGTTGTTCTTCTTTTTGGTGCGAATCATTTTGGGCGAAATGGCAGTTGGCTTTTGTGTTTGCATATAGAAGGTAGGATGGGACAAATGGGTGAATGGTAATAACACTGTATTATGGTTGAATCCGATAGTCTAGAGAAAAAGAAGATGTGTTGTTGTTCATACCTGTCTCCATTACAAATTAGGCACATTTGATGCAGTTTGTTAAAGAGGAAAGTTAGAGAGCACAAAAAATGCTGCACAGATCAACACTAAAGTTAGGCTAGAAGTCATAGGAGACGTCAACTCATAATTATGTTTTGTACTTTGAATAAGTTCAGTGTTTTAAAAAAATAATGTATGCAAAAGAACACTGCACAAAAACTATACTATATGGATGGTTCAGCCCGCAGAACCAATGTTTTCATTGAATGTGGTATGCTGACCCCAGACTGAAAATGTACAATCTGACTGCTATGCTGCATGAAGTTAGATGGCCCAAAAATGGATCCAACAATCCCATTAAAAATCTTTAATGGAGACATGGTACCGCACATTAGCATGCTGCGCCACCAGAAAGAACCAGGACACAAACTAGAGGCAGTACCTTTCCCTCTAAAATAATAAGCTCAACATTTTGCATTCTCCACGGGTCAAAAGAAGGTAGGGTTATGACATTTTTGCTTTCCTTATCCAACACAGTCGTTTTGGACATAGGCAACCAAATTTAGGTCCATGGACCCTAAGCAAAAAGCTCACCGCCTTCAAATCGATCTTGTCAGGTCTACAGAGTTCGAAAATGTTTATCTTGCCTCTGAAAGGAATTTTTACACAATGTATAAGTAAGCATCATATGAAAATAATCTTCTCATTTGTTTGACTACGTCTTGGCCTCTGTCCCACATATGATAACCTTAGCAACTCCCTTTCTATGTAACCACCCGCATTTCTTACGTCTTTATATATAGTATTTGCTTCACGCTTTGTCCAGCAACCCCTGGATGAATGCTAAATGTGAACTGAGAAATCAATATATGGGATAGATGAATGGTTAAACAAGGATGGAGTGGCAGTGGACAACAGTGTTTGCACTATCATTCCAAAATATGCCACTGAAGTAGAATTCTATTCAAATATATTGACTGTGTTTGAGTTAATTAACTGGCTTAATTATCTGCATTATCCCTTGCACATCTACGTTGCAATTATAATGGCCACTAAAGATCACTCCTAAGCATGCGGTTCACAACCAGTGAAGTCACTAACAAATAAAGTCCTGAAGAGAAATGTTCACAGTTTAAGTTCTCAGGGTGACTCAAAATGTGCCTACTTGGTCTAAAAAAGGGATCATGTCCCAAGTACCTAAGATTCCCATATTGGTTGGCAGTGACTTTTTGAATCCTGTTAAATATTTTTGAATTTAGGAGGTATGTTATTTGTGTATTCTGAATTTATCTACTATGAATTACCATTAACAAACTTTATCAGAAAAGATATTGGTATGTACTATAATAATGAACTTTGTATTTTTTGTAGCTTGCATGTAGCTGATAAGTATCCCAGTGTATACTTTATTTCACAGCTGTCATTGAAAATCATGTTGGACCTACACAAAGAATGTTTAATTGTTGGCACCTGTGATTAAATAACTATTGTTAAATGGGGAGCAATGAGTGACCTGAACAAGCCCACAGAGGTGGGAGAAACATTGTCTTCTGGTTGGCTGCCAACACTCACTTTCTACTTTTGCCCTGAAGCACTTGCACTTTATGCATTTCCAAAACGAAGGGCCTGATTACGAGTGCGGCGGTCTTAAGACAGCTACACTCGCGGTGGCGCATCAGTGGCGGTCCGCCGGGTTACAACTCTCTGAGTCATTCTGCCAGTGGAGCGTTGGCTGTGCCAGGGAACCACTGTTCTCTGGCTGTGGCGCGGCGTGGGGCAATGCAATATGCTGAGCGGGACAGGCGCAGTATCGTCCAGCATTTTAAGAGTTTCCCCACCGCCAGTCTTTTCATGGGTGTGGGTTCGCTATGAAAAAGCTGGTGGTAGGGAAACAAAGAGGGCCCCCATGTTTCCAATGGGGATGCATTCAGTCAGTTAAGATCATCGATTATCTTTCTTTGTCTAAGCAAACAATGCAACCATTGTAGCTACAATAGACATCCCCTCACAAAATCTCAATAAATTGTTAGCTGATTACGAAAAGAAAAACTTACTTGTTAGCATGGCAAGATGAAAAGGATTGGCCATAAGGCACAATAAGAAGGGAAAACATTTTTATTTAACAAGGACTGAACTGAGAAAACACAAGTTTTTTTTATTTATGTATGTGCTTCTTAAAAGGTAGATCTGGTAAGCACCATAAAATCACCTGGCATTCTGGCACAGATAGCAAACACCTGCACAGGGCACACGCCAGCAGTTTTATAAGAGCGGTGAAATTTGCAATGCGTCACCTAGTCCTACTCGACGCCTGGAGGGAGTGTCACTCTGCAGATAGGACCTACACGTTTTTTTCACACATTCACCGTACCTATTTTAGGCTATTTTATACATTTCTGAGCCAGACCTCTCTGATCACGCCCCTGTTGTTGTTTCCCTTGAATGGAATAACCCCGCCCCGAAATACTCACATTGGTTCTTTCCCCATGCCTTGCTTTGAGATAGACTGTCATGGGATGGTCTATGCAAGGCTATCAAGGAGTATTTCCAGCTGAACAATCCCCATGACTCGTCCCCCTTTACCAACTGGGATGCATTCAAAGCGGTCTTGAGAGGCCAGTGTGTAGCGTCCCTATCAGCACTCAATAAACAGAGGATAGCGGAACGCTTGACTCTAGAGACAGAACCTACATTCACTGGAACAGGCATATAAGATGACCCCAACCCTATCCCTCCAGTGCAAAGTACAGCTGTGAAGGGGAAAATGTGATTTATACAAACAGGGCTTAGATGTTGCTTCTGTGGCTAAAGCAAACATCCTACACACATGGCAACAAGGTGGGGGCACATCTGGCATGCCAACTTAGGGTACGTAGGGAAAAGGAGGACATTGGAGATATTTACTGCTCCACGGGGAAGTTGGAAACCCCAGAGCAAGGAAAGGCAGGAAGCTGCGTGCATTTTTACAAAATTGCTATACACGGATGACCCCACCGACAGAACTTGTACCCCACCTGACTTCTCTTTTTAAATACATAGCGGAAGCTGGCACGGTAATACACTTGATGAGTGAAGCCATAATTACAAATCCACCCAAATCAGGAAAAGACCCGAAACTCTGTTGTTCCTATCATCCCAAAGCACTTCTTAATCTCAATGCAAAACTGTATCTTAATCTTGCAGTTGAGAACCTAATGCCTGACCTGATCCACTCCGATCAATCAGGCTTTTTCAAAGGCAGGCAGACCCATGATAATGTTCGGAGGATGATACATTTAATAGAGAAGGTAATCAAGAAAAACATCCCGGCAGTTATTCTTGGATTGAACGCCGAGAAAGGATTCGACTGGGTGGACTGGTCTATCTTGTTCTCCATCCTGAGACAATTTGGTTTCTGTGAGGCATTCATTGCCATGGTCCGAGCTAACTACGCAATACCATGCTCTAGAGTACTGATCAATGGAGTGGGGTTGGAACTTTTCCGACTGAAGATGGGGACGAGACAAGCATGCCCGCTCTCCCCCCTCATGTTTGCCCTTAGTATCGATCCCCTTGCAGCAATAATACGGGCTAACCAGATGACCAAGGGGAAATGGAGGATCACAAGAACAATTTATTTGCCAATGATGTTCTGTTAATCCTTACGGACCCACAGCACTCCCTGGCCTCCCTCCAGAGCGAACTCTGAATATTTGAGGGAGTAGCAGGCCTACGCATAAACCTGTCCAAATCCTTTCTAGTCAATCTAAAGCTCCACAAAGCAGAGATGGGATTATTGGTGGCAGCGACGCCCTTTCAATGGGTGAAGAAAGAACTCACTTACCTGGGCATCAAACTAACTCCTAAGATCTCAAAGCCATTTCAGGCTAATTATCCACCCCTCTTGTGTAATTTGAAAGATGACCTTCAGAGGTGAGCCCCTACCTATCTATCATGGTTCGGCAAGAAACATGCTATCAAGATGGTGGTGCTGCCTAAGTTCCTCCATCTACTCCAAAGCTTACCTATTGATCTGGAAAGAGACTACTTGAAGACACTAAAGACGTTACTTACTGCATTCATTTGGCAAAACAAGAGAGCCCATCTCCCATTCAATTGCTTTGACGCTCCAAGACTGAAGGGGCACTGGCTCTCCCAGATTTTAGTCTCTATATAGAGCCGTCCAACTCAGAGTCATAACTGAATGCTCCCAAAGGGAGTCAGATAAGCACGGGTTCCACATGGACAGAGCAATTGCAGGGAGAGCCGTCTGGGACTTACTGTGAAAATCAAGGGCAGATAGCCCTTTTAACGCCTACCCTAGCATGCCCACAGGAGCCAGCCTGGGAGTTTGGGACGAGGTGGTGAAAAGGGTGGACTGGACAACATTCCCCTCCCGCTTCACCCCAATTCACTACAACCTAGCAGTTTCTCAGGCAGCACAACAGGGTCCTTACAAGGCATGGAGGGAGGGGGGTTGCCTTACACTATCACACCACTTTCACAATACGGATATTCTCACCTTTGAGCACTGCCAATGGGATTTTCACCTCTCAGGGGTGGAACACTTCCGATATCGGCAATTGCATCACTGGGCACTGCAACCAGATACACAGGAAGTGCCCACGAGGGAACTCACCCCACTGGAGTGTTTTGTGAAAGGAGCCAGGGGCACTAAGGGTGCCACTGCCTTTTTGTACAACTTTCTACTCCACACATTGCCCTCTCAGCCACCTTGTCACACCGCCTTTTGGAAACACATTTTGGGACAAACTTCAGAGGGAGGCTGGAGAGCATTATGGAAAGATATACTTTGACACAACTGCTTCATAGGCTTACAGGAAGCCCTTTACAAAATTCTATATGACTAGTACCTATACCCTACCAAACTGAAAAAATGTGTTTTAGATACGTCGGATCTATGCTGGAGGGGCTGTGGCCTACTAGGTGACTTTTGCCACATCTGGTGGGACTGTCCGACTATCCACCCCTTTTGGTCTGCAATTTTGGCTCAGATTAAAGACATATTGGGGTACTCAGTCCCGGATACACCAACACTTGCACCACTGGGTCTAAAAGCCTCCTCTTTGAAATACCCAACAAACGCAGACAGTGTTGTACTGTGGCTGTGTCAGGGCATGCGAAGACTGTGATAGCTGCTGCCTGGAAGAAGAAGGAAGCTCCAACCTTGACACAATGAAAGCCCGCTTGTGGCAGGCAGTCATGATGGAAAGGATGAGCGACATTTTTAGGGATGACTTTAAAAATTTTGAATACTCTTGGGGCCACCTAATTAGCTATCTTTCTAAAGAGCTCTCTCTCATAGCCTGCCTGTCTAGGACTCCAGCATTGCACCTCTTTCAGTTCTGAATAAAGTCCATTGATGTAAAGAACACCCCAAGTGTTCCCATACCCCACCTGAATCTTCTCAATATTGACCACTGTTCTTCACTTTGACCAATTCTGAGGGAGGGGTAGGAGTGCTGCAAGAAGTGGACAGGTAGTTGGGGGACGACAAGGGGAACACGTTAGGTTTCTTGTTCGGGTAATACACAGTGGTTGTCCAATATAGGGGCACGCCATGGGAACATGGGCTCGATAAACAATGATATAGCATCAGTAGATACCACATGGCTGCTGCGAGTAAAGGAAGTGTTGACCACCAGGTTATAGAGTGTACTTAAAGGCTGTCAGAGAGGGGGAGAAAGAACTCGTGGAACTGGGTAAGATCCCAGGAATACATTTGATTTCTGGGTCCCCTTTGTTGGCGGTTCCTCAGGGGGTGTCTCCTCAGCGACCGGCCCTAAACAGGCATGAGTGTTGCCTTTGTTTTTGCCAATCTTGCAGAACATTTTTGGGTCCAGGAAGACATCCTCATTCAAAGTATGCTCCTTCTGACCTACCTGAGTACCTTGTTTTGTTCATTTTATTTGACTGTTTTCTTTATGTATGGGGGAGGTGGTAGGGAGTTAGAGGTGAGGGAAGGGGATTGTTGAGGGTGAAAAGTGAATACTGTTAGACTCCTAAATCTGGTATTACAAAGATAGGAATCCAAGTAACAGCAGACCATAGGAGATAAAGGAAAGCTAACTATGGATACAGCAAATGTGTGCGAGGTTATGGTCTAATTGCTATGATTGTAATGCCACTTATTGTGGCAGGAGCAGTTTCTCTCTGTCAGCTTTTTTAATCGGAGGCTCATGGTTTTACTGATGCCAAACAGTGAGTGAGGAATTTTTTATATATTTTTCAGTAAGAGAACATGAGCATGCTTCCATTTGTCAAGCATGGTTCTAGTAGGTGTTAGGTGTAATGAAGTATGTAACAATGGGATGGGTATGAGTGTGCATAGTATGCACACTGATATGCATAATAGCTGCAGGAGATACAATTGTTCAAACTGCTCATTCATGACTGGATTTTCACAATCGCTACATTTGTTCACAAGAACAGTTGATATTAGAATGGGGGGCTTCAAAATCATACTGGACGAAGCCTGAATGAATGAACTTAAGTACATTTAAAGTCTTTTGAAAACACAGTATCTGTTTTCTCTTGGCTCAACATTATTAGGAGGGTAAAGATAAACGAAATGCATAATTACGTTGGAATAAACCAGGCCTCAGTCAAACAATTGTAGCCGATATCTCAAACATTGCTGGTTTTGTCACTCCAATGAGTATTACTCAAAATGATATAAAAGGTCAGCATGCTTTGACTACGCAAGTGTGCATACTTAAGGGCAAGTTCACACTTTACGGGGCCTATTCACAAAAGTAAACTTACACAAGAGTAAATCTACACATGAAAGTTTACTCTTACACTTTAACTTTATTACCTTTCGCTGTTCACCAATTACGAGATTGAAGTTACTCAAATGTGTAGACTTACGTGCCTCCAACCCCTGAATCGGGCATGGAGCCACATTTGTGGGTGTAAAAGTATTACAGCCAAAAAGTAGCAGTAGTAAGTCTAGAAACACACGCTGTCAACCACTGAAACTCCAACACTTCCCATAGAAAAAAAAAGGTGGTAGGGACTTAAAATATAACCATATTAGATGTAATATTAAATTAACTTAGTTACAATAATTAAAAACATAAATAAATGTAACTTAAAATGAATTTTGTAAAGTTTAAATTAAAATATCCAAACTACAGTAAAGAAAATGCTATGTACTGATAATTATCAAAAGTGATGTATAGAATTCATTAAAAGTAATTTGATTATATTGCACTTTCAGAAAAGTTTACGAAAATATTTTAAAATAAAAAATTATAATTGATTTAATATAATATATTTTAAGTCCCTACCGCCATTATTTTTTATGGGAGGGTGTTGCCGTGCCAGTGATTGGCCATGAGATGTGCTGGAGCACATGTAATGGGTCCTTTTTTACTGTAGTAAAGGGCAGTTTGTAAATAGCAATAGGCTTATTCTTTTGTGGATGCGTTGGTGGCTATCCTTTCCCAAACCCCTCCTCAAATCCTCCCTATATTACTATCATTTGGTAGATGAAAGAAAGGAACAGTGGATTTGCTATTTTAACTCGCACATCAACATTAGTTCTCATAAATCTGAAATTGATCAAATTGTACACACAATATACAGTCTGGAGTGCTACTTTGGCATTGGATGCACATCCACCACGGGCATCAAATTAATCGCCTCCTGCCCAAACCTCAATTCGGGCTGTAGGTCAATATAACATTTGAGAAAACACCAGTGCACCTCCAAGTTAGTTACTTTGCTCCCTTCGCTATTGTAGCGTTCCACATATAGTCCATATCCTTGGTCAGTGGCAACTTCCACAAAATCAGACGGTGTAGACAATTCAAGCTTTTATTATTTGCAAACTTTATGATCCACAGCCGACGCGTGTTTCGCCCGCTTTGGGCTTTCTCAAGGCTGCATGCCAAACACATAACAAAGAAAAAAAGAAAAAAATATACATGTACTAAATTTCAAATATTTCAATCAGATTTCTGTACAATTACACCCAATTATTGACTTTTAAGTGTTGTCATGCCAGGTAAGTTTTCACAATATGAACACCTTCACCTTCACCATTTGTACAACGGATGCAATTTCCACTACCCCAGATTATGACGGGTAAAGTGGAAACTGCATATGATGACCCCACTTGGGAAGCCAAAAAAAGCCCCACAATCCAAACAATCCAACCAAGCGTGTTGTTATGCCCCATGCCATATCATCAAAAATTCCACCAACTAAGCCAATAACTAAAGCAACAAGTATTAAAATGTTATCACAATGTGCACCAAAACCCAGTATAAGTGAGAGAAAACACTGTCAATGAATACATTCCAAGCCACTCCTACGAAGTCATCAACATGCCAAGTGACCTAAATGACGTATTTTAGCTCACCTAATTGTAGTGCGATCATAAATCTCTATTCCTGTATTTACAGGTAGTGTAAAAAATATATACTGTATATGTTCTTTATCCGTCAATCTAGAAAGCAATTCATAAGCAGTAATCAGAAATTTCAAACATATCCTTGTGCAATATTTGGATACAAGTTTAAACACTTAATTCATGTTCAATGCTCACTTTTACGACAAAAACGTACCTTAAAGTGTACAGACGTTGTGTTATTGCAGGATAACTTGATATATCATTTGGTAGCAAGCATTACTCTTTTTCAAACCACTCCCCTAGTGCCTTCCCCCATTTACTATTAAGTAGTTAATGTACTTGTGTAAGGACCTCTCCTTAGAAAAGACTGAAGATGTGGAGATTCACACTTGTAAGTTTGTGAAGTGTAGTACGTAAATTGTAATATTGTAGTATTATTGAAGTACTGCAAAATGTAGTTTGTGCATAAGGTCCTATGTGTGCAGAGGTGGCATCACTGGCATTTTAGAATTAACGCACTGTATGTTAAGCTTACCATAACTGCTACATGTGTCTGGTTTGTTCAGATTAACTTTACATTATTTGTCTGCATAGATAGCCATAGATTTATATTGTTTTTTCACATGGATGGATGCTGCATATGTGCTCCTGCAGCAGACAGGGTGTAATTCGGGGCAAAATAAGGACTTCCCTATGGAGACTTGAAGCGTTTGTCGGACAGTCTATGCTGGATTGTCAACTGCTTGAAAAGTAACAGCACAGTGCCAGAGCACTGTCATGCTCTTCTTTGTGTACTGGTGTTTTTTATTGGCAGATCCATCATTGGGAGGAGTTGTGTTTTAATAGCTAAGTTGCCAAATAGGAACCTTGGGACATGGGTTGTCGTCTCTGCACTAGACTACTTAGAATCATTAGACCCTGCTTCACTCAAAAACACAACCCTGCTTTATGACTTGTGTCTTTTGAACTTGTGTGGTTCTGTTTCACCCTTGGAGATCGCTTTTTATAAACAAATTACTAATTAACACTATTTGTGCTCTTGCCAACATTTAAAGAATTTTATAGCAGCCATTTTTAGATTCACAAGTGTGAAACAATGTGGAGGCAGCACCAGTCAAATAGTAAACAGCTGAAGCATCTGGTTGTATCAAAAGTTTCTTTTATTTTTCTTCTTTTCAAAAGTGCACAAGACAGCCAACGCGTTTTGCTCCCCACCCAGGGAGCTTCGTCAGGGCAAAGAAAATAATGAAATGGATGAAGTATCCCGAAAACTGCAAAAATGTATGACGCCAGGTTCAACTTCAGATTTATCGATGTATCAACGAAAGAATGAAAAAATGGCCGATGTGGTGTGTAACTTGGGGTGAATACTGTTAGACCCCTTGTATATCAATGTTGTGAGGCTCAAGGCACCAACCTCGATGGGATATGTGACAAAAAAGGTTACTTCCGCGTTTACCCCTTCATCATTATATTAATTCATTCACCAGTTTATCCATGTATCCCATAAGCGTCTAATAATCGTAAAAACAGAGTTTCCTGTCCGTGGTCCGATGGTGGTGCCCCAATGTTTAAAGGTAGGCCTTAATAAGCTGCCAAGGGGCCTCGTTCTGCAGGCTGAATTAAGCCGGTGGTGTCCCCCGTGCAACAGGACGCCAGACCCACAAGTGTGGTACTGTTCGAAATCGAGTTATTGGTTGAGGGGGGTTGAAACACTATTCAAGCAGCAACCACAATCTCTGTCACAGTGAAACACAAGCAAACCCCAAATTAACCTGTGTTTAACACTCTGGAGCTTGGCACAAAGCAGTCGGGTTTCATTTAGAGGCGATGTGTTAAGTATTTATGCAGCACCTAAATGATAATAAAGTAAAAGCATAACACGAGAAAAATCCTACATCAGTTTAGAATAATAGAGTAACATTTAATAAAATATTTGAGACCATAATGACACAAGTCCAATCAGTAGAACCAGGGAAATGTTAGTTTTAGGTTAAAATAGTGCCTAGTAGCATAAAGCGCTAACTGTGGTTAATTGGTCACGCAGGACCGGGACTAATTCACCAGTTCAGGCTAACTTAGATGGAGTGTGGGCAGTAATACTGGGGTAAGGTTAGGCCAGCTGAACAATGTACCTTAAATCCTGTTTGCAGAGAGTTGCAAAATCCTGCGTTGGGGATGTGTCACATAGTTGCAATTCTGAGGACCTGCGATACGGAGTCCTGCCTCGTCATAGAGCATGCCGTTGATGAGGGGCTTGCACTACGAAGTCCAGGGACAGCAGTTACGAAGAAGCTGCGGAGATGTATTGCGCTTTGTCAGTCCTGCCCACAAGACCACAGCTGAGCTGGAAGAGCACCCTCTGGCCCGCTTCCAAGGATTGAGGAATAGGGTGGCACCACTTGGAGGGTAGGACTTACGACAGAGTCCAGGTGCTGGGTTCAAGGTGATTAATGCCTTTTTATGTCCTTATGCTCTGATCAGGAGATCAGCCAACTAGCCCTTGGAGTCACTCTGGCGGCCCTGTGTTCAAGATACAGGTCCAGTCCTTTCACTCAGGCAGCAGGCCAACAGAGTATTAGTCCTTCTTGCAGAAGAGCACAGCAGTGCTTTGGAGTCTTCCAGAGGTCCATAGGTGTACTGAAGAGCTGGGCCTGATGGCCCTTTATTTATATTTGGTGCCAGCTTTGAAGTCCGTGAAGGTTCTGGTGGTTTCTGCCCCCAGAGGTGTTGGAATTTCCTGCCTCCTTGCCCTGGTCCGGCTTGTTAAGGGTCACAATAGACCACTATCAAACCCTTGTGGGTGTTGCCAGGCACAGCCTTTGTGAGGTAAAGTGTGGTAGGTGACAGCTCCTCACCCTCATCAAGTCGGAGATGGCCCACTCTGCCAACATCTTTGCTCCTTTGTCTCACTGCCTGGAAACAAAGACCAACTGCCAGCAACGCCTAGTCATGTGACCCAAGATGCAGGCTGGAGGCACCAAATGGTTAAGACAGGAAAATGGCAACTTTTTAAAAGTAGCATTTTTAGAATTCTGACTTAACGTCTGACTTTACCATTAAAGGGGGCTTTAAATTACAATTTGTTTAGACATCAAACTTGACATTCCTGCCTGCTCCTAATTGAAAGTTAGCACTTATTAAATGTAATAAGGTAACCCAATGTTATCCTATGGGCAAGGCAGGCCTTGCAGAAGTGAAAAACACATTTAAGAGCTTTTCACTAGCAGGACATGTAAAGCTTAAAAGTACTGGTTTACATTTTTTAAATAGACTGCAGCCTGCCCTCTGGACTGTTAAGGCCCACACTAGAGGTAATATATATATGTAGGGCTCTCCGTTTTATGGTATTTTTTTATACAATTCGTCTGAATGTATCCATATTTATTTTGGATTCGTGAAAAAATGAAGCTAAAACTGGTATATTTCCACATTTATTTAATCTATATATATATCTACTCATGCTTGAATGCCTGCCAGGTTTCAGTGATATGAACACCTAGAGAAGATAAATCAATGCACTTATATGAAAATATGCAAATTTCAATATCAACCTTGTGCATATCTACTGCCGTTTAAGCCTCTTTACTGAAATTATTTTCTTTTTTAACTTCCTTACCTATCAATCCACAAAGCTATTAGCTTGGCAGAGAGCATTTTGAATCACTCAAGAAGTAACCCAATTTCCATTGTTATCAACAATGCCACATAGGCAGTGGATGGTGAGAGTGATGGAAATGGGTAGTGCTAGTGGTAATGTCGGTGTCTTTCTCCTAGGAAAAATTCTGGGCACCTAGTAAGAAAACAGGGTTTTTGTGCCGATGTCCCACTCACTTTCTGCCCCCATTTGGACTACTAGATGCTGGTTTTCAACTCTCCCAGTGCATTGAAGACTGCTAGCCAGGCCCCAGTGGCAGTGCTCTCACCCTAAAACTGTTATGTGTAAATTTACATCCCCAATTGACAAGGGCTTTACCCCCTTAAAAGGTCCCTAGTATAGGGTACCAGTGGTACCCAGGGCATGGACAGTAAAGGCATTCCCCGGGCTTGCAGCACTGTCTGTGCCACCCTGAGGGACCTTCATAAACTACTGACTGCAGGCCTGCCATTGCAGACTGCAGGAGCAGTGCAAACTGCTCGAACCTGATGTTACTCTCACCATGTGTGGCAAAGTCAATATCATTGATATATGCCATTCACTCCTAAGGAAGGCATCCTAAAGCCCAGGAGGCACAGCGCATCATATCAAAGAAGTGGACATGTAAGTGCAAGCGTATATGACCAATTATTTCCCTTTACCACTAAAGAACACTATCACTATACTTTATTCTGTATGAAAAAATACCATAAAAGTACAAATAAAATACATCATAATATAAAAGCAAGACAGTTCAACAGCTTAAAATAGTACATATTCATTTAATCCGTGATTAAGAACCCCTACCCTCATCAAATTCCTTCTTAGGGCTATTAAAAGACTGATATCAGGGGGCACATGTGTTCACCTAATGCCCCTTGTTGTCCTGAGCCTGACAGCAGCCCTTAGAAAATTTACAGTACAAAACAGGTTTAATGCATCTGTGGACAATTTTTAAAATAACAGAGCCACCATTGCATATTTAAATCTAGCTTTCTTCAAAATACTTTTTAAAAAGAAACTCCTGGGTTGTGAATAAAAAGGACATAATAAAACAAAGTGATGGGTATCCTGTGGAGATCGATGGTCGCAGCCACATGGACCCTTCAACTCTATAGACAAGGTGTATCCTGCTGGGTCAGCTAATATATGGTGCAAGAGATTAAGCCTAAAACGTGTCATTAGAAATCTGTCATGGGCATTATGAAAATAAGTAAGGCTCAATACCCACACATGTTTGGTCAAAAGATATTCTCTCACTGTCGGCTTAATCAGCTCCCTATCTTCCCTGAATGTTATGACATGCTTGAGGAACCAGTCCTTAACCAAGGCCTTATCCTGCATAGATATTTTCGCAGGATTATTAAAGAGATCTGCGCATCCTATACCTTCTAGAGTCACCTTCGCGTACTTGAGCCATGGGATGTTGAACTCTGGTCACTGGCAAGGCAGTCTGCTATGATCTGCCTGCTAAGTGTGGCCTCCGTGTTTGCCCAGATTTTGGCCCAGCATACTAGGGGTTTGACTCCCAGCCTATGCCTGATGTAACTAACGCCAAGTTCTTCGTGGATAATGTGGGAAGGTGTGCTCTGAGGCACTTTCAGTAAGCGCCGAAGATACTTGTTTTCCTCTATTTGTAAATGCTGCGTGTCAATAAATCCCCATACCTCGCTTCCATAGAGGACTTTGGCACAACACATAGAGCTGTATCTCAGAATTTGCTCTGGTGACCAACGGCCTAGCCTTTGTGCAAAATTCATGACCCAGAGCAACTAGCTAACATGTGACATTTTTCCTCTGAAAGAACTTTAAAATTTAGACATCCATCAAATAAAATCCCCAGGTATGAGAAGGAGTGCACCTTGCCCAAGCGATGAGAACCAATCATGTAATCATACTTTTTGCTTATTTTTTTGCCCACTTCCATAATGTACGACTTGGATAGATTGGGGGACAGATCTAAGTTCTCCATAAAGGAAATAAAGCCATCTATCAGACCCTGAAGCCCTTTGGGTATACGGACAAGGAGAACCGCGTCATCCGCGTAAAGCAGGACAGGAATCCCTCTCGAGCCAATCCTCGGTGTGTCGACCTTTAAAGTGCTTAGTGCCTGATCCAAACTATTTATGTACAAAGTAAACAAAAATGGGGCCAGGATACAATCCTGTCTGACCCCGCTTAGACATGGGAAAGGATCGGTGGTACTTCCCTCCTGGTTATATCTGACTGTGGCGGTAGTGTTCTGATGCAAAGATTTTAAAATGTTAATAAGGCCGGGGTCCACACCAAGGCCACCTATGATTGCCCATAATTTCCGACGGTTAACTCGGTCAAAAGCCGCCGTCAAGTCCATGAATGCCAGGTAAACGGTTTCTTGGCTAGCAATAGTGTACTTGGCTACAAGTAGATTTAAGTTAAGACATTGATCGGTGGTTGACTTTCCTGGCCTAAAGCCATATTGGGCGTGAGTTATAATTTGCTGATTCTCAGCCCAGTCCATTAACGGGCTGAGGATAACCCGTCCTAAAACTTTTGCTGACACGTCAATTAAGGAAATGGGATGGTAACAAAGTGGGCTATCCTTGTTGCCTTTTTTTAAAATAGGAACAATCGTGGCTGTGGACCAGGATGGCGGTATGCCTATATCTACTGCTGCGTTAATGACCCTGGTCAAGATTGGAGCCCAAAGATCTAATTTGCTCAAAAAAAGATCAGGTGGGATCCCATCAGGACCCGGGGCCTTGTTTCGAGTCAGGCCTTCAATCCCTGCCTTGATCTCACCGGGAGAGAAAATTGTTGGGTTGATAGTCTGTTCCCCCCATCATCCTCCGACTGGGCCTCCGCCAAGCAGTGATTATAGAGCCCATAAAAATGCTCATGCTATAGGTCCGGCAGGATGTTGTTAGCTACCCTGGATTTGTTTGCCTCTTGGAAGCAAGGATTGTTTATGACTTTCTAAAAGGCAGTTGTGTCCTTTAGCTCTATTGCTTCCCTCAGGTCCTCCCAAGCCTGCTACTGTAATTTGATTGTACTGCCTTTTAGTGCTAATTTGTAGTTTGTCCTGCAAAGGGTTACCCTGTTCTTGTCTCTTGGGGAGGATTTTAAAGCGACTTTCAACTCTCCCAGGGCACGGGAACACTGTTGGTCAAACCACCTTGGGTCATTTGATCTAGCTTTGTGTGTTGTGGTCCTGAGAAGACCATCGATTAAGTGGGCAACACCCTTGAATGCCCTAACTAGGTCAGCCCCCTCCACGTTTGGGTCTAAACAGTTCGCAATGAGCTGTTCCCCGTCTTTCACTAATGCTCTGTGGAAAGCTTCACCATTACTCTGTGGCCATCTCAGCCTCCTGCCTTGGTATGTGGCCCGTGCCACCCATTCCCCCCCCACTCTAGGTGGGTTCTTGTAGAGATTTAGCTCCACAAGGGACATGGCTAGGGGATTATGGTCGTTGAAGATACATATTTTAAAACCTGTGACCCATTTTTTGTGTGTTTTGGAAACAAAGATAAAATCAATGAAAGAAACACATCCTCTGCCTTTGAATGTGGGGTGTACCATTTTGTCCTTCCCAACTTCAACCAGATCCATGGTGTGTGTAAGGGCATTCACGTTAAATAACTTGCAATGTGCCCTTCCCTCCTTTGTGTGTTCCATATGCGGGCCCTCTACCAGAGTACACAATGACCAATCCCCCCATTAACTTTCAAATTTGGACACAGGTGGCATTTAAAGTCACCAGCTAAGACCAATTGAGGCATCAACGCCCCTTGCTCCTGTATGCAAGCGAGCCTACTCTCCAGCTTATCCACTCTCGCAGTACTCTCGCATTATAAAAATTAATAAAAATTAGCTTGTAGCTCGTTTTAAAACCTAAGCCCCAACATGGAGTCTGAGTTCCATCCCATATCAGTCCATCGGCCCTGTAACCTGAGATCTACATATATAATCAGACCTTCCCTTGGTCTCCCTGACGCTGCCTTGAACGCTGGTACAAAATAGGTTTTGTAACCCTCAAGGTGGAAGGTGCTACTCTCTACTTCCCATGTTTCCTGTAAACAGATAACTTGGAATTTCCTAATATAAACTAGCCAGTCTTCATTTATGAATTTGGCAGATAAACCTGCTATGTTCCAGGAAACTACTTTAAAATCTCTCTGGTTATGTCTGTCTGGGCTGTCTATTATAGAGTAGGATTGAGATCCATGAGGTTCAATTTTTGGGTTATTATGCTCTTGCATACAGGATGCCAAGTGCTCTAAGTGGGTTGGGTTTTCAACTTCCTCGTTTAAACTCGCCATAACTGTCCCTCCCAAGTCTGTAATAGTAACATTATTCTCATGTCCATAAACACCCTTATTTGCCCCCGACAAGCCCAGTTAGTCAATATCATTTAGATCCCTTGCATTATTAAGGGGGCATACCGATTATATTTATTTATTTTATATGCTTCTATAGCGCCTGAATAGACCCCCGAAGGGGTATCTCTGCGCTTTACCATACAAAAGAACCAGCTGCTATGCCCGGACAGTACTAATGGGTGGTGGGCGGGGGGAATGAATTAAATGCTGGAAAAAAGGTAAGTTTTCAGGGTTTTTCGAAAAGACAGGTGGTCCGTGCTAAGCTTTAATGAAAGGGGGAGGGTGTTCCAAAGAACAGGCCCTGTGTATGCCAAAGCCTTGCCTCCTTGGCGGGTTTTTTTAATTTTAGGAACCTTAAGGAGCTGGAGATTACTAGATCGTAGTGAGCGGCCAGGAACATAAGGAAGAAAGGCTGTAGTGAGAAATTTCGGGCCCTTCCCCATCAGGCATTTGTGAATTGTACACAAGATTTTAAATTTGGTACGCAGTCGCACTGGCAACCAGTGGAGTTCCATCAGCAGTGGCCGGGAGGGAGTCCTAGATGGGGCATTCATGACTAACCTCGCGGCCGTATTCTGGACCACCTGTAGTTTGTTAAATTGGCCTTCATTAGATGACAAAAGAAGGCCATTACAGTAGTCCAGTCTACTGATGACCAGAGCCTGGACCAAGGTCTTTCTGTGGTGATCCGGGAGGAAGGGAAACACCCTTCTCAGCAGAGAAATGACCCCGAAACAAGTGCCAGCAACCTGGTTGACATGATCTTTGAAGGTCAGTGACTGATCGAATAACACTCCCAGATTTCTTATGGTTTGTTTAGGGATAGGGGCAGGTCCCAGTTCAAGAGGCCACCACTCATTGGACCATAATGTTGCTGCTTCCCCATAGAGTACAACCTCAGTTTTGGCCACGTTGCACTGTAAGCAGTTGTTAGCCATCCATTTGGAAACTGCCCTCATACCTTCTGCAAAAGTTCTTTGTAATGCAGGAGAGAAGGTCTTAAAAGGGAACAGAAGTTGGGTGTCATCGGCGTAGGACACCGGTATAAACCCAAAGGATCTCACTAAGTCAGCCAGGGGGGCCACATACACATTAAACAATGTGGGGCTTAGGCATGAGCCCTGTGGCACACCCCTGGTGAGCTCCCTGGCGATGGATTTATGGGAGCCCAATCTGACTTCTTGAGAGCGAGCCGAAAGAAAGCTCGCCATCCAGGACAGAGCCGTGCCTCCCAGTCCTATCTCTCTCAAACGGCCGAGAAGCAATTCGTGAGACACCGTATCGAAGGCAGCGGATAAGTCCAATAGCACCAGAATCATCGACCCTCCACAGTCAAGCGTCATCCTGATGTTATTGGTGACAGCCAGTAGGGCGGATTCGGTGCTATGGTTGGGCCTAAATCCAGATTGTGAAGGATCTAGGCCATCCGCTGTCTCGATATAGTTTGAAAGGTGGGTGTTCACGTGCTTCTCTGTTAACTTGCCGATGTATGGCAAGAGAGAGATAGGTCGGAGGTTAGGTAGATCCGTCCAGGGTAGGGTCGCCTTCTTCCTGATTGGGTTTACTACCGCAATCTTCCATTCCATGGGGACTTGGCCTTTGGCCAGGGAGGTGTTTATAACTGCCTGGATCGAGGGACCTAAGATGGAAATCAGAGGGGCCATCCTTTTAGCAGGAAGGAAGTCATTAGGAGAGCCAGTTTTCATATGGCTGATAAGGGTTGCCAGGTTTTGATCTGTGACTGGAGGAATGACAAGTAGGGAGTTTGTGGCCTGAGTGCCAGGTTTAGCTTCGGGAGTGAATGCAGTAACCCCACCTCTAGAGGTTAGAATTTTGTCATAAATCAAATTTATTTTTTCCTCAAAGAACTCAGAAATTTCATCACAGAGTGGTTGAGAAGCGTCCTCGGTACTTTCAGTAGCTGTGGGTTTAATAAAATTTTGCAAAATTTTAAATAATTCACGCGGACAGTTTCCTGCCTCCTCCAGTTGTACGGAGAAGTGGGCTTTCCTGGCTAATTTTATTATTTTATAATATGATGACTGAACCTCGTGAAAGGCTTTTCCGGCCTCTTCTTTTTTAGATGTTCTCCATATTTTTTCTAAGCGTCTGCATCTTTGCTTTTCCTTTCTGAGATCAGCTGTATACCATTTCTCTTGTTTGGTATGGAGGTATTGTTTGTGTAATTTGAGGGGGGCAAGGGTGTCAATAGCGGATTTCAGGGACTTGTTAAATTTCTCTAGTGCAGACTCAGCAGTGTCTGCATCCGTGACTATCGGTTGCACCCAGTATTCGTGCAAATTGGTCACGGAAATTTTATGCCATTCTCAGCGAAGAATAGGCGGGGGCGGAGCTTTCTGAGCACGTTTAGTCGGTCCAGCCAGATAGAACTCAATCAAAAAATGATCTGACCAGAGGATCTTTTTTGCAGGAAGACATCTTACTTTGGTGCAATTAGAGAATATAAGGTCGAGGGAGTGACCACCTATATGTGTGGCACCGTTGTTCTTTATTCTAAGCCCCAGATTAGATAAGTCAGTTGTTAAGTGAGTTGTTTCAGGAAGTTCTGGATTGTCCATATGTATATTAAAGTCCCCGAGGAGGATAAAATCCTCCTTGGCTTTCATATGGGGGGCTAGTGTTTCAAGAAGGAGCAGAGCAAAGTCAGGATTAGGGACTGGTGGGCGATACAAGAGAGCTCCTTTCCAGGATATACTTCCTATTGTGATTTTAAAAATCATGATTTCCATCATTGGGCTACATATTTTGTCTAAAATAGTTGCCTTAAACATGTCCTTACATATGATCGCTAAGCCACCTCCTGTTTTATTGGGCCTGTCAACATGCATAATTCTGTATCCTGAGGGAACACCCAACACAACAGCAGGTGTTGTATGGGGTTTCATCCAGGTCTCAGTAAAAAAACAAAGATCCGGTTGTTCTGAAAAAATAAGATCCCAAATCTGAAGTTGGTGCTTAGGCATGGAACGTACATTTAAAAGGAGACATTTAAGTTCCGGGGGAGTTGAGGTTGTAGTGGCTTTGTCGTGAATGCTATTTCCTGTCGTGTCTGACTGAAAACGACATTGGAGGCAAGAGAAACTCCCTTCAAGCTGTTTGTATTGTAATCGTGTATCACACTTCACCCTGGGCTGTAGCAGTCGGAGGGTTTGGGGTGTGTAGGAGACAAGGTTAATACCTTCTATGTCGGGAATCATCATGGGGTCGCCTTATAGCCTCTGTGCCTCTGTCTGCCTCGTCCTGTCGCGGACGGGCGCAGACGGGCAGCTCTTTGGCTGGTCTTCGGCGTTGCTTTGGCGATCGCTGCGCGCTCACAAGGGGCGATGGCTAAATAGGCCCTCCAGATTAGTGCACTAGAGCGCTAACCGCTCGTGGAGTGTCCCGGCAGGAAGTGACTGGCTCTCCCTGGCCCGCCCTCCGCGCAACGGTACTGGTTACCGCGTTGGAACGGGGCGGGGCAGGAGAAAAGACGAGCACAGGCTTCTTTTAGGTATGTAAATATAGTTTCCCTCCTCCTTGTACTTAAGAAAAGGGCTATGAGGTTTTAAATCACCCCAGTGTAAATATGTGCGTGGTTTCAAATGATATGCGTGTCACAGAATATCAGTGCTCAGGCTAAAACATCGTTAGTGATTCAACAATGCTATTTTAAAACGAGTATTTTAAAAAGACTGGCAAATCACATATTAACCCACCACAAGTAGGAAATGCACGGGGCACAATCGAGGTAGCTTGAATGGCAAGCGGAGTAGAGACTCTGCCACCGTCTCACGTCCGCAGCTGACACAGGTCAAGGCTCCGCCTAAATAGGCCCTCCAGATTAGTGCACTAGAGCGCTAACCGCTCGTGGAGTGTCCCGGCAGGAAGTGACTGGCTCTCCCTGGCCCGCCCTCCGCGCAACGGTACTGGTTACCGCGTCGGAACGGGGCGGGGCAGGAGAAAAGACGAGCACAGGCTTCTTTTAGGTATGTAAATATAGTTTCCCTCCTCCTTGTACTCAAGAAAAGGGCTATGAGGTTTTAAATCACCCCAGTGTAAATATGTGCGTGGTTTCAAATGATATGCGTGTCACAGAATATCAGTGCTCAGGCTAAAACATTGTTAGTGATTCAACAATGCTATTTTAAAACGAGTATTTTAAAAAGACAGGCAAATCACATATTAACCCACCACAAGTAGGAAATGCACGGGGCACAATCGAGGTAGCTTGAATGGCAAGCGGAGTAGAGACTCTGCCACCGTCTCACGTCCGCAGCTGACACAGGTCAAGGCTCCGCCTAAATAGGCCCTCCAGATTAGTGCACTAGAGCGCTAACCGCTCGTGGAGTGTCCCGGCAGGAAGTGACTGGCTCTCCCTGGCCCGCCCTCCGCGCAACGGTACTGGTTACCGCGTCGGAACGGGGCGGGGCAGGAGAAAAGACGAGCACAGGCTTCTTTTAGGTATGTAAATATAGTTTCCCTCCTCCTTGTTCTCAAGAAAAGGGCTGTGAGGTTTTAAATCACCCCAGTGTAAATATGTGCGTGGTTTCAAATGATATGCGTGTCACAGAATATCAGTGCTCAGGCTAAAACATCGTTAGTGATTCAACAATGCTATTTTAAAACGAGTATTTTAAAAAGACAGGCAAATCACATATTAACCCACCACAAGTAGGAAATGCACGGGGCACAATCGAGGTAGCTTGAATGGCAAGCGGAGTAGAGACTCTGCCACGGTCTCACGTCCGCAGCTGACACAGGTCAAGGCTCCGCCTAAATAGGCCCTCCAGATTAGTGCACTAGAGCGCTAACCGCTCGTGGAGTGTCCCGGCAGGAAGTGACTGGCTCTCCCTGGCCCGCCCTCCGCGCAACGGTACTGGTTACCGCGTCGGAACGGGGCGGGGCAGGAGAAAAGACGAGCACAGGCTTCTTTTAGGTATGTAAATATAGTTTCCCTCCTCCTTGTACTCAAGAAAAGGGCTATGAGGTTTTAAATCACCCCAGTGTAAATATGTGCGTGGTTTCAAATGATATGCGTGTCACAGAATATCAGTGCTCAGGCTAAAACATCGTTAGTGATTCAACAATGCTATTTTAAAACGAGTATTTTAAAAAGACAGGCAAATCACATATTAACCCACCACAAGTAGGAAATGCACGTGGCACAATCGAGGTAGCTTGAATGGCAAGCGGAGTAGAGACTCTGCCACCGTCTCACGTCCGCAGCTGACACAGGTCAAGGCTCCGCCTAAATAGGCCCTCCAGATTAGTGCACTAGAGCGCTAACCGCTCGTGGAGTGTCCCGGCAGGAAGTGACTGGCTTTCCCTGGCCCGCCCTCCGCGCAACGGTACTGGTTACCGCGTCGGAACGGGGCGGGGCAGGAGAAAAGACGAGCACAGGCTTCTTTTAGGTATGTAAATATAGTTTCCCTCCTCCTTGAACTCAAGAAAAGGGCTATGAGGTTTTAAATCACCCCAGTGTAAATATGTGCGTGGTTTCAAATGATATGCGTGTCACAGAATATCAGTGCTCAGGCTAAAACATCGTTAGTGATTCAACAATGCTATTTTAAAACGAGTATTTTAAAAAGACAGGCAAATCACATATTAACCCACCACAAGTAGGAAATGCACGGGGCACAATCGAGGTAGCTTGAATGGCAAGCGGAGTAGAGACTCTGCCACCGGAGTAGAGACTCTGCCACCGCCTCACGTATATATTGGGGCTGTGGGGCCACCCCCATACCTTCCCACCACGTGCCCCCTGCGTTCGTCATGGTTGTTCAGGTTTATCATGTGTCTGTAAAAGAAACCCAAAGGGAGCATTTTAATACTTGAACCACCCTCATCTTGATAGAACCCCTTACTCTGCGTGAGCAGGTTGTGTACAAGCTCGTGGTACCTTAAGTTCACAATAACGCAGTCCCCTGGGAAAACTTTCCTGGAACTGCCAATCCAGGACACCCGTCTAGCCATTAGAATGTGCCTGTGATTGGTGATGTTAAATCCTACATTCCTACTCATCCAGTGCGCTGCCTTATTGATCAACATTACGTGGGATTCTTCTCCATCGCTCGTGCAGGCCGGGACACCTGTCAGGACCACAGTGTATGGGCATGATGTGGGTGGTAAATCTAGAAACGGCAGGTCAGGGGGGCCCAGGGCACTGTGAAATAACATTTCCCCAGAATGTTGGTTTGTGGAGGCTCTACCCCCTTTGTTAGTGGTGGCTAATTGTTGGATTGTGGTGCTACCTGTGGTCTCTGCCCTCGATTCTCTGCGACCCCTGGGATTAATATTTGTGCTATTTGAGTTTCCTTCCAGGGGACCTGGGGGTAGCAATCTAATCGTCCCATCCTGTATGCTCGAGGGCTGTTCATTAACATTGTCCCCCCGCCTTCCCTTCTACTCTGGTGGGTGGGACTGGTAGGTTGGGACCCTACCTGTGCCCCAAGACGGCTAGATGCACACCGGCTAGCCTCAATAGTTGGTACACTGTTCTGTGTCAAAAGCAGTGACAATTTTTCTTCTATAGACCTAATTATGACTAATAAGGGCTCTAACAGTGCAGTTAGCATTATTTCCACCCTTTCCCAAAGCTCAGTGTCCGTCCCGAGCCCCGCATTGGCATCTTCACAATTTTGGGATGTTTCGTTATCTACAGTGCCTGCTGGGTCTGGGGGCCTAATTGCTTTGGACGCTGGTCTGGGCTTTTGTTTCTGTTTTTGTTTAGAGTTAGAGGGCCTCCTACCCCTGGTTCACTTTACTGGAGCCGGGTCGCTATCTAGTGGCTTTGTGGAGCTGTCAAGTTTGGAGGCCCTTTTCAAGCAAGTGATAACCTCCACACCTGAGCTTGAGGTAGTTACATTACTTTCGGTTGGTGTAATCAGTGCAACCGCCCGGGCCCCTGCCCTAACAATAAGCCAGAATCAGTGTCCCCTACAGTATCCCTTGCAACATTCTGTGAGAGGCCACTGTCAGCTGACTGCATCTCTATAGGTTCTCGCAACAGGGGCGATGACAGCGGAGTCGGGACAATAGAGATTGCTCTTTCTGCGTTGTTACTACCTCCAGCCATAGCTAAACACAAATGAACCCCATCATGGACAACCGTTTTTGAGCCACAATAGAGTCCAGGAAAAGTCTTTTCTCTGTGAGCTGGATTTGGTGAACCAGAGTGATTCCGCTCTGATTAAAAAGGCATCTAGAGTCCCCGTGACCCCACCACCCACCAAAGAGCCCATTGCCTTGCGCTTGCTCATTCTGCTAGCAGAATACGCTTGAACATGAGATGCAAAAGACAGTACCTTTTATGTCCTTGTTTGACCACCCTGGAATCCACTCTGCAGTCTAAAAGTTTTTCTTCGTGCCTGGGTGTCAGGGGGGTGGCCCAGCCCTGCCTTGTCCTGTCACGGACGGGTGCAGACGGGCCCGCCCTTGGGCCGGTCTTCGCCCGGGTGCGGGCCGGTCTTCGCCCGGGCGCGGTCCAGGCACACCAGCGCGCGTCCCGCACTGCGGGAGCCCTGGCCCCCTTTTAAGCGCCTCCTGGCGTGCTGATAACGGTATGCGGCGTGGAGCGCCGCAAGAGATGATGGGAGGTGTAGCTTTTCGGCCTCCGGTCAGCATGGTCCCCAACAGCCTTACCTGGCTAGCCGTCGTGAACAATGGTGGCAGGCGGGCAAAGGCACGAACGGCTGATGCTGGGCTCCCGGCCCCCTTTTAATAGCCTCCTGGCGTGCTGGTAACGGTACGCGGCGTGGAGCGCCGCAAGGGATGATGGGAGATGTAGTTTTCTGGACTCCTGTCAGCCCGATCCCCAACAGGCTTCCTTCGCTCTCCCCCGGTCTCTGCGGTGAACAATGGTGGCAGGCGGGCAAAGGCACGAACTGCTGATGGGCTATAAGTGATAGATGGTCTGTAGGATAACATGGGCTACCACTGGGT
This sequence comes from Lissotriton helveticus, assembly GCF_964261635.1. Classification (NCBI taxonomy): domain Eukaryota; kingdom Metazoa; phylum Chordata; class Amphibia; order Caudata; family Salamandridae; genus Lissotriton; species Lissotriton helveticus. The sequence continues at coordinate 841,499,066 of NC_136070.1, forward strand.
TAAACCCAAGCTCCATTACGGGACCGCCTAAATATGTTTTGTTTGATATCAAACATCTTGCCTTCTCAACACTGATACAAATATTGTGTCGAGGGCGATGTGGCATGCGCTCAAGTCGCTACCTTAGAAGTTGCCCAGCTGAATGCCCCAGCTTCACTGGCTCTGGCTGGCAACCCCACGCTTTCTGTGCTTTCTGCCGCCAAGACAGGATTCTCACCTCTTGCCAGGCAGTGTGAGCACTCACAGGAGTCGGGAACAAGGGCCAAGGCAGGAAGGAATTCACACCTCCTCCCTCCCAGGCAGGCTAGTAAAATGACATATCCCTCATGACCCTCAATCACACTTTCACAGGTCACGGTGTATATTATCTCCGCTCGTGTGGTTTGGTAGCATCATCATCAGGTCTATAAATTGAATGTCCTGTTCTTCAAGTGATTCACCAATCTCTATCACGGCTGTCAGGGTTTCAACAGTGGTATGCCACTTAACCACATCGCTGCGGCGGCTATTCCGCCGTAGCGCTAAGGGGGCGGGGCGGCTGCGCGGCGGCCGCATGCTGGTGACGGAACCGGTCCGTCATCAGCCGCGGTTGGGCTGTGCTCATGACGGAGCGGTTCCGTCATGGCCCCGCCCGCTCAATAGAACGCCCAGCGCAGGCGCGGCGGCCGGGCCATGACGGAACCGCTCCTTCATCAGCACAGCGCCACCGCAGCTGATGACGGAGCGGTTCCGCCATCAGCATAGAAAGGGTTAAAATGATCTCATATCCATTGAGGGAAGTTTTAATATGAAGAAAACTGGATAGGGATAAGGTTAAAAATGGGTGGGTGGGTGTGTATGTTGGTAAGTTACTGGTCCACTACACCTTTGGATTAGATTGACATGTTTCGACCAGTTTGTGCCCTACTGGGTCTAGTGGCCTTTATCAGAACCATATTGTGGAAGACCTAGATTTTTTAGAATACTTCACTGGTAATATGGGGGAATATATTTACTCACCAGTCTTCATCTCAGAGCACACTTCACTCAAGACAAGAAGGGTTTATAGGTGCTGCTTTCAGCCAATAACTTTTAAAGAATTATCATTCACCCCTTGGGGTTGAAGAGCTCAAGGTCAAGCATGTTTAGAAACTCAATTTGGGAGGCCGATCTGCTCGATGTAAACACGTCTCTCTCCTCCTAAATGACAGAGAGAGAGAGACATTTACGAGAGGGGCTGGTCTGTTCTGAAAAACAGATTGCTGTCGGGGACAGAGAGAGGAAAACAGTTGCCAAACCAGAATTCCAGTGGGCGAGTACCACTCAAGTAGCCGCACCTGTAGTGTGGCCACCGATCTCCACACCTAGAAAAGGTGTAGGCATCTTGGGAGTAGGCAGAATATTGCACTCTGAAATAGCTAGATGCCACACTTTCCAAGATGTCAGCATCAAGCAGTTGGGGACCTGGCTGGTAGCCCATTGGCTAGTAGTCACCACATCCTGTGAGTGCAAGTTCTGGGCATAAAAGTAGCACTCCTGGCACTAACAACAGATCACATTTCGACTGACGAATGGACTGAAAAAGGTTTTCCCAGCTGTACCCTGGAATCAGTAAACAGAGGATTGGGCTATCAAAGAGAAGACTGTTTGGTGGTGCCCTGCTCCAGCAAAATTTGTTCCAGAGTCTCAGACAGGAGTGACTGGAAAGGTCAGTTGGCTGATTTCCTCTTAGAGCTACAAGACCACAAAAGCTGAAGCAGCCTTCCTTGGCAAGTTGGTAGTTAGATCAAGTCTTAACACTTAAAAGCTGCATCCTAGTCTGCTACACCTGAGAGAGTTGTTGGAGTGCTGTATGGTCACTCAAGCCAGACACTAGCCTTAGTTAAAGGGAATGGCTGGTTTCACTGTAACAAGAGAACGGTAGACAAGTGGCAATGGTTTTTTGGCTGGACCTAAACTGGATTTCGAGGGACACCCACATCTGGCGTCAAAGTCTTTCGACCATGAAGGAGAAGTAGCCCAGGAAGACTCCCGTCCAAAGATCAGCATCTTCAGCATCCTGTTTCCCTAGCTTCAGGACCACTCCAGTGAAGTCTGTGGTGGTTGGCCCATAGACACAGGAACTAGACTGGAGACTGCTTTAACGCAAATTAACTATCCTACCATACTCATTGGCACATGTGACATGCTCCATACATAGTAGATTGGAAGAACCATACAGGAGTAGCTGTACTCAACTTTGCAAAGGTTATGCAAGTGTCGGTAATTCACAATAGTTGCCAATGCTTGATGGCGATCTGAGCGAAAATGAGTGATTTATTATTTGCTTGAATATTTATATCTCTGGAACCCTCTGTGGATTCTGTTCCTTATTGTTGTTTAAAAATTCATAAAAATAAGACCTGTTTTGTTTTTACAAATTTGTGTTGGATTTCTTTTGTGTCATGTTTCTTTCTTACTAAGCTGTTTTGGTACTTATAAATCCTTTGCACTTTTCTTCTTGACTAAGCCAAATTGCTCGAAGCCATGTCAACCCAGGGAAGAGCTAAGAATTTGCTAACAAGCCTGACTGGACCCCAGACAGGGTTGTGAGTTTATTCCAATTTCAAACTTTATTCAGCATCAATGCTATAAATTATAAGTACAATAAAAAAATCATAAGAACTGCTAAACACACAATGTGACAACAGTATATATAGAATTGTCATGAAACAAAAAACAGTGCATTAAAATTAGCCTAAGTAGTTTTGACACATTTCTAAGTCAATCATGAAATTAGTGCCAAAGATACAGTTTCAAAAAATCCAAAATGTACACAGTGAAAGCCTTAAAGTGTGTGCACTACAATAAAACAAGATCAAATGTTTTCTTGCACAAAGCTCTATACATGCACGTAACAACATGAGTAAATGAATAAGGGATATTTTAGTTCAGAAGAGCAGAAATTACAATCAATTATTTTGTTAACATAAACAATCAAAACCAGATGATAAACTTAGTATATCTTTTACATAAGATCTTGTGTAGAAAGTACTCAACTTTTTACAAGGTAAGCAGAGGACCAGAGATATTAAAATTCTACATGCTTAATTTCCAGATTGTTCTAGAACCTAGAGCTATGGAGCAAAATGAATAAAAAGCTATCCGAGTTCAGAGTACCTACTCTACCAAAGACTTCTTATCGGGTCTACTATGTGTGCTAAAGATGGTATCCGACTGGCTGTTAAGTCAGCGTATGGTTGCGTTTAAATGATAATGGTTCCATCTTTGCAAGCTACTGGAAGACCTATAGGCTGCTGGTTTTCAGTTTAGGTTGCCATAGTTTTAAGTCTAATAAACTAAATAAGGGGTTTGAGATTGGTTCTTTTCTTCTGTCCATTTTTTATATATCAGACTGAGAAACTTTAGAGCAATATACGGATTGGGAAGGAAGACTAAATTACGATTGGGAAGTGAGAATTAAAAGACTGTTGGGTCGATAAGAATACGTCTAAGAGTAGAAGGTATGTACCACTCCCACATAAAACTTGTATAACTGGGATAGAACGTTTTTGCACTAATTGGATATTTGCGGATGAGCATAGGTAATTGACCATAAAATAAGTTCTTCTGTTTTATAGTTTTCAAGAACAGTATAAAATATCGTAAATCTATTGTAAGGCCACGCTGAATTTGGAATAGTTTGAAGAAGACAGACTTGGAGATCAAAAATATAAACGGAATTATACGGCAAAATAGGTGGGTGTTTTTTATTAATATGGGAAATAAGTAGAAGTACAGGGAACGGGTGATCAATTGCTTATATTTTATTTGTAGGAGAGGGATATTCGGAGGAGCTATGAACAGCTAGAGCAAAGGGTCTCACAGCGTCAAAGAATCAAAAGAACACATATTTGGAAGCTAGGTATGTCCCAATTCATATACAACAACAAAGAGAGGAGTACCCCCTGCAGGCATAACAGAGAAAGTCTCTGTGCCTAAAGCTTAAGGCTTCAAGAAGAGCTTGTGTCCAACCCTTATGTGGGACAAAGCATGTCCTTTATGAAGACCCCTCACTCACCAACCTAGTTGGTGACATGCTTCATCATCGGGGTCCCACCCCGTAGGCCGAGTGCCAACGGGGTGTGCTTCGACACCTGATTACAGTGGAGCAGGTAATGGTTTCTTTTATATGTGCAGTGATAGAACAGTGACAAGTGATTTAAAAAGGGCCAGTACTGCTCACTTCAAGACTTTATTCCTGAGTGACTGGGCACCTTATAAAAGAAGTGTGACACCTATGCCTAATTAGGTAGACTTCAGTGTTCAAGACGTGTACTGTATAAAATAGCGACGTGTGCTCTGTGAATTAAAAGATAGGTCTACATGTTTCAACCATCAAACAATTGTAGGTATTCGTCAGGACCAGTGACAGACCAGGGTGGTCCGCGCACGCTATGGTGCGTCCTGCCCTTGGTCAGTGAAAGTTGGAAACACAAAAATTATGTTTCTTATGCAAAATTTCTCCTTCCCGGTCTGGAAGAAAAACCTGTGGGAAAAAGATTCCAGAATAGTGGGTGGTCGGAACCACAGTGCAAAGGACATGCAGTGGTACACAAAACATAAAACATATATAAGAGGGAGTGCCAGCCCCACAGTATGCGTGGCAGGTATATAACACAGTCATTCTCCGCACTCCCTGTAGTGCCCTGCATATACGTGGGCATGTGGGTAATGCGGGCATGGAATGTATGACTGTGGCGGTATACACAGGTCGACACCTTGGTACTGGCACCGTATTCTACGATATTGCCCTCGGGAGAATTAGCTCAATGCAGGTTAGTAATAGCACTTAAAAAGAGAGTGGTGGTATTGCTCTGAAAGCTGGACCGCTAGGCCTACACAGACTGACAATCCATCGATTTTCTATGAGGGTACCTAAGATTTGATATAGCACAATGCTTACTTAGATCGCGGAGAGATTCCGCTTCACAGGCGTCCGGGTTCCAAGGGCGATGCTTACATCACCTGGGGAGTGACAGTAAGAGTGGGCGCGAAAATGCCGTCAGTAGATCGACGTCTAATCATGTAGGATGACATAATCCTGGGGGATCGTGTCTATTGTCACTTACTTATGGCTTCTGCTCCTCGGTCGGTAAACCTACTTGGTTACCACGACGGTACGCCCATGCGAATCCCTGAAGCGTAATGAGACAGAGAGCTGGATATTGGGAAAGCCGTCTTCCTGGAGTGGGCGTGGTTGGTCGGGTCACATGGATTGGTAATACCAATCACGGAGCTGTGGTTCCAAAGTGAGGCTTGGAACGCGGTAGCTATGGTAACCATGCACGCTCATAGTAATTGCTGATATCGGGCGGCTTCACCGAAGCTCTGTTCTGCCCTTCGTTTTGACAGGGCAAAAGCACAGTATCAGTGGGGGAAAGGGGGGGAAAAAGGAGAGGGAGCTCAAAACAGAGAGGGTTCTTTACCAATGGCATTAGGGATGAGGCATCTCGTCTACAGGCATAAGGTGGGGAAGACGATTAAAACACAGTTAATAACCAAAGCCGTATCTAAGATATATGTAAGGCTCAAATTCTTGCTATGCCTCTTGGCTTAAACGTTAAAACCTCAGATTTTGCGTTAAAGGGTGAACTCAGACAATAAATGTTTTAGCAAATTTACACCATGATCGAACCCCACGGGATATTGTCGTCCTTTTTTAGAAAACTGAAATTGAAAGCTTTCTTTGAAAGAAAAGAAGAGATGGCGATCAATGATGACCCTAATGAGACAGGCCTTCGATTAAAATCAACCTTTATGCCTCCGCCACACACTATTCCAGTGCAAATAATGACATTCGAGCAAGCAGTCTTCAACTAAATAGAGAAGATGACCCCAAAGAAAACCTTCACTAACCTGACCAGGAATGAAAGACTCGCCTTAGAAACCCTGAAGAATTGCGAAACGATCGTAATAAAACCCGCGGATAAAGGCCGTGGAGTGGTGGTCCTGGATAAATCAGCATACCAAACCGAATGCTTAAGGCTATTATCAGATGAGACCAGCTACCGCAAACTACCAATGGATCCTACGGAAGATCTACGCGGTGAGATTAAATCACTAGCAAAGTATGGGGAAACAGAAGGATTCATTTCGAAGCAGGAAGCTGATTTTTTGTGCAGAAGTGAAGGAAGAACACCGTATTTCTACACACTTCCGAAAATGCACAAAAACAGACTCCCCCCGCCAGGTAGACCTATAGTCTCCGGTTTGGGTTCTTTGTTAGAACCTCTGTCACGTTTCTGTGATGTGTTTTTTAAGAAACTAGTACAGAAGACAAGTACCTATCTCCAAGATAGATACGAAGAGCTTGTTACAACTACTCAACGATCTCACTGTGGATGAGAACACGATTCTGGTGAGTTTCGACATTGAGAGTTTGTATACTAGCATCCCTCAGGATGCAACTTTGAAGGTACTTGAAAAGGCTCTATCAAATGAGGAATGGACATCAAGAACCCCAAGAAACTTTATTCTGGAGTGTGCGAGGTTGGCATTGAAAAGGAACTATTTTGAGTTTGAGGGTACACTGTACCTCCAGACGGGTGGTACCTCGATGGGGAGCACCTTTGCCCCCAGCGTGGCTGGGCTCTACGTCCATGATTTTGAAGAGAAGTTCATACTGAGTGAAAGAAATCCCTACAGCTCCAGCATCCTATTATGGAAACGGTACATCGACGATGTGCTGGTGATCTGGAGTGGTTCAGAGGATTCAGTAGTTTCCTTTTTCAACTGAATGAATACTTGCGATGACCATTTGAAATTCACTTATGTCAAAGACCATGACTCTCTGGTGTTCCTTGACCTTGTCATCAAAAAAGAGAATGGGAGTTTTCAGACAGTAACACACTATAAACCCACAGCAAAGAATAATCTGCTCAGATTCGAGAGTTTCCACCCTAGGCCTTTGCGAGAGAATCGTCCATACGGACAATATTTACGCATTCGCAGGAATTGCAGTAAATTAAATGACTACAAGGAACAAGCTAGTGACCTCACCCTGAAATTAAAGGACCGAGGATATCCAGACAAGATCCTACAAAAGAGCCAAAAACGTGCACGCAACCAACCACGGGAAGCGTTGTTGGAAAACATAGAGAAACCCTTGGAAGACACCCCTCTCACATGTGTTACTACATATAACACGATCTCCAATGATGTAACCAGGATAATAAATAAACATTGGTCAATCCTAAACTCTGGCAAAATGCATTGGGACAAACCCCTCTCCTCTTTTAAGAAGGCGAGAAGTATTAAGGATGCGGTGGTGAGCACTAGACCAGCAACAAGAATTGTGGAGAATGAAACTGTATTGAACGCTTGGGGACTACCAAAAGTCACCGGCCACTACAGATGTGGGAACTATAGCGTTTGCCCACTGACAACGAACACCAAAACCCTACAACTGGAACCAGGGAAGATTTGGACAATACGAGGCCACACTAATTGCAACAGCGAAAATGTGGTCTACCGAATAAAGTGCCCCTGTAATCTACACTATGTTGGTATGACCAACAGGAAGGTTAAAGTACGGATAGGGGAACATAGAAGCACGATCAGGTGTAAGAAGCCTGTGACCAGGCTAACGGAATATTATCTGTCTGCAGGACATACACCTGACGACCTTCAATGGGCAGTCATTGAACAAGTAAACCCAGGTCACAACCTGACCGAACGTCTTTTTGAGAAAGAGCAAAGATGGGTTTATAGGCTTTCCACCCACAGGACAGGTTTGAATGACAATATCCCGTGGGGTTCGATCATGGTGTAAATTTGCTAAAACATTTATTGTCTGAGTTCACCCTTTAACGCAAAATCTGAGGTTTTAACGTTAAGCCAAGAGGCATAGCAAGAATTTGAGCCTTACATATATCTTAGATACGGCTTTGGTTATTAACTGTGTTTTAATCGTCTTCCCCACCTTATGCCTGTAGACGAGATGCCTCATCCCTAATGCCATTGGTAAAGAAACCCTCTCCGTTTTGAGCTCCCTCTCCTTTCCCCCCCCCCCCCCCCCTTCCCCCCCGTGATACCGTGCTTTTGCCCTGTCAAAACGAAGGGCAGAACAGAGCTTCGGTGAAGCCGCCCGATCTCAGCAATTACTATGAGCGTGCATGGTTACCATAGCTACCGCGTTCCAAGCCTCACTTTGGAACCACAGCTCCGTGATTGGTATTACCAATCCACATGACCCGACCAACCACGCCCTCTCCAGGAAGACGGCTTTCCCAATATCCAGCTCTCTGTCTCATTACGCTTCAGGGATTCGCATGGGCGTACCGTCGTGGTAACCAAGTAGGTTTACCGACCGAGGAGCAGAAGCCATAAGTAAGTGACAATAGACACGATCCCCCAGGATTATGTCATCCTACATGATTAGACGTCGATCTACTGACGGCGTTTTCGCGCCCACTCTTACTGTCACTCCCCAGGTGATGTAAGCATCGCCCTTGGAACCCGGACGCCTGTGAAGCGGAATCTCTCCGCGATCTAAGTAAGCATTGTGCTATATCAAATCCTAGGTACCCTCATAGAAAATCGATAGATTGTCAGTCTGTGTAGGCCTAGCGGTCCAGCTTTCAGAGCAATACCACCACCCTCTTTTTAAGTGCAATTACTAACCTGCATTGAGCTAATTCTCCCGAGGGCAATATCGTAGAATACGGTGCCAGTACCCAGGTGTCAACCTGTGTATACCGCCACAGTCATACATTCCATGCCCGCATTACCCACATGCCCACGTATACGCAGGGCACTACAGGGAGTGCGGAGAATGACTGTGTTATATACCTGCCACGCATACTGTGGGGCTGGCACTCCCTCTTGTATATGTTTTATGTTTTGTGTACCACTGTATGTCCTTTACACTGTGGTTCCGACCACCCACTATTCTGGAATCTTTTTCCCACAGGTTTTTCTTCCAGACCGGGAAGGAGAAATTTTGCATAAGAAACATAATTTTTGTGTTTCCAACTTTCACTGACTAAGGGCAGGACGCACCTTAGCGTGTGCGGACCACCCTGATCTGTCACTGGTCCTGGCGAATACCTACAATTGTTTGATGGTTGAAACATGTAGACCTACCTTTTAATTCACATAGCACACGTCGCTATTTTATACAGTACACGTCTTGAACACCGAAGTCTACCTAATTAGGCATAGGTATCACACTTCTTTTATAAGATGCCCAGTCACTCAGGAATAAAGTCTTGAAGTGAGCAGTACTGGCCCTTTTTAAATCACTTGTCACTGTTCTATCACTGCACATATAAAAGAAACCATTACCCGCTCCACTGTAATCAGGTGTCGAAGCACACCCCGTTGGCACTCGGCCTACGGGGTGGGACCCCGATGATGAAGCATGTCACCAACTAGGTTGGTGAGTGAGGGGTCTTCATAAAGGACATGCTTTGTCCCACATAAGGGTTGGACACAAGCTCTTCTTGAAGCCTTAAGCTTTAGGCACAGAGACTTTCTCTGTTACGCCTGCAGGGGGTACTCCTCTCTTTGTTGTTGTATATCGAACAGGGGACCGGGAGTTCCCACCCTACATTTCTGTTAAATACCCTACACTCTCTTATTGTTTTCAACATGTCCCAATTCATAGCCATAGTGATTTGGAATTTTTAGGTATTGAGATTTTATGAATAAGCACATATTTTCAGGAAGTATTTATTTTGGAGTGTACTCTGTATACGTAACTGGATAACCATTAGGACCAACAAAAACTATGTTGAATTATTGAAAATATTACTTTAATTTGTAAATGAGGATAATCTTGATATGGGAGTAACTGATTGTTATTATCCTGGGCCTTTAAGTTTAGAATGGATATAGGCAGGTCATTGTATAATAATGTATTTGAATGGTTTCTTGCATATATGTATTATGTAAAATAATGCATTTGAATTCCTTTGTGTATATAAGAATAATGTTGATTTGTGCACTTATATAAAAATCTTTTTCTTTTCAGCCCTGATGACGTCTAGCAAAGGGACGAAACGCTTTGGCTCTCAAGATCTTTGTATAGTGAACATGAATATGTGTTTTTGAACATATTAAAATTTAGCTGTCAAGATTTTTGTATAGGGAATATGAGAATGTGTTTTTGAATACATTGGACTAAAAGTGAAATAAGTTGACTTCAAACTTACAACATGGTCGGTAGATTGTTTTTGGGACTTTTTTATAATTGAGATATTGTATAGTATATAGACAAAAAAGACGTTCCTTTCTCTTTATTATCATTTTTGTGTTAAGGAACAGTGGCCTATAGCGGTGGACCACTGAGAGTTGAGCGTCAACACCACAAATATTAGAGTACTTTAGGTTGTGACTAGTGCACACGTGCTAAACCCTCATCGCAGTTGTTGTATTATGTTATAAACGGAGAAATATAGTTTGCGGGTTGCGTCGAAGCGTCTCTACTCCCACATGCCTCCAGGGTCCAAAATGTTCAGGAATCTTTGTCAGTACATAATTTTAGCTTATCACACCATTACTTCTTATCCCAGCCCCTTTTCGCTTCCTGTTGGGCTTCTTTGTACACTTTTCTTGTGCCTTTTATCTGCTCTGAGATTTTTGATCTTATAGCGAGTGCTAACTGCCTCATGGACTGCCTGCATTCCCTATTAAACTAGAGATTGTTGTTGCGAAGATTGGACAAAGATTAGAAAAGGAGGGCTGAGAAATGGGACCCTATTCGATCATAGAAGCATGAATGGATGCATGTAGAATTTTTTGAATTTGTATTTTTGATCAACAATGCATCAAGGTCGGAAGTGGCAGTGGACAGAACTTGAGTAATGATTGCCTGAGTGTCAGGCTGTGCTGCTAGATCATGCCATTTAAATGTGCTCTTGTTGTTAACTAGATGAATATCCTTTGTTGAAGTTCAGAAGATAGGAACCATAGGTATTTTTTCCCAAAGTGATGACATGTACAGGGGGTAGTAATCACTCTCAGTCCTTGACTTAACTACCATAATCAATATGTAATCAATGCAGCTCTCTAGATTGGGTCTACTGAATGTAAAAGCCCCTCTGATTTTGTTGAGCCACTTGTTGACCTGAGTCCATATTCTAATGACGGGGCCTTCAACTGAAATGCTACTTGAGTCCACTTTTTTATGGGAGCTAGATCGAGTTGAGGTATACCCCAACACTCATCTTCTTCTGAAGTTAATTCAATATCATCGCGGTCCAGGAGTTCAAACATAGTGTTGAAATCCCTGGCCAATATGACATATTGTAAGTTTTTCATCTTTTCCTAGTATATCTCTACTATGTGGAAAATTTCTGCCGATTTACTGCCCTTTACCCTTCTAACACAGAAGTTATAAATATTAACATGAAGATACCCATTTGACTGGAGTTGAATTCACAAAACGTCTGGTGAATAAAGTAACAACGGCCGTATTGAGCAATTAAGTAAAGTTCTAGACTTCCATATGGCCGGCCTCCCAAATTTGTTTTGGCCGGGATCCAATGATTGGTATAACCGGCCTTAAACACAGGTTCTGTACTCAAGGGTTCCTGAAATATGCATATGTTGGATTTTTCAACAAAATCATTCCAGTCTGGTAACTGAAGTTTAGACTGAAGACCTGCTGCATTCCAGGAAGACAGTGCATGCATGTAGGTTGTGTAATTTCTTTGAATATGTGCTGGATTCATGATTTCTGTCAATAGTACCGGGTTATAAGTGGAGGCCTTTATGGTCTGGGCAGTTTGTGGCATATTATTTGTAGGCTGTTGGGCTCTTCCCCTAGTATCTGGAGTAGGGGATGGGTTAGTCAGCTCCAAAGTTGTAACTATTCCTAAGATGATTCTCTTTGAACTATTTTTTTTTATAGTACATAGTGGGTTGAAAAAGACGAGTGCTTTGTGTTAGGCTGTTAATCAAGGTCCCCCAAAACAAAGTCACAACCTGGTTGGGGTATGGCCTTTGGTTAGTGTTAATCGTGTATGTCTCTGCCAATCTAAAGTTAAATTGGATAGAAGAGCCATTTGGAGGACAGGTCGCAGCATCAAGGGCCACCAAGCTGTCAGCTACTTTCTTATCTGTAAATATAAAGTCGATGCAATCGAAATCAAAGCCATTGTCACTGTGTCTTTTAGCACAGGAAATGTCTTCCCCAATCCCTAATCACTGAGCTGCAGTCAGAGGGTAAGAGCACCAGAACTTGGTCTGTATCGAGATGGAATCTTAGTCACACCCGGTTTCCACAGGATCCTGTTGATCTGGTGATTCGGAGGCCCAGGGCAGGGATGTTCTTTAGCCGAAACAACAGTTGATGGACAGAATGCAGAACAATGTCATACATTCACCCCAGTACAGGGATCTGGGCCTAAATCCATTGTTTGTTTGCTCACCATGCCATTCCAGTTTGAACCCAGCCATATGCAAATCAGGCGCCCTCACGTGAAAAGTTTCCTGCAATGCCAGGTTTAAATTAACACACTTTAACTTCCTGCATCGTACCTACCTAACCCCGGTATCCCTAAACGGCATATCGCCTGATAAGGGAGATAGATGCCCTAGATGTGCCACAGAGAAAGCGGGCTTTTTACATTTAGCTTTGGATTGTCTACTGGTCAAGCAGTTCTGGGTGGAGGTGGTGGGCAGGATTGTTGTGGCTACAGGCATTCGGATGCAGCTTAAATCCTTGAATTGTTTACTTGCATTTGTCCGGAAGCTAAAGAATAAGAAACTCCCATATAAGCTCCTACAACTATTGCTAGTGCTTGCTACGCGATGGGTAACTATAACCTGGATGGGACAGAGGGGCCCAGAAGTGCCCATCTGGCTTAAAGATGTCAGAGAGTGGTCCGTAGCCGAAGAAACTCGCATGCAAGTCACCCGAAGGGACGAGAAGCTGCAAGAAGAACTAAAGGTTTTGGCGAATTTGTGTTCCTCTGGGTTGGCGGAGAGGGAGTCCTCCTTGCAGGATACAACTGATGGCGAGGAGAGTGGTATGCATGTAGAAAGTGGGCCTCCCCTTTGCCACGGAGTGAGAGAACTGACCCCGGTATTATGCACACTGGGAAACGGTGCTATGCCCCATGCTCTCTCCTCACTGCAATATGCTTCTGAATACTTATGTGATCCCATGGTACCCCCCCGATGCGACCATCTGTGCTACGTGCCATTGATAATATCAACAATATGTCTATGTACGCTGTATTAATGCTGATTTGCGTCTGTATTTGTATAATGCAAAGTGAATAATAAAGTTTCAAAACAAAAAAAAGATATGTGAATAGAATTAACCCATCTGCAGTACTGAAGAAGAGAGAGAAAAAAGAAATGAGTTGCCCGCCTGTGTTAAAACAGAACAGTACCTTCAATTGTAGGGCGAAGAGCAGTGGCCCAGTCCAGTCTCCTCTGGTCTCTGATGGGCACATACTTGGCCCAGGCTTTGCCCAATGTACTCCCCTGGTGATGTACGACCCTGGACTCTCATCCTCAGTGGTCCAGGGCACTAGGGGACAGGTAGTCCATGACAGCAAAGTCCAGCGGAGTGTCCTGCGCAGCAGGAAGATGGCTGTGCTTAAATGCGCTCCTCCGGTGATGTAAGACCCTTGGCCCTCCTCCTCAGTGGCCCAGGACAATATAGGACAGGTAGTTTTATATCTTATCAGAGAGGCAACAAATAAAGCAGGGTAACCAATCAATCATTTTCAAGAAGTTGTTCCAAGCAATTTATTTTGTACAGGTTCTTTATTCAGCTTCATACATGAACAGCCAAAAGCACAACCAACACGGTTCGCTCACGACTAAGCTTCATCAGGGCTGAAATGTAGCCGGGATTCCTGCATCCCAAAAAAAAATTCAGGATTGACTTTGGCCAACTCCCCAGATGAAGAAACTTGACCCTGAGCCTAGAAAACGTTCACGGAACCGTGAGAAGCACAGGGTTTATTGGAGAACTTGGAAGGGGTCTGCTAGAAATACTCACACGCTTGGGAGTGCGTTCACAGTTCATGGTATTATCCACTTTACACACATCCATTGTTACTGATGACAATATGAATCCATGCTTTTTGGGGAAAAAGGGACTAGTTCAGTGGAATCAAAAGCGTACTGTTACTATAAAGTGCAGCAAATATGCCCAGCATTTTGGCGTGGTAAGCAGTATATTACATGGCGAGGTCGCACAACTACACCATATAATAAATTGCTTTCCTCACAGCCAGGATAGATGGGGAGGACGAAACTGACCTAGGTTTAAAAACAAAACACTGTCTTCCTTTGCACTGGTCTATAGACATGTGCAGTGGCAAAAACAGTCTTCTTGTCCAAGAGCTTTTCCTGCCATTTGAGGGGCAAATGTGCCTCCAGTCAGATGCGGATGTCACTTTAAAAATAATATTTTGTGAATATGATCTGTTTACTCTTAGGCACCTCAGAATGAGACATGGGAGTGGGATACTATTCTGGGACATTAAGGCATCACAAAAGCCTTGACAATCTCTCATTTTTCACATGGGTACCGATGAGTGCGTTCTAAGTTGCTAATCGTAAAATTAAGATTTTCAATCTATTAAATATTTACTACAACTGATTCAGCCGTGGCTACATGATCTTTCTAAATAGCCCATGGATTTCATGCCGTTGTAAACTCTAAACTCAGACTGGGGCCAGGTTAGTTCTCTGGAGCAGACCTGCTATCTAAAACAAAAATGTCCCCATATGAGGAGAGGGCGGAGCCTTGGAGGTGGTAGGGCCTCATGCAGAAGTACTTAAAAGGGACTTTTTCCTCTGCCCCGCCCCCAAACCCCCTCAACTAAAAACAAAAGCTTACTAATGCTGGTGCCAATGACCTGAGGTGTTTTTAGACCTTCAAAGTTAAAACAAAAGCTGGAAATCCACTGTTTATGGTGGTTTTCAGCTTGTTTTCCCTGCTACATTTGATATTGGCTCCTCACTGGGTGACTGTGTGAACAGAGCTGATATTGTGTGTCACACGGTTGCACTGTGTGAGTTTGCAGGTCTGCTGGAGCATCAAAAGAACTTTGCCTGATGGAGGATTTGCACTGTAGTGTACTGGCATGTATGTAGTACTTTTCTACTCATTGTGAGGTCCACAGTGCCTTACCAACACTGTGTAGTTCAGGCTGATACACTTAGGGCGTACACCATGCGATCTCTGTAGCTTTGACAGGTGCTGTAGGTACTGAATATCCTGAGATCACTACATCAGCAATTCATAATCTGTGGTCCACGGGCCCCTGTGAATCTGTGACATCTAATCGGGGAGCCTGCAACAGTTTAGAAGAGTAAGTAAGATTAGCAGATTAATAATGTGTATACAAATTAAGCAAAACATAAAATTGAAATTTTAAAAAGCTCTGTAAAGGCAAAGGAAAGTGACATTGGAGGCAAACATTAAGTTGGTATCCTTAGCTTGATTTGTGGGAGCAGCACAACTACAGCAAACAGTAATGCGGACGAATATTGCCTCAACTGAGGCACTAGTATGCTCCGACAAAATAAAACGATGTATAATGCAAAAAAAAAGATGTGATATTGTAGAGTCTAGCATATCACTTTGTCTTTCAGAAATAAAACCAAATTTTTTAAAGCTCCAACCCTGCCAATAAAACAAAACTTTTTTTTTTTAATGTTGTGAAGTAAAAATATTTTTTACATTTTGTGTATTTCTTTGATGTATACCAGTTTCTGTAGTTGTGTGTAGTTTTTTCAGATTCACATTGTAGACAAGGTATGGGCCGATATTGTGGGCTTCCAACATTAATTCAGGATAGGTCTAGGAAAATAAAAAAGTTTTAAGATTAATTAAAGCATTCCATTCTGTACTGTTTTGTATACTTATTGTTTCATTGAATTGTATGGACATGTCCAGATGTGGGTAGAACCAAGCTGAACACAGCTAAGTAGTCCATAACTAGGGTGAATCCGGTCCTAGGTTCTTTTTGTTCCTGTTCAGGGAGGACTTTACTAGGCAGTTCGAGCTAGACTGTTCCGATTGGAGCAGGGTCAAGACTGATATGCATTTAGCTGGTTCCAAACTGAGGTGACATGGTGTGCAAAATAATGATGGATTGGGATGCGGCCCAAGTAATTACCAGTGGCTGAGATTAATTCAAGGATTCCATCCTTCACTGTTTTGAATATTTGCCCCTGATGGGGATAGCATGAGATTAATACTTGGAGATCCCCGTTGTGGTGACAGGTACAGTGTGTGGTTAAATCACTACGATCTCTGCAGTTCTGACAGAAACAGTATTGTTTGTGGACTGACAATATAAAATGAAGTGCTGATGCAGACTCAGTACTTGGGCCACCCTTGATCTGATTATATGGCTTTTTTTGTCAATCTCAGTTGTCATTTTCTGAATGGTGACTTTTCTCTCTCTTCTGGTTTTGACCTGCCCATAAGAGCACTTTGGTTTCACATCTTTAGATTCATTAGTGGAGCGGCAAGCTAATGTGAAGTGTTACCGCAGACCCCCACCTAAAAAAGGTATTTTATATTTGGGATTTTATTAATGTCAGGCCTCCTCTGTATAAATGTATGGGTGAGAAATGTTTCCCTGACAATGCAAGCTCCTGTATGTTCCTGTCTAATGGGGGACGGGAAATATGGAGGCCGACATCATGACAAATGAAAGTCAAGATGAACTCTGAGAGAAAGCTTTCTTGATCACCTCCCTGTTTCTTACTGCTAATTTTCTGGGGTGCATCAGCTGACAGTGCCCAATAGCATTATTAAGGAGGGCCAACCACAGACTTATAAACATGATCAACGAGACATCATATGTTTGGATACTGAGATAGCTAAGGATACTGCCAACTCCTGAGCTGGAATCGCGGATGATGTCACTTGGTCTAACTAGGCACTCAGGTGGAGGAAGCAAGCAATAAAGCCCACTCTGGTAAGTTGTTTGGCCCTATATCTGCAATTAGAAAGTGAAAATCACTCAGACTGCAGAGAACAAAGGGGTGGAAGTGTATCTTAACGGTGGAACAGTGGATGATGACCTGGAATCCCTGCTCAGTTATCAACGGCAAACTTCAATTTTCTGGTCCGTCTCCGTTCAGTACTCACAGATTTCCACAGACCTCTGAGACTTGTTTACTTCTGCCTCAAGTATTGCATCATAAATTTATAGCATAGGACACATATTTCATAAAGAGGGAAAGATTAATGAGAAATATAAAGTCAACCAAGTAGAAATAAATTAAAAGATTCAGGAATTAAGGAGAACATAAATGTCCAACCGAAGGCAACAGTGACAGCTACTTAACAATTTAATGATCTACAGAGAGTGACACCCGTTAGTGACATTGATTTAAAGACTTACCATGCACATCAAATAAACAACTAACTAAGACCCTACCACAGGTCAAGAATGGTTGGAGCCAAAATTAAGCGAAACTCTCCTGTTCCTAGTGCAAGTAAAATGAGCAGACTAACTTTCCGAGACCTTTGCAAACATAATACAGAGCAGGGCAAAGATTCAACGATATTGGGCTATTTAAGTTTATGAACAATGATGACTAGGGGCATAACTCACAAAACTAAAGAGGCACCGTGCAGCTATTCTTTAGGATTAAATGCGCAGTCCACCTCAATCCACAACATTTTATTCTACATCACAAGTGAACACTCCTCACAAAGGAAATCAGATGCAGAAGATGAAGGAGAATCATCACAGTTCATCTCAATAGGAAATATCAAAACCAACAAATAACAAGGAAACCGAACAGCAAAAAGGCTTTGATGCCTTAATAGAATCTCATGAATCTTCCCCATGTGACACTGTGACAGAAGCTAATGTCAATTATAAAGGAGGAGAACAGACTCAACGAGGGAGTATGAAGAATGTAATTCATATCTCAACTATCATTTCCCCAACTAAGCAGCCAGTGCACAACCACTGAACTAAACAAACTGTTTCTAATGATTTCGACTCTGCTTGGTCTAAGAAAGTAACCAATCTGAATGAGCTACTTCAGGAGACTACAACAAATTTACTTGCTAATGAAATATGTCCTACACAATCACATTTATTCCAGCACATCCCCAAAACTGATTTACAGGAGAAGCTTACCCACTTCATCTGTCAAAATGTCAAGTGACTCTGAAGAAGCAGGTACTAACAGCACATTCACAATAACTCAAAATATCTTAAATAAAGCCAAAGCACAACAACTGAAAGCTACAGAAAAAAGCCAAAGCAAAGGGAAAACGCTGTGCACGTATGAACAAACAAGATACAATGAACAAAGAAACCAAATAAGTTTCTTATCTGGAAAGAAGCGGTTGTGAACCCTATACGGAAAAACTCCACCCTTCCTTGGTCAGAGCTCTCCAACCTTCGCCCTATTTCCCTTCTCCCTTTTATTAGCAAGCTGGCTGAGAAACACGCCAATACCATCCTCTCCAACTTCATCGAGGCGACAGGGGGCCTGGACCAATCTCAATCTGGGTTCAGGCCCAACCACAGCACTGAATCGGCCCTCCTATCTGTGACTGATAAGATCAAAATGTCACAGGATAGAGGAGGGTCCATGATACTAGTGCTGTTGGACCTGTCCGCGGCCTTTGATACCGTGTCTCACAACATCCTTCTCAGCCGCTTGCAGGGAGTGGGAATTAGAGGCTTAGCTCTATCTTGGCTGGAGAGTTTCCTCTCAGGAAGATCGCAATCTGTCAGCCTGGGCCCCTATCGTTCCACCTCGAAGGCGCTCGCGAAGGGGGTGCCACAAGGCTCATGCCTCAGTCCCACATTGTTCAATGTATATGTGGCCCCCCTTGCTGAGATTGTGCGGAAGTATGGGTTCATACCAGTTTCCTACGCTGATGACACCCAGCTCCTCTACCCTTTCAGCTCCCTTGGTCCTACAGTCAAGGAAAATTTTGCTGAGGGTATGAGGGCAGTGTCACACTGGATGGCTGTAAATTGCCTCCAATGTAACGTTGCAAAAACTGAGGTTATGCTCTTCGGCAGGGCGAGCCTTCTCTGGTCTCCTGAATGGTGGCCGTTGGACCTGGGCCCAGTTCCCACATCAAAGCCCCATGTAAAAAATTTAGGGGTCAAGATTGACCAAAAATTGACCCTTAAGGAGCATGTTAACCACACTGCAGGACTATGCTTCTACACCATTGGTCTTCTACGGAGAGTATTTCCTTATCTTCCTGATACCTATAGGAAGACACTCGTGCAGACTCTGGTTACTAGCCGCCTAGATTACTGCAACGGCCTGCTGACGCTAGCAAATGCTGATGCAATAGGTCGTTTGCAGGTGGTCCAGAACACGGCGGCTAGGCTGGTCATGGGTGTGCAGGCTAGGACCCCTTCTAAGCCTTTGTTGATGGAGCTACACTGGCTCCCGATACGACAGCGCATTAGTTTTAAAATATGCTGCACGGTTCACAAATGTTTATATGGGAATAGCCCCAAATATCTTTCCCAATCTGTTGAACTGTACCAACCCAGTCGTTCGCTTCGCTCAAGCAACCAAGCCTTTTTGAAACCCCCCGTAACAAAAAGAGCTAGGCAGGGAGACCGAGCATTCTCATCAGTTGGCCCTGCCCTATGGAACAAACTTCCTACAGAAATGAGGATGAACATCAATCATTTGGCCTTCAGAAAGGCGTTGAAAACATTCCTCTTTCAGGAAGCATTCCAGTCCCTCTAACACACCTTGTAGACTCTGACCTCTCTGGCTGGCAAAGCGCGGAGATACCCCATGGGATTGATTCCAGCGCGATATAAGAAATTAAAATAAAATAAAATAAAATAATACATAATACTTCCTCTAATCTAAAAGGTCTTAACTATAATAACTTTCCGCTCTTAGACTCTATTGAGCAACACATAGATGGTACAAGATAAATTCAGGAGCCTATCATCACTTCCTCTACATCCATGCCTAATGAGATGCTATTCACACCCACACATTAGACACAGATCATTCTGAAGATTATCCTCTGCAATCTTCAATTTCCAGATTCACTAAGTCCATTTTCAAAAGGATTCTAAAAGAAATCCAAATACTCATGAAGAGTCCAGTAGAAGTAGCAACTATGGCCACAACTTTGACTCATAAGGTACATTCCATAGAGGACCAAATGCCTTCTTTCATTTAAGCCAACAAGGAAATAGAAGATAAGCTTTTGCAGTTAGAGTGTGATACCAAAAAGTATCAATTAAACATTACTCAATAGGTGCCCGATCTCAATCGAAGTTGTGAAGATCTTGAGAACTAATCAAGGCACTCCAATATTCGCTTGGTTGAAATCTCAGAAGGAGCCAATGAGGCTAACTCCAACATTATTCTCTGTGTATCTAAAATCCTTCTACAATGGGCACTTAACAAACCCTCAGATACTCCAACTAACACACCTCAACATCTTTGTACTACAAGAATTCACAGGATCCCATTAGATCCTCACAATCCAAATAGTAAACCTCATGCTATCAATGTTTTTACCAAGACTATAATATTAATGGAAACATTCTCATTATTGTGACTGAACTGCACAGAAGCCAGACCCAAGAATAATACTCTTGTCAATTTTTCAAGACCTTGCATGGGAAACAGTAAACATACCGATACACAAGAGCCTTGATGCCAGGGTTTCAAACTTTAGCCAATCCAGTGAAATTAATTTTAGGGGGCACATTGAAAATTAACTGGCAAGGGGTCTTCAAGATCTTCACAGAGCCACCGCAAACAAAAACAAATTGAACAGAGTAAATATTCTATCCCATTTGACTCCAAAGACCACTAAGATAATATGATTCTGATTACTTATTTAAATCTTGTGACAATTATACAGGGTCAGGAATGTAATAGAGATATATCTTGGATAAGGGAACCACTTTATTCATCCACTAATGAACTCTGCGCTATCTTTATCTCGCCCCAATATTCATTTAAAAAGTGGTCAGGGATACATCTCCACATTTACCAGGGCGCGTTTCTTTACATCCAAAAGACCTACATGCCTCTGTTCACTTCTGGACAGGGGGAGAATATTGGTTAGGTGTGGAAGATGGGAACTTAGGAGGGTATTGGGGAGAAAGGGAAAATACTGAAACCGAACACATGGTTATAACTACATTATCCCTATAATAAATAATCTAATACCAGTCAACCATGTGTTAAATTCTAAGTTGGAATGTGAATGTCATTAGTTAGCGGGTGTCAAAAAAGCTAAAATACTTTTTCAAGCATGATGCTTAAGACCAAACATTCTCTGTTTACAAGAGACACATCACACTAAACCTGAAGCTACTAAAGTTGACTTGAATAAATATAGTAAAGGTTACTACACACCAATCATTTACAATTCGGGGAGCTCTTGCTCCATATTAGGCATTATAAGATTTCAACACCAAAGACAATAAAAATGCTTATGGGCTCTTACCTAAATCCAGATCACTCAATGGGAGACCACGTTTATACTACATTTGCTATATTCCCCCACCTCTGATCATCCAAAGTTTTTTCTGATCTTATTGTAGAATTATCTAACTACCATCATCTGAATATTTCAATTGTATCATAAATACACATTTAGACCCAACTAATCCAACTCAGAGAAGTCGCATGAGACAATCTAGAAGCACTACACATAACATAATTATCAGATAGGTAGAGGGAGCGCAATCCTAACACAAAAGATTTCACTTTCTTTTCTCAACCCCATAATCAACACTCATAGATGGCTTCTAAAAATTAAAAATGTAAGCAATAACATTATTGAGAATTGTGCTACCAAAACCAGCCATCCAATTCATTCAGGTCACTCTGCAATGCAACTCAAGTGCCAAGATGATTATACAAAGGTAATAAAAATAGAACTGGTCCTGTCCCCTACATTTGTTAAACAAGGAAGACTTTATTAATCATCTGAAGAAAGAAGTATCAGTTTATATTAACCTTAATGTAAGCAGTGTCTCAGGTGGGATTATCTGGAACTGCCTGAAGGCCAAAGTTAGGTGAAACGCACAAGCCTTCTTGCCTCAAATATTTAAAGTTTCACAGTATGAAGAAGAAGTATTAAAAGAAGAGCTAGATACTTTAATCAAAATACACATTACAAAGATTAAAAGGGGAACCTGTATGTGTCAACCTAACTTACACCAATATCGCTGCCTTACACTGACGCATACTACTGATTCCAAACTATAAAAGCTAATAAGAACACTCATTAAATAAATCAAAGAATTTCAAGATAGGGAAGAAATCTGAGAAGGTGCTTGCCTATATCAATCATCATCCAGAATGTGCAAACCACACACAGTTTATTTATGTTTGAGAAATATCATGCAGGTGTTATCATAATGATGTTCAATATGATGTAACATAAACTGAGAATTACCTTAACAGCATAACCCAACCTGTGACAGAATTACAGAAGCCCATCTTGAAAGAGCAATTTTCGATTGAACAAATGAAGACTGCCATATCATACTTGGCCTTGAATAATGCTTCAGGTCCAGACAGTGTCCCCACAGAAATATTCAAGATAATGATGGAGTAGGTTGCACCTCTGTATTTAAGAGTGCTTAACAAAATCAGGAACCATAATCATGCTCCTTCTTTATGGGCAGAGGCCCTTATTACAGTTGTTCTTTTTTTTTTTTTGAATTTGTTTATTGGGTTTTAGGTTGCATTTACATTAACAATATGGCAGTAATCAAGAAGGTAAACAAGCATTACAAAAAGAGGCCATAGAGATACAATTTTAGGAATAGTCACTTTTTGGCACTTCTCAGTTCGGGGTTGTTGTCCGTCGACTGCCACTATCCGTGTGCTCAGTAGCGTGTACCACGTGATTTCCCACCATAGTTTATGCACCCCCCAGGGGGGAATCGTCCCGTTCATGTAAGTCTGTCAACTGCACCCGTGGGGGGGTGAACTTGTGTTATGTCGGGCACCATGGGGGCGGTGCAGGAGGCACCGACTACGTGGGTTCGATTCGTGATGACATGTGGCATCGTGGTATCGTTGTCTGTGAGTCTGATCAGTGAACCATATGCAAGGGTAGCACCCTGTCTAAGTTGAGCCTCCCAACCTACCCAGGAACTGAGGGGGTGAACTGAATAACGTGGGATAGGGAAGGAAGTAAGGGAAAGGCGGGAGGGGGGGTCTGGGTCATCTTATCGAAGCACAGAGTTCGTGCTCTTGGGTCGACTGGCGTAAGTACATATTGGGCGTTGTTGGTATGTGTCCGGGCGTTAGAGGGTCGCTGGGTGCGGCCACTCATGACGTGTATGCAGTATTCGTGACATAGTCATGGATGTGTGGGGGTCGGTATGGTCGGTCGTACCTGGGATTGCGAGGCTATAGGTGACTCTTGAGGGCGTGTCGCCTGTGTGAAGTTATACAGTAGTTGAGCCCACTCCAGGGATATGGGATGTTTGCGATGTCCGCGTACCTCCTCCTCCCGGAGTATCTCCTCCTCCGCCTTACCCCATTTATTTACCGCGCCGATCCACGCTGCCTCCGGTGGTCCCGCGGGGGCCCTCCAGTGCATGGCGATTCCGCGCTTTGCTAGGCGGATGGCTAGTGATAGGAATCGGTGTTGTGTTTTCTCGGTTTTCCGTCTACGAAAAATTCCGAGTGCGCATGCCTCCCATGTGTTCATGGTGGCAATGGTCATGACCTCTTCTAGGGTTCGGTGGACTGACTCCCAGTAACAGCGGAGGGTGGGGCAATCCCAGAACATATGTCTGAAATCCGCTCCCGGGGTTCGACAACGGGGACATTCGAAGTGGGTGTCCGGGAAGAACCGTTGGAGGCGGCCCGGTGTGAGATAGGCCTTATGGAGGACGTTGAATTGTATATTGCGGAACCTTGCGTTTCTGGAGACTTTTTTAGGAAATTCCAAGCCCGAGCTCCATTCCCCGTCATGGACCACTCTGCCGAAGTCTGTCTCCCACTTCTGGCGTAGAGATTGGAGGGATGGGAGGAGTAAAGAACGCACCGCTCTGTAGAGCCACGTGACTAGGTGTCTCCCCACCCCCATGTGCATGACCGCGTGAATCACTGGATGTGTCGTGGGTTCACCGGCATCTGGGTTCCAGTGTGTGCGGCTGCTATCTAGTAATTGTCTATGGAGTAAAAACTGTCCCGGGGGTAGGTCATACTGGTCCATCATCTGCGCAAACGTTTTTAGCTGCCCATCTTCGAACAAGGATTCGATCTCCGTGACCGCTAGCTCTGTCCAGACGCGAAGCGCGCCCGGGGAATAATATGAATCCCTGCGAGGGAAACCCACCAGTGGCAACAAAGGCGAATATGGTGGCTGTGTTTTGGACATGCGGTGGATGCGCATCATGCAAGCACGGGCAATGGATACTTGCATGGGTCGAGTCCGTAAGGGTTTAGTACCTGGCAGCAAAAGTCTGACGATCGCGGCCTGCGACATAGGACCATTAGCTGTAATGGTTTCCCCTGTGTGACGTCCCGCCGTCCAGTAGGACAGCCACTGGAGCTGGGCTGCTAGGAAGTATGCTTCAAAGGCCGGCGCACCCAGTCCCCCCTCCGTGGTAGGCAGGTAGAGTGTGGAAAGCGCCACCCGCCGTCGGCCCCCTCCCCATATCAGGTCTATCAGGAGAGTGTTCAGTTCTCCGAAGAATGATCGTGGTGGGATCACTGGGAAGTGCGCGAAGTTATACAACAGTTGGGGGACCATAATCATTTTTGCTAGGGCCACTCGGCCTATAGGCGCCAGTGGGAGTGTCTTCCAGAAGCTAACCGCTGATCGTAGACCAGCCAGAGTTCTACGATGATTACCTGTGTATAAGTCCTCCAGGGTGTGATACAACCGTACTCCCAGGTAACGGGGGGCCTCGGCATTCCAGGCGAGTGATTGGGCACCCACCCGGGCTTCAAAGGGGGCCATATGGGGGCTCAGCGGGTATATGGAGGATTTCCCCCAGTTGACCTTGAGGCCCGACACATTCGCGAACTCCTCCAGCATCTTCCAAATGCATGTCAGGTCGCTCGTGGTGTCTCTAACATAGATTAGAAGGTCATCTGCGTACAGAGATACACAGTGCCATGTGTGTGCTAGAGGAATACCCCAGTCCTCGCCCTCTCTTCGTAGGCGGATCGCTAGGGGTTCAACCGCTAGGGCGAACAAGAGGGGTGACAACGGGCATCCTTGTCTAGTCCCCCTGTCCACGGTGAATTCCGGGGAAATGTAGGTACCTATCCGGACCCTGGACTTGAGCTGTGAGTAGAGGAGCCTGGTGTAAGCAGTTAGGCGTGAGCCAAAGTCGTTCTGCGCGAGGACTTCAAACAGATATGGCCACAGGAGGGTATTGAACGCCTTCTCGAGGTCTAATATGAGGCAAGCTGCATTCGGGAACTGGTCACGCGCTATGTCTTGGATGTGGAATAGTCGACGGAGATTGTGGGATGTGTTGCGGTTTGGCACAAATCCATTTTGGTCAGGATGGACCAACTGAGGTACGACCTGGGCATATCTCATCGCTAACAGTTTACCTAGGATTTTACAGTCTGAGTTGAGTAGTGCGATCGGCCTGTAGGACGACGGGAGCTGGGGGTCCCTGTGTGGTTTCGGGAACGAAACTATTAGCGATTCCCTAAGGGAACGTGGGAGGACTCCCACCTTGAGCGCGTCTTCGAACATGGTCGTTAATCGTGGGGCAAGATGGATTGAGAATGTCTGGTAATATTCAAGGGGGAAGCCGTCCATGCCTGGGGCCTTGTTCCTGGCAAGCGCCCCTATCGCTGCTTTAATCTCGGTTTGTGTTATTTTCCGGTCTAGGTCCTTCCGGACCGCTGGTGAGACCCGGGGAATAGGCAACGGGAGGAAGAAGTCGGACATCGCAAGGGGGTCGCCTTGACAGGGAGTCTGATATATGTGTGAGTAATATGTGTAAAAAACTTGCATGATCGCTATCTGGGAGGTCTGGAGTTGACCGGATCGGTCTGTAATTTCCGTGATAGGTTTCAAGTCAGGATCCTGTCTGACTAGCCAGGCTAAGAATGTGCCCCCCCTGTTGCCCTCCCGGTGTACCCTGCTGGCGTATTTTCTGAAGTTATATTTACGCAGGTCCCTCAGTGTCTCAGCGTATTTTGTCTTAGCCTCGGCTACTTGCAGCTGGGTCGCCTCGCCGCGGTCATCCGCTTGTAGCAGGGTCGCTAGCGCCTGTTCTGTAGTGCGTAATGCGCGTTCTAGTACCATTCGTACCCCTAGCACTTGCTGTATGCAGTGGCCCCTCGCCGTCAGTTTGTGTGCATCCCACTCCACGAGACTGGAGGACGCTGAACCCGTGTTGAGTCTGAAATGTTCCTGCAGGTGTTCCCCGTGGTCATGTGTGAATACCTGGTCTGTGAGGCACTCCCGAGGGAGCTTCCATGTCGGTACTGGAGGGTGAGGCGGTTTCCAACTGAGGGCCAGGGTATGGGCGTCGTGATCTGATAGTACTCTGCCAAGGTAGTCTCTGTGTCTAGCCTTGGCGTGTATGGCAGGTGAGCACAGGAATCTGTCAAGTCTCACACGAAGGTCGTGTGGAATTGAGTGAAATGAGTACAGTTTCGTCGTGGGGTTCAGTGCCCTCCATGTGTCCGTCAGTGTCCAGTGTTGAACCCACGTATTGAAAAGCTCCGTCTGTTTGTAAAGTGGTGAGCGTGGCGGCGGGGGGCGGGATCGGTCGAGGGTCGTGTCTAAGACACAGTTATAATCCCCTCCCAGTAGCCAAGGGGAGTGGGTGTGGTGTGCTAGCGCGTTCGTGAGCCGAGACCAAAAGACGTTCTGCTCCACGTTGGGGGCATAGATACTACCTATCAGGATAGACTGTCCATCCAGTTGCCCTTCCAGTAGTACATAGCGTCCCTCCTTATCCACCACCCTGGACTGTTCACGGAAGGGAACTCCCGGTCTGACCCAAATCAGTGTGCCCCTGGCAAATGCAGAGTACCCCGTGGCGCAGACTATGCCCCTCCACTTTTTCTGTAACCTGCCGGCTTCCGTCGTCGTCAAGTGAGTCTCTTGTAAGAGAGCTATATGGGCCTGCTGCCTCTTTAGATAGGCATAGACTGCATAACGTTTGCTCGCTGTGTGCAGCCCTCTGACATTTAGTGTGATAAAGGTAACGTCCGTGTTAGGGGATTTTGTCATGTGAGATTGTCAGTTGTGTTGGTCGGTTTACCCACCACCAATCGTCTGTACCCAGAGTTTCTCTCGCCCGTCCCACTTCCCTCCGTACATGTTTCCATTGTGACCAAATGTCCTCTCCCGTGTAGGTATCAGGGTAAAAAGGGAAGGGATGTAACATGGAAACAACATTCGGGGAACAGTCCCAACTGAGGGGGCCTATTGCATGGCACAATAAGCCCAAACCGTACATCTCGTACTGTCTCTAGTTCGTTTGGTGTGAGGGGGTGGTCTAACGGTGGTGCCGTGGGCTCAGGTCTAGGCCACCCGCCGCATCGTGTCTCTGCATGTGTGTATGCTACCACCAGTACCTTAGGCGTGGCTCCCCGACGTCCCTCGCCGGCGAGCATGTTCTGCAATCTACATCTTACCGCTGTCTGTGTCAGTAGCCATCCGATGAGTGTGTCCGCCGTCTGCGGAGTCACCAGTGGCGGAGAAGCGGAGCCGTCCCTGGAGGTGCGGACGTCGCTCTGACCTTGGTCCTCGGATGTAAAGATGTGAGGGCCTTGATCTTCCTCCCGTTCGGTGTCCGGTTGCCCGACCTCCGCCGCTGCCTGTATGGCCCTCCGTCGGTCCGCTATGATTTGTTCCAAGTCTGGGACGCGTTTGGTGCTGCGCGTCGGCGGTCGATTCATCTGTGTGAGAGTGATCTTTTTGGATCGGAGTCGCCGCCGTTTGTTAGACGCGGAACTCGACGGTGTATCTTCGCGGTCTGATCGGGACTGATTGCGATGATCCAACCAGTGTCTTGCCTCCGCGGGGTCCGTGAAGAAGTGTGTTGAGTCTTCATAGATGATTTTGAGGCGGGCTGGGAAAAGGAGGGCATATTGTATCTTGTGTTGACGTAGGGTTTGCTTCACCGCCTGGAATGTGGCGCGTTGGTGCTGTACTGCCTGGGAATAGTCCGGGAACACCATCACATTTTTGTCTTCCACTCTGAGGACTTTCGCTTGCCTGGCCGCTCGTAGGATCGTGTCTCTGTCCTGATAGTGCAGAAGCTTTAGCAGGAATGGTCTGGGCGGGAGGCCAGCCTGAGGTCGTCCAGTCGGGACCCTGTGTGCTCTCTCCACGGAAAAGAACGGCGTGAGGTCCTGGGCCCGGGTGCACGTTTTTATCCATGCCTCGATGTATTGAATTGGGTCTTCCCTCTCCACTCCCTCCGGCAAGTTGATCAGACGTATGTTGCTCCGGCGGGAGCGCCCCTCCAAATCGTCCGCCTTGCGTTCCAGGAAATTGACCTTCTCCTGCAGGTCCTTGATGGCTTTTTGATTGAGCTGGACCTGCGGTTTCAGTTCATGGAGCGTGTGACTCTCTTGTTTCACCTTATCTGCCAACTTCCTATGGTCGTCGCGTAGCAGGGTTATGTCCGAGGCCAGTTCCCCGAATTTGGTTTCCATGGACACTCGGGAGTGTTCGATGGCCGCTAGGACGTTGTCAAGCTTTGTGGACATGTCCGATCCCTGTGGCGGTCCCCCGGTCTTCGAGCCGCGCGAGGGGCCCGGGGAGGGTGATCGTCTCTGGGCCGGCGCCGGCGTCGTGGTCACCGTCCTCTGTGATCGTCCCATGGGTGGCGTGGATGACCTGTCGGTCCGACACGGCCAGCCAGGAATGGCTCGAACCCCCGCTTGTGGCGACGCTGGGTAGACAGAGCTTCTGGGGCCCCCTCCGTGCAGTCCTTCTCGACTGGGTGGGCCGATCGTCACCGGGCCGCGAGGAGTCTGTGGCGCGCCCTCGCCAAGGGGTCTGGGAGGCTCCCGGTGTGGTCTCACTGTGTCTCGCACTTCCTGCTTCTCCGCCGCGTTGCCGGGTTGGCTGGGGGTTGGGGAGGCCCCCGGGGTGTCACCCCACCGTCACTCGCCACTCCACTGCTCAAGAGGGTAGTTGCATCGGGTCAGCAACTCCCAGCAGGCCTCAGACAGGTCGCCGAGGGGCCCGGGCTAGGCAGTGGAGTATGGGGCTCCCCGACCTCGGGGCGCATGGGCTGTCGCACCTTGGTGCCCTCCGCAGCCGCGGGGTCACTCGATGGCAGTGCGGTGATGCTGGCTTTGGGCGCCGGCCTCAGGGGCCCCCGCAGGTTGTAAGGGCTGCACTGCTCCGCTTCCTCGCAGGATCACTCGGGCGGCGCCATTTTGAATTGGGGAATCCCTAGGGGCATCTACGCATTACCGCTCCGGTTTCCAGCGCTTGATCGTAGAGTCAGCACCGGCGCACTCATGTGCCTGTCTTAACGTGCCGTTCGGGGTCGCGCTCATTTGGACCTCCGGTCGCGGTGAAGTCACGTGTTGCTCCGGTCCGTTGGGTCTCCTCGGTGAGTCAGGGAATCGCGACTCCGCCGGGGGATCTCCCCCGATGTTACCTCTGCGCCTGGTGTCTGGGCGGCAGCGCATTCCGGGGCGATGAGGATGGCCGCCGGGGTGTGCGGAGCACTCCCCGGATCCCGTCAACAGGGGGTCCGCGCTAGCCGCTTGGGACCTCCAGCGTTAGTCCCTGGGCGCCGCCATTTTGGGAGAGGCTCGGCGGCGATCGTTTCAGGTCAGTGCGAATGCTCCGCAATCACACCGTCGCTCTCAGAGGCTCCCAGGGTGGTCTCGGGGGTCTCTCACACCAGCTGGGGGTGACACATGTGTGTGGTGGTGGTCGTTATCATCGGCGCGGCGGGCAGCCGACCGGAGCTCTAAGGAAGCCCGTCCGCCATCTTGGCCGGCTTAGCCACGCCCCATTACAG
The DNA here is from genome assembly GCF_964261635.1 of Lissotriton helveticus. Lineage (NCBI taxonomy): Eukaryota > Metazoa > Chordata > Amphibia > Caudata > Salamandridae > Lissotriton > Lissotriton helveticus. Next base: position 841,528,987 of record NC_136070.1, read on the forward strand.
TTGTTCTTTAACAAGATAAAGATCCCCTAAATCCCAATTCCTGCAGCCCATAACTTTACTTAACATATATTCAAAAATGTTCTCTAAAACACTTGCAGTCGGGATTAATCATAATTTACCATGTATAATCTCTAACGTTCAGCATGGTTTCATACCTAGTTAAAACACCTCTAGCCCTACAAATCTAGCTGTTCTATTAATGGATCAAGCGAAAAAACTTCACGAACCACTCACTATAATACTATTAGATACTGAAAATGTATTTGCTAGAACTTGATGGTTGTTCGTCTAGGAAGTAGTTCAAGATTTTAAAATACACTTCAGTTTCATCAAATGGATTAAAATGTTATATATCAATCGCCTAAAGTTCGAATGTGTAATAATCTTAGTCTGTAAGCTCTTGTCTCTATCTCCAGTGGCTTTCCTCTCTTACCCATTCTATATGCATTACACATATAACCATATATTAGATAGCTAATAAAGAATCTTATGTCAACTCCTAACTTCAAAATTCCTACCCCTTTAGTGGTATATGTGGGCATATTTTCTCATTCATTAACTCCTAAATTAGGTATGATAGAGCAAACAGCTGAACAGTTTGTTAAAATGTCAGGATATTAACTTAATACTAAAAAAGACTCAGATAGTTTTAGCCAGTGTGGCAGAACAAAGACTTAAGGATCACTCAAATGCAGTGGCCGAAGTTAGTTAAAAAAAGTATGGGAACTGTGATGCTGTGCGCACAGTGGACTGTGCGAGCAAGCGTAGGGGCGCGATCAAGGGTGTGGTTAAAAAAACCAAAATATTCTGTACCTTTTTTCGGTCTTTCACCTTCAGTTAACTAAATATAACATAAGGCACAGCTTAAATGAAAAATGAATGTAACTTAAGTTAATGAGTTGGAAATGCACTATCGTACATTATGAATATCTGTGTCTGTAGCCAGAAGGCCACATAATTGAATCCTGCTTTGTGCAATAGAGAATAGTGACTTGTGTATGTTTAGTGCTACGAGGTCCCAGTCTGTGACAGAAAGCACTGTGAATATCTAAGTCATTGCTTTAAAATGCATTACACACAGTATAAAATAGGCTGCAATAAGATGTTCAAAAAAGTTTAAGATAAAAAAGTGCTCCCGAAATAGTTTTTTAGAAATACCCAAACTGTAAATAATGCATTTTTTATAACTGTTCTTTAAAAGCACACACTGTAAAACTCAGATGGTAACTCCCTTGCAATACCAGTCAAAAAGAATACATCTGTGTCATCAGGGAGCTTCAAATGATTAAGCAAATAACGGCTTCCAAGCACCCTTTATATTTGAAGATTAACCAGCTGTGCACGTTTACATTTCTTTTAGGCAAGCAGGCACCCTGGCAAGAAAGCTTGTTTAGCTGTCTGTCCCTCCCTCCATTTCACAGCATACGAGACCTCCTGCCTTACATTGTTCCTCAAGTATTTCAGCTCTTGGGGTTAACTGTACTGAGGCGGTTGTCCTTTAAAAAAAAAGATGGGGAACTGTTTTTCTTAAATAAATAAAAAGTATGGGAACATTGTACCCCTCATATCCTGCCCACTTCAACTACTGCTCAAATAGATCCCTATATCTGGAGATAATGGTTGTTCCCAAAATAGAACTATTGTTTCAGCATATTTACTCATGTTTGGTCCAATTTATTAGGGTATAATTAGGCAGTTGGGACAATCTGCCAACATAATTAGTCAGTAGGATTTATTTGACTAAATAAATATCCTCCCAAAATTTCACTACATCTTCAAAGGACTCCCATTATATTTTGCAACCCCGTATTTCAAAAACTTAGGGCCTGATTTAAATTTTGGTGGAATTACTCCTTCAGTGCAAAAGTGAATTAGAAGACAGGGAAATGTAAGCTAAAGAGGTAAACATATAGAGAAAGAGAAACAGAAAGAGGCAAGGAATATACATAGATACTGAATACAATGAGAGAGAGAGAGAGAGAGAGAGAGAGATGGAATAACTAATATATACAGGGACCATAGGGATCAGGAATGGCGACATGGGGTGGAGGAAAATATAAAAGCAGCATTTTTGTTTTTGCCATTTTGTCTTTTAATGGCCATACTAGGCACTAGCCTTGCTGCTGATACTATCACATTGCAAGTAAGGACATTCTCTAAATATGTATTTCAAGACCCCAGCATGTGATGTCTATGTTTTTTAAATGTATTTGTTTATTGTTCTTTTCCAAAATAAAGATACAGAAAAAAAGAAAGAATAAATCAGTCACAGTATTGTTATTTCATTGCCATCAGTGCACAATGTGATATCTATGTTTGGTTGACAAATCTGTATTCGAATAGCAGCTATACAATCTACACAATGTGGCAGCAGCAAGACTGCAGGATATGACTACAGGGGGTACAGCAAGACAGCAACAAGACTTTCAGTATGTGACAGAAACGTTATTGGGAGTATTGTGAGTGAAGGCAGGAGAGTTAAGAGAGTGACCGCATGTGTGCTGACAAGTAATATCACCTATTTGAGAGTGGTGCTAGCTCTCACATATTCACTCACTCTTAAACCTAGAGACTTATCTCAGTGGATTAAGCACCAACTCCAGAGAGGGATTTATTACTTAGATGTCACTCAGGCCGTAAGTGTAGTTTGTCTTTAAGTGATGAAAGCTTGCAACATTCTACCTTGCTAAACTTGTAGGGAAAGGAAAATTGCAGTGTGGCTACCTTCAGTGAGGGAGAGAGGCTAGTTTTGCTTCTGGAATGTTGTACCTGTTCTGTTAGGAAACAAAGTCTGCACTGCTGACACCTGATTTGTACCTGCCCTATGATGGGAGAAGCTTGAGCTTGCACTTCTACTGCTCAAGATTAATCTGTTCTATGAGGATGGGGCATTTCCACTGCTATTCCTCATCTTAGGAAAAAACAAACAATCTATGGACTGACCTTACATAACATGTCCCAGGATCCAAGGACTGTGTCACAATGTCTGATGTGGAATATAAAGATCTGTTGTCTAGAGAAAGGTTCCTTACCCCGTAAGGGCAGTATAAGTGTGTCATTCCACCAAAATACTGTTTCAAAAATATCGTGAGGCACAAATGTTTTGTAAAAAGATTGTGATGTCAAAAAATATCATGGGACAGACTACAGAAGGTAATAATATATTAAGTCATTAATATCATTTTTGTTTAATAGAGTTGTATACAGAATTGTTTGTTAATTATTTCATTGAGATTTATTCGTTTTTGTGTTATAAGTTGCAATTATTTTTTATTATTTTATAAGAATTTTACATTATTTTGTCTTTTTTTTGATTTGGTGATTTATTTTAAGTTTTATTTTATTTTTTATGTCAATGATTTGGTGGGTTGTCATGTTTGTGGGGAATTGCGCTGGGAATTTTTTAAAATATGCATTTTATTTATTTATTGCAGATATTTTTATAAGTTGTACTTTTTTAGACAGTTCAATATGTAAATATTTTAGTTCACCATCATCATCAATTTGTTTATTCGGGGACAAAGCCATAAAACACACAGTACGAACAATATACAGCCTAGTATAAATGTCTAAAAACAGCATTAATATTGATATGTAAGCTAAATTCAATAAATACAATATACAAATAATTGGTCATAATAAAAGTATATAACTTTATAGTTACATACTAGACCTCTTCCTCTTAACTGGCACACAGTATACAAATGTACACGCACAGCACCGAATAGGAGGTGAAGGATCAGTCTGTAATAATTCCAGTAGCTTTGTAATATGTAGTACAAAAAACATGCCTAATGTTTTCAACAATGCCTTAATTATACATATTAGAGGCTTTACTTGACATCACGCCTTTGTCACATTTATATGTCACATATAACATCAGGCTGGCCTTAGACAGTGGCCAATCTACTCTTCTCGGGCAGTTAGACCTCTCTGCTGCATTTGACGCGGTCGACCACCAGATTTTGCTCAGGAGACTGAGGAATACGGAATTGATGGATTAGCCCTGTGGTGGATGACAGGCTTTCTTTCCAATCGCTTGCAGACGGTTAACCTTGGGCCTTATCAATCTATAACTATGGAGCTGACCAAGGGAGTGCCTCAGGGCTCATGCTTGAGCCCCACCTTGTTTAATATCTATGTCGCTCCCTTCGCTGAACTGTTGAGGTCCTCCGGGGTTACGCCAATTTCATACGCTGATGATACTCAGCTGATCTTCTCATTCAACAAATCTACTTTATCGGCCCAGTCGACCTTCTCCTCTGGCATGATTGCAATCAGCAATTTGATGAGAAATAACTTCCTCCAATTTAACGGAGGGAAGACTGAGATCATACTTTTCAGGGAGGGCCCTTTGTTGTGGTCACTGGATTGGAGGCCAGGGGATCTTAGTGCCCCCCGTGAAAAGGTAGCTGTAAAAAATCTCAATCAAGCAGTGACCATGAAGGATCATCTAACCTACACAGCCGGTTCCTGTTGCCATGTGCTTAGTCTGTTGAAACGAGTCTGCCCTCTTCTTCCTGACTCCACACAGAAAACTCTTATCCAGACATTAGTATTAAGCAGACTGGATTACTGCAATGCTCTGCTGGTCTCAGCTAATAAATCTTCGCTGGACCGGTTGCAGGTAGTCCAGAACACCGCGGCTCTTTTAGTCCTAAATGTCCCTTATAGAATTGCCTCCCTTCCACTCCTCCAACAGCTTCACTGGCTTCCGGTGCGCAAACGCATCATGTTCAAAATTTGTTGCACCGTCTATAAAGATGTGTATGGGAGAGGCCCTGCCTACCTCGCTGTGAAATTTAAGCGCTATACCCCTACTGGGGATCTCCGCTCTGGAACCAAATCCCTTCTTGTAGTTCCTCGGTTAAAGAAGGCAAGGATGGATTGGAAAGCTTTTTCGTACCTTGCCCCCCTGTATTGGAATCAGCTCCCTATCCCGCTGAGGCAAAGTCCGGACCATCTTCAATTTAGAAGGCTTCTTAAAACTTCTGCTTTAGACTCGCATTGCGTCAGTTTCCTCTGTATGTCCACAGCGCAGAGACACCCATTCGGGGGTAATTCAGGCACTATATAAAAACCATAAATAAACTCTTAATTCCTGGAGTACCATGCCAAAACGTAATAAAAAAGGTTTTAGCCTGAATATGTGAAATCTCATCCAGTTATGATACATAAGGCGCCACTGATTTTACTTCCAGACGTTGTTCTGATAAGCTGTCCCTATGGCCACTCCTTGACTGAGACCCAGAATATAATTCCAAAATTGCTCTTTGCATCAGGTTTTGGAGCATGTAATTAAGGTAGACAGATCATGCCACGTGGTTTCAAGCCCTAGCTATCCAACCAAACCCCTCACATGACATAGCCAAGTTAGAGTGCCATTCGGGTTCAACCTCAGTATCCCCTCAAGGCAATCCCTACAAGTGGCAGACTCAGTAGTTACTCACAGTCTTTTCGAGCATAACAAAGTTCAGAGTTTAGCCACATGTTCAATTTCCCTGAGGCCCAACTCAAAATATAACGGCAACATAAAATATTTAAGTTATTTAATAGATTATTTTTAAATAAGGTAATAATGTTTTTTATTTGTTAACTGGTTAATTAGATAACTGTTATTTCAATGATTTAAATATTTTTGGTATTTTTCAAAATAATTTATGTTATTAATTTATTTGTTTTTGTGGTTGTTCGACTTTTAGGGTGATATGGTAGAAAGTATTTTAAATCTATTCTTTAATTTATATATTTTTCTCATATATGTGTATTTATAATTTTAGATGTGAATTTAATGTTTTTAGGTTGTAATATTTCATGTAACGTATTTAAAAATATTTAAAATGGCACGCTTACGCTGACGCTCTGTGCTGCCTGGCTGGTTGTCGGAGCTGTGTTCAATGCCCGACCGGTCTTTGCATTTTTAGGATACATTTTTAACCTGCCTGATTTTTAAACTAAAAGCTGGTGATTATTTTATTTGCTGGGTCATTTTACCAAATTTGCACATCGCCTCGCACTCAAGAGGGCGGCCATCTTGGGTGAAAGCAGGGTTAGCGGCCCAGTCGTCACACGCTGCCTATTGAAGAGGCATGCTGACGCGCAGCAGACGCGCGCAGTGGACGCGCCGCTGGTGCACCTAAGACAAGCACATCTGCGCCCGTCCGTGCTTGGACCGGGCTCTGCGCCAGTCCCCCTGGATGTGTGACCCCAGAAACCACGATATACACAAAACAGGAGCTCCTGGGCTAATGCCAGGAGAGGGATCACCAAGATGCCCAAGGCTTGCCTGGGAGCCGGTACTTAAATGCCCACCATGGGTATGTTGTAACTGTGGCTCTCAGTTGCCCATTATACTTGATCAACCTGCCTGTGGCCCTTATAGAAAGCCATACAGAGGAATTTCCAAAGATAACAGACCCACAATTAAGTGTGTACTCATTAATGCCAGGTCTTTGAACAAACATAGCACAGAATGTGCACTACTCCTAGAAGAACATAACATTTAAATATCCTTCATTACGGAGTCCTGGGCAGACCAAGCCTCAGGCCCTGATTTAGCAAAGGCCACTCCCCCAGGATTTTTCTGCCTTACAGACCTTTTAGGAGAGGGTTGGACTGAGCTTGGAAGATTTCATTTGAGAAGAAATTGGTTTTGGTTTCCAGCAGTAGTTCCTTTAAGGTGGTCCGACCTATGGCCGGGTCGGACCACTTCTTGGTCCCTTTGTCTATCCAGGGCATTGCTCCGATGCGCAAATTAGACAATCCCCACTCTCTTAAACGCCCATGGCATAAATTAAACTGGGATCAATTCCAAGTCCATCTTTCGGCCTCCGTTCCGGTGCTGCCGACAGAGCCTGACAAGGCTAATTTAGCCTTTTCAGATTAGATTAATCAGCCATTGGATAAGTTGATCCCAGCTAACTGGTCCCCTAATCGCATGCCTAATCCGTGGTACAACAAAAAATTAGCAGTGCTGCGGAGAATTTGTAATAAATGTGAAAGGTACTGGAGAAGATATTTTGATTCGTTATCTAAAGATCACTATCGGGATGCAGTAAAGATCTATCACAAAGCAATCCATACTGAACGCGTGGCTTTTTACGCCAAAGTAATTAGTAACAGCAGAGAATCTTCTCTATTGTCTCAGGCCTTAAAAATCAGAAGGGGGCTGTTGGTCCACTGATCTCTTCAAATGAGCAATGCAAGGAGCTTGCCTTGTTCTTTTCAAAAAAGGTAGAAGACATTTATAAATGCTTTCCCACTACCCATATGGGCTGCCCTGAGTTAACTAACAATAGCATGATGATCACCTTAGAGGTTTTCCCTCAGATTCAGCAGGACCGTTTACTCGCCCTCTACTAAAATCAAGTAAGGCTCACCGGCTAACCATCTGAAACCTGACCAATTTAGGAAAATCTTAACAACTATATCTCCTCTTCTTGGTCAAGTGATCAAGTGATCAATAAATCGCTCAGTTCAGATGTTATGCCCACAGCATGAAAACAGGCTAGAGTGTTACCATTGCTTAAAAAACCCTCTTTGGACTCTAAAAAACCTGAGAATTTCAGGCCAATTTCATTGCTCTCTTGGCCTCCTAAGATCACGGAGGCATATATTAACTCCATCCTTTCAGAGCACTTGACCATTAACAATACGCTAGACCCCTCGAAAAACGGCTTCCGCCCCGGCCATGGTACTGAGTCGGCGCTTCTGGTGGTGGCAGAACAGCTTTGGACTGCCTTGGGCGCAGGACAGACATCGGCACTGATCCTTCTGGGTCTCAATGCTGCATTCAACACTGTGTCCCATGCAATCCTGTTGCGCCTTTTGGAAGAGGCTGGCATCGGTGGCCTTGCTCTGAAGTGGCTGGCGTCGTTCCTTTCTGACAGGACCTATATGGTGATCGCCCCCGTTCCCTTCATCTACCTTTCCCATCAAGCACGGAGTGCCACAGGGTTCCTCTCTGAGCCCTCTGCTCTTTAATTTGGCTGCAGTTACCAGGAGCAGAGGACTGACGGTGGTCTCCTATGCCGACGACACTCAGTTGGTGGTAGCCCTCTCAAGCAACTCCAGGCATGACGCCACTAAGTTTCAAGGTGATCTTGCGGTAGTTGCTGGATGGATGACAGCTAACTACCTCCAGCTTTACGGCAACAAGTTGGAGGTGCTGCTGGTGGGACGGGATCATGGGTTATGGAATGAGTATTGGTGGTCCACAAATCTAGGCACCCCGCCCTCCTAAACAGGTTGTAAAGAACTTGGGGGTTTGGATGGACTCCTCTCTCAGTTTCTAGACTCAAACTAAGACAGTGGCGGGAACCTGTTTTGGTTTATTACGCAGGCTTAAACCTATTTTAGGTTTCCTTGGTGCCCCGACCAGACAGATCATTATTCAAGCCTTGATTAATTCTAGGCTTGATTATGCGAACTCTCTGTACCTAGGGGCTAACAAGGCAGAAATACATAGGTTACAGAGAGTACAGAACGCTGCAGCAAGAGCCCTTCATTGGCTGCCTCAGGCTCAACGGATCGAGTTCAAGGCTCTTTGCATAGCCTTAAAGATTTTGAAGCTCGCTTCCCCTAATATCTTGACGGATCTGCTCTCTTTTTATGCTCCCTCCCGTCAGCTTCGCTCTATGGGCCAACATCTGCTAGTGGTTCCTCGGGTCAGGAGAACCAGGGCTGGAGGTCGCTCCTTCCGGTATAGAGCGGCGATTCTTTGGAATTCTCTGCCCCCCCTCCCCTCACCCCCACCCCATATTCGAGGCCTCAGCAACTTTTCTGAATTTAGGAAAGTTACTAAAACCTTTCTCCTTCCCACTGTATAGGTTCTGACTTGTCCCTGCGTTGTTGTTGCCTATTGTTGTTAGCGCTGGGACGCTTCTTGGCTGGGGCAGCTGTCGCGCTCTATAAATCTTTTAAATAGAAATAGAAATAGGAGGGGGATTAGCAGTCATTTAACATGACTCACTGAAGCCTATTTTTCACTCTGCCTCCAATATTTCCTGCAAGGCACTCTCCTTTAACCTCAACATGGAGCATTATAAAATCTTCAAAGGGATACTACTCTATCGCCCTCCAGCTCCTAGATGTGGGTTCTTAGAGACACTATGTACCCTACTTGAAGATGGACTGTGCTCAGAATCATTCACGGTACTAGGGGATTTCAACTTTTATCTTGAGGACACCACTGACCCAGATACCACTAATCTGGATAGAATAATGGAGGCTAGGGAACTCAAGCAGTTGGTGGCAGCTCCAACGCATCTTAAAGGGCACCCCTTAGACGGGATATATTCTAACAATCCTGATCTGTCTTTCTCAAATGTACTCCCTCTGGCTTGGTCAGATCATAGTGCGTCAATATTTATCAAGGACCCCCTGAGTGCATGGAAATAGAGTTCCTAGACCAGGGAAAAGCAAATAATTTGATATGTATCAATCTAGGCAACAGAGCGTAACGAGAGGTCGAAATGAACTGAGCTAAAACATTGTTTTTTTTGTAAAAAAGGGGAGTTCAATTTTATTCACAAATTATTAAAACACATTGAAATAATAATACACATTTACAATTTACATTAAACACATGTAACTCAATGAATTGAGAATACACAACAACCCTGTTAAAAAGAAGCAAATAATTCAACGAGATGGAAGTTACATAAAATGAACACAATTTTTAAGAGAAAAAAGTGGCTAAATTACATGTGTTTAATGTAAATTGTAAATGTGTATTATTATTTCAATGTGTTTTAATAATTTGTGAATAAAATTGAACTCCCCTTTTTTACAAAAAAAACAATGTTTTAGCTCAGTTCATTTCGACCTCTCGTTACGCTCTGTTGCCTAGATTGATACATATCAAATTATTGGTCAGATCATAGTGCCATTATATTTGAGTTGAAGGAGTCAATATCCCCCAAATCTAAACCTGAGCCCATAAATATGCTGGAAAAAAGAGCATGAAAGGACTAAGATGGTTTACAACTAGATGAGGAACTGAAGAGAACCCTGCCCCCCCCCCCCCTCGAAGTGGACAAAGCCGTAATGGCATACACAGACTGGTTAGAAAAAGCTTGCAAATAATTGGTTCCAATAAAAAAATTGATACCAAGCGGGCCAGACCCTCAGCCCCTTGGTATTTAGACAAGCTAAAAATTCTGAAACTGACCTGTAAAAGACTTGAACGGGCATGGAGGAAAGAGTATAAAAACAACGATAAAGAAATCTATAAGCACAGTCTTAAAGGAACTACTACTGGAAACCAAAACAAATTTCTCTCAAATAAAATCCTCCAAGCTTAGTCCAACCCTAAAGAACTTTTTCAAACCGTAAAAAAACTTGCCTCATCTAATACTCCTAAGAGTGCAAGTAGCACAGAACTGGGCGTAAATCTGGCTATTTTCTGCTAACAAAAAGTAGAATGCATCTTCTCCTCATTTACCCCAGCTCAGAAGGGTGAAGGAACACACCCACCGGAAATAGTCTAGTTTGAACCCAACCCTGGGCCAGTCTTTGATAATGTTACACCGCTAGGAATAGCAGAAACCACTAAACTCTTGACCTTCATGCCATCAGGATTCCCTACAGACCCATGCCCGGTTTCGGTTCTGAAATCCATTCTGGAATTCATAGGATCTGTTTTAAACCCCCTGATTAATAACATATGCGCCACTGGGATTTTTCATAAGGACTGGAAAAAAGCCTCTATCCTTCCTCTACTAAAAAAAATAACTCTGGCTCAGCTTTCACTCTCTGCAAAAATCACAAAAAAGGCTATGAACACCCAGCTTAGCACTTTTTTTCAAACCATTTGACCCATCTCAATATGGTTTCAGAACAGAACATAGTACGGAATTGGCCCTAATCAAATCTATAGAAGAGGTAAGGGAGGGCTTGGATTGTGGACGGAAGGCTATACTGATTATGTTAGATCTGTCAGCAGCCTTTGACACAGTCCATCACGAGGTTCTGATGGACCGTTTGTCTGATGTAGGGGTACAAGGTGTTGCCTGGAAACTCCTGCAATCCTCTCTATCTGAAAGAACCCAAACAGTCGACTTGGATAATAATAAATCGAAGCCGTTCTGCATTCCGCTTGTAGAACTCACTGCAACCCGGCACGCTGTGATTGTAGGTGTCCACAGCGTTGCCGGTTCTCATATTCACATAACATGTGATGTGTCCTCAGCCAATCCGACACTAGTGTCAATAAGGGTTTGAATAGCCTCAGTGAAATCAATAGGGCATGAAACCCTTTCATTTCTAGACAAACTTCAAATCCCACAATGCCCCACAATCCACCTGAAACTCTGATTGGCTGAGGACACATCACATGTTATGTGAATATGAGAACCGGCAACGCTGTGGACACCTACAATCACAGCGTGCCGGGTTGCAGTGAGTTCTACAAGCGGAGTTTTCCACACACAATCACGGTAAGACAGAGACTCGCTCCCACGGCGATCTGATATTGCGCATTAAGCAAAGGATTAGCGCTTTGACGCTCTATTTCCATCCTTGCCCCCTCAGATTAGAAAAGCAAGACAAACAGGAGACCAACCGATAGTGGTAAAGAATTCCTCCCGCCATCGCGGAGTTATTCACAAGTAAGTTTCCTTTACTGGCTCTGACCTTTGGCGCACCACCGAGTGAGCAGTGCATTAAAACACGCTTTATTTTCTTTCTCTAGAGATGCAAACGAGCCTACAACTCGATTAGTTTCAAGACACCGGCACAATTGCCAAGGGGTCAGGAACATTGAAGGTACACATTTTTTAAATTATACACTTCGCGTTTTAACACCAATTTCCGTCCCCCCCGGACCTGATTCATTCCTTACTCTGTTGCAGTCCAAACCCCGCGGCACAGACGATATTTCATTATCACAGGAGCAACTTTGGGCAGTAATAATACAAGGTATGCTTTAATCCTTACACACGCTTTGTTGTTGTAAGAGTAAATGGTTAGAGGACCCTCCTTTTTGGTAAACAAATCGTCCTTTCCCTTTTTTCAAACAGTTCCCATGGACTAGAATCACACCGCCCTGATGAGAATCCTGCAAGTCTCTAAACAGGATTCGAAACGCGTCGGCACCCCCTTTTTTTGACCTTTTGGTCAACGATACTGATGCAAAAATGGGCAATTTTCCTGAACAAAAGTGATTTCATCGGGTTCAGGTTTTGGGAGTTGATCTTGTTTAGAAATATTTTTTCTCTTTTTCTCCCTATGTTTGTGATCGTTTTATTGTAAAAAGTCACATATCACTCACAATGTGTATGGTTAATTTGTCCATGTCATGAATGTGCACTTATGGTAAAAAGTCATTTTTGTAAAAACATTAATTATTTGTTTCTTTTTCACTGTACATATGCACAAATTGTTTTCCCAAATTGTATATGGCTAGACATGAGGTCGACAGTGGTCTTAGGTCTGTTTTTGTAAAATAAAATTTGTTTTGTAAATTGAGAAACAATTGAAAGACAGAAATCAATGTCTGGGTAAACTAATAAATTGTGGTTTATCCTCACCTGAATCAGTGTGTAATTGAAAAATTTGGAGGCATAGGCAAATATTTTTTATTTACATTGTAAGTAGGCAGTCGGATTTTAAACCATTGATGTCGAACTGAAAGCCTCTGACCTTTGGTCCCCTCCACTCTAATTTTTATATAACTTGTTTTGTTTCAATACAAGTTTTGTTTTAATCTTAAAAGAAATTTTTATGTAAATTATTTCATTATTTAATTTAATGTAGTAATATTCATATTATTCTTAATATTTTATTGTTATTGTATTTTTTATTTTTAACATCTAGTGTCTGTAATAATATTTTTTATTTATGTCTAAATATCTTCTTTAAATATTTTTAGGGGCGTGGCCAAGATAGCGGTGAGGTAGGACGCACTCTCCTGTCGCCCCTGCCTGCCATCAGGCCAAATATATCGCTTCGTGGACCCATCTGCAGGCATAGCTGACACATTCAACGAAACACCGTTGACAACTGGGTCCTGATCACAATACGGAGCAAGCAGCCACTCTGCGGAGCGGCAAGATATGGGGGTGGACCGAGACATGCCCAACTCCTGCAGAATTTGTAGGAAATCAGCTGCCCACCTCCCGACAAAGCACCCTGCAGGTGACGGTCCCGGGGACGACGCCTGCTGGCAGGGAAACAGATCCTGGCGGTGACGTGGCTCGCATCGATGGGCTAGTAGGCATCCGGACGGCAGTGAGGTCTCCTGGCGGCAGGCGGGCGCTAGGCCTGGACTGGGCTGGGCTGGTGCCATTTTAGCACAGCGGGAACCATGGGGTGTGGGGCGCAGTCCCAGATTTGTAATTAGAGCCCCGAATCGATGCAGGAGCCCGCCTGCGCCCTGCTGAGGTGAGGAGTTGGGTCCCTCGCCTCGAGGCCTTGGTGTCTGAGGGTGACAGGGCCTCCCTGTTCGGGGCCCAGAGAGCAGCACCTCTTAATCCAACCTGGACTGTTGTGAGGGGATCCCCTCTACCACTTAGACCAATGGTGTGAGTGCTGGCTGGGGACAAAGGCCCAGCCTATGAAGTAAAGAGGGTTGGAGGCAGCCGGGGGCCAGCGGGAAGCAAGGCGGCAGGGAGCCCATTGAACTAACCATCTGCTATACAGCCCGCTTGGAGGAGCAGCGTGGTGGGCCTTGGGCCTAGTGAGGGAGCAGCCCGGGAACAGAGCGAAGACGCGAGGGTGGTTTGCCGCCCGCTTTGGAGGGCAAGAAGTGTTCACCTGTCCTATTACGCTGGTTCTGACTGAATACCAACCGCCGGGGGTCCACCAGTGACGAGCTGGTGAGGGCTATTGTCCCATAGAGTGGGCATTCAGGGAACAGCACACATCAACATGGGTCACACAGCTTGGCCAGAACCCAAATTGACTACTCTGAGGGCCCCGAAATTAATGGACACACAATGTGGTGGTCCTAAGGATGGCAACAAACTGCACCAAGAAAGACGCACCCTCAAAGACATGCTAGATGGGGTTCCGGCAGGGGACTTTCCATCGCCTGCGGAGTCTAAACGGAGCCAGGCTGAACCAAGGACCTAAGAACTGGTGAAGCGCACCTTTTTGGAAGTAAGGGAACCCCTTATGAAGAAGGCTATTGGCTTCCTTCCTCCCAGAGCCGGGGGTCTGGGGATCCCTGACTTTCAATTATAGATCAGGCAACGCAACTGCGTTTCTTGGTAGAGTGGAAACGTGCCGAAACTGAGAAGCACTGGTTATTTCAAGACAAAGCGACGGCGGGACCGTCCCTGTGGAAAGTATCCCATTGTTAATGGGTTAGCATTATCACTACTGCAAAAACATAAGTCTTAGTAAAAGCCATTTTTCCAAGCACAACAATAGCCTACATGACGTGATTGCTCTGTAGCAGCAACTACATTTATCTGAATAGACATGAGAAAAAGAGAACAATGTGCTGATGGCCCTCATCCCTGATCTTTCTTCTGCGGAGAGGTTGGCATGAGTTCCTTCGACAAGGATTGGTTCAGAAAGTCAAACATTATTGAGGATCACTCCAGTATTTTAATGAGGCGACAAGCAAACCTAACCCTCCCCAGAAGCGCACGGTGCTCACCCAGCCCACAAAAACTTTGAACGAATGGTGAGGAAAATAAGGCCTTTTTCAGCACAATCTCCCTGAAAACATATGTATATATCATCTTTTTTCACTTAAACATTTCACTGCATTGCTTGGTTTCATCATGTCTTTTCACATATGTACTAAAGCTAAAGCATATGCCATGCCTGAGAATTTGCTTAAGAGGGGCAGAGTGGGAAAACTCAATGTAAAGCAGATTTCACAATCTTAGACGATAAATCACAAAGTTGGACAGACATTCCAAGCTCAGAGGCCCTTACAGGTCTGGAGGGAAGACAGGTTACAACAGTCTTACAGTCCCAGGCTTACACCTAAACAGCATTTATTAAAATAGGTGAGAAAATGCCCCAGAAGTGGGCCTACCTGAGAGGGCTGAGGGGAATGACAAGAGCCACTATCTGAAAGACTGGAATTGCCTCTCAAGGCCTGTCCAAATTCTACTGTCTCTCAAGGGAGCACAGGGTCTGATTATGCCGATTTATTCCAGGAGCACCACCTAGACCAGTGGTGGAGTGATTACTGCATTACAAAGCGAGATACCACCTACTTCAGAAGGCCTGCTCGCGGGACAGTTCGGAGTGGATAATAGAATACATTTTCCTGGACTACAGCATCCTTCATGGTATAAAACACTGCGACGAAAACAGAAAAGCAGCACATTTTGTTATACCTGGCATCATGGATGACAAGGAATCCTTATTCAAAGGCTCAAAAAAGGTCTGGGTCTGACTGACTCGGTGTTAGCCAATTACTGGAGAAAGAAAAGGGGACAGCTGATGAAACAGCCACTCTCAAAGACTGTTGAGGCGGTGGAAGAGTAAGATATTTGGGAGAGCTCCCACATCGAACTGTCCACCAGCCCAAGCACTGGCTCAGTATCCAAACAAATATTTTATGGAGGCTGCAAGCTGCCCAAATTGACGGCAAGAACAGCAGATGATACTGTTAAGTATGATTGTGTTGATAAATATCTTTACAGGAAAAAGAGAAGTGTCCGCACACAAGTGACTTGGGCAGATGATACTGTTAAGTATGATTGTGTTGATAAATACCCTTACCGGGGAACGAGAAGTGTCCACACACAAGTGGCTTGGGGGGATGGGCTAAACAAATCCCCTACTTCCTGCACCCAGATTCTTCCTTCTCCTATTAAGCAGGAAGGTTAACATTTCACATATGTAGTTTTGATGGACTGGCATTGCAGCTCTGTCTCAGGAATGAGAGCTGTGAGCTGTTCGCAATGTCTTAAAGTAAGTCCACCGTTGGTATACAGATTGTAGGACCTGGCCCTTTCTGCAGGGTCACCCGGAAACATTTTGCCTTCCATCTCCTATTTTTTGCTGAAATATTTTTTTTAGCCTTAGGATTGAAATTAAATGAAATGAAAGTAGCCTTTATAAAGCGCGTGCTCACCTGAAGGCATCCCAGTGCTAGTGGCAGCAACTTACCACTGCTAACTTGTGCTAAACTGCTTGTGCTCTCTGCTCAAAACATGGTAAGATTAGCTTATACCCACTTGGCCTATTTAATGTAATTATAAATCCCTAGTAAAGTCTATTACCAGTGCCCAGGACAGGACCTCTAAATTAAATGCTACTACGGGGGCTGCAGCACTGATTGTGCCACCCACAATACCCACAGTAGCCCTTTAAAACATGTCTAATGTCTGCCATTGCAGAGCCAGTGTGTGCGGTTTTAACCTGCCATGTCCATCTGGCAAAATAAACCTTTTGCAAAAAGAGCAGTAAATGGACAGAATGCAGAACAATTTCATACATTCACCCCAGTGCAGAGATCTGGGCCTAAATCCATCGTTTTTTTTTGCTCACCATGCCATTCCAGTTTGGACCGAGCCATATGCAAATCAGTCTTGACCCTGCGCCCAATAGGAACAGTCCAGCCTAAACTGCCAGGCCAGGCTCTCCCTGGATTGGAAACAAGCATCCTAGGACTGGTTTTGGGGTTTCAACCCTCATCAGCCAGGATAGCTTGACTCCAGTGGCATGGAGAGCACGTGTCCCACATCTGGGCATACTCGTCCCACTCAGGGTGACAAATGCAAAAAGGGCAATTGATGGACAGAATGCAGAACAATGTCATACATTCACCCCAGTACTGAGATCTGGGCCTAAATCCATCGTTTTTTTGCTCTCCATGCCATTCCAGTTTGGACCCAGCGAGATGTAAATCAGTCCTGAACCTGCGCCCAATGGGAACAGTCGGGCCAGAACTGCCAGGCCAGGTCCTCCATGGACTGGAAACAAGCATCCTAGGACTGGTTTCGGGGTTTCACCCCTCATCAGCTAGGATAGCTTGACTACAGTGACATGGAGAGCACGGGACCCACGACTGGGCATACCCGTCCCACTCAGGGTGACAGATGCAAAAAGAGTAATTGATGGACATAATGCAGAACACTGTCATACATTCACTCCAGTACTGAGATCTGGGCATAAATCCATCAATTTTTTCTCACCATGCTATTTCAGTTTGGGCCCAGCCATATGCAAATCAGTCTTGACCCTGCGCCCAATGAGAACAGTCCAGCCCAAACTACCAGGCCAGGTCCTCCCTGGACTGGAAACAAGCATCCTAGGACCGGTTTCAGGGTTTTACCCCTCATCAGCCAGCATAGCTTGACTCCAGTGGCATGGAGAGCACGGGACCCACGTCTGGGCATACCCGTCCCACTCAGGGTGACAAATGAAAAAAGAGCAATTGATGGCAGAATGCAGAACTATGTCATACATTCACCCCGATACAGAGATCAGGGCCTAAATCCATCGGGTTTTTTTGCTCCCCATGCCTTTCCAGTTTGGACCCAGCCAGATGCAAATCAGTCTTGACCCTGCGCCCAATTGGAACAGTCTAGTCCGAACTGCAAAGACATCCCTGTACTGGAAACAAGCATCCTAGGACTGGTTTCGGGGTTTCACCCCTCATCAGCCAGGATAGCTTGACTCCAGTGGCATGGAGAGCACAGGACCCACGTCTGGGCACACCCGTTCCACTCAGGGTGACAAATGCAAAAAGAGCAATTAATTGATGGACAGAATGCAGAACTATGTCATAAATTCTCCCCAGTACAGAGATCTGGGCCTAAATCTATCAGTTTTCTTGCTCACCATGCTGTTCCAGTTTGGACCCAGCCAGATGTAAATCTGTCCTGACCCTGCGCCCAATGGGAACAGTCCAGCCAAAACTGCCAGGCCAGGTCCTCCCTGGACTGGAAACAAGCATCCTAGGACCGGTTTCAGGGTTTCACCCCTCATCAGCCAGGATAGCTTCACTCCAGTGGCATGGAGAGCACGGGACCCACGTCTGGGCATACCCATCCCACTCAGGGTGACAAATACAAAAAGAGTAATTGATGGACAGAGCGCAGAACAATTTCATACATTCACCCCAGTACTGAGATCTGGGTTTAATCCATCATTCTTTTTCTCACTATGCGACCCCAGTTTGGACCCAGCCATATGCAAATCAGTAGTGACACTGCTCCACATATGAACAGTCCAGCCCGAACTGCCAGGCCAGGTTCTCCCTGGACTGGAAGCAAGCATCCTAGGACCGGTTTTGGAGTATCACCCCTTGTCAGCCAGGCTAGCTTGAATCCTGGGGCACAGCTAGCAACAGACCCACGTCTCTAACATCACGTGGTAACCTCACCATCTTTTCCAGGGACAGACATCTAGCCCATGATAGAGGCAGTGTACCCCAAAAGGCCACCTGAGATTTGAGTGCTGTGATCATACGAAAAAGGTCAGGGCCTTCCCTATGAATTGAAACTCCAAGATACAGAAAGGTACTGGGGCCATTTGTATCCATGAATCCACAAACTGGAGTGTGGACTCCACATGGGTGCCCAGAATGGGACTAAGCACAGGATTTGTCAGCATTGATCCTGAGTCCAGAAATATTTCCAAAAGTTTAAAGCAACTTGAGCCACCTCCATCTGCCCCTCCCGAACATCTTTGAAATAAAAGATCATATCGTCTGCATAGAGAAATATAGTGTGCAAAGTGTTGACTACAGGAATTCCCTGGTGTCACACCTCTTGCCGGATCTCTGCACTATGGTGTGAATTGCAAATATGAAAAGTGGCGGGGAGAGGGGGCAACCCTGTTGTGTACCCCACCACTGTGGATACGCATTCAATATGTCCCTACCTGTTCTCAATCTAGCTGTGGGAGCAGTATAAAGCAACAGTATCCATTGGATGTAGCCTGGAGGTATCCCGAATCGTGGCCAGGGTTGCTAGCAGGAAATCCCAACCCAGGGAATCAAAGGCTTGCCGGACATCGAGTGAGAGGCATCCGGCATATGGGCAAGGGTCTCAAACTGATTCCATTATCTTAAACAACCACCTGATATGAAGAGAGGTGTTATGGCGTGGAACATACCTACACTGGTCCATATGGATCAGTTGCGGGAACAACGGAGGCAGCCGTCGGGCTAGGACCTTGCTGAATATTTTGTTGGCTTCAACAAGAAGACACAAGTGCTTCTCTGGTGGAAGAGGATAGAAGGCGCATATTGAGGGAAGTGTTATAGAGTTTTACTAAATGCAGGACCATTTTAGTGGCATAGATAGAATAGAACTCTACCAGGAGTCCAGCAGATCCTCGTGTTTTATTACGGGTCAGCTCTTTTAGGACACTGCAAATTTAATTTGTCATAATAGGAGAGACAAGAGCCTCCTGGTCAGTCGATTGCGCCCTCGGAAGTCACACCTATTGGAGGAACACTGCTAACTTTGTTGGATCGGGGGAAGGTTGGGCTCCATATAATTCAGAGTAAATGCTGCAGAATGCCTTACTAATCCCTAGTTGAGTCACCACAGTACCCGACGCATGCATGTTAATAGACAGTATCTGCGTGGGAGAGGGATCTGGCTAAACTGAAGGTGGCGGTAGCGGGCACGATTTATCAGCTTCAACATGCACCTTCTGTGTAAACATCCTATGGTCTAACACTCTGAGGCATTCAAATTATTCCACTTAAGCAATTCTGGCTTCTTGCAATTGGGGGTTGGTTTCGGCATTCTCGGCCGCCGCCCTCTCAAAGGAACCCAGGGAATCCTCCAGACTCTTGAGTTCTCCATGAACTACATTCCCAGCCCCCACCATCATGTTAATCACAGTGCCATGGACCACCACCTTGAATGCCTCCCACTCCGTTATTGGGGAAGAAGCAGTACCAGCGTTTTCAGTGAAGCAGGTGTTGATGGCAGTATCAAGGGTTTCTCTAAACACAGTGTCCTCCAAAGGATGTGGCGGGAGCCTCTTTGTGGGGCTAGGAGCAGGCACACAGCACCATGCTAACATGATCTCTAGACGGCTGTGATCTGATATGGTTTTACACAAGTATGTGGCATGTGTGATATTATGTAAACATAGAGATTCTATCAATGTGTAGAGGTGCAAGATATTTTTAAGAATTTTTTAGTTATAGTGAAGTGATAGGCTCTCTCTTGACGGTGGAAAGATGAGAGCACGTGTGCTTGTTTAAAATACCCCTCACACACTAAAAAAATCCGTTAGTGTCATGCTTCATCATAGGGGTCTTCCCGTCCCTATAACGGGGCGGGGCGTGCTACGACCAGGCGGACTACGCGGGAGCACTATAAATGTGACAGAGCTATGTGTGGGTGCAGTGGTGATAAGTGAAGTGTAGGGATCTAACTAGTGAATGCAAAAAAATACAAAAATTAAAAATTCCCTGGCTAGTAGAACAAATACACTTTATTGGTTTCTCTGGCTGGGAATATTAAAAAAGGGGATATAGGTAGAGCAATTACTGACTACCGAGTCGACATGTTTCATAGGCAGTCCCCTACTGCCTACTCATCAGGACCGTATCGTGATCCCTACTGTGAATAGCTCAGTTCTATAGAAGTAGGCCTACTGTCCTATAAATATGCCAGCAAAAATAAGCTGAATATTTGTGCTTCGGGGCATGAGCTGGCCCAGGTGAAGCAAGGCACCAATAATCAGTGCCAAAAAAGTGACCAATGGTCTTTTTCGGTAATTTTCTCAGTGCCCCATGAGCTGGCAGGCGGAGGAAGATTTGCTCGGTCTAGTTACCGGCATAGCAATTCGCCTGTCATTCCTACCGTCCAGCTCCGAGGATCCTCAAGCTCATGCCCCGAAGCACAAATATTCAGCTTATTTTTGCTGGCATATTTATAGGACAGTAGGCCTACTTCTATAGAACTGAGCTATTCACAGTAGGGATCACGATACGGTCCTGATGAGTAGGCAGTAGGGGACTGCCTATGAAACATGTCGACTCGGTAGTCAGTAATTGCTCTACCTATATCCCCTTTTTTAATATTCCCAGCCAGAGAAACCAATAAAGTGTATTTGTTCTACTAGCCAGGGAATTTTTAATTTTTGTATTTTTTTGCATTCACTAGTTAGATCCCTACACTTCACTTATCACCACTGCACCCACACATAGCTTTGTCACATTTATAGTGCTCCCGCGTAGTCCGCCTGGTCGTAGCACGCCCCGCCCCGTTATAGGGACGGGAAGACCCCTATGATGAAGCATGACACTAACGGATTTTTTTAGTGTGTGAGGGGTATTTTAAACAAGCACACGTGCTCTCATCTTTCCACCGTCAAGAGAGAGCCTATCACTTCACTATAACTAAAAAATTCTTAAAAATATCTTGCACCTCTACACATTGATAGAATCTCTATGTTTACATGAACCGTTCAGGAGGGTGATTCTATCTCAACCTCTACGCTTCCCCTTTTGGTTTTTTATGTGTGATATTAGCCTGGAGATACAACGGACAGAAGAATCTGTCAAGCAGTGAGTGTTAGAACCGGGGTCTCTAGTTGGCAGGGGTATGCACCCTAGTCCTAGTAGGGACCACCGCTTCTGACAGGGTAGCTTGGCGCAAAGCACGCAGGCTAAACGCAGGAGGCAATGTGTAAAGTATTTGTGCAACACACTCCAACAGTAACACAGTAAATCACACGCAAAAAGACACTCCACCAGAGGATGTATGACGGTACAACGCGTACCGTTTCAACGCGTGCCTTTACAACGTGCCTTTACAACGCGTCTTTAACAACAACGCAAGTCGTTACAACGACTTGCGTTGTTGGCCGCGGATAGTGAATAGTATAATTTACTATTCTAACACCAGTCCCCGTGGATAGTAGGGAAGGTGTTGGAATAGTAAATATACTATTCTTTATCCTTTAGCGCCCTCCAGCGCAAGTCGTGGTTACGACTTGCGTTGTAAAGGACGCGTCGTAAAAGCACTGCGGGGTAACATCCGCGTTGAAAAGTATGTTCCCCTCCACCAGATGTTTATAAACATATAGAATCTTTATCTATATTTCAGGCAAGAGTACCCGGTAAATCCAGTTTTTTAGGTAAGATCAAATCACAGGAAATTCATATATGCCAAGAGCACTCCCTGGCAGTTCTTTTGTAGGCAAACGATTGCTCAATTGTCAGTTCAGCTTGGGTCTCCGGCGAGGAAAGGAAAATGTGCGCAGGGACAGTCAGAACTAGTGTTCTGGCAAATGGGTTCCAGCCACCGAAGTCAGTACAATGACCCTGGTGCCAAAGGGGTTAAACTCCTGGCGTTAATGCTCCCCCGCCGTGCCCACAGTGAGAATGCATTCGCAAAGGAAAGTCAGGCTCGTTTGGGCACACCACCGCTCCCCGGACGCTGCCTTCCATAGTCTCTGGCAGTCCCACCGAGGGTAGGCGTGCACGTGGCTTCTATCCCGCAGCTTGCCCCAGGCAACACCCAGCACGACAGCTCAGCACGCAACGCTGGACTTTTACCTGCGGAAGAGGACGAAGCCGGTACCGGCCTGAGGTTCCTTTCATCCTTGGATCTTTCTGCAACAGAAAACGGAGGGCGGACCAGCCTTCCCGGGGGAGTCCACAGCTCCTCTCCCACGTCAGCGATGACGTGTCTCTGTTGAGTCCCGGTCGCTAGGCGATGCCTCCAGCCAGCTAGATAAACAAAAGAGGGACCCTGAGAAAACCAATTTTAAGGGAACATCCAACCAGGGAAAAAGACAGACTGAAGAACATCAAAAGATATTCCCAACTTTAAATAAGAATAGGGCAATAGCTCCAAAATATTGAAAAATTCACCCAGAGAACAGCTCAACTGATTTTTTATTTATTTGTCATGTTGAAATATGTTATCATATTCTTTAAAAAGAGTCAGACAGAAAACATAAATAAATTCATTCATGGAAATACAAAAAATATATATCACATTGAACCATAAACATATAAGCTTTGCACAAATAGTCATGAAACACGAAAAACCAGCCCACAATGAACAGTATCCAAAAATAGAAGTACACACGATATATCCAGCAACCAAGAAAAAAATACATCAAAAACATACAATGAATCTAAAGCACATTCAATTACAAAAAAGTGGAGATCAATTCAATTCAATTAAGCTTTATTCGACTTTAAGTTGCAAAATCATAAAAGCATACATCCTTTCAAATATGTACTATAAAATAGGTCTATACAATTAAAATAGAATTAAAATTACAGTATTACAGTATAAAAAATGGGGAAGACCCAGGTAATTATCGAGGATATCACTCCGCGCTATTCAAACTTTAAAAATATTTATAATTTAATTATATACATTTTTGCACTCATTAATAAGTTTTCTGCGCATTTGGAAATAAATAAAACCTCGTTAGGATATTCCTTCCATTCGGGTAATTGCAACTTATAATACTTAATTGAATCACTTTATAACAAATAGGTTAAAAATGTAGGGCCCGATGTAGGTAATCCCAGATTACCGATTCTTAAATACCGAATCATACCGATTCGGTATTTAAGAACTGGCAATCGGGATTTAGGTAAATTTACCGATTTCATTACAAAATCGGTAAGTTTCGGTAATTACCGAATCGGTATTTACCGATTCGGTAATTGCCATTCATTCCTATGGGCCTGTAGGCCCTGTAGGCCCATAGGAATGAATGTCAATTACCGAATCGGTAAATACCGATTAGTTAATTGGGGGAAACATTGAAGGGTGGCAGGGTGTCACTTTGACACCCTGTTGCACCCCTCAAGTGTGCATGGGTGCACATGTTGCAGACATACATGCCCTTAGGGCATGTATGTCTGCAACATGGCACTGTTTAAAAAGCAAAAAAAATGCTTTTTAAAGGGTTTTCATTATTTACCACCAACTTCTAGTTGGTGGTAAATAACGAATTCTCAGACCACTGTAGCACTGATTGCAGTGCTACCTACATGTCAAAATACAGAATCGGTAATTTTACCGATTCGGTATTTTACAGAATCGGTAAAATTACAGATTCTGTATTTTTACATGCCCCTACATCTCCATCTTCAAATACCGGTCGGTAACGGCCGAAATCGGCCATTACTGACCGGTATTTGGCGACCTACATCGGGCCCTCAAGATTTTAGGGAGCAAGGCTCCTTTAACAAGGGGAAGACATAGTAACCCACAGATATATATAAATGCCTTAAAACTCTTAGACCCTCTTGCTCATTCTAAATTATTTCTGTGTCTGACAATACATTTCAGAAGACTGGCAATTATAATAACAAGTCTTTCACCCTCCAGAAATTGTAAAAAGAGGAATGCAGGGCGACATCTTCTAAACCCCATTGACTTTAACAGTGATAAAAGCCCCTTTGTTCTGAACTCACTATAAAACTTGCAAAAAAGAATAGTGTGTATTGTAGTTTGGTTAGAAATGTCGTCACATGGGCAGGGTGGAAGATCTCTTGCCCAATTATTTATTGTTGGGAAGGCAACTAATCAATGGAAAAAATTCAGCCTAAACCTTACCAAAAGAAAGCGTTCATAGCTGGTGGTGTTATAGGTAAGGTACGGTTGAATGTCAAATGTAGTTTGAATGCCCAAAATATGTCTACCCGATGGTTTCATAACTTCACTCGTAGTGCGGAGTTCTTCAAGGTGGTTAAGGCATTTTGCCTGGAAGTCTTTCCTTGTTACCTCACGAACTAAGAGAGGATCGTGGTAACGTTTTTCCCATCCTATGTCAGCCAAAAACTTTTTTACATATAATAGCCACCTAGATTTGTGAGTATTCTCCATGGCCATACAGTCCGAAATTATCATTTGTGAGAGTGTGGCTTTGTCTGATGACCAAATACGACGCCACAATAAGAGTGGTTGGATTCTCACTATATCAGACACGTGGGAGAGTCCCAGCTCTATGTGACATGAAAAAGTGGCCGTACTCTTTGGGACCGCTAAGAGGTACCTTAGGAAAGTGTTTTCCACCCTCTGTAGGGCATCTGTTACTACATGGCCCCAAACACCTGCCCCATACAGTGCCACAGAGAGACATTTGGCTTTATAGATCTTAGCCAATTCCATTGGAGGTCTCTTCCCCAATTTCCATGAAAAATTGACAAGGGCTGCTGTAGTTCTAATGAAAAGGAGTTTCCTGGTTTCAATTGCAGGTTTCCAAGTAAGTTTATCATCAATCATTACTCCTAGGTAATGGTATTTTTGTGTTGTTGCTAGTTTTTCCTGGTTTAAATATATACTCCTACTTTTACGTTTATGTCCTATCCCTGCCTTCATGACAAATGTTTTTCCGATGTTGATATTTAGGCCCAGACTTGCCATGAAGGCGGAATATCTATTCAGTGCCCTTTGAAGTTCAAGGGGGGTACGGGCTAGTATCACCGCGTCGTCTGTGTAGAGCAACGCGGGGATCGGGCGGTTGTTTACTATCGGAGGGTCCTGGCACCCCTTAATCATTTCCTTCTCCAGACTGTTAGTGTAAAGTGTAAAGAGAAAGGGGGCTAGGACACAACCTTGCCTGACACCCCTCTCCACTTTGAACGACGCGGTTAACTCTCCCCCAAGCCCAAACCTCATCCTTGCAGTCGCATCTGAATACAATTACCTTAGGAAGGTTACAAGGTTCGATTGGACCCCCATCTCAGCGAGGACAGACCACAATTTAGCGTGACAAACGCAGTCAAACGCTGCTGATAAGTCCACGTAGACCATATAGAGAGCTCCTCCTTTGATATTAACATATTTATCTATCAAAAGTGATAGGTTAAGGGCTTGATCGATAGTCCCCAGTCCCTCGCGGAACCCGTATTGGAGATCTGATATAACCCTGTCCTCCTCCGCCCAATCTTGTAGGTGCTCAAGGATTACACGGCCCGCCACTTTGCCAAGGGTGTCTAGGAGGGAGATAGGACGATAACAAGTTACCGACCCCCGGTCCCCTTTTTTGAAAATAGGGACCAAAATTGACTTAGACCATGAATCCATGAGACCTACCACACATGATGCATTTAAAACCCAGGTCAAAAGATGAGCCCAGAGTTCCATCTGAGCTTTGAAAAAATCTACAGGCACCCCATCTGGGCCTGGGGCCTTCCCACTCTTACTTGCTTTCAGGGCTTGAACCACCTGATCTACTGTGAATACCAAATGAATGGGATAGGGGGTGGAGGCCTGAACATAGGGTTTTGCTTCATGGGTGTTTACGACCTCAGTCGCACTAGAAAAGATCTTAGAAAAGTGCTCTACCCATTCTTTTTCATCAATGGCTACCTCTAATCTTGGTGAATCTGCATCATTGTTCAAAAAAGGGGACTTAACTACTAACCAGAAGGCGGCACTGTTCTTATGTGTGCAGCTCTCATGAAGTTGGTCCCAGAGTTGATGTTTTAACTCGGTTTTTCTAGTCTTTATTGCGGAATTATATGTTTTTCTTAAGCTAGTGATCTCGTGAGAGACCTTGTGTGTCTTCCGCAAGGCCTGTTTCAGCTTTGAATAGGATACCGTGCAACTGTGGTCAAACCAACCCTTCCTCTTCCTTGCTGATCGATTACCTTTTACCCACAGTGCTTTGTTTATTGCTTTTACCACCTCATCGAAGTTAGCAATAACCTCGGCGTCTGATGTATCCAAGTCCAAACATTTCTGGATGGGAAGGATGGTGTTAGCTATCACTGTTTTAGTGGTTTCTATGGGGTCAATCTTTCCCCATTTTAGCGAGTATCCATTAAGCCTCGCCAATGACAAGTTATTTTGTGTTAAGGTTCTAGCAAGGCTGAAATTAAAGTTTTGTGCCGTCGGTAAACCAACGCTAAGGGGGTAATGGTCACACAGTGCAGTTGTATGTATGGTTAGTAGTGTGTCTGTGTTCCTAAGTTCGTTAGAAACAAGAATATGGTCAATGGAACTTTGAAAGCCCCGCCCATGAAAAGTGGAAGCCATCACTGTATCTGTGGTAGTGGGTTTGTTTGCTATTGCCAGGTCTAGTTCAAAAATGATTTCGTTTAGACGGCTACCTAAAGTCGTATGTTTAAAATGTTAAATTGGGTTATTACTCTCATCATGGATGCCACAGGTGTTTCTGTTACTGTCCTGGCATGGACCCAAGTTAAAGTCTCCGCCCCAGATGATTATAACTTTTGTTGGTCTCCTCCTTATTTTAGACAATAGTAATGAGCCAATAAGGGTTATTAAGCTCGCTGATTCACCCTCCGAAAGATTGGTATAAAAATGTACCAAGAGGAAGGTATCTGTTTTATTTAGACAGATGTCAAGGACCTGGAAATTGGGTTCCAATTTAATGGATTTTATTTCATGTGCTTGTAGTAAATTTGATATGTAGATCGATAAACCTCCCCTTGCTCTCCCTGAGGCACTTCTTTGGGCTGGTGAGAAGTAAGTTTTATAGCCTTCCATATGGAGCTCTTCTACGGCCCAGGTCTCCTGGAAACATAATATTTTAAACCTATAGGTAAAATCAAGCCAAACATCGTTTGTTATTTTAGAACGCTGTCCTGCAATATTCCAGAATAGAACATCCAGTTGGGAATTATTTCCCTTACTGTTACACCCCTCGGTAGCTGTAGGTAATGTTTAAACTAATTCTGCATTAAGTGAATTTGGTAACCCCAGAAGAGGGGGTAACAGATGATGGCCTATGTCCCTATCCAGGAAATCTACATCTTGTTCTGGTTCATATATGGACTTGGAATCACCAGTACTCGATTTTAAAGGGGCATTGACTTCTTTTGTACTGAGTTCTGTTACCCCATCAGATAAGTCTAAGTCGTTCTCTGATGCTTGTACGGGCTTAGGATATCCTATGGTTTTTTCAAAAGGGACTTTGGGATGATTACTAGTGTATGTTCTCCTAGGGTTGGTGTCTATAGTTCTCTTCATATCCTTTGGTGAAGAGAGTCAATCTACTCCCTCCAACCCCGTAAGGGGGACAAAACGATTATAGGTGGGGATATTGAAGGTGTGCCCTTGCATGGTAAATAGAGGCGGAACTCGGGGAATCAGGGGATTACTCGAGTAAGCCCTGGGGTAGAAGTATGTCAGATCATACGGTATGATACCATTAGTCTCTTTTTCTTGCAACCAATCGGTGATGTGAGAAACTGCCGTGATCTCTAAAATTAATAATGATTAGTTCTCCCTGGGTATTTTTTGGCCTGCGTCCTACCCAATCTACCCGTCGTACATTAAGGATTTCTCCATTAATGTTTGGGGGTAGTGGTCTATTTTGTCGTAGCCAAAATACGACTTTATTCTTTAGTTGATGGTAACCTACTTGTGCCCCGTTCTCTAAAACTGGTACCCCTGCTAGTATCACAGCAAATGGGGCTGCTTCTGGTGGTAGATCTATTTGTACCTTTTTTCCCCATTCATCCGACCCGAGGGAGGGGTTATAGAGGTGTTAATGTGACGGAGCTTTGGAGCAGAGAGTTGTACGTCAATTTAAGTCTCTTTGTTCTTTGTCCCTGTTGTCTCTTTCTGCCTCTGTGACTTGGTGTTGACAGGGGAAGTATCTCTTTCACTGACTTTCTTAGTTGGAGGGGCTGCCGTGTTTATGCTTGATTTAGTAAGAATTACATTTGGCGAGTGTGTTGTGCTAGGTGTTGAAAGTTTCTTAATTAGGCAAATGTTGTTTCCAATCGCTTTTTCTAGTGTCCCCAATTGTTCCGCTACTCTCTTCATTCTCTCGATTAGTGGCATTAATAATGATCTCAGCAATTGCTCTATATTTCCCAGTAGGTCCTTAGTTGGCACGTCTGTCACCGAATTTTGTTCGGGTTGGACAGATCTAGATGTTACATGTGAGTCTTTTGATGGGCTCATCTGGTTTTGTGGTGTTTTACCACGGTTGCTATGAAAGTTCCCCCCCCTTCTTCCTTTTTTTCGACGGAGGTCCTTGGGCTGATCTTTTATTTTTGGGCTCCTGAACCTCAGGTTGTGGGGTCTTTGCCTTTTGCGTGGAATCTCCGGATAGAACAACCACAGCTGAGGTAGAGTTGGAGGGGGAGCTAGAAGAATCCAAACTTTGATTAGTGTGTGTTAATTGAGGGTGACCTATCTTGCAAAAGTCGGGGAATGCTGCTGTCACTTAACGAGTTGTAGGCTGAGCATTCTACTTGTCTGGTAGTAACTGGTGTGGTTGCCTGCTGTATAGGGCCCAGAGACGAGCGCTTGTTGCTGAGAAGTTCTGCAGACCAGCGTCGTTCCGCTAAAACTATCTCCCTTTCTAGGACTGAGGTTGCTCTGGTAATAAAATTATCCAGAGTCCCTCTAACTGACCGTCCCACTAGGGAGGGTCTACCCTTAGAGAGGCTGGAGGTCATGTTAATTATCTAGTCAAAAAGCACAAATAGACACTCCAAAGACTAACAGGCTAACAGACAGTGCTGTGCTTGAAGACACGATGAAAGATAAGCACGAAATAGCACTAAGTTATAGATATATTGTCTTACTATAGAGTCCCGATCATGTGTCCAAAGGAGTCCGAGACAGGGAATGGGCCCAGCCCAGCCCTGGCCTGCCCCGGGCGGCTACAGACGGCCCGCCCTCTGCCCGGGTTCCGCCTGGCGACCGCCCGCGTGCGTCCCTCGCGCGGGAGGAGCAACGTTCTTTTAAAGCGCCTTCCGGGCGCGTCAGTGGGCGGGGTCGTGCCGTAGAGGTTCCTGGGAGTTGTGGTCCCCCCGCTCAGCGGCCGCGATGTTCCTAGCGGCAGCGGGGGGGACCGACAGGCAAGAAGGTGACTGGCGAGATTAGGACTTGAATTAGGCACCCAAAACGGTTTCCACGGCAGCAGGTAAGAGTAAAAGCCACCCGCTCCACCGAAGGAGCAACGTTCTTTTAAAGTGCCTTCCGGGCGCGTCAGTGGGCGGGGTCGTGCCGTAGAGGTTCCTGGGAGTTGTGGTCCCCCCGCTCAGCGGCCGCGATGTTCCTAGCGGCAGCGGGGGGGACCGACAGGCAAGAAGGTGACTGGCGAGATTAGGACTTGAATTAGGCACCCAAAACGGTTTCCACAGCAGCAGGTAAGAGTAAAAGCCAAAAG
Organism: Lissotriton helveticus; assembly: GCF_964261635.1. Taxonomy (NCBI): domain Eukaryota; kingdom Metazoa; phylum Chordata; class Amphibia; order Caudata; family Salamandridae; genus Lissotriton; species Lissotriton helveticus. Next base: position 841,559,002 of record NC_136070.1, read on the forward strand.
TGGAGATCATCAGACATTAAAAAGAACAAAAATATGCAATTCACAACTATACCATACAAAACACACACAAAAGAAAAGCGCCAATGCGCGTTTCGGAAAGTACCAAAAACATTATAGAAATTCCTTCGTCAGGGCGCACATTTCATGCTTTGATCAGTATTCGTGACCCAGGAGTGGTTATCAAAAAATAGGAGCATAATACAGTGTGCACAGCAGGGCTGGGGAGACTGTCTGTGGGAGAAGAGTATACAGAGAAAAAAGTTACAAACAGGACCAATCAGGGTCAGACATTGAGCAAGACAATCACAAGGTTCACAACATAATACATAAACTCAAAAGAAAAAAGAAAAAAGAAAAGACATAGTGTATAAGAATATACCTGACAATCCAAACATGGCATAAACTTTATAGCCCAAACAGCCGTGTAGAAGTCAGGAAAGAATATCCATCACCAATATCATAAAGCACACACCTTAAAAATCTAGGGGCACAGACTACTTACTTAACCTGGAGTCTGGACGGAACAGGATAAACCTCCTAAAAGACTGCAGTTCCTGAATAAATATAAACAACAGGGAAAATGTTGTGAGGACTAATCAGCACAAAACAAATAAGTACTGCGGAGATCAGCCATGAGCAGTACAGACGGACTGACCCAAGAGGCAGCCTAAGTGCGAGGAGGGAAAGAGATCTAGAGTCTGGAGCTGCGTCTTAGAAGGAGAGGGGCCCGGTAGCCAGGACACTTACTGAAAAGGTGGAATATATCCAGTCTACCCTGGGTTGCTAGGGGACAAGTATGATAAAGAGGTAGCTAAACTAAGAAGCCCAAAACAAATAAAGGGAGGTATACTTCTGAGGGGAAAAAAATAATAGAATCACGGGGGAGGGCACAGCTCCTCTCCCACGTCAGCGATGATGCGTCTCTGTGGAGTCCCGGTCGCTTCGCAACGCCTCCCGCCAGCACCAATCCCAGCACGGCGCTCTCCTGACATCGCCGGGAATTCCCTTTGATGCTTCCTGTGGCTCCCCGGGCCAGCGGCGGTGATTTCTGGGCCAACAGAACTTTTAGTTTGGGATTCGGTCGAGTTACCCGGGTCTGCAGTGGTGATCTTTGGGGAAAACAGCGTGTTTCTGTCACAGCGTTCCCCAGTCAGAGCGCAGTCAGGTCACGGGCAGTAATGACGGCAGTTGAAGGGTGTTCCCCGTGCACCCGCAGCAGCGATGATGTTGGCGCACAGCGCTTTCTTCCACAGCGCTGGACAACACCTTCAGGCCCCGGGCAGCGGCGATGATTTTTGGCACACATCGCTTTCCTTCCACAACGCTTTACCGTGCCTCAGAGGTCCCGAGCGGCGGCGGTGTTTAGGGGTCACCGAATTAACCTCATACACTCAGTACTGCAGAGGCAGTTCAGGCAAGGAAGAAAGCGTGGTGGTCCTTATGAATCCCCCACCAGGTAGGGGAGCAGTGAGCAGTTTGTGGTGGAGACACTCTGGGGGAGTTATTTCCAGTCCTCTCTAGCAGGGCAGGATCAGCAGGCAGTAGGGCAGCTCAGCAAGTGGGGGCAGCAGTTCTTGGGAGCAGTCAGCCTCCTTACTAGTGGCAATCCTCCTGGCGCAGCAGTCCTCACTCCAGCAGAGATTCCTCCAGGTCCAGTAGTGTAACCCAGAAGTGTGGCCAGAACCCTCCCTATTATACCCTACGGTCAGGTGACCGGGAGGGGCGGCACTTTCTGGAAGAATCTAGGGGGTTGGAAATCTTTGGAAAAATCCAGGAGGCTCTGGGGTGTCTGTCAACAGGGACAACAATCCCAGACCGTGCAGACTATCAGCATGCAGATGGAGGGTAGGCCTCACTGCAGTAGCAGGGCCTATGGCTGATACACTAGTGTCACTATGCTTTGAAGGGAGAGCATCTGCACCTCAGCACTGTTTAGCAGTGGTAAGGGGCCCAGAGTCCTAAGTCCAACAAAAATGTGGGTTCCAGTGGGAGGCAAAGAGGGCAAAAAAATGTAGAGAAAGACCACCCTAGCGCTGACAGGTCTAACACGTGTCCCCTCCCAGACAAAAGTGGGGAGAACTGCCCACCCTCTAGGGAGTTCTTGTCACTAAAGCGGAAGAACCTAGAGAGACCGTCAGCATTGGCGTGGTCTACTCCGGGTCGATGTTCCACCCTGAAGTCCATACCCTGTGGGGAAATGGACCACCTCAACAATTTAGGATTTTCGCCTCTCTTTTGCATGAGCCACTGGAGGGGCCGGTTGTCGGTCTGAATTAGGAAGTGGGAGCGTTAGAAATGGGGGTCTCTAGTTGGCAATGGCTGGGAACTGTCCAAGTAGGGACCCTTCTTCCTAAGTCAGAGTAAGGGGACTACACCCTTTGATAACCCCTGCTCAACCCTGTGGTAACGTAGCACGAGCAGCTAGGCTTATCTCAGAGGCAGTGTGTAAAGCATTTAAGATCATACACAGTAACACAGTGAAGAACACTACAAAGGGACACCACACAAGCAGTTATAAACAAATAAGTATCTTTATATATAGACTTAACACAAGACCAATAACGATAAACAGCCACTATACTGTAAAATAGGGATACTCTTGAGATGCTGTAAAAAATAGTTCAAAGTGTGCAAATGGGAGTTCAGTTCAAAGCAGTGGTCTCTGCGACGCTTTTACTTACAAAGTACCGGGATTTCGTAGCAAATCAAACAAAAATTTTGCAAACGAGCTGTAGCAATGATTTTCCTCACGCGAGACCAGCTATGCATTGAATCCTTGCCACAAGGGAGGATGATGCGCCGATCTGCGGATGCGTGCGGAACAAAGCGACAGACTTCTTCACGCTAGGCCAGCGATGCGTTAATTCCTTGCCGCAAGGGAGGATGATGCACTGACCCTGTTGCATGTGCGATCTTGTTGCGATGAAAGAAAATGGCGCTCCGCGAGGGAGTGACAATCCAGGTGCGATGCGATGAAAATGGCGGACGCGCGGCGCCCGAACTGCGATGTCGTGATGCGATGAACTTTGGGCGTTAGCAAGCACTTTGCGGCCAGCAAGCGTGCGATATGATGATTTTTGGTTTGCGAGCGCTCGGCGGCAGCTGTGCGATGATTTTTCTTACGCTCTTCAGCTGCGGCGGCTCGCAAACGTGCGTTAGCGACGATTTCAGCACTCTCTTCTCTGTATTAGAACTAGAGGCCCTGGAACTCACAGGAGCCTCACCTGCAGATAGAAATCCTCGCTGGGAGGAATCAGGAGGCTGGTGGAGGAGTCAGATGTGCATGTGACTCCAGCAGGAGGCTAGCTCTCTTCTAGCCCTTGGGTGATTGCTTTAGTAAAATAAAAGTTCTCTCAAAGTACTTTTCCCACTTCTTCCAAGTCCAAGGGGAACTACTGCAGGCCAATCCAAGAAATAGCACACAAGCACAAGGACAGTCCTCTCCTGCAGATTCCTTCAGTAACACGGACAGAGGTTCATCTTGACATCCAGGAGCAATACCCATTGTAGGGGTTTGGGCACAGATATTTATACCCCAAAAGTCTTTGTTCTCAATCGTCACTGGTCCCTGAACCCAGCCAGAACCAGTTCTGCTCAGGCCTGGAGCACTTTGTATACCAGGCTGCATTCTTCCTTTCAGAAAGAGGGGGTCTGCCATCAGACGCACAGGAGGAGGTGGAGCCAGCATTCACTTTGCCAGGCACAGCCCTGCTCAGATCAAAGGGTCACCCCTCCCCTACTCCAAATGCAGATCTCTCTAATCAACCCAGGTCTGACCCAGCCTGCCTAGCCCCTCTAAACCCAGACAGCCAATACGGATGTATGACGTTATAACGCATACTTTTACTCCGCAGACCATTACAACGCGACTTTTACTCCGCATACCGTTACAACGCATAGCGCCTTGGGGCGCTGGATAGTGGTAAGTATAATTTACTATTCTAACTCCAGTCCCCGTGGACCCTAGGGAAGGTGTTGGATAGTAAATTATACTTATTCCCTATCCTAGAGCGCCCCCCAGCGCAATGCGTTGTAATGGTATGCGGAGTAATGGTCGCGTTGTAATGGTAGTGCGGAGTAAAAGATCCGTTGTAACGGGTGTATACCGCCAATACACATAACAGCAGAGCACACTGGAAGGCTTAGGCAAGAAAATATCTACTTTATAAAAGTGGTATTTTCAAACACAGAATGTCAAAACCAACTGCACTAAAAGGTGTATTTTATCATTCTGAGTTCAGGCATACTAAACTAGAATTTCTACCATGTTCCCTGAGTCAGATAGGACTATAAGATGTAATAGCCAGTCTGCCCATTCTAGCCTATGGAGAACAGGTAGCCTTGCAGCAGTGAAAAATGAAATGGGGTGTAATTCACTACCAGGACATACTACACATATCAAGCCATGTCCTACCTTACACACACCATGCACCCTGCCATAGGGGTGACTGATATGATGCCTAGGGAAGGTTCAGGTGTTACAATAAAGGGGGTTGAACCCATGCAGTCGCGGGGACCTGGGCGGTATATGGTACATGTAAGGGAAGGGTCCCCGCAAGGGAAGCGTGTTGTATGCTACACACACTAACACTATTTAAAACTAACAAACAAGAATACAAAGAAATTCACAGGTATTGTATTTTATTTTTCAACACCAGGTATTAAACTCTACGTGATTACTTCATATTCAATAAATAGCCCCAAACAAGGAAAGGAAAAGAGGGGAAGGGGTAGTGCTCAGAGGAGTGTAAAGTCAAAAAAGGTAGGCAGTCAAAGAATCATGTGATAGGTACAAATACTCCCAAAATTTTTTAACCAATTCAAATATATAGGCCAAAAATCAAGGCATCCATTGATAAACTGTTAGCTAATGACATTCAACGGTCACATAGTGCGATTAGAAGTGTTAAGGGCATGTGCCGGAAGTCTTCAAAGAAAAAGCCGTCGACGTTTCGACCCCTATCTGTAGGCTACGTTAAGTCCTTTGGCGGGGTCTTCATCAGGACATATACAGGAAAGAGGTGGAAAGGGGCAATCCTATCTGAAAAGTTAAAACAGGGGGGGGAGTCAGAATTCTAGGTGGTAAAAATAAATTACATCCATCTTGTTAGACAGTGATACATTCATTATAATTATTACCATAGAGTCAAGGCCCAGCTAGGCTCTAGACGTTGGAGTTGAGGCAACCACGCAATACGTCGTAATCAGTCTCAGCGATATTAATTCGCGAACTACAGAGGAGAAGAAGTAAAACATGCAACCAGTTGGGTGGTTATTTGTCATTAAACGTTAGCTACTTGATTAAAAACCGGGAGCAAACTTACAAAAACTTCAACCATTCGGCCGAATGGTGAGTTTAGTGTTGTCCCCCAGTAGTCATTTACCGTGTGACGGTGTCTGGAAGAACGGGGGTACAACCAATGTTGGTGAACTGTGGATTCAAAAGTCAAAAGTCAAAGGGACTTAATGGTCTATGTACAAATGGTTAATCTACACTGAGTTGTGGCCAACCCTTGGCCTATAATCACATAAAAGGCTGAAAAAGCTTATGTTGCATCAAGGACAACAACGGCAAAAGGCCACTAGTAGTTTTTAAACAGGGAACACAATTACTTACATAACTCGGTGACCTATGGGGTTTAAGGCCCCGGGTCTTTAAATGCTGGAGATCACTGTAAAATATAAAACAAAAACTCCGTTGTGGGCATGCCAAGATGTAATGGATGTACACAACTCGTGCGAAGGAATCATAACAGCATTACGTACCTCCCAGTTAAAAGCAGGGGGGAGACCTAATTAGGCAACCGGCCTTCGTTACGGCACGTCAGTGCTCTGTGATGGGATAGACAGCAAACATCCGATATCCCGCAGTCCCACGGATCAAGTAAAGCGAGTGACGGGCAGCCGCTCCGTCCGCCTAAATAAGGATCAATCCTACAGAAATAACCGGAGATGCCCGTCAAGGGTCTGAATTGGCAATTGGCCGTGGAATGCTTCAAAAGGTGCGAACAAACTCACTGAAAAACACGAAAGAGCCGCTGTGATCAGTCCCGGTCGGCAAAAAATCCGCAACAACCGCTACGCGGAGTTTGAGGGCGGAGTCAATTGAGGTGTCCCAACAAAAGGGAAGAGTTACTTAATAGCTACAGCGATGCAAGCTGTTATCGCAATACAAGGGGACTTTGTGTAATAATTTCCAAAGCGCTGCAGGGAAACCCTGTCTGATATATATCCATAAATATGCCAAGTTAGTGATAATTATGAAATTATATATATTTTTTTGAAAATCAACATTACATGGAAAACCACCATATAACACAACTTAAAAGAGGAATGGCAATTTTATCACAACTACCTTAAACTCGTGCAACACTCTCACAGGAGGTTGTAGACGAGTTTTCTTATCATGATCCAAAGAAACGTTTTTTTCAAATTACAGACAAACAGTTCATCCATAAGTCAATAATTGTTGGTACCCGCGCAACTCTCTAACAAGAGGTTGTAAAGCGAGTAACATTGCGTGTATTTACAAGGGGTACAAAGGGATTATGAATCGATACCCTCGTACAGGAACCAGAGCAAAGTCTCGTGCACTTCTCCAACATGAGAGTGTAGACGAGTATCAATGGATGATTATAGCTATACTGATAGATATTCAGATCTGCATAATCGGTCTAGAGAAATTACTTTGACAAGCCAAATTAACCCAATGCTGCCAGTTGTGCCAGACTACTGTCCTGTTCATTAAGGCCATTTTTAATCGAGTCTAGAAGGGACATCCATTTGGATTCACGTGTATTTAATACTGTCAACACATTCCCCCCTCTTCTACCCAGGGATACCTTTTCAATTACGAACCACCTTAAGTCAGACACTACATGCCCTGCTTTTTGCCAATGCTCTACTAACGGGGCACCCACCTCTTTACACCGTAGTCTACTGCTATGGGAAGAGATCCGGGATTTGATTTTCTGTTGTGTTTGTCCCACGTAAACATGACTACATGGGCATTGAACAATATAAATAACACAAGTCGAATTACAATTTGTGTAATGTTTTAAGTTGTAAGTGCGTCCACCATGGTCAAAAGTCTTAGTCTGAATTGTGGTGTCACATGCGGTGCATGTGCCACATCTATGGTGTCCTACCAATGGAGGCAGGTTCCACATGGTCGTGAGAGTAGGTTGACTCACTGGTTCCAAATATGAATGCACCACCATGTCCCGTATATTTTTAGCCCTCTTGAAGGAATGTAGAGGGAGATGCATTTGCTCAATCTCATCTGCCACCAGAGGCCAGTTCTGATTGATAATGCGTTTAATTTCATTACTCCGTGTCGAGAAAGTAGTTACACAGATAATCCGGTCTGTCCCTGGTTGGTGAGTAATTTCTGGATTCAACAAATTGTCACGTGGATTATACCAAGCCCTTTTCCTGGCTCGTTTCACCATCCTGACCGGGTACCCTCGGGAGATGAGGCGCTCACTTAAGATCTCGGATTCCTGGATGTAGTTGGCTCGGGTGGAGCAATTTCTCCTGATTCTGAGAAATTGCCCGACCGGTAGGTTGTCTTTAAGGCCTCTGGGGTGATGACTCCCATATTGCAACAAAGAGTTGCGCTCACTCGGTTTCCTATAAAGGGTAGTTTGTAAGCGGTCTTCATCCACATAAATTGAGATATCCAAGAAGGGAATTGCCTTATTGCTGGAATCCATCGTAAATTGAATATGGGGGTTTCTGGAATTTAGCCAATCATGGAAATCTTGTAATTGTTCTTTGTTTCCATCCCAGATGCACAGAACATCATCAATGTATCTGACCCACAAGGGCAGCCTGCCCTGGAAAGGATTATCATCGGAGAAAATGTGTTGTTGTTCAAAGTGATCCATAAATATGATGGCCAGATTCGGAGCGAAGGTGGCCCCCATGGCTACCTCCTTCGTCTGCAGATAGAAATCTTCTTGAAAGATAAAGAAGTTCTGCCTCATGGCTATACTCAGCAACTCGATTATAAAATCCGTCGGGACTGGTACAGGGGCCGGTCGCTTATCCAAAGCTTCTCGCATCACTTCCAAAGCGTCCAGTTGAGGAATACTGGTGTAGAGCGATACGATGTCGCACGTCACCAAAAGTTCCCTCTCTGGGTTAAATGGTCTTTCATCTATCAGGTTGATCGTTTGTGTGGTATCACGAAGGTAAGCCTTGGTGTTGAGGGCAATCGGCTTTAAGAAAAAATCGACATATTTGCACAGGGGTTCTAACATAGATCCACAACCGGACACGATTGGACGTCCGGGGGGGCTGTCCAGATTCTTATGCACCTTTGGTAAGGTGTATATCGTTGCCAGTCTCGGGAATTTTTGATTAAGGAATTTGAATTCCTGCTCACTAAGGAAACCCACATCCAATGCTTTCTATGTAGCTCCCAAAATGGTAAGTGCCAGTTCTTGTGAAGGGTCACTTGATAGTTTACGATAGCTGACTCCGTCTGACAGTTGTCTGTAGATCTCATCCTTGTATTTACAGAGGTCCTGCACAACAATCGCCCCGCCTTTGTCGGCGGGCTTGATGACAACATCTTTGCTAGTACACAACCCTGTTAACGCCTTTTTCTCTGTTTTACTTAGATTCAGTCTGGTGAATTTACGTTGGTCAAGTGCTCGGTCTACTGAGGAAGTCACAATTTCTTCAAAAGCCAAGATCTTATGGCTCATGGCATAAGTGGGTGGGAAGAAGGTAAAAGGTTCTCTAAGTCCAGTAATGGATCTTTGTTGCCTAGTTGTTTGATTCCGAAAGAAGTATCTTAGTCTGATCTGCCTGAAGAATCTGTACAGCTCAGTTTTTAGCAGAAATTTGTTTGCTGGGGCCGTAGGAACGTAGGAGAGGCCTCTACTCAAGACTTTGATCTCTTCTTCCTGTAATTTGTGCTTAGAGATGTTAATCACAGGGTTCGAAATGGGCCTGCTGATGCTAGGTGTGTTCAATTCCGTTATATGGTCTTGAGTGAGTGCGTGATTCACCACCTGTAGGTGTTCCTCCTGGTCGAGATCTCTCCGTGCACTTCGGGGCGGAATGTCACCCGTTTCTGTTGCTTGCCTCTGTTGCCCTCCCAACCGCCAGGATTTTGTTGTTGTTGGCCTCTCGCTTGTCCTCTCGCCCAATGATTGCCGCGTCCTCGTGGGGGCCGCCATTGTCCACGGCCTTGATCTAAAAAATGCGGCTGAAATTGGGGAGGATACTGCTGATATCCTGACTCTTGAGGCGGATAATTATAGGAAGTGCTAGGTCCTACTTCACCGTCACTCCCCGAACTATAGGAGGAGTCTGAAAATGTTGTGAAATTGCGTCTTCTTCTGTATCCACCGCGATTGCGGTTGGTAAAACGCCCCTGATTGTCCTGCTTATAGTAGTCGGGTTGCAGGTACGGGTACACTGTTTTTTTGTCGAATAGTCTCAGGTCTCTGGCTAATTTCTCCAATTTCTTGGTTTGAGCTGTTATGTCAAAGTCTTTAATGGTGGCTTCCAAGTTATTCAAAGCCTCCTTCGCTTTTATGAGTGTATTATCTCCCAAAATTTCAGCTTTAAGATCGGCAATTTCCTTGCTGAGAGAGACGACCTGCTCTGCGGCAGTCTCAACCCCCAGCACCATCCAGTGCCGGGAGCAATTATTTGCCACGTAGCTGAAGCCTTGTTTAAACTTGGGCACGTCCACAAAGATCGCCGGTTCAATCTTGATCTGTAAACCGAACGGAATGATGTTTTCCTGAAGGTATCTTGTGAACAAATGCCCATGTAGCCGTGTTCTTATAAGTTTTTTCTCTAATCTCTCTAGACGAGATATTTTGTCATTTAGAGAGATATCGATCGTGGGGACAGATGTGGACAAAAAGGTAGTGGACAAATCCTTAGTCAACTGGTTGATATACTCCTCTGTATAAGACAACAGTTCTGATTCCACCATGGTCTACTTAAATCTAATTTAAACAAGGGAACCTCGCAGGTCAGCACCTGCTCAGAAGACTTTACAATAAAGGGGGTTGAATCAAGCCATGTCCTACCTTACACACACCATGCACCCTGCCATAGGGGTGACTGATATGATGCCTAGGGAAGGTTCGGGGGCTGGGAAGTGTGGGCACTTCACAGCCAAGATGGCAGTTCTGGACTGCACGCAGACTCTGAAGTGGCAGGTCTGAGGTACAGTATACAAGCTGCTTCTGTGGGTGGCGCAAACCAGCGCTGCAGGCCCACCAGCAGCATTTGGGTTACCAGCCCTGGGCACACAGGCCACACTACTAGGGACTAACAGGTAAACCAAATAAGCCAATTAGGGATATACCAATTAACAGTCATATTTACACAGGGAGAGCATATGCACTTTAGCACTGATCAGCAGTGGTAAAGTGCCCAGAGTCATAAAACCAACAACAACAGGTCAGAAAAAATACAAGAGGCAGGCCAAAAGTTTAGGGATGACCCTGCAAAAAAGGCCATTTCCATCAGGGAGCCTCAGCTTCTTCACACCCCAGACCACCACGAAAGCTTCTCTTTCTATTGCACTCCACCGTTGTTCCCGGGGGAGTAGCCTCCTGGAAATGAAAGCCACCGGTTGGTCCAGGCCCTCCTCATTGAGTTGCGAAAGTACTGCCCCTATGCCATGTTCAGCGGCGTCCGTTTGAACAATGAACTGTTTAGAGAAGTCAGGGGCCCTAAGCACAGGAGCAGTGCACATGGCCCTTCTTGAGATAATCAAAGGATTTCTGGCAAGCTTCGGTCCAAATCAATTTCCTAGGTTGTTTCTTGGGGGTTAGCTCAATCAAGGGAGCAACAATGGTGCCATAACCCTTGACGAATCGGCGGTAGTAACCAGTGAGGTCCAGGAAAGCCCTGACCTCAGTCTGGGTTTTGGGGGGGCTCCCAGGCTAGGATGGTTTCTATCTTGGCCTGTAGGGGTTGCACCTTACCCCCACCCACCAGGTGTCCTAGGTATACTACGGACCCCTGTCCGATCTGGCATTTGCTGGCCTTGATGGTCAGGCCAGCGTGCTGCAGGGCCTGGAACACCTCCAGAAGGTGACACAGATGTTCTTCCCAGCAGCCGCTGAAGACGGCTATGTCGTCCAGGTAGGCAGCGGAAAAGGCCTCTAGACCGGAGAGTGTCACGGTTGCACGCGAACCGCTTCCGAAGCTGCTGAGACGGAGTCTCCTCCTGCATAAAGGGAGACGAGTCTGCCGCACGAACGCTTCGCATTCTAGTTGTTCACTGCCCCGATCGGGTCTCCCACGTCACTTCCGGACTTACGCTGCCGACGTTGGAGCCGACGTGCCCTCTGAACCCCTGCATCTCCCGAAGTAGCCGTGTTTTCTGGAATCTCTGCTTTCACAGATCTCCCACTATGCCTTGAATCATCTGGTTTGCGATTCTCCTGCTTCTGCTCTGCGTTTGAGGGTCTTTGGGCCCTTTTTGCCTTCTCGATACAATCTGGCAGTAACATGCTTGCGCTAACAATAAGCACCCGAAGTGAGATTCCTTCCACTGGCTATCAAGGGTGTATTTCTTGGCGCGCCTTGGGCATCTGCAATTTTTTTATATACTGCAAGACTCACATGTACGCTCTCATTTACAGACCGTGTTGTAGGATGCATTTACATAGAGGTTGTGTTACTACTTGTTCCTTGATGTAAGGAGCTCATTTAGCTGAATTTTGCTAAAGACCAAAGTTTGCCAGTACATTAGACTCTCTTACCAGCTACTTCTTTTACATAATTCTATGAGTTTTGGAAACTTCGCAATATAGGCGGTCGCCTCTTTTTGTTTTCTTTACTTTTGGAAGATTGTGCTGATAACAATCTGCGAATATTATTTTGTCCTTATTTATGCCACCTGATATGTGCTTCAGTGAATAAGGGGGTAAGCAGCTCATGAGGCTAATACATTGCTGTTTCACATTTCACCACACCACAGCTGTAAATTTCTGTTTTGCTTATTGTCTAGGGATATAGCACCGGATTCTCACCCTTTTACAGACTTGGACACAGGTGGAAGAGGGGAGATTCCCAGGTAGAAGGGTTATAGTACAAATATTATATAACCTTGTGAACCCAATCTAGCAATGTATTGATTCAACCTTCTGTTCACAGGATCTTCAGCTGGTCTCAGGTGGTGTTTCCTTGGTGCAGGACGTGTGTTGGATCTTCCGCTGCTGTCTTCCTCCCTTGTTTCCCCTCTTCCCCCTATTTACTGGTTCTACTTTGACATCGTTGGGTAGTCTAGTGATAGAGGGAAGTTGGGAATTATTCATCAGTCTCCTGCCTCTCGTCCCCGCAGAGACCTCAGGTGAGCCTGACAGAGAGTACCTGGTTCACCAGCCGCTGAAATGTGGCAGGAGCGTTTTTCAGTCCAAAGGCATCACCCAAAACTGGTAGTGGCCCTCCGGGGTGGAAAAAGCGGATTTCTCCTTGGCTCCCTCCATCAGGGCAATCTGCCAGTACCCGGACCTGAGGTCAAAGGTACTCAAATATCGGGCAGCCCCCAGCCGGTCAATGAGGTCATCCGCCCTAGGGATGGGATGAGCATCCGTCTTGGTCACGGAATTTAGTCCTCTGTAGTCCACACAGAACCTAAGTTCAGGTGTGGGGCCCGGTAGGGCCGCCTTGGGTACCAGAACCACTGGACTGGACATGGGGCTGTTGGAGGGTTCTGTCACCCCCAACTCCAGCATCTTGGTGACCTCACTCCGGATGCTGACCTTCACCTTATCTTACAGCCGGTAAGACTTGGTTTTGACAGGGGGGCTGTCCCCTGTGTCCACGTCCTGGATACACAGGTGGGTAATCCCAGGGATAAGGGAGAACAAAGAGGAGTACTGCTCTAAGACCTGGCGGCAGTCGCTCTGTTGCTCCGGCGGCAAGGATGGTAAAAGGACCACTCCCTCCACCGATCCGTCCTTTTCGTGGAAAGCAAAGAGTTCAGGGAGAGGCTCGCTTTCCTCTTCCTCTGCACCATCAGTCACCATCAGCAAGGTGAGCTCAGACCTTTCACGGTGGGGTTTGAGGCGGTTGGCATGCAACACCATGAGGGGTTGCCTAGGGGTCTCAAGATCCACCATGTAAGTGGCCTTACCCTTCTTCTCAAGTACTTCATAAGGACCAGTCCAACAGTCATGGAGGGCACTGAGCTCTCCGGGCTCCATGACCCACACCCTCTGTCCAGGCTACAACTCCACAGGGTGGGAATTCTGGTCATACCATTCCTTCATGACCACCTGGCTGGCCTCTAAGTTGTCAGAGGCCTGTTTCCACAGCTTAGCCATTTGTCTGCGGAACGCCAACATGTAGCTCACTACATCTTGGGGGAGCCTCCTTGGAGTCTTCTCCCACCACTCTTTCACCAGGCTGAGAGGTCCCCTGACAGGGTGACTGTACAAATGCTCAAAGGGGCTGAAGCCACCCCCTTCTGCGATACCTCCCTGTAGGAGAACAATAGGCAGGGCAAGAGGATGTTCAACTTTTTCATCAGGCCCTCAGGCAGACTCTGATCATGCCTTTCAGGGTCTTTCTAAATCTTTCAACTAGCCCGTTGGTCTGGGGGTGGTAAGGGGTGGAGAACTTGTAAATCTCCCGACACTCCTTCCACAAGACCTGCATATAGGCGGACATAAAGTTGGTGACCCTGTTGGACACCACTTCCTTGGGGTAGCCCACACAGGTAAATATCCTCATCAGGGCCCCGGCCACCCCAGGTGCAATGATGGTCCTCAGAGGGATAGCCTCTGGGTACCGGGTGGCGTGGTCCACCAGAACCAGGATAAACCAGGTGACCAGAAGAGGTCGGCGGATCCATCGGGCCGACAATGTCGATGCCCACCCTTTCAAAGGGGGTACCAATGACTGGTAGTGGTTCCAGTGGGGGCCTTCAATTTGGTCCCTGTGTTCCCACTAGCTTGGCAGGACACACAGGTCTTGCAAAATGTATCAGAGAAAATCCTCATCCTGGGCCAACAGAAATGTGGGTCAAGTCTAGCAAATGTTTTGTCTTGGCCCAACTGTCCCGCCAAGGGGATCTCATGAGCCAACTCCAACAGGAAGGCCCTGTAGCATTGGGGTACCACTGAGGCCCTAGATGACCCATGCACAGGAGCCTTGGGCTCACTGTAGAGGAGGCCGTCCTCCCAGTAAATGTGGTAGTTTCCAGAGACGCTTCCTGCTGCCTGAGCTTCGGCCTGTCGCCGCATGCCCTCAAGGATGGGGCACTCCTTCTGTGCCCAACAAAACTCCTCCCGGGTAGGCCCTCCTTCCACCTGCCACTCTGCAGGGGTCGGCAAGTCTCCCAAGGGAGCAACGTCACCCTCCGTGGACTCCGATGCGACTGCAGGGGTGCCCCATCCCCTCACGGGAGGTGCTCTCCAGGGCGGGTTCCCCATGCCCTCTGGCGTTTCCCTTGTTAGCAGCTGGCTGGGCCATTGTTCCAGGCTCCAGCCCTGGTAGACTCCCTTCCCGGGTAGCAATGGACCGTGTGGTAGCACAGGCCCACTCTGGTAACCCCAGCATCTCTGCATGTGCTTTAAGCTCTATCTCCTTCCAGGCAGTGTGCTCCGGATCATTCCCCAGTAGACAGTCGATTAGCATGGCAGGGCTTACAGCAACTCTTAGAAGGCCTGAAACCCCACCCCACTCAAAGGGAACCTAAGCCACCGGATAGTGGCCCTCCCTGTTGTCAACCATCACAACTGGGTGGAATGCCTTGGGCACCACTTGCTCCGGGGACACCAGCTGACTCCTTACCATAGTCATGCTGGCACCTGTGTCCCTCAGAGCCTCCACCCCCTGACCATTGATGGTGACCCACTGCCTATTCTTAGTGGTATTTGAGGGCACATGGGTCTTTGGGACCATCTCACTGCCTCCCAGGGATACTAAGCTCAACCCTGCCCACTCACCCCTATTATCTAAGGACAGCTCCTCCCCCAGAGCTACTCTAGCCACCCCGGGGTTTTTGCTTCCCCTGGGAGGTGGTGCTCTCTTCCGACACTGGGGATCACCCTTATAGTGTCCACTTTCAACACACTCATAGCACCGGACAGTTTTGGGATGCTGATCTTTGTCAGGATAAGTGGGCTTCTGGTGGCCAGATTGGGGCTGGGATCCAAACCCTCTCCCTTGCAGTCTGTTTTGGGGGCCTTTGGAGAACTCTTTCTTTTTATCTCCCCCCTCTTTCTTCTGGTGGAAACCCTGTCCACCCTTTTGGAGGGCCACCCCAGATCCCTTGTTGGACACCCTGGTACTTGCCCAGGTGTCCTCCTCCTCCGCAAGCTCCCTAGGATCGGTCAACTTGCGGTCAACCAGGTGTTGGCGCAGCTCTGGAAAACATTTCTCTCGAAGGTGCTCTCTCAAGAACAAATTATACAGCCCTTCATAATCAGTTACCTCGCTGCCCGCACCCAACCCTCCAATGCTTTACTAGCGTAATCCAGGAAATCTACCCAGTTCTGTGTGGGAAGTTTGTGGCTATTCTTAAACTTCTGCCTATACTTTTCAGGGGTAAGACCAAACTTTTTGACTAACGCTTCCCTCATAACAGGATAGTTGGTCTGGTCTGCCTTGTCTAATGTAAGGAATGTGTCCCTCCCCGCCGGAGGCATGTACCTGTATAGGCTACCCCCCCCCCAGTAACTCTCGGTGACCCCATGGGCTCTTAAAGACACCTCATAGGCTGCTAACCATCTGTCAATATCATCCCCCACATTACAAATGGCCACAACATCTTTAGGTATATAGAACCAGGACTCATGTGAAGCTTCAGGAGGTACGCTGCCACCATTTGTGTCGCTGTTAGCATCTATTTGTAGGCCTCTGATTTCCAGCTTCTTCAGGCTGAGCTCATGGGCCAGTATCCTTTCCTCCATGGCCAGCCTATTTTCTTCACGCTCCTTCTCTAACCTGGCAAGCTCTAACTTAAACTGTCTCTCTTACCTCCTGTCCACCAATTCCTCTGAGGACAGGCTCCTTGCTGAGACACTACTGCCTGCCCTAGAGCGTATTCCTGGCCCTGGCAATAAATTATCGCTATTATCTGTAGGCAGTAGGTCCAGATCTCTGTGGCCTCATGCTCTGATCCCTGCCCGTCCCCTTCCCCTTCTGGGTGGGCCATTACCCATGCCCTCAAGGCTTTCTGAATCTCTGCCTTCTTGGCACTTCGCTTAAAGGGCACCCCTTTCTCCTCGCAGAATTCCTTGAGCTGCGCCATCGTGTAAGCTTCCAGGTTGGCCAGCTCAAATTCCATCTTGCTAGGTAGCACCTCAGACATTCATAGAGAAAAACAATGGGACTTGGCAAAAAGGACTTTGAAAAAGAGCTGCTAGTCAGGGAGAATTTAAAAATAAAAATGTCAATTGGAGAGGGTAGACGAGAAAAGGTTTCAGTGGAGTCAGGTGTAGGGTTGAAAGGTGTAGGGTTGTAATGTACACTGAGTCACTGGGTGGTGTTACACAAGCACAAATCCTAATCCCACCGCTGAACACCAATGTTAGAACCGGGGGTCTCTAGTTGGCGGGGTTATGCACCCTAGTCCAAGTAGGGACCACCGCTCCTGACAGGGTAGCTTGGCGCAAAGCAGGTAGGCTAAATGCAGGAGGCAATGTGTAAAGTATTTGTGCAACACACTCCAAAAGTAACACAGTAAATCACGTGCAAAAAGACACTCCACCAGATGTTTATAAACATATAGAATCGTTATCTATATTTCAGGCAAGAGTATCCGTATCCGGTAAATCCATTTTTTTAGGTAAGGTAAAATCACAGGAAGTTCATATATGCCAAGAGCTCTTAGTGGTAATGCCTTTCTAACAGTGTTCTTTGTGAGGGAAATAATCTAGCACTCCCTGGCAGGTCTTTTGTAGGCAAATGATCGTTCAATTGTCAGTTCAGCTTGGGCTTTCCGGTGAGGATAGGAAAATGTGCGCAGGGACAGTCAGAACTAGTATTCTGGCAAATGGGTTCCAGCCACCGAAGTTAGTACAATGGCCCTGGTGCCAAAGGGGTTAAACTCCCGGTGTTAATGCTACCCCGCCGTGCCCACAGTAAGAATGCGGTCGCAAAGGAAAGTCAGGCTCGTTTAGGCACACCCCCGCTCCCCGGATGCCGCCTCCCACAGTCTCTGGCAGTCCCACCGAGGGTAGGCGTGCACGCGGCCCCTATCCCGCAACCTGTCCCAGGCAACACCCAGCACGACAGCAAAGCACGCAACGCTGGACTTTTACCTAGGGGTGGGCGTCAAATTCCGTTCCGCTCGCGGAAATTGCGATAATTTGACATTTTAGCGTTCCGCGGAGAGCCCGAAAATGCCAAAATGTCCGCGATCCGCAACATACCGGAATTTCTTTTCATGCTCGCACTGTAAAAATACGTCTCACGCGCGTGATTGCCTTACCTCGATCCCCGCGTTCGCCGACAAGTTTTCCCGATGCGGTCGAGCGCCCCACGAGATGTTGGTAGCCGTTTGTGCTATCTCGCGAGAGTTTGTGCCCGCGATCACGTCATTCGTCTCGCGATCATGCACCGCGAGAGAATGAGATCTCGAACACGTAATTCTCCACCGCGAGCGAGAGCGTGAGGATGCGAACACATCATATCGAACGCGACAAGGAGTGAGAGAACCCGAACACGTCATTCTCCACCGCGAGCGAGAGCGCGAGGACGCGTACACGTCATATCCAACGCGACAGGGAGCGAGAGAACGCGAACAGGTCATTTTGGACGCGCCATCGATATCCGGCGGAAGTAATGCGAAGCTTGAGAACTCGAACATGTAAAGTTTCCAATTTGGAGAAGAATATCAGCTCTAGCAGCATAAAACCTTCTGCAAATGATGATTTGGATGAAAAAAACTCCTCAGATTGACATTTGGCTGTCCTTTTTTGTGCAAGGAGTCCTTTTTTAAAATGGGGGGAGAGGGAGGAAGTGCCACAGAATCTCCAACTTCCTGTTCCTGTCCAGCAGGCTCCTCCCATTGCTTTGTTCATCTCCTGCTCATTCTGCCTTTGGATTTTGAGCTGGAAAGATCACTCTTTTTGTCTGCTGCATCATTGCAATTGGATTTGAGGATTTTTTAATTGGATATTTTACAAGTAAGCGGTTGTTGTTTCTGTTTGATTGGGGGCATTGCAGTTGTTGCAACTACAATTTAATTTTGGTAACTAGCATTCCTTTTGTTGTGGGTAGTAGTAGTCAGTAGTAGGCCCTGAGCTAGTCATGGCCTCATGGGTGTGTGCATGATGGAGCAACTGTTCCTTTTTAGTGTTTTTTGAATGTATTTAATTTTCAAGCATCATTTAGGGCCTGGATGGCATTGGATTGAGTTGGGAAATGTGTTTTTTGGGGTGGGCATTCTGTTGTTTGGCCTGGCCTTGTGGCTGGTGCCATTTAAAAGCCTAGGCCTGCAAGCTTGTCTAGCCTGTCTGCCAACAGGCCTGCTTTCATCCAGTAGGCTCAGAGCAGGTAGCCACAGCTGCATTAAACCTGTGTTTCTGTGTGGTCTGTTGAATTTAAACACCATTTAGGGCATGGATGGCATTGGATTGAGTTGGGAAGTGTATTTTTTTGGGGTCGGCTTTCTGATGTTGGGCCTGGCTATGTGGCTGGTGGCCATTTTGAAGCCTAGGCCTGCAAGCTTGTCTGGCCTTGTCTGCCAACAGGCCTGCTTTCATCCAGTAGGCTCAGAGCATGTAGCCACAGCTTTATTAATCAAGTGTTTCTGTGTGGTCTGTTGAATTTAGACACCATTTAGGGCATGGAGGGCATTGGATTGAGTTGGGGAGTGTGTTTTCTTTGGGGTGGGCTTTATGATGTTGGGCCTGGCCATGTGGCTGGTGGCCATTTTGAAGCCTAGGCCTTCAAGCTTGTCTGGCCTTGTCTGCCAACAGGCCTGCATTCATCCAGTAGGCTCAGAGCAGGAAGCCACATCTTTATTAATCAAGTGTTTCTGGGTGGTCTGTTGAATTTAGACATCATTTAGGGCATGGATGGCATTGGATTGAGTTGGGAAGTGTATTATTTTTGGGGTGGGCTTTCTGATGTTGGGCCTGGCCATGTGGCTGGTGGCCATTTTGAAGCCTAGGTCTGCAAGCTTGTCTGCCAACAGGCCTGCTTTCATCCAGTAGGCTCAGAGCAGGTAGCCACAGCTTTATTAATCAAGTGTTTCTGTGTGGTCTGTTGAATTTGAACACCATTTAGGGCATGGATGGCATTGGACTGAGTTCGGGAGTGTGTTTTTTGGGGTGGGCTTTCTGATGTTGGGCCTGGCCATTTGGCTGGTGGCCATTTTGGAGCCTAGACCTGCAAGCTTGTCTGGCCTTGTCTGCCAACAGGCCTGCTTTCATCCTGTAGGCTCAGAGCAGGTAGCCACAGCTTTATTAATCAAGTGTTTCTGTGTGGTCTGTTGAATTTCGACATCATTTAGGGCATGGATGGCATTGGATTGAGTTGGGGAGTGTGTTTTTTGGGGTGGGCTTTCTGATGTTGGGCCTGGCCATGTGGCTGGAGGCCATTTTGAAGCCTAGGCCTGCAAGCTTGTCTGGCCTTGTCTGCCAACAGGCCTGCTTTCATCCAGTAGGCTCAGAGCAGGTAGCCACAGCTTTATTAATCAAGTGTTTCTGTGTGGTCTGTTGAATTTAGGCATCATTTAGGGCATGGATGGCATTGGATTGAGTTGGGAAATGTGTTTTTGGGGGTGGGCTTTCTGATGGTGGGCCTGGCCATGTGGCTGGTGGCCATTTTGAAGCCTAGGCCTGCAAGCCTGTCTAGCCTTGTCTGCCAACAGGCCTGCTTTCATCCAGTAGGCTTAGAGCAGGTAGCCACAGCTTTGTTAATCACGTGTTGCTGTGTGGTCTGTTGAATTTAGACATCATTTAGGGCATGGATGGCATTGGATTGAGTTGGGGAGTGTGTTTTTTTGGGGTGGGCTTTCTGATGTTGGGAGTCTTAAAGACATGCCTTTGTTGTGTGTGTCTGGTGTGTGTTGGTGTGCAATGCATGCACCCACCCTGCAGACCTTTTGGGGCCTGTGAATTTTCGTATTTGCATTTTGTTGCATTAAAAAGGTAGAGCAGTGTGCTCTAGCATGCATCCTTTGCCTGGCTTTTATAGGCATTTTGTCAGCTCCTGGTGTTTCCCAGACCCCCTGCTTGTTGCTTGTGATTTGTGAGTGTCCATGTGGCTGGTGGCCTTTTTTTGTGGTGGGAGTTATTAGTGTCCTGCTTTTTCCATATAGGCCTGCATGGTTTTCCTATTGGCTTACTGCTTCCATCCACCCACCCCCTTTGCCAGCAGCAGCTCCATGAATGATGTGATGCTCAAATAATTTAATGCCAAATAGGGTCCACCCCACTTCCATTACATTTTTATTTTGGTGGTTCTTATTCTCTTTCCTGTCCTTCCTTAGAGTGTAGTGTGTGTACACAGTAGTATAACATAGCCCTTGTTGACAAAGTCTCAGAAATGGCTAGACTATATCTTTTGTTTGCAGTAGTGCAGTAGTAACTTAACCACAACAACAAATGCAACATTTCACTGATGTTCTTCTCCTGGCTTATTTGCTTTTAGGAGCACAAAAAGCCAGAGGAGGAGGTGTCATCATAATCACCTGTTGTACTGCCAGCCAGATAGAAGTCCTGCTGCGCATCACGTCCACGTGTGACCACAACTTGTTGTGCACCTGAGTCCTGCCTGATATCTGAAGATGGCCCCAAAGAAAGGTACCGGGTCCAGTACCAAGAAAGTTGCCGGTGAGAAGAAGGAACAGAAAAAGGAAGTGCCAATAACCACGACTGGTGTGCCGGCCAATGTTGTTTTTGGGACCAAAAAAGTTACGCCTGCAGCAGCATTGTCCGGGAACCAAGCTGGAAGCAGCACCTCCGCACCAGCGGTCCAACCCCACCAACCTAGGCCTAAGCCCTTGAGTGTCGCAGAGGTAGCCAGTCTACTAACAAGCAGCAATGTTAAAATTTCATTATCGCAAAGTAGTACACAATCAACGCAGGTGGAAACTCAGCAGATAAGTATGCAGCCGCAACAACAGCAGCAGCCGCAATAACAGCAGCAGCCGCAAGATAAGGAGCAGCCGCAAGAACAGCCCACAATAGTAGTTGATGTTCCTGAAGTAGGGGCATTTCAGGAAATCGAGCTTCCTGCAGACAAAGTGGAGCAAACCACTGTTTCGGAAGATCTATTGTCTTCCAGACCACCAGCAAGGAAAAAGAGGCTTAGTCTATCATCTTCTTCTTCAAGCCCCGCTTCTGATGATCGTGATGCCATTTGGCAGCCACCAGCTCAGTCTGAGAGTGATGCACGCCACAAGACAATGCTTCTGAAAAGGAAGGTTCCAGAAAAACGTAGAGTTATGGAGGTAGATGTAGAAGAGGGGGATGATGTTGATGAAGATGAGCCAGTCATCACGTACTTCACGCACTTCACTCCCGCCCCAAAGGGGGTGGAGACCAACATTCTCACCCTATCCAGAAAGGCTGCTACTGAGTGAGATGTAGCACGGATACCACCAACACAGGTTACACCACCACGACCTCCAGCTGCCATATTTTCAAAGGCCCGGCAGGGACCTACATCCAACTCAACCATCTCAGTAGGTAGTGGTAGTAAAAGTCACAGTGTAGCTGCACAGAGTCACACCCTCCAGTTCATCTGGTATTGAAAGTGGCACATCCAGCAGTGCCAGAAAGTTCTCCTCCCCAGTTTGGGACTTCTTTTCTGTTAGCACCAAGGAGGAGAAAGTTGCTATATGCTCAATTTGTCGCACAGGTGTTCGGCGTGGTAAGCTTGGTACAAACTATGGTACCGGAGGCCAAGCAAGTCATCTCAGAATACACCACACTATCGTGTGGGAGAATCACCTACTTCACTTAAAACACAGTAAAAAAACTCAACCCATTGAAGTTGGGCGTGAAGAATCAGGGGATGATATTATTGTGGTGGAAGGTGAAGAAGAGGGAGGCATTTCTAGCCCAGTCCCCAGTAGTGTAGTGGTACCACCCACATCCTCCTCAGTAACATCTGAGTGGCACCGCAGTAAGAATCAGGCTGAGACACCAAGGCGACGAGTACTGCAATGAGACAAACTGCGTCGTTGAGCCTAAGTGAGTTAATGGTAATCCAGCCTACCATTGAGAGCATGCTTAGGTTGGATTGGCAGTTCCAACGCAACCACCCAACGGCACGGTTGTACAATGCGAAGCTGGCTAAAATGTTAGCACTGGACCTTCTCCCTTTTTCATTTGTTGAAGGGGTGGGTTTCTTTGAATTTGTGTCAGCCATCTGCCCTAAATGGAAGGTTCCCAGCCGGTCCTATTTTGCAAGAATTGCTGTTCCTGCACTATTTCATGATGTGCTGGTATTGGTTGGACAGGCTTTGCAGCAGAGTGCTGTTCACAATATCCACCTGACAACAGACATGTGGACCAGTTGCCAAGCCACAGATTACATGTGCATCACTGCACACTGGGTCTCTTTTTTGGGGGTTAGAGATAAGCTATCTGAACGAGGTGCTGTTGACACAGCTGAGATTTTTAAAGCTACTCGGAAACATGCAACTGTAGCCATGTTCGCCATGGAGAAATCTCATACTGCTGTAAACATTTTCAACGAGTTTCGCAGCAAGGTTTTTGCATGGCTGCACCCAAGAGGGCTTATTATTGGTTTTGTTGCTACAGATAATGGCAGTAATGTACTTCAGGCCATGCAGCTTGGTTCCTATTTTAGGGTTTTTGTGTTTGGCTCACTACATAAACATTATAGTTCAAGACTTTCTGAAAAAAAGAACCCATAGTCAGCAACTTACTGACCATCTGCCGAAGAATATGCACTCATTTCAGCCATTCTTTTAAAGCTCGGTAGCAGCTGAGGATCATTCAACGTGTATATAACATGCCAGTCAAAGCACTCATCCAGGAGGTGGCAACACATTGGAACTCAACGTATTACATGCTTGATCGTCTGTTTGAGCAGCACAGGCCACTCAATGAATATGTCATGCAAAGACTGGATGCTACTGTGAAAGGCATGACCCTTCAGATGGACCAATGGTGCCTAGTTAAATGCCTGACTGACATGCTTCGTCCTTTTGAGGTCTTCACACGTGAAGTCAGCAAGGAGGACTGTACAATGGGCCAAGCTATCCCATTATTGCACATGCTAGAGCAACAGCTGAAGAAGGTGTCTGAATCATACAAAGGTGAAGAGGGAAAAAAGAAGCCTATGACTTGGTGGAGAGCTTAGCCCGTCGCTTAGCTGAAAACACAAGGGCGCAAAATAAGATTTTGTCACAAGAACATTACATTTTTGCCACAATTCTGGGTCCGCGGTCAAAATTGGCACTGAAGACATTAATTCCTTTTTCAGAGATGGATGTTGCCTGCTACAAAACTTGGATAGCTGAGGCAGCAAGTAAGTTGGAAAATGAACGGCTGCTAATTAAAAGCCCGCTAGATCAACCCACAAGAAGTACTGCAGTAGGGCACGCTGCATCAAGTACAACTTCGGAGGCTGAGGGCAGTGGATTTGGCTCACAACACTCACCATCACTATCAACAACAGCAACAACAACTGGATCATTAGGCCCAGTTGAATAGTTACACGATTGGTATTTACAGTTAGGCATTGGTATTAAGCACAGTGCTGAGGCACAGAGAAAAGAGCCCGAACAAAGGTTAGCAGCAGCACCCCTGAACATTGAGCGGATGGTCCAGGCCTATCTGGACGACCCAACTGAGGTGTACATTGATCAAAACCCATTGCAGTATTGGTATAGGAAAATGGCTGAATGGCCACTGCTCAGCAGGCTGGCGAAAAGCTATCTGGCTTGCCCTGTCGCAAGTGTCTCTTCTGAACGTGTTTTCAGTGCTGCTGGTTCCATTGTAACAGTGAGAAGGACCAGTCTCTCACCCAAAAACGTGGAGAGGTTAACAATGATCAAAATTAATCAGCACTTCATACCACCGAATTACACAATACATGAAGCAAGGGAGGAAGATGAGGACAGCGGCTCAGGTGATGGAAGTAGTGTGTCACATGATTACCTACTACTGGCTGAACCCCCAGAGTTTGAGGACAAGCTATACTTCTCTGACAATTAGGCTTGCACTTACTGCCTTCCTCCCTTATTTTCCTTTATTTGTGTGTCTGTCTTTCCGGTAACAAACTTTGAATCACAACAAATCCATCACCACCGTCTTCTACTCTTCTTATTTCAATATACAAGTTTCAGGTGTCTACATTTCACAGTACAGTCCTCCGAATCCAGCTCCTCCGCTCCATCCTCCTGAATCTCCCTAAATCCATTGCCCTCAAGACAGATGATGATTGGATGATGCAATATAGAAGAAAAAATAAAATCTTTCCTAGTCCCGCCAAAAAAAAGTGGAACATGGTGACTACTATACCTATCCAAAAAACACAAGAGGGAGGTAGAGCGAATGTTTGGATTCTTGCTCCACAAGGATTCTTAAGTAAACACAGAGAATCCAACAGTTGGATTCTCTGTGTTTACTTTACTATAGCTATCCTTTTTTCAGAGCCGAGAGAGACTGCCCATTAAGTTAAAATGAGATGGAACAGGTAATGAATGATTGATGCCATGCATTGGACGCAGACTGAGTGAATTTGTTATTGTTTATTGTGCATTAAGCTATTTCATTGTGCACTAATCATCTTTCTACAGTACACACTAAACGTAACTCAAGGCAATTTTCCTCTTCTTGCAACTATTTTTAATAAGAAATGTGTACTTCTACTGCAGCTTGATACATTGCTTTTGATTGAATACAGGAAGGGAACTCAATCTGCACACTGAGTATGACAACAGCACCGTCCATGCTGATGATGGCGAAAAAGACGGCCCGTTAACTTAAGATGAGAAGGAACAGGTAATGAAAATGAATGTCATGCATTGAACACCTGACTCTGAGCGATTAGTGTTTGTGTTTTTGTTGTTTGTTTGTTGTGCATGAAGTGAAGTCAAAGTGTACTAGTAGTCTTACTGTACACACTAAAGAGTGACTCAAGTCAACAATATTTGAACTCTTGTTGTGCAATAACAAAATTGTACTTCTACTGCAGGCCGATCTTCACAGTCAGTTAGTACAAGTATTGGAGATGATTGATGGAATAATAACAAGCCAGGAGGACGTTTCATGAGTGGCATAAAAGGTAAACACGTCAACAACAAACACAGCAGAACTAAATGTCTGTGTAGAAGTGGAGTCGAGTGTAGCGGTGGGATGACTGCGGTGAATTGATTTACTCACTTAAATTGTGAAATGCTATGTTGCTGGATATGTGCTTTGTCCAACTCTTTAAAAAAGTACTCTAAAAACAGAGGATGTGCTAAGCGACGTGCCGTCACTGTGGGCCAGCTCTGTTCTGTTGTTGTTGAAGGTCAATGCTGGAAACAGACTAGAGTAGAGATGATGCATACATGCCTCCTCGGAAAGTGTTCTTGTTGCACTACACCATAACTTGTGCATTTCTTTGGACTTTGTTTCTCAATATCCCTTTTTATTCCATCTACAATTACAGGCCGGGCCTTGCCCTATACTTGGGAAAACATTTCAATGCACACTTACCTTATCAATAAATCTACATTTTCCAGGTGGGCAGTGGCGACTGGCAACACCCAAGATTGATGGACGAGAGGACCAAGAGGAATGCCGAGATGCAAATCCAGTCCACATTTTTGACCAGGATAACACAGTAACAGTATCAACTTTCATCATCTTTTAAATAATTTGATTCATTTTTTTGTCTACAATCTTTACAACAGTGTGTTCTTCTTGTTGGTGTTATTATCATTAGGTTTGCTCTCTGTTTATGATTCATCCCTACCAATATTTAAACATTTTATTTGCTATCTGTAAAAGTATTAAGCCCGGAACTACTGAACAAGCAGTGTATGTAATCCGGGTCTCCTTATCAATCATCATCATCATGCATGCCTTTCCTTTTTCTCCCTTGACATATTGATATGGATATGGTAGTCTACAGAGTTTGGTGTTTTGTGTTTGTCCATTCGTACTGTCTGTTTTTCATTTTCAAACCTTTCCCCAGACCCCCCTTCCCATCCATTTAACAAACCCTAACCATCTTACCCTAGGCTGTGTGACTTATTGAGGTGTGACTAAATTAAATGTACACCAATAATTAATCACACGTTTGCTGGGGCGGATGTGGCGAAAGCAACAGTACTTCAATTTCAAGGCAGAGCGATGATCTTCTTCTGCTTGCCCACCCATGTATGCAGTATATTTTAGAGGTGATTCTTATTTAACAAAGGAACATATACCTCCACATTAATTGCCGGCATTGATTGGATTTGTTGTCATCCTCATACACAGCACTAACTGTTACGCTGTAGGAATAGTCAACTGACTCGACACAACTATAGTTTGTAACTCTGTCTAGTAGGCTATCCCCACCACCATTATGTTTTGTTGTAAAATATTTTTGCATATTATTGTTGCTCGGTAAGTTCTGTACTACTCCTCGAACAATCTCTCAAAGGCGACTGACTGTCTTATTTTCTTTTTTTGCAAATGCTGCTGCCCTGCCAATGTCTACTACAACTACCACCACCACCACCACAATCATGGCATGTTAGGAAAAGGAAACCATCATCACCAATGCAGCCATCGCTGTGCCTAAGTTAAACATCAAGCAAAGGTAAGAGAAGTTTGGGGGAGGCATAATTAATAATGGACATGTTTTCAATCAATTCACACACCCCTTTGAGTCCAAATATAGAATGCATAAACTAGAAGAGAGAGACTGGCAGTACTAGTAGGACAACTCAATCAGTGAGGGGTGGCTCATCTATCTGTGTCTTACACAGTCAGCCAATTATTTAAATCAAACACTGGCTATGGGCGGACCTGCACCAGCAAGGAAACAGTGTGATGTAAAACAGTAACCCCACCTACAAAACATTAACAACATTGTATGTAAAGTAGAAATATAGATTTAATATAACCCTAACAAAAATAAACTATGTAAAAAAAACACAAAACCTGATCAACCCCTCTCCCTAACAACAACCAATGTCCGTAACGAGAAAGTCCAAACAAATGTCCAAAACCCCAACGTCCAATTCTCAGCCACCAAAACAAGAATTAAAAAAGGGGCAATAGACAGGGTCTCCTATGTCTGGCGGGATTGTCTTTGGAGGACACGCACTGCCTCCTCTAGTAGGGCGACGCGGCTCTTTAGAGAGCGGCAGTTGCAGCCACAGTGGGGGGGCACCAGAGATGGAAATGCAGCGGCGGGCGGCCGCCAGACGGTGGCGCCGTTCCGCTGCAGGGCGGTGGCTGGGGCCCCGGGCATTGGAGGAGGCTTCAGCTGCTGCCGCCTCCTCCTCCTCCTCTTCCAAGACCACCAGCCGCCGATATTCTAGTAGGATTGCCTCCAGCTTGCGGCGCCGTGCCTTGGCGGCCAACTCCTTCCGATCTGGTTTGGAAGGAGTAGCTGTATATCAAAAAGAAAAAAACAAGACAATTGTAAAATATACTCTTAGAAAAACAGTAAGACAAGTTAATTATACACATAGTGGCATGGTAGCACTATCAAGCACAGTACATAACATTAGTGTTATGTATCTATCCTCTGACTTGCTTGGGCTTTAACATTTGCAGGATTTTTTCAGGCATTCAACCAACCATGCATCAGATTCTTTACTATCAGCCACCTTTGCAATTTGCATGCTTGCATCACACGTATCCTTCTCTCTGTCAGTCATACATATTAAATCTTGCCCGTCCTTCTTCCTTCCACCCGTCTTTCACTTTTTAGTTCAACACCAGGTGATCTGATCTGACTTTTAGTCTTCTCCATAAAACTTTCAAAGCGGAGTTGAAATCACAGATAGATGAGGCCATTGGTTACTCAATACTCCCGCCCCTAATGCCTTTACTAATGCCAATTAAAGGGTGTCTTACTCTTCAAACGTTCACAACAACTCTTACTTACTTAGGGCATCATTAGGATGGCGGGCGGACTTTGTCCGTCTGTAATCCTCACGCTAAAAGGGACCGCCCACCATAAGGGTGGGGGTCCCGTGGGGGCAATTAGGATGCGCCCGCCACAGTGGCAGGCACATCCCATATTTTTAACATTGTGGAGGGCGGTACTGAAAGCACCGCCTGCCGCAATGCTAAAAATACATGCGCTTTTCCAAGCACAATGTGACAGGCACCGCGTGGTGCCTGCCACGTTGTGCTTTGAAGGCCAGGGGGTAACATATGTACCCTCCATGGGGGCCCGCAACGGGCCCCCCAAGCATACTTCCAAAATGCACATTATATGGCTGGCGGTGTGTTTCAGACACCGCCACCATATTGAACCCTTTTCCGCCCCGTCGTCATGTCGACCGTGCAGAAAATCAGCGGACTGTCTTTCTATCCGCCGCGGACCACCCCATCCATTGTAATATGGCGGGGGGGTCTTTTCTACAGGGATGGCAGGGGCAATCCGCCCGCCATCCTAATGGGGCCCTAAGTCTCAACAGTACAGTATACATACAGTACACCTTTGCAGTGAGTATAATGTCAATAGTTAAGGATTATGAATCTAACTTACCACCGCCCGCCACTGGTGCTGGCTCACCCCCTACCGCTCCATCAGCAACGGCCGCATCCTCTCCATCCGCGTTGCCTTTGCCGCTGGCCCCGGCAATGGTGGTTGGTAGTGCGCTTAGAAAACATTACACATTTTTTAGGCGTCATATACACCTCCCCCTATTGGTCAGTAGCAAGATTGAAAAATGAGTTAATAGTATACAACATACATCACTAGTACAAATCAGGTAGTAGTAGAGTAGACACTAGTAGTTATATATGGTCCCTAGGGTCATTCTAGCCTTTGCTTAGTTAGCCGAGCCATGCAACCATTTTACCCTTGTGTCTTTTATTTTTGCACATGTGACGTTACCTTGCAGCTTGTTGTATAAGACACCTTTGAGCCCACATGACCTCATACTGCTACTGTCTAAGCGCTGCGTACAAGGTCAACCAAAACATTAACAAGCCACTTTTTTATGAAGTTCTGGTGTACTGTTAGTCCATATTGCTTATCCATAAATGCTACACTTTTTGGCACAGCTGAGAAATGCTTGCAATATACTAACGCGCACCATAATTCTCATTACAGACGGAAGATTCCCTTCTACCAACCAGAGCTTTGCAGAGGTTATGATGCAACAACTACCAGTACTAGGTTCTTCTACGGTGAGGGGTACCCAGAATTCTTCATTTATAAATTTATATAAACTACATTCCTACCTAGGGGATGGTGGTGCTTCCACCACTGTTCAGTTATCATGATTTATTTCCCAACTGTAAGTAAGTGTAACAATGTTTATTGTTTTAATCTTATTGATTTTCCTGTTGGTGTTGCATTATAGAAAAACGTACAGAGCTTGTCATTTCAAAATAAAAATGTTGAACTTACATAGACTTGGTGGCATTTGGTGTGGACTTACACGAGTGAGCAAGCGAAAGGAAGGGTGTGCATATGCATTGCTTCCACGACTGAGAGGTTGGTTGTGTTATGTTCTGGGTTGTTTACTTGTTGGGTGTCTTGGGGAAAGGGTTCGGAGAGCTAATAGTTATGACAAGACACTACTATAACTAGTCGGGCAGGGGATTGTGGTGGGTTCTGAACTTCGGATTGAGGTGTGTGAGGAAGGTCCAACCTCCCATCACCAAAATCCTATTTTCTTGTGCAAAGTTCTGTATGTTCAAAATCCCTACAACAGTAGTAGTGTGTCCTATCCTATCAAAATAGTAATAAATCTAGTTGGGCATTTGTTGGTGGGAATTGTCGAAATGCCTCAAGATTAACAAAGAAAAGACTCAAGATTAATAAGACTAGAAGTAGTAAAAGAGGACGACCCAAAGGACTGGACTCAATGGCTAGAGCTACTGGTGAATCTGAATTTTATTTAAAACCTTTTAAATAAAGAGTGGCCAACTGGTCAAGCTTAGCTACTACAGTACAGACAGACTAATAGTAGTAGTACAGAGAGTCATCATAGCAGAGGCAGCGATAACAAGATTTTCGAAACAGTACAGATCGAAGGATAATTGTTGGTAAAAAAATAGCATTAGGAAACGGAAACAATAGTCTGGAAAAATATGGTGCAGTAAAAGTTATGGAATAAGAATTATTATTAAAAACAAGAAGACTTACTGGGGCCAGCAGAAGAGCCCACGTTGGTGTCCTCCTGTTGCTGGTGTTATCCCACCGACTGCTCGCCTGCCCCTGGTGCTGAACAGGAAAGATATAAGAAAAAGACAAACATTGATGAATGGTGTCAAACAAATAAAATATTTTTAAAGAACGGTCAAAAAACACTTATGTAAACAACAATTGCAATAACTAAATTGACCGATCTCATCTGGTCAACAAGTAGTATCGGGGGATTCGCGGATCGACTACTTACTATTTATCAACACTAATCCAGTCTTCCATTCTGATTCCAGAATACTAACTAAGCCTAAGTACGACAAACCACCTGACCTAGCCCACCTATTCCAGGCGTGCCAATTGTACATTAAAGTATGCATTTCCACTTCTTTTAGTCCTCAACAATGCATATGGTCAAATGGAGGACACATGACTACATTTTTGTATACACCAAATGTTTGGTTGATTGATTGATGCTGATGTTCTGCTAGTGCTGCTAAGCCTATTACCACTCATTGAACAAACTAGAAAAGGTTCTAATAAAGACTGGGGTACTAGCAGCACGTAACTTAACAGAGGGGGCATCACGCATACCACTAAAAAATTACGTACTCATACAAAGTAACTAAACCTAAGTATCAATCCGCCCAATCTCGTTGCTCAATATGGAGGCCAAGGTTCTGGCTAAGGCTCTGGCTAATAGACTTAAGCCTCATATTACGGATCTGGTGCATCCGGACCAGGCGGGTTTTATGCCCCAGAGGGCGACTCGGCACAATATTAGGCGTGCTCATGTCGCAATCTCCGCCTGGAGGAGTTTGGAGGAGCTGGCAACCTTGTTTTTGGGGGATATGGATCGGGCTTTTGATTCTCTGAGCTGGACGTATTTGTTCGCTTTGTTGAGTCGCCTTAATCTGGGCCCGCCCTTCTTGGCCTATATACGGCTGCTATACACAGATCTTACAGCGTTAGTGCATGTTGGGAGTGTGGTCTCCAGGTCCTTCTCGGTCCGGCGGGGGACGCGTCAGGGCTGTCCCCTGTCCCCCTACTTGTTCGAGCTCTCTATGGAGCCCCTAGCGGCGTGGGTGCGTATTGATGCCCAACTCAAAGGCTTTCGGTGGACCTCGGGTCTGGCTGACAAAATAACGCTATACGCAGATGATGTTTTGTTTTTCCTCACTGATCTGGATCGGTCGGGCCGCGGCTGTTGCGTATCTTGCAGATTTTTGGCGAATCCTCTGGTTTGTACATGAATCCGGGTAAGTCCACGCTGTGGCTTCTCGGTGGACAGCGGCAGGTGGGAGAATGGGCATCGGGCCTTCAGTTGGCGACGGGAGGGGTGAAATACTTGGGGGTGTTTCTGTCGGAGGAGGCGGCTGTCTCCTGGGATCATAATCTCACCCCGGTTTGGGATCGCACGCGTGAAGACCTGAAGGTGTGGTCCCGTATGCCCTTGTCTATCTATGGTAGGTCAGCTATTTTTAAAAATGGTGGCGCTTCCTCGCTTAGTATATCAATTGCAGAATCACCCATACCGGATTCCGCCACACTGGTTCCAACAAGTGAACTCGGTACTGGGTGAGTTTTTATGGGAGGGGGGGGATTACTCGTGTGGCGCTGCGGACGTGCTTCCTGTCCACCTATACGAGGGGGTTGGCCACATTGGATGTGCTTTCGTATTATCAAGCAGCGCACTTATTGGTCTTGAACGAATGGTGGTATGGCGATAGGGGCAACCCGGCCTATGCGGTTGAGCGATATTTTATGGGCTGAGTGACCATTCATACACTGTTGTATTCAGCATCGCTTCGGTGGACCCTTCCCTCTGCCACACAGGTAGTATTTCATATCTGGATGCAAACGTTGCGCAGACTGGGGTGGGGGAATGTGCTTACTCAAGAGACCCCCCTGTGGCACAATGGTCGTCTGCCCCACCTGGCGGCGCTGCTGGGTTTCCGGGGATGGGATGCGATAGGTATCGCCACTCTGGGAGATGTGATGTCGGGCTGCTCCCTGAAGTACTTTCAGAACCTGCAGGATGAGTTTGGGATGCCCCGCTCCCAGTTCTTTAAATACCTCCAATTTTGCCATGCACTGACTCCACACTTGGCGGACCTGGAGCAACTCCCCGAGTTTAGTCCGTTAGAAGCCAAGCTCTTTATGGGAGTGTTGCCGGATAAGAAGATCTCCCGCATATACCAGTCGCTGGTCCACCACTGTTCATCTGACTTGCAAAGACTCAAGTCTGCGTGGGAGGGGGATGTGGGGAACCTAAAGGAAGAAGATTGGGGGGAGGCCCTAGCGAGTCCTAGAGAGGCAGCAATATCCACGCGCCTGCGACTGATACAATTTAAGTATTTACATCGCACCTATTTCACACGAGAGAGCCTATGGAGGGCAGGCATGGTTAATTCCCCAGAATGTCTCAGGTGTGGGTCTGAAGTGGGCAAACTCTTACACACTGTCTGGGAGTGCACAGTACTACGTAGATTCTGGGATGGGGTGTTTAGATGCCTATAGGAGGTATTAGCTTGGGAGCCCGTCGTGACCCGAAATTGGCTCTGCTGCATGTCATGGAGGGGATAGGGGGCAATAGATATAAGCGCCACTTGTTATTCCTGGGCCTTGCCTGAGACATTGCCAAAGCATGGAAGGCGCCCGGTGCCCCGCCGTTGGCTGCCTGGAGGAACGGCGTGGACTTTTGTATGGGACTTGAGCAACCTGTATTTGTAGCCAGGGGGTGCCCTCGTAAGCATTTTAAGATTTGGAAGCGATGGGCCGACTACCGGGGGCTGGGCTTGGACCCCCATCTGAGAGGTCTGTCTTCCCGAAAATCTGAGAGATGGATGTTTGGTGTTGCATGGGAGGTGGCTCTGTGGGTTTAGCATTCTCTAGGTTGAGATATTCTGTAGTAAACTGTGCATGGGCAGCGGCGCATTCGGAGGGGAGAGTTGGGGGGGTGTTTGGGTTGTTCGTAAAAGTCTGATGAAGCTAATCTTGAGTACTTAATGTGTGCAGCAGACTCCGGATGTCGGGGCTATGCATTCCTTGTGTGCTCAGACAAATAAAATTTGTTTTTTTTTAAAAAACCTAAGTATCAATCCGCCCCTATCTCTTAGTGACAGGACAAAGTAAGGACTAGAGTCACTATAGCATTACGTAACTTAATTTCTCAAAATTAAACTCTTACATAATCATGCTAAGCAAGAGCAAACTCAAAGTTGCAAACAAGTAAGATTAGTAGCGCAGAAGAGCACCTGTGTCATAACAATCACAGAAGACTTTTAAACGTAATTTACCTGTAATGTAAGCAGCAGCATTCTAGCTGGTTGGAAAAAAATATTCGCAATATATAACACAGAGCAGAAGAACAGACACAAAGTAGTAATAATTAAATAGTTACTCACCAAGACCCGGGACCTCCACTCCTAGCAGGTCCAGCAGGTCCTGTTCCCGGTCCAGGATATCGGACGACCGGTGCGTCAACTGGTTCTGGGTGCGCCGGACCCCAGAGCAGCGAAACACTGCCCGGCGCGCCTTCCCCCACCGCTACCGACGCTCCCGGAGCCCGTACCCAGACCCAGGCCTGCCACCTGCTGCCAGGGTTAAGGGGAGGTGGCGCCGCACAAAGAAAACGAGTGCAGCCAACTCCACCTCCCCAAATAAGGCCCTTGCCTGCACCCCTTGTGGGCGCCGCCTTCCGCAAAGAAGGCGGTCACAGCTCTGGCTCCTGCGGCGAGCCCTACTACCCTTGGACATGGTTCTGGGGTAGAGAGTGAGACGGGGCAGGAAAGAAAAGGTAATACAATTTAAAAAGTAAGTAAAAGAAATGAAAAGAGCAGGCAATAGAAAAAGAGTGAAAAAGTAGCTTAAAAACACACAAAAAGTAGACAAAAAACAAAAATATAGAAGCAGGAAAATAGTCAGAGAGATAATAAATAAAAAAGATTTTTAAAAAGTGTCTTGAAACAAAGGATTGGAAAGATAGAGGGAGGATTGAAAGCAGGCCCCAGAACCATATCAATAGAGTGAAAAACAAGATGGCCGCGCCCATTGCGACCACGTGCGCAAGTTCGCGCTATATTTTCTCCCCGAGCACGCAAAAAGCGTCGCGAACACGTAAAAGCGTTCCCGAACAGGAAATACGTACTGCGAACGGCATGCATTGGGCGACCCGGAACAGGAAGTAAGCATTGTGAGCGGGAGGGACAAGTGAAAACAAGATGGCCGCGCTCATGAGCGACCGCATGGGTAAGTTGGCGAGACATTTTTCAATGCGATCACGCAGAAAATATCGCGAACGGGCGGGGAAAAAAACTTCTGCGTCTTCGCGATATTTCCGCGTGTTTGCGGAGATTTCTAACATTTTCGCGATAGTTTGCAAAAGTACATTTCGCAAATTCCGCCCACCCCTACTTTTACCTGGGGAAGAGGACGAGGCTGTTACCGGCCCGAAATGCCTTTCGTCTTTGGATCTTTCTGCAATGGTGAACGGAGGGTGGACCAGCCTTCCCTGGGGCGCACACAGATCCTCTCCCCCGTCAGCGATAATGGTTCTCTGTGGAGTCCCGGTCGCGAGGCGACGCCTCCCGCCAGCACCAATCCCAGCGCGGTGCTCTCCTGGCGTCGCAGGGGATTCTCTTCGGTGCTTCATGGGGCTCCCCGGGCCGGCGGCGGTGATTTCTGGGCCAGCAGAACTTTTAGTTTGGGATGCGGTCGGGTTGCCCTGGCCTGCAGCAGTGATCTTTGGGGAAACCAGCGCCTTTCTGTCACAGCACTCCCCAGTCACAGCGCAGTCAGGTCACGGGCGGTAATGACGGCAGTTTAAGGGTGTTCCCCTCGCACCCGCAGCGGCAATGATTTTGGCACACAGCGCTTTCATGCCACAGCGCCCCACAACACCTTCAGGCCCCGGCGATGATTTTTGGCACACAGCGCTTTACTTCCACAGCGCTTTACAGTGCCTCAGAGGCCATGAGCGGCGGTGGTGATTTAGGGGTGATAGAATTACTCTCACACACCCAGTGCTGCACAGGCAGTTCAGGCAAGGAAGAAAGCGTGGTGGTCCTTATGAATCCCCCATCAGGTATGGAAGCAGTCAGCAGTTTGTGGTGGAGACAATCTGGGGGTGTTATTTCCAGGGCAGCTCAGCAAGTGGGGGCAGCCATTCCTGGGAGCGATCAGCCTCCTCACAAGTGGCAATCCTCCTGACACAGCAGTCCTCACTCCAGCAGAGATTCCTCCAGGTCCAGTAGTGTAACCCAGATGTGTGGCCAGAACTCTCCCTATTATACCCTAAGGACATGACTGGGAGAGGAGGCACTTTCTGGAAGAATCTAGGGGGTTGGAAATCTTTGGAAAAATCCAGGAGGCTCTGGGGTGTTCCTTTTCTTTCCTACCTGTCAACAAGGACAAAAGGCTACAGTTGCAAAACGTCCCAGCCTGGGCAGACTATCACCATGCAGATGGAGGGTAGGCCTCACTGCAGTAGCAGGGCCTATGGCTGATACACCAGTGTCTCCATGCTTGTAAGGGAGAGCACCTGCACCTCAGCACTGTTTAGCAGTGGTAAGGGGCTCAGAGTCCTAAGTCCAACAAAAATACTATTGGTTCTCCATTTAGCGTGCCCTACAGTAAAACGTAACAGCCCTGTGAGGCTATCCTGGAGTCTAGCATCCCCCTTAATGGTATCCCCACCTGGAAGCATATTGCCACCCCCGTCGAGTAGGCAGAGTAGGACGTGTGATGTCATTTTTTCCTTCAATGTTTGCGCAGTTTCTGAGCCTCAGAGGCTACCTGGTGTGTTTCCTGTAGGAAAGTAATCTGCGCACAGTGCCTATGAAATTCGTCTAACATTCTATGTCTCTTGTGTACAAACCGCATATCAAGCACATTCCCTGTTATTATTTTATAACATTTACTACAGACAACATTTACGACCTATTACAATTGTATACTCTGTTTGGTCTTGGTCACATTGTACAAAATTTCCCAACATCATTACAGGTGACATCATCAAACAAGTCAAAACATTTCCCCAATACTCGGTCCAGCGATTCTTCATTGTTCGACTTGAAACCATGTGGGATGTCACAGTAACGCAGAGTGGATGTTGAACCCACTGTGGGAGCCCAGGACCCTAGACCCTAAAACACTGTGGACAAAAAGCAAGTAATAGGCTCTGGCTGCAGCCAGTTGTTGGTTACCTACCAGAGCTGCATAACTCTCTATTATAATTGGTATTGTATGAATTTCAGTATGAAGCCAAACTCTACTGGGGTGCAAAGAGGAAGAGGAACATAAATCTTTATTGATGGAAATTAATACATGAAAAGTGTAGTTCACCTTATAAATCGGGTACATAAGATGGCAAAATACTCATGGCCTTTCCCCCAATGGATCATCTGCAATGTGCAGGGTCATTGTCAGGAACACTGCTATACTTTCATTGGAATCAGAGTCTGAGGCAGTACGCTGTGATGTACTGGAGCTGACAGGCAGTTTAGATGTCCGTAGTGTGGTTGCCGACCGGATCGCAGCCAACTCACCCTCCAAAACCTATTGCAGGAAAGGGGTACCCCCGCTGCCCTCCTGGTGGGGCATTCGATGTTACTGTTGTCATGGGGCATGTCTCCCTTTGGGGGTGCGGGCCCAGTATGGTCTTGCCTCTGGGAATCGGGAAAGTGTTGCTATAGTCACTTCCAAGACAGTTTTGCTGTCTCAAAGAAATTGGCGGCATGTTCGTGCATCACTTGAAGTTTTACCGGGAAGAGTGGAGCGCAAGTTAGGCCCCCTGTACGCAAATGTGTTTTAACTTCTTGACAGGGTGTCCTTTTACGCTGCATTGCAACAGTGTAATGCTGGAAAAGGAAGACCCGCACATTGTCTACAAGGATGGGCATCTGTGCCCTTGGTTGCCTGCAATAACACATCATGGTCATCAAAATTGAGGATCCTGGACGTGGTCTTAGAGGTGCCCTCAAGATGGGTTTTCTAGTGGGGACCCTGTGAACAGGTCCGACAGCCCAGTGGGAGAACCCCCCTTCCAGAGCCAGTCCTCCACATATTGAGTCACACAAGGGCCTTCCGTCCCTTCAGGAGGCCAAT
The DNA here is from genome assembly GCF_964261635.1 of Lissotriton helveticus. Classification (NCBI taxonomy): domain Eukaryota; kingdom Metazoa; phylum Chordata; class Amphibia; order Caudata; family Salamandridae; genus Lissotriton; species Lissotriton helveticus. The sequence continues at coordinate 841,596,346 of NC_136070.1, forward strand.
TACCCTCACATTGTTCCGTCAGGCACTTCCTTCTGCGTCTTCAGCTTTTCTTCGAGGAGATCCTGTCAGTGTGATGTGTTTTGTGGCCCGAGGTCAATTTGGAGAGCGACAGCTCATTTGTTTTGACCCTGACTGATTACTTGTAGTGATTGTCTTTCAACAGGCAAATGTCTGTGGTGATGGGCCCCCAACTGTTGTTCAAACAACTCTATATTCCAGAATCTCCTGAAGGATATTTAATTTATCCATCTGGGGTGTTATTATGGAAGAAGTCAATCCCTCATTTGGCGTCTTGGCCAGATAGCATTCTGGCGTGGAGTGGGATTGTGTGTGGGGCACCTGTCTATCACTTTTGGCCTGGTACACCCCATGCATATTATCAACTGAGAAGGGGACCTAAGGACAGGGGGAGCATGGTTCACCCCGCCTCCAGCTCCAGGTGTCAACGTCCTCTCAGAACAGCAGGGGTGGACTGCACTGGTCCCAGGAAGTGCCCGCAATACCCCACCTCCCCAGTGCATTGGCCTACAGCACCAGGGAGAGGTGGTCATCCATCAGAGATTGGGAGGGAGGCAAGAGGGCTTCTGGTGTCCCACAAGGAGTTTGGAGACCCATTGAGTCCAGCAGGGAAGTGATCAGTAAGCACTGCACCCCTCTTTCAAATGTCACAGCCAACTACCAATAAGCGGTAGAGGAGGCGTGGTGGCTGTGCTCCCTTCGCTTAGGCAGCATCGATCAATGCCCCTTCACTATCCCCCCAGGCGAAGGCCTCAACGGCAATGCAGGGATAGACAAACGTGTGGTAGCTTCAAGCGTGTATCCAAACGCCCTTCCATGGGACCCGCACTACATATTTCAGGCTCGACCCTAGGAACCAGTCAGTGCCTGTTTGTAAAACTCAGATATTGATTACCCAATCAGGGTCACAGGAGGTATGCCCCAGCACCACAGACACCTCCTCTCGCAGACTCAGGGCCCACAGGGGCACTCCAGGCTGCTCTTTCCCGGGCAGGCCAGGAACACCAAGCATCCGCTGTTGCAGCAGACCAAGCTCTCGCCAGTCCTGGGGGGTCCACCGAAGTGATTCGTCCCCCGCTCCAGCAGCTGCTCAAACAGGGAGGGGGTGAGCAAGTCCACCAAGGCTACAAGCCTCTCACCTGGGGCCCCCGCTCACCTCCAGTATTACCAGCAATAGCCATCACAGGGCCGAACGCCTCCTCTCCTCCCGGCAGCCAATCAACCCACTGTCTAGAGGTCCGACACAGCCATGCAGGGATGCCTCTCGCACTGGATCTGTGCAGTGCAGCCGCGGAAGAGCGACCACAACCAATTGCTGACTTACAGCCTGTAAGTCAGAAGCCCTCCGCACTCACAGCAGGCCCCGGTCGCAGTTGTTTCCAAGTTCCCCTCAGAAGTTCAGCCGCAGGACTGTCCATCATCTGCTGCCATCTTGGCAGCCCAATCTCAGTGGCTCCGTTGGGCACCGCAGTTGCCAGGCCAGTCACCCTTGTGGGAAACTCGGGGCTCGGCGCTCGATGCCACAGCCAGATAGGGGAAATTAGCCAATTACGGTGTTCGGGAGCTTGGCAGCAATGCGTTCGCCATGCTAGGGTGTTAGCCATGCCCCCCCCCCCAAACTACAACCCATTAATAATGACCAGGACCTCGAGAATACCACACATGTTCATCCCAACGTGGTGCAGGCAGGCTTCCATGCTTGAGGGCAGGGTATTCATTGGAGGAGCTGGACAAAGATGTTCAACAATACATCAGAGAAAATTAAGGCACTGCTTCCAGTGTACTCATTGGGTGGGATTTCTTCAAGGTAGTGACCAGAGGACAATGTATTAGGACAGTAGTGAGAGTCAGGATGAACCCTAGAAGACAGAACTAAATAAACTGGACGAAACACTACATGGCATGGAACAGGAAATGGTCTGAGACCCCTTTGGCAGGGAAACGTCTAAGGAATACCGGGAAGAGGTATGTTGCATTGCTTGAAAGAGCACAATGTCTTAACAACACTTAACAATAAGCCCCAATACAAAGGCAGACAGGGCAAGATTCTTATGTTGAATAATAATGTAAATTAATTGTATATATTTATTTTAAATGTGGAACTAAATACAAAAAATGCTACATTAATATTAACTTAATTTTCAAATTAGAAATATTAAATTCACATTATTTTGAAAGTTTTATTAACAAAAAATGCCATCTAATGTATTAATGATTATTACCTAAAAGTATTTTTTAAGTAAAAATAAATGGTACATTAATTTTCTAATTCAACAAAGGTGATTCAAATTTGTTAAAACAAATAGATATGTTTTAACAATAAATTAAATGTATTTATTTGTGTAACTATTCAAAATATTGTAATTTAATTTAACCTTACTTCATATGGAGTTTTATTTTAAGGCCTAACCTCACTTCTTTTCTATTGGAGGATGTTGTAGTATCAGTGGTTATGATGAAGGACTTACCACTGCTTCTTTCTGGCAGTATTAATTTTACATTCGTAAATAAACATGTAAGTCTACACTTTTGAGTAACCTTATACTCAGATTTTGTGAATAGTTCAAATTAAAAAGTTACTCAAAAGTGTAAGTAAATTTAAATGTGTAGATTTACCTTTGCGTATAGGCCCTAATATCTGTTGGACAGAATAATGTGCTGTATAATCACGTTTTCACAGAAGGTGCTCGATATGACTGATAAATGTACAGCAGATGAAGTACATACAAAAACTTTGACATGTATGAAGCACCTGATCGAACTAACTGGAGCCTCAGCATGAATAATCACTCGAATATTACCTTTAAAAATATTTAGGAATAAAGCCAAACAGCAACACTGTTGCATGATCCATAGAGCTCATGACAGAGTGCTGTTTTACTCCTGCAAGGCCTTAATTTCCTTTTCCAGGTCGCGCGGTAGCAACGTGGGACCCAGAAATTTAAAAAACAACTTTAGGTTACTATCAAGGTGTCATTTGTTTTTCAAGTTTGAGCCTCTGGGCTGCTGATAGGCTAAATTAACTAAGTAATTTTGCAGTTTTTATCAATATTTATGTGTTTTTTTAGGTGCTGTGGTTCATGGTATCTAAAAATGGTCCTGTGTTGTCAATGACACTCAATAAATTTGCTTCTGTTTGGCCAAAGCTCAATGCCAAAGCTTCAAACTACATCTTCAAGCGGCAACAAACATGATCTTCTGGTGCTAGAGTGGCAAGAAACCAAAGAAGAAGTAAGAACTCTGTCTCCCTTGTAGTGCAGGAGTGACTGAGAGCATTCTAGAGTGCTCCAGTAGAGGTATTCAAAAAGTGGCCAATTGACTAGGGTGGCTTACACAATCAACAGAGTAGTATGGCAACTGTGTGGGAAGAACGGCCAGATCAGACAGGGTGGGTATGACGCAGATGGGAGCACGAAGCACATGCCGCAGCAGTACCTGGAACGGCCGTCTCCCCGCCTGACACTCACCCACTGCAGCACCTACAATATCACACACCAAGGCGCGCACATAGAACACAGTGGCCAGGAAGGGCCCTGAGTGGGCAGAGTAAGCTGAAAAATGCAGCAACAGAAGGGAACAGGTGGAATAGCCCAATCCGTCCACTGTAGCAACAGGAAAAGAGAAGATGAATGGCGGCACTCGTGAAAGCACTTGTTTCGGCAGCCAAGCCTCCCGCCTTAGCTGGCTACACTCACCTCTTCCTCTGCCCACCGTGTTGGTGCTCAACGTTAGCCTCCTGAGCTGCCTAGTGCAGTCATTGTGTTCTGTCTCTGCTTGGTACCACACCACCACACCATCGCCTCCATAGCTGCAGCACTGAGCTCAGCCTTCATTTGTCAACTCACTTCCAAACACCTTCAAGCTAGCCACCTCACTTTCCTGCATCCCCTCCTTCCTATGAATTGACGTCCCACTCTCAAGACACCTATAGTCAACTCCAACTACTCAAGACCATGCTCTGTGCTCAACCCACTGAGAGGCAAAATAAGCAGGGGACCCACGTCTGGGCATACCCTGCAAAATTAGGGCTAACAAAGAAAACACAAGGATATAATGGATGGAGTGCAGAAACTTTTCATACTCTCAGCCCCAGTCACAGATCTGGGTTGAATCCATCATGGTTCTTTAGCTCACTCCGCCACCCCAGTTCAGACCCAGCCATATGCAAATCAGCCTTGACCCTGTTCCTTATGGGAACAGTCTTGCCCAAACTGCCAAGTCAGGTCTTCCCTAGACCAGAAACAAGCATCCTGGGACCGGTTTCGGGGTAAAATCCTTCATCAATCAGGCTAGCTTGAATCCAGTGGCAAAGTGAGCAAGGGACCCACGTCTGGGCATACCCTGTCAACTTAAGGCTTTGCTTTATCTGGAAAGGGTACAGTACAAGGACAAAGCAATACTGCGAAGTGCATAAGTGGTTAGTACACGTACTGGATGTATTTATGCCTGAGAGGAATACATTACAGGAGAGATATAGTGCCGTTCAGTGTGTGCGCAGTGAAAGCATGTGCTGGTTGTATGTGTGCTTGCATGAAGTATAATACATGAAGGGCGAAGTGTTGTGCAGCACGCACATAGTGAGTGTGTGTGCTGGCACTGTGTGCATTTGTAAATACCACACCTGTGTTAAAGATAGAAAAGCTTCACTGCTGAAAAGTGAACGCAGATTGTGTGTGTGTACTGAATGCAAATGTACATGTATGGGTACACCGCATAGAGGTAACAGTGCTGGACCCAAGTTGTGCTGTGAACGTACACTGAGTATGCCTGCAAATATACATTGTACGGAGGACCCTGGGTTCCATTTTGGGAAGCTGCTTGCCTGTCTGGTGAAGACATGAGGAGGAGAGTAAACCCCCTTCTGAAGTGCTGAATTCCTGTGAGCTCGGTGGGGACAAACAGGAGAGAAAAAGGAAGAGACTCCCTTTGCATTTCAAAAGACTGCTCTTTAATGCAGTGGCAGATCACAAGGAAGGGGCCTGGCTGCATACATCTCAGGAAGGGAGATGGGGCTGATAAGAGAATCATAAAGAGTAGGACTGGGCGGTTGGGATTACCATTTGATGCACATATTACTGTGGCTGACATGCAGATGTGACCTCTGATCACTCCCATGAATTGTGTTGTGGACAATCAGCTTTGGAGTCATGCCTGCTGTGACAGACATCTTCATGAAGAAAGAAGAAAATGAGAAGTGCCCACTTCAAAGGAAGCAGAATCCCAGCATAAAACTTCAAAGACCCAGACCCTAAATCACCTTTGGTGTCTGGAAAAAAAATGGCTTCAAAAGGGGGGGTTTGAGTCCCCACAAATGTGTCATTTGCCTAGCACCCAGATGGGCTGTGTGAGAAGGGGAAGCTATGCAATATTTGTCCTGTGACCAGGACTGGGGGACAAGGCATTGTAGTCTCTCTGCTGGATGAGGGGACATCAGGGAAACCAAGTCGACCTGCCCTGGAGCCTGGAGCACCAGCGCCTGTCTGCTTGCCAAGACAAGTGTCCCCTGTGAGGAAGAGGAGAGCGTTGGAGGAAGCAGGTCTAGTGGGGAGCCATACCGTGAGGACTCCCTGTGCGAGGTGTGAGGATTTGGCTATGCACTGATCGGGCCATTAATGTGTGCAGCATTTTTTCAGCGACCACTGTATACCAGAAGAGATCAGTTGTAGACTGTGCTGCGTGTTGAGCACCATGCGGGTCTTGCTGCACCCGTACCGCCATGCTGTTGTGATCCGGAATGCCCGCGTGGGCCACTGTTAAAATGACCACTTCAAGGAGTGCCAAGACTTGTGAAGGTCTGAGCGGGGCTCTTATGCTAGAAGAGCCTGCGTCTGTATAACCATTTTTTTTTAAAACAGACTTTATTGAATTTTCATATTTCGCTCAGATGTAGCATACATGCAATCTTATAAAATACATTATACCTGCAGAACTCAACGGACAGTTGTGCCCACATCATGTCATAACCTCGCATCTCGTTAGCTTGTCTAGACCTCCTTTCTCTGTGTCGCGAGGAGAGTGGTCCTGCCTGATGTGGGTGTCATTTCCCATCCGTCATGTGGCATAGCCCTGAGGGGCTGAATCGTGTTGCCCCTAGATTATGCGAGCACTGTCGGCATCTTTTCATCAGATCAGAAACCAAAGAACGCAACCCCCCCACCCTGGTCCCCCCCCCCTTAGCCCCACCTCCCTCCTCCCCTCAGACATGTCGCTTACCCTAACAGCACACTTGTTGCACATTATTTATTCCGCACACTCGTTAGATTCCCTATGACAGTGATATATGTCCCCCCCAGGAGGATGCACCCACGTTAGTGATCTACCCACCCACCCTCTCACCCTACAGCCTGTGGCTGTGGTCTCATGTAGCAAAGGGGACACCCTTAGCCGGAAGGATCAGTCATCATCGTCAGTCGGATTTTTTTTAATCAGATCCACCATTGCCACCCAGGCTCTTGCCGTGTCCCACAACTTGTCATTGTCAGTTCTCTGAGCTAGTTGGAGCCGGAGGGTTCTCTTGCAGTCCGCCCACTTTATAAAGTCCTGCAGCCAGCGTGCAACACTGGGGGCTGTGACCGCCTTCAAATGGCTAGTGATTTCACGTTTGGCTAGGACTAACCCCAAATCCAGGAACTTACTAGTGGTTTTGTTGCGGGCAGTGTGGGGGAACCAGTGTAGCAGGCACACCCCTGGAGTATGCGGCAGTTCCCTTTCCGTCACCTCTGTCAATTTGGCCAGAACCTCTCCCCAATACCCCTGAAGCAATGGACAATCCCAGAACATGTGCATAAACTCTGCATTTTCCAGTCTGCATCGCGGGCAGGCAGTGCGGGAGCCAAAAAATGCATTAATTTTGTAAGGAGTGAGGTACGCCCGATGAAACACATAGAATTGGATGAGTTGGAATCTCCAGTTTCGGAAGCACTTCCATGCCCGTTCCATTAGGATCTCCCAGGGTTTTGCCTCTATAGGCGTTCCCAGATCAGCCTCCCATTTAGTGCGCAATTTCTCTAGAGGAGCCCTCAAGCCCTGTGTCAGTCTCCGATACAAACACGTAACCGCCTTGAACTTACCCGCGGAGGTGACCACATATTGGCAAGGGAGGAAGACCTGTGGTTCCTCCAACCCTTTTTTCCAGTGTTTGCGCACAGCCGCCGTCACTGCCGCGTGCAGAAGAAAGTCCTGAGCAGGCAGTTTGTGTCTTTCCATGAGATCTCGAAATGGTAAGAATGTACCATCCTCGTATAGATCCTTAATGGAGTAGATCCCCAGCTCCTCCCATTCGTGTAGTCGCTGCCAGTCCCCTTCGTGAGGCAGCTCCTCGCAGAAACACACCGGAATCTCGGGCCATATGCCGGGCTCACTTTATTGAGTCGTAGAGCTCTATACCAACAATGCCGCAATACCCGGAACTCTCTGGACATCTCTCTTTCACGCACTGGAAGCTGTAAAAGAATCCGAATCAGGTGACGAAGCCCCAGGTCCCTGCCTCTCTGATCTACCTCGACTCCCAGTTTCCCTGCCATCCGCTGTGTGAGACATTGGAACTGAGCCGCATGGTAGTAAGCCTCGAAATCAGGTGCTTCAAAGCCCCCTTCTTGTCTTGGACGCATCATAGTAGGCAGCGCCACTCTTCGTCCCCCTGATCCCCATAAGAAGCTCGAAACCACGGAGTTGAGTTGGGCGAAGCACTTCCCAGGTACCCAAAGCGACAGTGTAAAAAAATAATAAAGCAAATGGGGCAGGGTTATCATTTTTAGTAGGGCCACTCGTCCCGCAACCGACAAAGGTAGAGACCCCCAGAAGTCAAGGTTACTCTTGGTAGTTCGCAGGGTTCTCCCTATGTTACCCTCAAATAAATCAGCAGCCTCATGGTAAATTCTAACCCCCAAGTAAGGTAAGCAACTGCCTTCCCATCGTACATCAATCCCCTCAGGAGGATCACCTCGCCCCCCCGTACCAGAAACAGACAGGTCTTGGCCCAGTTAACTTTGAGTCCTGCGACTCGCCTCAGCCTCTCCAGCAACTCCCGGGCTCTGCGTAGTTCATCAGTAGTATTGGCAAGGAACATCAACAAATCGTCGGCATATAAGGCAATATAGTGCATCTGACCCATCCCCTCTAGGCCCCTGTAGTGTCTCCCTGTCCGCACGCGAGCCGCAAGCGGCTCCATTGCCAGGGCGAACAGAAGGGGAGACAGCGGGCAGCCTTGTCTCGTCCCCCTGCCCACGTCGCAAGCAGCCGAAATCGCCCCCCCGTCCGAACCCTGGCTGTCGAGCGAGAGTAGAGAATCTTCGTCCAGGCCACAAACCCCTCACCTAAGCCAAAGGCCCTCAAAACCCGGAACAGATACGGTTAGTCTAGGTTATCGAAGGCCTTTTCAATGTCTATGGATAGTACACATGCCTCATCGCCTCCTGCTGCCGCCTCATGCATCAGTTGACAAAACCTCCGAATATTCATGGCCGTGTTCCGAGTGGGAATGAACCCAGACTGGTCCCCGTGCACCAGAGTTGTCATGTGCACCATCAATCAATCAATCAATCAATCAATCAATCAATCAATCAATCAATCAGGGGATTTATATAGCGCGCTACTCACCCCGAGAGTCTCAAGGCGCTTGGGGGAGGGGGGTCCGCTACTGCTCGAACAGCCAGGTCTTGAGTTGCTTCCTGAAGGAGAGGTGGTCTTGGGTCAGACGGAGGTGGATGGGGAGGGAGTTCCAAGTCTTGGCTGCCAGGTAGGAGAAGGATCTTCCTCCCATGGTGGTTCTTCGAATGCGTGGAATGGCAGCGAGGGCATGGCTGGTCGATCGTAGCTGGCGGGTGGGAGTGTAGAAGGTCAGGCGGTTGTTGAGGTACTTGGGGCCCGGGTCGTGGAGGGCCTTGTGTGCGTGGGTGAGGCGTCGGAACGTGATTCTCTTGCTGACGTCAAGGCGACCTTGGCGACCTGCCAAGATACCGCTCAGGATCTTATAGTCAATGTTTAACATCGCCAGGGGGTGATACGCTGTTCGATCCCACTCCGGTTTACCCGGTTTAAGGAGCAGTACGATCACTGCCTCCCTCGTCGAGGTAGGTAAGTAGCCTTCCTGTTTTGGTCGATTATAAAGGGACACCAGCTGCGGAGCCAGCATGTAGATATAAGTGACATAGAACTCTGATGGTAACCCATCGGTACCTGGGGATTTGTTCTTGGCCATACGCTTGAGAGCTCCCCGGACCTCAATCAATTCTACTGGTCGGCCCAGGCTCTCCGCCTCTTCCGCTTTAATCTGAGGTAACTCTATGTCAAGGAAATCTCCTTCCTCTAGCTCTCTGGGGTCCAGTTTGCTGCAATAAAGGGTGGAATAGTATTCCAGGAACTGCGTGTTAATGGCCTGCTGTCCGTAGTGGATTGTCCCCCCTCTTCCCGTAGTTCGAGAATCGGTGTGCCCTTGCGCGCAGGATTCGCCAACCAAGCTAGGAGCGCCCCGGACTTATCTCGCTCCGCGTGCGCCCGTACCATGTAAGCCCTGTAATCAAAGCACCTCAGCCTCTCCACTTGCGTTGCCAACTCTTCCTTCGCCCTCAGTAGCCCTTCTTGTATGTCCTCCCGTCCTGGTCTCTCCCTTTCTTTCTCTCTGAGCCGTTGTTCTGCCTGCTGTACCTCACTCAATAGAGTTCCACGAACTCCCACGGCTTCCCCAATGCACCGTCCGCGTATCACTGCCTTGAATGCATCCCATTCATTATGCAGACTGGAAGAGGTGCCCATGTTATGCTGGAAATAGTCCTCTATGGCAGTACTATGGTGGTTCGCAAGACCTGGTCCTCCAAGACCTCCGGCCGGAGACGCCAATTAGGAATCGCCATTCTAAGCCGAACCCAGTTCAGGGACACTAAGATGGGGTTATGATCAGAGGTTGTCCTAGCCAGATACTCACTCATCGTGATCAAAATGTGGACATCAGGGGAACACAACACAGCATCCAGCCTAACATGAAACTCATGGACTGATGAAAAATAAGAGTAGTCCCGATCCCTAGGATGATGGGCCCTCCAAGTGTCTGCAAGCCCCCAGGTCCATTGCCAGTCCCGCCTGGCGTCTGCTATTCTACGAGTAGGGGCGTCAGGGACTGGTGGGTGGGAGCGGTCCAGGTCCACGTCCGTCACACAATTAAAGTTCCCCCACAGAAGAACAGGGCCCGTTAGTTCCCCCATCAATGTCTGTGAGAGCTGTGTAAAGAAGGTGGACTGTTCAACACTGGGGGCATATATGCTTCCTCGTGTGATATCCCGCCCATCAAGTCCCCCGTGACCACAGTAAACCTGCCCTCTGGTTCAATCACCTGCCTCACACATTGAAATGGTACTCCTGCCCGCACCCAAATCAATGACCCCCTGGCCTAAGCCAAGTAAGAAGTGTGAAACACCTGTCCTCGCCAGGGGCGTTGTAATGCCAACCCCTCCGCCTTCGTCAAGTGAGGTTCTTGAAGCAGTGCGATTTGCACTCCCTGCCGTACTAAGTAGGCGTGTATTTTGTGTCGCCGACACATGGTGTGCATCCCCCGTACGTTCCAAGACATAACTTTAAGGTCTATGGAGGTGCCCATGGATCCAATGCATGCAGGTGCTCTACTAAACCCCCCCCTAGCAACATGTTTGTCCCTCCCCCTTCCCACCCAACCCTCAAACTTCCCCCAACTCCCACACCCCAGGACAGGCACACAAGAACAGGTTCTCATCCAAACCAAACTGCTCATATATAGATCCGTAACTAAGAGGTAGCGTGTGACTCGCACACAATGCCCCCAGAAACCCCACCCCCCCCCGGCCCCCCTCCTTTGTGAATAACTTGCATAGCAGCTGGGTCCCCGGCATTCCTGGAAAGTCATCGTCTGCCGTGCTGCCCCACATCAGACTGGGCCCCGAGCCCAGAAAGCGCAACAACCCTTGTAGCATGCGCCCCGCATACCCTTTGCAGCCCCATCACCCAAACATCCCATCAGCTGTCTGTGGGGTGACGTCGGCATCTCCATGTCCGAAAGTCCTTGGGCGCTACTAGATCTTGGGCTCTCTGTTCCGCTCTTCTTCGCGGCGGTGTCATTACTCGCCCGGCTGACCACTCCTCGACTGATGGCCGCCACCGCCCGCACTGCACTGTCTCGCTCCTGACGCTGATCCACCAGAGAAGTGGGCCACCCCCTCGACGGAGAAGTTGCCTGTCGTCCTCGGGGTTAGGCCGCCCGTGAGGAGCGCGCACCCGCGCCACCGCGACCCTCCAGCCAGTCCCACATTGCCTGCGGGGTAAGAAAGAAGTGGGTCTCCTCGTCTGCCGTTACCCGCAGTCGTGCCGGAAATAGCATGGCGTAGGGGAGACGGAGCTGACGCAGCTTTCTCTTGACAGCCAGAAAGGAGGACCGTTGACGTTGGACCTCCCTGGTGTAATCCGGGAATATCAGCACCTTACTGTTTCCTATTTGCAAATTCTGTTGCTCCCGAGCCCTCTGCAGAATAAAGTCCCGGTCACGGTAATGTAACAGTCCCGCCACCATTGGTCGTGGTGGAGCTCCAGGTTTAGGCGGGCGAGCCGGGACCCTATGCGCCCGCTCCAGCGCATACAATGGGGATAGGCCTTCTGGCGCTACCTCTGTGCGCAACCAGTTATCCAGGAACCGGACCGGATCCGCTCCCTCCTCGTGCTCCGGGATCCCCACTATGCGGAGATTGTTGCGCCGCGAGCCCTGCGCCCTTACTTCCAGCACTTTGACTCTAGGTGTTACCTCGTTTAAGGAGTGATTCAGGGCTGTTACTGTATCCGGGATGTCCTTCATGGTGGTTTCATGGGTCGCCACTCTCTCCTTGAGTTGCTGATGGTCATCCTTCAGTAGGGTGAGATCCGATCTGATGGCGTCCATCCTTTTCTCGAGTGCCTCCGGTGAGGCCACAATGGCCTGCATTATTTCACCCAGTGTATGGTCCCCAGCCGTCCCGGTCTCCATCTCCCAACATCGCCATCCTCGTCCTCTGTGTGCTGTTCCGGCTCGTCCAGGCGTAGCACCTCAAAGCCCTTCTTCTTTGACACTTGGCCCATTGTAATTGTCAGGCACTGCTGATATTAGTAGCGCCAGGGGAGCCCACAGTCCCACCCCGCACCAGCAAGGCACCGCCGCCCCTCGATGTCCGCTCCGGAAATCTCAGCCCCAATCACCACTCCAAACTTGTGCAGGACCGATTCGTCCGTCGCCAGCCCACCGCTGTATCTGACTGTCAGAGATTATCGTTGTGCCCCCTTCTACCAATGCAAGGCTCCCAGAGCAAGAGCGTCGCTCCTCACAGAAGCTCTCCAGGTCAGTGCTGGCCCCCACCGCCGGCGCCGTCAGGAAGGCCGTGTAGGTCGGTGACCGCCGTCCACCCACCTTCCGTCTGACGTGTGGTAACACCCTTCAGGGGAAATTAACAGTGTCGGGCTGTCTGGCCTCAATCAGGAAGTTTTCATATAGTGTCGCCGGTACCCCGCCTGTTAAGAGGTGGCCCAGCACGCCACCTGTCTGATCCCACCTCGAGTCCGTAACCAGCGCAGTGCCACCGCGACACACCACCAGCACTGTAGTGCTCCCGCTGTCTCGTAGATCGCAGGCGTCCCACAGATTCGTCTTCTAGAACCGCCAATCAGTGGATCCCCCAGCCTGGTGTGCCATCTTCTCCCTCATTGCTATAGTCCGCCCACCAGGCAACCCGTGGAAGCTCATCTGCGTTTCTTGCAGCCTTCTCTGCCGCCGATCTCAGCTGCCCCAGGGAGCCCCCTCCACTGCAGGCAGGCACAGGGGGGAGGGCGCGCAGCCACCGCCACCGGGGCAAGAAGCAGCACCCCCAACGTCTCTCGTAGGCCTAACCGGCAGTAAGAGCGATGCAGCCTCGGGGCAAGGCGAGGGCGAAGGGCACACCCAACCAGGCCTCTCCGGGGGAGCCCACAGCGGAGGCCCAGGTCGCAGCGGCGACAAGAGCAGCACAGGCAAAGATGCAGGTCTGGGTCCCGCGCTCCGACCCCCCTCTTCAGATCCGTCCGCTCCACAGTCCGCTCCACAGTCCGCTCCAGGTCGCCCCGGCCTACAGGTCTTCAGGTGGCACTCTCCGGGTCAGTCCTAGGGCCTCTGCGACCCTGATCGAGTGGTTTTCAGGGCTGGTGGCAGTTGAATAACCCGCGCCGACCCCCAAATGGCGCCAATCATGCCCCGGGCGCCGCCATTTTAAGGACAGGCAACCGCGTCTGACCCACCGGGGTGTTTCTGCCCTCACCCGCCGGTGTGCGAAGCCTCCTCACTGCCAGAGTCCAGGGAAGCTGCAACCTCCCTTCCGGTGCCGTAAATAGGGCCGCAACACCCGATCCCAATTGCCGCCACTGGAGTCAGGCGCCAGATCCTCAGCGCGGGGCCGCCATCTTGTCGTCCGAGGCGGCAGCCTACAGCAAAGGGGGGAATTAACGTTCTCCTTCCTCTTAGCGCCCCTGCCGCCATTGGAAACTTGCTTCAGGAGGGGCACCGGTTATTCCGCCATGAAATGCGGTGCCGAGGCCCGAGTTTGCTGGTCAGGATCATTTGTTTTGGAGGGCAGCCGCGGAGGAGCTCCTGAGTCCCCTGCTGCTTACATCGGCATTCAAGCCACGCCCCCCATGCGCCTGAATAACCATGTACTGCGGCAACTCTTTATGCCTGGAGGGGCTGTTGGTACTAATGTTGCCAAAGGGTTTGGGCTGCCACCAGAAAGTGACTTAGGTTATGATACACAAGTTGGCCTTGCACTGCGAGGGAACTACCCACGACTCACCGCGGAGTACTACTGGAGACGCCGTGAATGATGTTGCATACTTGCTGGCTCCAGTTAGGAGTTGAAATGATTCTCACGGGGAGCTGCTCCAACATCCGAGAGACCTCCAGCAGCACCTCTCAGAAGAGAGCGCCTGCGCCACCGGGCGTTCCCATGTGGGTCTCAAGCAGACCAAATTCTCCGAACTGAGCAAAACTTGCAGGTGTGCTTTGAAAGTGCCTGCTGCATCGCTGAACACTACTGTGCTTCAAGAGCAGGTAAGAAGGGAACCGGGCCAGTTGCACCTCGGGGGACTCGCTGCTAACGGTGCGGAGGAAACATAGACCCTTTTGACTAAATTGCTAAAGAGTCAAAGGGAGAACTCTTGAGCCCAGCTTGATAGTTTGCATTCCCTGATGCAGCCATCATTAAATGGGTAATAATTCTTAACATTTTACACAAAGGAGGATGAAACATGTATTAGTCTAACAACCACTTGCACCCCAATCTCAATGGGGTTGTGTTGATGCTTCCTAATGTTGTAATTCGCTGCATGTGTAGAGTTGGAAATAAAATACTACTTTTCTTACAATGCAAATATTTGGCTGGACATTGATTTATTGATCATACTGTTTGCACTTTGAGTTATGAGTTGTGTTTACTGACCTGTATCAACACTCCCCCCCCTCACCCGAGGGAGCATTGACTGCTGGACCACAGCTATTACTGAGGGTCAAGTGCAGAAGGGGTACTTAGCCCAGTTGAGCAGGATCCATAATTAGTCAGGCCTAGAACATCAGAGGTAAAGGGCCTCAACCACCACGGTTGGGCCCAGGAACTCCTGCGTGCCCTTTGGCCCTCTGAAAGGGTTTCTGACAAAACCAACTAAAGCAGTATTTATATAAACGATTTTTAGCACATTTATGTCAGACTATATTTCGGCCATGAATATTCTGACATACAACCATTTGGAGTGATCCTTAAGTCTTAATGACCTGACATCAATTGTTTAGTGAGGTAAGAGGGTTTTGGTACAAAGACTTCTATGAGCATGCCATCTCCAATATTTAAGGAGCGGCAAGCATCTGTCAAATTTTCCAAATTATGAGATATTTCTGAATAAACAGGAGTGAATACTTCCTAGATGTGATATAGTGCATTCGTCGAATTTCAGTTATTCATCCTATCGAGATGTTATGACAACCATTATTTTTCTTGCATTTAAATGTTTCCCATTCTTTCCTTGGGCCCAGAGATGCAGTGTTTTAAAAGAGTATTATGATTATGTGTCCTATCTCTTCAGGGGATTAGTAAGGATGCCATAGGCCATAATCAGGGCCAGACTGGCCGTAGCGGGCACCGGCGTTTCCCCGGTGGGCCGCGAGGGTGGCGGACGGTTTTGGGCACCTGCAGGGCCGTTTTTGTTACGGGGAGTAGGCAATATCAGCTTCCTGTAACAAAATCGGCCGAAACCAGCCCTAGTAAACAGCTCGGCCGCACACCCAGGGGGCCGGCCAAGCAGTTTGCCAGGGTCAGTTAAGCAAGGAAAATCTCCACCACCTCGCTACACCTGAACTAAGAAGTAAAAGCCATAATAAGGGTGCTGTAGGATCATCACATCATTGGGCCAGTGACACTGCATCTGGTGCACTATTTCTAGCCAGAGCCACTGTAACAGGCATATTTTGGATTACCAGAACAGAACAAATTAAAATGTCTATAACCCATTCCCTGGTAATTCAAATCTGCATTATGCCTAACAATACTATGTTATAAGTTAGACTATTACAGGGTCAGACAAAAGCAGTTAAACTAGGTCTTGCCTGGGACCTCAAAAATCCTTAAAATGATACTGGGTTGAGCCACAGAGTTAGAGGTAAAGTTAATTAGAGACGGGGAGAGCTTTAGATGGACAAACCGAATAGACAGGGGTCAAAAAGAAAGTTTACTTTCCTGGGGGGACCCCTTAACATGAGGAGTTTTCAGGCAACTAGCTGCACATTGCCCATGCCTTAAAACGTAATTCTGTAGTTAGTGTGTCCTTCTCGTTCAAAAGTGTGTTACTGCAGGAAAAGAAATGACTAATTTAATTTTAAACATTACAAAATTGTATTGGGCTTAAGCCGGATAAAAAGCTGTGGCAAAGGCGTTTATGTCAAAACTCGGCTGCGTACTTTTCAAATGAATCTGCGTTGTGATATTAGAAACTGCAAAATAGCATTTCATCGCAAAAGTGCCTCATCTGCGTCCACATTAGAAATATAACTGCAACATTTGTAGAGGGCTCGTGATATCCTGTTCGGTCTGGTGTTGGGGCTGCCTCCTTCATAGCGTGCAGATAAGGCGGTGGCTGAGGGTGCGGGTGTTTGGAAGGGGGTCGGTGCCAGCTTTTATGTGAGGGACAGGCTTGGGCGTGTCATCCATGCACGGGGTGGACGGCACACGACTCTAACATTCGCCGACTAAAACGTACAAAAAACTGTCGGTTATGGTCCCGACTCTTTTTTGCAGGTGGAGCCTGCGCATTGAAAACACAATTTCCCGCCAGAACTAGCGGAGCTGTTTCACACGCACCGCCCTCTAGGAAGCAAAAAAAATAATCGAAAGCGCGGGAGAGTGTGCACACCCGCACATAAACACATTCTCTGTGACCCTGGATAGAGTGACAAATCTTTTCGTCCCTAGCCCACCACCAACGTTCGACACACGCTGCAATACTCGATTTCCGAGAGAGGGGGCGATAGCTGTTCGGAGGCACCTCATACAAGCCCGAACTTGTCAAAAGGAAAGCCTGGGAGCGCGAGCCGAACGCTGAAGCCACGCCCCGCGCAGAAGGAAAACAACCCTCACGAGCCCGGCGCTTCAGATGACAGAACGAGTGGTCCACGCGCACTCTGGACGGGTGGAAACAACGGCGCGTGCCCAGCTCCAGGCAGAGGAGAGAGACTCCAGACATAACTTAAAGGGACAGTGACTCCTTGGATATTGGTGATCAAAGTTGCTTGTTTTTCTGATTTTGGATTCCTGAAGTGCAGAAGACGGCTTTAGGAGGCAGCGGGACGGTGCATGCCAGCAGTCAGGTGAGGGGGCACTCCGTTACATTCATGTCCTTACGTGCTGTTCCTGACACAAAACTTCCTGTATAGCACTGCATTCTGACCAAGGTAGATCGTTCGGTGCACGACGCTGCATTTTGTACTGCACTGCAACTGCATTTTGGGAAGGGCTCCTCACTTTTTGCGAGCTTTGCGTTGTTTGCCTGGCACTGCATCCCGTGTTGCACTGCCCAGCGACATCCTCTGCTTTCTGTGGTGACTTTTTGATAGATGCTGGTGGTGCTTTTTCTGTAGTGCTTTTGTGAAGATGGTAGTTCTTTACTTTGTTGGTGTTGTGTAGTGGCTGCCACGGCTGTCTGTGGTGCTGTTGTGAGGGAGGAGGCAGTTAAACATGTGGTGATGATGTGCAGGGACTGGATGGTGTTATTGTGGCGGGCATGTCACTTCAACGGACGGTCATGATGTGTAGGGCAGGATCAGCTGTCTGTAGTGGTGTGCGGGTACTGGAGCTGCATTGCTTTGTGCTGTTGTGAAGGAGATGCTACTTCCCTGTGTTGATGTTGTGCAGAGCGGGCTCTGCTTTCTGAGGTGACCTTTAGATAGATGCTGGTGGTGCTTTCTGTAGTGCTTTTGTGTAGATGGTATTTCTTTACTTTGTTGGTGTTGTGTAGTGGCTGCCACGGCTGTCTGTGGTGCTGTTGTGAGGCAGGAGGCAGTTGGTGATGATGTGCAGGGACTGGATGGTGCTATTGTGGCGGGAATGTCACTTCAACGGATGTGTAGGGCAGGATCAGCTGCCTGTAGTGGTGTGCAGGCACTGGATCTGCATTGCTTTGTGCTGTTGTGAAGATGCTACTTCCCTGTGTTGATGTTGTGCAGAGCGGGCTCTGCTTTCTGCACTACTTGTGCAATGGCTAGCGCTGCATTCAGTGGCAGTGGGAGGTGTATGGCACTGCATGCTGTGGTGGCTGTCACAAGTTCTCGCTGTATTCAGTGGTTGATCTGGGTAAGGTCCAGGACTGTCTGTGTGATGGTTCAGGACAGCAGACGGCTAACACGATCTTGCATTGGTGAACATGGGCTGCCACTGCGCTCTGCAGTATTCCTAGCAAGAGATAGCACTACGAGCAGTTGACTGGCAGCGTTTGACACTACGTTCTACGGTGGTTCTGATCAGACTGTTATTATTATCTTCTCTGATGGGGTCTGACTCTACAATCCGCAGCACTTGGAAGAAGGGCTACTTGACCACACTGCTGCAAATGTAGTGATTGATAGCGGTTGGCACACATTAAGCGGTAGCTATGGGTATTCTCTGATGGTGGGGGACTGAAGCTGTCACTGCAGTGAGTCGAGGTTCTGAGCAGGGGTAGTACTTCACGGAGTGCCCTTTTCATGCACTGGCAACGCTTTTGTAACCACCATTTACGTTATGCTAGCAGAAACCGTGCCTGCGTGAACTGTCTAGATCTCAAATTAAAGTATGGAATGTGTCTGCCTGATCAGGGTTGCCCTGCACATGTAGTGGCCGCTGCACAGGTGGGAATCCGCACCATGCAGTGCAGTGGGCGACGGATCTCCTGCAGTCTGTCCCTGAGACAGAGCAGGGGCAGGGCGGCAGATCTCTGGCAATCCTAGCGATGCATCTCCGGCAGCCTGTCCGCGCCAGGGAGCAGCCCATGTGCCAGTGTTTACTGGGCGCCTGACAGCAGCCGGTGCACATGGCCAGGCTGTGTACATCCAGCCGTGGGGGAGGTGGGTGGGGGGGACCCTCCGCTTGCAGCAGCAGCGCCTCCCCGTCCCCCCCCTTACGCGCAGCCAGCCACAGGCTGCCCAGATTCGCCTCGCTTGAAAAACACAGATTCGACCACTTGAAGTGCTCCTGCGCAGGAGCCGCCGACATTCAGTCACCATGCTTCCCGCGGTGCTGTGGCTCCACTGTAGGTTTTGCACCCTGGATTTGCTGGAAAAATAAAACTTGCGCGTTTCATTCGTGCTGCCGTTAAAAAAAAAAAAATTAGGAGCAGCTTTAAACCGTCCAGGGTAACAAAGCGTAATTTTTACAAATTAAATTTCTTAATACATTTTATTCGGTTTTCGGGCGCCCTTCTGTTTTTTAATACATCCCTCCAAATTCACGACAATAATCATGTATTTGTACACGGTGACAGCGAACAAAATGTCACTGCGCATCGAGTCTGCCCTTCTCCGTCCCTCAGTCTATTCGGCAGACAGTGTCCAGTCTCCTGCCCAACCGTCGCTCCCACCGCTGTGTCCCAGCACCCTGACCGTGCCCCAACATGTCATCGATACTTTTGTCTGGAAGCGTCCACCGGTGGCGTCCGCGCCCCCTCGCGGCTCCCCTTTTCGTGGAAGGCTGGACTTTCTGCCCTGGAAAGTCCCCTTGTAAAGCCCCTCCTGCCAGCAGCCCCTCTCTCTGCCCCGGCCTCCCCTCCGGCTCTGCTCTTTGAGCCCCGGCTTGCCAGGTTCAGCCCGGGTCGCTGCGCAGCAGGTGCCGCCCGAGCTTTGTTTACAAACACTGGGAGCTGCTCTCGCCCGACCCCCGGCGGCCGCTGTGGGTACTGCCTCCCTCGGCAGCATCTCCCTGTTTGTGTTCAGGCGTGCATTGCTGCTGTAATCGCTGACTTTTCTCTACAACCAAGTTTGAATTTTTTAATCGATTTATATATTTTATGGCGTTTCCGCGCTTTTCATACCATACTGCCTTCAACTATCGATGCGCCGGGATATATATATATATATATATATATATATATATATATATATATATATATATATATATACATACACACACCCTATTATAGTCCTCCATTGAAGCAAAACATGTCATTTGCCAAATGGGTGGGCAGCATCTTGTTAATTTTAAATGAACGGAGTCTTTGTAGTGCGTGGTGCCTGAGCCATGTTTTCCAAAATCTAGCCCTGGCGTTTTAGACATTTCAGCGTTGTGTCTGCACGCAGCAGCAGGAGTGGGTGTGCGAACGTCCCCTTTTTAGCCGCACGAGTCAAAGTAAAAACTCCGCGTAATGCCACATTTCCCCTCAATTCTTGCTTCGAGGTGATCGATTCAACCTCAAACAGAGCTTGCTCATTGTCGTTTGGCAATCACAGACAACACATCGACGATTACATCTGTCAAGGTGCCGACAGAAGTGTGGTCATTGAGAGGTCAAGAGCAGTGGGCGTGGTGCTGCATGTGTCAAATCAAACAAGAGTGTCTGCTATCTATAGAGGCTAGCCTGTGTTTGAACTTCAGGGAATTGACTCTAAGTTTTAACAGTTGCTAGCAAGCTAAATTTCACCCTTAATCAACCACCCGTGCAGTCTTCTCGCAGACAAAGTGCCTCACTCCCAAAATGCAGTTTAAGATGATCGTTCATGTTATCACCACTGGGGCGAGACAGCTTCCAGCTGCGTGTATTCTGCCACCCATCACTGTACGCCGGTGCCGTGATATTCTGCAGGGACTCTGATATATACTGCTTTTCCTAAAAGCCTCCACCAGATGTTTTCCTATGCAGATGCCTCAAGCAGCATTTTGTTTTCTGATGGGGAGTGCCAACAGAGGGGGTACAACGCACCCCACTAGACTGAACCCTTTAAAGGCACCCTCTGAACTTAGCTTCTTTTGCCACGCGTTGTTTTGGGGGGCTTGCCCATATTTCACGGAGGAAGTGGGATTGTCGAGGGATTTCGTTCTCTTATTTTTGATAGGAATAAATGTACCTTCTTTCTCACAAGAATCCATCAAGCTTGTAGGATCCCATGTAAATGACTGACTGTAAGGAGGTTACAGAACAATACTGACTGATTCTCCCCAAGTCCTATGATTTTCTTATCAGTACACAGGCCGTTGAGATGTAGCAGAAGAAGCACGTGTGTGCGGCGCGGCCTTGTTCGCGCCAATATAAACCTTTCCAATTGAAAAAATATCCACGCAAAAGCAAAACGGCGGCGCTTCTCTTATTTACACGCCTGTAAGGTAGCTGGCCCGGTTAGTGCGCCTGCTGCTGACACCTGCAGTCGACAGGCCACCAGGACAGGCTGCAAGTCAAGTGTCATGAAGCTGGGTAATAATATGGCTTGTTGTGTCTGTTTAGGGTACGTGTTACAGAATCGGCTGTTGGTGTTAGTGTCCTTATTACCGCAGTCCCTGCCTATTCCTTCATTCAGGCTTGTATGTGGTAGCGCAAATGTAGCTGAAAGGCAGCAGAGCATTGTCATGGGGCAATCGAGGTGTGTGTGATTGGAAGGTTAGCTGATTTCTAAGAGCGAAAGTGCTGGTTTTTTTTTTTGAGAGCTCAGAATTCAGTTATTTCCTTAATTGGGGCAGTTCTGATGGATACATGTATTAGTTCCAGATCTTCAGTGATAGACTGGGAAGGTCTATTGCCTGTGTATTTTATGTTTTTCACTTCTACGACTCCATTCTGATCTTGTCCCACCTGTGGGTGTGCCCAGAGCCACCGGCGGTGGTAAGATTATCAGGGAGGCAGGCAGTGGTACTGTTCATTATGGCTTTCTAGATCATACTTCAGGTGTTGAAGACGGAGGGGTAAGGCGAGGGCAGCCAGTGCAGGGTAAGGGTGATGTAAGCGTATTTCTTGAGGCTCCCCTTGAGACATGTTCCCCAGGTAGGACGGATGTCCTTAAAAGGGCCAGCGTGGAGCCTAGGAGGTCGTGTAGCAGGGAAGTGTCCTCTTCCAGATGCGAGAATACAAAAGCTTGATCAGCAGTTCTGAAGTCTCTTTTGGGAGAAATGGTTTTACTTTCTTTAGTAGAGAGAGCTGCTACCAGGCATTTGTGCAATGTGTTCCTAAGATTGGTGTCTAGGCTGAATCCTAGAAGCATGTAATTGGTTGAAAGTTGGAATTCAAACCTGTCCAGGTTAATGTCATCGAGCCAGGTAAACACAATGTGTTGCTTGTTGTACCAGCTAGAATTCATTTTGGTGAGCTCCTGGTAGGAGCTGTACATCCGGTATGAATAAGGTATAATCAGTAGTTGAGACATTGGATGGGTGCAGCAGAGGAGACTTTAAACTACAGTTGAGTGTCATTAGTGTATGGTGCCTTCTGGCATTTGTTGCGAATTATACATCTTTTTCAATCATTCATTATGGATGCATTTTGTTATCTGCGAGTGTAGATGATGGGGGACAAGATGGAACCCGGGGGAACTCTGCAGGGGACCAGGATCTCCTAGGTACATGGCAGTGCCCATGTGAACAGGCTGAAGTCGATTGTATATGTAGAAGAACCAGTGAGGGATATTTAGGGGTGAAGTTCCCTGCTGAAGTACTGCAGGCATGCAACAGTGGGGTGTAAATTATCACAAGGGAGAGCGTCTTTTCTCGTAACCATTTGAGGCAGTCTTTTGATTTAAGGAGGAGGAGAGATTTGTGATTGCTAATAGCTAGAGAGGTGTGTGTTCAACCTGGGGTGCCTAGAATCCAGGCTCAGCTTTCAGTACTCTGTGTTCAGCACTTCTAGAATCAAGGTTGAGCTTTCAGTACTCTGTGTTCAGCACTCTGTTGCACAAGCCATTATTGCCAAATACCTGTATGGATGTGATAAACATGGCAGAAAGAGCACTGCAAGTTACATGTTAAACCAGCATAATGTGTGTAGTGCCTTTTATCATTATTTTGACACTGAAGTGAAAGAAAAATCTGTTTCATCCTGCTAAAATCTTTGCAGTGTGCTATATGTTTCTATGTGTTTGCCAAAGACAGGGTGCTCGGCTGCCCTTAGCGTGGCTTATGCATGTTTTCTAGACATCACTAGCTGTACATAGAAAAGATGTTTATGTTCTTCATGTGAGGGTGTGGGTACTTTAAGCTAACTTCATCTGAATGGTTCTAAATATGCATGTTGGTGTGGTGCTGGGTCATGCTGTTGATTTGGCAGCACTAAAGACTAACTGACAAACGGCCTTTATACTCGTATGACAACAACCTTACTCTGGACCAGTCAATGCTTCTTGGCTGTATAGAAAACGCTGATGTAGTAAATGAAATTGTCATTATTGCTTCCACAGTCATATGTGTAGTGTCATGGCACCCACATTTTAGGTGATAGATGTTCCCATCCATCCCTCTTAGAATTCTTCAGCAAATACAGAACCTATTGTGATTTCAGTGTTGTAATCTTGTCTTCTTGTTTCCTTTTTCTTCTTTCCTCAGAGTACAGAGGGCAATATGGCAAGACCATTTCAGGATGGAAGCCCACCAGAACCGGTAGAGAGCCATCCGAGCGATGGTTCGCGACCACTTGTGTCGGAGATTCGTGCGACTTGCTCTTATTGCTGTGAAGACTGTGAACGAGTCCCAACACTGCTGCGAGACCCCCACGGGCAGGACCATCACCCATTCTGCCACGGGTACCAACTGTCCCAGACAGCGTGTTCGGCTCCCACCAGAACTCTTTGCACCTTTCCGGCCACTTGCCAAGCTGACCACTCCGTTTACGGTAGGGCCTTCCACCGCCTTGAAAAAAAACATCCACTGCAGATTTATTGCACTTTCCAAAAGCAAGCAATACACACAATTAACCGTTTCCACTTTCTTGCACTTGAGGAATGTTGATATTTCCTCATTCAAGCAGCTGTTGCTCTTCAAGTACAAGTCATGTTAATTTCCCACTAGGCATCTCCATGAATTACTCATGGCATGAACAGGCCTAAAGTTGGCTTGACACCACCTTCCTCAATAGGTTTTTTGCCTGTTGAGGAACAGTCAGGTTAGATTAACCTACTGCATTCAATTGATTGAGTTTTGTTGTGTGATTTGTTGGTGTTCTGGGCCTTCTACTCCAGGCTCGGAAAGTCAAAACAATTCTCAGGACAAAAATGAAAAGAAACCAAGTCTTGTATGAGATTTGTTGAAGAAATGTTTCTGCTCTTTTTCAGCTTAACTGAAGTGGTGTTTGTTTGTTTTTAATTGTAGTGATTTTGTTGTGGTGCGTCATACTAAGATTTAAGCTGCTTCTACCTTTTAGCGTTCCTTTAGAGTAGAGTGCCTCTTACCTTATATGAGGCAGGGCGGGGGCTTCCCTGCTGCTTCCCCACCCCCACTGGCCTCTAGGAGGCCCTGGCATACCCACTCAAGGTCCCATGACACGTACAGCACTAACAGAATTTCCAGTCTTTGTTGTTTTTATGTTTTTGAATTGTGGTGGGGTGGGGTTGGGACGAGATTACTATGAGAACAGAGAAATTAAAGTACTTATGGACCACAGTGGTTGAAAGAAAGCAAAGGCACCGCTGCCAACACCACGAGAAACCTATACTGACAACCTGGTGTGTGTGTTCTAGGACATTTTTACAACTGATATATTTATACTTTAATTTTACCTTGCTGGTTTTGTGTTTACGGAGATAAGACTATCTTGTATCGCAGAAACAGATGAAAAATGTAAGCAAAATGATGCCTGCCTTTTCCAGTGAAAGCCTGGGTGTGGGAAATGGGCAGCGAGGTGGACTTTGTGAAAGGAAGTGATGTCAGGACAAACATGACATCCTCTGATAAATAGGAAATGTTAAGTCCCAGAAAGGTTTGTGCTGTCAGTGACTCGCTTACTGGGGGAAGGAAAGCTGCTCTAGTAAAATGATGTGAGAGACAGTTAAATAACAAATATGGAATCATGAAACTGGGAAAGTACAAGCTATTTGTGGTTCACGCTGTTTTGTAATGTCATTGTGTGTCACTTGTCCATGGAGCTTGTCAAACTAGCAGAGCCTGGAGACCCCCCCTGTGAGACACCTGTTTCCCTCGTCACAGCAGGGGCAGGTGATCATAAAACGTGATCAAGTGTCACAAGAACTGTGTGGCCTTTACCTGTACTTGGAGACAGCCATGTAGTCATAACAGGCCCTCGTGACAGCCTAAGCCTGGCCTCGTGGCTTCGGTTATCACAGGGCCCTCGCTGGCAGCCTGCTGGTTTCGATTCAGTCTCTTTGGAGTCAGTCACTCGCTGGCCCTCCGGGGCCGCATAGAGAATGATTAGATGTCAGTCCTCAAAGCGCTCCGGTACTAGGTGCGGCCTTCGAAGGCATTGCTTCCTCTACCTTGGCACTGTTTGTCCTCAGGCGGGTATTACAAGTGATACTGCTACATTGTGGGCGCCCGGGTGATTAATATTAGCTCAATTTCTCTCAAACTGCAATACACATCAACAAATCACTTGTGTGTGGATATTATGTAATGGTTTCCGCAGTTTTAGAAAATATTAGACGAGGGCCACAGCCAATGGCGTATCTACTTTGATAAATGCGAAGAGGAAATGAATTTCTTCAGCACCTTGGATAGTGAAAATAAACTTAACCACAGATGTATTTGTGTGTTTGGGGTTCGCCCCTCATGAGCCACAGCTTTGCCCACTCTGGGTGCCCTGTGTTTGCATTGCCCAGCAGGCCACCGCATGGAGTTATCCTGTATAACACCGTGCCAGCCAGCAAGCTGCGCCTGCGCGGATTTTAAGACAGAAATGAGACATTGCTGATGACAGGCCGCGTCGCTCCCTGTGATACCCAAAGTAATGTAACACAAGGTCGAAGGCATCGACGCACGCAGGGCTCGAGGGAGAGCGAGAGCTGCCGACATTAAAATCAGCAGCAGCCCCGGGAATGTGTTAACGGATACACACACTGGCACACTGTGCCTGTTTGGGTGTTAGCCCAGTCACAGCAGGCCCTGACCTGGGCAAGCCGGTCACGTCTTCTATTGTAAATGCAGGCTGTGTGTCTTGGCGTGAGAGGCCCGAGGCTACGGGCCAGGCTCGGCCCTCGGTGTGTTCACGCTAAAATGCAACTGAATTGTTATGTTGCCTTGATATAAACAGATTGTACTCTGTCGCCCTTTTTTTCTCTGTATATTTGACGTTCAATCAACTATCCACCACCCAAATTGCGAATATAAATAATGCCATGTCGGGGGTGTTAATGTGTTGGCTTTTGTTCTTTGGGAGCAGGGTTTCTTTGCCAAGGACATAGCGCATACGGCCGCTGACTTTTTAGGCTGGTCAGGGTGTCAACATATTTTTATTGCATTCGACCAACCTATTGCTTTTCCTATAGTTTGCATGGTAGCAGTGCTACGACAGATTTACCATTGAGCGCTCAACACTCCTTCCTCTTGTTGAACTTACTTGGCCTCCTCGAATTCGGAAGGATGAAATCTTAAGGGCCCCTGCAAAATGAAAACCTTCGCAATCCAGGTCGAGCGCACAACTGAGCAGCACGCGCTTAGCTGACTGAGCTATCCTGGTCATCCATTAGCAATGCAGTGGTCCTAGAACCCCACTGTCGTGCCTATGAACTAAGAATTACAACGGACGGGTTTGGAGCTGCGGATCCTGGTTCGAATCTCGGCGCTGGCTCAACACCCTGTGTGTTCTGGGCTCCTGTAAAAGCGCGCCAATACCTTCGGGTCGAGTTTGCGCTAAATAAAAACTGCAAATGTACTCCTGATACAAAAATATGCAACTTTGTGGTGTGTTTTAAACCCAAGGCACAGCTGCCAAGCATTGCACCCAGCTCAGTTCACAGGAAGGCGCACGCCCCGCAATGGAGTGAAGATTTGTTTTGTTGCTAATCACTGGTCAGTGCCGGCGGGCTGCTGGAGGTCACGACGCTGCCACACCCTCTGCTCCAGCAGGAGGTCCGCCTACAGGCCCTAGTTGGTTGGTCTCCAGCTCTCTTGATCTCGGGGGAGGGAGACCCCCCTCCCCCGCTGCTCTGAGTTGGCGAGCGCCCCCATCCTCCAGGTCGCCTCCTGCCACAGATGTCTTGCACAGATAGCGGCGGTGCACCCGTGTTTTCTCTCAGCACTAAACCCCGGAATCGAGGTGGAAGACTCGATAACATGCCCAGGCATGTCCTGCAGAGTGCGGCTCCCTCTCACGTTCATTTAAGGGCAGTATTGGAGATTTCGTGGCACTGCACTCCACACACTGCCACAGACTGGTCTGCTGAGAGGTGCTCGAGTCAGGCGGCCTTCCCGTGCGGATGCTGCGGCGCACTGCAGGCCGCCGGGTCAAGTGGTTTAGGAAGCATGCCTTATGGTAACAATCCCCACGTTGTTCAAGTCTGTTCAAACTCGAGCAGGAAACGAGAGTTGTTGTTGTTAGCCTTGTTTTGATGAACGTTATTACTTTCTTTAGTCGGTCTAAACGCCATAACGGTGTGTTTATACATCCGATATTCACCATATGTAGAACGCTGATGGAATGCTACTTTATTAATTCTATGCAGCGTGGTGTGCTTTGGAAGAAGTAACAATAAATCCATGTATTGCAGACAAGCATTGGCAGAGTTTGCTTTTACCCCACATTATTTTTATATTGTAGTGTTAGCGCACTAAAATGTGGAGCCTTCAAGAGCTGCAGCCATTCTGACTCAAGTTCACTCAAAGTGAACTTGGGGTTACAAGAACTTGAATGTGTTCGGTTCTATTTGTGTCTCTGGAGAGATATATATGTACTATATATAATGGGATAGTCTTGGAATCTGCTACGTGTGTTGCAGACTGGCCACTTTATTCGTACTGTTGTGGGGGGAGTAATGACAGATTTCCGTCAGCCGCCCAGTGGATGCTTCCAGAGTGCTGTTTAGTGCTCGCTGTGCACTGCGGCTAGGTTGCAAGTCAGGCACAGGCCTGGAAACACCTCGCCGCTCTGTGCCAAGCGGCCCCGAAGACCACAGCTAATGTGATAAGCAAACACCGCATGCCAAAACACAACGTGTAATTGGACAATTACCTTCCCGCCAGTGCACCTGCGGCATGCCTGTCAAAGGCTGCGCGGCCATTTTAACGCTTCATGTAAAAACTTCCGGGGGCAAATTGGGTCACTGGCCTCCAGGCGTCAAAAATTATGGGGCGCCGTCGCCCCAACGTCGAAGCACTCAGACTGGCCCACAATACTGGCCTTTTATTAAAAAGGCGTCTACCTCGGCACGTCAGTGTTTCTGAAAGGGAGCATGTGCACCAATGAATAATTTGGATCGAAGAACATTCAATAACGAAAATCCAGTGAGGAGGGTCGAGATTGATTATGTGTTTTATATAGCGCTTCTTGCAGTAGTCCCGCATTTCTAAGCACTGTAAATAACACGTTACAATTACCCAATTTTTGGAACTCAATTTACTGGCCTTCGAGGATAGAAGTTTGATCTCACCTAACAAGATTCGATCTTTTCAGCTGCCCCTCCCTCACCTGCTTTGAGCCTGAACATTCATGTTGATGACTATAAATTGATTTTATTCTGTAAGAACAGAAATAAAAAAAGGACAAGTGTCAAGGACTACTTTGCTAGTGTGTGCTTTTTGAGACAAAATACTAGTTCTGAGACAAAATACTAGTTCTGATTTTAGCCAAATCCATTTAACATTTGCGAGCGCTCGGCAACTCCACCGAAAATAACGTTATGTAAAACTTGTAACAAAGAAGCATTGCCAAATTCAAAAGGACATACTAAGTAAACAAGATCTGATATGGGCCACCACGGGAACTGGAGGTGTGTACTCCAGCCTCCTGCCCCTGAGAGGCCCATGCACAGACAGTCCTCGTCACTGACAGCTGATGCTTGTGTACATCTGTAACAAGCACAGACCTGATCTTTCCCGAGTTCATTCTGAAGCCACAGCGCACCCACCGATTGCAACACGCGGGGGCCCACGCCACCAAGGGGCACGGGACACGGGGCAGAGACAAACAGGCCACACGATACCCGGTGGCCGCACAGGGCATCTAATCTGGTCTTCCAAGAAAGTCGTGTTGAAATATGTCCCGTCCTTCCATGAAGGCAGCCGCATTACTGACGGGAAATTCCCCAACTCCATGTCACCCACAGACCCAAATCTGGTTCAAGCGCCTTGTCTCGGGATAATCTTTTCTGCAAACAACGGGCGACAAGCTCTCAAGTCCTCGCATCTCCCCAAACAATCTATCTTAGAGAGACTTTTTTTTAGGGAGGTAGGGGTTACACAGTTACGTATCCTAGATAGAACAACTTTTGGGACCACGCATCAATCCATGTACACCAAGTCTCTTAAAACTGTTCGGCACTTCACCACATGCTTTCAAGTCCGGCCTTTCACCATTCCGTGGTTGATAAACTGGCTGCCACTGAGCTAGCTGGGTAAGACTGCCTGTTTTCCTAGCGCCTAGAGGCATTTCCGTTTGTGGTGTGCACTCGGTAAATAGTTTCTATTGGAATTAATGTGCAAGTATGCATTTGTTGACCTTGGTAGGCGTCGCGGCAGCTATAATTTAGGGATGGGATGTGTTAAGCTGTCGGAGAATATTCTGTTCGACAGCAACTGGAATATTTCAAAGCAGCAGCTAGGTAGACAACATAATAAACGAAGATGACCCCAGCCAGGCGCCATCTAAAGATTCACCTATACATGTATGGCATTACTCAGTGGTCAAGGGAGGATGGGAAAAGCAAAGGCCCATTTCGGTTCAAATATCGGTGGTATTCAGAGCTGTGTTAAACTCCTTCAGGAGGCGAAAGCGGACTTCTTTGACCAATACAGGCGGAACCTTGTTTTTACTGCAGGGAATACAGATCCCTCCGCCACGCACTCTCCTGTTTTTTTTTAGAATTTACCCCAAATGTCCACGCACCGCACAATGGCGGAAATGGTATGCCCACTGTTTCTCCCGATGGCATCATTCTGGGATAATAAACTCGTGTCTCACACTACAAAGAAGGGGGGCTCGCGTGCTGTCGGGGAATTATAGTTGCAGCATGTTCAGCTGCACGGGAATTCCCGATTTCTCACTTGCATCATTATTTTCGCCTTGCATTAGTCATTCATTATCCTCCAGGCAAGCAAGGCGACAGACGCGTGACTGGTGAACATCCATGAAAGAGGGCTGTCCCTTTCACAGCCTCGCCGCCCTTGTTAATCCCTTGGGAGTCCGGCCCGGTGAATCTCAGAGCTAGCCTGCCTCGTGAATCTCTGGCGTGTCAGTGTGTCCCAGTGAATCCACGGACAGGCCTAGTTCAGTCAGTAACTGTAGGCGTCTGTCCCGGCGAATCTTTCAGATTTTCCCAAGAAAAAAAAACGATTTCGCCAGAGATTCCCAAACAAGTCAATTCGATTGAATGTGGGCGCGAGCCTGCTCCCGGGATAACTGAGTGACGTCTCGTTGAATACCCACTCTGCCCAGTGAATAATCGAATTGTTCTGTCTTACACTCAGTGGCCATCCAGCCAGCCTGCCCGAGGACAGGTGAGCCTGTCCCAGTTTCTGTAAAGGACTCGAATAATTTCAGGGGCGCAGTGCTGAAGCTGAGAAACGCCTGCAGCACACTTCAAAGACCCCATAAACACTACCCACTGGAACCAGGCCTGGCAGGGAGGCCTCAGGGGTCTTTATCGTGTGGGCTTAAGGATCCGGCTGACTGTCTTGCACAACTCCCCGTGCACAAGTACGACCGAATAAAGGGTTCAGGTTGTTGTGGCTCCACTTTCAGCCACTGGGATTTTTTCAGAGTTGTCAAAGGCCTACACCTAACTCTGTTGGGGAGAGGAGGTAGCCTTACGGCTAGAGTGGTCGACATCGAAGCTGGGAAACTGGGTTCGACACTCGGTAATGTCGCTCAACATCCTGCGAATCTGCGCAAATCACTTAAATCTCCCCATGCCTAACAAAAATGAATGTGTCCTCATGTAACGAAACTGGTGCTGTGTAAAGCGCCCTGACACCCGACATCTTCGAGTCTAGGTTGGTGTGGAGGATGGGCCATATTCTTTAATATTTTAGGCAGTACTTCGACTGTCTCCACAGCCGGCAACACTGGCCTCTAAAAGGCTTCACCGAATCGGAAAATAAAATCCCAGTATCTCTAGTGGCGGAGGATGTGGCAGAATCAATATTGTCTGGCATCATGACGGCTTGGATGGTCAGAAAATAAAGAACAGGAATCCAAGTTGTTTGGGGGGAGGGGACATTAAGTGCCCCGGCCTCAAAAATCCATAAAATACTACTGTATTTACCTCTGTCCCAGTACCCCCGCTTTGCAGCTTCCCTCTCTCCCTCAAAGGTATAACCTGCATACCTTTAGAAAAAAAAGCACATTTATAACGACCACGTATACCTCGGTGCCCTTAACAATAATTGTGACTTTCCCCGTTGCAGTTGTACTCCTTTTGTTGACTTCGGAAGGATGGATGGCCGAGTCAGCCCTGCATCCAGCAGGCCGCACTGCTCAGACCCGCTGAGGTAGATCGCCGGCTCCACCTCCAGGCCCGCTGGTAGCCGCTCATCTGTGGGAATTGTTCTTCGGTTTCCTGTTGACAAGTGTTCCTTCTAGTCAGGCGGCCGCAGTGGCATCCTGTCCTGGTCCCTCTCGGGCCGGCGCTAACAGGACATCTTAGGCCGGAGGGAGGGAGGGGGGCCCGTGCCCCAGCGCCAGCTGACCTGGCCGCGCTCCAGCAGGCCATGTAGAGCTGCTGGCTCGGCTTCCATCCTCGGACAGCCTTTCTTCCTGCGGCGTTATACAGCAGTCTGGCTGGGCTGGTGGCTACACTAGCTGCGGGCCTGGTGCAGTGATTCGTATGCCATCTCCAAGAGGCTGCTTTTGGCCCTCCTAGGACTCGTTAGCATTCGCATCAGCATGGGAGTAGTAAGAACTGTCAATACAGCGCCAGGATGTCGGGGTGGGAGTTAGTGCTACAGATAACACTGATATTATACCAGTTCCACCTGTGGCCATGCGTGCCTCCTTCCTCAACAAGAAGGGGACTTTCCCTTTCAGCCTGCTAATTACAGGTGCACTCTGCAGGACTTTTACAAGGGGAAGTCCGTGTAGTTTCTTGGTAGTTACATCTACGAGGGAAGGATTTAGCGGATTGCTTTTAGGTGCAGAGAAGAGGCGAGCATTTAAGCTACAGCCCAGCCCAGACCCACAAATATATTTTTCATGACCAATCGATGAGTCTATGTTTTTTAATAATGTATAGATTTGCTGTGTATGACTTTAGCCAGAAGTCAAGTAAAATCCCCACTTACCTTGCTAAGTTGTGTGCCACATACTAAGAAGTCGCTTGAGAATCTTGTAGGTCCAGGGCTCTGACCCTAATAACAGAAAAGAAAACGTCACCTTTTGTTCCTTTCTAGCAGCCTTCTTGTCTGCATTGGTTTTGGATTCAACTCTTGAAGGAAGGTGGTAATGGTGTGCAGTATATTACGTCCTCGACAGGTGATTCCCCATTCCCAACTCAATCATCACCATTATCTTCTTTTTACGCACTACATCAACAGCTGGACTACCTTCCCTCTATTGTTGTGGTTGTTTCCTCTTTTGAGTTCGGACTACAGTACAACTCTGCCAAAGATAATAGGCAGCTTTTTCTCCTGCAATGACCAGACAGTGTTTTAGGTCAGAGTACCGACAGGCTCCTGGGCTACTTGGATGTGTACATAAATCTTCATTTGAGGTTGCTTTTGGCATACTTAGGACCACTTGAGACATTGTGTTTGTTCATGATCTTTGTAGTCAGTTTGCTACCATTTTTGTCCTGAAGACCCTATTCGTATTAAGGGATTGAAACATGAACTTGTCAGTCTTAACCATTTTGCATATGATGCTGGAAAATCCTCAAAGACTGATTAGATTCAAATTTGAATTTGTGTCCTGATGGTTAAGACATTTATATGATATGCACACTGTACTGTTTTTGTTTTGTCAACTGACTTTTTCTGCATTTGCACTATACTGTCACCAGTAGCACCGATTAGTTCTTGGAATTGTCATTGCACTGTGTATACATATATAACATAATTTTTGTGCCAAATTGACTGTGGTTGCAGGACTAATGAGTAACACAGCCCCTGCAGAATAACAGTACGTTTCTTTTGTGTGAATCTATATGGAAGTGCTTTTTTTTATATATGAAGAGATAATAGGGAAATAAGATCATACATATACATACACAATAGCCATCGGAACAAGAATAATTGACTAAAAGGACTGGGAGGATGTAAGGAAAAAAAGTGTAGGAATATTAGGGCCTTGTTGCTACACAGTCTGAACTAGAGAGTGGAAGTGCCAAAGCTTTTCCCACCTCTTCCTAATGAACCAAAATAGGAAGTTAATGCATCACCACCATCTGTTTTACCCACCACAGCTACATTTGCAGTGCCTACTTTGTAAACTAAATATTGCAGTGGCCAAAGATTTTTGAAGGACTTGGGACTGCCCAAAGCCAAGTCTTCCTTGTCTTGATTACACCACATGCCTCGTTTTTTCTCCCCATCACCCTACACTGCCTATCTCTTTATTTTACTCTTGCAGTTTCGTTTTTACTTCTTTCTCACTGGCATTGTTTTACCATCTCGTTTTCCTCCTTCTTTCTCCCATTACTGACTGGCATTGTCTTGCTGTAGGACATAGTCTGATCATTACAAATACATCCCAGACCCAAAGAATTAGTTCCTGTGCCCACCACACCAACCACCTGCACAAATTAGCTCGTTTTTCTGGGGGTTTCTTGGGAGTGGTTGGTGAGAAAAAGGTGGCACTGAAGCGTGGTTCTATGAAGTGTCAGCCTATCTGGGGCACACCAGCAGAGCACAGTTGTGGGTGTGACTGCCTCCATTGCTCTTTTTCTGCAATGTAATTTACTCCAAGAATCTAAATCCTGCAGAATACATGCTAGTGCCTTGCAAGTACCTTCATTTCTGTATTTTGCCCCATTCTGCTTATTTATCCACCGAGCAGGCAGTGCATAATTGGCTGTTTAATCTGCATGTTTGCATCATTCCTTGTTCCTGTAGTGAAAGGCACAGGTGCACTGACCCAACAGATCATCACTGTCACAATCTCTTAGTTAGACCATAACAATTAGTGTTACCATCACCCTAACTTACAAGAAGGTACTTCCAGCCCTCCTTTTTACCAAGAGTCACCATGAGTGCCTGAAGGGTATGGACTGGCTCAATGGGTTTGCATATCAGAGTACATCTGTGTGCAGGTCTTGAAGTAAACTCTCTAACACTAAAGCAGATTGTGTAAAGAAGTTGGCAAGTCATGAAAGCACTCTCCACACAACAGAAAGTGACCGCTATTTCCAGATATTTCTGTACATGATAGACTCCAACATGCAGCAGGCTCTGCATTAGTATACTCTTGATCGTTTCCACAGTCGTACCCACACTGAGTAACTAAGAAAATCCACAACTTACCATATGTGGAACACAACAGCTCCAAGATTCGCCAAGTTCTCATGAGGCATATCAGGGAAGATCCCAGTCTATTTCAGCAGACACTATGAGACACCGACCGTGTAGGAGTCTTGTGATGGGGCTACACATTAAAAGCTAGAAAACCACGAACTCAGACTGGGAATCCCAAAGCCACCCACAGAAGATAGTGAGTCCCGCATACTGCCCTCTCAGAAAGCACAAAGGAGCTTACAGCCTCTTTCCCAGAGGTTTAAAACAGAGGGCCTGTCCTAGCACGTCAAGACGGATCCAAAGCACCCTATGGTAAAGGACAGTAAACGGCAGGGACTTCCTGCCCCAACAGACCAGGGCACATTAAAGAAACCTTATGATAGAGGGTAGTAAACAGCAGGGACCTCCAGCCCTGGCAGGTAGGGACGGAATGTAAAGGGCAGGCAGATGCTAGAAAATGTCACTCTTGCAGGGAGGCAAGGACTGCTAGCTTAACAAGCTAGGACAGAGCCTAACAAGCTAGGACAGAGCCTAACAAGCTAGGATGGATCTCAGAGAAACATACGATTCCTGCCCCAGCAGGTCAAGACAAGCCCCAGCACTTCCCTACAGCGAACATAAATAAGTAGGAGGGGGCTAACATCTCTCACTTTCTGGCAGGCTTTTGTGTAGCACCTGGACTCAACCATCTGAGGACCATCTAGAGTTTAGGCTCTCACTCCACCCATCGAGCAAAATGCCACCCTCTCAAGCTATCTGGTAGGTGGTGGGCTGGGGCTGGGGCAGTGTCAGCCAGGCACTGGCATAGCCTTGAGATGTCTGAATCCTGAGGGAAAGGGTGCTCCTCCTAGAACTCCAGGCATGGGACCTTCACAGGCAAACAACCTGCTCCAAGACCTTCTCAGCATAACGCCCCAGAGCGGAACCACCGCATCCTTCTATGCCTGGCATTCATACTGCCCTCCTTAGACACTAATAGTCAATCATCACTGCCATTTCCTATGCTGAACTACACACCTTCTTTAACAGTGCACATCCCCAACACTGAGGCCGAAGACAGTTTATCTCGAAGCAGCACGCTGGCACACTCTGGCTCAAACTATACACGTAACCTTGTGAAGTACACTCAACTGAAGTATGTTGCCAGCTACTGCCAGGGCCCCTACCCGGCTGATCCATCAGCATTGTGCACTCACAAAAATATAAAAATGCATTCTCACCTCAAGGACAAACTTAAGAAAGCACCTTCAAGATTTCACAGTGATCCAAATTAGGTAGGGATTATGCATGACGAGCAGAGAAAGCAGATCCTGGTAACAAACGGTGTGCCATCACCAAACGAAGTACAGATGCCACCAGGTTTCAAGTCATTAGGACACCATGTTTCTCACTCTTCCAGTTGACAGCTTAATGCATAGAAAGATACAGTCTTGGTTTGCTTCCTTGTAACTAAAAGGACTGACATACCTGATGGCAAATTGTACGAGAATCCCCACGGCTAAAACCACACTGTCCTGATGACACAGAGCAAGGAAGCGGCCCAAAGGCGAGAACGACATTCCAGACAGAATCATTACTGGGATAGTGACAGTATCTGATATAGACAACACCTAGCTCCCTTTCAGCAGGACTCTTGTTCATCCGGGGTTACTACTGAATAGCGACCTCCAGAATAGCATGGTACAAGAATACCGAGAACAGAACATCAACGGGCAAATATTGAAGGTTAAGTTCATATAGGGAAGTATAGATTTACAAAAAATATATATCTCCTAAGTACATATATGTTGGGTCGGTATAGAAAATCTAGACTTACTTACCTTTCAGTATATTTTATTTAGGATATTTTGTCTTCTATACTGTGTCCTGTCGATATTCAGGGTGTACACCTTCACCCGAGCCTTGGGAGAGGGTTATGTATCGGGTAAAGTCTCCCCATATACAACAACTGAGAGAACTGGGGGCATGACAGGACTGAAGCACTTGCTGCTGTGAGTCTAAAAAAAAAGAATACATAGTAGAACCATGCAAACTAGTCTGAAGCTTAACAAATATGCATTTTAATCTGAAAAAATCTGTCTTGCTCCCTTTTCAGATCACCGATCCAT
Source organism: Lissotriton helveticus (assembly GCF_964261635.1). Classification (NCBI taxonomy): domain Eukaryota; kingdom Metazoa; phylum Chordata; class Amphibia; order Caudata; family Salamandridae; genus Lissotriton; species Lissotriton helveticus. Next base: position 841,632,521 of record NC_136070.1, read on the forward strand.
TGGGGGAGAGCACTCGCGAGCGGAACAGGTGACCATGGCGGGCCTGGCCGGGCGATTGGAAGGGGAGATGGTGGGCAATGGCAGAGCCCATCGAGAGCAGCCAGGGCAGGACATAGAGCGGGAAATCGCAGCCCGACTGCGGAGGATCGGGGACGAAATGAACACTATCTACCTGCAGAGGGTAAGTCTGCATGCTGTTAGAATACATGTAATAAGACATCATCTGCAGAGTGGATATATAATAGGGTGCTTAAGAATCTCTTAGAGATCGAGGAACATTGACAAGATAGCTGTGTTTTCATTTTGACAAAGTCATCTTTAGCTAAAAATGACACGACTGACTTAAACATTTAGGGCACACGTTTTGCAGGATGGCATGTATGGACGCCCAGAACGCTAGCAGTTTTAGACCTTGTGTCCCGCTGAAGGAACAGCCCAATCACAGATCCAGAACCATCACAAATCATTACGTTAGTGCAAAAGGTTATAGCGCACTGTGAATCTGCAGTGTTTTCCGTAGACTTCACTCACTCACTCTTGCCTGAGTCATTCACTCCACTTCCCCCTTCATCCTGCAGCCAAAGATTTCCCCAGAAACCAGGGACCCCTAGAAATAGCATAATGCTGTTTAGAGTTTGGTGGTCATACAAAAGGTTCAGATTTCTGCTAAAGTGCTTCACACGGAAGGACTCTACTGGTAGAACTTCCTACTGAGTGGTGGAGGGGTTACTCTGAGATCCTTTTTTAAAATGGCAACTGCAGAAATGAGGGGGGAGGTTGAGCGAGGGTGGCAAAACAGATAACTCCCATAATAATTCAACCCTAACCTATGATCGCACCTTCCTACATTTGGCTACTGTCCACCCCCGAAAGACTGTGTGCCGCTCCTAAAGGACCCTCATACCCAAGCTCACTCATCTGAATATATCCCTAGTCCCATAAGGTTTATGCATATATGGAACTGATCATTCTAGGCCTTTCATGGATCACCAGTAGGGCTTCAGGACACCGTTGGGAGAGAGAACAACCAACCGAAATATACCGAATGATGCGCAATGCTCACTCGGCTCTCTGTGACTGCCTGAATACCTGTTTGCCATTTCTGTGCTGTGCTTACATTGTTTGGGCAGCATGATGGTGCTACATGAAACAAACAAGCAGTGATGACATACATGTATATCCTGTCAGCAGTCCCTCGCTTGCCTTTCAATAAGACATTACTCACTATTGCTTCACAAGGAAACTCCGTTCAGCCTCCCAGTTAATCCCCTTCTCTTTTCCTACGGTGTGACACATGCATGTACGTTGATTGGAAAAAGGTTTCCCAATTTATCATACAAAAATAAGTCTGCAGTAGCCAGCAATCTGTACCTTAATCACATTTATCCCTGCTACAGAAGTCCCACATCGTCATACTATCCACACTGCGTTCAGCTAAAAAACAAAACAAAAAAAAAACAAGGGAAAAGCCAGATTTTCTCTCCAAAATGTAACAAATCTCAGAAGAAAATGCGGGGAAGAGAAGAGTGTTTATTTCTGGCTAACGAACATATTAACACACAGAATTTTACCCCATGGTTTGAAAATGGGGGGGGTTCCTATATTTCGCTGTAATTTCTTAACACTGTTTTATGGGTGCTTGCAGAGGCCTAGGGGTTGGAATTAGGCGGGTCTCAGAAATAATCTAAAGGCGTTAACTATAAATACATTTTGTGAGAGTCGAGCCATCCAGGGCAAAGGAAATGAACATCTGTAACATAGTGCTGGAGGCTGATTGGTCTGCATGCACTCTCTCGTCACAAGATAAAGGGGTTCATGCATCAAGCCTTTCCCCATTTTTTCCCTGTTGCCTCTTGGACACAGATGGTGCATTGTGGATCAGTGGTTCTGTAGTAGGGGATCTCTGTGTATAGTCATAATCTAGTGAATAGTCCCGCCCATGTGCATGGACCCCGGAGCAATCAAAAATAATCTCTTACAGTGTCAAAAAATGCAGAAAATGCATAGACACTTAAGAGAGAATTTAAAGACAGATAATGCAGCCAAAAAGGCTACACTGTCCAGTACTTCAACTAGAAATTCCACCATAAAATCCACAAAACAGCAAAGCCTGTACAGATTTCCCTTGCTTAACAGCAAAATCCCTCAGGAATGATAGAGAGAAGAACCTGGACAGACAAGCCCCATAGGCTGCCATTATGTGGCTTAATTAGGATACTGTGCCTTTAAGGAACCTTCCAGAACCTTCTCTCAGTATCCCAGAATGCATAGCAGGTCCAACTTAGCCTCAGTTCTTTTTTCCGGCTCCTGCAAGCAGGACCCTGGAGCATTGAGCTCTCCCTTTTCAAGGGTTTTTGTTAGTGTTTTACACTAATTTCGATTTTTGGTACTTTTAAAGTACTTTGGTGACTTTCTTTCTGTGTTTCTGCACTCTTTTTTGTCCATAATGCCTGCATTATTCGACAAATGCCCTGAGTGCTCAAGGAAGAAGGCCAAGTCAGACTCCCATGAGGTCTGTATTCTCTGCCTTCCCTCTTCCCACATTCCTGAGGAGTGTGTGATCTGCAGAAGCTTCTCTGGAAGGACCCTGAAGGAGAGGAAGAAGATCAGGCTTCAGGGACTTGAGGAGAGAAAGTTGAAGGCACGAGGTGGGTCAGGAGGGGCTCCTTCTACCCATGCTGAGGCCTCTGGGGGGCTCCCCAGGGGCAGGAAGACCAGCCCTCGCCCAAGATCTCCGTCTGGGTCAGTTGCGCTGACCACGACGTCGAGGGGACGGTCGACGGCCAGTTCCAGGTCTCCCCAGGGCTCTGGGTCGAGAAAACGTCGCCCGTCGACGTCGAGGAACGTGTTCCGGCCGCCGTCGAAGCCGGTGTCGATATCCTCGTCGTCGCTGTCGGCGTCGAGTGGTCGACATCGGAGGGCCCGGCGTCGGCGCTCGCCGTCGAGGCGACACCGCCGTTCGCCGTCGAGGACATCGTCGTCGAGGGGATCCTCGTCGTCGAGGTCGCCGTCGAGACGGAAGGCGTCTCCGGCGCCGAAGAGGTCGACGTCGAAGCATTCCAAAAGACCGACGTCGAGACGGTCAAGGAGATCGACGTCGAGAAGGTCAGAGAGGTCGACGTCGAGAAGGTCCAAAGGGTCGACGTCGAAGCGATCCAAGAAGTCGACGTCGAGGCCGGCGAAGAGGTCGAGGTCGCCGTCGAGGCACCATCGCCCGTCGTCGAGGTTTCGTGGCTCGTCGATCTGGTCGGGGTCGACGTCGAGACGGAGACACGGTTCGACGTCGAGAAGTGTGATTCGGTCGACGCCGAAGGACCGTTCGACGTCGAGGGGACATCGGTCGTCGTCTGGGCACCGGTCTTCAGCGTCTGGAGGTCCTAAGGACAGGCCCAGGACTGTGGGGGGCTCCCCACGCTCCGGAAGAGATGGTGGCTCGCCGGGAACGGCGCATTCCGGGGTGGATACTCCGATGAAGCCTTCTACACCTCCTTCGCGGCCTGCTGTGCCGAAGGGTCCGCCTCCGAAGGCCCCGACCCCACCTCCGAAGCCGGCTCCGCAGACCCCGCGTCCGGTTGCTCCTCCACCCCCGGTCCCGCCGAGGGCGGTGTCGATGCCTAAGTTTCCGACACCTCCGAAGAAGACTCCTAAGAAGCCTAGGACTCCTGACCCTGGGAGGCCGAAGGAGCGTCCGAGGCCCAAGAGGTCGAGGTCTCGCTCGGGGAGACGGGACAGATCGAGGAGTGGGCATGGATCTTCCTCACGATCCAGGCGTCACCACAAGAGACGTCGGTCCAGGTCACGTTCTCCCTCTGGGACACGTTCCTACTCGCCCACGCTGTCCGATTCGCCGGAGACTAGGGTGTCTCCGATAGACGATATAAGCACATTTCAGGAGGTTCTCCTGCGTGGAGCGGCGAAGTTGGGCATCAAGGTTGAAGCACCTACGGCTTCTACCTCGGTGATATTTGAGACATTACACAAAAGGCACTTGTCTCGCCCCCTGTTACCTCTGGTGCCGGGGCTCCTTGAGCCCGCCGAACAGCTATTCCTGACGCCGGCAACGGTGAAGTCTGTACCTTCCAGGATCCTAAAAAAGTACAGGGCTCCGGACTCAGACCCAGCCTTCTTGAGGAAGGACCCGGTACCGGATTCGGTCATCGTGACTGCTGCACGAAAGCTTCATGCCACCTCCCCTGCGTCCACGGTGCCTCCGGACAAGGAGAGCCGCTGGATCGATTCTGCTGGTCGTAAGGCGTGTGGGACATCCGCCTCGTCAATGAAGGCCGCCAGTGACTCGGCTTTGCTGGGACGTTACGACCGGTCCCTGTGGGACTCGATGGAGCAGTTCGCAGACCTTGTCCCTCGAGACCGCAAGGAGGACTTTGTGGAGATCGTCCAGGAGGGGATGCTGGTCTCTAATCAGGCCATCGGCGCCGCAGCGGACATATCATTGCTGTCCGCGCACGGATATTGCCACGGGATTCACCAGAGACGCCACGCTTGGCTCAGGTTGACGTCATTGAAACCGGAAGCACAGCAACGCGTGGCGAATCTCCCGTTTTCCGGAGATACCCTCTTCGGGAAACACGTGGATGATGAGATGGCCAGGATGAAGGCCGAGGCGGAGACCCTGACGGCAGTGGGCTTGGAGAAGCCCAAGGAAAAGAAACCCTTCCGACAGTACCAACGTCGGTTTGGGTCGCAGGGTCGTGGAAGGGGGCAGTCTGCTGGACAACATCAACAGCAGCAGCAGCAGCAGCAGTACAGGCGGCCCTTCCAGAAGCGACAGGGTGGTAGAGGTCGTCAACAGTCCTCTACCGCGACCAAGGGCCCGGCCGGGTCCCGTCCCTGAGCTGTTACTTCCCCCTCGTCCGTTACCCGCTCCGGTGGGGGGAAGCGTTCAATTTTTTCTGGCAGAGTGGAGAAAAATTACTCAGGACAAGTGGGTGCTGAATATTGTTTGCAATGGATACAGTCTACGTTTCACCAGCCCTCCTCCATCGATTCCTCCCGTCAGCTCGCAGTATCAACTGCGCGAGCTTCAGGCGGAGGCGGACGTTCTGCTAAGGAAAAGGGCGATCGAAGACGTACCTCTGTCTCAAAGAGGAAGAGGTCTGTACTCTCAGTTCTTTCTTGTCCGCAAGAAGGACAGAAACGAGTTCAGGCCCATTCTGGATTTGCGGCAGGCAAACAAGTGGATTCGCAGAGAAAAGTTTCGCATGCTGTCGTTGCATCAGATCTACCCTCAGCTGCAACGAGGAGACTGGATGTGTGCCATAGATCTACAGGACGCATACTTCCACGTGCCCATTGCATGCAAACACAGGAAATTTCTGCGCTTTCAAGTCGGCACCAATCACTATCAATACACGGTGCTACCCTTCGGACTGAAGTCTGCACCCAGGACATTCTCAAAATGTATGGCAGTGGTAGCGGCACACCTGAGGAAGAACAAGGTGTTTGTCTACCCGTACCTGGACGATTGGTTGATCAAAGCCTCCTCCTTCTCGGAAGCTCAAGCACACTTCCAGAAGACGTGCGTTCTCTTGAACAAGCTGGGGTTGCACATCAACATGTCCAAGTCGGTCCCGATTCCGGTACAGTGTATCCAGTACTTGGGGGCCTCCATCAATACGCTGTCAGCAAGCGTGTCTCCTTCGGAAGAGCGACGTTTATCACTCGTTCGGAAGGCTCAGGCTCTCATGAAAACTCCGTCTACGACTGTGAGGACGGTGTCTTCTCTACTGGGATCGATGGCCTCTTGCATCTTTCTCACTCCTCACGCACGGCTACAGATGAGACCTCTGCAGGAGTGCTTGGAGGATCAGTGGGACCAGAGGAGAGGTTCTTGGGACGACAGGATACGACTGTCTCTACATGCTCTTCAGTCTCTAAAGTGGTGGTGCTCGAAGGAGAATCTCCTCAGAGGCGTTCCCTTCCACAAGGACATTCCCACACAGACCATCGTGACGGATGCGTCTCTCCAAGGTTGGGGGGCGCATTCCGGAGACCTGCAAATTCAAGGGACGTGGTCCCCGACGGAGTCCACGTACCACATCAATTTCCTGGAACTGAGAGCTGTTCACTTGGCACTGAAGGCCTTTCATCCGTCCTTTCAGACCAACTCTCTGCTTGTTCAGACGGACAACACGACAACGATGTATTACCTCAACAAGCAGGGGGGCTCGAGATCGCGCACTCTGTCGCAGGAGGCGCAGGCGATCTGGCACTGGCTTCTGGCTCGAGGACTGTCGATAACGGCCACCCATCTGCCAGGTGTGCAGAATGTTCAGGCAGACGAACTGAGCAGAATCGTGCAGGAAAACCACGAATGGGTCATAAACGACGAAGTACTAGGAGAAGTCTTCGCAAGGTGGGGAAGACCAGACGTAGATCTGTTTGCCACCGCCGAAAACAGCAAATGCCGAGGCTTCGCCTCCAGGTACTACCAGCCGGGGACGCTGGGAAACGCGTTATGGATCAACTGGTCGAACAGCTTTCTGTACGCTTTTCCACCAATTCCCCTGATTCCGGCGGTTCTCATCAAGCTGTCTCAATCCAGGGCGAGAATGATTCTGATTGCCCCGGAATGGCCCAGACAGTGGTGGTTCACGGACCTGCTTCACCGATCTCTCCTTCCTCACATGAAGCTGCCGTGCAGGCCGGACCTTCTCACGAAGTTCGGGGGGCGGATGGTGCACCCCAACCTCTCGTCTTTGAGTTTGGCGGCATGGCTCCTGAAATAGTGCAATATGGCCATCTGAATCTCCCAGAGGATTGTATGGACATACTGAAGGAGGCTAAGCGACCTTCCACTAGGACTTCCTATGCTTACAAGTGGAAGAGGTTTTGCATCTGGTGCAAGTCTAAGAACTATGACCCTACGTCATGCAAGGAAGATGTCATCCTTCCATATCTGCTTCATCTGGCGCAGTCGGGCCTTAATGTCCATTCCATTAAGGTTCATCTGGCTGCTTTGACTGCCTACAGGAAAGGCCCTTCACAGACTTCCTTTTTCCAGATCCCTGTGATCAAAGATTTTTTGGAAGGCTTGAAGAAAGTGTTCCCTCCTGTCAGGCTTCCTTCGCCTTCATGGGACTTGAATGTGGTGCTGTCCAGATTGATGAAGGAGCCTTTTGAACCCATTCATAAGGCTTCGTTGCAGCACCTGTCCTGGAAGGCGGCGTTCCTCGTGGCCATTACATCGGCCCGCAGGGTGAGTGAGATTCAGGCATTGTGTTGCCAAGAACCTTATACTGTATTTCATAATGCTAAAGTTGTTATGCGTACTCACCCTAAGTTTCTTCCCAAGGTTGTTTCTGATTTTCATATCAATCAGACTATCACTTTGCCTACGTTCTTTCAGAATCCTTCATCTCCGGCGGAAAGGTCTTTACATTCCCTGGATGTGCGGAGGGTGCTGAAGTTTTATCTTGATAAGACTAAAGATATTCGTAGGTCAGACCAATTGTTCATCAATTATGGCTCAGTCAGGACGGGTCTTGCTACCTCTAAACAGTCCATCTCTAGGTGGATTGTGTCCTGCATTCAGTTGCGTTACTGCAAAGCTAATAAGACCTTAGGGGGCATACCTAAGGCTCATTCCACCAGGGGCAAGGCTGCTACGACAGCTATGCTCCGTAATGTTCCCATTGCAGAGATCTGCAAGGCGGCCACTTGGAAGTCGGTCCATACCTTTGCTAAGCATTACTGCCTGGACACTGATGCCAGGGCAGACGCTCAGGTTGGGCAGGCTTCGCTGCGGAATCTGTTCGCACAGTAGTGGCGTTATTTTATTCTCCACCGCCGCTTGGTGTGGGGATGGGCTTGCCATTCTATTCACTAGATTATGACTATACACAGAGATCCCCTACTACAGAAGGAGTAGTTTCTGTCCTGTAACTCCAGTTCTGTAGTAGGGGTATCTCTGTTATAGTCATAAGCGCCCTCCCGCCTCCCCGGTGGAGTGTTGTTCATGATCATAATGCTACAGGTCTGGCGTTTTCTGCGCCTTCAAAAAGAACTGAGGCTAAGTTGGACCTGCTATGCATTCTGGGATACTGAGAGAAGGTTCTGGAAGGTTCCTTAAAGGCACAGTATCCTAATTAAGCCACATAATGGCAGCCTATGGGGCTTGTCTGTCCAGGTTCTTCTCTCTATCATTCCTGAGGGATTTTGCTGTTAAGCAAGGGAAATCTGTACAGGCTTTGCTGTTTTGTGGATTTTATGGTGGAATTTCTAGTTGAAGTACTGGACAGTGTAGCCTTTTTGGCTGCATTATCTGTCTTTAAATTCTCTCTTAAGTGTCTATGCATTTTCTGCATTTTTTGACACTGTAAGAGATTATTTTTGATTGCTCCGGGGTCCACGCACATGGGCGGGACTATTCACTAGATTATGACTATAACAGAGATACCCCTACTACAGAACTGGAGTTACAGGACAGAAACTACTCCTTACATTTGGTATTGGTATTATACTGGGTGAAGCACTGTATATAGCTGTTAGGATTAATTATGTGTTGTGTGGATAAGTAGAGAGGTGGGGAGAAGCTTATTAGTTGTTCTTTGTAGAGCAGGTCATTATGGGTAGTGAAAACCTGTGCTAATTTGCCAATTTCCTATGTGCTTTCTACATTCCAAGCGCAAGCTTTGTTCATGTCACCAGAACTCTACAAAATCACATGGTTTCCAAAAATGTTATCTACACATTAAGCTATACAATATTTTTGTACGTTTGAAAACCTGTAATCAGGTATTTTTTTGTTTCAATAAACACTTACAGGCACATGCATCAATGTTTTTTGCGAGCGCAAACGGTGTGATTTGCAAAAATAGGCCGTTTGCGCCTGCAAAAAGGGCTTTTGCAATGCACCATGGTGTAAGGCACTCGCAATTTAAGAAATCGCAATTTATTGCGCTTTCTTATATTGCGTTTGCATTTAAGGAATCACAATTTGCGATTCCTTAAATGCAATGCATGTACCCCTTAGAAACAGCGAATTCGCTATTTGGGGTTGCAAAATACAGAAAAATTACTCCGGTCTGTATTTTGCAAAAACCTTGAAAAATGCACTAAAGTGCATTTTTCAAGGTTTCAGGTTACACACACACATGCCCTTGGGTCATGTGTGTGCGCAACATGGGTGCACATCACAATTTCAGGGGTGCAACAGGGTGTCATTTTGACACCTTTGCATCCTTGAAATTGCAGGTGCAATTTGCGAGTGCCTACAGGTACTCGCTAATTGCGCATGCAATTTCCTATTCATTCCTACGGGCCTGTAGGCCCATAGGAATAAATGGGAAGCCATTCCTTAATTGAGACTCGCAATTTAGCAATGTTTAGAAATCGCAATTTTAATAGCTATTTCTACATGTATAGGCTTTTGAGATTCACTAATTGTGATTCCTTAATAATCGCAATTAAGGACTAGCAAAAGCCTATTTTGATGCATATGCCCCTCAGTGACCTGAGGATGTAGCCCAGTTGGATTCACGCTGCATCAGCAGGATCTTGGCCTTCAATGGTTGCAGTTGGAAGATCGCCAGTTCAAGTGTTTTGATAGCCAAGCAGCATAATAGCGATTGTCTCCTCTTGTACCTGTTGTGTCCCCGTGCTCTGCCACATATATGCCCGGACTAGGCTCTGAAGTGCAGTGCGTCCCAGGGCGGAAAAGCCCTGACCATGACCTCGAAGACAAAGGGCTTTCTGCTGTAAAATTTCACTTGGCCGTGATCACTGTTTCCACCAGTCGGTCATGTCCAGAGTTTATCACATTGTGTCTGGTCGCTGGGAAGTAGTAGAGTGCAACACGCCAGAAGGATTTTCTGAAAGGGTTATCGGGGTAGATCTGCTTCAGCGCTCCACGCAAGCTTGTTATTGCAGCGGGTTCTCTGTAAAGCTCCATTGTTGGCGATTCCCGCCAGTTGTTTTAGGACACTGAAAAAAAACTGATTCCTGTGCCAAGGCAATGGACGAGTGCCACCACATAAGGAGTATTCCATTCTAGTTTAACTCTATAAGCTCTGAGAGATGCTCTGTACCCGCAAAGCGTAGTACATGGTTGACATGTACCCTACAGGCCGGGGTTTCTTTTCCCCTTTCTGTAAGTTGCTTAAAAGTTCAGCTGTGAGGAGGCACCAGTTCTTTCAGATATAGATATATATATTGAGTGGGCTTTGGTTCTAACCAGAGAGTATTTCTTTCTCACCCCATGCTCCTGGCTGTTTGGCTATCTGGTGTATCATTCCAGCCTCTGTGCAGTGCTTTTTACACCTCAAAAGTGCACTAAATCATCACACATCAAAATCTTTATTTCAGAAATCTATTGCCTGTAGACAACATTCTTTTTTTTTTCCCACTGAAGCAGGTTTGTTTTTTAAATTAAAAAAACAAAGTAGTTCAGTCAGGGTTCAAAATGAAATCCAAACCTCCTGGCTTTGCCAGTGCCTGTTCTTGTCCTTGAGAGGTTCCTGCTCAGTTCTAATTGAGATAAAGGCGATTTTCCAAGCTTTCCATGTTACGAAAATTAAGATGTTCCTTCTTACTGAAACGGGCAGTTTTGTGGCAGGCAGATTTACATCAACAGCATGCAGAGGTGGCCATTAGACAAGGCAAAGCCAGATACATTTCGAATTTGACTTGTATTGATGTTCACCATATTATGTAAAATTGCATTGTTCCTGTATTAAGGGAACCGTATACAATTGTAGCTCACTGAGACAGTTCAGTAAGTTTAGTGCTACCTTATTATAGCGGTGTGCAACCTGCACGTCACTGATTTGAATCCATGCAGAGGTGGCTCAATGTCCCAGACTTCTACGGTCAATTAAAATACCACTAGCTAGTTTGGAAATTGTAGCACTTGCCATTTAGCTCTCCATGAAGTGATAACGTTGTGGTAGCAATCGCTGGAGAAAATATATCAGGTCATTATTATTGCACAAACTGGAAGTTTCAGTTTTCTAATCCTGCTGTGGTGCTCCTCTCATAAAGAGGATGGCATTTCCTTTTATTACGAATGTAGGCACAAAGTTTGGCTGTAAATGTTGCTTCATAAGAAAAAACAACTTTTAGATTGCTTTAGTTTTAAAACTTCAAACAGTGACAGATAGAGATCTACAAACTTTGCTCTAGAACAGTGGTCTTCAAACTTTTTAATGTGCCTCCCCCATGGGAAAAAAAAGCATGGGGGCCTCTCAGAATTTTTCACAATTATTCTATTCAATTGCCAGTGTTTATATATAACTAGACTTATTTAAACATTGCAGTTAAGTTCTGTTACCATTTTAAAAATTAAATCAAATGCATGATTGCCTAACATACTAGTCTGGTCTAGGAGGCCTTACTAACCCGTACAAGTATTCACAGTGTGATTATTGGAAGTGGGGTGGAGGTTTTGGGGTGGGAGCCCCTTTCCTTTCGACACATACTCCCAGCCAGGATATAAATGACAAAACATGTCATGACCCATTACAGAGCGGCTTACTGACGCTCATTTTTTTCAACTTAAAACAAAGCACTATTATCAGCATAAAGCATCTTCTGGCTAGAGCCTGGCACCCCCACCTACAGGATTACTTGAGCCCCCCCTAGGGGGCCTGCCCCTCAGGTTGAAGATTCCTGCTCTGGAAGGACACACAACCAGCTGGGTCATTTGGAAAGGCACAAGACCCACAGCCACTGTGCGACCACACTGCCACAGCTGACTGGAGTTAGACAGAGGGCCTCAAGCCCGAACACCCACTCAGAACCACCACAAAGATACCACTCACTATGCACTCTACATTCACACAGGTTAGGCTTGAAGCCCCTCTGCCTCACCACAGTACATCTCCGTGCAGATAACCCGCCCCCTTCATTGACCAACCCCAGAATAATGTCTGTACAGGCTAAGTAACAGGCGGACACCAAGCTATACAAATACCCTGTTACATAATAAAGCTAAATCTGTCACATGTACATATAGATAGATATAGATAGATATATTGCATTTGCCTGGTGTCTCGAACAACTTAAGACACTCTAAGTGTGCACTAGGGCACTCAAAATATCAAAAACACTCCCTTTTCCCTCTAGTCACATTAGTTGAACTCAGACACAAGGAGGTAAACTAGTCACACTATAAATATAAAACATAAAATAAAACACCAATAGTGTAAGCACTTACAGAAACACATAACCATTATGTTTAAGGGTCATTTAGACTGGTGTAAACACAAGGTGTAACATTGCAAATGGTTATAATACTATTTTTACTGCAGTTGAGGGAGGGGGTGGGCACCATGACCCATTCAAGGTTTTCTCACGCAAGTCATGGCCACCATAAAAGATAACTATGGTGATAGAACAGTTACTTGTGTGTTTGTTCAAAAAATTATGTAAATGTGTTCAGTAGTTTGGAAGCATTTTATAATATACAGGTTAGATATATATATATATATATATATATATATATATATATATATATATATATATATATATATATAGCAGGAATACAAAGGCGCATTGGTTGTCCACAGACATAATGACGTACTAGGAACCGACTGGCTGTTAAGAACTGAGTAGTCTCTTTTTCTGCCATGTTTAAAGTTTGTAGACGCCTCACGTCAAGATCCTTGGAACAGCCTATGTGGGACATGCAAGTTACTTATGTTACCACAGAGGATATGACTGCACACCCCAGAAGGGTGAAAAAAGACGTATGTGCTACAAAAAGTGTGTGCTTTGTGTACCAAGTTCCTTAAACATCTGACAGATAGAAGACTTCATCATTTCCAAGGTCGAGGAATTTTTATGCTACTTACATATAGGGGCCCTAAATGGTATCCAACATGGCAACCAGTCATGCTAACTATGACTTGCACCACATAGGATGAAGGCTGCACTGCACTTCAGAGCCACACCAGTAAAGTACAGTACATTTCATATGTAGTTCTGCAGTCATGCTCACATAGGTGTATCATTTGAAAAGTCCAGAAGTGCATTAACATAGCTTAAATTAAGGAATGTTCTGATTAGACATGTTGGTTTAGTCAGATAATTTACGCAGACTATATCGATGATTCGAATTATTCCTACACACGTGTGTAAGATGCATGAGCAAGTGCTTCCTAACGTGTGGGGGTATGTTGCCTTCTCACTGTTGAAGCGTCCATTTTCCGACGCGGTACTCCTCCGCCCCTCCCGTCCGTGCCTACCCTTTGGAGGCCCAAGCCCTGGGGCGGCCTGACCCGAACCTCGGGCCTTCTCGTCTTTACGGCGCATCTAATTAAAATGATTTCACAATCTCGGCCTGGGTGTAATTATGCGCCATTAGTGTCTCGGGTACATAAAACAAGGCAACTCTCTTGGGGGGGGAGGACTTCTGTCTGCTGAGGTGGTTGGAGGCGAAGGGGAGAGCTCTCTCTGTTCCTACCATGTCTGTCTGGCAGCTCTTTTTTTGTAAGTTCAGGCAGAGTTGATGTCTGTCAATTAGTGACTAAAATGTCTGTGTAACCAGGGGAGGCCAAGTTACCACGAGCAGGGGCAGATAAGAGACTGCAGGTCTGTCAGGAATTTTAAACGGAGAAAGGTAGCAGCGTGTTCACCAGAACGAATATTAAAACAGTTTGATCCAACGGGGAGGTTTTATTCTAGTTTTACAACCCAATCCCCTTTGTAATCCACACGATATTTAGATATTATTGGTTGCGCGAACAGAATAACAGGATCTACCAAGGGGAAAATATTTCAGTCGAGTTAATAGACAATGAACCCCTGTGACAACATTTCTCGAAGTCACTGCCCCTCTGCCTCTCACTCGTGCTTTCTTTGGCAGCTTCATGACACACTCTCGTCAGTTTACAACTTTAGTTGCCTGGTCGTCAGCACGTCAACGCGTTCACTTGTTATCTTCTGTTTGCTTGGAGTAGGAAGTGACTATTATCAAATAAATGTCCCCTCATATTGTCAACTCCCCTCCGCCCCATACACTACGCCAGGGCGGAGAGAATGGGGCATTTGATGTTTGCATTATATATATATATATATATATATATATATATATATATATATATATATATATATATATATATATATATATATATAGGCGTATATATCTTTTATTGTTTGATTAATACAAATCATTACAATGGTGAACATGCGAGCGCTATAAAACATATATCATAAATAGTTAAAATATTTACATTTATACCATCACAATAGAAATGAGGGGTAAAACTCGTCAGAAAAACAATTTAAAATCCCAATAGCCTGTTAAAAACAGTGCTAAACCTTAGTTGTCCGTTCTAGTTTTTCCATCTGGTCGGATCGAGTGCAGACATTTGCTTATAAGAAGCAACATTTAATGACTTTGGTAATATAGTTCAGGGTTTATGGTAAGAATTCTGGGGCTACAGTCCATTTATATAATGAGCCCCCTGCATACAGTATTTCTAGGGATTCACAGGGAAAACGAGTCAGTCCATGTGCCGAGACCGTTATCAACTGTACTTGCGTACTACGAAGGATTGTAGAAGGCGGGTGAAAGTACAACAACATAGACGCTAGGCTTCATCTGTTTTTTAATGGTTAACCGTTGGTGGCTTGCACCATATATATATATATATATATATATATATATATATATATATATATATATATATATATATATATAATAAAGATGTGTTTGCAGAAGGCCACTGAGACAATACAGATTAGACTAAGTTTTCAAGCTTCCATTTTCATCCCATTATTAAATCAGGACTACAAGTCCCGTAATACACAGAAAAAAACCAGGACTGCAGGAGCTGTTCAGACTTCGGCTTTGGAAGTTGGGAACTCTGAGTAAAACTCCACTCTAGTTGACTGAGGATAAATCACAGGGCTGTCGCTGGGCTGAACCAATCCCGTGATACATCAGACACTTGGAGTGATCCTGGTGATGCTGTTTCTGCATTGCAGTGCTTGGTTTTGCCTGTGGTCCCAGTGAGCAGGAAAATTCCAGGTTTAACCTGCTCTGCTGATTGCACCTGCTACCCACCCTTGGTTTGCACCCCCAGAGGCAGATTTGGAAGCACTGCCCTTGTTTTACTACTCCTAACATCAGAACCGAATGCTTATTTTTAGACTTGGCTTGATATACAGCCGGAGGTCCTCATGTAAATCAGATTTTGCAATGATGGGATTGTTTGCTTGCCAATGGGTGCGGCTAAGACCGAGGTAAGGGAGGAAATATTTCTGGTGAAATAGTAGTTTCTAGTTTATCCTGCATTTAAAGCATGCACACAAGAGCCTTGAGGTTATGCTTTAATGTACACTTCTATATTTACTTGGACACTTATGCCAGTTAAATGCAGTTCCCGAGTAGGGTACAAGAAGACCATAACTTGTCCAAGACGGTGTTGTGCGAAGGAGTGAGGGCAGGAGTTAACCTTAACATGTACTTAAGAGTTCACAGCCGGAACGGCAAGCTGATGTGAAGCAGATTTGCTCACTCATATCAGAAACAGGAAGGCATAGCAGAAACATATTACTGGTTCAGCAATATATTCTTTAAGGAGTTGCAGAAATACTTCATGTTCAGAAACGCTCAGATCATGGAAAGATCAGGGCAGTGTCGAAAACCCACAAGGTACATCTGACCTCACAGAAAACATTGCTTTTAAATTAAAATACACTCGAGTTCCATGGTGGTGGGTATAGGGTCAGAGAGTCCGGAGCCATGCCAGATTTTCATGTAAGAGGGCCGGAGCCATGCAAGGTTCTCAGGACAACCATAGACTATCAATATTCCATTTAATGTTAACTTTTTTTTAATGTGTTGGGCTTCCTAACGCACTTGCCATTTCTAAGCACTGTAAAATACAGATGTTACTATTACCAAATTTAATGGTACCCAATTCACCAACCTCTGGAAAAAATGGAAAGTTGTGTCCATTGCTGACCTTCCATTCACTGTGTGGTAGAGTGGCAGTTATATGTCAGTTCCACTTATCTAGATAGCCTCATTTAGCTGGTATGGTTCTGTCCCTGCTGGACCTATGCTGGACACCAACACCCAAGTTAAGCTCTTGGTCATTGATGGGTACCCACCGTGCAGCCTGTTAATATATTAATTGCTGTAGGCAATACAGTCATGAATATAATGTACTATTGACCATCGCGAACTGTCAAAGGTACAATTAACTACTCACTCTTGGAATTCAGAGAGGGGTGTCTTAATTTTCTTACCCTTGACCGATGGTTAGTATTCAACTTTTTCCAAGTAATGAATATGCCACTCCAAGATCAATAATTGGAATGAGGAACAATGTAGAGAATACCATAACAATTGTTAAAGGTGCCTAACTAGTGTATCTCATCTCCATGATTTGAAAGGTTGGCACTGACTGTGGATAAAATGTATGTATACAACCAGTGCTGTAGGAAAGTGTCATAATGCACACAAGGAAAATCCGATACTGTGCCTCAGTGAGGTAGTTAGTGCAAGACAGGCATATAGTTGGGTACAAAGGTCAGGTAATACCTCTGGGCCCAAGCCTCACTGCTGCATTGATAACTACGCCTCTGTATAATGTGTAGCGACTCCTTGAGGTTAAGGTGAGAAAGTGTTTGTAATTCTCTCTTTATTAGTAATGTATTGCCAGCCTTTCCCCGAGTACACAGTTCTAATTGCTAAATACTGCAAAATGGAAATAAAAAGTGTGGGTAACAAAGATTTGGATTGTGCGGTATTGCCATTATTGTTACGGCCTCCTAATGCTATCAGGATTGGGTACCTTCATCCTCTCAAATCTCAGATTTAATTATACAGACTGAAGTCTGTTTTCTTTTTAAGTTAAATCTTCAGTAGGGTGGGGGAAGCTATACTGGAGTTTCTGGTTGTGTTGCAAAGGTTGGTGGTGTTTCGGGTGTGTATCTAGAAATCTTTACCATTTCTGATCCATGCCATGTGAAATACTGGCAAGTGCATTGCCCGACTTGAGGTATGCGCATCAGGTAACAGACTACGGTGCCTCCTTAGGGTCCACATGATCCCTTTACGGTGGGATGTTTGTTTAATGTGTTACTGGCCTTAAAGAGGTGTATTGTTTTATGAGGTGTAAAGCATTGTATTGAGCTCAATGAGGTCCTCCTATTGGGTGCCTCTTAACTCTGTTGGATTTATGTACATTGTTCTGACTGTCTTCTCTTATAAGGTTTATGTTCAGTACTGTTGTACAGGGGGCCGTGAGGCTCAACCATGGTGATATCTTGAGTTGTGTTTGATATGACTGCAGTTTGGGCGTTTATCCCGTGATGTATATAACCCTTAGGTGAAAGACACGCTGGGAAACTAATTACGAATAATTATGACATTCTTTAGCTGGCTCCTATATTCGACTCGACTTATAGAGCATTTCCTTTTGCAACTGGGGAGACATTATCTCTTGCTGTCCTGCTGCTACAGGGCATTGGTAATATTTGTGGTTGGGCGGTAGGTAAGTGACGAGCCCACGAACTTACAATAGTCCCAAGAAATAGTTTTCAAAATCGTTACCAATCGTCATGGCAAACAAAGGGTGGTAAATCAGATCTTCTGCACATTAGAACTAGCGTGAGCAGATGCAATAATGCTGTAGATGTCGACGAGTCGCATTTACCGGCGCATGCATTCGACGCTGAAAGTAAACTAGAGAAAGTGGGAAATAAAAAACGTCTACAGGACCACACAGTTTAGTTAGGAAAAGTTAAGACAAGACCACAACTGCAGCCACTCCCTTCTATAACCCACTTCCACATTTTACCAGGGACTGTTTACTTTAAAAAGTGTTTGGGCTTCAAATGAAATCGTGCGATGAACTCAAACTAAAGTTCAGACAGAGTAAAAACGAATCCAAAAGCCAGCCGAGGGGGCAGAACATATTTCTAAACGCAGTACAAGGCCCGTTGGAAGCTGCAGTGTGGCGAGCAGGCAGCGCCAGGCCGCCCTGCGTGCCCGCGAGCTACGTGGCCCTCCCGGTCCGATCTTAGCACCCCGAGCCTGAACGGTGTACGTACCCTGGACAAGTGACGCTCGCGCCGGCAGCGCCGCGCTGATATATATCCCAGGCTATTAATATCTGGTGAGTCAGCGCCCGGTCTCGTGCCGTCTGCTCGCGCTCCGCCCCGTGTCCTCGCGCCTTGGCTCCGCCCACACCACCGTGACTAAAGCACAGGGCCCGCCCTCCGCCTGTGACGCGGCCTCTGGCCCCGCGCCGAGGCCTCCTCCGGCACCTGCCCTTTCACACGCTCGCGCCCGCCTGTTCCTCCAGAGGACAGCGCCCGCTGCCGGCAGACTGCCGAGGCGCGGGCAGCGAGGCGGGAAATCACAACTGTAAATCATTCACTTTATAGCTCCGTGCTTCCAGACACGCGTCGCAAGACCTCGGTCTCTGGGGTAAAACCCACGCCTTGAATGTGTAGAGGCGACACTACAGCTCAGTAGGTTGAAGAAGCTGCGGCGGGAGGTGCAGCCTTCGTATCATCGTTTCAAATGAACCCGAGGCCTACTAAGCCCACCTTCCTGCTTGTAGGCACTAAAATGTATAAGACCATACCAGTGTTCCCTCAGTTTGGTCACTTTTACATTCACTTCTCTCTCCCTCCAACCATGCCAGCTCAGGACCACAACTATACTCAAAATCTCAGAATGGACAATCCGAGGCAGTATCCAGCTAAGTAGACTGTATCATATGAAATACCATAAAGTGTCCTGCAGGCCTGTTTAAAACTAACATGAATGCCATAAAACTTCGCGTTTGTCATTTTCATTTCATCATCCAATGCTCTGCAGCCCAAACCATGATAATTGCACCCAGAGCCAGCCCTTGATCACAGTGCGCGCTGGGTGGCAAAAAATTGCTGCCCTTGCTGCTGTTGGTGTAAAATGGGGCAGCAGGGGACCACTTTTCACAGGCTGTCTACATCAAAGCAGTGACTTGCCTCTGATTGTAAACATCTTGCACCTCCCCCTACTAACCTGGATCAGCCACCATTTAAGTCCATCAGGCTGGTGGCAAGCTGTTTGTTGGGGTGGGCAGGGGGTGATGGTGTATGGCAGCAGGGGGTGAAAGGTAGATGGGAGTGCACAGAAGGTGGCTCAGAGGGTGTTAAATACAGCAATTGCGTGACATTAAAAATGATTAGAACCACTTTAAACTAAATTGCTGGCACCAAGGTAGAGGGATGTTGCTGTGTGCAGGGCCATAATGCAGAAGAAGTGCCTCATGAGCCCCTCTTAGGTTTGCCACCCTGGACTCAGCTCGCCCTTCTTAAAAGCCGTCCCTGACCGCGCCTTTCTGGTCATCATGCACACCATGGAAACACCACATAGTATTTAAACAAAAACAACATCTTTATGACCACACACCCTACAAGGCCCCAAATAGGGGTAGTAAGCACTACATAAATACTGTAATACAATACAATAGTTCTCTGGGAGTCTTTGATGAGCAGGAAAGGGGTGTGAGTAAAATGTTATAGTAAGACAGAGGAGAAGCAAATTCTACAAAGCTGAAGTGTGCGGATCTCAAAGTTAAGGGAGATGGCTGAGAAAAGCGTGGACCGCACATAGCAACCCGTTTTTGTTTTCATACCCCATATCTTGTGAGTCAGTAATTCTACTTCTAAATAAGACTGTGACTGTCAGAATTGGGCGAGATAATTTACGCTAATTATCAGCTCAGTAGTGGATTGCTTCTTGCCTAAGAGACATTAGCAGCAGATAAGGACTAGATAATGCCAGTGCATACAGTCATTATGCACAAATTACTCACCCAACCCTGCGGTCCTGGCAAACTCTGCTGGCAACTACCTTCAAGGAGACTGTGTAACAGCATCCAAGCTTCCCAGGTGTCTGGAGGGTTGCCAGGTATGCTGCAAGGCGCGTGTGCGCGTAATACAGGTGTGAGGTGCTGGCAGCACAATCCAGCCCAGTTTAACAACATAGCAATGTCCTTTGTTTACTGTCGCCAATGAAGCCTGCCGAGATACAAGGAAATAAACATATAGAGGCTAGCAGATATTGCAACAACACAGCTTAAGACAAATCTAAAAAGCTTGGCAGGAAGCTGTTGGTGGTTGATAAAGGGATTCATTAGGCCAGTGTGTTGGGTGGATAGAGTGATAATGCGTGAAAGTGTGCAGAGGGGGAGTGAAAAGTTTCTTTAAAAAGATACGTTTTAAGAACTTTAGAAGTTTAAGTGACTGATTTAGAATAGACTCTAGACATTGGTAAATAGTGTTAAGAGCAAGAAAGCTTTTGTGGAAAGTACTTGCAAAGAAAGTGGTTTAATTACACCCATCGCTCAGCATAAGTAGTTCAAACAGAATACAGAGTTGTTGTCATTCAAGAGCTACTTTCCCTTTCGGCAGATCCTTTTTTGATTCTAGAGGAAAGACACCAGGCGTGTTCCTCGAACAGGAATATATTTACAAAGCATATAACACAGTTTCAGTAAAATATGACCTACTCTTAGAACACTAAGGTAAGTGTGTATGTTCTTGTGAAAGTTAGGCCATTGCTACTCCCAGAGAACAGATATTCCTCTTCCTTGCTCTTTTAACGTTATAGAAAAGCGAACACAATGACACATTTGCTGCAGTAAACAACTGCAGAATCTGCTGAACAGCAGGCAAAAGTGGGTTTAATTTCAAGTCATGGGTAGCAATTGCTCAGTTGTTGCTCCATAAGCCATTTGAATCCGTTCCCAATGAGTGCCTCCTTGCTCTTCCCCTGAGAACAATCTTGAGAGAAAGTATGTCCAAGGCTAAATAATAAAGATGCTATTTTGCTCAGGCGCACTTTCTTCCTTGCTAATTCAAATTATGCTTAGTTACATTGAACAGTGCTTTGAACAAGTTACCGAATTTTCATTGCTATGTCTGTCATAAAGTAGCTTCTGCCTATTTGGTCTAATCATTTATCATTGTTTTCATTTCCAGGCAATGGAACAACAGGGGCACCGGGTACCCCTCATGTGGCACGTCTACCACTTCATCTCCCAAGTCCTTGCTGTGTTCTTCAACCCTCAGGGTGACATCATGCCATAGCAAGAGCCAAACCAGAATCCCGGAAGGTGCTAAAAAAATTCTATCACAGAACGGGTTTCAGAACACTTTACTTCTGCGGGACAGAAGCAGGCAACAAGAGAAAGAAATTGAAGAGGAGAGTTTATTATTTTGAAGAAATGTAGCAGACTGAAGATTGACCTGTATATGTAAAGCCATGGTTGGTACATATCCACTGAGCCGGTTAATCACTCAGTGTCTTTGGTAAACAGTTTCCATAAGTTACAAGTCCAAAAGTGTGTAATCACAAGGAAAGGACCAGCAGTTGTGCTCCACATTCCTACAGAAAACAGACATTTTATTAGGTGTTTGGTAAAACCTAGGTGCGTGACTACCATTGAAAAGGGCTCTTGACAAATTAGGGTGTTCACATTTTTTGCATTGAACTCACCTTTTGTAGGTAAAATGTGAAAGCAATATCTTCTTATTAGACCTCCGTTCCAAACACAAGTTGAAACGTAGAGTCCAATGGTGGTCATGAATGTTTGGTTTTACTCCACATCAATGTGAAAGAACCCAATGCACTAAAATGGTCTAATGTTTATCGCAATTTTCTCCTTGTTTATGTGAGATGTCGCGACCGAATAGAGGCCATGGGTTCAAAAACCTGGGCATTCCGCTCATATTTCAAGAGTGGAATACACTGCTCATAGATATTTCTGCTGAAGCTCTCAACGTCCTTGGGATCTTAAATGCCATCGTTCTTGCAATGTGAATACATGTCGACAAGGCTCTGTCTTCCCAAGGGGATTGTGATGGTATGATGCGCTTGTTAAATAGGTATAACTGTACCTAACTACTGGATATTAGCACAATTATGTTGCATTAAACAGTATAGCCACTACTTAACAAAAAATGTAGCCACTATTAATTTTCCACTTGTGCACTGAGTAATCCCACTATGAAAACTTTGCAAACCATAAATAGACAATCAAATATAATTTGCACTCCTAATGCATCTTAAAGGGAAATAAATGCTCATTATTTTTGCATTCAATATATATTTCTTTACTTTCCAGTTGTGGGTTTGTGAAATTGCACCTTACAGTGAAACAACTGCAAACATTTAACATATTCCAGTTATCACATAATGTGATGTTGTGCACAACTCTATAGTAAATCTAAAAAGAGCATAGCGTCACTGCCTTTTCACTAAGCTCTAATGAACAGGAGTTCTATAGAAAAACGATAAAAATATTTCTAACCTGAACAAAGAATTTCACAGCCACATGAACAAAACAACTGCTGTATGTTTACTGAAAAGTACTGGAAAGTAGAATGAGCATTCCTCTTTTATTTGCTGTCGGGGCATGATATCTGTAGCAATACATTTGCATATTGGCCAAACCACCAAATTATCTAAAAATTAAAAACGTTATTTAAAGGGATAAAAAGATAAAGCAGTTAGAATTAGCAGTGCAGGACTGTCTCACCAGCCCTGATAAATAGAAACCTTGGTGTATCGTCACTTCTAAAAGTGCCTTCTGTTTCTGCGTTGCAATGGGCTGGAGCCAAGGCCGTCATAATACTGCAAAGGAGGATGAAGTCCTGAAACATTTGAAAAAAGCAAAATCTGTCCTCCCACTAAGGCATTTAGCCATTATTTATTTATTTATTTATTTTTTACCAAAAAATAAAAACAAAAAAAATCTTCTAAATTTAAAAGCACACAATGTAAATACAAAGTTAAAAAAACACAAGACATAGAAACCTCTAGCGGCCTTTCTTTGGTTTATTTTTGGGGAGGCTAGATTTTGCTTGTTTTCATAGAAGGTTTTTGCATCAACTGAGAGCATATTTGTTTTCTTCCTCCACCAACTGAGAGGGAAATTAGGTCTGCATTACATGCCTCTACCTTTCGAATGTACAGCAGCACTGAGCAAGGAGAGTTGACATGGGATGGTCAGCCTGGGGTTGTCTGAATAACTTTCAAATGTTGTGTGTCCAAGGACATTCAGAAGTAGTGGATATATTAGAAGGGGGAGAAAAGGGCTATAAACCAGTGTCTTAGATCACAAAAGTCTCCTTTTCCCAAAAACCAACACTTTGGAGTGCACCAACAGCCTCTTCCTTCAGTCAAAGAACAAGTCACTCAGGTATGCAGTCACACTGTACACGTAAAAAGTATAGTTCCATATCAGGCAGACCAAATCGGTCTTTTATTTGATATACTGTATGTATGTACCTGCTTCTTTTTCTAAGGGCTCAAACTGACTTTAACTTTTGTCGGAAGGGGTGGTGTCACAGTAATCAAGACCATTCCTCTAATGAAGTGGGTGCATTTTGGATTGGAGGTTCACCCACAAACACGCTTGAATGGGCTGTGCCTGTTATGATGATTAGGTTGGCAACTTCCAATCTAGTCTATTCATAATGTTTGAAGCACATTCTTTCAGCTAACGGAGGCAGTTGATTATTTCCTAATTTTCTCAAGAATTGTAGAAATGAACAGCTGTTAGTTTCTCAGTAAAACAACTGTCTCAGCCAAGTGTTTTTATGGGAAACGCTGATCTTGTTCGACATTGGGAGGGAAAAGGGGTCTGATCTGGTCTATAGCACTCATTCTCGCCTTCAGAATCCTCCTGTCCCCAGGGGTGTGAATGGTTCTGTCGATATCATGACTTCTCCTTGCCTCCTTTGCTGAATTTCAAATGGCGAATTCTACACAATGGGCCTGAAAGCATTACTATGAAAAAAGGGGGATGATTCACATGAAAAGAAATCTACATTTCAGTCTGGTCCCACACTCTTATGGTAGCTGTTTACTTAGTCCAAGAGATGGTGGATAGAGAGAAGTATCTTGTATATATTTTGTACAGTTGTGAACTGGAGATATTTGAATTTTTTGTGTACATTTTTGATTACGTTTTGTACATGGATTTTGTATAATTCATTTTCAATAAAATTGGATTTACGGAAGTCATGTTTTGGAGTTATTAAAATAAATTGTAGATTATGGCATGGTGTGTGGGGCTAAGGCATGGTCTTTAGGTACTCACAATATTAAGGATCTTGTACATTTTAAAGATGTGCTAAGAGTCTCTACTTTTACGCTCAATGACAGTGTGTGTGAATCTAGGAGAATATGGAGGGATTCCATATGTCCCGTGCTGCTCACTTGGAAGAAAGCCTATATCCCAGCAGGAAACAAGTTAAAGCAAAATCCTATCTGACGTCTCCAGCACGACCTGCAAAGAGTGTTCTTGAAAATGTTATTTTAATCCAGTTGTGCTTATAAAAGTTAACAACTCGATACTGCACCAGTAATGAAGTCTTCCGAAGTCCACTCCCTTGGTTTCTGCCCTCCAATGGTTGGACCCATTAACCTATTGAAAAAAAATGCAAACTGAAAATGTCAACATGCATGTCAAGATCCTCCCTAGAATGAACGTCACTTGCTGGCACATTTTTGGTTTCAGGCTTTTTTGCCTAGTGAAAAAGGGCACTTCCGGTTTGAGTCGTGTGGAGCTGAGAATGGGGCTAAAAGCGCTGGAGAGGAGTGGTGTAAGGAGACCTAGGGGACACCTCTTATAGGAAGAACTGTTATTACTGTGCAGAGAAAGTCACACTGTACCAATTTTGCTTTGGTGTTGACATCTTCACATGCTTGGTTGAACGTTTTCCTGACACTGATTGAGGAATTCAGAACACATTTATTGCAATAAAAACTTTGAGTCGTTTATCAACACTATTAATAATCAAAAGTCCAAAGGACCCCTGTTCCGAACTAAAGGCGACATTTGCAATGGAACTAAAGGTAGGCACTTTCTTCCCCAGAACCAGGAGCTGTTAGATGTGATGGGTTTCGGGTAAGTTTTTCAGGCCTCAACGTAACCTCTCTTTTGGAGATGGCATTGATACATACGCCTGCCTAGTTGTTCAACATTTGAGTCTTTATTGTACCAAATCCAGAAAGTCACCTTTTAAATCAGTTGCCATAGTGGTACCAAGAAGAGATGACGTGATTATGGTAGAATGTAGACAAGTAACACTGAGCTCTATAAGCCAGAAAGACTATCTTACACTCAGGCCCAAAGCCCAAAAGCATCAAACATCATACACCTAGTATCATCTACTCCAAGTGAGCAGCTCGTCTCCAAGCGGCTGAGTTCTTTACTAGAAGGAGTCTCCTGACTAGCGCCACTGAAAAGTCTCCATAGTAGATTCTACAATAATCCATACACGCTGACAAAGAGCAGCACCTTGATGATTACTGGTCAAGAGTAGACCAATGTAGACACTGTTCCAAGCCGTCAGGCTTTTGCTTTCACATGTTTAAGTTGTCGTCAAATGTGGTTGTCAAAGAATAGTCAGAATTATGCTTCTTTGACAACGTCGCCCACGTGCTTTCATAGAAGTGAGTACTTGAGATGTTTCAACTTCCTGGTAGAATGATCTGAGCGTCATCAGCATAATGTATATCACAGCTCCAGGAGATGCCTTGACGTCTAACAACGTCCTGTGCTAAGTGAACATCTAGGGACCAGCTTGCTCTAATGAAACAGCAAAAACGGATCGTTCTAGAATCACAGAAATCAGAAAACTATATATAAAGGTTAATTGGTCTGGCCACATGCAAGTGCCAGTATAGGGGTAGAACAAAGTACTTGAAGCTCTCTATGGATGCAAACAGATGTTGTTATGTATTCCCACATGCTGAAGATGTCCTCAGAAGTGACAGCTCCTACCTCCTCAATTCCCAGATTCACATAGAAGAACAGATCTGAACCTCTAGTCACCAGCTCCCTACACTTCCCACTCATTGACCAGGCCCAGAAGGAACTATCAGCCTGAGCATGCTGTTTCTATCTTCCTATGCTTCCTGCCCTCATACACCAGGGCCTGAGAGAACAGCATGTTCTCCGCTTCCTTCTACCCACCCTCATCAACCAGAACCATAGAGGAGAACCAATCTAAAACCTATACCTGTCCTTTATGTGCCAGAGCCATGGTTGATGGCTGATAACATCTGAGCTTGCCTAATGCCCTAGAGAAAAAGAATATAGCCAGCCTAAACCTCCACAGCTTGCCCTTTATACACCAGAACAAATGAAGATAGCCAGCATTAGAGTCATGCTGCTGTCCCTCAGTGGTGAATGCAAAAACAACAGGTGATGGACAGAATGCAGAGCAATGTCATACATTCACCCCAGTACAGGGATCTGGGCCTAAATCCATCGTTTTTTTGCTCACCATGCCATTCCAGTTTGAACCCAGCCATATGCAAATCAGTCTTGACCCTGTGCCTCATGGGAACAGTCCAGCCCGAACTGCCAAGCCAGGTCCTCCCTGGACTGGAAACAAGCATCCAAGGACCAGTTTCGGGCTTTCAGCCCTCATCAGCCTGGATAGCTTGATTCCAGTGGCATGGACAGCACGGGACTCACGTCTGAGCATACCCGTCCCACTCGGGGTGACAAATGCAAAAACAACAGGTGATGGACAGAATGCAGAACAATGTCATACATTCACCCCAGTACAGAGACCTTGGCCTAAATCCATCGTTTTTTAGTTTTTTGCTCACCATGCCATTCCAGTTTGAACCCAGCCATATGCAAATCAGTCTTGACCCTGTGCCCCATGGGAACAGTCCAGCCTGAACTGCCAAGCCAGGTCCTCCCTGGGCTGGAAACAAGCATCCAAGGACTTGTTTCGGGCCTCATCAGCCTGGATAGCTTGATTCCAGTGGTGAGGCAGGTCTCCGTGACAGAGTCGAGGTGGGGGGGGGAGGGGTTAACACAACGAGTGTTCATTATGTGTGTGTGCACATGTGTGTGTGTGTAAACACACACACCCATTCACTGAAACCAAAGGTTAAAGGGATGTTATAGTTCGGTATTTAATAAGATCTTAAATTATATTAAAAGAAAATATAACTTCATTGAAAGAAGCAAAGGTTAATGTGACGATAGAGTGAGTTTTTGAAATCAGATAAGAACTTACGTTAAAAAAACAATTAAGCTATAACTTGCACCACCGTCATGCCCTACTCATGTCTTCTAATATTATATCACTCATGACGTGTTAAATGGCATCGTTGATGACCTCTCAAATTAAATTATTGATGCCACACCCTGATTCGTTTTTCAGGCCTAGCTGGCTGTGCTGCTGCAGATGTCTAAGGCAGCACAATTAATTCAGAATCCTGCGATGATACAGCTGTGGAAGAGCTGGTGGATGGTGTGGTCAATGGCGGCTGCTATATACATCTGTCTGATGCCATGATGCACTCTGGTTGGCTGCACAGCAATGAATGTAGCCCTGCAAAACACCAATTTAGTAATGGTGTTCAGAAAATGCATTGGAGTTTTTTTCCAAATGCTGTGGGCATATTTTTTGGTGCAGTGTTCCCCAAGTGGCTAATCAGATGCCTGCTTTAATTTCTATTTCTTGTTTTTTGGTGCCCTTTTGGTACCGTATTACTCCTTCGAGACACCTAGACCTACTGATAGAGTGCTGAGTCACTCCTTTGAGACCCCCGGTATTACCACGGGACCAAGACCTTTTTAGGTCTCGCGACCTATCGAAGCGCGCAAGCGCATCGAGCGGAGCGAGAATTCAAGTAGCCAAAATCCTCATGAAACCACCAGCTTTTTGCTGGCGTTTTCATGAAGTTCACGTGAACCACGTGATCAAACACGAACGCGCATCAGCCTCCCTCCCTCCTAATTGCATTTGCCGCACAGCACATCAAAGGGCTTCGCCCAGCGTGCGCTCTGCGGCTTCTCGGCTTCTCCTCCCCTAATTATTCTTGGATGGCCGGCCGGCACACAGCCTTCCTTGCATTTCTCCTCCCCCTCCCCAGCCAGCTTCCCCCAGGCCGTGTTCCCTCATCCCTCGCACCTCCTCCTCCTTCAGGCCCCCACCATTTGCTTCCATTTGCTTTTGCTTGTGTAAACTTTTAGTGCGAGACGCGCGCATGCACGCACCACTCTCGCATGCTTTTTTTTCGTCCACTCTCCCGCTTTCCTTTTTCTTTAATTCCTCTTGTTCGATTTCTTTCAGCATTTGCTTCCTCCACCTCAATTTCCCTCCTCTTCACCATTCCCCTCTTTTATCCCACTTCTCTGATCCCCCTCCTCTCATTGCCTGCCCTCTTTATCCTAAGCATTTCCTTGACTCATTCGCTGTACCCGTCACCTAGCCTCTTCCTTTTTCCTCCTTTCTCTTTGTTTGCGTAACCATCCTTCTCATTCTTCCTTACATTATCCCTTTTCGTTTCCTTTTCTCTTTCCTGATCATTCACCTCCCCCTCCTTCATTCTTGTTGTCTCTTACTTTCTTTCTTTTTCCGATTAGTTCTTCTTTTCTCGTCCCGCCTTCCTTCCTTGGTCAATGTGCTTACTGTGTAAATAACCACAGTGAACAGATGGAGTGATATAAATACACCTATTTGGTGGGGGAGAGTATTTTTTTAATGAGATATTGTACTTCCAGCTAGCTGCCCATAATCATTTTGTCACATGATTATTTTAAAACAATTGTCCATTCGTGAGGGAATTAAAATAACCACACGCGTATTGGATTCAGTCCAAGATGGCCCGGTAATTTTACTTTGTGACTTGCAAGGGGCGCAACCACCATAAACGCGCTCTCTAATCATGCACTCCATCAGCGGAGGCTCCGAAGCGCTGACAGAGGTGGCATGATCGTTTGAACGGCGGTGTAAGAGGAAGTTTCCAAGGATAATGTACTGTATGGGCAAATACTTACAAGTGTTGACCCTATCCTCATTTGTGCTTAACTTCCTTCTGCTATTTTTTAATAGCACTGCTTGACCCGTTTTTCCAGTCTAAGCGGAAAGCCGAAGATTGTGGCATAGTGTGAAATTCTCTCACGTTTTAGACATCTCAATGCACACTGGTGAATACTAGGAGGCATCACACTGCTTTTCAAGTCCACAGGCTATAGTGTATAAATTCGCCCAACAATGCACGGCAAACCATCAACACTGCTCCACCTTACTGAACTGTTTTTTGGGTGTTTTTTTTTTTTTTTTTGCTGCCAGCAATGCCGAGCCCACCTTATTGATAATGAATGTTATCATTAGCATAGAAGCGGGAAGCTTTAAGGGTAAATATTTGCTGCTGTCAACATTGACTCACTTCTTTAAAACAAGCATTGGCATAGCCAATAGGTCTCGCTTGTGGGACCTTATAAGTATTTAGTTTTGCAGCACAATATCCTTGGTGCAACAAGGATATTGTGCTGCAAAACTAATACGTATAAGGTCCCACAAGCGAGACCTATTGGCTATGCCAATGCTTGTTTAAAAAGTGCTTAGATTACTATCAAATGGTCATTTTATTTTAAGTTTCAGCCAGGTTTTTTTTTTTACACCAGCCGGGGAGAGTGGGTAACAGGGGCGTAACACAGGCCCACGCATCCCCCGCAGTGCGGGAGGGCCCTCAAGCTCAAGGGGGCCCCCTCAGCACTGCACTTCGTCCTGAGAGCGCCTAATAGAGTCCGGAGGGGGCCCCTCCACGTACCTGGCAGGGGGGCCCCCTCAATTATCGTTATGCCACTGGTGGGTAAGTATCTAGGTTTGCTGCGGGCATGGACCCTTGAGGCTAGTTTGACTACAGGGCTGACCCCCACCGCCCCTGATAAGAATAGTATATTTAGAGCTTAGGTACTTCCCACACACAGCAAGTATATTCTCCTTTATGCATGCTGAAGCATATCGTTAGCACATTACGCATTCACTTGTGAATTTTACAGGGGGTGCAACACTGGGGTAGTGTGTTTGCTTTCTTGTACCGCCCTGAATAATGCCCAGGATTGATATAGAGAAGGGCAGAAACATGTTGGCGTTTTTAAATTAAGGTCATAAGACCAAAATATCCAGTGTGACACTTCCCATATATTTTTAACTGTTCCCACTCACCCCACTAATAAAGGGATACATTGGGGTGAATGAGGGATTTTTATTAAATCTTAAAACCACCGTAAAAAATCAAGACTTCTCAAAAGAGCTCTCTAGAATACGGTCAAGCTCACCCTGATCTTTAGGAGTCAGGGTGAGCCCGATGATGAACCATGCTACTACTAGAGTGGGTAAGGGTTATTTAAAACAATATATATATATTTTCCTAACTCTAAGTGCGGTGGAGTACAGGTGGATCCTTTTACTTCTCCTTAATCAAGGCAATATTTTAAGGAAGGGGACTATTTAGGTAAGGTTATTTAATTGGGAGTATGTATCCGCTTTCCTTTCAATCTTGAAAGAATCTCTCTACCCTTTGTGGGTTCTGGAGGTTCTCTCCAGACCCCATTAGTTATTAGGTTCACTTGACTGGCCCAAATAACTAAGAAATGTTGTGTTTTTTATTAGGTTCACTTGACTGGCCCAAATAACTAAGAAATGTGTTTTTTATTAGAATTTCTGCGCTTTTAGGTGTCGCTGTACCAATGCACCTACATAAATGGTACCATAGTAAAAATGACTCCCAATAAAGCTACACCTGTTTGGTGTGATTGCATTCATTCAATTGGAAGTAGTTACAACCCCATTTTCAGAATTACGGATTTGGATATCACTTGGGTTACACCTTGTAAATTTTTTTAGGGATTACTCAAAAATAATTTCGAGAATGACATTAAGAAGATACCATTTTGAACCTGAAGACCGCAATGACAGTTGGCTCCTGCACAGGACTAGGGGTGTTGGAGTTCCTGTGCTCTACTATAGTAGTGGTGGGATGAAGGGAGTAAGTTCACGCCAATAAAGTTTTTGGTCAGTAGCTGTTTGTTGAGTTTAGGTATATAGAATTTGTTACCTCTCCAGGCTTTGATATCCCTTCATTCAAGTTCCCATACCTCTCTAATGATACATATGTGCTACATATGTGCCACTCTCTCAACACACACATACAGTTTCCTTGTGGGTTACCCTTCATGCCAGTAGTGATACTCAAGAATGCTTTGTTACAGGAAGGTGGTGCTGTGAATTTTGTTCTTGATTATCGTTTGTATCTCTTGACCTGATGCACTCTGCCCCTTTCTGTCTGAGACATATCTTAACGAGCCCAGTTCAGCATCAGTGCAGCAATGACCAACCAACTCCACTACAAGGAATCCCTTTGAATGAACTCTTCTAAAGTAAATGGACTGGGTCACTTTATTAAACTAAAGATGGTTTGGGAATATCTGGCCACGAAAACCCTTGACACAACTTTTATGTAAGAGATGCACTAATCAGATTCAGAATCAGAGAAATTACGAAGATATTGGGTGGGTACGGTCATCAGTTCTAGTTACACTAAACAGGCAGACACTCAGTCAGTGACTCACGTTACGGGACATTCTTTGAAGAAATGTGGCCTGGCCATTCTTTTCGGCAAAACACTGCTGTGAGGATTGTGAGATATTACATGGTATGTTTGTGATACCTTACCCTGTAATACACTCACAAAACTGCCTTGGGTCCAGTCAGGCTCAGTTGCAAAACCTTTGGCTGAACCATGGGTTGTCATGGCTTCTAGTAGAGAAGCTTCTACTAAGGAACTACCGTTAAGCATTTAGAAGCACCAAACAACGAAATAAGAAAGTCACAAAACGAGAATGAAGTCAGACACCAATTTATATAAATAGATTATATTTTAATACATTTTTAGACACTCGGATCAGCAAAATCCATTGGAGGGTTCCAAAGATATACATTTTTAAGTAAAAGGTAAATCCCATTTGAAGTTCAGGGTTGGGGGGGTGACAGGGAATAAGTAGTATTTGGACAGTTACCTGGTCACCAAAGCAATCTCAAGTCAAGTTCCACACTTTACATCAAGACCGCCATGGACTTCAATGGATGCTGGGTATGCAGGATGCTGAGGATGCAAAAGATGCTCTGGGTGCTGTGCGCTTGACAGGGATGTCCTTGTGGCTATTCCTTGTCTACAGATAAGGTCGAGTGACTTTATGCCACAGGGGTCAGTGTCACTTGAAGTCCTCTTTGAACCAGTGGAAGGCCATGTGCGGCCAGGCTACTGTTCTCCGTACACAGCCTGCGCAGCCATATCCTTCAGTAAAGGCTGGTGTTCCTCTTTGGTGACCAATTTGGACTCAGATGAGTCTCCCGGGTCTAGCAGACTCAAGTGCAACTTGTGGCAGTTGAGGATCGGTTTCCTGGGTCACCCGGCGGCGGTCAGCAACGATTGAAAGAATATGGCTACTGACTTGCCGGAGTGGGCTTCTTCAGCTTTGATCGCCCTAGTACTGGTTCCTGGGGGTCAGCTGACTGACCCTTGGTGTCACATGGGGGATGATGCGGTCACTAGACAATGGACTACTATGACCCCTCCCGCCCTCTGACAACTTCCAGCAATGTGTGGCATGGTGCAACCCCAGAGTGCACTATTCTGTCTACTCTAAAGACGCCTGAACCCTTCCTTGGATGTATGGATTTTGGTAGCCCCCCGAGAGGTGTGGCTTCCTGTGGACTACACACCCATGTAAAAACAGTTTGGGCACTGGTCTCTGCTCTATGTTACCACCACCAGCCAATCAGCCAGAACAAAGATGTAACCCTTCAGGAGTGTGTTCGCCATTTGCCCATCAAATTGGCTTTTCCTTTGACGCTCGCCTTTTGGGCTAACAACCTATGTGGCTTCCTGCAAGGGGGATGAAACACCTCCATCTGTAGCAGGCTACTATTGTTCCTGAGCCAGATAGTTGTTCACACTACTTCCCATGGGGACAGAAGGCAGTCTAGAAAGCACATGTCCTACTTAACAATATATAGCTCTCTGCCTTAGGGTCCTGTAAACAATCCTTAGGGGAGACTTACGTACATTGTAAAGGGAAATGGAGGCTTTGCCATTAGTTTAAATGACACATTTGAAATATAAGTTTTAAAACTGCTCTTCCAGCCTGCAGTGGCTGTCTGGGAGCCATTTTGTACTTTGTCACCCACAGGGTGGCTGAATAAGTGCTGCAGCCCTGGGAGGGGGTCATTCTATTTTACATGCCCTGGGTACCCTTGGTACAATATACTAAGGACGTATAAGTAAGTCAGCTTATGACAATTGGGGTAGCCACTTCAACATATATTTTGTAAGGGAAAAACAATTTCACAACCTGAGCAATGCTAGTAGATATAAGTGCTCATATCAATGACTCCCTATTCAAGAATGTATTGTTTCCGTGTCCTCTTTATTAGTCCAAATTCATATTTGTTCATAGTTCAGTCCAACCACAGGGTACAAATCATAAGGTATTCTTCAGCATACAATAAGCCAACAGATTTTGCTTTTGCCAACACGTGTTTCGTCTGGCTCATATGCCAATGACTTCGTCAGGGCAATGAATATATTTCAGCAATAAAATCACAAGTAGAGTGAGAATTCCAAAGGACAACTAACCACCTCAATTCAAACACCTAAACAGTGATTAACATCATTAATCGTAGTTCGTAGACAATTGCGATCTGCCAACATTCTCGGCGGCTAGACGCCGAGAATTACACACGTCGTGATACGAAATACAGATTCTGTTCGCCGGTTCGTTCTAATGTGAATCCCGAGCTACGAAGACCAACTAATCATTTAAATAAACGCGATACGATATCTCCAATTTGAGACTTGAAGGTTGGATAATTATTGAATTGTTGGCAGATCGCAATTGTCTAAGAACTACGATTAATGATGTTAATCACTGTCTAGGTGTTTGACTTGAGGTGGTTAGTTGTCCTTTGGAATTCTCACTCTACTTGTGATATTATTGCTGAAATATATTCATTGCCCCGACAAAGTCATTGACATATGAGCCAGACGAAACACGTGTTGCCAACAGCAAAATCTGTTGGCTTATTGTATGCTGAAAAATACCTTATGATTTGTACCCTGTGGTTGGACTGAACTAGGAAAAAATATGAATTTGGACTAATAAAGAGGACACTGAAACTATACATTCTGAATAGGGTGTCATTGATATGAGCACTTATATCTACTAGCATTGCTCAGGTTGTGAAATTGTTTTTTGCATGTAGGGTGGACTATCATCTACCTGTCGTTACAACCCATGGCAGTGGTTGTATTCTAACCTTAGAGCATTTGTTAGTCTGAAATATAAAGAAGGTTATATAAAATATATATATTTTGCGCAATCTTCGCCTACTGCCAATTTGTTGTGAAATGTTATATATTTTGTACGGGGTTAGAACACTGGCACTGAGGTCAGGTTAGCAGGCCTCAGTGCATTCTCCGAGTTGAAAAACCAGCAGCATTAGTCCGAAACTTTAGGGGTGATCATGCAAAAAGAGACATTTTCTTGCAACTGCCATACACAGTGCAGAGCATGTTGATTAACCCGATAGGCAGGTATATTTTTGGAAAGGTAAATATGATGGGCACAATTTTAGTGGGGGATTAGAGTATGCACATAATGGCGATAGATCCAGCTTATTCGCATCCATTTGTAAGCTCGCAGAGATCAGGAAGACACAAATTGTGGTGGGAGGTGCTTGGAATTTAGCTGTGGATCCCTATATAGATTGAACAGGACCATATGGTTGAACTAGCGCCCAAGACTGTGCAGTGCTGTCAGACATTATGGAGGATAATGGTCTGGCAGATTCTTGGCGCCTGACACACGCACATGATAAAGAATACACCGTTAAGCGAGAGGTTTACCAGAGGCGGGGTGACAGCACAAGTACGAGAAAGTTTGGGGCAACTGGATACAATATAGGGGGGCCTAATGTAGGTGGAGCTGGGGTGGTTGGGGTAACATTTCTTGCCAAATCTGCTTGGGGTAGGATTGCGCACTCTTGATAATGTATGCTTTCTGTATTTGTACATGATTCTTGCCGCCGTAGCTGATGTAGTCTACGACATCCATAATTGACCCATGATACATACAATACATGTCAAATAGGAGTAAAAAACACCCCGAGGTTCAATTATGTTTTTGGCCTGATACCTCTCCTTATACCGGAAGGGATACCCCGGGCCCTGAACAAACGCATTAAGTCATTCATCTGGGAGGGCAGAAACCCAAGACAAACCAGTGTGGCTACACACAGATACAACTAGCATTTACAATGCAATGGTCTCGTCTTTGTTAAAGTTAGAGCTATTGGCATTACAAATGTCATTTTTTTCATTTATTGTTTTTTTTTTTAAACCGATAAATATATGGTATTGTCATTGACAATGGCAATAGGTAAGCATTAGAGAGTAGTAAAGAGTAATAGCTTAATCTCTCGCAAATGCGAGACCTATTGCATTTGCACCCACACACACACAGGTAAACAACCTTTACAACGCAACTTTTACATCGCAGAGCCTTTACAACACAACCATTACAACGCAAACTATTACAACGCATTGCTCTGGGGGGCGCTCTAGGATAGGGAATAGGTTAATTTACTATCCAATAACCTTCCCTAATGTCCACGGGGACTGGAGTTGGAATAGTAAATTAAACTATTCACTACCCAGCACCCCAAAGCACTATGCGTTGTAATGGACTGCGTTGTAATACTTACGTTGTAAAGGCATGCGATGTAAAAGCATGCGTCTTAATGTCATACATCCAGCCGCACACACACACCCAGAACCACTCCCACAGAGCCACACACACACAGAGCCCCACACACACACAGAGCCACACACACACAGAGCCACACACAGAACCCCACGCTGAGCCACACACACACACAGAGCCCCACACACACAGAGCCACACACACACAGAGCCACACACACACACACAGAACCACACACACAGCGCCACACACAGAGGCACACACACAGAGCCCCCCCACACACAGAGCCCCCCACACACAGAGCCCCCCCACACACAAAGCCACACACAGAGGCACACACACACAGAGCCACACACACACACACAGAGCCCCATACACACACAGAGCCACACACAGAGCCCCACACACACACAGAGCCCCCCACACACACAGAGCCCCCCACACACACAGAGCCACACACACACAGAGCCACACACACACACAGCCACACACACACAGAGCCCCCCACACACACACACAGACCCACAAACACACACACACACACAGCCACACACAGAGCCACACACACACACACAGAGCCACACACACAGAGCCACACACACACACACAGAGCCACACACAGAGCCACACACACGCAGAGCCACACACACACAGAGCCACACACACACACAGAGCCACACAGAGAGCCACATACACACACAGAGCCACAGAGCCACACACACACACACCCACACACATACAGCCACACAGAGCCACACACACACAGAGACTTGCAGCCCCCGCAGTACAGAGCTGGGGGTTCTTTGGATTTAGCTAGTAGTTTAGACACCTAAAGGACACACATGAGTATTTCCCCTCGATTTTTTTATCGCTAGGAGAACCTCTCATATAGACAGAATACTGATGCTGGGACTCTTCATCTGAGGCAGCCATGCGCTTTATAAACCCAATAAACATATGGGATGAGCAGCGATGGCAAAGGGTTGTGGGAAGCAACCATTAGTGAAGCAAGGAGGTGAAAACTGATGCCAATGAGGGATATCATTACAGTTACAATAGGTTGCTAGTGAAATGGAAAGGGTCAGCAGGCACGGTGGTGGGCAACAGAAGACATGATGACATTTGCTTCAATAGATGGAAATAATGTAATATGTTTGACGCCTCACCCTGCGTGTCCCCATGACTTACCGCGTGGTTGACTCCCCACATAAGGACGCTGAGGAGGGGTTCACTGGCTCTGAAGAGCTTCACCTTCTGACATACGAAGTGCTTCTTCTTGGTTTTGGTTTTACTGGCGCTGTGTGCGGCCGCCGCCGAGGAACTGCAGTTTGCTACCATGGCTCCGAGATTTTGGGGGAGGCTATAGCGGAATGTATCAGCCCTAAGCAGTGATGCCCTACAGTCAGTTACAACGATGGAACTACAGATCGGCAGCAGAGATCAGGATAGAGGGTGTCCCAGAGCCCTGGTGCAGGTAAAATTGGTGAAACTACGAAATGGCAAGGGTGGCACCGGGGGTGGAGGAGACCAAATGGCAAGGGGGGGGGGGGGGGGGCGAAGTCTCAAAAACTGATTTAGAGCCTGTGGAGGACAGATAGGATTTGTGGGGGCGGGGCAGAAGGGGGAGGGGGGGTCGTGGCCAGCAGGAAGGTGGATTCTTGGCTACGGTACGCCTGACAGTCTCTGATTGGAAGAACAGTCCTGGGTGTGAAAAATCTGACACTGAGAGCGCACCCCAGGGAGGCAGCATCCGGATGATGTGGCCAGTTTCCGCTATGTGAAGCAGGACCCAAATGGGATTAAGCACTCTCTGGTCGAGCTGGAGTGGGAAGGAGGGTCACTTCAGAAATTACAGTATTGCAGTAGGGCCGGTAACAGCGGGCAGTCTCCGATAGGAGGGCAGAGCCCAGGAGAGGGCTAGCAGTAGTATGTAATAGGGGCAGGGAAGTCCGAGAATAGCAATTTTCGGTAAATGCAAACCAGGAGGTGGTTAGTGTTTCCACAATTAGCTAAGACAGAGCCCGGCCTGGATGCTTTTTTTCCGTGAGGCGGTCACAGTGTATGAGCTGAGGACCTGCGTGCCCGGGTGTTGGTGGGGTCTCCCATAGGAGGGCGGAGCTGGTGACCTGGAGGGCAGAGCCCCGGGGGCTGCTCAGCGCGCCATGGCCTCCTTTGGCTCTGGCCACCTCCCCGCTTTCTCCCCGCTCATATTGCTGGCTTCACAGCCGCCTCCCTCTTTCACTGACGCGCCAAGATGGCGCCCAAACAGTGCCACCTAGAAATAGAAAAGGCACCGTTGAACCGCCGACCGCAGCCGACGAACCCCGCAAACCAAATCAGCAGCTGGGGAACCATATTCTCCCGGAAATCACCAAATGGTAACCAGGCAATGGCGCTAATTCCCCCTCTGCAATATGCTCATTACAAGTCAGAATGGGAAAAATTTGCTTTACATAAACTCATGCCGGACTCAACCCGCGATGATCTGAGCACGTAATAACAGCATTTTAATAATGCGACATGTTCCGTAATTTTTGTCCCGCCCGCAAATACAAGGGACCCTCGTGCTAATACCACCATGTTTACCTCACTCATACTGAACAAACACGCCGAGGCCCGAACCCGGGCTCCTCCGCAGCGGAAGACTGAACTGGCCCTTACCAGCATCTCGGGATCATGGTGCCACTCAGCTCCCAAACCCAGCCACCAGGCGGCAACCGACCCTACTACCAGCCCCTGGCCGCCCTCACTCCAGCGCAACCTGTCCGTGCCCTTCCAAAGCATATCGACGACTATAAATGAGACGAGCCATGAAAACGGGGCAGATAAGGGGTAGGCTCCCTCCGAATCCGAGGTCAAGCAGAAATGGCTCGGAGAAACGCCCCGTCATTTTCAGACTGGGGGGCGTGTTTTTCTTTCTCTCCTATGCTGATGACACTCAGATTATGGTCTCTCTTTCTCAAACTGCTGACATTACAGCCCGAAACTTTAAGAACTGCATGGAAGCGGTTGCAAACTGGATGGAGAGGAATTCACTTAAATTGAATGGGGAAAAAACGGAGGTGCTGATCTTCGGAGGCAAGGAGGAGATTTGGTCAATGGACTGGTGGCCTCCCTCCCTTGGAGCCTGTCCATCGCCCTCCCAGTCTGCTCGGAACTTAGGTGTTATTTTTGATACCAAGCTCTCCTTCCAAAAACAAGTCAGCAGGACGACCTCTACTTGCTGTGGTGTCCTTATAACCTTGAGGAAATTAGTACACTATCTTTCCACCGATGCCCGTAAATTGGTTACGGTGGCCCTAATTTCCTCAAGGCTAGATTACTGTAACTCGTTGTACCTTGGAATTAATAAATCCCAGATACAGCGTCTTCAAACAGTACAAAACGCAGCAGCTCGGTTTGTTGCTGATGCCCCGAAGTTTGCCTCAGCCACCTCTATTAGGAAGGACCTTCATTGGCTTCCTATCCAGGCCAGAATAGAGTTCAAGGTTCTGTGTCTTACCCATCGTGCACTGCACGGGCTTGGCTCTGAAGACACTAAACCTTTGGTGACCCCTTACGTCCCCGGCAGGGTACTTCGCTCAGCCAATAAATATCTTCTGTCTGTTCCTAAAACCAACAAAGTCAGATGGGGCGACAGAGCTTTCAGCTCCCGTGCTCCTAAAATTTGGAATACTCTTCCGGCTGAGATTAAGGAACTCACCTCTCACCCTCTCTTCCGAAAGACTTTGAAGACCTGGCTATTCAGGGAGGCCTACCATTAACCTTTCTCCCTGCTTTCCCCTCACACAGTTTTCCTTTCCCATCTTTAGCGCCTTGACGCCTACGGGTAAAGTAGCGCTATACAAATTTTCCCTCAACTCAACTCTTCCCATTGGCTGGAATGTAAAATTCCAGCCAATGGGAAGAGGAGAGAAAGAACCTAAAAACACGCCCTCAATCCGAAACGGACGGGACTTAAAGTGACAGACAAAGCTCTTCTCCAATGGCTGGCAGCCCTTTAGGAAGCCAGCCAATGGAGAAGAGCTGGCTTGTTTAAGCCCCATACTAGAAAACATAACATCTCGCCAGCGAGACTGCGCAGGTGCAGCCTACGCAGGCCGAGACCTAAAAATGGGAGGGTTGTGATTACCAGATATGTATCTTAACTATCTCTCACACACCTATCACAACTGGTGACTCTTCCTAGAACGAGCAGTTCTGAAGGCCCCACTGCATTTGGGCACACTGTATAAGAGGGAACCTCTGTGTGTCATTGACTGCCGACCCAGGGGGAAAGTGATGTGGCAGGTAATGAAAGGTGCACACAAAATAATTGGCACGGACGGTCTGTTTCACCACCATGCGTAATTCCGGTATCAAGATTGGGAGCCTGCGGACCCACTGACTAGTGGAAGGGCGCAGGACTCTGGGCAATTGCAGACCTATACAGTGCTGGCGGATCCCTTAACACTTTGCAAAACCTTCAATTTTGACAAAGTCTGATGAGCTCCCATGACTTGGGCTTAGGCCCATCGCTAGCTCAGCGATCCAGATGTACTTACAGACATGGGGGAACTCCTGAGGCCTGAACACTAACCTATATCAGATTCCTATTGACCACCAGCACTCATCTACCACATAACTGGACACAAAGAGATAATGGCAAACAGCCCTAGGCAGTACACTGATGTGTACTGGACTACCATTACGAAGTACCACGTTTGCACTCCTAGGGAACCTAGACTAAAATATACAAATTTAAAATATTGCATACTTGGTACTGGTTTCTGTACAAATTAAAAAAAGGCCTGGATAGTACCAGATGAGCTTTGCTGGCCATGCGTTAACCCAGAGTGCACTATGATACACACCACACCAGTTTCAGACACTACAGGCCCCAGCCTGCTTCACATGCATTCCGCCCATTTCTGTTCTCATGCCAGGAGGCGCAGGGATAAACTCTGTACAGCGCTCCTGCAGCACAAGATGCGCACAGGTCACTCCTGGGCGTGTGCCTGGGGGGAGACCGGGCCAAGAGCAGGCCCATCTGTGCCCATCCCAGACCGGAGGAGGCCGGGCTGGGCCCACTATCTGACATTGGGACCTTTGGGTGAGTGCCCGTATTTTATATCAGTGATTTCTTTACCTCTGTGGTTACATCTCGTGGACATATCTTTTGCGTTTTCCTGAGGTAGTTACTATAGGCAAAAGTTAAGGGTGGCTATCCAGGGCCCACTCCCCTCCAAAGTTCATTAGTATAAAAAAAATGCTTCAGGGGGCTACGGGGGTTATCACAACTGAGATAGCACTAACAGAGAGGGAACCCCCACAGACCTCAGCAATGGGGAGCCTTTGTTGCTGGGACCCATTAGAAACCTCGAAACCTGGCTCTTCAACAGACCCCTCCTTGATGGACTGGAATCTGCATCCCCCCCCCCATCCCAGCACCTTGAGACCTTTACGGGAGAGTAGTGGCATTTAACAACCCCATGATTGATTTGATTTATTGATAAGTGCAGATAACACAGAGGACTACTTAGAGGTGGACAATCTAGGGGCAGACACAGAACCTGGCAGTAAGGAGAATGTATCCTTGGCTCATATCCATCCGAGGGCTAGAAGGAAGGTTTCGCCCTGGCCTCCTTGTGCTGCCAAACGTCCCAGACAATGTTCTCCCCCACAGTTCCCCTTGGGCCCGACCAGCCCTCAAATAGAGAAAACTCATCCTGAGCTTTTCGCAAAGGTTCCTTTAACCTCCAGCTCTGAGGGTGCAGTGCCTAGCCCCCCTGGGCAGTTAACCTTATGGAAATATAATTTGGGAAAATCAAAGATCCGCTCCTTAAAGAGTTATCCTCATTATCAGACTGGTGGCAACCATTGAAAAAGTTCTGGACAACATCCCTAGTTACCAAAATTAACCTGTCTGCCCCTTACCCGAGGGATAAGCTGGTGCCGATGCTTTACCTTCTGATTGCCAAAACAATTAGACTAATAAGCTGGGTAGTTCTGTAAGGCTTTAAGAGGGAACGTGCTCAGATCCACTGCGCCTACCCATGCTTTACGAAACAACGGCAAAGTGACTGAAGTTTTGGGACTCTGTATGCTACCAAATTCTCTGAAGATCCTATGGTTCCTAACCTTCTCCCTTTTGGTTTGGAAACGAGGGGTACATCTGCAACCAATCCCCCTGTTATCTCAAAAAGGCATCCTGTGATAGAGCTTCCACCAGCCTCTCGTCCCTATGTACTTTTGTTAGTTGGTGTTCTGGAACTGTGTGACAATCAGAGGGAGGGCCAGGTCGAACTGACCACCAAATGCTTAAACTGGCTGGTGCAAAAGAGACAGTTCCCCCACTCCATGGCCGGGGTGATTTTGCTCACACAAAGAGTGAGTTGGTTCGGGGGTGGGGGGTGCAAAGATTCACAGTGGCGATTATGCAATTATCAATTTTAAATCCCTCTAGGTTTTACAAAGGTTGCTTTTTTACCCTTTTCCGCATCCTTTGAGAGAATCCAAGATTGATCTAGTTCCTTTGGGGAACTTTTACAAACCTCCCTGCATTAAAGAGTCCAACACAGTCCCACACAAACCCTCATCCCGTCCATTCAGGTCCCCTTTTGATTAAATAACAGTTTCCCCGGCCTTAATATACCTTTGTCAAACCAGTTTGATGACTGGATAGGGTTGAGTGACTAGTTCCAAGACGGAATGATCCCTTTCGGACGTTGGAAAGCAAGGGGAGGCCATTGAAGGCAGTAGGGTCCACACAGATGGAAAGGTGTGTGATAGGGGGCTTACTTTATTAGCAGGAAGTAGTACAGGTAATGTAGCTATCTCCCTGCACATTAGTCCGAGAGTGCATGAAAATGGTGCAACTCTAGGGATCCCTATTATTGCGGGGTTGACCCCGCAAGATCAACGAGATTCCCACTGGAAGGAAAAAATCTCATTATGAAACGCAAAGGGGGAGGCCTGAGGTTTTTGGTGCTCAGTTGAACCTGCAGACACAGGCAGTTCTCCTAGGTGGTAGTAGGAGTAGTAGCTACTCTGATGGTCTTCTTAACTTGGAGGACCTGTGCACCAAATTCTCATGTAATATGCCCAAGCTATTATTGTGTAATATTGCAGGGTAAAATTCTAAGCTCAATATTCCAGACTGGGCTGTATTTATTGATCAAAATACCATCTGCCTTCTCTAGTAAATATGGGCTCTTAGACCACAATATCAGGCTGGTTCCGTTAACTTCAGCGAAGAGGCGATTTCCAATGGCAGGGGTAGGCCTTCTGGAGGGCTGACTGGGAGACCCCATTACAACGCAGGCATTACATCGTAATGCCTTTACAACGCAACTTTCACAACTCAACTACCATTACATCGCATGCTATTACAATGCATGTGCCTTTACTACGCATGCCATTACAACGCATTGTTAGGTAAGTATTTGAGTTAAGTTATTATTTACTTTGATTTAAAAAAATATTCATTTTAGAGTATTTGTAATGGAATATTAATACTCAAATAAGTAAAAAAAATAGTAGATTGTTGGTTTTAATGGGGGTTATTATTATTACCCAGGTAATATTTTGAGATAAGTTTTTATTTGTAATGATTTAGATTAGATTTTATTTAAACTAATATTAGAGTATTTGTAAAGGAATATTAATACTCAGGATTAAAAAAATAAAGTAAAATGTTGATTTGGGGGTGTTTATTAATACTCAGGCAATAATTTTAATACAAGAGTATTTTTTAATATTATTTAATAAATGTATTTTTAAATTAAAAAAACATAACACCTTTGTTTTAAATAATTAAAAAGAAATAAGTCTTTATAATAAAAGGAAGTATTTTGAGAGAGGGAATTATTTTAGAAAATTCGAAGAATAAAAATAGATTTAAATATAGAAATGTATTCATTTTAAATACAATAAAAAATATACTACACATATTAGAACTATATAAGCATTTAAAAATTCATATTCAAAATTATAACATCTCAATGTAATTTATTACAAATAATACAGTCAATAAATAAAAAAATACACAGGTTAATGATGTAGTTTTATAAATATTAAATTTTATTAACATTTAAAAATATTCATAGCAAAATTAAAAAAATATGCAAAACATTTTAACAAAATATTTTTATAATAATAATAATATTTATTAAAAAATAATTTGAGAATTTACAATGAACAGTAACATATTTTTTTTAATTTCTTTGTAGGTTTTCCCACGGTTCACCATTGAAGTCAT
This sequence comes from Lissotriton helveticus, assembly GCF_964261635.1. Classification (NCBI taxonomy): domain Eukaryota; kingdom Metazoa; phylum Chordata; class Amphibia; order Caudata; family Salamandridae; genus Lissotriton; species Lissotriton helveticus. Next base: position 841,676,318 of record NC_136070.1, read on the forward strand.
TGTGGAAAATTGTCCTTTTTTCGTCTTTACTGAAAGACAGGACATTGCCGCGTGTACGTAACTTTCGTCATTACGAGGATCGTCGCGCTACGGATCAGATGCAAGGGAGAGCTCTGTCAAGGTAAGGCGAATTTTAATTATTAAAAATAAAAAAATAGTGGTAATGTTTATTGTAAGGAGAGAGTAGGGAAGTAGATAGAAATAGTTAATGTGTTTTGTGTACATTTTGTGTGCATTAACTTAAAAATTCATTCCAAAACAGGTTATCAAGTCGAGTCTCATTGTTTCGTAACATTTTTTGTTTAATAAAATTTGTTACATTAAAAAGATGAAACATTTTATTAAACCAAAGTGTAATGAAAGTAATCGTTTTCTTTAAGCAACAGGTTTTTTGTGGAATGAAGTTACTGCATCGTCGCGGTTATACGGATATATGGATATGTTGTAAGAAAAAGTCTTTGGGCCCCATTAGGATGGCAGGCAGACTTTGTCCGCCCGCCACCCCGGCGTAAAATGGTACCGCCCGCCATAAGGGCGGCGGTCCCGTGGGGGCCATTAGGATGCGCCCGTCACACTGGCGGGCGCATCCCGCATTTTTAGCATTGCGGCGGGCAGTGCTGAAAAGCACCGCCCGCCGCAATGCTAAAAATGCACATTGCGCACTTCAATGCACAACGTGACAGGCACATTTCGGTGCCTGCCACGTTGTACAGTGAAGTGCAGGGGGTACCATAGGTACCCCCCATGTGCACCCCCCACCCTTCCCGGAGTCGCTGGGGGCCCGCAACGGGACCCCACAAGACATTCCTGCATGCCTTTCCATGGCAGCACGGAAAAGCATGTTCCGGCCCACACCCTAATATGGATGGCGGTGGCGACGTTGACCGGGCGGAAAAGCGGCAGGCGGTCTTTCCTTCCGCCGCGGTCCCCCCACCATAGTAATATGACGGGGGGAAATGGGTGGCGGGTGGGTAAGGATGTCGGGCAGATCGCCACCCCCCGCATGGCAGTGGCAATCCGCCCGACATCCTAATGGGGCCCTTTCTGTTTTGAAAATAAACATTTTGGCCATTTTGTAAACCATTCCATATTTGATATTGGGAGATCATATTTTTTTTTCGAGAAGAGGTTGTGGATTTTTTTCTGATTATGATTTCGATCGAGAATGGATTTCATCGCTGGATTATTTTTGTGCTTTTTTTGCCCAACTATTTTTCTTTTTCCGGATTTTTGTGGGGTGCGATTTTTGTTGGTGTGCACAGAAATTTTTACAGTTTATTTAATAACTGTAAACATATGTTTTGGCAGAACTGTGCTCTTTTTTTAAAGTTTCATTCGGGTCATGGATTTCAAAAAGGATTATGCAATATTTGCAATGGTTTAAATGACTACAAAGGGCTCTTGGTGAAAAACTGAATTGAACGTAAGTAAGTCCAAGAGTTGAGAAAAGAAGACTTCAGAAGGTAAGAAAACCCGACTTTTTAATATTATTGTAGCATTTTTAGAAAGCGCTTGCATTATCCAAATTAGACTCTCCTCTGGATATTGTCCCCTCAGGATCTCTGCTGTCCTTTCTAATCAGCTTGCCCCTGCAATATGCTCTCTTCTCTCTTAACACTGACAAAATACTCCTGGCCTGGAAAGCAGCTCAGGTCATACTCATCCAAAAGAAGGCCAACATAGCACCTACTTATCTCACCACTTTCAACCTATCTCGCTGCTGCCTTTATTGGGCAAGTTGCTGAAAGGACAAATAAAAAAAACAACTTATGGCTGACCGAGAGGGCAATAAGATTCTGGACCCGTCACAATCTGGGTTCAGACCTTCACACAGCACAGAGACATCCTTGGTAGAAGTCACTGACCACATAAGATGGTCTTTTAGTGCCAATATACCATCCATGCTTGTGCTGTTGAATTTGTCAACATTGTTTGATACTATAGGGCCTATTAGGATGGCGGGCGGACTTTCGTCCGCCCGCCATCCTTGCGGAGCTGGGACCGTCCGCCATAGGTGCGCAGGTCCCGCCCGCCTTATTAGGATGTGCCCGCCACACTGGTGGGTGCATCCTGGTACATTAACATTGCGGACTGTGCTGCTGGCTGTGGCACCGTACGCAATGTTAAAACCCCAAGTTGTGCATTGCCATGCACAACGTGGCAGGCACCGCGCGGTGCCTGCCACCTTGTGCATGACAATATCGGGGGGTACCATAGGTATCCCCCCAGTGCAGCCCCCCAACCCCCCCGGGGGCCTGCAATGGGCCCCAAAGTCATTTCCCGACATGCCTTTACCCGGCCCAACCAACATATTATGGATGACAGTGCCTGCAAGGCACCACCACCATATTGTGGGCTTTTTCCGCCCGGCCGGCAATCGTAATGATTGCGACCGGCGGAAAAACAGTGAACGGACTTTCCGTCGCCGCGGTACTCCCCGCAGATCAACTGCTGGCTTGTGTTCCTCGAGTCAGGAGAGAACGTGTGGGAGGTCGCTCCTTCCAAGCCATTCCATCTGCCCTTGGGAATGCTCTTCCGGGAACCATCAGGAGCATTCAGAACCACTTGGAGTTTAGAAAGGCAGTGAAGACTTGGCTATTTCTAGCCTAATTATTTTGCCCCGTCTCTCCTTTTGCTATGCGATCTGGAACCAGGGCTGGGACACCCCGTTGCTGGAGCAGCCGTGCGCTCTATAAATTCTTTAACATAACAAATTCTTTAACATTATTAAACGTAATAAGGTAACCCAATGTTATCAAATGGGAGAGGTAGGTCTCACAGTAGTGAAAAACAAATTCAGGAGTTTTTCACTACCAGGACATGAAAGACTTAAAAGCACATGCCCAACTTTTTTCTACACCGTACCCTGCCATATAGGCTGTTTAGGGCCTACCCTTGGTGTGATTTATATGTATTAAAAAAGGAGGTTTAGGTCTGGCAAAAGGCTTATTTTGCCAGGTCGAAATGGCAGCTTAAAACAGCACACACAAGTTGCAATGGCAGGCCTGGAACATGTTTGGGATACTTCTTCAGTAGGTGGCACAGTCAGTGCTCCAGGCCCACTATTAGCATTCAATTTACAGGCCCTGAATACAGTTTATATGGACCTACAAGTAAATTAAATGTGCCATACGTAAAGCAGGGGGCACGTGCAGTTTTGCACTGGTTAGCAGTTAGAGTTCTAAAAGCTAACAAAAATGGTTTCAGAAAACAGGCAAAAAGTTTGGGGGTGACCCTGCAAAGAGGGTGAAGTCCAACACCGTAATAATAATAATAATAATCCACATTTGTAAAGCGCACAATCACCCATAAGGGTCTCTAGGCGCTGGGGGCCGTCGGGAAGATTAAGCAAGCTATTGCCCAGAGTCACATGGTGCTGGGCTAACCTGCCGCCGGAGCCCGGGATCGAACCCTGATCCCCAGATTCCAGCGTCAGTCGCCCTGGCCGCGGCGCCACACCTCTCCCTCCGTACTGACAAACTGTGGGTATCCTAGACTTTTTCTGGTGGGAATGGAAAAAAAGATGACAATCCTTGACATATTGAAAGTATCATAGTCATTACCAAGGCTATCGCCGGCATAGTGGTGGCCTATTAGGATGTCGGGAGGACCTGGGCCCGTCCGCCATCCTAGCAGGAACGGGACCGCCCAACTGCCATGCGGCGGTCCCGCACTCCTGATCATGATGCGACCGCCACTGCGGCGGTCGCATCTGGCATTTTAATATTGCAGCGAGTGCTGCTGGCTGCAGCACCCGCCGCAAAGGCAAAATGCCATGTTGTGCATTTCCATGCACAACGTGGCAGGCTCCGCACGGGGCCTGCCACTTTGTGCATGGACATAGAGGGGGGGTACCATAGGTACCCCCAAAGTGCATCCCTCCACCCCCACCCTCCCGGGGGCCAGCAATGCGCCCCCCAAGCAAACAAATCCCCACCAGCCTTTCGCCGCCGCCATGGAAAGGTCTTGAAATCCCGCCATCATAATATGGATTTTAATTGTGGTTCCCCCCTTCAGTCAACACCTGTTCAAATTGCGTATGCCTGTTACTCGTGACACAGGCAGGACATTAGGCATAAGCCTTAGTACTGTACAAGACAGTGTCCGCCTAGTGCTAGTTTGCAAATAAGGATTATTCATTCGTACTGTTTGTGAGTGCTAATGTATGTTCATTTTTGTTTTGATTGTTTCACACTATGAGGCCCATTAGGATGGTGGGTGGACCCTACCGGTGGCCAGTGGTGTGGCGGTCCCGCACCACCGATTAGGATGCCACCGCTCACAGCACCGCCTCCCACAATGCTGGGAATGCACTGCGTGCATTGTCATGCACCAGGTGACAGGCACCGCCAGGTGCCTACCACCAGGTCCATGACAATGCAAGGGGGTACCATAGGTCCCCCATGTGCACCCCCTCCATCACCCTGGGGGCCCGCAAGTGCCCCCGTTAGAAAATTCTGAATGCCTTTCTGTGGCAGAAAGGCATGTTTCCGCCCCCATGCTAATATGGATGGCGGTGTCTAGCAGACACCTCCACCATATTAAACTCTTTTCGCCCGGTCGACTTGTTGACCCGGTGGAAAAGCGGCAGGTGGTCTTCCTGTACGCTGCGGTATCCCCACCATACTAATATGGCGGGGGTAAATGGGTGGTGGGCGGCGAACGATGTAGGGTGGATCGCCACCGCCATGCAGGCGGTGGCGATCCGCCCTACATTCTAATGGACCCCTATGTTTTATCACAAACGTGTTGCTTTAATGTGTCCATGTGTAGTTTCTATGTAAATGTTTTACATTCACAAGGTGCATCCAAATGATGTGTTAATCATCTCATGACATGAAGAGAATGGTACAATTTTGTTCTTAAAAAAAGTTACAAGCTTACGTGAAATAAAGCACAGAGACTTTAGAACTGTATGTCTAAGGGTCTATTCAACTTGGTAGTAATAGCCTACCTGTTCATTTTGTTTGTTTGACAATATTAGAGTGGTCCAGGCCAGGTAGTGAGAGGAACAACTGTTTCCAATATATCTCAACAGACCCTTATCATAAGGTGTCAGGAAACACAGTGAGTAATCATTACCCTCCTGCTTAATTATGCCACTATAGTCATGAGCTCAAATCTAAAAATGTGTCTATAAATGTGTGTGGTACTGCAGACAACTACGCACCCTCACCACTCCTTCTAAGAAAACAACTTTCAAAAAAAGGGGGAGGGGGAGTTGTCAGTGCCTCACGGGAGCAACACCCGCGGAGGAATAGACAGACTGGTACTCGTCTGTATCCTCACGTTTTCATCATCAGCATCTGCCAACTATAACAAAAAGAGGGAATGACAAACAGTGCAGACAACATAAACCAAATATGTGCTCTGTGTAAGTGACCCATTCGGTGCGACCACTCTGATCTCAAAGTGTGACACCACCACCGTTTAAAAAGAGCAGAGCCAACTCCCCCTCCCCCTTTTTTTGAAAGTTGTTTTCCTAGAAGGAGTGGTGAGGGTGCGTAGTTGTCTGCAGTACCACACACATTTATAGACACATTTTTAGATTTGAGCTCATGACTATAGTGGCATAATTAAGCAGGAGGGTAATGATTACTCACTGTGTTTCCTGACACCTTATGATAAGGGTCTGTTGAGATATACGGGAAACAGTTATTTCTATATAATATAGGGACAGGTCTTTTGTTGTTGATATGGTATAGAGTGGGGGGCGACCTGTACACCTCCCTTTCCTCTCCCTTGGGCTCCTAATTGTTTAAGAGCAGGTAGTGGAGAAGTGTGGCTCAGGGGTTAGAGGCAGCAGACCCGGAAGCTGAGATCGGTCCTGGACCAGGGTTCAATTCCCCGCCTCGGCGGGTCTTGGGCTAAAAATTCCACGGACTCGATAATTCTTGCCCCGGTGCCTCCTCGACTCTCGGGTTCACACTCTGCGACTCTGGGCAATAGCTTGCTTAATCTCCACAACGGCCCCTCGCGGCGGGATGCCTGACTTTCACCTTGTGGATACCCTGATATCTCACAGGGGAATACCAGGACGGGTTCCCTAAGCAAGCGCCGGGAAACCCACTGCGGGTAGCTGTGCGCTATATAAGCTCAACTACATTTACATTTACATTTAGTGAGAGGACCCAAGCCTTTCTTGTTCTTACACATCATAACCTGGATGGCGGTGCCTGCTATGCACCGCAACCATATATGTGAGCCACAGCTCCGCCCGGCCGGTAATCGTAACGATTGCCGGCTGGTGGAAAAGCAGCGGACAGACTTTCCGTCCGCCGCGATACCCACTGCCATCGTGTTATGGCGGTGGGAAATTCACGTTACGATGGCGTGGCGGTTGCCACCGCTGGCACGGCGGTGGCGATGATTACGCCATCGTAATCACCCCCATGGTCTTCACCTTTGGCTTCCCATTGGCATTCTGGCATAGACTGGGGATCCCAGATATTTGTTGTCTGCCGCTAAGAGAAAATTAGCCTCCCATGCAATTGATTGTTAGCCATTGGCATGTTAGGCAGATTCTTTTCATGGTGGCCAGCAGTACATATGAGGTATTGATGGAAATTACAGGGTTTTATTTGAGAACCTTAGCCATGGATTTGATATTAATGAAAAACTGTCATTTGGGTTAGGAAATGTTATTCTGAAAGCCATGCAAGCTTTTAGCTTGGGGAAACTGAGTTCATTTAACCAAAATGAAAAGCAGGTGATTGTGAGCAAAATGTGTGTTTTTTGGGAAGTATTAAGCTAGGTTTTGGGGACGAAATTATTTAATTTCAATAATATATTTAAAACTGCTGGTTCAATAACAAATTCATACAGAGTTTGGTACCCTGACTTCGGAAACTTTCCTCTCTGTGCCCAAGGGCACTCAGTGCTCTGGATGGTATTTCATGATTCATTTAAAGGAATTTCATCTTCTATATGAATAACGTTTGTTATGGCATTATCAAGAGTTCTGCTGTATCAGGACATAGCACGAACGATTGGTGTAACAATACTTATATATGTCTACTCCTTGAACTTGTTATGGTATGTTATGTTATTAGAACTTATAAAGCGCACTGCTACCCTGGGGTGTCCTGGCGCTGGATCCTAGTACCTGGGGAAAACAGAGCTGATTATGCGGAGAAAAAACAGGTTTTCAAACCCTTCCGAAAGGAAATAAGATCTGGGGCATTTCTGAGATGGAACGGAAGCTTGTTCCATGCTTTGGAGGCGCAGTGAAAGAAACTTCGGCCTCCCCAGTTAGTTTTCTTAAACATGGGGGTTCGAACTAGCTTAGATCCGGAGGAGCGCAAGGTTCTGCCGGGGACATACCTGCAGAGCCCAAGTCTAAGAAACTCCGGCCCAATCCCGTTCACTGCCTTGAAGACCACACAGAGGGCCTTAAACGGTGATCTAAGTGGGATTGGGAGCCAATGTAATTTCCTCAGCTCTCCTCTAACCGAAGCAAACCTAGCAGTGTCTGACAGCAGTCTAACTGCCGCATTCTGGACCAATTGCAACTTGTACAAGTGTTGTTTCTGTACATTAAATAGAGGCTGTTGCAATAGTCCAGGCGGGACAGAATTAAAGCCGTAACAACCGCCCTAAGGTTGCAGGCTTAGATAAAGAGCTTGATTTTTAAATTATCCTGAGGACCATAAAACAGGCAGAAGTTACCTGGTTCACTTGGTCCCCCATGGTGAGTTTGTTATCCACCAGGACTCCCAGATTCTTGGCTTTCCTAGAGGGTATAGGGCAGGCTCCCAACCCTTAAGGCCACCAATCTGGTATCCATACCTGGGGATTGTTGCCAAACTTTAGCACCTCAGTTTTTGCTGAATTGAGCTTTACGCAATTAGATGACATCCAGATGGAAATAGAGCTCATACATTTCTGAAACCTGTCTGCTGCTTCTCTTTACGCTCCCTCCGTCAGTGACAACACAATCTGAGTGTCATCCGCGTAGGAGGTGAGCCGGAACCCAAATGACAGGATGATGTTGGCCAGGGGGGGCCACATAGATATTAAAAAACGTGGGGCTCAAAGAAGAGCCCTGTGGCACCCCACAGGGGAGCGAGAAGGGATCAGAAACATTCCCATCTAGGTCCACTGTCTGGGACCTATCAGCCAAAAAGGAGTGAAGCAATTTCCATGCTGAGCCCTTGACTCCGATATCCAAGAGCCAGTTCAGCAGGACCCCATGATGGACTGTATCAAAGGCCGCGGAAAGGTCCAATAGGATTAAGATTCACATTTCCTCCCCTATCCACGGCCTCTCTGATTTCCTCTGTAGATTTAAATAAGGCCAGCTCTGTACTGGGATAGGCTCTAAACCCAAACTGCGAGGGATCTAAAGAGTTGTTAGTCAAAATGAAATTACCGAGTTGTAACTTGAAAGGACTTTTAACAAAAAGGAGCTCCAATGTCTGGTGTGTGATATCATAAAGAAAGCCCTGCTATCAACTGACTGAGAGTGTGAGATCCGTGTAACTTCATTCTCCCACCATGTCCTCTTTAAGTAGATTCTCAGTTACAACAGATGGCCGAGAATCTATTTGGAAAGACAGGATGCGAAAATGAAAGGAGGTGAGTGCAATAGCATAGTAAGAATGGCGTGGGCCCTACTGGAAGTAAAGGAAATGGCCACTCTGACTGCTATTGTGGGTAGTAAAATAAACCAATAATCAGGGTTCAATGGACCTCTGAGGCCTCTAGGCCCTGGTGCCACTGCACCTACTGCACCACTGGTAGTTACTCCCCTGGGTGAATGGTACAATTGTAGAAAAATGCTATACACTACTTCCAATACCAAAGGAGAGTATTAATATTTCATCTGTGCCCCTTCAGGACTTTTGGTAAAACCTATGGCTTTTTAAGTCAACTTGAAAGGTTTGTTGTACATTGCACCATTTTGCTTTTTTTCCTATAAAATGTTCTTGGGGTAAGGCCCTCATAAACACTCCTAGAGAGGTTCAGTCTGCTCGCATGCTTGGCGCTGTACAGGATATGATTTAAACTAGGGGTGTTGCTTTTTTCAGGCTACATCTGTGCACACACTGCCAAATCCTATTTTCCCTCCACAGCTCAGGCTGCTTGCCAACCACAGACCTCAGTTAAATAGGCAAGAGTAGTGGCAGGAAGGAGTCCCGCTTTACTATATGCCAATAGTTGCAGGTAGTCACGGTAGTGGGCACCGCACACATTTTTGGAGACTGATATTTGGTTTTAGTCATCAAATGTCGACCTAGAAGAAAAGAGAGAAAAAGGCGCGAAATAAGTAGAAAAATAAAGATAGGAAAACAGTGAAAACGGGAGAAAGGAGGGGTTTGAAAAGAACCTGCAACAGACAAAAAGAGATAGGAAGTGTAGAGCGAAACACGGGTATGAGGTGGAATCAAAGCAGAGGCAACCTTGGTATTCAGTAACACTTTGGTTATTGGCTGCACCAACAGTGGCAGCTAAGAAAAACGTTGGGCCCTGAACTTACTTTTTTGGGACAAATAAGACCTGCCCAGGAAGATCGATTAGTGAAGACTCCTGGTGCCCCCATGAGGACCCAGAAAGAACAAGCTCCTACATCACGTTTCCTGAAGGTTGATATAGAAGAGAAACTGCGTAACAAGAAGACGACGGGCAGCAGAAATGGAGAGTATTACAGCGTTTCCCTGGTTAACCTTATCACCTTAAATGCCTCCCTGGGTAAGCTGTTTGTACCAGGAAGTCCCTTACTCATGTATTTTCCAGTTTTCGTGACATAATGATTCAATGATAATTTTTGTCATAACAATGTGTGTCACTGCCTCGCGGGCATTCCACCTGTCCTCAGGCACCCAGGAAGTCAGCAGCTGCTTAGCAACAGAGGCTATCGAAGTGCCACGAGGCGCCCATTCGATTGGGTGGACTGGGAGAACACTGTAACCTCTGCTCAGTGTGCAGCTGGGCTCCTACTACGAGGAGTGGCAAGTGTCCTCTGTGCTAACAGTAAATAGTGCCGCAATAAGGGGCATGTATTGATTTCCACTATGCGCTACACGGTGTGGTGGATTCTAATGGGCGTCTTTTTTTATGTTCAAAATGTTTTATTAGGTAAATTTTTCATAAACATTAAGAAACACAGGGGCATATTATCAAGGGGCTTTATCTCCGCTTTTTTGGCTTTAAAAGCCAAGAAAGCGGAGATAAAATTATCTCCCTATTACCAAGCTGTCGCTAACACCAGTTAGCGACAGCTAATAGGAGATAGTGACCATCTTGGGCCCCGCTTTGCATGTCAGTGATATTTATCACTAATGATATGCAAAGTGGGCGTGCCAAGATGTTAGCGACTGAAAACAGTCACTAACATCGCTATCTCCTATTACCAACTTTTGGAGATATTCGCGCTAAGCGCGAATATCTCCAAAAGCTAAAACCTGCCCTGAGCAGTTCTTAGCCATGTTATCCAATGGGAGGTGGATAACATGGCTAAGAGCATTAGCTCGGTAATGCCTGAATATCGCTGACTTTTCAGTGATATTCATGCATTGCGGCCGTTTTTTATCGCATTTGCGATAAACCTTGCTAATAGCAAGGTTTATCTGCGATAAAAATCGCCGATTTGCGGCGATAATTTTTGTCTCTAAACAAGTTAGAGACAAAAATTATCTCTATTGGTTGGTAATATGCCCCACAATACAAAGAATAATACCGAACATAAAAGTATAGGTACATATTACAATATAAAAAATGTAAACAGCCATTAATAATGAAAGAGAATACCTATACCAGCATTAATAATTATATATGAGATATAAAAACAATATTTGACTGATTTCATTCATAGAGAAAGGCTTCAGGATGCCAACATTGGTCCATGTGTTGTATGGAATTTATATAGACCCATCATACCTCGCTGTGGGGCTTGGAAGCCCATTTTCGGATGGGTTGCACGCTCTGTGGAGGAATGAGTGGTCTGTCAGAGTGTTATATATGTTATGATCTTATATGGGAAACGTTTGTTAGTGTTAGTGTTTCATGGTCAACCAGAAGGATTTTAAAAAGTATAACACACAATACTTTTATACACAGAGAACATGAAAGGCTGAAAGTATACTTTGTAAATGATAGACATAGTGACACATGAGACAGTGACAAGTGTAGTGAGAGGCACGGTAAAAGCGTGCTTTAAACAATGAGATGAAGAAAACACATTCATGAGGTAACATTAATACACATAAACAAGTTGAGATAGTAAAGTCTAAATGCATATGTTGCTTATAGACGTACATGGATGAGAGGTTTGATGCTATGTGAAGTGGCCTAGTGATTTTTGTGCTTTTTGCTGGGAATGCACCAGTTAGAAAAGTCGGTGCAAAAATGTGTAGCAATGAAGTACAGGCTAGAGATTTTGCAAATTGATACTAGAGACTATGGGGCATGTTCACAAGGAGCCATCGCCAAATTAACGTCACTTTATCGCAGCCAAAGTCATGATAAATTTACCACCCCATTCACAAGCTGGTGCCAACAGCCCCCATCACCAGTTTTCTTGCGAAAGCAGCTGCAAAAAACCTCGCCACAGAGGCCCCCCGCAACTATCGCTAATGAGATGCAGAGTAGGCGTTCCCGTGCCACAAGCCACGACAACACGACACCTCAACATTCACAACGACCACCCAGATCGGCGATGAGAACACAAAACACGCGATAGGGCGCGTTAGCAGCAGGAAATTAACACCTGCTCAGACCTGGTAAGTCGGACCACAGTCTGCACCACAAAAGGGAGCACAGCCCAGAGTCACACATGAAGAACAACAGATGCCCCCAAGCAACTGAACATGCAGCACGGACACCCAAGAGAGCCACAACACCCACCAACGCCACATCCAGGTCCACAACATCCCCCCCGGGGCCACCCCCACCCCCACCCTGGACTAAGAAACTGCACACCAACACCACAAATCCCAAAACAATTATTTTGCCTGATGTCGCACAAGCAGGAAAATCAACATACATGCGTGGCCAGAAAATGGAGAATCAGTCACACAGCGATGCAATCCCCAACCCAAAACACCATACAAACAAAAGCCAAAACAACCATTCGGATGAGTCCTAGTGGGTCCTCACTAGACAATCTGTAGGACGCAGCCTGGAAGACTAAATCCAGGAGAAGAAGGTGTGCCATGCACCCAACAAAGGAAAGAGAGGGAGAGAGCAAGGGAGAGAGACGGAGTGATATTGTACAAGCAGCACAATGCCTTGCAGGGCACCTGGCACCACATGCCAACATGTGTGAGTGAATAGACATGCATACACCATGAGCCCAAGGCCGTGTCCCAATCTCAGCGCCAAAGCCACATCACATTCCGAAAATGCAAGTAGTGGCCAGACAAACATCAGGGATGAAAGCTCCATTGTTCCAATGCAGATGACGGGAAGACATCTGTACCTCTGACCTTGGTCCATAACGCGCCTAGAACACCCTGAGAGAGATGCCATGGCAGATGGGCACGACTCCCACACCACGCATTGCGCAAATGAACTATCTGACTTATCAAGCCCCTGTCTGAGGTACCCCTGCTTGGGATGCCCTTGACACTCACGGAAACAGCTACCCATTTAACCAAACGCTGCACACACATCCGAATCATTGCTCAGAGCTGTTGCATATCCTCCACACAACTGCCCCAGTACAGAAGAGTGCAGGTTCCACGAGATGCACCAAGGCAATGGCAGGCCATACCGGGCACATGCACAACCCCCATCATGTGGAACACTACAGTGCACGTATGCTGCATTTACTGGGCACAGTGCCACTGGTAGTGCTGCGGATCAGTTACCGGCTCAGCTTCTGCATTGCCTACGTCACCTGCGTCCAGCCCTGGTTCAACTGCCGAACATGCACATCCGAGGGTCCCATGGATGTCTGCCTATCCGACACAACTGTAGATGGATTGGACCATGATTTGTGTCTGTGCCCGTGTTGGAACATGAACAGGAATGTAACGGAGACAGCCGTGCATGGGATGCCTTGAAATACTGCGTATGTATTGGCAGTTGTGCATGGGAGATTGCACAATTGATCGTGTGCAGTGAGCACATCGAGGCACTCCCCTATTGGGCTGTGTTACGGGTTGGTGAAACGGCGTGGGCTGAGCACACCTGCCCGGACCAGTTAATGGATTGGCTCACCCTGGTGTTCCTTGAACACGACAACGACGTACTATTGGAACACATTGCACATGAAGCTGCGCTCGCAATCATGGATGAGTAAGTACGTTCCTGCAGCCACATCCGATTGTGACCCACAGCACATGTCCTAACAACTTGTTGCATCGTGGGGATTGCTCACATATCCCACCACAAAAGTGGACACGTCTGCCATCGTCTGGACTCTGGATGCATGTGCGTGGAACAATGCATGTGTACACACACTTGTGCAAGGTGATGTAGGTCCATGGTCGAAGCAATACAGTGTTGTGTGGCAACGTTACCAATTCGGACACACTGCTGGGGGAGAACACACACATGGCAATGTAGCACGACATGTGAACATGTTGGACCCTTTAACCTGATTCCTGTCAGTAGAGCAGACAATCGGCGCTCTCCGGTGGCAGAGCACTTTGCCGATCCCATGGACAGTTAGTCGTGCCCCCTCACAAGGGGCAATGGGCAGACGCCAAACAACACATGACTCATCTAGCAAGGCAAGGTGGGCTGGGAGCGTTGCCATCCGTGATAATTGTTGTCCATGTTTGCACCAACATTTTCTGAACCTCGACATGTACCCATGCTGCGTGTAAGTGTCTGAAGCATGTCCCTGTCTGTTGTGGCCGTTGCCTCATATGTACTGACATGCACATGCCAACAAAGTCTATGACACCCCACTGGTGTCTAACTGTGAGAAGTGTTGATTTCATTGTCCACTTGTGTGCCACAATGAGCATCGTCCCTACACAGGAAGGAACTGACTGGCACATGTGCAATGAGAGGGTGTCCCTTTTGCAAGCTCAACCTCTGTGAGCCAGACATTGTTTTGGGATAGGTGCTGGCCGACATGTGCACTTACGTGACTTCAGCAATGTGAGTATGGTGTACAACCTCTGACCATGTGGAGGAATGTCATACATCATTACAGAATGTGTCCACACATATGTGTGTAAGTAGGTATGCGTCGTGAAGTTCTACTGACACATGGGATGTAGGACACCTCTCCTGGCCTGCTATAGATTTGATCACACCTACATACAGCCCTATTCAACACGTGGACGTGTGCCTACTTGGGGGGTCGTGAGATTGTTGTTGATGTGCAATGGGGACACAGCTAGTACTCACCTTCCAAGTCATCCAATTTGCCATGTGTCTCAGGGATACACATGTGCATAGATGTCAGTTACCAGGGTGCACCTTCAGGTGCAATCATTGTCCTTACATCCAGCCATACTTTCATACGTGAGTGAACATAGTAATGACACATCTGTGTGATTTAGAATGTTTTATTCCCAGCCAGGTGATTGATGGAGCTGGAGCTGTACATGGCCATCCAATCCCACATCACATGGAAGCCCAGTGGTGGGCCAACCAGAGTCCTTTGGGGAATGAGGAGTGTTTAGAAAGTGGGAGAGTACAGTCCGCAGCTAGATTGCTGTGTCATTGGCCAGCAGTGATGAAATGGGAGTCCGTGTCGGGGTCCGGGTGAATGTCGCAGAGTGTACCAGGGGTCAGTAGGAGGTATTTCCCAGGGCATGTTGCATAGGTCATAACCAGGCAGGACAGGGCATATGGCGGTGATGGATGCTACTGCCTCCTTCCTCACACAGTGATTCCCATCCCCTTCTCACTTCCCGGATATGCGTTCTGTGTCCGGTGTGTCCGATGTGTGTGGCTGGGTGATGGCTGCATCACTGTGTGCCACTGACACAACAGACTGCGAAGGTGATGGGGCTGCATCACTGTGTACCACAGACCCATCAGGGGTCGGAGCTGTGTGTGTCGATGTTCCCACTGCAATCCTCTGGGAGCGGCTCAGTGGCAGCAATGGCAAGATGAAGTACTGCAGGGCATTGAAGTTCCCAGGTACAACTCGCTGGTGTCCAGCAGTGGCATACATACTTCCAGCCTGCATCTGCTCCATGGTCTCCATTGACCTCTGCATCTGTGCCAACTCTGTGCTGTAATCGCTGGTGCCTGTCTGACCAGACAGTTCTTGTATTTAATCATGGCCCCAGCGATGTCAGCCAAGGTCTGTGGTGGAGCACGGTGCGTACAGGGGGTGTCTAATAGGGACTGTACGTGGTCCCTGATGGGACTCAGACACCCAAGTATGGCATTGAGTTTGGCTGCCGCGAGTTCGAAACCCACCCGCAGCTGTTCAGCCAACTCCACCTGGCAACAACACACACTTTGTAGGAACTTCATGTATTGGTCGGGGGTGCTGGGAGACATCCGTGGTGGTTTGTGCTTCCTGCTGTGTGGTCTGTGTAGGTGGTGGCCTCACCTCGGGGCAGCTGGCCTTCCCTGCTCCTGGGGAGGGTGTGCCTGTCCATTATCCATTGGAGGGTGTCTTCACATATGTGCAGGTTGTCCTCTTCATCATCAATGATGTGAAGTGTGGTGTGCCCTGCAGGAGGTGTTGTTTGTCCCTCTGCCATGTGAAAGGTTACACATGTATGTTGAAGATTGGCAGCTGTTTACATTCAGACTGCACGCTAATGTACATTGTCACTGTTTTGGGGGAAATGGCTATTCGATGGCAGTCGGTGTGTGTTATGGTTACATGACGGATGTGTGGTAGTACCCGTGCATTATCATCACACAGGGTCAGTCAATGCCAGATGTGAGTGGACAGTTACTCTGCACGTGCGGGAACTGTTGTGAGCTTGTCCTATGGTGTTGGTGTTGCACTTTGTACCTCATTGCCATCATTGCTGATGTTCTGTGATTGCTATGTGTGTGTGCTGCATTGTGGGTGAGTTGCCCCTGCAGCTCTGAGTTAGTGTAGCCATCTCCCTTTGAGGCAGAATGCCTTTGAATTGTGTGCTTTTCGGGGCCTGATTTGTTATTGACTTGGGTCATATATGCTCTCGGACAGATTTTGTGTCCTTTTGCATTGTTCGTCTGCTGCGTGCATCGTACACCATGGGTTGTGTGTGCATGTGGACAGGTCAGAGTGTGACCTGCTCCTTTACGGATGTGATCCTCACTGAGCTCTTTCTATGTCGATTCATAGGCCATCTCCTGGTTTTGGCCCGCTGCCATGTTATCGGGCATGCAGTGTTGCACAAGGTACTTACCTTCGGTAACAATATATCTGTAAGAAACAGTAGTTAGTATTAGATTCCTTACCTTAGAATATCCCCAGACATCAGACTGGATCCGGAAACTTTTGCGTAGCAGTACCCTTGCGCGTCGGTAGGCGTCGTCTGCAGCTCCGCGTCCGTCGTCGTCGTCGTTGGCGCCGGGATGACGTCGCCGAAGTACTTAGATGCCGCGCTCACGTCAGTTCTTATACACAGCTTTTCCGTGCCAGAAAAGCAGAGCCATGATAAAAACCAACACTGGTGCCATGAAACTAGGGCCCTGAAAGGGGATGACCTTAACCCTAGATATCAGTTCGCAGAACGGGGAGGATCGGTGGGGCGGTAAGGAATCTAATACTAACTACTGTTTCTTACAGATATATCGTTACCGAAGGTAAATAACTTGTGCATCCGAAAAAACAGGTTAGTATTAGATTCCTTACCTTAGAATAGATACCCCAGCAATACCAACCCCGGTGGTGGGTCTGCGAACCAATGATCACACCAGAAAGTCTTGGAGGACGGAACGGCCGAAAAAGCCATCTCTCCGGACTTGGCTGTCCAGGCAGTAGTGTCTTGCAAACGTGTGCAGCGAGGCCTACGTAGCTGCCTGACAGATGTCCTGCAAGGGGACTCCCCGGGCCAGGGCAGTAGTAGCCGCCGTGGCCCATGTGGAATGGGCATGAAGCCCTACAGGAGGCTCCTTTTGAGCCAAAGAGTAACAAGCCTTGATGCACAAGACGACCCATCGAGAAATTGTTCATTTGTGCACCGCCCGTCCCTTCTTAGCGCCCACGTAACCAACAAAGAGTTGGTCATCCACCCGGAACTGGCGTGTGCGATCCAAATAGAATGAGAGTGCACGTTTTGGGTCCAGACGGTGGAGCCTCCGTTCCTCTTTCGAGGGATGCAGAGGCGGAAAGAAGGTGGGCAAAGTGATGGACTGCCCGATGTGGAAGGCTGTGACTACCTTGGGCAGGAAAGAGGGTCGCATCCGCTACACAACTTTGTCCAGAAGGACTGAAAGGAAAGGAGGCTGAGAAGAAAGGGCCTGGAGCTCACTCACTCTCCTGGCAGAGGTGATGGCAACCAGGAAAACGGTCTTCAGAGGAAGGAGGCGAAGAGGACAGTTATGAAGTGGCTGAAAAGTTAGAACAAGGTTCAAGTCCCACTGAGGCATCACGAAAGGAACTGGAGGAAACATATGAGTGATGCCCTTCAAAAACCTATTTACAACCGGGGACTTGAACAAAGATGGCTGATCAGGTAGCCTTAAGAAGGCGGAAATGGCCAAGAGGTAGCCTTTCAGAGTGCCCAGAGAAGAGCACTGCTGGGCAAGAGAAAGATGAAAGAGGAGAACCTCTGAAAGAGGGGTAGAAAGGGGATCCACAGCCTTTGCTGTGCACCATGCCACAAATTTGTTCCACCTGCAGGCGTATACCGATTTTGTGGAGGGGCGCCTGGCTGCCAGAATGACATTACAGACTTCAGGAGGCAAGTCAAATGGCCTCAACTGCTGCCACTCAATCTCCACGCATGTAAGTGGAGACTGGACAGGTTCGGGTGGAGGACCGTACCCTGCTGCTGCGACAGAAGGTCCTCCTGAAGGGGCAGACGAATCGGGGGATCGACAGACATGCTGAGTAGCTCGGGATAGCAGAATCTCCGTGCCCAGTCCGGAGCCACAAGGATGACTTGGGCACGGTCGCGCCTGATCTTCTTCAGCACTCTGGGTAGAAGTGGTATAGGCGGAAAGGCGTACAAAAGACCGCAACTCCACTTGTGACGAAAAGCGTCTCCGAGCGTGTGCCGCCTTAGAAATTCCAACGGGCAGAACTGATGACACTGCGCGTTCTCTTCTGTGGCGAATAGATCTAACCAAGGCTCTCCCCACTGATGAAAGAGGCCTTGCGCCACGTCCGAGTTCAGACGCCATTCGTGATCCATCATGCACCGACGGCTGAGTTTGTCCGCCCTGGCGTTCAGGGATCCTGCCAGGTGTTGAACCACCAGGGTCACTCCCTGATGTTCCAGCCACTGCCAGAGGCGCAGAGCCTCCTGGCATAGGGTCCACGACCCCACCCCGCCCAGTTTGTTACAGTACCACATGGCGGTGGTGTTGTCCGTGAACACCTGCACTACACTCACCCGGAGAGAGGGGAGGAATGCCTTCAGTGCAAGCCGGATCGCCCGCAGCTCCAGAAGGTTGATATGGAGCTGGGACTCCGCCGGAGACCAGAGGCCGCTGATCTACGCCTCTCCCATGTGGCCTCCCCAGCCCTGGAGGGACACGTCCATCACAACTACGTGCTCCGGTTGGGATAGGGAGAGGGATCTGCCGCTGACCCAATCGCGGTCCGTGAGCCACCACTGCAACTGTCTTGCAGTGCCCTCCAAGATCAAGACATGGTCGGACAAGTTGCCTTGATGCTGGGCCCACTGAAACTTCAGGTCCCACTGCAGAGCCCGCATCCGCCACCTGGCGTGATGCACCAGAGGATGCAGGAGGCCATCAGCCCCAGAAGCCGCAGCGTCAACCTGACCGAGACTCGGGATAAAGGCTGAAAGATCGGAATCAGAGCCTGAATATCCGAACCCGCTGTTCAGGAGGATAAACCTGAAACTGCACCGAGTCTAGAACCGCTTCGATGAAGAGGAGCTTCTGAGAGGGACACAGGTGCGACTTCGGCACATTGATGGAGAACCCCAGCAGGTGCAGGAGGTCGGCCATAGTCTGGAGGTGGCTGACGACTGTCTGGGGCGAGCCCGCCTTCAACAACCAGTCGTCGAGGTAGGGGGAAGACTGAAACCCCCAACCTGCGCAGATGAGCTGCGACCACCACCATCACTTCCGTGAACACCCGTGGGGCGCTGATAAGGCCGAAGGGGAGCACGGTGTACTGAAAGTGCTCGTGGCCTACCGTGAACCGCAGGTACCGCAGGTAGCGCTGGTAGGCCGGCAGGACGGGGATGTGGAAATAAGCGTCCTGCAAGTCCAACGCTACCATCCAGTCTCCCGGGTCCAGGGCAGCTAAGACCTGAGCCAGTGTCAGCATCTTGAACCTCTCCTTCCGGAGGAAGCCGTTGACGTTCCACAGGTCCAAGATAGGGTGTAGGCCCCCTTTGCCCTTCTTGGTTACCAGAAAGTAGTGGGAATAACAACCACACCCTACTTCTGGCCCAGGAACGCGCTCGATGGCCCCCTTGGCCAAGAGGGCCGTAACTTCCTCCTGCAGAAGATTCAAGTGATCCCCGACATGCGGTGGTACTGCGGTGGCATGGCTGGAGGGGTCACCTCAAAGGGGAGGGAGTAGCCCCTTCGGACGATTTGCAGCACCCACCTGTCCGATGTGATGTTGCGCCAGTGGAGGAGGGGAAGGCGAACCCTGACCCCCACTGGCGTCACGTGGGCCTGAAAGCTTGGACTAGGAGGGCTTTGAGGCGGATGCTGCAGGGGTAGATATGGACTGGCCTCGCCGTTGTCCCCGGGCACCCCCACGGCGGTTACCACGTCCGCCACCGCGCTGGATGTTAGTCTCCGGCTCCTGGCTGGCAGGACGTGTGGGGGCGCCCCTTCCTTGGCCACAAAAGGGGCAAAAGGCAGCAGATTGCTGGCGTGGGGCCGACAGGCCCAAGGATTTGGCCGTAGCCCTGGAGTCGACGGCCATCAAACGGCATGTCCATAAGGGTGTTTTGGACATCAGCCGAAAAGTTGGCGGACCTCAGCCAGGCGTGGCGACGAATCGCCACCGTCGTTGCCATCGCTCTACCCAGCGAGTCCGTTGTATCCAGCCCACATCGGATGGAGTACCGTGCCGCATCTCAACCCTCCACCAGGACCGGACTGACCAGGCCGGGCACCGGGCAATCCCCCGGTAGGCTGCCAGGGGTGGGGGCCGGTTTTTAGGCCGGGGGCAGGTTTTGTTGCTGGGTGGGGCGGGGGCTGAATTTTTGTACTGCACGCTAACTCTACAGTAGTCACTGCTCATTGCTGCGCTGGCTGCCGCAATAAGCATTCATTATTAGACCTGCTGCTGCGGGCCAGCCGGCATGGCATTCACGTGATGTGTGGGGGTCACGTGAATGCAACCAGTGTATCCATTACTCTTGCTGAGTGAGCGGCACTTACTTATGTTGCTTAAATAACGCTCCAGTTTGCCAAAATCAAAAGTGGCGCCTGCCGAGGGAGAGTGCAGTGGCCGTCGTGGGAGTCACCTGTCATTCACACTCATTTACCAAACAGGCGACTGACCCAGCCGGCGGCTCAGCTGACCCCACCATACTAAGACCGACGTTTGCTGCGGGAGTCGTTATAGTAAGGTACGGCCCGCATCTCTGTAAGTAATGCCTCGTGATGATTCTTTATTCTCTCTCCAGGGGAAATAATAATCATTATTATACGACACTCGTAACGGACGTCTCAATGTTTAACATTGCCCTTAGTTTCAGCTGCCTTCAGTTCGCACTGGTTCAAGCACACAGCAGCTATTTCAAATCAGAAAGGTGAAAAACACAGGTGGCTGAGACAGATATTTGTTTTTTGGGCTAGGTCTGTGCTGCTCAACTACCACATAGGTGCATGCATATTTGTAGAAATTCTCGAGATAAAATCCAATTTACTCAAGTAATAAAATTTAGGGTCCATACTAATCCCGTTTTTGGTATTTTTGCTAAGACAACCAAGAGGTGCGGCTATGTTGTGGCAGGTGTGACGGCGGTTTCTAGTTGAAGGGTCTCAGAAGGATGTTTATAGCCATTAAAATATAGGCAGCGCCACACTGGAGGGCTACAGTCAGACGAGTATGGGAATACATGGGTAAAGCCATCCTTTCCTAGGTGACTGCACAGCGTGATCGAGTGGAACACAAATATTCCAGGGCAGAGGTAGGGACATCCCTTTTCCAATGCAGTTCTGCAAACATTTGTAACAAAATTCTCGGTCAGCAGTGAGACAGGAGCTGACCCCGGATGTCATGTGCACCATGAAAAATGTATAGTACGTAGAAGTCTTCTTACAATTGTCGAAACTCCAGGACTTCGATCTATTGTATTAGTTCAGTACTGACGTCAGATGAAACCAATTGTAACCTATCTCATGACATCACAATACTGTGGTGACTACAGCTGTATTGCATAGTGCTCAAATTGTGTTCCAACTGCAATTAACCATTTAAAACAGAATGCGTCTCTTTCCTATCAAGATTCCTTTCATCTGCAACCCTGTCTCACGTTTGTCTGATTCCATTAGAGATGCTTTTTTTCTGCCAGTGGAAATTACCCCCCTCCTCACCTTGGCACCACACTTTAATATTTTAGAAAGAATGACGAGTTGGGGTGTATTTTAAAAGTTTCCCAAAAATGACGATTTATAGAGCGCACATTCACTATTAGCGACCACCTGTTGAATCTGGCAAACTGCCATTAACAAGCACCTAAAATGCAACTCACAGACTTATCAAATTAGAATATTTGGTCTCTTTTAAATACTGGTTTTAAAACCACCAATCAAAACGTTGTGGCTCCCATTTACAAACTCACTTATGCTCCTAAATCAGACTTACCAGCCCAAATTGCTGGATTTACAACTGTGAGCCAAAGGTGACCGTTGCTGTTATACATCTTTTTACTACCACATAATATTAACCCAGGATCATATAATATTATGCAGTAGTAAATGGCATGCAAGGCGCAGAGTCGACATTTCAGTGCATGAATACCTGAAAGTTTGTGAATGTTCAAAAATACCGGAGTTTGTGGTCAGTCACAGACATCTCTCAAATTCTTTCCCTACCCTGTAGAATAACTATTGTCAGCGTGGCAAGATTGGTATGGGCTCTGGTGCAAGCAAGAACAATGCCCCCCTTTGACAACTGATGGGGTAATACAATAAAGCACTATCAGATTTCAAGAACCCCTCATGGCTCTGGGATCTGGTGCCACGGCACCTGCTGCACCAATGGCAGCTATGCTTCTGGTGCTTGGGTAAATCCATTTATTGGATGGAAAAGGTAACAAAACACTCAGTCAATGTAGGGTCTTGGGGAACTCATTTCAGTACAGGATAATTTAGCCAAAACTCCTTAGGGAAATGAGAAAAAGATATAACCTTTTAACTCTCTCTGCAACTCTGGACTCTACCAATAGATATGTTGACTAGCAACAGAGAGAAGGGAGGCGTGTCTGTGCCTGTATGTAAACGTACTGAGTGGTGAAAGAGAACATATATGTTAGTCTATTCCTGCAGTCACCAGTGTAGACTGCTGACATCACTACACCACTGGAATAGGGAATAGACCAGGGAATAGACTGTTACTTGGCCAGAGACAGGAGCAGTGCCCTTCATATTGACCTACCACTGACAGCAAAGGCATAGCAGACTGACCTAACTTCACTATGCACGGCGAGCACTACTATCTTTCACTTTTCACTGATAGCAGAGCTACTCCTTACCTGCTGCATTCAGCACAGCGATTTTTAATTCGCCAATGACAGCTCAGCTAACACTCACCTTTTGCAGATCAGTGTGCTGTGAATGAATGCATAAAAGTAAACTTGTATAGCCCTGTCTTACCCAAAGGCCTTTTGGCACTGCAATCCTTCTTGCCAGAGATTGATCAGAGCCTAATCGAAGAGTAACTGGTAGAGTGAAAGGCCAGGTCTCCATATGATTCTTCAAAATAATATGGCTTCCTAGGTACTTAATAGCTGTGGAAGTTTTTTCTAATGCACAATTTTGAGTGAAAAGTAACTTTGAATATTAATGATATTTGTGATGAATTCTAGTTGTAAATGTAGAAATAGTAGCATTGCAAACAAAACGATTTTGATATGTCATTTGGAAGTGTGTTTAATAATGTGATTTAGTTGTACCACATTTTTATGAAGCCACCATTTTTATTAATATGGTTGCTGTTCTGACATTCTGTTCATCTTGCTCCTGCTCATCCCAGCTCTCAATCAATGTCCCCAGGCTTGTTTTCCCTCCACACAGTTTTCACAGAGCACAAGGTACTGTCGTGTAACTGGTTACTTAGGACCAATGAGTTGCTACTGCTAAGAGGAACAACTCCATACCATGTGGCTTCTCTGTGAATGTGCTAGTAAGTTTGCGTAACATGATGAGGGTAACGCTATACTTGTTGGTTTGAAGAGAGATGTAGCTCTGCAGAGGGCAGGTGTTAGATATCGTGGATAAGAAATGAGGAAGGATCATTGGGTAAGGAGTGTCCTAAACTACACAGAGATAAGGAGGGATGCGCTGTTGCAAGTGAGTGGTTATCGCCCGTCTATAGTAACCATAGTCCCTTCTATGCATCATGTGGTGAGAAGTTTCTCCAGTGAATCAGTGTACAAGCAAACCCACACCCTTAGTGTGATGATGTGAGGTTGGTTGAAGTGAAGGCCCTAAAATATTGCAACATCCAAAGTAGCTTGCACCAAAGGGAGAATTTTTACTAGTACTCAAATGGAAATATAGAATCGCAGGTACTCCTCGTTTCAGACTGCCTGTTTGCTGCTGAGATGTGCTGGTACTCTCCCTTTAAAATAATTGAGGGCAGTGCTGAGGAGTGCCCATACTATTCCTTCATAATTAAAGTGCAGGTAGCGAGTACCTGATAGTCTCTGCACATTTAAAGCACTCTTGTTTAGGTCTAGCTACAGAAAAAGTCCCAGTGCCATTAGCACTTGTAAAACGTTTTTAAGATACATAGGGCCCGATTCGCAGAACTAACTTAAGACAACATCCTAAACGTACTACTTTTGGTATTCACAGAAGTTAGGATTTTATCTTAAGTTTGTCTTTAGATAGACTTAAGACAGACTTAAGACAGACTTAAGACAGACTTAAGACAGATTTAAGACAGACTTAAGACAGACTTAAATTAGGATTTTGTCTTAAGTCTGTCTTAAGTCTGTCTTAAGTCTGTCTTAAGTCTGTCTTACGACAAACTTAAGACAAAATCCTAACTTCTGTGAATACCAAAAGTAGTACATTTAGGATTTTGTCTTAAGTTAGTTCTGTGAATCAGCCCCATATTGTTCATACTGACTGCTGAGACAAGGTTAGATAAGTCCCTGTTGGCCTCAGATTCCTCGAAATTAAAATCCGGTTTCATCTGCTATATTACATAAAAAAGGCCATTCTTGTTGGCTCTTAGGGCTCAGTGCACTTTACCACCACTAACCAGTGCTAAAGTGCTTGCGCTCTTTCCTTTCAAACATGGTAAAATTGACTTACACTGAATTGGCAATTAATTTATTTGTAAGTCCCTAGAAATATGGTTCTACAGGTACCCAGGGACTGTACATTAAATGCTGCTAGTGGGCATGCAACACTTATTGTGCCACCCTCTTAAGTAGGCTATTTAAAGATGTGTCATGTCAAGGCCAGGGCTTTTGTGTTAATATTTCATGCTTTCTGGCCAGGGTGCCATTTGAGACATTTCCATTCCTTCTGTCAGCCTGGGTGCTTATGTGTGACATTTCCATGCTTTCTGGCCTGGGTGCTAATTATGTGTGCTAATTCCATGGTTTCTGGCCTCAGTGACCTGGAGCTGGAGGCTCATGTGTGACATTTCCATGCTTACTGGTCTGGGTGCTTATGTGTGACGTTTGCATGCTTACTGGCCTGGTGGTGTGACCAGGCTTGGGTCAGTGCCTAGATGATTATGTGTGACATTTCCACAGTATTCTGGCCTCAGTCAGTGGCCCGTGTGCTCATGTGTGACATCACATGTCTGTGCTTAATGTGTGATAACATGAGTGACAATTTACTATGCTTTAAAAGTGAATACAATCTAATATGTAATGAAAAATGTGTTGAAAAATGCTTTGTTTTGGCCTTTCTGTCTCTCAAATTTTCTTGGGGGGGACACGTTCAACCCCCCAAACTCCCCCTAGTAGTGGTTGCTCACTGCGCTTGCTCTCTACACACCATGTGGGGGGCTGGTCTCACTTTTACTTTGTTCTCGTTGATTCACTACTTGTGTCTATTTTTGGTGCTCTCGGAAAGAATGTCTATGGGTACATATGACTGGGTGGGTAACTTGGTGATCTTTAAGGTCATCTACTATTTACTGTGCTTTAAAAGTTGATACAATTGAATATGTAATGAAAAATGTGCTCTAAAATCCACCATATTGGTCTGTTGTTTTCCAAAATTTTCTGGGGGGGAGAACCCCCCCAAACTGCCTTAGTAGCAGTCTTGCTCACTCGCTACGCTCGCTTTGCGCCGGACGGGGGCTGGTCTGCAGAAATTTGCCAGGGCTGCTTTCAGTTCCCAGTCCGGCCCTGCCCTCCACAAGGGCTTGGGCGAGTTTAGTCAGGGCCTCCTCTGGACATTGTGGCAGCACGTCCGCGACCGTGTCCCACAGAGAGTGGGTATAACTGCCCAAGAGGCACGCGGTGTTAACGGATCGCAACCCCTAACTCAGGGAGGAGAACATCTTTTTGCCATACTGTTCGTACCTCTTGGATTCCCAATCGGGGGAGCCGTCGGGAATGCTGTCTGGGAGTTAGAGGCCTGTATGACCAGGCTCTCGGGAGTGGGGTGGGTGGACAAGAAGCAAGGGTCGCCAGGAGCCGGGCGGTGGCGTCTGATCATGTTACTATCTACAGGGGGACCTGTAGCGGGCCTGGACCAGGTGCCCAGAAGAACATCAGACAAGGCCTCATTAAACGGCAACAGAGGCTCAGAAGAGCTTGCTTGCGGTTTAAGGACCTCAGTGAGGAGGTTAGTCCTCACGGCCGCTACGGGGAGTTCAAGGGATAAGGCATTGGCCGCCGGCGTCAACACCACACTATAGGCAGCCCCCTCCTCCGTAGCTACGGTAGGAGGGGAGAAAAAAACAGTGTCTGGCAAGGTGTCCAAACCACTGGCATCCCCTAGCTCACCAGCCCAGTCCTGATAAGACTGGCACTCATGTGCCAGAGGGTCCTCAGACCCCTCCCAATCCGCCTCACCACCCATCTCCTGGTACTCAGGGTCAAATGATGGGGCCGGCTCTTAGAAGAAAAAATCTTACATCGGCGTCGACGCCGCTCCGGGGCCGTAACCGGGTCGAAGGGGCGACCGGGGACGACGTCGTCCGTGGATGGCGCCAGGGGCGACACCCTAGGGGCCGGGGCGGTCGTAAGGTCGACCGGCGACGACCCGGATCCGGAACCGGATCCAGCGGGAGCCTGCGGCGCCGGGACCGGAGTCGCCGATGGCACCGGGGCCGAAGCATCCAGCCCGCTTGGGCTCCCAGTCGGGGCCGCTTGGCCCGAAGGCGCCGCGGAACCCGACGGAGGAGTGAGCGACCTCATGGCCGTGAGGAAGGCGTCGATCTCCTCTGGCGTCACGTTCTGCCCAGGGATCGGCGGGTATGGAGTAGGCTGCGGCGGAACCGCGTGGGCTGTGTCGCCCGAACCCCCCGCCACGTCGTGCAAGCGTCGGGGGGAGTCGGAAGAGCGATGTCGCTTCTTCGACTTCTTGTGCTCTTACCTGAGGACTTGGAGCTCGAGGAATGGTGACAATCCTCCAAGCCGTGATGACTCCGGCCCCGCGACCGGTCCCTCGACCTCTTTCCAGACCGGGACTTCGAACAGCGTGGGCCGACTGCCGGAGCTCGAGGCGCTTGTGGGTCCGCTCCAGCCTAACCTTCGACGTCAAGGCCCGGCAGTCGGGGCACGACTTGTCATAGTGGTCGGGCCCCAGGCAATGAAGACACCGGCGATGGGGGTCGGGAACCGACATCAGTCGGTTGCAGTCGACGCAGGGCTTGAACGCGGGCATCCCTACCGGCACCGTCGGAGTCGTTCGACTTCGACGAAAGATCAAAAATGATCGAAAAAGTTTAGTCAAAAATTGACTAAGGGTACCACTTTTTCCGGATCGGCGTTTGCTGGCGCGGAAAAAATAGGAACTGACGTCAGCGCGCGAGGGCGGCGTCTAAGTATTCCGACAACGTCATCCCGGTGGTAACGACACCGACGACGGCGAGGAGCC
The DNA here is from genome assembly GCF_964261635.1 of Lissotriton helveticus. Classification (NCBI taxonomy): domain Eukaryota; kingdom Metazoa; phylum Chordata; class Amphibia; order Caudata; family Salamandridae; genus Lissotriton; species Lissotriton helveticus. Next base: position 841,703,576 of record NC_136070.1, read on the forward strand.
GCAGACGACACCTACCGACGCGCAAGGGTACTGCTACGCAAAAGTTTCCGGAACAAGTCTGATGCCTGGGGATATTCTAAGGTAAGAAATCTAATACTAACCTGTTTCTTTCAGTTACTTACATAGTCAGTGTGGGTCACAGAGCTGCTGCTTTGCTGGATTCAGCACATGTGCATGGGTCGGTTGTGATATTGGTGATATGGAGGGGGCCCCTTTGTGCACAATGTGGACGGGGCCTACTTGGCGTTTCTATGTGTGTTGCAGTGTGCCAACTCTATCAGTGACATGTTCCACGATCATTGTGGGTGTGCAGTGTGCTACACATAACTGTGCATGTGTGCCATTGTGCCCATCTCCCCATGTCCACCCCGTCTCTGGTCGTCACTCACCCTGTTGCTGTTGGGTCAGGTCGTATTGTGCGGTGTCCAGGCCCCCAATTCCTGCCACCTTCTCCACACTGCTGACTGTGGCCAACTTTTCCTCCAGCTCATCTATCTCCTCCGGTGTCGCAGGACTCACACTTCCTTTCGCCCTTGCTTCCTTCCTGTTGGCAGAGAGCTTCTCCTTGGTTTGGCTGTGCACTTCATGCCAGCACCTCTTGACCTCCTCCAGTGACCTCCTCGACACGCCGACTGCATTGACGTTGGTGACGATGGCCTGCCATATTTCCGTTTGGGTTGCCGGTGCCGCAGTGGAGGTGGCAAACAGTTGTTGATGGTGTTCTGATCCGGTCTTCCTGTGGACTGAACCCCGTCTTCCTCTTCCTCTTGTCCCTGCCCTTCCCTGAACACTGGGTTCCTGGCAGTACCTCCGTGGGGCTTGTGAGGTTCGTCTTGTCCTCTGCCCTTGAGCCGGGTGCATCCATGTTGCAGCACAGTTTTAATTGCTTTTTTTTCTTCTTTATTTTCCTTTTATAGTTTTGTTTCCCACCAGACGTGTGGGATTTGCAGGCCTGTGGCTGGTTTTCTATGAATTTTGTACCGCGGTTGGCATCATCGCATGTTTTGTTGCGTTCGCATTTTTGCAGCGTGGTGTTGATTTTTACGTTGACATTTCCTGCGATGGGCTGTGTTGTTGAGTTACGTTACGCTACTCTTGCGGTCATTATCACATGTTCTTATGAATATACCCCTATGTAGTTTATGAAATATGAGAGACAATTTTAGTAGAGTAAAAATTTAAAAATGTCCATTTATGTGAATGTCAAACTTTTTTGTGGTAGTAGGGTATTTGTAATGTTAAATATTTGTATGTAATAATATTGTGTGAAATTTATATAGTCTTCAATGTGAATCGATTTATTTTCATTATATTTGAAGTAAAGACCAAGCTTATTTCATTTAAATGTGCAATTGCTAGCGTAAAGGCCTTCACAAATGTTTTTCCAATGCTGACCTTTTCCCTGATTTAATACAATTGATCGTTCTTTGCAAATAAAATGTTGCATTTTTTTGTCCTGTACATTTCTACGCTCTGATATTCCAAAAAGCTTTTTATAACGTTCACAGTGAAATATTCTTGTGGGAATAAAATTTCAGCTATGGCTATAAGTTGTAAATATGTATTTCTTCTCTACCAAGAGCAGGTCCTGTACCAGCTTGCCTTGTCGCTCCTGCCGACTGAGCCCTTCCTTGCTCCTTCCCGGTTTCACTGCTCCCGCTCTCTGCCATTGTATTTGCGCTCTGTGTCTAGTGCTGGTTCCTGCTCTGGTACTTGTACCCTGTACCTTGGACTCTGTTTTTTATTACCTCTCCTGCGCTTAGGAGCACATTGGGCACTTGCTTTTCTGTCGTTGGTCTTTTGTTTTTCTTTGTTTTTCTTCAGCCCCCTCCGTGTCGCACATCATTATTTCTGTCGGTTTCACCACAACCTCCTGCCTCCCAGCGCCCCTTCCACCCCCAGGATCTACTCAATGGAGGCCAAGCGCAGTCCTATTGAGCAGGTCCTGCACCAGCTCTCCCTTTCCCCTCCTGCTGCCTGAGCCCTTCCTCGTCCCTCTCTGGTTTCCCTCCTCGCCCTCCCGCTGTATGCCATCATAATTGTGCTCTGTGTCTAGCACTGGTTCCTGCTCTGGTACTGCACCCTGTAACTTGGACTCTGTTTTTGGCTACCTCTTCTGGCAGCAGATTGGGCACTCGCTTTTTTCTGCCATTGGGCTTTTGTTGGGCTTTTGTTCTTGCTTGTTTTTCTTCAGCCCCCTCCACACGCACCTCATTTTTCCTGATGTTTACGCTGCCACCTCCTGCCTCCTAGCGCCCCTCAGTCCCAGGACCTACTTAGTGGAGACCATAGCGTGGGTGCACCAAAGTTAAGACCACCGTCCACACCTGCACCACGCCAGGAAACCCTGGTCCAACTGCCCACCACCGGTACACCTCCCACAAGCTCTGAGCCCTAGTCCCCAGGAGCCTGAACATCAGCTGTGGCATCACCTTGCCCCGTTCCACCGAATGGCCCTTCACCTGCCACCACTGCCGCTTCACTTGCAACATGAAGACTTTCTCAACCCCAATTCAGCTGACACCCCAACAGGTATCACTGCTCCACTGCATGCTGCTTAACATCCGATCCCTCTGCAAGCACAACACGAAATCTTGGACACCATAACCGTGATGTTCATGACAGAAACCTAGCTCACCCCTCATCATCGTCCAAAATCGCCACCGCGATGCCTCCCGACTACAAGAGGCTTCATCATGACTGCCAGGCATACACGGCAGAGGCATTGCCATCATCCACAAGGACACCCTCCAATGCACCACTTCAGACGACGACACTATGGCGATCATGGAACACCGCAACATTCAGATCAGATTAGAAGGTAAAACAACCTTCAGAGGAGCCCTAGTCTACAGACACCTCTGCTCTTGTCTAAGTTATGCGTCTCCATCCCTGGCTTTATCTCCCCGATAGAAATCGACTCCCATCACTACATCTTCCTGGGAAACCTGAACTTCCGCCTCAAAGACCCCAACAACGCCAACTCTTCCACCCTCCTGGAGAACATGAGCAATATTGGCCTCTCACAGCTGGTCATCACCCCTATGCACAGCGCTGGTCACACACTGGACTCTATCTTCTCCACCTGTGACAGAGTCAAGTTATCCCATGCAACTGAGCTGAGCTGGACAGACCACAGCATCATCCATTTCTCCCTGCCGGAACCCCAGCCACCTCTCCCACCCAGCCCCGCCGGAACTGGAGCAGAGCCACTGAACCCCTCTGGACCTCTGCCCTCAAAGAAACCAGGCCCTACCCCTCTGACATCCTCAAACTCAATGTCCAGAGCTTCTCCAATTGGAGCTCCACTGCCGCCGACACCATCGCACCCTTGAGGAATACCACCAGCAGCAAACACGCCAAACACACCAGCTTGTTCGCTCAGCACCTTCATATCCGCCCTCATATTTACCACCACTACCTCAGGGAGACCAAGAAGGAGGCCCTCACCAACCGCATCGAGGCAAGCGCCCAACCACACTATGGAACTCTTCAGCATCGTCAGGGAGTTCTCCAGCCCTGCTGTCACCGAAAATATGATCTACCCCTCCCAATAGTATGAAGATTTGATGTTTTAAGATGGTGCTTGCCAGTGACAGATTAATAATCCTATGTTGTCACTGCTTGTGAGAGGCACGGACTACCTGAAATTATTGTAGACACAGGCTTTTACATTAAATATCAGACATCACTCAAGGATTTTTAACCAAGTAGGACATTGTCACCTTGAGTTTTCTTATCTTATTTTAGCGAACCATGCCTTAGCTGAATTCTGAAAGAGACATTGAAAAATATCTCTATAAACAAACAGCAAATACAAACTTGAAATGTTATTTTAAAAAAACACACGTGGCGAGCTAGTGAAGAGGGAACAGTGCAGACTGTTCGAAAATATGACAAAAGATTCGGCATGCACAAGCTCTCTCTCACGAGGGTCTTGGTATAATAACCTGGGAAGAGAGATGGGGCAGAGCAGCAAACAGTAAATGAATGCTGGCAAGTATAAGGTAAGAGGAGAGTGCTTGAGAGCTCTTAAGCTCTTACTAGTAAACAACAGTAAAAAAGGCATATCCCAGGCAACTGGAATTATTGGGTATTGGAGGACCAATTTTTGTTGAAAGGTTGACTGAATTATAAAGGAAGAACATTTAAAAAAAATAGCATGAGTTTATTAAAGGTAAATTATGATGGGGAACTGTGGCAATATTTGGCATTGAAGTTTAACACAAATACATATGCATGCAAAGCGGATGAACCTGATTTGTATAAGATAACTTTTTCTTAAGAAAGAAAATTATTGTGTACTACTCACAATGTTATTCGCCAACAATTAATTATTTTAGGCTTGCGTAAATCATATACAACACTGCTCTCAGCAAGGCTCTACCTAAACATTTATATGCCTTTCTATTTCATTTTCATTTAATTCTGTTCATTCAGCTGACTTTTAAGGCCTGTTTTACACGCCAGACAGTGAGGCTCCTGTCAACTCCCAATTCCAGATAGAAACAGAGTGCCAACACATATAAAACACAGTTAACCATTGTTCTGTTCTCGAGGTATTAATAACAAGTGTTGTATTTTGGCCAACTCAATTGTACTCTTTTTTATCGGCTGATGAGACCGGTCAGGTTTAAAAACCTGTGATCTTCGGGTTGCCACAGACCCCTATATCGACAAATTAGTCGCCTAAGCTATGTTACAGCTTACATATTTATAATGCAAGTGTCTCACTGTGATGCCACATAATACCTTAAAAATAGGGGCTATTTTTTTTATTCTGAGGTAACTAAAAATAACTGTGTGGGTTGCAAAACACCTCAATCTAAACATGATTTAGCATCAACTAAAACAAAAAAATGTGGCATCCTTCTTGAAACAAATTTGCATATGAAGTGTTTTTGTTACTTGCTGTGGATAAAAATACTTCACCCACTCCATTTACCGGAGACAGAACTGCCACATTGTTGAAATTACTATTAGAGACATGTAAATGTGGGTGTCTTCACGCCCTGTAGCTTCTGGGTAAAATATTCTGGTGCATACCAAAATATGTACATGCAGCGGTTGCCTTTGCATGTTTACTCTCAAAGATTAATAACTGTAATAGTTTTTAATTTGGACTTCTGGAAACCGTCTTCCTGTTGCATCAAGTGCATCGTCATGTAAACTGAGCCAAATTCAAAAGGTCGCAATAAGGAAGACAGTCAGGGCAGGACTGGCCATAGCGGGCACCGGGCAATCCCCCGGTGCGCTGCTCGGGTGGGGGGTCGGTTTTGGGCCCCTGGGAGCCGATTTTGTTACAGGGCCGTTTTTGCAGCATAGCTGCAAAATCGGCCCTGTACCAAAATCGGCCGAAAACCGACCCGGCAAAGAGCTCGACGGCACCTCCAACACCCCCGAGTGGGCAGCGCGGCACCGCAAGCCCTTTGGCTGCGCCACACTGCGGCACTTTCAGAGCACAGGAATGCAACATATCTACAATGATATGTCGCATTCCTGGGCTCTCCCCTGCACTGGCGCAGAAACAGCTGCCATGCGCCGGCGCAGGCACCCTTGCACCATGGTGCAAGGATGCCTGCGCCATTGGGAGATTGCTTTTGCGAAGGAAGGGGCCCCTTCCTGCACAAAAGCAATCACTGCAGACATTTTCCTCTTTTAATGCGTGCTGTAGAATGCAGCACCCATTGAAAGAGGAAAAAACGAGGAGAAATGAAAACATTTCTCCTCGTTTTGCTTGGCTACGCCACCCCTATGGTGGCGCAGCAAACTGACGCATTTCCAGGTTTACGATTTCACGTAAATCTGGAAATGCATCAGTGGACATGGGTGTTGCGTGGGAAAACCCACAGCAACACCCATGTCCCGCCCCTAACACGCAAAGTGTTGATTGAACAGCGGCGATATTTACAAGCACAGGTTAAGTCACGCAGGGTGACTTTACATGTGCTTGTAAATATCCCTTAGCAGGCTGCGCCACCAGTGCGTCACGCAACGTGATGCACCGGCGGCGCATGGTGCTTGTAAATCTACCCCCTAATTTGTTGACTGCAAAACAACGTGCCCTTTTTAAGGCAGTGAGCCTTATGCCCTAGGGGGCATATTTATCAAATTATCACACAGAAGCTGCGCTGCATGAAAGGGAAATAATGTGCTGTTTTTAGCAATATACGCTGCATTCCTGACATTTCCCAGTGCTAGCGCACAATGTTCTGCCTAGCGCCAATGCAGGCACTTTTGCACCATGGTGCAAAGGGTGCCTGCATTGTTAGCAGGATTGTTGTTGTGACTCCTTCCTGTACGAAAACAGTCCTGTGAGGCATTTTCCTCTTTCTATTTGTGCTGCATTCTCGTCAACACACATAGAAAGAGGAAGTAACAAGGAGAAATAAAGATGTCTCTCCCCGTTGCACCTCACCTGGGGAGCCTATGATTTTTGATGCGATCTCAGCTCTACCACTATTGGTAACATCTGGAAATGTGCCAAAATCCACTGGTGGATGTGTGGGAACACCCACAATCCACCCATCGAACTCCTCCCTCTGGCAGAGTAACGCAATGCAGCGATTTGCTCTGCCTTGAGATACTCTGGATTTATCCAGCCACTCACTCAGGGCCATGCAAGGTGGCCTTTCATGGCTTGATAAATCACACTTAAGTGTTGCATCAATTTTGCGCCTCATCGCGTGATAAAGCTGCCCCAAACTATTTTATGCACTGACTCCTCCTGTTTTAAAAACAGATTCTTCAAGCACAGTTCCAGCAGGCTCCTTTGTTCTAACTTCTGTTACACTGTGTACTTCTGATCTGGCTCGCCCATGTGGGCGGTAAGTCCTTGAGATACCTCGGCTCGAATAACAAAATGGTCAACACTACAGTACTTAATTTGAGCTGGTAGTTCTAGAGTTTGAAACTGGCACTTAATCGTCAACACTAGCACTTATGTAAGCCTGCCACTCGTTGGCACTCTTCGCCTAATTTAAAGAAGAGCACGACAACAGTTGTTTATTAATTCAATATAGATTAAAATGACTATTACCGTCCAGCTCCTTGTGTTTTAAGGGCCTATCCGCGGGTGGTTTCACTTTTTTTTTATTGCTGTTCCGTTTGTTTCCCCTAAACCGTCCTTCCCCCTTTACACTATTTTCTTCTTTTGGCCTACTTGTGCTCTGTCTCTATCTTCCTCCTCCACATTACTTCACCGCCCTTTTGGGGCAGGTGAATTGCCCAACCAATGTCCTTCACCTATTTTTCGGTTGAGCCTGGGCAGCGCATGCGCTGCTGCAAGGCATACAGTAGTGGGGTATGGCTTTGAAGCCCCGTCCACTCTCCGCCCATATTTTTTATTGGCTTGTGTCATTGTCCTTTGTAAACGCTGGTTTCTGAGTCGGTATTAGGCTTGTTAGTCCCTCCTTGGTACCACCTTGTCTGCATTTGAAACCTCCCATGGCAACTGGCCCTTTTACTTCTGTTGTGACATGGTATGTTTTATTAAGTCTGTGAGCACTATTTTCTTTAATGAGTTTCTCCTACTGCAGGCACAACTTGCTTTTCTCACCATGCCTGCTTTCACTTTCAAACAGCCTCGGACAATGGCGGCTGCTTCTTTGAAGTGAAATAGGCCTCGGAGTTACAAGAGATTGAGCTATTGCCATTGTAAATTACAATAGCTTAAAATCTTGTAAATGTGAGACCTATGCATTGCAAATGCTTGTTAAAATTTGATTATCCCCTTGACCCCCATACTTTCTAGTGTATTAGTGCGATGGGCCATTCTGTTTCCTGAATCGTCCTTTACCATTTCTCTACCCTGCCTGCTTTTACCTACGCCTTCTTCATTTTTTTCACTTTAATATTGGTAATATGCTCCCTAACTATATGTTCTCTTTTAGAAAAAGTAATTTTTTAGAAAATTGATTGTAATCTTTTAAAATGCTCTAATATGTTTCTATTATTGTTTACCAAACTGTATTTTTATCAATTTGTTTTTCCATTAAATACGTTTTCGATGATTTGGTTTCTCAGAAATTGGTTTCTCTAATTTTGAACAGATCTCAAAATAGTTTAAATCATGATGTGTGACCCGCCATCTTTATTTTACATTGTATATAATATTTTCCTATAGTACTAGTACAAACCTGATAATGCTTCTAAGAGCCTTCAAAAGAGTGGTTACACGACAGGAGTAAAGGTAAATTATTTGACATCAAAGTGACACTGTACAGTGGATGCAAGAGGTATCTGGAACATATGCTGTCAACTGGGATGCAGACTAACAGTCTGAAGAGATAAGTCTTGAAGAATTTCCCTATTTTTAGGTTTCGACCTGGTGAGGGCACGAAGTGCCCCTCCCAGATCGAAAACTTTTGTCTACAGTATGGATGTCGGCACCGCCTCTGCCTCTCATTGGCTAGCTCCATAAATGGAGGCTAGCCATTGGGAGACAGAGGCTGTCAATCGCGCTTTCTCGGGGAAAACGCGATTCGGGGGCGTTTCTCGGGCTTTTTTAAGCCCCGCCCCTTTGTCCCAGGCCGCGCTGTCATTGGCTGCCGGCCCGGGACACCCCCGTGACGTCATTCCCGGGCCGCGCTGTGATTGGCTGCCGGCCCGGGACACCCCCGTGACGTCAGCCAATCACAGCGCGGCTTGGGACCTGACTTGACTTTTTTTTTTTTGTAATGTCGCACTCCAACGGGGAAACCTACACTTACCGTGATAACAAATGTTTCTGTTACCTAACACAATGGTGCCTATTTTGTCCATTTCAGAAGAATCGGCTGGTAAATTGGGCGTGCAATTAAAAGATTAGGAGTTCGATCCTGTGAGATATAAGTTGCACACAGGTCCCTGCAGTTTTCTCTTAGAGACTCGACCACAGATCTATGACTATTAATAATAGTCTCCCATAACCACTCTCGTCTTGTTGCAAGCCACGTTAGGAGTCACAGAAAACGCAGGTCATCTCACCAGTGGCGTAACGAAATTTGAAGCCTCCCCCCCCGCAAAGTACACGGAGATGACCTCCTCCGACCTCATTTCGAAGCTCTCCCCTGGAGCTGGGGGTGTGTTTGTTACGCCACTGTATCTCACCCACTTTATTGTCGCTTTATGTTAGGCATGAATAAGAGTGTTTTTATTTTGTGCGTTTCATGTTATGTTAGGTTTCAGTTGTATGGTACTTTTTTTTAAATCAGTTTCACGGTCTCGTGGCGCTATTAGCAGTGTGGCGACGTTCAGACTGGTTCCGGTGCGTGCCGGCGCAGGCCGTGAAGCCTTGTACTCGGTATTGTTGAGTCTTTCTTCCAGTTATGTGATGGAATTGAAAATTCCTAAACCGTGTGTGTGATTTTGTGACCATGCTGAGGCAGCCTCGCTGGGGCGCAGCCGTCCGGCTGAGCCTTGAATCTCGAGGGAGGTGGTGGATGCAGGGGGGTAGCTTGTGCGCCATCTGTGCCTCTCAGATGGACCGTGCATTAGGTGCCTTAAAGTGCTGCGTTTCCTGGACGCAGCTGCAGCACCGGTGGAAGCTGGAGGCAGTTCAGCTCTCCAGGGAGGAAGAGGGAACGCATCTGTGGGGGAACCTTTTCGGGAGGTGATGTCTTTCTACGTTAGATTTTGGAGCTCCTTTGTGGAATAGTATCTGAGCTAGAACAAAATCGTCCGGCCGAGCCTTGAATCTCGAGGGAGGTGGTGGATGCAGGGGGGTAGCTTGCTCGTGCTTTCAAAAACTGGCCCACCTCAAATATTAATATATATCCTCAATGTTTTCACTGTAGTCCTTCAAAAATCACGGGTATGGGCAGTGAATAAAACTAGTCCTATTTTTCTGTCTATGAATGACCGTCCCTATTATTTGGCACGAAAATCTGTTCACTCTTGTCATGGGTCCGGTTCTACTATGGAACCTAAATAGAAAGTGTAGTTCCTCGAGAAACTGACTTTATTTTTGAAGCCTAAGTTAATATTTGTTGTCAATTAGGTGCACGGTACGAGGCTGCAGCGCAGTCTCCTTCCTACATAAGCAGATTTGGAACTTTAGTACTTTCGGACGTTTAATGAACTTTATTAACTGCCCGTTTAATTAACTGTAGCCCTTTATGCGAATTAAAATGCCCTCGTGCCAAAACTAAAAACAATAGTTTAAAACGAAATGCAGTCAACACAGCCTTACTCGAGCTGCTTCTGCAAAAGCCAATTCTAGCGCCGCAGGACCTCAATGGCAACGAGTGAATCGATCCTCGAAGCACCAGTCCAGCCTTCCAGCCCTCCAGCTCTCCAGCGCTCCGCCTCCAGTCCCCAGGCACGTCTCGCACGCCACGTTCTCGCTGCTGGAGCTGTCTGTTCTGACATTTGGCATAGCTCACTTCCGGTTGAAGATGGCGACTTCCATGGCAGGTCAGGCAGTAAAAGTTGCCCGTAACTTAGCAGCAAGGAGGTGTTTTTTGAGCAGTAGACAGGTAAGAAAAAGCTCCATCTACATAGACCGTGCTGCACAAATCTATCTGCAAGCAGCAAATCACAGATTTAAATCTCAAGGTAGTAGGGGGGGGGGGTAAGGCAGCAGCTTTGGGGGTGCGGGGACACTACGTGAAAATGTCGGGCAAGGACTGGCCAGGAACCCGGAGTTTAGGCAGCTCTGGCTGTTACGCCACATCATCTCCCCTGTATGATTTGTGCCGGGGGACACAGGCATCTGCTGGTCAGTAATGCCCTCCAGCTTTAAGAGAGAGGCTTATCGGGGCGAACAGAAGGGTCTTCTTCGGAGAAAGGTGATGGTACAGCCATTTAATGGGAACGACGTGGGCAAAATCAAACGACCAGGGCAGCCTTACAGCCTGAGACCAAAGACAGAGCTGGACACCAAGTAGGATTCTGTTTCAGAAGATATTTTAACCATTCTTAAAACGGTCTGCCCAATCCTCCAAGTCTTTTCAATTGTAAACCCTATAACATGATTATGTTGTGCAAATATGTGGCATTTTTTTATCAATTTTGAGGCTGTAAGTGTATATGCAACTCCAGTTTTACAAGCCATTGCCTTTACGCAAGTTTGAGCTATTGCCAATGTAAATGACAATGTCATTTCATTATCTGATTTCAAAACCAACACATAAATACAAATTTTGTCATTTACAATGCCAATAGCTCTATCTTTTCCAAAGGCGAAACCGTTGCATTGTAAATGCTTGTTTTTTATTGTCTTCAGTGTAAAAGGGAGATAGAAGCAACTTCTAGAGGGACGAGCATTCAGTATGGAATGATCTACCATCAAAACATTTGTACCACCCTGGATGTATATAGAGAAATGTTTTTATGAGACTAACAGTTCTCTGGTTGGTCGGTATGGCAACACCAAATAGTTTCAAAGACGGTTTGACATGGATCGCTGTATGCACAAGGCACAGGGTCTTAAACTCGACCCTTTTGTAAGATCAGAAGCCAGCACTTCAGGCCGAAAGTAAGGCAATGTGCTTAGTTTTGCAACCTTTGAAGTTTAGCCACAGTCTTAGCAGGAAGGCATCAATATATTGAACTGCAACATTCAAATCTGGAGAGAACCCAATCACCCCTGACATAAAATGTTTCCTTACACAGGGAATTGTCAAAAGAGTACATTACAGAGCTTTCAAGCACAGCATATTTAGGAGTCACGTAGCATGCTGTCTGGGGAGCGCTACCAGTTATGCGGGAATGCAGATTTTTCATCCACATAATGCATGTAAAAATGCTTACACTCATGTGACTTGCGAATCAATGCCAGAGCTGCCACCAAAGCAAACACAAGGAGTTTCAGCGCTCCGTCCATCATCCCCTTGTGTTTGCTTTGTTTGACCTAAGTTGGCAGGGTATGCCCAGACGTGGGTCCCTTGCCCACTTTGCCACTGGATTTAAGCTAGCCTGGCGGAAGAGGGATGTTACCCAGAAACTGGTCACAGGATACTTGCTTCTGGTCCAGGGAAGACCTGCCTTGGCAGTTCGGACTGGACTGTTCCCATGAGGAACAGAGTCAAGACTGATTTGCATATGGCTGGGTCTGAAAAGTTTCAGCACTCCGTCCATCATCTCTTTGTGTTTGTTAGAGCTTCCACCAAAAGCTGCTTACATCACAGCCTGGTAAGGAAAGTGCAGACACTATCTGCTATGGTTTAAGTTCCACATGAGTTGTACCAGCAGACAACCATGTAATAAAAAAAGACGTGAAAGCTCTTCGGGTGGATACGAGGTCACTGAGTGGGCAAAGACAGGCAATGGCAAAATCTACAAAACAGAAGTAGGATGTCACAGCTAACTCTTCATGATGGACTTTAACACAAACACTATCCAAATTGGCATAAGCGGTGCTACGTTTAGGAAAAAGTTCCATACAACGCCATTTTTTCGAAAGGTGGAAGGGAACGGATAGCTTCTCATGGAAAACATGCATTTACCCGAACCCATCAACTCCAATTTTCCATTCAATGAACAATGTCAGTCGTAGGGCTAATGAGCATCGTAATGTGTCTGGAGTAGGAATATACCGCTTTTTCACGCTTCCTTTTCCCCCGCAGGGAATTACAACGCGGTTGTTACAACGACCGTGTTGTAACCACGCTTACCATTACCCCGCAAGTTGTAACAATGATATGTGGAGGGGGGGGGGGCGCTGGATGTTGGAATGGTACAATTTACTATTCCAACTCCAGTCTATGCAACGGTAGGGAAGGTGTTGTATTTCAAATCCAACACCTTCGGCCCCCTCCGCAAGTCATTGTTCCGACTTGCGGAGTAATGGTATGCATGGCTACAACGCGGTCGTTGGAACCACAGCGTTGTAATTCCCTATGAGGAAATGTTTTCGTGGTAAATGATATTTCCCATCTGGAATCATTCATAGTGGGGAAATTGGGGGCTGGAGGAAGAACTCGCAAATAAGGAAATATCTGAATGTTTTTCAGTAAGAAAATAAAAAAATTGGCTACAGAATTTGTACTCTTTACAGTCTGATCACAATGCACAGTGGTATTCCCAGAAACATACTGGTTGCACAGATCAGGTGTGCGGAAGTCAACGACAAATATTGCTTATGTTCCTTGGGTGATAAAAAAATGCGACAAAGCTTGTTTGAAATGTTTACTTTGGAGCAAACAAAGTAACCCGCTTGAGGCCGCGGAAGAAGGCATATTCAGTGTAAGTCTGTATATTGACCGAAACTGACATCGGGCAGTTAATCACAGACACCCACCAATAAAATAAATAAGACTGCTTCTTGGACCAGAACCTCTGTTGCCTCTTGCTCACGTTATTTTAGTATCTGTGTCGCTATATTTATTAATTGCAATATATTTCCATTTAAAGTTTCATTTAAAGCCGTTTAATTTTCTACTTTGCTTAAGTTAAAAAATAGCGAGATGTTTCTACACTGCTATTTCTCTTTAAGACACTAGTCAGTAAGTAAAAATAAAAAAAAAGGAATAAGCTTACGTTTAGCCCAAAAAAAACTGCTCGTGTCCAACTGATTTAATTAAATTCAGATTAAAAGTTCCTGTGTGATGTGTGCCCTCTGTCAGCAGTTCAAGCGTGCCATCACCCTGCAGCCTCCTGGACAGAAAGATGAAAGCGTCCTCTCACAATACACTGTCAAGAATGTTGACAGAACAGAAAGTTTGGGAGGAGGTAGCAAAATGTGGCTGGCCGCCTATCTTGGGTAAATTAGTAAATTACTCTGGGACCAATTCAAAGTCTGTACTTGGTACCGGGAGCTGCTGGTTCTGTTGAACATTGAGTTAATAATTCTGATGAATGCTGCGTCCCTTTTGACAAACACAGGAACCAGCCCATGTCTCTGTTTTTGAACCAATGTCTATTTATTGAACCCCAGCTAAATTTCCATTACGCTGGCGTAATCTCGTGTAATTTAGCAGTAGACTTTTTACACACAAACCTCAATATTATGCTATTACGCCGCATCGCGTAAATATTTGCCGGTGGCAGGCAAACATTTAGCTTAAAAGCACAGAAACATAGAAGGCAAGCAGCTGCCAATTGCAGCACTTGCGTTTTTGGCATGACGTTTTTTAGCGTGAAATGCATCCTTGCATAAAAAATGGACGCAAAGATGCATTTTGCCCTAAAATGTAGTGCCAAGTGCCAGTTTTGATGTTCATGTTGTTACATGTAATTTTTCGTAATTTTTCAAAAGCAAATTATGAAAAATTCACACACTGTCGCTACTTATCTCTATCCTCAGATTCCGATTTAATGAATAGATGAATGAATTAAACCAAATAATAAAACATACAATTACCTGATGGGCACCCTAACAACGGGAGTCTGCCAAAATATTAATTACACTTATGGTGCTGTAGGTCTTTTTTTTGTTTTGTTAGGTGGTGCAGGGTCGAAAGCCTCTGACACAGAATCCATATGACAACCTGCTACTCATTTCGACTGACCCAGTATATTTTCATTTGGAGGAGACTCTCGTCACAAAACCCCAGGCTTTTTACTGCCCGTACCCCAGAGGGTAGACTGCCTACAGTGTGTCCCTGCATAAACGCTTATAGTGCATCTAGACTGTGCTCCCTGTCTTTTTGACAAGACTGGAGGCTACCATTATGCATAAAGGAAAAACCGGTCGCAAACGGACAGTTTCTCAGAATCTGCCCCTTTGCGACCGGTATTTTTACATTTGGGATGCATCATCCCAAATTCAAAAATTGCAATTTAAATAATCGCATAATTGCGATTACTTTTATTGCAATTGCATTTAAGGAATCGTAATTCCTTAAATGCAATGCAATAAAGTAAAAAATTTGATTTCGCAATTAAGAATCGCAATGTACCGTCAAATGAAAGATGATGGAAAATTGCGATTTCTTTGAAAAATGCACCAAAGTGCATTTTTCAAAGTCCCATGTTACACACACACATGCCCTTGGGGCGCAACATGGGTGCACATCACAATTTTAGGGGATGCAACAGGGTGTCCTTTTGTCACCCTTGAAATTGCATGAGCAATATGGGAGTACCTAATTGGTCCTCGCAAATTGCACATGCAATTCCCATTCATTCTTACGAACCTGTAGGCCCATAGGAATGAATGAGAAGCCATTCCTTAATTGCGAGTCGCAATTAAGGAATTTGTAGGAATCACTATTTTTTAGCGATTCCTACATGCATAGGCTTTTGCGATTCCTTATTAGCGCATCCTTATTTTTTGCTAATAAGGAATCGCAAATGACATTTTTGATGCATTGTGCCAGAAAGTCTCTTTAGTGCCTCTCCAGTCAGCAGACTTTAAAAGCGTAGACAAAACATATTTAAATAATTCCAAAATAGAATCTAATCACAACATATAAGCACTCGTCTCAAGCAGTCCTTCCTCTTTATTTTGCTGCTCCTGGAGAGATGAGTATGCTTTAAATTTAATCAGATGTAAGAGTGGAGGTTTATCTGGTGTAAGAATGGACGTGTTAAGATGCTTGTTTGAATGTGTACACATTTCAATTCAAATTTTTAGAACAGTGGGATGGGAGTTTACTAATTTAGAAAGGTATTCTCAGTTCTATGTTGAGAAAGTTTTTGAAACACATTTAGATTTTCCCAAGGGTTTTTTATAAGACGTTTTGGTTAAATATCTTTTTTCTGTATCTACTAATTGGTCATTTTTAAGGTTTAATCAAGTCATTGGTTGTGTCACTTTGAGCGCATATTAAAAAAGTTATATGAATAACTGTTAGGACGAGTTGTCGGTTCGGTCCCTTGCACCGGTTCAAGAGCAGACTTGGCCCTATTTGGTATACAGGGTCACCATATGCCAATCCAGGGGCGGCATGCACCCACAGGCCCAAAAGCAGCAGGGGCCCTGTTAGGGCCCCCTATGTTGCCTCTCTGCCACCCTTTTCATGGCAGGCTCACCGCCATGAAAGGCCAGTGGAAGGGCAACTGAGAATATGCTCAGCTGTGCTGCAGCAGCACCACCAGCATATTCCTGCTCCTAACCGCTGCGCGACCACCACAGGATCCTGGATCCCCGGCAGACGCAGCAATCCTGTGGCGGTTTGGCCACCACACTTGTACCACTGTGGGCGGTTCCGAAGAGTGGCGGTGGTCGAACCACAACCACGAGTACCGCAGTACTCGTAATCAGGCTCAATGTCATTTTCAATATTTTGAGGCACACCGGAATGTGTGTGTGGTGTTGTCTTTGAGACAGTATGAGTGCTAGATTAGTGGATTTCGAAAGAAGAGAGAAAATCAGTGTTGCTTTCTTATGTGAAGCCTTTCATAACGGTGTCAACAGCAACCATAGAGAGATGGGCTCATGTGATGATGAGTGATATTGGTGTGGATATGTCGATTTTTAAAACTCATTCAGTAGGAGGGGCAGTGGTATGAAAGGCTTTTCTTAGGGGAGGCCGTTAAGAGAAGCCATAGTCAAACCCAGAGCCAAAATTGGGCACACAGATTATTGTGTGGATTCAGAATAATCAAGGCTACCAAGATCCATGAACTGTTCCCACTGCTCAGCTTGACCTGCTTGAGTACCATAGAACCCGGCAATGGCTGCTGCATCTGCAACGCCTTCTGAATGATCCAGCCCCACTCTATGACGGCCCACATGCAAGCAGCACCTCTCACTTCATCCGTGAACATCTATGAAAAATTTGAACCCCTTGTGTGAGGGTCCGGTGTGACTCCATAGCTACTGCGGCATCCTTCATCATTGATGGACGGTTTCAACCCCCTTGTGTGAGGGCCTGTGTCTCCCCACTTGCCGCTGCATCCATGATCGTCTGCGAGCGACAGCAACCCACTGAGTGGCGGCCTATGTTCCTCCACACCTGTAACTACATCTGGGACCATACAACAATTTTCACCACAGGTGGACCCCTGTTATCCCTGCTTCAAATGCTGCATCTCTTACTGTGTGACAACAGCCCAGTGTGGACACTGTGCCCCTGACTTCTTCACAACCCTGTATCCCCCTTTCCAAGTGTGCTGACCCTTGGCGAGAGCGCCCATGTGCCCCTGCTTCTGTCCCATTCTCTTCATGGGCTGCTATCCTCCCAGCGTGATTTTGTACACTTCCCAAACCACAAGGAGAAAAAAGATGCGAGGATTACTACTGGTGCAGACTGTCATAACCATTGCAACCGTACTAAATCTCTACCCTGTGAGCCTGTGAAGGGAGTGTAGCTTTAAGCCTTTTCACCTCTTTGGGCGAAGTTTAGGTAATAGAATGAGGTGGACAGACTGCACAATGTTCTATGTTACATGAGCACTTACATTTTCGGTACAGCAGTGCTAGCACATTTATTTCAGAGGATTACCAGCCAGGCATCCCAGGCTGACCATTCATCTCTTTGACCCTTGATCCCGGGCCAAGAGGGGCCAGAAAATGCAGTGGCCAATTACATTCGTCCAATGCCTCCAAGCACGACCAGACCCTCTCCCTGCTCCTTCGCTCAGGCTCTGCTAACTCTCTCACGCTGCAGCTCACCATCTTGAGTTTCAGAAAGGAAAGGAGACACACCATTGGCTGAGTCATGATCTGTTCCACCTATGCTCCACCCCAAAGCTGGGGTTGAATTACATTTGAGAAGTGTAATGTTTTGATTATGCATGTGAGGACGCAAATGGCTCTATTTTTAAGCTTTGAATGCAAAGTAATTTTTTCTGTTTAATGTTTCTGTGTTTCCATGTTGTAACCTTAATTACCTTTCCCAGTGCAGTGTCCAATTAGATCATTAGATTAGCTCTTGGCCTCAACATATTATAAGTCTCTGTCCCCACCTCTTCTCCCGGGCTCTGGTCTCTCTCCCTTATGCTGGTGGGCACCATCTTGAGTTGCTCCCTCACCCACTTTTATTCCACCTGTCCTCCCTGGGCATCCAGTAAAATAGGGTAGAGGTTAATGGCACATTCCTTTATGTCTGTTAGGGGTATGAAAGGGTCTAGCAGTGATACCCAAAGTACGGCCCGGGGGCCGAATGCGGCCCTACTGCACTTTACATGCGGCCCACTCCCAACAGCAGCACTCGGCTGATATTTACTCGACTCAACACTAACAAAAAAAAGATTTTCAACTAACTTTGAAATAAATCCTTTCCTGTTTATTTAGGTTAAACAAAGAAAATAATTAGGGTGTCCTGCAACTCTTAACTTTAGGAATACTTTCATTTTTAAAGACATCTTGCAGCAAAAGTGAAGTGTAAAAAAAATGATAAAGTCTCTTCTAAATTTAAAAAGTGTATTTCATTAACACACATAACCACTTCACCTTAGTACATCAGATTATATCAGTCCATTGAGAAGATTTATTTTGTAAAGTAATAGTTTTCAATCATAATTTAGAAACATTCATTCCCCCCCCCCCACCTTGACAACAATATCAATAGTGAACTAAGACACAAGTCAGTTGTTAGGTGCACTGTTTGGGTCGCCTGGGTTCCCATTATGCATGAACAACAGTATTGTTTTTAAAATCAAACACAGGAGAAAGTTTTGTAAATCGCACATCCTGAATTCATGTATTTTGAAAAAAAGAGGGAAAGTGAAATAAAATTATTGCCTAGGATCACACAATTTGGTTGAGTGGGGAAGTCTGGATTAATCCCAGAATTTCTAGCTTCATTTTGTGCAATTCAGCCACTAGATTTCCATGCTTTGCTTCCCCTACAACTCACATTACTGCCAAACCTCCCCCACCCCCCCAAACCCCTGACCACCACCCTGCAGGCATCAATGCGGCCCTTGCTCACATCACAGACCAAACATATCGGCCCCAGGGAAAATGTTTGCGAGTTCCCATGGTCTAGAGCGAAGGTCAGATTCCTTGCCTAATTGTGTTTTCCCTCAATTCACCACTTGCCCCCCCCCACTTGTCTAAAAATTGTAAATTATCTCCTTCCCTCTGGTTACTTAATGCTACCCACTTCTACATACTGCACTATCCAGGTTTAGTTTCACAGCCACTGTATATTGAAAGGAAGCTACTATTTCTGGTTTCTTTGCTTGTACAACCTCTGAATATACTTCTTAAAGACTACACCATGACAGATTGTGTATCGAGGCACTCCACTCCTCCCTATCCTCTAAATAATGTTCCCTCAGAGCGTAACCATAGTGCCTGAGCTTGAATCGCCATACACCTTGGTGGTTTAACAGTGTCTTCAATGGTTTGCTCCTCAGTCACTTCTTGGCTGACTCCATAAAAGACTCCTGGATTGCTTAGCAGTGCCACCAGTGATGCTGTTCCTGCTTTAACTCATACAGTGATTGCTGATGGCTTCACATATCTTCCAAGGCCTATCTTACTCCTGGGCTGACTCAATCTCTCCTAATTGCTTAGCTCACAAGTCATGGAGTGTGTCCTTATATTCCTGTGTTGACTACTTATAGGATTTCGTTGGTATCACTCCTGCCAGAGACCACGTGTACACTTATGAGGCTTCCTTACATATGTGTTCCATGAGGGCTTACTGGGCATGCACAGTCACCTCAATGACCATCTGCTGGACAGCTTGCATGACCCCTTCAGGACATATTGCAGTACAGTTTATGAGACTTTTTATAACAAACCAAATGACAAACCGCATAACTGCTTATTAATGTTGTAGGTATTCCACATTCTAAAAATCCAAAAGCGTGTCTCTTCTGGGATAGAAGGCACTATTGAAATGCTAATACAATACGGTTTAATACATTCAAATATATGAATGATTAAGTGCTGGAGAAAGTGCATTTCCAATGCAAGTCTAAACGTAAATTTAACAACAGAGGACCAACTTCTATGTTTTTATTATTTCAGAAACGCAAGATATATGGGTATAAGCCGCAAAATTCACTTCTACACGTTGCAATACAGTGGCATCCTCCATACCCCAGATTGCTGCCCCATAGGTTGCAATTGATGCGGCTTTAGCTAGATAGATAGATTTTTACAATTTTTTGGGACTTATTTAGAGCCTAGCTTTTTTGAAAAACTAAATATAGCAGCTATGCTTTTTTCCATAAGGTTTGCTCTTTTTGCTATCATGTCCTTCCAGTTTAATCTAGAAGTCTAATTCCGCCATAAATGGGGTAAACTTCTTTATGAGTCTGTAAAAGCCATTGGTATTCTTGCTAGTTAAACTTTGTCCTCCACATAGAGAAGAACAGGGAGCTTGAGAGATTCACCGGTAGGGGAATCAATGCCAGTTTCCATCAGAACCTCATTTAAGCTTGTTGGAATAAAGAGCAAATTAAAAAGGGAGCAAGGACACATCCCTGTTTTACGCCTTTTTCTACATTAAAGGCTTTGAACATTCACCCTGTTTCCCATATCGGACAGTAGCTCTTGCACCCGCATACAGTTGTCTTATGAATACGATTATTGCTGGCTCCACCCCCATATCTTACGTTTTTTTTTTTTTGTAAAACAATTTTATTGCAGAGTTCAAGTCAATCATTACAGTTATTTCGTAAGTTGGCACATGCGGGATCTCAATGTCTCACAATCACGTCAACAAAAATGGTACACATCAACATTACTCACAGTTCTGGGGCTGGGTGAAAAGTGTCTCACCTAGCGCTTCCCCTCCACCACTGCTCGAACCCCATATCTTACGTTGCCAATAGATTCTAACAAATTAATGATTTGGGGTGTTTTCGAATGAATCACCTAATTTTGTCTCTTTTTTGCAATGTGTTTTAATAATTTTATAATTGTTTTGGGATTAAGATTGTGATTTTCATCGTCGTGTTTTTAATATTTTTTATTGATTATGAAATACATTTGAATATTTTCTTATAATTGGGAGTTTCAATTGTAATGTGTTTGTACTTATTACTGTGGGGGTCTCTTATTTTGGCACTGGTGTGGATGCAATGTTGAATGGAAAAGATTAATGGTGATTGTCAGTGACATTAGTTCCAAGGGAATTTTTATATCACACTGTCCGTGTTGGTACCCAGTCCCTTGGATGGTTGGGTCACTCACTCTATTATTTTAAGATCCACTCCCATATCTTCCATAATGGACCATAGTTTACTGTGTGCCACACATTCAAAAGCTGCAGACAAATCCATGAAGGCCATACATAATTGGCCTTTTTTTGCTATCAAATATTTTGCCTCCAGCAGTGTTAAATTCAAACATTGGTCTATTGTGCCCTTTCTCTTTCTAACGCCATATTGAACCACAGTAAGGGACTTCTTTCCCATTACCCACTCTTCCAGTCTATTTAACTGTAGCCGACCCATTAATTTTGCTGTACAATCAATTAGGGAAATTGGTCTATAATTGTTTGGATTATGGCCATCCTCCTTTTTAAGAACAGGAATAATTTAAAGAACGACAATGGACCTGTCTTAGCTATTGGGTTAAAAACGTTTGTCAGCAGTGGAGCCCACATTAATTTCTTTAAAAGAAAGATATTAGCAGGAACCCCATTTGGGCCAGCAGGTTTCAGAGAAGATGGTTGCGAGAAGGCAAGCTCTATTTCCTCCAGTTCGAAAGAAAGATTTGGACAGTCTTCTGGAGGAATCCAAGCTATAACAGAAGAGTTACTATTCTTATTTTGAAATATCTTCTGATAATGAGAAATCCAAGTATCTTCCTCTTTGTAAACATCTAATGAAGGCTCTCCCACTTCTGCAAGAAATGGGACATTAACCACCTTCCAGACTTCTCTACTCTCATTTCTTGCTAAGGCGTTTTTTAAATTAGGCCATGCTTCCTCTCGGAGTTGTTTCCTCCTAATATCTCTAACTTTTTTACAGTTTAGGCGTTGATTCCATATGGGAGCATTATCTCTGGGCGCTCTTCTTCACCGCTTTATGGATTAATCGCCCGTGCCAGAGAGCAGTTTTTATCAAAACAATGGATTAGTGGGCATTTTTTTGAAGAGGGTGGACAAGTTATTTGCTGCTTGATTCCTGCTTAGCATTAGCGGTCTCATCCAAGCACGTCAGAAAATACTTATTATTCACGGAAAGTATCGAAGTGAGTAGCTTTTCATATTCTACTTTTTCCCATTTAAGGATGTAGCCATTTTTCCTTGCTAAGATTGGTTTTGGGGCTATCTTCTCTGCCAACATTTTTATACCTTTCCAATGTATGTTACAAAGGAGCGGGATATGATCACGAAAGCCTGCCAGCTTAATCTGTATTTTTTTTATGTTATCTAACAAATCGGCTGAAGTAATTATGTAGTCAATTGTTGAGCCTTACGATGCAGTTTAAAAGTACAATCCATCAATCCAGACTCTGAATTTATCCTATTTCTAAATTCCAAATCATCAAGAGCCTATTCAGCACATTTATAAAGAGTAATAGGGTCTCCATTACAGTCAGTTACTCCACAGAGCGGGGAATCAAATGTCAGACAACGTTTATTGTTGAAATCACCCACCCATATCATTTTAAGGTCAACAATTGCCCCCAAGTTCCTCTGCCACCGAAGATGGATTTTTAAAGTTGTTGTTATAATAATTATCATTATGTCTCCGCTTGCTTGCCCATTACATAACAAAACATGAAAATAGGGAGAATCATTCCAAAATGTTAGGTTTTAAAAAAGATTGTATTGGCTATTACTGTTAGTAAACCCTCCTTTGCTCTTCCTAGTCTCAAAGGGAGTGCCAGGGTTTGGTATGAGCTACAGCCATTCAGATATGTAGGTCCCACGTTTCCTGAATACAGATAATATCAAATTGTGTCAATTCTTTTTATCCATTCACTATTATCTTTCTAATTATTAAACCCTTCAATGTTCCGGGACGATAGCCTGCAGACTGTTTTCTCCACATCTGTCCCACTATCTATTTGTCCTAGATCATGATTAGAAGGCATAGACCCTTTTATCGCCGACATTATCTCAGCAGTTAAACCAGTAATTCCTTGATTGGAAACTGGTTTAATACATTCCGCTCCTGTGAATCTCAAGAGTCAATCATAACTGTCCAGGTTCTCCAAGGGGACAAATCTATTACTGGTTTGTAAGCCAAAGGTTCTTCTTGAAGCAGGCCAATTAGTAACTACAGGAGGCATCAGATCTTCTCTAGGGGAAACGGCCACTACAACGCGGCCGTTTCCACGAAAACCTTTACCACGCATGCATTACAACGCGTGGGTGGTAACAACGAGAGGCTTTACCACGCATGTCTTTACTACGAAATACGTAGTAAAGATATGTGTGGTAAATGAAAAAAAAGGGGTTTTGGCGGTCTCCCGCCAAAAACTAAAAAAGCGTGGGATCAAAAAAAGAACTAACCTGAAGTGACGAACATCAAGCAATCAGCGTCCTTAAAGAGGAAACGGAATTCAACTTCTGCTTCCTCTTAACGACGTACGGCCAACGTAACCAAGAAGATGGAGAGGAGACAAGTTAAAAAGGTAAGGGGAAATGTAATTTAAAAAAAAAATGAAGGGTTAAGGGCAGGGGTAATTATAAGGAGTAGAGGCTGTGGACGTGTAAGGGGAGAGGTGTAACCTTCAACAAGAATATGCCCTCACCATGCATAAATTAACAACGGAAAATGTTGTTAATTTATGCGTGGTAAAGGAATATTAGTGGTAAAGGTTATGAATAGAAAACGAATTCCGTTGTAACGCATGCGTGGTAAAGGCATGCGTTGCAACGGAATTCGTTCTAACGACATATAACCCTTCTCTAGATGAGTAGAATCTTTCGTCATACTGTAGTTAAAAAAAATAAAGCCTAACAACGAATATCTGGGATCCCATTGACAGAGCTGCTGGGAACTCTACTAGCAAATTCTCCGCAAGCTGAGCACGGTCAAAATTAAGTACTATGCAGTCCTCATCAATATTTTTCAGGCTTGAGCCAACCCAGGGAATTCTTCTGGCCATAATCGGATGGCTTTGAATGTAGGTGGCCACTTTTGTATAATTCTGTTATCATCAAAACTTTATTTTCGGCTATTACAGCCATAAAAGCACATTCAAATTTACAACGAAATAAAATCTAATCCACATAAAACAATAGAGTGACATTCAAAATACTGGTATAAACACATGTAGGGGTATGGGAGCCACAATAGATGTAAATCACAGGTATCATTATTTATGGGAATTCATAAAATTCTTACATTAATAATAAATTTATAATAAAAAGCATTCAAAGAATTTATTGCACACATCCAATATAAATATATGTTTTTTTTCTTGTTTTTAAAATATCCATATTCAGTGCATCAGCCGGGAAAAGGATATCTCTATCTCATGTAGGCTTGACTCCAATTACCAGGCTGAAAGATTGATTATTACAGAGTGAAGGGTTAGAATTAATAAACACGGGACTAAATACGCGTGTTCAACAGATGACTTTGTTTTATCCACATCGCAAGGAGAAATTTTGAAACTACAACAACATAAATTGGGTCAGTATCTGATTTTAGGATCCTGAATAGTTCTTGGTAGTTCCTAATAACCAAATTTCGCCACAGTTGTATTACCCCATTTGGACCTAGCCTGTTTATATGCCGAGCAGAAAAACAGTACATGGATTTCTGTTTCCTCCTCCACTAGGCATCCAGGGCAGAGACCATGGTTTGCACCCGACCACTTATTAGTTATTGTGTAAAGCGGGAGTGTCCCATATCTAAATTGCAGATACAACTTCCTTGCTAGTGGAGGTTGTATACAGTCTAAAACTTCTTCAAACTGATAGTGACACTTAAAATCCAAGAACCCATATGTCAAACTCATAGTTTTGGCTGCCTGTATTAGACTAGCCAATTTATACTCTTTCACAGCTTTTGCTAGAAATTGTTTTGGAATAGCTGGGCAGGATTCCTCCGGAGAGGACCACAAGTCTTCCCTGCCCATTTGACGAAACAAATCCCTAACAAAAGACAACCAGGGTACTTTACCCACAGCCCCCAGTAGTGACATTACTGCTTGTAGTTCCTGCCTATAGCGTCTCAACTCAGGTGTACTCCACAGCCGTCCCCAATAGAGCAGCGGTCGGGATGAGATTAGGTCCACCATAGGTAGGATACCCAAGTCCATCCTTAGCGGTACTAGGAGTGTGTTAACTGGGAGTGCCAGTGTTTGCCTAATTAACTTATTTTCAGTGAGGATCAAGGCATTAGATGGACTATGCCCCCACAGTTCTGACCCATATAAAGAAGCCGACCGAGCTTGTACTTTATATATTTCTAGCGGTGGGTTAATAAGCTTTGTGGCGCAACCCTTCTGGACTTTTAGGATGCCCCCAATTGCCTGGGTAACCTCAAATTAGCCCTATTAATTTGGGGACCCCATCCCACTTTATCATTTAAAGTTAGGCCCAAGTAGTCGAAGATGTCTACCCGCTCAAGAGGCCTATCATTCATCATTAGGTGGGGACAATTAGTGGATTTGGCATTAAAGACCATGTATTTTGTTTTATTAATATTTACCACTAAATTCTTCTTGCTACAAAAATGGCTAAATTCCTTAAGAACTCGCTGCATCCCCATCGATGACTTTGAGAGGAGCAGGGTATCATCCGCAAACATTAGTGCAGACAATTTACGGAATGCTATTTTAGGGGAGTCCAAATCCTTTGCAGCAAGTAGGGGGCCACTTTTGTATAATTAGTTAGCCAGTGATGTGCTTTGTCCATAAGCTCTATTGTAGTCTCTTTCTGTGATGGTCTTAAAACAGGTACATTCACCATTATCATGACAAAAGGGCAAGCAGATGGTGATAAGCTTAGTGTTTTAGGTTTATTTTCAGCCCACTGGTAATACACTCCTGATTGCTGGGTGATGGAAATACTCTGGGTTACTCCCCCTTGAATTAGCTTATACCCTTCTTCTCTAAGTAATCCTTGGTTAAAGGTGGATCTTATGTCTGAAATACCAGGAGGCACTAACCCTGTACTCCCATTGGTTGATATCTTCACAGAGTGTGTAGTGGCCATGTTCTGTATCCATAATATGTATATCAGTAGATTCATTCAGGCCATCCCGTTCTTTGACCCTAGGAGCCCTATTTTCCTCCTGCATATTTTTGTGATTTTCTATATTATCTACTTGATCTGGTACTATCCTATTAATCCCAGATGAATGAGGTTGACCTCCTTTGCTAGATAATTCCTGCATTGGTCGCTCAATATTTTCCAAGCGGGTCAATATGGGTTGCAAAAGGTGATTCAGCTTATCAAATAAAACATCTAAATTGGCTAAAGTGGGGGCCAGCATTTGTTTTTGCTTAACAGAAGAGGAGCAAGTTATTAGTGTTTGTCTTGGTATTTTTGCTTTAGGGGGCTGAGATTATCTAGGCCCGCCTCTCTTCCTTTCCCCTGGGGGCTCCTTGGCGAAAGTTACTATGGTAGCATCTAGGGCCTGGGGTAGTACTGATAGGTCCACAGGGACATCCACAGGAGTTGCGAGGTGAGACATATTCAGATCACTAGTAATCATAGATATTCCATTTCCATTCCCACCTAATGAAAGACTCCTTTCTGTGAGTACAATTTGTTTTGTAATTGCCTTTGTAGCTTTAGCCAGAAAGGAATCTAGAGTCAAGATGTTTACCACGTCATGGTCTGGATGTTGTGCTTTCTTTTTCCCCATATTAATCTCCGGTTTACCTTCTGTGAAGATCAAGACATTTGAAGGGCCCAGTCTAGCCTCCTCCAGGCTCCAACGGGCCTGCCCTTGGTTTGGGATTTCCCCGGGTTACCCACGCTTGCGTCTCACGTCGCGGGTCAGTGTCGCGCTTTTGAGTGCGTGAATCAGGCAGGGGGTTGATGGGAGCTGTAGTCTTCCCAGCAGTGCGTGCGGATCCCAGGGCACAGCTTCACCCTCCCAGCAGCAGGCGGCTATATCAAATGTAGCATGAAGTTAGAACTTTACTCATATTAAAGCATTGAGGTATTTTTGAGATACATGATTACAAAAAGGTGTTGTGGGGTGGGCTTTTAAAGGTTACATTTGATAGATAACTTGACTGTTGAATTGGCAAGTCTAAAACTCATGAATTATGTTATCAACTTTGAAATTTGAGAGAAGTGTGTTTGTTTGGTGAAAAGCTACAATTTATTTTTAAATGCCATCCTGAATTCGCAAATTAGGCATGGTGCAAAAGTATTTGTTGGCAAATGAGGAGGTGAGAAAGTTATTCTACATTTGAAACATATATATGCATTAATATTAGTCATTTCACATTTGAATTGACATGTGTATTAATATAACGCTACTGCAATTGAAACACAATTGTTATGATGCATTTTAGTGAGTTCTTTTGGCTTAGGTCAATCTAGTCCTCTTTTAGGACTGAACTCAACCTTTCAAAAATGGCTACTGTATATTTATATTTCTTGTTTGGCACCATACACAGCCAGACGTGCACTGTTTATCTTGTGTGCCATATTGTTGTCGAATAACTCACTAGAGGAAGCCTTTTGCTACTTTCCAATGCACTCCCTGCTACTATACTGAATGGCATTCATTCACAATTGTTTTCTGTTGTTTATGTAACTAGCTTGTTTTGACACTTCCAGATGACATTAGGTCAAAAAGGGTAAATCAATATTGTAGTTGGATAGTGCTAAGGCGGAAGGGTTATGTAATATTTTAGATTGGAATATTGCAGTATGATTTGTTGAAATGATTATACCTTTGTCCAGACCAAGCGGACTGTGCAGTTTCCATTATTTCTTAAGGTGAAGCTTATTATAAAAGACCCCTGAAGTTTGTGGTGAGCCATAACTCTTTCTTGAGTCTCTACGGACGCTACCCTATTTTCTATTGATTTGCTGCACATTTGGACTTAGTTTATTTTTCCTGAACTTGATAGTTTGCATTTATTTCTATTACTGAGAGTCTTCATGGCAATTGATTTCGGTGGGCTTGATTCAGAATGGTAAATGTACACTTTTGTACAAGTTTTCTTTTGTCTTGGTATTTGCGGATAGGGAATTATTTTTATCTGCGTACTTCTCCGCCCCAGTGCGAAGTTGCCACACTCAAAACTTTCTATTAACTCCCTGTTTGTGAATACCAAAACAAAAGTAAACTTACACAAAAGTGTAAGTGTACCTTTGTGAATCAGCATTTTCCAGAGAAAAGGCATTTTTGATGTGATTATAACTTTGACACCATTTCATGAATTTGTATGAAATCTGGAAGGCAGTTAGCAAGTTAAGCCATTAGCAGGGATCTCACATTTCATGCATATCTAACAGAGGTGGGAAAATATGAAGCATGGAGGGGAAAAAAACCTTTAATATGCTAATAACTTTGGTGCCTTTTGACAGATCTGCATGAAATTTAAGATATAAGATTTTGGCTTAAATTAATGTGCAGCAAAGGTTGGTTGGTTGCACAGGAAGTTGGGGCAGAGCTTTGACGCACAGCAATACCCAGGTGCGCCACTAAAGGCCATGCTGCATAACAGGATGGAATAGGGCAAGCCATTGTAGCCAGCCGATGCTAAAAGGCTTGCACAAAGGGTATTTTGGTCACCAGGTGGGTTGTGAGGCAGGTTTGGCCAGAGACCATGCAGTAAACCTGCACTGCACACGGACAGAGGCCGTGCACAGCAGTGATTGTCCAAACAGTGGGTTGGGTTTAGGGCCTGGCCAGAGGCCAGGCAATGCAGTGAATCCTCCAATGAGCACAGGTAAATTGTGAACAGGCCTGGATTTCAGCCAAGCTTCTCCGCACAGAGGGCTAGGCACAGTGGAATGTAAAAATATAAGGATTAGATGTAGTGTATCATGAAAAAACATAGATAGAAAAAACCTTAACAGTAAGTTAGGGATTCTTTTGCTCATAAGACATTATTATATGCCAGTTAAATCTCAGAAAATCCCTAGAAAAACAAATTGATAAAGTGAAGTTATGCACTGAATTTTAATTCCAAAATAGTGAAATGTGCTTTATATGGTTGTCTAAGCAACCCTAATTCACCCCAATGCACTGCACAAGACCTCACACATTATGTTACAGATGATATCATTGATAAAAATGACTGGTAACATCACATATTATCTTAACATCACTACAGATCCACAATTGTATTGTATTGCAACATTTATATAGCTCTAACTACCCCTATGTGGGACGCTGAAACGTATGCCTACATGTGTAGTATGCTACACTGTATAGGATGTGTGTTTGTAAGTTGGTTGACTTTGTTTTGATCCTATGTGGGAAGTGTTTCCATGTTCTCTGTGAGGACCACCGAGGTGTGGTTATCGTGTTATGGGACGTAGTGTTTAGCATGGCGATGGATGAAGAAGTGTGAGATCGGCACACAGTTTATGGGTGTTTGTAACCTGGCAGCTTTGAGCAGCTCTGCTTTTTGGTATTTCTTAAACTCACAGTTCACTTAACCGTGTCAATTCTGAGATTGTTTAATGTTTATGGTCCTGAGCATGCATATGTTAGGGAGAAAAGTAGCGAGATCTGAAAGGAATGATGGACTAGTTACTCACCTTCGGTAACAATGTATCCGGTAGAGACACAGTCTAGCCGCAGATTACTTAACTTTGAATATTTCCAGGCGTCAGACTGGATCCGGAAAGCCTTCCTCAGCAGCACTTCTGCGCGCCGGGGGAAGCGACGCACGGCTCCGCCCGGACATCGTTCACAGACATGACATCAGTGGAGCCATATAAGCCCCTCCTGGCACGCCAACGTCAGCTTTCGTCAAGGAAACTTTTCCGCGCTACAACGCAGAGCCACCAGCAAAAAACTGTGAGAGTATGGGAACAGTGTGCGAAAAAGATAGAAACTGAATGGTGAAAAACAGCACCATAAAGTACAGTGCCAAGCATGGTATACAGAAAAATAATGGAAAGAGCAGAGCACGGCTCTGAGAAGCAACCCCACAAAAGCGGAGAGCAAACCCTCCCATGAGTCAGAAAAAACTGTGAAAAACATCAGGACAGAAGACAGGAAGTCTGCAACCATAACAAATAGGGCAACGAGACCAGGACACAGGAGCATTGACGATCCACCAGAAGTCAATATCAGAAAGGGACGTTGTATACCCTGTAAGAGAGTTATAGACTGAGGCAGAGGTAGTGGACTTCAAACCAATGGACTGTACGGGAGGGAGAGACCCCAAGGCCAATGGAAAAAGGGGAAGGAGAGGGGGGTGAACATGAACAGACCTCACACTGGACGACCCATGGTGTAGGGATGTAAAAGGACACATGACACATTAACATACAACCCAATCATGAGAATGGGTGGAGAAGAATACATAAAACAGAATAAACATCCCATCTAGGCGTGGAGTGAAAATTACACCCCACAGGAAGACAAAGCCACCAGAAGAAAGGCAAATGCGGGAAACCCATCCTGAAAAGCTCCTCGCAGAAAAGGAGGATGGGCGGGCATTAAGGAATCTGCAGCTAGACTGGGTCTCTACCAGATACATGATAACCAAAGGTAAGTAACTCGTCCATCTGATAGAGACATCTAGCCGCAGATTCCTTACCTTAGAATAGACACCAAAGCCATACCCATAAAGGCGGCGGGTCTGCGAGCAAACCCCACCAAAATCCAGAAGAACTTAGTAGTCAACAAGTGACGAAACACAGTGGGGACAGTAAGAGCCAACACCAGTCCATGAAGCTCTGAAAAGAGCGGAAAACAATGGGAGGCAAAGGCACCACGATCCATCAAAGAACAGCTAAAAAGAAAACGGATGTATACCGGGGTGAGAGAAAGAGGCACAGAACCAGAAATGTTGGTGCAGAAGTGAGAGTGCATGGTTTCGTAAAGAAGATGAACTGAACCTAGGTCCGAATGATCCGCAGGAGCAGAGGTGTCGACCGGAGCAAGACCCAGAGAGAGAACAAAACAGTATGACAGAGTCGGCGCATACCGGTCTAGTATGCACAACAGTGGAAAAAAGCATTGCCGAACCTGCACCAGCTATGATACGCTGAGCAGCAGTGACTGGAAGCCGATCCATGGCGAGAATGTGTAGGCATTACCAGAACAGAAGACACTCCAGTACGCAGTCGCTGTTGCACAAACATATGTGAGGCGTACGGCAACAAGCAGAAGCACCCAGAACAGAACCACAGTAAAAGAGGGAGTTATGTGGAAGACAGAAATACACTGAAGCATAGTGTGGATGCTAGAACCACACTAAGTATAGGGAGATCCCCCTGTAGGGTAGCGTGAGCAGCCCAGATGTGAAGTATGCATCACCAGGTAGGCAACCGGCAAAAAAGGGGTCTCCGGCAAGCCGGACACATACACAAGAGCTCGCACCATGAGCAGACCGGGGCGAAAACCAGACACTGCAGCAAGGACCGTTGCCTGAACGACACCGTTGCGGGAAGAGCACAGAGTAGATATAAATCAAGAAAGATACAAATCTAAAAAGGATGTGTTGCATAAAACAAGACACGGGTACGCCATAAGCACACCAACAGTCATGTGGAAGCAGAGTTGGACAGGATAATGGCCAGATCTGTAAGCGACATCAGCCACCCGTCCGGGAGAAGCCACGGTCCCCCGCTAGACAGAGGAGGAGATGGAGTAAGACGCGAAAGTGGAAAAGGGCAGGGCCAACGTAATGGCGTAAGAATGTACAGACAAGAATGTGAGTATCCTGAAGAGAACACTCCCTCTGAGAGTGTTACAGCAGTAACCCATCGCAGAAGCGTAGGCAGCAGGGAAATAGGAAAAACTCCTGTTTTTTAGAAGTGCCCACAAGACAGCGTACAGCATAGACGCACTGCTTATAGAGAAGCCCAGACAGGGCTGAAGTACGAGAAAGCACTACCCATCCCGGAGAGTGGAGTATAGAACCAGTTACCGCAGAAGCAGAAGAAGAACGCAGGCACCATATAATAGCAAACATACCAGGGTGCCCCCACACTACGCGCAAAAACTGAAAGGTTGTGCCGTGCAGCATCCCCGCCCTTGCACCATATGATGGCAGGGTGTCAGCTGTGGAAAAACTGTGCCAGAACGGAACAGAAGAAGGGGCCCTAAGTGGGAGGGACTGCTAAAAAGAAGAGCAGCCACATGGAGAAAGAGGAACACAGCGAAGCTGAAAATGGCCCCTGGAAAAGTCAGGCGAGGCAGAGCCTAACGGTAGGGAACCCCTACTGAGGCTACAAAGTACTACGGACAACCATAGACCTCAACTGTAACCGAAAGTGCAATAGAGCGACACCAACATGTGGGTCGCATAACAGCAGGAAGAGAGTACAGAACCTCTGTGAGGAAGACTCATTGGAGTGTACCAAGCCTTCCTTGCAGGAAGGCAGCTATATAGTAGGCAGCAAATACCCTACATACGGCAAGTCTTAACCCCTTCGAGGGGAGTCCTCTTGGGATAAGGTCACAGTCAGAGGACTGAAAAGAAGGCAGAACCAGCTGACCGGCTGTACTGAAGAAAGTAAAAGAGGGTGAAACAACTGCCTACACCATCCGGGTACTACGTTAAAAACCCAGGACTGAAAACAAACAAGGCAACATCGCCTAAGCAGAAAATTAGGCCGCATGGCCAGAAAGGCACGGTAGACCAGACATGAGGCGGGAGACCTCTGAATCAGCGTGGTCGTCAAAAAGGTCCATGCCATTGAATGGCAGATCTCGAAGAGCATCCCGAACATTGTCTGGGAAACGACTGTCACGCAGCCAAGCAAAACAACCGACCGGGGGATAGTGCCCTACCCATAGAGTCAGTTGCATCAAGGGATGAGTGAAGGAAAATTGCACATTCCCCTGCCATCGAGAAGAAGGCAATGTAATTCTCCCCGGGGCCCTTCTGGGAGAGAAGGGAGAAGGAGCTCGACTAAGTCCCAAAGGGCAAAGGAAGCAAGTGTGAAAATGCAAGATGTGTTTAATGCACGGATGCCTGCAGAGGCGGAAATCTGCCAACCACATGTCTCCAACCACCTAGATTCCCTAGTGGGAGGTAACAAAAAGTGGAGGAAGGCTGCAAGTCAAAAGCCACCTGAACAACCAGACCCTATGCTCTAGGGCAGTGTTTCCCAAACTGTGGTCCGCGGACCCCCAGGGGTCCGTGAGACATTCCCAGGGGGTCCTCAGGCAACAGTTTTAAAAGCACTGCAAAGTTCCTTGTCTAATTAGCAGTTTTCGAGCAACAATAAAAGTGTCAATATAACACAGTGATTAATGTTCCTGCTGGAGAGAGATGAGTTTTGTCCAGTGGCAGCTTTGACTTCTCTAATGTAGCACAGAGGGTTAATATGCCTATTGCATTTATAAAAACTGTGTTTTATCTGCATAGATCAGTGGGTTACTTTGCAGTTAAGTGACAATCGTGATCAAGCACAGTGACCTATAAACTGGCATCAAAAAGATGCTTGCAAACTGCATGGTACAAGTTAGTAACTTATGTTTTTTCCCAGTCTTTCATCATCCTGATGCTGCTAAAAAAGTTTATTTGGGTGGAAATACATTTTTATTGGTAAAGTCAATGCTAAGCACTGTGTTATGTCCTGAATCCTAAGTTTGTTCTTCTCCAGACCAAGCACTCTTTAAAAATGCCTACCAGTATGATTGACATGTAAATCCTAGAATTTGTACTTGCCTTTGTCACATGTACCACTTCCTTTACACTGATTTACATGTATGATTAATTTTCTCTTTGGGGCAGATTTACAAGGAAAGTGACTCAGTGAGTGCTGCAAGCCATTTGGCTGCACCGCACTTAGTCACTTTCAAAGCACAGGGATGCAACATATTTACAACATGTTGCATCTCTGTACTCCCCCTGCGCTGGTGCACAAACTGCTACCAGGCGCCGGCACAGGCACCCTTGCACCATGGTGCAAGGATGCCTGCGTTGTAGGGAGATTGTTTATGTGCAGTAAGGGTTCCCTTTCTGCACATAAACAATCACCAGAGGAGATTTCATCTTTCTATGCGTGCATGCATAGAATGAGGGAAAAAATTAGGCGAAATGAATAAATTCCTCCTCGTTGCGCCTCCCTATGCCTCCCTGGAGAGGCATAGCATTTAGACGCATTTGCAGATTTGCAATTTCTCGTAAATCTGGAAATGAGTCTGGTTTCATGGGTGTTGCATGAAAACCTTCACAGCAAAACCCATGGAATGCAACTTTCACGCAAAGTGCTGCGTGCAAAGGGGCCATATTTACAAGAACAGGAAAAGTCATGCAGGGTGGCTTTTCCTGTCCTTGTAAATAATGGGCACTAAAATGCGCCGCCAGAGCGTCACTTTTTGTGACGCACTGGTTGCACAAGCGGCTTGTAAATCTGCACATATATGTGTGTATTGTAAAGTGCTCTGACATCCTGTAATGGTGTGAGAGAGGCTATAAATGAAACAAAATGAAATACATGTGACAGAGAGGAGAGGCACTGTGGAGGGTGATAATAAGGGTATCATTGAAGAAACCCAACAAAGATTGTTGTATCCTGGTGGATAGTAAGGTCATAATTTACTATACTTTAAAAGCTAATATAATTCAATATATAATGATAAATGTGTTGAAGAATGCACTATTGTTTCCTACATTATCTTGGGGGGGAGCCTCCCAAAGCCCCCTTTGTAGTGGTTAGGCTCAGTCACTGCACTTGGGGGCTTATTTATGAGCCCTTGCTTTCACTTTTGCGCCGCCGATGCGTCGCTGTTTGTGACGCACCAGCAGCGTAAAAAATGTGCCATGTTGTGTCGTATTTACAAAGTGACGCATCTACCTAGATGCGTCACTTTGTAAACCCCTGTGCCACATTATACCAGCGTCAGGTATAATGTATGCAGGGTGGGTGTTCTGACGCAAGTAAACCTCGTAGAGGTGACACCGTGAAATTTATGAGATTTCACTGTGTCCCTTCTAAGATGTAAATGCATCAATATCTTATGCCTGCCTCACAGCAGGCGTAAGACTGACACAGGCACATTTGAAATGGGACTTGCCCATGTGAAATGACCCATTGATGGAGTTGCGTCACTTTTGTGAGACACTTCAGCAAGGCGTCATGTTTGCGCATACAGATACGTCAGCAACACTGATGTATCTGTAACTCCTTGCGACACGATGCGTCATACTGTAAATATGAAGCATCATTGGTGTCGCAAGGAGGGCGTAATGAAAAGTGACGCATCGCTGTTTTCACACACCGATTCGTCACTTTTCATAAATGAGGTCCTTGGTGTGCATCGTATGGGGACTGGTCTGAAAACATTTGCCAGGAGTGCTTTTAAATCATACAGATGTTTTGGGGGTCCCCGGCTGCCAGTGGTGACTCAATGGGGGTCCTCAGGAGTCAAAAGTTTGGGAACCACTGCTCTAGGGTGAACTGACAGGCAGAGAGGATCATCCGCAGCCGGATGATGCCGGCGAGCAATGGCCCGATCAAAAGGGTCACCAGAGGAGGGCCTTGCCCAGGTACCAAGCAGAATGTCAAACAAAGACCCCCCCAAGAGGCAGCAAAGGCTCCACCTGAACAGGCTCCATGTGGAGGAGATCCAGTAAAGGCTCAGAGGATAGGGAAACCACAGGGGGCTGAAAGAGAAGAATATCTGCCGCCCTGCGAATAGAATAGCCCGTGCGAAAGCTGCACTAGCCTCAGTCGCCATTCTGGGGGGCGACGATAAACTGTTGGTAGGAGACGGTTGGAGACTAACCCGTCCACTAGAGAGTAAAAGTGGAGGAGCCTGAGGTTGA
Source organism: Lissotriton helveticus (assembly GCF_964261635.1). NCBI lineage: Eukaryota > Metazoa > Chordata > Amphibia > Caudata > Salamandridae > Lissotriton > Lissotriton helveticus. The sequence goes on from NC_136070.1 coordinate 841,739,190, forward strand.
TCCAATGGCCATGGAATGCTAGGTACCTGCACCAAGGGGCACCGTAACAGCCTAGGGCACGGGGAGTCTAGAGGAACGTCAACCTCCTGTAAGAGAGGAGGCGTAGGCGCCGGCACCGGTGTTGACCGATGCCGAAGCCATCGTATTGACATCGAGAACCTCCAGAGGGGACTCGGCCCGGGCGCAGTCCGACGGAGATCCAACCCCTATATGCGGGGAGGAAAGACGTCGACAGGACGTCGAACGTGGTGCCGCATCCAACGTCAGCGCAGGAAGCTGCGCAGGGCTATGCGGTGACTGGACGGGTGGGCTGGACGGACTGGGAGGGCCCTCTGGGCTGTGTCCGGTCGACGGCGTATCGACTCCGGAACCGGAGTTGACGCACGCAGCCAGTGCCGAGGACGAATCCGCCGGCAAAGACCAGACATGCGTGCCTTCCACCTCTGTGGGACCCGAAGGTGCACCAGGGAGAGGAGATGACCCAAAGAAAGAGTGGAGGGTCTTCGAATGATCCTCCATTTGGGCCCTTGTCCCTCCAACTTCCGGAAAGGGATAGTATGGAGGAGACGACTGCTGGGCGCCGTGCCTGGCAAAGATCGAGAGCAACGGGCCAAAGCATCACGTTTACAGGAGGTCGACCTCCGTGACTTATTTTTGTGCTTACCCGTCTCCGAATTATCTCCGCGGGAACGACCTCGGGAGCGGGCCCGATCCCGAGAGGGAGAACGACGTCGCAAAGGCGCAGGGCCGGACAGCCGTGCGGCCAGCAATTTCATACAATGCTCCCTTAAGGACTTAGGTTTCATTTGCTGACAGGCGTTGCACTCTTCGGAGTTATGGTGCACTCCCAGGCACCACATACATATGGCATGTGGGTCCGTGACAGATATCTGGCACGCACAGGTCTCACACGCTTTAAAGCCCGAAGGAATCGCAAACTGTTCCGTGACGCCGAAGGCGTCGAGAAGGCTCGAAAAACAGGCCAGGGAACCGCCGGTTTTCCAGGATCCGCGTTGGGACGCGGAAAAGAAAGAAAACTGATGTCAGCGCGCTGGGAGGGGCTTATATGGCTCCACTGACGTCATGTCCGTGGACGACGTCAGGGTGGAGCCGTGTGGCGTGCAGAGGTGCTGCTGCGGAAAGTTTTCCGGAACCAGTCTGACACCTGGGGGTATTCTAGGTTAAGGAATCTGCAGCTAGATGTCTCTACCAGATTTTGTTAATATCATCCCAAATCTGACTGTCATTGTGAAATCCAAAGAAGTTACCTTAGTATGTAGCTAGTTGAGATCTGCAATGGTGGACTAAAGTAGAGTCCTCCGTTGGCCAGTGGTATGTGGCAGATCCCTTTATTTATTCCACACCTGTTAGATGGTAATGGGTGGTTTATTGTTAAGGACTAGTACACTGCTGGGGGATATATACGATCCTTAGCAGTTTTTTCTTGTGTAAGAGAGTCAAGCAGTAAAAGTGAATTATTAGGCAGTCTCTATGAACTACAACCGACTGTCTGAAAGCTGAGTGTTGATATATTCGTTTTAGTGTGGGTTATATATTGTATTGTGATTGCATTATATGTCACTTACTATCCCTGATGAGGCATTGCTGTGCTTTACACTGGGCAGCACCCCGCTCAAGGTCCCACAGTTGGTGTTTTTACAGTTATTGTTGGTTGTTGGGACACGTCTTCTGGTCTACAGGAACCATTCCATGCTTTTATTCCTGTTACCATGTGGTCGATTACATTAGTAGGAATTAGGTGGGTTCTCTAGTGGGAGGGTGGTATGGAAATTTTATGTATTGGTTGGCGGTATTAATAGACGAGCTATGGGAGATTTGGTATTGTTAGGATGCAGGGGTATGACTTTTAAAGCCGAGGTTGTGATCTTTGAAATAAGGTTTAAGCAATTTAATAGGGATAAAGGCCATCATGCTTGTGGCTTAGAGTAGGCTGTGTTCAGAGCGAGGAGACCTGCAGAGGATGGAACGGAAGGAAAGGGTCATTTGATGGACAAGGGAAATTCAACAATCTTAGGTTTTAAGTCCATGTTGATTTTTCATGCTAGGTTTTTAGGAAATGTGGAGACTTTCTGAGATAGCATGCAAAAACTGTACAGGAAATAGAATTATTTGCACATGTTAAAATACCACTGTATCGTCTGAGAACCCCAGTGCATACACACCACCATCACCCACCAGGTAAATACAGTTAATTAAATATGATTTAATTATCACATAAAACCGATGGAAGGAGACCACAAAACAGGAATGCGAATGTTGTACTTTAAATGTTTGTGCTTGAGACGCTCTTCCCCTTTACGTCTAGTGATCAGGGCTGAATGAAGTTTAACAGTCTATTTTAGTTAATTTGTGCAAAAGGAATGCTTCACAGGGCATGTAGCACTGTGCTAACTCCAGTCTGAAGCACCCACAACAGAGGCACAATGAAGTGCAATATCCTGCATCTGGCTGTCATTCAACTTTCCAGTTCCAGTAATCAGACACACAAAAGGAACGGCCCTGCCTAGAAAGGCCTTCACCTGAGCAATAGAGACCGCAACCCTGCCCTTCACACTTCCCATCTTCAAATCTACAGTGCTCAGGAAGAACAAGTAATCAGCAGTGTCTTACCAACGAGATCCTCTTTGAATTTGAAAGGGGAGCCCTGTCTTCATTCCTTCCCAACCCACCATCTGGTAAGCCTTAGGAATGGACACAAATGCTAAATTTACATTTGTGTTTTAGCTTTGTTCAGAGCTCCTCAGTGATTGGCTAGGGTCTCATTCTATAAAATGTACAAATATAAAAGCGCTACATGAGTCCTCACCATGAAAGCCTTGATGTTTGTTCAGGTAATTGTTTCCCAACCTATGTCTTGAACGAGACCTAAGTTGCATGATCACGAAATGCCACAGTCGAAAGTAGGTTGCTTAAAAGGCTGTGCGCTGCATAAAAATAAAGGCGCTACAATACGCTGAAGATGGAAGCGTTTGAGTCAAGGTGGAAATCTTGAAAAAAGTTTACTTTACGCAAAACAAGAAAGGTATCTGCATTTAACTACAGTAAAACACTTCTGAAACATCAGTGGCTGCGCCTAGAAGCACTGGCCTTTTAAAATGAATTTTTTTCTACGGTGGGTGCTGTCTCAATCACTGGCTCATAAATAAAAAAAAATGTCACTTTAACATACTGAGGGAAACGTACATGTATGCATCTGTAGACGTTTTTCAGTTTTATGCTTTTGGAAAAGCAAAGTCAGTCTACCCTTAACAACAGTGAAACTCCAAGTACCAGAACGCAAAACATAAAACCGGCTGGAAGAACTGTCTTAACTGCCATGGGGACATTTTGAATCTATGGGTACCTCCGGTGCAGTCTGGGTGCTGTTGTTTACGTGTGTTATTTATTGATGCTGTGTTACGTGCTGCTATTTATTGCTCTTACATATCACCTCACTTTTGGCTAAGTACTGTGCTCAGCCCTTGTGTGGATATAAAGCACTGTGTCTGGGTTTCAGTGGTTTGCAGCAGAAGAATATCACACATCCGGTCATTTGGGCATACCTCGTATCCAGCCTTCATGTGGATAAAAAACCCACGAGACATAACCTTTAGCCATGTAAAGCAGGGGCTGGTCAGGCCTGTCCTCCTCAGTATGGAGATAACTCACTGTGCAAGGCTTTCAGCAATACACAATCTGGTATAAGGGCCTTTGGTCAAGCCCTGCACTCGGTTCCTACGTGGACCCAGGCCCAATTCCCCGTGACCTCAAAAGGCTCTTATATCTTTTACAACCAACCCCCCCCCCCCCCCCCCATGTCCTGTAGCAGTTTAAAATACAGACTTGGTATTCTTAGCCCATTTTATAATAATAGCAATAGTCTATTTACCAATACGTTTCATTCCTAAATCCACTGCAGATGAAGCGCAGTGTTCTTTCTGTAGCTGCTGCAGTTTTTCTGGCATTACCACAAATGAAGGAATGCCCTGTGTAGTCAAGTATAGGGTAGCAAATCCATTTCTCCATGACTCACACTGTAGTAAATTCGGTGTCCTATCAATCGGTCAACACCTATTCAATATTCAATGTTTATCCAGTGGAGCAGAATGAGGAAATATTGCTTCCAATAGAGTTTGAGTTTTTCAATGCTAACACAGACGGTGACCTATTCAGTTTGCTCAGGCAACGCTCCATTATAGCATTTGTCGTTTGAAGATTAATAGCTGTATTTTCCATCTTTTTATGGGGAGTAGGAGCCACTACCATTTTAGGACCTCGATCGTAAAATCTATATTGTCTCAACTGTCCATATATGCTTATAACCTCACTGAGCATATCTCTAGTTTCTGTTACATTAAGATGGTCTGGTTCGGGATATGGTGAGTAGGTAACAAGCCATGGCCAAATTGTTCTGGCATTGTAAGTGCACCAACATGTACTCTTTCTACTACATGTGGGAGATTTACCTAAACAGTGTGAAGTATTCAATATATCTCAATAGGTTTCCAAATATGCTTCTTCTGCTGCACTTGAAAAGTAATAGTCATCAAACAACACTAACAGATCTGTTGTATCTTCTAAACAAAAATCACAATATAATTTCAGCAGTTATACATGAATTTTCATTTTTTTCCAGCTTAAGGGACACATAAAAAAAGTCTTAAAACACAATACGAACCAATATGCTCTAAATACAAATGAGAGAAGAGAATGTGCAGAGTCTTCACGAGTAATTAAAAGTGAATTACAATAGAAAAGGATTTAAAAGAAAACTCTTGCTTTCATATTAATTTGTGGAGCATGTGTCAATTTGTATAGATGGAACATAGCCCAAGTTTTTGAGAATGTATAGAACACCAGTCTAATTTTTAAGAAAGGCACAAGTAGGGATACAGTATGGTAGTCTTCATGGGAAACTCTTTAGATACCAATATGAATGCCTTGTTCCAAGATTATGGACCATATTCATTCCTATGGTGTATCTCAGTGGTTTTACTTGGGCTAGACAGCCGCACCCATCCGTCATTTTAAATCTTTTGGGTGTCCATTTTCCTTGAGGTGGAATGTCGATGCATTTAGATCCTTTTCAATTACAGGGTCTCCCCAGGACAGTGACTTGGTATCATGGATCTGAAGATTAGGGGAGGTAGGAGTTTGTAGTGGGGCTTTTTTCTAGTAAGAAAAAGAGACTTACTTTGACACAGCCACGCACATAATGAACCTGTGATCAGGGGGAAAATACTGAAATGCCAAGGAGTTGAAAATTGTATCAAGGATTTAATGGTCAGGTTGACTGCATTGCGGTCACCTGGTATGTGAAGAACATACCTCCATGGTCTTGAATAATGTTTTTACGGTGGGACTGATATACAAACATGTAGCTTGAATTATATGATCTAGTCATATTATAGCCAAAATTAACTTTAAAATCCTATTGTGAGTGTGCCTGATCAATGTAGACCTAAAGTTTGGATAGAGCCAGTACCTGGTTAAGGGTCAAAATGTCTCAGACCGGAATGGAGACATTGACTTATTAAGAAGACTAATGTGATTTTAAAATGAAGTAACATACAGTACTGAAGTTATGCAGTACCGTGCTGGGGGTTTGAGTCCTTGCATGTGCTCCTCTTTTAGGTTATGACAGCAGTGAATCAAAGGATTTTGGTGATGCTGCTTGGTGACCAGTACCTGAAAACGGTGACCATGTGAATCGGCAGGAGAGCTGGCTTCTGCTCTGCACTGAGCAGTTTGCCGCATTTGCAAGGAACACCCTAACTGTATCCATAACTGTATCCCAAGTGATGCGCTAATGTGTGGTCTCAGCTAAACATAGTTTCTAATCCTGGTGTGGCTGTCCTAAGTGAAAATTATGTTGTGTTCTGTGTATTTCTATATACTGGACTTTAATGGGGTTGAAAACTAATGCATGTGTCATTCAATCGCGTATGAATGGGTAACAGTCACAACTAACAGGCTATATTGAGACCAGGAGACAAAACTTACGTTCTGTAAGGGGTCACAGGAGGAGGATGGGGCAGACTGTGACAGGAAGGCTCTGAAGGAGAAATTCCATGGTAGCGGAGCCGTCAACCTTTGGGACCCTGGGGTTCTTCCAATCTATCTGTCCCAGCCCATCTCCAAGGGCCGGAACCGCTGATGAGACAGAGGGTTAGGTTGATTGCCCTAACGGCCTATTGGTATGACATGAGGGGGCGCAAAAAGGCCATACAGTGCAGGCTATGTGCCATGGGAGTGGAGTCATCTTATTTATATATTCCTGCATTTGTAAAATGCTACTATTGAGCAGGAAATATTGGTTACGTCCCATCCTGAAGTCGTTGAATATATCTACCCAGTTGTCATCTCACTTACTGAAATTCTTAAAAGTCACTTTCTCAACTCTCCAGGCAGCCCCAGAGGCTATGGGTTCCTCAGGCCCCAACCTCAATTCACAGTGCAGTTATGATCCCAGGTGATTCATGGGAAAGCATGAAAGGGGCCTTCAGCCCCTTATACCTACTCAATTGCCCGGCATTTAATTTAATTAGTAAGAGGGCACTGTAAGCATCACAAATTATCCTGAATCACTATATTCTTTTCATATGCACTGTGTAGTTCTGTCCCCATTAAGAAGGTAAGGGGATTCCAGCCCTCCCACAAAGCCAGCTGCCTGGCATTTCATTCAATCAGGAAGAGGGCCATTGGTGGGCACCTATAGCACTTCATAATGCAGCCTGAAGCACTTTAACCCACACCTCAAGTACAACTTTAAATATGCATGTTAAGCGTTTTAGCCAGCTACCCTCGTAGTTGCATGCCTCCCTGCACTAGTTCAGTTCGCTAAGCCACCTTCCATCGAATGGTGGCCTTACTCGATTATCTTACATGGCTTGTATGTTTTGCACTTTAGAAGCACTTTAAATGTTTACTTCAAGTAGAGCACTAGCCCCTTGCATCTGTAGCTGCACTCCTTTCTACACTGGTTGCAGTTAGTTAAGCTACTTACTTTCAACAGGGGGCTCACTCGTGCAACTCATATGGCTCGTATGTTTACACCTTTATTAATGCATTAATTTTAGTGTTTATCCATTGTAAAGTTTTAACGTACGTTTTACTCAGCTACAGTATTCACTTTGGCCCTTTTTAATCAATGCATATCCTGAAGATGTAATTTTGATTGTTTAGCGAAAAAAATTTAGAGTCGTTAAATGGTTTTTGAACTAACTACCGCCCCCTCAACTAAATGTTTACTCTGTGACCGCACTGTAGTAAAGCTTTTTAGCTATACCTAACTTTATCAGTCATGCCATTTGCTGATCCCATATGTCGATGGATAATATTATGATTTATCAGCCTTTCTATTTATTACGTCGACCTCAATGGCAATTGAATGATGATGGGATATTGTTAAGTTCTAAACTGTGTGCATCCTTATTTTGGTTTCAGGAGTGTTTTTGTTTTTAATAATTTTTAATAATTGTACAATTGTGCAAATAAATCTAAATCTAACCTCTGACTTCTTCGTTAGTTCTCCTATCTATAACTCGTTGGAGGGGCAGAGTATTCCATATGTACCGCTTTTGTTTTGCAGCTAGAAAATGGCTCGTTCACAAGTCTTCTTGTCCTTATTTTGGAGCACTATGCCTTCTATAGTCTGCAGACAGATTAGGCATTTTCCAAATCTACAAAGATAAACTTAACAAATACCATGTGCTCTGTAGTAAAGCTCGAGCGAATTTTGTGTGCTCCACCATTGTGGAGGCCCTAAACCGGTCAAAAGCACTTTTTAAAATGGTGAAAGAACTAGCAGGTTCAAAAACGCTTCAAACTCCACCAGATTTAAGTAAGCAGAAGTGCGACCTACTGGCCACTTTTTTGTTAGTAAAGTAGAAAAAATCTATCAAGGGATAGAAAATGCTCAGAATGTCAGCCATCAAAGTGACACCGCCCTACAAAGCACCCCGATCGCAAATACTCTAAATAGCATTGAGCGATCGCCTCCTTGTGTGCCTAGTAGCTTATTAGAGAACTGGCCAAAACTCAGTACTGATGCTCTAATTGAACTACTCAACACCATTACATCAGGCTCACCTAATAACCCTATACCCTGTTCAATACTTAAAAAATTTAAAAAGGAGTCAATGGTCATTATTACTGACCTTTTAAACGCTTCCCTACAAGAGGAGACGGTACCCAAAGAATGGAAACATGCTATGATCCATCCATTGTTAAAAAAGGCTGGAGCCGACCCCAACTTGCCTTCTAATTTTAGACCCATTTCTTTATTACCAATATTTTCCAAGATTTTAGAAAAGCATGTGAATCGTTCTTTAACTGATTTCGTCATTGCTCAAGATCTGCTACCCCCCTGTCAGTCAGGTTTTAGGTTAGGTTTCTCGACAGACGACCCTTTTAGGTGTTACAGAAAATATTCGCCTCATGCTGGACAAAGGCAGTGGCACTGGTACTTTTGGACTTGAGTGCCGCATTTGATACGGTATCACATACTGTATTAATGCGGACACTACATTCATTAGGTATCAGAGGCCCCGCTTTAAATTGGCTTAAATCTCTGTTAAAGGACCGAACTTTTCAAGTCTTTTCCCGCTCAGCCTCCTCAGATATCCAAGTCTTCAAGCATGGAGTGCCACAGGGCTCTATATTAAGTCCGTTATTATTTAACCTATATATGAGCCCTCTAGCCAAGGTGGTGGAAGAAACCGGTTTAAAAATGTACTCTTATGCGGACGACTCTCAGCTGCTTTTTTCACTTTCCTCAGGAAATAATGACAATCCTTCCACACTCAAATGTGGGCTGATGAAAATTGCAGGATGGATGCAAGAACATTTTCTCAAACTAAACGGTGAGAAAACCGAAGTGATGGTCTTGGGAAAGAACAAGGAACTATGGGGCCCTCAACATTGGCCACCAGAAATGGGCCTGCTTCCGGTTCCAGTGATACAGGCACGCAATTTGACCATGCATCAACAAGCAGTTAAAACTTCTGCTACATGTTTTGCCATTTTAAAATGGCTAAAGAAGATCTGCTGGATGCTGCCAGAATCGACCAAGAAGACTGTAATCAATGCCTTGATCACTTCAAGGCTTGATTATGGAAATGTATTATATCTTGGGGCAAAGAAAGCCACGATTCTTAGACTACAGACAGTCCAAAATGCAGCAATTAGGATGTTTTGTAAAATCCCCAGTACTCCTACTTCCAAGTACATCCGAGATCTTCATTGGCTAAAAATTGAAAATCGAATTAAATTTAAATCACTTTGCTTTATGCACAAAATTGCCACAAAAAAAGCCCCCAAATATCTCCAAGCTTTGGTACACCCATACTGCCCCTCTCGTGCTCTGCGATCTGCCACAGTGAAGAATTTTGTGATTCCCAAAGTCAGATTGTCACGCATGGGTGGAAAATCCTTCACCTTCTTGGGACCCACATTGTGGAATTCTATGCATATCACAGCTAAAAATGAGACTAATTACATGAGCTTCAGGAAAGCCTTAAAGACCTGGCTCTTTAAAATCTAAGCAGCACTTGTACTGTAGCATCAAAGTACCATCTCATGAATGCGCCGGGAAACCCTTTGTGGGTAGCTGTTTGCGCTCTATAAATGTAAAAATAATAATAATAATAAATCTGTGTGTCCTTGGACCGGTTCCATGTACCACAGATACTGAATAGTGCATTATGTGTACAATTTGGGTTCAGCGGATGTTCACCCTGTTTATCAGAGTAAAGATGGGTTTGCTAATTGGAATTTTAATTGTTGAAAGGTTCGGAATTGTTTTCTTTGATTGCCACTTCTGATCGATAATTTTCTTGAATGTATTCATTGAGGGACTAAATGTGACACATACCAAAGCTCTTTATTATTCTTTCAGCTTTCACTCTAGTACAGACTCTTGTGGGGCTTGCCAAGCTCTTTTGGACGCATGCTTTATTAACTTTTTTGGGTGCCCTTGATCTCCTAGTTTCTCCTGCAAACATCCCAAATCTTTCCTGTAGTCCTCTTTACCGGTACAATTTTGTGAATCCTCAAGAACTATCTGTAAGGTAATTTACTCCTTCGACATTTTGTTTGAAAGCTGTTGTATCAGAAAACACTTTTCTAGTCAGTTGGCTTTGGGTATAGTGTTGTTGCTAGGAGTCCATCTTCTAGGATTAATGTGATATCCAGAAAATCTAACTTGATATTGTCATTGGTTATATTGAAATTGATGTCTGGTGACCACCGTCAGATTTGTTGGAGTTCATTAAGGTTCCCAGTCCACATGCAGAAGATGATATCAATATACTGGCACCACGTGGTTATCTCTGTGAAAGGGTTCTTGTGGTAATGTGACATTCTTCCTATTCTGCCATATACAAGCATGCCAATACTGGAGCGTAGGAATACCCATTGGAGTTCCTTTGGTTGGTAGGTAAACATTTCCATTGAATAAGAAGACATTTTTCATCAATGTGATCTATGCCAGGGTTAGGATAAATTCAGTCAGTATCTGGTGAGGTCCTTCCCTTATCAAGGTAAAGTTTAATTACGTCCAATGCTTCTCCCTGGGGAATATTTGTGTTCAAGGATATCACGTTCAGTATGAACAGAATTTGTGTCTACTTGGTAAATGGCATCCCTTCAATGTGATTTATGAAGTCACTTGAATACTGAATATATGAATTTTAGGTATGGTTTCAAGAAAACAACTTGTGGTTTTTGGATAGGTTCCAGGTTTTGCCTATCCTGACCTCAGCCTTTCTGTCCTCCGATTGATACGAGATCTCTTCCATTATTTGTATTCTCGGACAATCACAGTGCTTTGTTTAGTGGTTTGGTCAGAGACTTGTTGCAGTCCTTCAGAGATGCATTTACCTTAATTCATAATCACCGCGGCTTACCCTTTCTTGGCAGGTTTTATGATTAACTCTTCGTTGTCTTTTAGTCCCAAAAGGGCTTGTTGAGAGATGTGTTGAGAGATTTGGTTTGTAATACTTTAATCTCTTCAGCATTTGGTTAATGGCTAATAAAGCAATTTTAAAAAGTGGAAACATGTTCTGGCATTTCAGAATTTGGTGGTACAAAAGTGCACTTCCAGTGCAAACTGGTTACTTCTTCCTGCATGTGGAGCTCCTTGTCTTGAAAGTACACTTGAAACCTAATTTTATGAAATAATTCAATAGCTTCTATTTTCATCTTCTATCTTTTGGCTTGGATAGGACAAAGGATAGGACCTTAGATAATACCGCCAATTGGTCACCTGTCAGAAGTGAGTTGGATATATTGTGGACCAGGCTATGTCCTTTTTCTTGTAGAACCGGCACAGAGTTCGCATTGATCATAGTTGTTCTCCCCTTCCTTTGCCTAGCCCTACAAAAGGCTGCAGGATATTGTGTCTTTTGTACTAGTTACAGAATTAAATTGAGGGGCACTCAGAAATCCCATAGTCAGTCCTGGGTGGAGTTTGTAGACTACTCAGTAAAGACAATAGGTGACTGGTTGATTGGAAGTAAAGTGCAGAATTATGAGAGACTTTATAATTTGTTTATGAAGGAACTACATCAATGGAAACTTGGATCAGTATCTGGTAGACCCAATTCCAATATCTCCCCAAGAATTGGGAAATAAGGTGGACCACTGGGTCAAGACAAGGGTAACCCAGACAATCACTGGGGGTGACCAAAAGAAAGGGGGTTGCAAAGCCTTTCCCGGGGCAAGAGGGTGAGAAACCCAAAAACATAAACCAAGAGTCTTCTAAAGGCCCCCAAAATCCTGTCCAGGGGGGTGGGCCCAAGAACTCTTCCCAGTCCACTGGTAGGTACAAGTGGGAAATTGTTGATCCTGCAAAGGCCTGGTGTTTCCACAGTAACACAAGGGGACACCAAACTGGAGATCCTGCCTGTCCCAACAAGACTACCCCTAGTCCTCCTCTAGGTTCTGCTGTGTGGCTAATCTCCAGAAGGAATCAACAGTGTGCCCACAGCAAATCAGGGCTCGCATTGAGGCAGTTTTAGTCTCAGAATGGGAGGGAGAGATAGCCACTTTAGCTGTCTGACCCCTAATCTAAAGAAATACCTGCTCTGAATGATACAGGTGCCAGTGACACTTTGGTGAAAGTAACACAGGTTTCCCCAGAGCAATACCTAACTGGGAAAACGGATCCAGTTACCAATGCTGACAGTGTTACTACTTACCATGCCATGGCTATGGTGACATTAGCTTGGGGGAGGCAGGGGTTTCTGGCCTGAAACAGGTAGTAATCTTTAAAACTCACAGCCACCGGTCCGCTTGGAATTAATCTGGAAACCTTAGCATGGGCTGAAGTAGAAAGCAAGACACATGCAGCCATGCTGCAAATCCCTGAGAAAGTGTGTGTGTGTGTGTGAAAACAAGAGCACAGTGCTTAGCACAGGGTGAAAAAGGAGAGGTGGAGCCTTAAATGATGGCTCAACCTCCAAGAGGAAAGGTAGGGAGACTGGTGACACAGCTTCCACACAGCACAGGAATCAGGACCCCTCTCCCCTGGGAGAGGACTTGTCAGCCCCAGAGGGAACTGAGCCAATGGAGCTTGGACCTTAAGAGGTGGAGCTCTTGGACCCAGGGGGGCCCACTAGGTAAAAGCTGTGCCTTGGGCAGCATGTCTGCTGCTCTCTTGGAGGTCGAGGCAGCAAGCTGTTGCACAGGAGAAGGGAGATGTCAGTGGCTCGCACAAGTTCTACAGGGAGGAAGGAATCCTGTACACTGAGGCCAGATACCCCAAACCTGGTGCCACTAGGAGAGTGGTAGTGCCTCAGTTGTATAGGGAGTTTCTACACACTCTAGCCCATGACATCCCCCTGGCTGGACACCTGCACCAGACCAAAACTTGGGAAAGATTGGTCACCCACTTCCATTGGCCCCAGATGTACCAAAAGGTGAATGAGTTTGTAAGCTCCTGTGTTACCTGTCAAGCCACTGACAAGACAAGAGGGCACTCAAAGGCCTCCTTAATTCCACTACCAGTGGTTGGGATATCCTTTGAGAGGGTAGGAGTGGATATTGTGGGTCCACCTGAACCTCCCACAGCCTCAGGAAACAAGTTCATACTAGTAGTAGTGGTTCATGCTACTAGGTATCCTGAAGCAATTCATGCTACTAGGTATCCTGAAGCCATCCTCCTTAGGACTACTACAGCCCGTGAGGTAGCCAAGGCCCTCATTGGTGTCTTCACCAGGGTAGGGTTCCCGAAGGAGGGAGTATCAAACAGAGGTTCCAACTTCATGTCTGCATACTTAAAACACATGTGGGTTGAGTGTTGAGTGATCTACAAGTTCACAACAACGTACCACCCACAAACCAATGGTCTTGTAAGATTCAACAAGACACTGAAAGGCATGATAATGGGATTCCCTGAAAAGCTCGAAAGGAGGTGGAATGTTCAGTTGCCCTGCCTGCTTTTTGCCAACAGAGAGGTGCCTCAGAAAAGAGTAGGGTTTTCACCCTTTGAACTTCTGTTTGGCCACCGTGTAAGGTGACCACTCTCACTTGTGAGGGAAGGATGGGAGAAACCCCATCGTGTACCAAAACAGGATGTGGTGGACTATGTACTATGCCTTTGTTCCAGGATGGCAGAGTACATGCAGATAGCATCAAATAATCTGAGGCCAGCCAGGAGCTCCAGAAGCTCTGGTATGACCAGAAGCTGCACTGGTAAAATTTCAACCAGGGCTACAGGTGTAGGTTTGGAGCCATTGGCACCAAGGGCTCTCCAAGGCAAATGGAGTGGTCCTTACCATATCCTAGAAAATAGGAGTTTAGGTCATTTACTTAGTAGACCTGGGCACTAGCAGGTTCCCCAAAAGGGTGATACATGTAAACCACCACAACTTCTATTGTGACAGGGCTGATGTGATCATGCTGATGGTTACTGATGAGGTTCAGGAGAGTGAACCTCCCCCTGACCTCCTCTCTTATAGCCAAGATGGGTCAGTAGAATGAGTTGTCTATTCAGACATCCTCTCTGATTGCAGACAGGTTCTGCAGCAGTATGCAAGGCTCTTTTCCTTAACCCCTGGTCAATTTCCCTGGTGTATCCATGATATGGACACTGGAGACAGCTTGCCAGTCAAAACCAAAATCTAACGCCAGTCTGATCGAGTTAAGGAAAGCATCAAAGCTGAAGTTATCAAAAAGCTGAAGTTGTGGGTCGCAGAGCCTTCTGAGAGTCCCTGAGCTAGCCCAGAGGTCCTAGTCCCCAAACCTCATCCACAGGATGGAAAGAGCGAGATGAGGTTTTGTGTGGACCACAGAGGCCTCAATGCTGTCACCAAAACAGATGCACACCCCCTCCCCAGAGCTGATGTACTGATAGATAAGTTAGGGGCTGCCAAATACTCAAGTACCTTTGATTCAACTGCAAGGTACTGGCAGATTGGCATGGTCCCTGGAGCAAAAGAAAAGACAGCATTCTTCACATCTGATTGGCACTTCCAGTTCACTGTGATGCCCTTTGATCTAAAGCATGCCCCTGCCACCTTCCAACGGTTGATTAATCAAGTCATTACTGGTTTGGAAGGCTTTAGTGCAGATTTATCAAGATGGTATTGCTGTGTTTAGCTCTTCCTGGCAGATCACCTGATCCACCTGGGGAAGGTTGTACAGGCCCTGCAAGCTACAGGCCTAAATATCAAGGCAGCCAAATACCATATAGGGCAGAGAACTGTGTGTACTTGGGCCACCTAGTAGGTGGAGGACAAGTCCAACCACTACAACCTAAAATCAGATACTTCTAGATTGGGAAGCTCCAACCACCCTGACCCAAGTCAAGGCATTCCTTTGCTTGACTGGGTAATATAGGAGGTTTGCGAAGGGGTATGGTTCCATTGTTACACCCCTCATAGAACTCACCTCCAACAAAATGCCCAAGAAAGTAAACCGGACAGTTGTCTGCCAAAAGGCTTTTGACACCCAAAAAAAGGCAATGTGCTCAGCACCTATTCTCAAAGTTCCAGATAACTCCAAGCAGTTCATTGTGCAGATTGATGCCTCTGAGCTAGGGATAGGAGCGGTCCTATCCCAGACCAAAAATTATGGACAAGACCAACCTATTGCTTTCATAAGCAGGACGCTACTCCCCAAGGAGCAGCGTTGGTGTACCATTGAGAGGGAAGCGTTTGCTGTGGTTTGGTCTCTGAAGAAGCTGAGACCATTCCTGTATGGTACTCACTTTCTCGTCCAAACTGACCACAGACCTCTCTGACGGCTAATGCAGATGAAAGGGGAAAATCCAAAACTTTGAGGTGCTCCTTGTTCATTTCCCTACAGGGAATGGACTTCACAGTGGAACATAGACCTACTACTTCCCAGGGAAAGGTTAGTCTCATCCTCTTTTTTTATGGGGGGGGGGGGGGGGGGGGGGTAGGAAAGTGCCCATTTGTGCATAGTCACCTCCCCCCCCACTTTTTGCCTGACACATGATGCACTTTTGATTTGGTGTGCCCTGGGTCCCTGCCAATCAGGCTCTCAGGGCATGTGTTCTTTCCCAAAGCTGTACCTCAGTACCCACAATTGGCACATATCTGTCCACAGGTAAGCACCTTGTAAAAGGTACCATGGGTACCAAGGGCACTGTGATGAGGGAAGGTCTCTAAGGGCTGCAGCACTTATTGTGCCACCCTTAGAGGCCCTGTACCTTAACACCCACACACTGCCATTGCAGACTGTGTGTTTTGGTGCAGAAAAAATTGAGAGTTGACATGGAACATCTTCCTGGATGCCATGCCCGCAACCCTCTGCCTGGGGCCTAGGAAAATCACCCCTCTAGCAGGGTGTACTAGCCCCAGGTGAGGGTACAGTGACATGAGCCCTGTACCCCTAGAGTGTCTTAGTCCATTCTTAGACTTTGTAAGTACCTAGGACGTTTGGTAGCAAACTTCTCAGCACATGAAACCCACACTGATGCCAGTGTGGAATTCATGAAAAATGCACACAGAGGGCATTTTAGAGATGCCCCCTAAAAGGCGACAAGCCCTGGTGTGGTTCCTGAATGGCTGCCCATCATTTGCCACCACCAGGCAGGCTTCTGGACTCCTAGGTAGAGAGCCTCCGCTCTCCGGGTCCAGAAACAAAGCCCATCCTGGGCAGAGATGCCATGCCTCCTTCCCCAGGATGGTTTGGGTAAACAAAAGGTGAAGCTTCAAAGGTCTGTCGCCTTCGTACGCTATACCTGCCTTTTGCTGCCCCCAGCAACTGGCTCCCATCGGTTCTGACCCCCACTTTGGGTGGGAGAATTGGCGGGAAAATCGAGCTAGGAGGAGAGGTGTGCCCACTTTTGCAAACCCCACCCTCCAGGTGGGGGAGGCAAGATGAAGCATATATCTCAGTCCCCATCCATCTTGGAGATGAGGGGACCCCAACCAATCAGAAAGACGCTCATGCCCCCCTCTCATCTGAGGGTGGCATAATAGGGGGTCTACTCACCCCAAGGAAGGGACCCATTGAGTCCGGCCTGCACACTCCTGTAACGCCTCTAAATTTAGCATTATGGGGCAACTCTGAAACTTGCCTCCTCAAACTCGAGGAAGAAAGAATAAGGACCGAAGAACTGCGCTGACACAGGAAGAAGAGGACACCTACTGCTTGGCCCCAGCCCTACTGGCCTGTCCCAACTCCAACCTGCTTACTGCAAAGAAACCGGCATGTCCATCAGCCCCACAGAGCCCAGAGGTTCTGACCTGCACTCACCTTACAGACTGTCACCCGTGAGCACCAGATTTGCTCAACAAAGACTCCAAGACAAGAATACAGACCCAGGCAGCTCCGCGGTTTTGCACCACTGCACCAGATGCCGATGGCCTGAGTTTAAGTGGCCCAACACAACAAGGAGACCTACCCAGCGATCCTGACCTGGGATATGGTGATCCCAACCTCTCTCAAGCTTCAGGACGGCGCATGCAGCCTCAACCTGAAGGGCCCCCCTGACCAAGACCAGAACTGGCAAGAAGCCCCAATGCCAAAAGACTCCCCTGCACCCAACGCCCCACGGCCGTGGGTGGCCCACCGGGCAGTGTCTAGGCACCCCCCTCCCCCCCCCCCCCCCAAGAACCCATCTTACCGTTCCTGCTGGTGGTCGCCTTCAGGAAATCTCCCTACCCAAATCTGCAGCCTCTTTGCCAAACCGGAGGTCTCCATTGGAATCCACTGGGTTCCAGACTTCTTTTTGGCACACTGTACCCGACCGCCCCTGTGCCGTTGGTGGTGCAGATTCTGTGCTGATTGTTGGCCCCTGCAGTGTAGACCTTAAACCCAGGAACTTTGCTCTCACACCCGGTTCATAAGTAGATCCTGACCGAAGGCCCCCTTAGCCCCACAGGCTAACGTTGGGCCCCTGCCCTCTGCTGCCCCAGTGGCGCTGTTGGTGCAATTTGAGTGCCTACCTAGACCATAGGGAGCCTTGGTCCTAACTTCAAAACTCCCACTCGCAAGTTGTTTATTTACCTGAGAAACCGCTAACACTTTTTCCCCATTGGAACAAATGTTGTGATGTTTTGTCCCTGAAAATGTTCTATGTTGAGCTGAACTTTGTAGAAAAGAAAAAGTAACTACACTGGAAACCTTATAAAGTCTTACATACCTTGTATTGTGAGTCCCCCGGTGTGGTATCTAGGCATACTACCCGAGTAGTTGATGTAATCCAAAAGTAATCTAAAAGTATTCCAAAAGTGATTACTGTGTAATTTAAATTGTTTTGAAAGCCAATACAAAGCTGTAACAATTGCAAATTTAACCACAACTGCACTTCCTTGTAAAGTTTTGCATTTGAGAGTACATTTTACTTAACTATGCCAAGTCCTGCTTGATTCTAAAAAGAAAACATAAGTATACTTTTTTTATACTCAATTCAGTCTCTGAGTGTGTGCTATCAGTCTGGAGTGAGTGAACACAATAAATGCTTACTACACCCTCTGGATAATCCTAACTGCTAGCCCATACTACCACAAAGAGAGCTGTTAGTACTTACCTAATTTAGCCTCTGCTACACCTCTGGGGACTCCCTGAACTCTGTACACACTATACCTTACTTTGGTATAGTATATACAGAGCCAAATTCCTACAGTATTTCAAAAATGTGTGAAATTAACTTTAAAAAAACACATTTAAAGTGCAATTTTGGTTCAGAAAAACTCCTGAAAATCATAATTAGGATTAGCCCCATAAATCATAACTCGCATATGAAATGCATTGTTCATGACCTTAAATTATTCACAATGATAAGAGGACTTTACGCAACATTTTTACATTGCAAAATAGAGAATCAGGTCATACTGTATCCACGGTGGATGATTTACAATAAAATTAAGGCGACTGGATTGTATATATTCATTTACATACTCTACATGACTTATGAAACAACCCAGAAACCTCCACCTAATCCATTAGTAAAAGTGCAAAGAGGTCAAAGTCCTTTCTATTTGTATTAATTGTATATTAATATCTCTGAATATTGATATTTTATATGTTTTGCAGGCCAGTTCACAAAGTCAAGTAAGAATATGTTAATAAAAAAAAATACTACCGTAATTTTCATATCAAAAATGCCTTTGTGAATAGGCCCCAACAGCGGTGTCACTCCTTATGTTAATGGCAATGTAATGTCATGTCACTGGTGAGATCATTTGTGACATTTGTCAAGTCAATTGTTAAATTAAGAGTGCGGTCATGAGCATAGCATTTGGTGTGAGAGCCATGGTTTTCATGTAAAGTAAGCGAGACATGGTTTTCAAAGCTAACTTTAACTGGGGAATTTCTGGGGGTTTGGTTTTATTTCTCAACTTTGACTGCACTTAACCGTTTCAAGGACAGACAGACAGACAGACAGACAGACAGACAGACAGACAGACAGACAGACAGACAGACAGATAGATAGACAGTCAGACAGATGAACAAGTTGCCTTCAATAAAGCCTCATTGCTGTGAAAAGTACTACAGGATGTTGATTATTTATAAATATTATATAAGGTCCTGTAATAGAAAACTGCATGTAATGTTTTACAATGATGCTCATCTGATGCTCAGACTAGAACTCATGAGTTTGATCTCAAAGAAAATGTCTCAAAACAAAGAACGTTATCATTTATTTTTAGAAAAAAACAACAACTTTAGAATGCATGTCAAAATCCATACAGTACAACTGTTTTAACTAACGGATGAAAAATATTACATAAACTGTATTCTAAGTATTTAACAACCCAAACCTTAAACGTGACCTACGAGGGCGTACATTTCCGCCATAGCCATTCACATGGTACCACCTTCCATTGCGACTAATTAATGCACAGACTGGCCGTGAAGAGAAAATAATGTTTGGTAAAACTAATTGCATTTCGTCACCCATAAACATTCTTAACAAAATCAAGATCACATTTAGTTAATCTCACAAAAGTATGCAACAGAATGCTTCAATTTCATTTTTCTTAACCTGGCTAGAAGCAAAGATAGGCTTTATTATCAGACTAACAAATGGAATACAACCACAGTTTTATCTCACTAACATCACTGTGGCTTTGTACAAGTTCGTGGGTCGAAACACATTTTTTTTTTCTTTGGAGGACAAGGTTCCTATTATTCTTGCAGTCTGCCTTGGGCGACAAACTAAAGCGAAACTGCTCCCATGAATGGCATGATCGTTTGCAGGCAACCAGGTAAAGTATAAGGAAGTCAGAAAAATAAAAAGAGGGCACAGAAGAATTTTCAGGATTTACATCGCCTTACTGCACCTACAAAGGGCCCTATGGTTTCTACTAGAAGATCTTCACTATGGACTTTCAAAGAGATAATTTATTTCCTTAAGTTGTAGTAAATGCAGTTGCAAAAAGCAAGACAGATTCTGAAGCCATTGTAATTTTTTTGCTTTAAAAAAAAAAAAATCTGTATGCAAACTTATATTTTAAAGCTAAGAGGACAGAAAGGAGAAATTCACCTTTGAGTTTCGAATTAAAAAATGCTTGGATTTCCATGTTCTCTGCAGAAAAGGAAGATTACTTTAGTGCAAGAAGCATTCCAGTGATTGATAACTCGACATATTAGTTTATAAGTTAGAATGGGATATTAAATGATGAACCATAAAGGTATTTCACAAGGACTGTGACATACATAAATATTAAAGCATGTGAGGCACTACTTTGGACCAGAGGGGAATTTAATTAAGTCTAACAATCGAAAATGGGTTTTAACGACAAGAAAATTACTATGCCTTAAACAATCTTTCCTTGTAAGGTTTTATTCAAGAGATTCTGCAAAGTGCAAACGAGGCACTCATGATAACAGTAGAGTTAGACTAAGATGGCCTAGGATAAACTCCATTTGATCAGGTGGCTTGGTGTGAAATTAACTAGTTTCAGGTATCGAATGCCATTTGTACTCTAAAAGTATAATTGACTAGTTTCCAGACCAAGCAAAGAGCAAAATCGATATGCCTGGTTAACCATAAAAATGCTCCTTCCATAAAAGGGTGCAGTGACACTGCCAAAGCAATGCAGAAAAAACAAACACCGCCCAGTTCACACAGCAAACGTAGGCAAAAAGAAACAAAACTACTAATTGCCCTGTTTTTATGCCTAATAACCAAAGTGGATTAAGGAATTCCCAAGGTAAACATCCACATAGCGACAGTGAGTAGCAGCCAAAATGAACTATGGAATACCCAAAAGATGATGTAGACCAAAAGGCAGAAAGACAGTGCAGTTGCAACAAGTCAATTGAAGGCTCAAGGCAAGGGATGAATTATGCCACTGACTACAGGTGTGGAAACAGTTTGTCTTGCGTGCCAACTTAATCCATAACAAAGATTTAGAAGAAGGGCAGAAAAATTGTAGTTCTACCATCCACTGGGCCCCAGCATTAAGGGATTATCGTCAGACACTCCAATTATCCAACAAGCCTATGAAGAACATCAAATGTTTCAGACTTTAATCAAATAAGAAGTCTACACAGATTTTAACCTGCAGATAAGGAAAGACATATTCGTGACCAAACCGTAAGCAAGAACATATTATCACTTCAGGCCTTGAACAAGATGGCAGCTTAAAGAATGCACGTGCATCAAACATTAATTATCACATGTCAGTGATTAGGCTGAGCTTCCAAAATAAAGCAATGCTCCCACTTCCTCGTTGGTGAAGAATCTAAGGGGTTATTTGTGAGTGCCCCAGTTTTTTTTTATGGAATTCAGTTGCAGGTTAACAGAGCAACC
The DNA here is from genome assembly GCF_964261635.1 of Lissotriton helveticus. Lineage (NCBI taxonomy): Eukaryota > Metazoa > Chordata > Amphibia > Caudata > Salamandridae > Lissotriton > Lissotriton helveticus. The sequence goes on from NC_136070.1 coordinate 841,760,425, forward strand.
ACTGCCCTCCCGAGTGAGATTATTGGGACTAAAAAATGTGTTAGTCCGTTTCCACACCAAATGTGTTTTCGAATTATGGCAACATCAGTCTTCTATTTGGTCCCCAAGCAATCAACAATTCCGCTGCCTTGTAATCCATCGAAGAAGAAGAAATTGTTGTGGGGTGGGTCTCTCTGTGATAAAGCCTGGAAGAAAAAGCAAAATATTTCAGGCGTAACTACACCACATCATATCTTCAAACAAAAACATCTGAATATTGTTTTCACAATTTGTTCAGGAACCATGACAAGCAAACAGATTAGTATTATTTTTGGCTTGGGCTTTGTCAATTTAGTTATGTAGCAAGTGTTCCATATTCCTTAACAATGGCATTTTATTTTTCATAGGTTTCATTTATTACCACAAGTAAAAGTGTGCCTGTTTACGCCTCACATCAACCAACACAAAAAATGATCAAAAATCAGTTTTGACATATTACGCAAGCTATTTCAAGTCTCCCTAATATCAGTTCTACTCCATTGTTTCATTTAATTTGATACTTTTCTTGGTCCTAACTTAGGTTTGGTTTCCATATCTATATTAAGATGTGGTTAACATTCATGCTTAAGCACATGACAACATATAATTTGCAAAATTGCCTCGCTTCATGACGGTAATAATAAGTAAATAATCAGATTTTTTTAACAGGCTCTATAAAAATAAACATGGTAACAAAAAAAGAGGGATGAAAATTGCTGTGTGTGTAAAGGACAATAAGGAAAATACTACTTGCATCATAATCTGTTCCTAGGGTACTGTGCTATAGATTATCATGCTGTGCATACTCCTGCCATCTAGTGTTGTGCCCGGAAGTTTGCAACTTGTTTTTCTTCAGTTGTGACTCTTTCTTTAGTTCATAATGCATCAAGGCAAAGTCTCCACTTCGGATTGTTTTCTTCTGGCATCAGTTTGGATGCTTGAGTGCCAGCTCCGGACAGACCAATAATTCTTCCAGATTCTTCTGGACCAGCCTTCGATTTTGTGAACTCAGCAACTTTGAAAACAGTCTGCCTGCCCTTCACCCAGTTGGACGACTCTTAAACAACGGCCGATTTCCTTTGGACGCACCGCACCAGACTTCTAGACACATCATGACCGGATACGCCCACCATAAACAAGCGTTGGCTCTGTTGTATTCCAGAGAATTAATGCAAGGCGTTGTTCTGCTCTGGGTGCAATGCCAAGAAGTCCTAATCAGACCAACACAGCATGTGTAAACTGCCTGTCACGGAAAAACGAAGATGCTTTCTGCAAGGCCTACTGGGTTTTCCACTGTAAAAAAAACTCTCTGGCACCAAAGAAATAAGTGCTGAGCATATTACAACACTGAACCCCCACTGAAACTCTTGCGTCTTCGGGCCATCTGTTCGATGCCCAAGAAGATGAAGGCCCGTCTGGCCATCCAGCCACCCAAGAAGGCAAGTGCACAGAGGTGGTGTGGCGACCTCTGAAGTCTCCAACAATGTTAAGCAAGAAGAGATCAATAACTTATCCTAGCACCACTCCTGACCAAATAGCAGATCGACACCTAGGGCCCCAGTCCACCCTTAGATGCAATAGCCATCTCAACCTCCAAAGCACCCCGCGACCAAGCACAGCTCCTTAGGGAGTCTGGCATCAAGCCCCCTACTCCAGCTTGAAAAGGCACCAGTCCTTCAGGTCTGGCTCCACCCCCGGTCACTGCTCAACCACGCTAGCCTTCTTCAATGCTGAATTATGCTCCAATTAAGGGTGCGAGCCACGCCACCCATCAATGTTCCCTAGGAACTGAGACAGCTTCAGAGCAAATTATGCTCTTGAAAAGGAAAGCCTAGATAGGCCTTGAGAGCGGCATAGACAAGCACCATCGACGCTGAGATCATTCACCACTAAGCTTTTCCTCGACAGAAGGAAGATGAACATCGACTCCTTCACAGGAAGCTTCTTACCAAGTCTCCAGGGGGTAGATGTATCGAGCCTTTTGCGATTCGCAAAGGCCGAAATTCGCATCGCAAAAGGCTTTTTTGCATTTTTTGGAATGTATTAAAAAAATTGCAAAATAAGGAATCGCAGTAATTTGCGATTCCTTATTTTTCTTAAGCATTAAAGGTATCGCAAATTTTGCGATTCCTTAAATGAGATGTATGTGTATTTTTGAAATTGAGAATTTGGGTTAAGAAATCGCAAATTACCACCAACTTGTAGTTGGTGGTAATTTGCGATTTCAATTAAAAATACCCTATTTGGCATTTGTGAAGGTGGCATGTGAAGCAGATACATGCCCATAGGGCATGTATGTGCGCCATATGCACACACATGTAAATTTCAGGGGTGCAGCAGGGTGTCTTTGAGACACCCCTGCACCCTTGAAATTATTCTCAATTTGCGAATTCGCAAACTGCGATTCGCAAATTAAGAAATATTTTGCAATCATTCCTATGGCGATTTTTTACATACATTCCATTTTGAGAATTCTAAATAGCGATTCCTTAAAAATCGCTATTTAGAAATCACAAAATGGAATTTTGATACATCTACCCCCTAGTCTTGAGTTCGCCCACATACACATCCCTAAGAAATGGAAGTTGATCTTTGGGGTGGCCTTATCCATTGAGCCTTTTACCCCTCCTGGCCCTAACTGGGTTAGGGATATTGTCAGTAGCTCACCATAGCCTCACGGCCACTACGTGTTCTCCTTCACCACTGCCACCCCACCGCACTACACCCTTGCATACATCAGCAGCCTCATTTTCCACAATTCCTTCCTAAATCTCCTCAGACACATTCAGACCCAGGTTGTTCATACCACCCTCCATTTTCATACCACACTCAAATTCTGAAAAATGGGGGTAAATCCTGGGAGCATCAATTTCATTGCCTTGGCATACCATGAAAGGATTTTAATATTCAATGAGTGAACTTTATGGCTTTGTAAGTCAAATCTATGTGAAAATTGTGCTTTAAATGCACTTCATTGGCCCATTTGTTTCTAAACGTGCAGGTAGGAGAAATGTACCATAAACACCCACCCCTCCCAAACCCTTCTTAGAAGAGGTCAGACACGCACCCTGCTATTCAGGGCTAGTATTAGGCCTCACCCAGAAGAGTATCTTGATGCCTAACAATAGATGCTTATTGTTACACAATACAATGGTACTAATTTTATCGACCTCGGTAGGATAAAAGGCTGAGTGGACCCGCCGGGATTTGAAACAGTGATCATGAGGTCAAACACAGGCCTCTACAGTGGACACATTAGTCCACTAAGCCACCAGACCCAGCAGTAGTGTAAATGTGCTCCCACTCTTCAGTTTCAATAAAAAACAAACTAGAAAACAAACGCATGTTTCAACTAATTATTGAAATATTCATTACTGTGAATACATTAAATATTGATGTGTTTGAATAAAAAACTTCACCTCTGTGCTTCGTACTCGTGATAAGGACTTGCAATTATACTAAATAATAGAGCATTACAATTAAGGAATAATTTCAGCCAATACTATAGATCATATTTCGATATGTGGTCAATATCAAGTAATACAAGTGGTCGAAAGTTGTATTGTTTTTTCGAATCTAAGTCACCCGACCCCTAGGATTTATCACGACTTTCCTCAGTGCGGTTTAAACAAGGGGAACATTTAAATTAAATCACGACTGTGGTATAAATAATTTAGGTTCCCAGTACTGTTCTGAGTAGTGGCAAACAGAAATGAGTATTGTTCCCCTCGCACATCATTGTGGCATCCTATTAAAGGCAGAACCTAACAAACATGTGTTTTTGCTGTGTTATATTAATCATGCAGTTCTTACAGAAGTTCAACAATGTAAATTATTGTGATGTCAGGTTCATATCATGTGATATCACTTCATGGTAAGTTTCAGGGTGAAAGTTCATAGGATGTCCCTTCCTGTGATGTCATTAAGGTCAAAGAATGTAGGATGTTATTTCTGCTACCCCAGGCAATTTGATGACTCAAAATTAATGAGCTTGAGTGTATAAAATGCGGCACATACCCTGTGAGACTGTGTACAATATGTATACGTTTACTGGGACCAGTGGGATCCATTCTGGATTCCCTCTGGTCTAGCGTGGTGGAAGAAGGCCGACGCCTACTGCCTTCCCCAGAGAGAGGAAGTGTACTGCTTGCTTTCCAGAAGCCAGAGGACGGAGAAGCGGACACTGAAGTGAGGGACGACTGCTCTTGGAAATTCGAAGGACCTTTTACCACGGGAATGTCATTTAGATTTTCTTGAGCACTGCCATTTCTTAGACGGTGGGGGAGAGTGGGTGAGCCTGAAGATGCTAGGCAAGTCCTATTGTTTGGTCTGGCCTGAATGCTACTTCAAGGAGGTAGATAACAGCTAAGTGCAGAGTTTTCACAATTCATCTGCACCTTGCCCAAGAAGCTGTGGTATTGCCTAGTGTCTATTGGCCTGCCTGCTGAGAAAGGGGAGGAGAGTGCCCTGCCCTGTGGGAGGAGAGGCTGTCGAGGAGGAGACCCAGGTGTGTGGGAGGCCTTGAAGAAGCCAACATCCAGTGGGCCTGGGTTCGGCGTATGTTGTGAGAGGTCGTCCGGTCTACCAGAGCGTTGTTCTTGTGGTGAACTATAGGAAACAGGACAACTGCATAACCCCATGCTAACCAGCACTTCTACAGAGAGTGGACTGGTGCTGTCACTACTAGGTACAACCTCCAAAGGCTGAAAAACTGAAAAAAGCCAAACGCCAATATGGTGGTTTACAGATCAGTAAGAGCCCTTTGGGCTAAATAATGATACAAACTGATCTACCAGTTGCCCTAGTTGAACCACTTAGTGATACATGTACATGTATCTAATTAAGGCAAACTCGACTTACAGGAGAGGACCACCCTATAAGGGGACAGGGCACTATTGCAGGACCACAGAGCAGAGAAGAGGGAACCAGGGTGGGTGCAGCATTTCCATTTAAGCACAGGGTCAAGATTGTTTAACTTTCAAGACTGTTCGATGCCCTAGTTTTTCTCACAGCTGTGGTATTAAAGTACTTTCTTTTCTAAGAACACAAGCACTTGCTGGACCATGATTTATTGAATCTGTTGGTTGACCAAAAACAATAGTTGTTAATGCCCAGACGTTCCAGGTACCACACTCTCTTGGTCCAATCCAGAGTTACTAGGACGACTTGGACCTGGTCATTCCTGATCTTCAGAACACAGGGCAAGAGAGGTAGTGGCAGGAAAGTATACAAGAGCCTTGTGTTCTACTCTAAGCAAAATACGCATTGAAAGATAGTGTTCTGGGAAACTCCAGTGCATAAAAGTGCTGACATTGCACATTCGAGGCAGTGGTGAAATGATGAAGCCAGGGTTCTGGCCATTGTTGGAAGGCGTCCTGAGCCACTTCTGGGAGTAAATGCCATTTGTAATCGGCTAGGCATCTGCCCTGGTGTTTAAAGATTCTTCCAAGTGTTGCACGATTAGGGAAATTCCCTGACAATTTAGTTGGTTACAGAAGTGAAAAGCCCCCAGCACAAAAACGAGCACCCCACACTGCAGTTTGTTGCCACACGCCATAGGGCGGTGGTGTTGTCCATGCGGACCTAAACCAACATCACCTTGATGGTTGCCAGGAAGGCTTTCAACGCAAAACGAATAGCCCCAATTTCAACAGGGTGATGTGAAAACGTGTCTCTGCCAAAGACCAGAGCCTTTTGATCTCAAGATGTCCTCCCCAACCCACCATCATTTCTGGAAGAAGTAAGGAGAGATATTTGCTGCTGATCCAACTGCGTTTCAACAGCCATCACTGACATGCTCCCTTGGTGCTAGGCTCACAGACTTCAGATCCAACTTTAGAGCCCGCATGTGCCAATTGGCATGGTCGACATGCAGGAGGCCACAATGCCTCAAAGCCACACTCACTGAGACACATGAGCGAGGCAGAAACACGGTATCACAGCCCAAATGTGCTGAACTCCTTGATTTGGAGGAGGCGACAATGCACAGAAGCCTCTGCGAAGGACTCAAGTGTGACTTTGGCACATTGATTATGACCGCAACAATGTAAGGAGGTTTACCATCATTTGGCAGTGGTCAACGACTGACTGTGGTGAGCCTGCCTTCCACTGCCAGTTGTCGCGGTAGGGAAATATTGATACACCCCCAACCTTCAAAGGTATGCAGCGACAACCACCATCACTTTCGTGAAACCCCGAAGGGCACTTGTGAGGCCGAAAGGAAGTAAAGCAAACTGAAAATGCTCATGGCCCACCTTGAAACCGCAGGTAGCGCCTATGTGCCTACAGGACAGGCACATGGAAATAGTCAGAAAAAACGAGGCAGACGCGAGAACCTACTAAAAAAGACAACATATCCAGTTCATACAACAGTGGGACCACTCAAAGTGGAGCAACTTCCAGTCCACAACTATCCCTCGTTGAAACGGAGGTTTTAATTGGCAAAGACAGCAGTTCCAGACACCCAGAATGAATGGCAGTAATGAGGAACCCTAAAAGCCACAGAATAAATACTATCCACCCTGTTCCAACATATGAAAGGTCCACCTTTGACCAGGGAGTAGACAGGCACGAAAAAGAGGAGTATATCAACTAGCCGATATAACCTGTACGACATTTCACTTTAGAGACGGATTCCTATGTGGGAAAACGGTGAACCCCTTTTAAACAACTGTTTTGTCCTGAAGAAAAGTGTCCCCGTATCCAGGGGGCTAACACCGAAACGCGTCGACGCATTTGAATAAAATACAGAATCCAAGTGGAGCCTAGGGAATAACAGATACTCATGAATTGTTGATACTGTGACTCTCTGTTGGATAGACAAACGGCTATTGGATCAGGCTATGTTGTAGCATAAATACGGAAAGCTACCACTTTTTCTAGGGGGTTGTTTGCAGATTAATGTGTTCTTTTGCTAATTGATTAGAAATTTGCCAATGTTTTTATTGTATTTTGATCTATGTCTATAATGTATGAAATTATGTGGATAACTCCGCTTAAATCTCATGAAATAACATGTACAATGTGGTTTTAAAAGTATTGTTTTATTTAGATATGTTTTCAGGAAAAATCCTTTTTGCTGAAATGTTAAACTGATGTGTATAGGATATCTGTGTACTCTATACTTATTTTTACAAAATAAAAGACTGTAAACGTTACACTCTAGTGTGGAAACTTTAACTGTATGCTTCTACGAGAAGAATGAATGTTGGATGAATGAGATACTATTTATAGCGAGTACCTTTAGCCCAATAGCAAAGTTTTTTCTCCAGGGATTCTCCTTTGACTTTACATGGAAATAGTCATCCTGCATGTCCAACACTACCTTCCAGTCTCTTGGATTCAGGGCAGATAGAACCTAGGCTAGTATGAGCATCTATAAATTGTCCTTCCACAGAAAGGAACTGAGAGGTCGGAGATCTAAAAATGATAAAGGAGTCTGCCCTTTTTTTGGCGCTAGGAAATAATGGGAGTAACATCTAGTTCCGATCTCAGAGGCTGGGACTCTCAAAAGCTCCTTTCTCCAAATGAGCTTGAACTTCCTGCAGCAAAATGGACAAATGCTCCTCTGAAAACTCCTCTGATATAAGCAGAAGAGGTGGTGGGATGGAAAGGATTGGCAGGGCGTAGCCTCGTTGGACTACCTGCAGGATTCACCCGTCGTTACGGCTTGCGCTGGTTGGGAATATTACTGATTCTGCTTCCCACATGATGGCCCTGTGCACCTATGAGCAAACTAAAATGATCCCTGCAGATCTGGACACTGTCTGCCGGAACCCCTATCCAGACAGGACTGAAGGCCTGTTGTTGGGATAGGGGGCCTGTTGTTGGTATGGGGGTCTTGACGCTGTCTGCAAGAGAAACCCTAGCAATGCATCAAAAGGGGCAAAACTGTAGGGAATACTGTCTTGTGGGCATGGAGAGGCCGTAGGAGCGTGCAGTGACTTGACTTTCTTTAAGTGCTCAAGGGTGGAGTCGGCCTTCTCGACAAAAAGGCAAGACCCGTCAAAAGGCATATCCACATGAGCGTCTCTTGGATGTCATTTGAAAAGCCATGGATCTCATTCATGCATTGTCCAACACCATGCTGGTCGCATCCTGACTGTCTTGAATGGTCTGTCCCAAGTTGGCATAGAATACCTCTGGGACTGATGGTAAGATCTCTGTGACCATGTCCCATGATGCACAAGAGCACCTACCAAGCAAACATCTGGTGTTGACTTACCTAATGGTGAGCTGGCAAATGAAAACATCCCCTTTCCAAGTGTCTCCATTTTTTTCGACTCGGTCTGGAGTGCCCTAAGGGGAAAAATGGCATTAATGCTTTTAGTTGGTGCCTGAACTACCAAGCTCTCAGGAGTAGGGTGCTGTGTCAGGAAGGCAAGCACCCTCCTCCCCCCGGGCTGGCATGTGATGTTGTGCCACCTGTCTGTTCACAAATGGGCAAGATCATGGTTTAATTTAAGCATCCATGAGGGTGTCCTTGAATGGATGCAAAGGTTCGGATGAAGTCAATCCGGTTGTAAAACCTCAGTGAGGATGTTAGTTTTCACCGCAGCAGAAGCAAACTGCAAGTCCAAAACTGCCTGACTAATTCCTATAGCGAATGAGGCTGTCTAGTCCATAAATGGGCCAAGGGGAATCTCCCGTTCTGGGTCAGGTAAGTGCCTAATCCACTGGCCTCTTCTAGAGCCAAATAGAAATTGTCATGTTGTGGGAAAATACATCCTCAACATCATCAAAAGGTGGTTGACTCTGGCCAGAGACTGATACGAAAAGTTGTTGGTGCACAGGAGGGCAGCTCCTTTTCAAAGGTACTATCTTATGAGAGCCAGAATGTACTGGGACGAGGATGAGTCAGAATTGTGCCAGGATGTGACTTCGACAGAGATCGAGCAGATTAGGTTCGGACTCAGGCAGGACAATGGGATCAGTGTCCTCCTTCGGCATCTGCGGGGTTGGAGACGGCTTTGACGTGGCAGGAATTGGCATAGATTGAAGTGCTAGGAGCAAAGTTGGCTCTGGAGTCTCGGATTAACTCGAAGCAGGTTCAGGAGACACTGATGATGCAGAGAACAGACCTACCTTCAATAATCCAAATGGGGACTCTGTGGATTCATGGAGTCCAAAGGAGTGCTCGAGTGAGCCACTAGGGTGCCAAAGATTCAAGGCATGTCCTCTTTAAAAAACACAATCTGTTTTGGCTGCTGATGGCCCTGGAAATTCGGGGTGCTTTTGGACCAGTTGTATAATCAACTCCTCGGTGGGGACTAGGAGAAAGATCGAGGGGCACCTTGACGTCTTAGCGGGTCCTCAGAAGAAGAGTGGCGAGGCTGGGACTTCTCATACTCCATTTTGGACTTGGACTTACTTTAAGATTTGGACTGAAATGACGATATGTCATAGGACCGGCCTAAAGAGCAGGTTCCTATGCAATTTACTGTGGTGTTCGGTGGCGTACTGCTTGACTTCACTCTCCTGATTTGCCCTCGGGTGCATCAGGGTACTTGAGTGCATCAGGGTACAATGCTCGCATGACTTGCAGTTGAGGCCTGAACCTAAACACAAGAGACACTCCTCATGGGGATCTGTCACAGAAATTGGTTTGCGACTGTTGCTGCTTGGTTTAAAACCTGTCGTTTTAGGAGGGGGAGCGTTCCCTTCCACACTGGAGAGACCTTATGTGGGGGAAAAAACTCATCAAGTGACAATAAAAAGTTAGGAGCTAGCTCTGAATCCATGTAAGAAAGTACTGAAGAAAAGGAACTGATGTCAAAGAGCTTGGTAGGAACTTATACGTGGGTCAAAGGTCAGTCCCAGAGCAGCGTGACACGACCTACTGGCAAACAGACGGTAGGCTGAAAAATATTCCGGGTCTAGTCTTGCACCAGGGAATTTGTAGAGGTGAGGAATCTGCTTTTAGAAGTATTCAGCAGAGACCGTAGTTTTCTACAGAAAAACACAGTAGATGCTAGCCTGTCACAGACTTCTGAAAGTGTCACCGAACTGTTCAACATTGAAGTTTCTACCTCCATCAGAACAGAAACTTTAACTTACCCTGAAAACATATGCTCGTACTGTGTAGTGGTGTAGATTCATATGCCTTGCATAGGCCTGCTATTTAGTGTTGGCTCAGATATTAGAAGTTGTTTTTCTTCGAAGAAGCTTTGAGTAACAGGATGTTGTGTGACTCCTTACTTACTCTTACAATGCGCGTAGGCACCAACTCCACCCATAAATTGTTTTTCACTCAGATGGTTACAGGTGAAAGTAGAGTGTAGGGAATAGTAGGTATGTGCTCTGTGCATTATTAGTTGACAATAAATGAGTATTTAGTGTAAAAAAACATGTGCTATCGCTGCTCATGTTCAGGGAAAAGGGTGGGTGCATGAGAATCTAAGTTGTTACATGCTATGAACAGATACCTCCAGGGTAAGTAACATTTTCCGTTTGCAGCATGCGTGGCTGTAGATACACGTGCTTTGCCTCGATTGTAAAGCATTATCCTTCTAGTGGTGACTAACTGGTAGATGATATAGGGATTTGAAACAAAGTGTTTAAAACATCCTGGCCAACCATAGCTGGTTGAGGCGCTACTTCGTCCACGCAGTAATCCTTGACCAAGTAGCAGCTTCACAAATATTTACGATACACAAATTTTACCCAGGAAAGACACGCTGGCTCACTTTTAACATATACAGTATGCCGTAAGTAGTATAGGGAGCACACATTAAGCTTTGTATAACAAGTATGGATGCATTTAACAATCCACCAGGCATTACATTGGCTTTAATAAGGTTTAGCAAAGACCACAAAAAGTTGGTCTTTCGAAAAGCTCTGGTCCTATCTTTATAGTACAGGATCACCAATTTTACATAAAAGGTGTTTAATGCCCTTTCCGTTATCATACCAGGCTGAGGAAAGACAACAGAAGCTAAATTGACTCATTAATGGGAAAAGGTGATACTGCCTTAGGTAAGAACTTGGGATTTGTCCTAAGTACAACTATATGTTCCACTTTTCACAAAAGGAACAGCAAGGGATAGGAGTGCAGTGGTTCAAAAGGGGGCCAGTTAGGCGTGTGAGAACCACATGAATGTTCCAAGCAGGTGCCGGTGATGTTCTCGGGGGTACACCTTTCTCATGTCCTCCATTAATGCCTTTATTACAGGAATGCGTAAACGAAATGAGCCTTTCCTGTTTTTCGTGTATGAAGCTATACCAGAAAAATGAAGGCATATAGATGTATTTGCTAGACCTGCATTGTGAAGGTAAACGAGTACAAAACAATATCCTGAAAGGAAACTTTAAAAGGTTCTAATTGCTTAGGCACACAGAAATAGATTTGTCTTTTCCACTTCGCAGAAAAACAAGCCCAAGTAGCAGGCCTATGTACCTCATGTACAATGGCCATAAACTCGACTGAGAACTGTAAATATCCAAATTCTAAGACCATTGGTGCCATACAGCAAAGTTGAGCTGCCTGGGGTCTGGGTGCCTGATTTGGCCCGGTTGCTGAGTGATGGGGTCCAGAAAGATTATGAGTGTCCCATGTGGGCTGATGGACACATCTAGGAGAATTAAGTACCATGGTTGTCGGACCAAAGTGGCGAGAAAGAGTCGTAGGGGTCTGCATCATCTTTCTGACCGCGTATGGATAGCATGAGAGAGGTGAAAAGTGTAAGTAAATATCCCTGACCAATTCATCAAGTGTATTTCCCTTGCACTGTGGGTACCTGGAGACAAAGCTTTTGCCTTTTCTGGGGGGAGTGAACGTCAGTGAGTGGGGTCCTATAATAGTAATAGTAACTGCAGAAACTTGAGGATGGAGTTCCCACTGGTGGACATGTGGATGAGTTTAGAGGTAGGCAAAATCATGTCTACACCAGGTGTTCGGACAGAAGATGCACATTGGGGCGTATTTCTCAATGTCAAATCGTTTGAACCAATGTTGAAAGAAGGAGGGTCTATGGTCCACATGCTTCTAAATGTAGTACATGGTTCTCCTCATGTTAGTGCGGTAAAGTACTACCTTATGTTGAACCATGGAGTAGTATGTCTAGAGGGCCAGGCGCATATGCCTTCACCACACGCCTTTACTATTTTTTCCTTGCCTATTGGTGCGGCTTGCTCTCCAAGAATGTGGCTAGTGAACATCACATGCTAGAAATGAAGTGCGATTTACATGGCAAAATACATTCAGCTTCCATCTCACCCTGAAATGACCTGGTTTCCAATAATAATCTTTCTTTAGGCAAGTGATTTTAAATCACTCATTATCAGGAACCAGACAATGAACCAGTTAAAACCTTTCCAGACGTGGGTGTTGTTCATCAAACAAATAACTTTTTAAAACAACGAAGGAAAACATTAAAAAGCAAAAATAAACTTTACCTTCACAACTTCCTGACTTAGGACACCTCCAACAACTGCACATACCGGAGCCATTTCAGAGAAGCAGTAGCTAAAAAAAAAACATTAAATAGAATTTGATTAATCTAAATAATATACTTGAGGCACATTCATGTATATAACATGAAAAAGACGGTGTGACTGTTGTGTATGGTATGACTTTGACCAGTGCTGCAAGGGCTTCATACTGGAACGCACAATCTGACTGTTTTGAAAATAGCAGATCATTCATCCACATAATACTTCACCACTAGGGATGCTCCTCGTCTGCAACCAAGATTGTTGCAGGGAGTCTCATCCAGAGTTCTTATTGTAGGAGACTGTGAGACTATGCTACCTAAGGGGAATCTAAAAAATAAAATTATAATAAGTTGGAGAGGGATTTATTTGATTAGTCTTTACCTCACTTATAGAGGATTAAAAATCAACATAGGAAGGGCTATCTGTTTGAAAAAAACACATCATCATCAGCAATTTAATGGTCAACATGTTTCTACGCTAAATGCAATAGTCCTAGGGTCTCAGGACATTCTTCAGGGCGAGAGGGACATTTACTCCTGGGATCCTCTTACTGCCCACTGTGTGTGGTATCATTTATTGGTAATAATTTCATTGACCTGTATGCCAGTGAGCTACAGCATTCATCATACCCGTAAGATGATATCATGTAAAACCCAAACAAAAGACAGTATTCACCTTAAAAGTCCAGCAAGTAAAAACATTTTTAACCTGACAGGGCATATAGCTATTGGATAAAGGTGCCACCCATATTAACCATTATCGGAAGCACCGGCTGTGTTAACACCGCAAGCTCACATGTGAAAAGGTGCGCTGGCGATGTAATTTTTCATTGCTCATTTTCCTCCAGTCGTTCACACTGCCATTCAAAATGGAACCAGTCAAACTTTTCTGGTGTTTCTGTCGATTTTATAATTCACCAAGCTACAGGGGCTCTGGTGTGAAAGACTGAAGATTCCTTTATAATTTATACACAAGTTCAAAACATGCTGTAAAGCACCTGCCAATTAGAATATGTGGCAGCTGAAGAATATAGAATTATCTACATTAGGCATGCATAGGGAAGAGGCACATTCCATCATAAGTAGTGAAGCCGTACGCTAATAAATGGGTTTACTTCAACCATGCCAAGTTCAAACTTGATCAATTCTTTGATCAGGCCTTCTCCAGTTGTATTTCCATTAGCATGCGATCCACCTCCCTGTGCTGAAGTAGAGCGCTGGACTTGATCTCATCATTTATACAACTTTTGTCTGTACGCAATTTGAAAATCTATCCTTCATATCGAAGCTTCTGTTTCATGTTTTGTTCGTTTCCAAGATTCAATGTCTCAGTCACTGTCCAATGTAAACTGATGGCAGTGTGATGCCTTTCTGCAAACTGGTTGATTAATTTGGTTGGAACCTTGGCAGATCTGATGCTTCATTAAAGTTTAAAAAAAAATCTGGGTCTCACTTTTCGGGTTGCCATGCCTAGCTATTTCAAATTACACAGGCATGCCAACATATTTACCACATTTTGACTGTTGCAGTTTGTGTGCCACCTCTGTTTTTCCATAGCCATGAGTCCTAGCTGATGCAGAGGAAAATGGTAGCTTGTCCCGGAACACCATCTCCCTGATGCCGCATTTCACCCCAACAGTGAGCTAATCTTTCCGTCCGCACTTCAAAATACCAGGACACATCATCGGAACATGTGAAGACAGAGGCAGTGACCCTAAAACTTTCTAAAACGGAGGCTGCGACAAGATCGGACCACCTTATTTGAAAACGAGTGCCTGTCAGCCCTTAATATGGTGACCTCAACTCCCTCATTGTGGCGAGGCTGCGATCGTGAATCCAACTAGTTCCCTCTAACTACAGTGAATCAATAACGTATAGTTTCTTACCTGTCGGTGTCGTTTTGCAGCTTGAAGACTTTCTGGATTCACTATGCTGTGCATTATTCCGCCATCTAGTGGTTGGGTCCGGAATTGTAGTCTTTTTTCTCTCTTTTTTTTTCCGTGTCCCAGGTGGGCGTCGACATACCACCATTTGGTGTCCTTCATGTCTTTAACGCGCTTCCTCCGGAAGCTCCCACCTTTGGTCGCCATTTTCGGATTCTTTTTTCTTGCCTTGTGTTATTCTTGTTTTTCCTCTTATCTTGTAAAGTCTTTCTCCAGTTTTAATCCCTTTCTTCCAGTCTGATCTTTCTGGTGGAGGAGGGTGGGTACCCTAGTGAATCCAGAAAGTCTTCAAGCTGCAAAACTAGACCGACAGGTAAGAAACTATACGTTTTGCAGCGTGAATCTTTCTGGGTTCACTATGCTGTGCATCGACTTTGTAGCGGTTTGTCCTTATTGTGGTGGCTGGGTGGAAGATGAGCACTGGTTACATGTGTTGTAAGACCTTCTGTCCCACTTGCACTTCTTTGTTCATTTGGATATCTACACAGTAGTGCTTAGTGAACGTGTGTACTGAAGACCATATTGCAGCTTGGCCAATGTCTTAAATTGGTGTGTTAGCTAGAAATGCAGTTGTTACTCCTTTCTTCCTTGTTGAGTGAGCGTGAGCTGCTCCTTGTAACAGTTGTCCTGCTTGTTTGTGGCATAGTTGTATGGTTGGTGCAATCCACTGTGCAATGGTATTTTTGGTAACTGGTCGTCCCATAAAGCTGCTGGCAAAGAAAACAAAGAACTGCTTTGTCTTTCTGCACTCCTTTGTCCTTTCTATATAGTGCATTACAGTCCTCCTGGTGTCCAGTGTGTGTAGCACCTTTTCTGTGCTTGTGGTTGGTTTTTAGAAAAAACTAGATATTTGGATTGTTTGGTTGATGTGGACCTGAGACACCACCTTTGGCATGAAGTGTGAGTCTGTTCTCATTACAATCCTATCACTGTGTATTTGCAGTACTTGTAGTGTTAGCGCCTGCAATTCACTTACTCATCGTAGTGATGTGATAGCCACTAAGCTGTCTTTAGTGTGAGCATGTGCTGTGTATGCTTGTGAATAGGCTCAAATGGTGCCTTCATCAATTGAGTTAGCACTACATTGAGGTTCCATGCTTGTGCTGGAATTCTGTTTTGAGGTGTGATTCTCTTTGCTCCTTCTAGAAATCTTTTTACTACTTGTGAGGTGAAGAAACTTTTCCCTGTGTCTCCTCTTGTGTAAGCCACTATCGCCGCTAAGCGCACCCTTAGGGATGTATAGCTTAGTTTACTTTGCAGTAGATGTGGTAAGTATTTCAGTACTGTTGATTCCTATGTGATTTTCCTTTGCAGTTTCTCCCTAATGCACCAGTCGGAGAATCTTTTTCACTTTGCTACGTAGCACTTTCTTGTGGTAGGTCTTCTTGCCTCCCTGAGCACTGCCATTGTGCTTGCCGGTAGTTTGAGGCGTTCAAACTCTAGGTCTTCAGGAGCCATGCAGCTAGGCTGAGGCTCTCTAGCTCTGGGTGTAGCACCAATTCGTTCTGCATTGTCAACAGGTCCCTTCTTTTTGGGAATCTGTGTGCTGGTGCTTGCGCCATTTCCACTATTTGTGAGAACCAGGACTGTCTGGCCCACTGAGGTGCTATTAGTATCAGCGACATGTTGCTGATCCTGCATTTGTTGAGTACCCTGTGTATCAGTGGTATCGGGGGAAAAGCGTATGCAAACGTCTTTGACCCACTTATCCATAGCGCATTCCCTTGTGACCGATGGTCTGGTTGCCTGGATGCGAAGTGCTGCCATTTTGCATTTTGGTGAGCTGCAAATAGGTCTATTTGCGGTGTACCCCACTTCTGGAATACTTTCTGTATTTCCTGTTGGTTGATCTCCCATTGGTGGGATGCTGACGTTTGCCTGCTGAGACTGTCTGCTTCCACCTTGTCCTTCCCTGGGAGATGTATTGCTAGTAGATCTATTTTAGTGGAATGGCCCCTCTCCATATTTCCTGTGCTAGCTCTGATAGTGCTACTGATTGTGTTCCTCCTTGTTTATTCATGTAGAACATGGTGGTTGTGTTGTCTGTTTGGATCAACACCCCGTTTCCGTACCGCTCCTTCTGAAAGGATTTTAAGGCTAGGAACACAGTTTTTAGTTCCAGGTAGTTGATGTGCTTGACCGCATCCTGCCTCAACCATAGCCCCCTCACCTTGAGTTTGTTCATGTGCGCGCCCCACCCCAGCTGGGAGGCGTCTGTTGTGATGGTCACTGTTGGAGTTGGTTGTGTGAATGGTTTCCCCTGTGATATGTTTGCCTTGTTCCACCACGCTATTTCCTGATGTACTGCATGTGTGACAACCATTAGATCTTCCCAACTCCCTGTTGCCTGTGACCATTGCTGCTGTATCCATTCCTGGAATGGTCTCATGTGGAGTCGAATATGTTGGACTAGGTGAATGCATGACGCCATCATTCCCATTAGCTTGTTCACCGTTCTCACGGTCAGAACTTGCCCCTTGCGTAAAGACGTGTTTCCTTCAGTATCGCCAATGTTCTCTTCCTGCTGGGGAACACTTTGGCCTGTATGGTGTCGTCTCCGCCCCTAAGAATATCTTGATCTGCTCCGGCTCGGTTGACTATTTTTTCCAATGGATTGTGAAACCAGTTGGGTCAGTGTTTGTATGACCTGCTGATGTGTTGCTTGCAGTGGCTGTACAAACTTGCCTTTAAAAGCCAGTCGTCACGATAGGGGTATACGTGTATTCCTTGCCTTCGTAGGTGCGCTGCAACAGCTGCTAGGCATTTTGTAAACACCCTTGGTGCGGATTTGAGCCCGAATGCCAGTACTGTGAACTGGTCGTGAGTTTGGTTGATCACAAACCTCAGTAGACGTTTGTGCTTGTGGTTGATGGGGATGTGTAAGTACGCATCCTTTAAATCTTTAGTTGCCATGTAGTCCCCTTGTTGTTTCTGTGGCATTACCTCTTGTAGGGAAGTCATTTTGAATCTTTGAGTCCTTATGAATGTGTTCAGGAACCTTAGATCTAGGATAGGTCTTAGTTTTCTTCCACCTTTGGCACGAGGAAGTAAGTGGATTAAACCCTCTTGTTTCTTTGGTTGTGAGGTACTACCTCTATCGCTTCCTTGCTGAGCAATTCCAGCGCCTCTAGTCGCAAGAGTGAAAGTTCCTTTGCTGAGTGTGCCTTGTTTCCTCGTTTCATGTATGGAGGTTGTTTTTCTAGCTCTATACAGTATACGTATAACTTGATGTTTAGTATCCACTTGTCTGTTGTGACCTTCCTCTACTCCTGGATGAAGTCTCTTATTCTGCCTCCTACTGGTGTTGTATGTTCGAGGTACTGTTTGTTGTGGAACGCCTGGTTTTTGTTTTTTCTGTATGTCCTTCTGCCCACCCCGAGGTGTTGCTAGGGTGGGTGTCTGCCTTATGGCGAAGTCACTTGGGGGTATGCTGCTGGCCTCCTCTCCGTGTATGTCCTCGTCCGTTCGGGTGCCCTCGAAAGGACTGGCCCCGGGGCTGGTACTGCCAGTTCTGCTGCTGCTGTCCCTGCTGTTGCTGGCCCTGGTTGTTCCCTTGGTAGCTTTGTTGGAACGTTTGGTGCGATGTAGTAGGCACGTTGTCTCCCCTACCACCGGACCTTCTCGCTGGTGTATCCCTTCTCATCCCTCTGAACTGCAGCGCTCCCATGGACCTTGCGGTCTTGTTGTCCATCTTGAGCTGGGTTAACTTGTCGTCAACTGGTGTGCCAAACAGTTGCCCTCCGTTAAAGCGCGTGTTCAGGATGTTGTTCTGCACATCTGGCTTAAAGCCTGAAATTCTAAGCCATGCGTGTCTTTTCCGATCATCATCTGTCTGCTGGACGTGTCCGCAGCATCCAAGGCTGATTTTAAACATGTATTCGCCATGTTCTTGCCCTCTTCTACCAGGTGAGCTGCCCTTTGTTGGTACTGGTCTGGTAGATGCTTTAGGAGTTGCTCCACTTCCTCCCAGTGCTGGTATGCGTGCCTGTTGATTAGGGCGTTGGAGTTTGCGATGCGCCATTGAATTGCCACACTCCGCTCCACCTTCCTCCCTACGAGGTCCATCCTTCTACTCTCCTTGTCTTGAGGTGGTCCGGCATTTGTTGGTACATTGGCCCTTTTCCTAGCCGTTGCTGTAATTATGGAATCAGTTGGCACTGACCCCTGGATGTATGCGGGCCCTTTGAGAAATGCTCATACTTTTTCTCTGTTCTTGGAGTCACTGCTTTGCATACTGCAGGTTCTTTAAAGGCATCCCTTCCCTGGTCCAGCACACTTGGGAGCATGGGCAGGAACTGGCTCCTAGTCTGTTGAGGCAGCAGAGTTTCCAGGAAAAACATGCCTTGGGCTTCTCCTCCTCCAGTTTTACCCCATATGTCTGTGCAGCCCTTTGGACGACCATATTGTAGATTCCTATGTCGTCTGGCGGTGAAGGCCTTGAAGGGTAGGTGTCTACTCCTCCTTCAGGCAATTTGGCGTCGAGGTCATGCCACTACAAGTCTTGTGTCTCTGAGGACGTCTAGTCCCGATAGGTCTGCCGATTCTCGTCATATTTGCCCTCGAAATAATAGACTTTTTCAGGCTTTTTCGGTGGTTCGGCATCCTCGTCGTCTCTTTCGACTTTGAGCGCGGGCTTAGGCAGTATGGTGTACTGGCTCATCCTTTCGTCTAAGTCCTTTTTCCGTTGCAGGATGCTCACCATTTCTGCCTCGCGCCTCCTTATTTCTTTCCATCTCTGCGGCCTGTTCCTCATCGAGAGTTTGTGCGCTTCGCTTCGAGGTCATTGACGTCGAAGTAGTTGTTGGCCCTTCTTTCCTCGGCACCGAGGTGTCCTTTTCGAAGGCATCCTTCGGCGACCTTTATTTTGCTAGGGCTTTCGCCGTCTGGGAGTCTTTTTCGAAGGATCCGCTGGGCTGTTTGTCCTTGGGCGCCGTTGCTTTTGCCGAAACATTCAGCGGCAATGCTCCCTTCGAGGACTTTGCTTCACTCCTACGAGTGATGCTCGAGGACTTAGCTTCATCCTTTCGAGTGTCGCTCGAGTGTCTGGAAGTCGATGACTCTCTTACCTCCTTCGACGTCTTCTTTGGGACCTCGACGACCGTGCAGTCCTCCGGTCCTACAGCGATCTTGTCCTCCTCTCCACTGGAGAGGCCCAAGTCTCGGAGCGATGGGGGTGGCCCCCTCCCCCTGCATGGTGTGGTTCGCCCTTCTCTGCCTCTCTCTTACTCTGAGGGTCTTGGGTGTGAACGCCGAGCACACGTTGCAGTCCGCACTGTTGTGGTCGAGCGGCAGGCAGAGGTTGCAGACTGGATGCTGGTCCTTCGGGGCGTATTTATGGTGACAATTGGTGCAAAACTTGAAAGGTGTTTTGTCCATTCCGGCGCTCAGGGAGCCCCCTGCGAGCGCATTCTCCGTTAAACGTCGAGATCTCGGTCGAAAAACCTTCTCCTTCGTCGTCCCTGTTACCTGACCTGTAGTCTGGTGTCTTGAAAAGTTTGAATTTCGTTGTTTTTCTTTACTTTCCATCGATTCTTTCTCTAAAAACTCTGGAGCTCTTCAGTAACGATCCAAACCCAAGGGCGGAAAAAAGAAACTGAAGATGGCGACCAAAGGTGGGAGCTTCCGGAGGAAGCGCGTCGACGTCATGAAGGACACCAAATGGTGGTAAGTCGACGCCCACCTGGGCCACGAAAAAAAAAGAGAAAAAAAGACTACAATTCCGGAACCAACCACTAGATGGCGGATAATGCACAGCATAGTGAATCCAGAACGATTCACACTGCAAAACTACCTGCCATCATCCAGCTGAACTTTTAATGAAAACAAGGGGGACCCAATAGGTAACTGTGGACCATGGGTAATTGCTATTATGAAAAACAGAAGGTCCAAAGCTTAAACAGATCATCTATTCTGATAGTATAGACCACAATAAGCTACTATACGTTTTTCCTCGCCCAGCCGGGCAGGAAATTTTATTTGTCAATTAGTATAAATACTTTCCGATTCTTAAATACATTTTTCAACAGACAGACAATTTTTACTGTGAGGCACAGTCCTGTGCCATATATGAGAGTTTTTTAGAGATGAAGGTGAAGGAAATGAAGGAAGTAAGAGAGAAATACTTCAGGCAACAGAAAAGTGAGCGATCTGGGCACTGTAGGGGTCAAATGATATAACAATGTTTCCCAGAGCAAAACATACATACAATAATACAAATGGTCAACAATACGTCTGCTAAGAAAGGTCGACGTTTCGATCCCGCGCTCTAATTAAATGGGATCATCATCAGGACTTAAAAAATAGTTGCCTGGATAGAACATTAATTGCGCCTGTTAAGGAGAAAAAACAGGGAGAAAAACAGAAAATACCAGTTTTAAGTTCTAAGTAGGCAGATCAAACTCATTTCTGCATTCGGAATCGCAGTGAGAAGTTCAGGCGTAGTGACTAGAAGATTCAAATTTAATGCATTCGCTGTCGTAGTGAAGAAATCATGAATGGCGAAAATTTGGTTCTCGGTGGGGATTGGTGACACATTTACATTGCATGCTGTGACCGTGCAACATGCCCAAAGTGCTTCTATGGTTATAAATGAGAAATCAATTTTTAATTTTTTTAAAACAGTGAGGGAATCATAAGTGGCAAGGTTTAAATCACGTTGAGAATATGTGACAGTTCTACACTGCATACATTGAGCAATAACGCAGGTACTTCTAAGGCCATGGGGAATTGACTGGGGGCCTCACCCTTAATGTCAAAATTGCTTCTATTAGCCGATGGGGGACCGTGTTGGCGTAAGTTGGCTAGTGCGTGAATTTACCTTAATGAGCGCTGCTTCGTCAGGAACAAAGTTTTGTATGGGTGACAAGCGTGACTCTCAGTTGGGACACGCGGGAGGACGGCTGACGCAGGCACTAATAAGGAGAATTAAGATTGGTTTATGGTTTTGTGGTCTCGGGACATGACACTTGTGAACAAGGAATGAGTGCTAGCATACCCAGGGTCTGATGCGTGTGGTTCCGATGCTTAAGTCTCCGAACCCAATGGTGAACGGGGAGAATCTTGATGAATTATACGGTCGAAATTGGTTTAGTCGATCCGCTGCGGGAAGGGCATAAGGGTTACTAGTATGTCCAATACGGAGAGGCAACCAACGGGTGGATAGCGTGGGGAAGGCTTACCTATAGGTGGGTGACTCGTGGGATGCAATGGAGACCCGGAAGGATATCGGGGGATTAGGCGGTTCAATTGATTGGAAGAGTCCGCTGAGAAGGAAAGGACATGAGGGTTAATGCTGTGTCCGGCTTGAAGAGGCGCCAGGGGGGTGGGTAGCGAGGGATGAAAAACTCCTTACCGATTTTTTGCACACTCGATGTTTGTGCTCGTGGTCCACAGGATTAGGGGGTGGTGGTGCTCGGAGAACGGTCGATAGCAATGAATCGATCCGCTGACGGGAGAAATTCTATATTAATAGTGGTCACGGGGGTAAAAACACACCTGTTGGCGGGGGCAGGACACAGGGAATGCGCTTACCGGTATGGGAACAATGTCCCGATGGAAGCCGATCTGGCTGTCCGTTCCTCGCCAGGCGGGGAGCTTGCGAAGAACGGGTGCCATGTTGAATTGGTTATTTACTTCAAGGTGTCACGTGTCTAACTAGACCAATTGGAAGGGAGGAATAGCGTGGCGGCCATCTTGTAGTGGTGAAGGATTATTCCATTTAATTGGGTGTGTCACGTGACGGTATCACGTGTCTTACTTGACCAATTGGAAGGGAGGAAAAACGTGGCAACCATCTTGTAGTGGTGAAGGAGTGTTCCACATGCAATATAAGTGAGTATATCGAATAGTGAGCATTATGACAACACATTTATTCGAACATAATCGGCGCAGTGTAATAGTGTGAGTTTATCAGGTACATCCCTTGGTGTGCCTGATCAGTTTCTGAAAACCTTTAGCGTGCCTGATCTATTTGTGAGAGTAGCCCAATATGCATACAAATTATCAGTTATGACATACAAATTGAAGATTTACAGAAAAGGTGCAGCGCTGACTGAGCCAGATTTACAGAAGAGTTGTCCAATCCTCGCTTCTGTTGAGGCCGGTTTCGATGGTCTTGAACTGTATTATGCTCTTCAATTCCTCACGATTCAATAGCTGAACTAGATTGCCTCCTCTTTGTGGCAACTTGACAGTTTTGAGAATTGTCCACTTGATATCATCAACTGTATGCCTTAATTCTGAAAAATGTTCTACCAGGGGAGCATTGGGCGTGCCGCACCTAATCCGGCTTTGATGTTGACAGATGCGAGTCTTTGCCTTTTGGGTGGTTTGGCAAACATACATTTTAGGGCATGGGCAGAGTATAGCATAAATAACATTACAAGTGTTACAATTTGTGAAAGATTTCAATTCAACATTTATGCCATTGTGACAGAAGTTGCGTGCTTCGATTGTGAAATCGCAAACATTACAGGAACCACATTTCACATGGCCTACAACAGGTGGCAAGCCCCAGTTGGCTTCAATCGTGGCTCTCAACAAAGGGGCTGGTAAGGCTGCTCTGATCAAATGATCTCTTAAGTTTTTGTTTTTTCGGAAGGCAAAAAGGGATCTTTCCAAGTTGATGGGACCTGCATTTATTACAGGACAATGTTTCAAAATGGATTTTCTGAGCTTATTTGAGACTGGAGAGAATGTGGTTACGCAGGCTATTCTCTCAGCCTTGTCACGCTTTCTAGGTGTTAATAGGGCCTCTCGTGGGCAGTACCATTTGATCAGAGCAGCCTTACCAGCCCCTTCGTTGAGAGCCACGATTGAAGCCAACTGGGGCTTGCCACCTGTTGTAGGCCATGTGAAATGTGGATCCTGTAATGTTTGCGATTTCACAATCGAAGCACGCAACTTCTGTCACCATGGCATAAATGTTGAATTGAAATCTTTCACAAATTGTAACACTTGTAATGTTATTTATGCTATACTCTGCCCATGCCCTAAAATGTATGTTGGCCAAACCACCCAAAAGGCAAAGACTCGCATCTGTCAACATCAAAGCCGGATTAGGTGCGGCACGCCCAATGCTCCCCTGGTAGAACATTTTTCAGAATTAAGGCATACAGCTGATGATATCAGGTGGACAATTCTCAAAACTGTCAAGTTGCCACAAAGAGGAGGCAATCTAGCTCAGCTATTGAATCGTGAGGAATTGAAGAGCATAATACAGTTCAAGGCCATCGAAACCGGCCTCAACAGAAGCGAGGATTGGACAACTCTTCTGTAAATCTGGCTCAGTCAGCGCTGCACCTTTCCTGTAAATCTTCAATTTGTATGTCATAACTGATAATTTGTATGAATATTGGGCTACTCTCACAAATAGATCAGGCACGCTAAAGGTTTTCACAAACTGATCAGGCACACCAAGGGATGTACCTGATAAACTCACACTATTACACTGCGCTGATTATGTTCGAATAAATGTGTTGTCATAATGCTCACTATTCGATATACTCACTTATATTGCATGTGGAACACTCCTTCACCACTACAAGATGGTTGCCACGTTTTTCCTCCCTTCCAATTGGTCAAGTAAGACACGTGATACCGTCACGTGACACACCCAATTAAATGGAATAATCCTTCACCACTACAAGATGGCCGCCACGCTATTCCTCCCTTCCAATTGGTCTAGTTAGACACGTGACACCTTGAAGTAAATAACCAATTCAACATGGCACCCGTTCTTCGCAAGCTCCCCACCTGGCGAGGAACGGACAGCCAGATCGGCTTCCATCGGGACATTGTTCCCATACCGGTAAGCGCATTCCCTGTGTCCTGCCCCCACCAACAGGTGTGTTTTTACCCCCGTGACCACTATTAATATAGAATTTCTCCCGTCAGCGGATCGATTCATTGCTATCGACCGTTCTCCGAGCACCACCACCCCCTAATCCTGTGGACCACGAGCACAAACATCGAGTGTGCAAAAAATCGGTAAGGAGTTTTTCATCCCTCGCTACCCACCCCCCTGGCGCCTCTTCAAGCCGGACACAGCATTAACCCTCATGTCCTTTCCTTCTCAGCGGACTCTTCCAATCAATTGAACCGCCTAATCCCCCGATATCCTTCCGGGTCTCCATTGTATCCCACGAGTCATCCACCTATAGGTAAGCCTTCCCCACGCTATCCACCAGTTGGTTGCCTCTCCGTATTGGACATACTAATAACCCTTATGCCCTTCCCGCAGCGGATCGACTAAACCAATTTCGACCGTATAATTCATCAAGACCCTCCCCGTTCACCATTGGGTTCGGAGACTTAAGCATCGGAACCACACGCATCAGACCCTGGGTATGCTAGCACTCATTCCTTGTTCACAAGTGTCATGTCCAGAGACCACAAAACCATAAACCAATCTTAATTCTCCTTATTAGTGCCTGCGTCAGCCGTCCTCCCGCGTGTCCCAACTGAGAGTCACGCTTGTCACCCATACAATACTATTTGTTCCTGACGAAGCAGCGCTCATTAAGGTAAATTCACGCACTAGCCAACTTACGCCAACACGGTCCCCCATCGGCTAAAAGAAGCAATTTTGACATTAAGGGTGAGGCCCCCAGTCAATTCCCCATGGCCTTAGATGTACCTGCGTTATTGCTCAATGTATGCAGTGTAGAACTGTCACATATTCTCAACGTGATTTAAACCTTGCCACTTATGATTCCCTCACTGTTTTAAAAAAATTAAAAATTGATTTCTCATTTATAGCCATAGAAGCACTTTGGGCATGTTGCACGGTCACAGCATGCAATGTAAATGTGTCACAAATCCCCACCGAGAACCAAATTTTCGCCATTCATGATTTCTTCACTACGACTGCGAATGCATTCAATTTGAATCTTCTAGTCACTACGCCTGAACTTCTCACTGCGATTCCGAATGCAGAAATGAGTTTGATCTGCCTACTTAGAACTTAAAACTGGTATTTTCTGTTTTTCTCCCTGTTTTTTCTCCTTAACAGGCGCAATTAATGTTCTATCCAGGCAACTATTTTTTAAGTCCTGATGATGATCCCATTTAATTAGAGCGCGGGATCGAAACGTCGATCTTTCTTAGCAGACGTATTGTTGACCATTTGTATTATTGTATGTATGTTCTGCTCTGGGAAACATTGTTATATCATTTGACCCCTACTGTGCCCAGATCGCTCACTTTTCTGTTGCCTGAAGTATTTCTCTCTCACTTCCTTCATTTCCTTGACCTTCATTTCTAAAAAAAACTCTCATATATGGCACAGGACTGTGCCTCACAGTAAAAATTGTCTGTCTGTTGGAAAATGTATTTAAGAATCGGAAAGTATTTATACTAATTTACAAATACAATTTCCTGCCCGGCTGAGCGAGGAAAAACGTATAGTAGCTTATTGTGGTCTATACTATCAGAATAGATGATCTGTTTAAGCTTTGGACCTTCTGTTTTTCATAATATCATCCAGCTGAACAACAGCTAAGATAACCCCTGCTCAACCCCCTTGGTAGCTTGGCACGAGCAGTCAGGCTTATCTAGGAAGTAATGTGTAAAGCACATGTACAAAACACACAGTAACACAGTGAAAACACCACACCAGTTTAGAAATATAACCTATCGTTATCTGAATAAAACAAGAACAAAATGACAAAAATCCAACATACAAAAGCAAAGTTATCACTTTCACAAGGTTCAAAACAGTTCAGTCCATAGGAAACTATGGATGTGTCACTTCTATTGCAAAGTACGTGAGATGCATCAATTTCTTACTGCCAGAGAAGGTGATGTTTCGATTCCTTGCTGAGGTGCATAGTAGGCGATACATCAAATCCTTGCCGTCAGTGGAGGTGATGCGTCGGCTCCTTACTCGAGGGGAGGTGATGCACCTAGGTTCCTTACTGCCAGGAAACACCGATGAAAGACTTGGTGCACAGGTGCAATGCGTCAAAAATCCGGACGAGCTAGGTCGATGTGTTGGCAGCAAAACAAGCTCTGAGTTGATTTTCCAGCCGTGTGGCAGGTGATGCGATGATTTCTTCAGCTGCACAACAGGGCCTGCATTTGAGTCAGAGCAGGTGTCTCGGATGTTGGAGACACAGAGCTCAGGACTTGGGCTACGGTGATCTTTCAGCCGCACGGTAGGTGCTGCGTTCATTCTTCGGCCGCGCCGTGGCGAAGCTTTGGTTTTTCAGCCGAAAGGCGGTGCAGCATCAGGAAAAAAGGCCATGAAGTGAGATGCGTGGATTATTTTCTTTTCTTTGCAGCAAAGCCACCTTCAAGGGCCCAAAACTGAAAAGGACACCACTTGGCAGGTCAGAACTCCCAGCAGAGGAGTTGAGGGGCTGCAGGTTAAATCTGTGGTGGCCCTGAGACTTCTTAACAGGAGGCTAGCACACCCAAGCCTTAGGGGAACCTTGACAAGCAGGATACAGAAAGCAATGTCCAGTCCTTTCACTGCCCAAGACAGAAATAGCAAGCAGCAGGCCAACACAGCAAAGTGGTAGTCCCTCCAGACAGATTCTCCAGAATATCCTCTTAGTCCAAAAGTGTTCTGAAGTTATTTTGTCACAGCTCCAGTACTTATATCAGCTTCTACCTTTGAAGTAGGCAAACTTCAAAGGAAAGACTTTGTAGTGCCCAAGACCCTGCCTCTAACTGACCTTGCTCCAGACACACTACAGGGGGTGGAGACAGCTTTGTGTGAGGACAGGAACAGCCCTATTCAGGTGTCAGTGACAACTCTTCACATCATCCAAACTCTGGAAGACCCTTCAGCCTGTTGATGGGCCATCAGGATATACAGGGCACACCTCAACTCCCTTCATGTGACTGTCTAGAGTGAATGCACAACCAGCCCAACTGTAAGTCTAAACCAGATGTGGATTACACAGGCAGGAGGCGGCACAGAATGGTAAAGCAAGAACATGTCCACTTTTTTAGTGTCATTTTTTAAACACACAATTAAAAAAACAACTTCACTAAAAAATGTTTTTTATAATTTTAAGTTCGGTGTCCCCAAACTCCACATCTCTATCTCTTCCCAATTGAAAGTTACATTTGTAAGAGGTTATAAGACAGCTCCAATGATAACCTATGGGAGAGATAGTACTTGCAATAGTGAAAAAACAAAATTAAAAGTATTTCACTATCGGCACATGCAAAACACACCAGCACATGTCCTACCTTTTAAATACATTGCACCCTGCCCATGGGGCTACCTTGGCCTACCTTAGGGGGTGTCTTACATGTAATAAAAGGAAAGGTTTGGGCCTGGCAAGTGTGTACACTTGCCAGTTTTACATGGCAGTTCTACATTGCACACACAGACACCGTAGTGGCAGGTCCAAGACATTTTTAAAGGACTAATCAGGTGGATGGCACAATCAGTGCTGCAGGTCCACTAGCAGTATTTGATTTACAGGCCCTGGGCACACACCATGCACTTTACTAGGGACTTACCAGTAAATCAAATATGCTAATCATGGATAACCAATCATAATCACAAATTACACGGGGAGCAATTGCCCTTTCGCACTGATCGGCAGTGGTAAAGTGCCCACAGTTCTAAAACCAGCAAAAACTAAATGCAGCACACAGTCAAAAAACAGGAGGTCAGAATCAAAAAAAGACAGGGGGAACAATCCTAAGATACCAGGTCCAACATAAAGATACTATAAAAGGACCATAAAGGAATTGGTATCCCACAAGCTACTATAAAAACACCATTCTGGCACTCGCCACAAAGACACAGACAACCCAGCCAGCTTTGCTACACTTGACACAGGCCACCTGACCATGGCATCAGCGTTGGATTTTACACTGCCTGTTAACTATTGTGTCCATATATCTTACTATTTCTGTTTGGTAGGCTCGACCAGAAGCTTGCAAGGTAACCAAGTTGAATACACAAGTTAAT
The DNA here is from genome assembly GCF_964261635.1 of Lissotriton helveticus. Classification (NCBI taxonomy): domain Eukaryota; kingdom Metazoa; phylum Chordata; class Amphibia; order Caudata; family Salamandridae; genus Lissotriton; species Lissotriton helveticus. Next base: position 841,788,750 of record NC_136070.1, read on the forward strand.
CAAAACTACAAGGGACCAAGATAAAATGGCACAAAAGAAGATACAAGCCTAACATCTCTGGTGGGTACACATGCTACGCTAAATCTTTAGTGACCTACTAAACCTGTACTGTAGGTCTGACCTCATCCATCCAGGCTGAGAAAGTTACCTAGCAGTTCGGCCTCATCTACCTGTGCAGAAAACAGACTTCTAGCAGTTTTATTCCCCCTCTACAAGCAAATCACATCCCCATTCCAACCTCATTCTAACCTCAGTAGTCGACGACGACTAGAAAGACAAAGACGTCAGGATGGCTGAAAAAGACTCAAAATCTGCATCGAAAACGACAAAGTCGGAACGCCTAACTCTGGGTTCACCCATGAAAAGCAAGGCTGAGCTTAAATCCACAGTGGACATTCTTAAAAAGCCTTATGATGTCTTACAACTGGCCCAAACCACAAATATCAGCATGGATATCATGCAACAGGATGTAGCAGGTATGAGATCTGACATCAAACAATTAACTGACAAACTGTCTGCAGCTGAACAACTAATTAGCGGTCTTGAAGATTAATCTCTCTCTGTAAAATAAGACCTCCCCTCCCTCCACAAAACCTCAAAGTAAATGCAACGTTCAATCGTGGAATTGGAAGATAGAAATAGGATGGGTAACATACAACTCGTTGGTTTTCCAGTAAATTGTGAAAGACAACATGGCTCATGCATTACCTTTCTGGAAAACTGTATCCCTCTCAATACTAATATCTCCTTTCACAATCATTTTGAGCTCGAGAGAGAGCACACCGCATCCTAACACAACAGAACAACCACACTGCCTCAATTGGGCCACCAAGACCAATAATTTGCAAACCCCTCAGATTTCGGCATATGGAACAAATTCTGGAATTCAAATGCAAAAACAAATGCATTACTTGGGAAGGCCATCCGGTTACCAACGGTAAGATCACTCCAAGCCCACAGTCCAAACAAGAAAAGGATTCCTTTCTCTTAGACCCAGACTGCGTAGCATGAACATTCCCTTATCTTTTCAGGCCCTGCCAGATTTCGCATAATCTACAAAGGCAGCCCACATCTTTCAAATTATCATCAAGTCTTTACCTCCTTCCTAGACAACATCAAAGAGGCGGAGATGGACACTTCTTCTAATACATAGACGTTGTAATGTATTATTACTTTTTGATAATGCTCCTACTGTATTTCTTACTACAAAATCAGTTATTCATAAATTATAACAATATGTTTCTTAGTCAGAATATATAGGCAACCTCTGGATCTTCTAGAAAGTAATTTGGGTAGAGAGTTAACTTCTATTCATTCACAATGGACGTTCTGGGTACACTCTCTGATGGCATTTTGAGCCACCAGTAGTACCACTATCAGTAACGGGCCGAATGGCCCCAACCAAAACGGTGATCCACCCTAGACTCTACTATTATTTTGTAAATCTGCCACTATATATCCCCCTCCTTTTTTATTTCCATAGAGAAACTAGTGCAAGATTTCATCTGGGGCAGCTCCCGACGAGAAGCGATAAGGAAACTTTACTTGCCCATGAATCAAGGAGGCCTTGCGGCTCCAAATCTAGAACAATATGACTTGGCCACTCAACTGCAATTGGTGACGAGGTGGCTGGCGGGTCGCCATCTCTGTGACACAGCGGCCGACCTTCCGCATTGCCCTTTGACTTTTCTGGTTGGGCTGTTCCACCCCTGCGCTAAGATAAAGCCCCCTGAATCGCTGCCGCTTAAGGTAGCCCACAGATGTTACAGCAGAAGCTGCTATATTACTAGCCATGTCATAGTATATGCTCCCGCTATACCGTTGGAGGTAACGCCCAGAGAACAATTGATAACCACCGCCGCCGAGCTACGGAGCTGGCACAACTTAGGTATCCATGACACGGGGATCTGTATCGAGAGAGGACACTCATCCCTTATAATACATTAGTGGAAGAAGGTGTATTACACCCAGGTAAATTCCTACTACATCGTTCACTATTAGCGGCACTAGCTTCCAAATGGGGGGACAACTACAGAACCTCAAATGCACCTCACTATGCATTATCTACACATAATGGGAAACAGTGGACACCTCATCCGATGGTTTGCAGCATTGCTCAGACCACACACAGCAATCACGTTGCCACCCCTTCGACATCACTGGGAGGAAGACTTGAAACGACAATTTACAGATGCTGAATGGGCTTCCGTACTTGAAAGCCCGGTTTGTATACCCAGAAACGCACGTCTATGCCAAATACAATACTATATTTCTCAAAGGGCATACCTTACGCCTGCTAAAGTTAATCGATACTACAATCACACAGACGCCGAGTGTCCCTGCTGCTCCCATGTAGATGCCAATCTTCTACATATGAAATGGGAGTGCCCCAACCTACACAGATTTTGGATAGAGGTAGCAGATACCCTCTATCGGTGCACATATCGCTCCCTTCCATTTGAATGGTCAATATACATACTATACCTGTACCACAGATGCCCAATACACAAAGTAATTTCACAATTCATCGATCTGTGCCTGGCAGTGACAAAAAGACTAATCACCCGGAGATAGAAAGCCTCAGGCCGCATGGAAAAGATCCAGGTTGACATGGCTAAGGCAGAAAGCATAGCCCTGCGTTGTGAAGACACCATGGGTATCCGAAAAGACCCATTAGCCCCAAGCTGGGATGTTGTACTCATGGAGTTACGAAACATACACTGCAGCATCACAGAGGGCTAAACTACTAGGGGCCCTATAATTCAGGCAGACACCATAGGATGAGGCCATCCGCTGATATGAGGATACCTTAAGATAGTGGATAACAAATAAGACTGTGTACCCCTTACATTGTTCCACAAATACAAGCTAATATTTAAGACATGTGTGACAAGATACCTGAAACAGTTACAAGAGGGGACCAAGGAAAGCTTTGGTACATTACTAGACCAATCCCAGTTTTTGTTCTTTAGTTGCCCATGTTGTATTTACACCCGCCTCCCTGATTTCAAGGCTAAGGTATGGAACAGACCAACACCAATGTAATATGGCATACACACTCAGACTCCAAAATATATGTCGACCCTAAATTAGGCTATTTGCAATGTGTAACCCACTGACATCCATTTGCATGAACAGCAATGATGAATGAGAACCTATCTGGCTTGTAATTGTAACATCGTAATCCTGGTATTGTGTTAGGTCTATTGAGAATTAACTACTGTACCGCATACCATGCCTGTAAACCCTGTTTATGTGTAAACCATAACAAAATAAATAAAACTTATTGAAACAAAAAAAATAAGGTAGACTCTCCAACGATAACATTAGGCTTTTAGAACAAGTACTACAGGTTTCCAAATCCAACAATACTCCAGTTGCTGCTATAGCACTCAATGCTGAAAAAGCATTCAACAAGGTTGCTTTGCCTTTCCTGAAGTCCAAAATATCTCGCTCAACTTTTTTGACCCATTCACAAAAATGGTTATGGACTTATATTCAAATCCCTATGCCAAACTTATGTCTAATGGAGTTCTGTCTGACTCTTTTCCTCTCAAACAAGGCAGGGCTGCCCCTTGTCCCCATCCCTTTTCTTCCTAGCCATCAAACCACTTATAGTACCACTCAATGATCACAAGAACTCCATAGTTATAAACATCAATGGTAGATGTTTCAAAACTGCAGTGTACGCTGATGACATTCTTATTGCAACAGAATGGGCCGACATTGCCATCCCTGAACTTATGGTTAAAATGGAGGAATATGCTGCTGTCTTGGGCTACACGCGAAGATAAATCAGAGGCCCACTCATTGAATATTATTGGTACCAAAGAGGTTCTTGGAAAGTCAAGCTTAGCCTGGCAATCCACGTTCCTTCAATATTTAAGTCTTGAATTCAATGACAACCTCATAGAATCTATCTGGCAAAATGAATCCTTAGCACTCCAAAAAGTACAAAAATATCTATAAGGGTGGTGACCGAAATTCCCCATCCTAGAAACATGAGGAAAATGCATGAGCTTATTTATTCAAAGTTAGAGATATGCAGAGTATTCTGGGTATGATAATTGTGTAGGAACCTCATATGTTACACCACTCTGGACATTCCTTGTTATCTATCTTTCAGAAATATCTAGGTTTGGTAAGTTTCTCTGGGTGGCATTCGAGCCCGGGCCCATATACTACAGCTATCCACACCGCTAAAATGGATAACGGTGAAAATATATCAGTGTTGCCTTTGAGGGTCTGCTGTTTCTGGGCGTTAGGACCAACCACACAAGTGGTGTACAGTTTTTATCACGAGAAAAGCTGAAACTCTGGGTGATATATTTGTGGATCCTCACAACATGCCTGAACTTTCCCTCACAGAAATATGAGGAAAATAAGTGATTCTAGATAATGTTGGGTGCCAGTGTGCAAGAAGAACAAGTTACTTACTTTAGGTAATACCATATCTGGTAGAGACCCTATCTAGCTGCAGAATCCTAACCTTAGAATTATCAAGGCATCAGACTTTATCCAGAATTTTTTTGTGAGCAGAACGCCTGCACACCGGTAAATGGTGTCGTTCGACTCCACGTGGAGTCAACCGCGTCGTAAGCGATGTACACAATGCTTACATAGGCACCACCACAGTGTGCTGCCAACAGTTTCTTTACGCGACTTTCCAAGTCAGGAGCGAGGTGCTAAGAAGAACAGTAACTGCTGGTGTGTGAAACTAGGGCCCTGAAAGGGGAACAGTCCTGTCCCTAGAAATCAGTTTGCAGAGCGGGGAGGATGGGTGGGTCGGTAAGTAATCTGTGGCTAGATAGAGTCTCTACCAGATACGGTGTTGCCGAAGGTAAGTAACTTGTTCATTGAGTTGCTCATCCACCCGGGAACTCTTTTGTGCGATCAAGTAAATAATCAATGCTCTTTTTGGGTCGTTGGAGTCGCTCCTCTTCCTTAGAGGGATGCAGCGGAGCGACAAAGGTAGGCAGGGTGGTGGATTGGCCTGCATAAAAAGAAGTGACCACCTTCGGAACGTAGCTCTAGTGCGAAGGACCAGCTTGTCAGGGAAGATATTGAGATACCATGGCTTCAATGACAAAACCTGGAGCTCACTGGCTCTCCGGACAGATGTTATGAGCACTAAAAAGGACGTATTGATTGTAAGGAGCCTGAGATAACAGTTGTGTAGAGGCTCGAAAGAAGCGGACATCAGAAAGATGAGTACTACATTTAGGTCCCACTGAAGCATGATGAAGGGTCATAGTGGGAAAATGTGTTGGGAGACTTTCCAAAAACCCATTTACAATAGGTGATTTGAACAGGGATGGCTGATATGGCAATTATAGAAATGCAGAGATGGCGGAAAGATAGCCTTTTATTGTGCCCAAGACAGAGTCCTGCTGGGCAAGAGACTGAATAAAGAGAAGGACCCAAGAAAGGGGGCAGGAAGGGGGGTGTTTTCTTGCACAACATGCCACAAACTTCCCCCAACGGCAGGCGTACACCGTCTTGGAGGAGGGACGCCTGGACGACAAGATGACATTACAGACTTCGGGCGGAAGGTCGAAAGCTCTCAAATGTTGCCACTCAATCTCCACGCATGAAGGCAGAGCGGTGACAGGTTCACGTGGAGAACCCTCCCGTGCTACTGCGACAGGAGATACTCCCGAAGATACAGCCTGATCGAAGTTCCGATGGCCATGCTCAACAGTGCAGGATACCAAACTCTCCAAGCCTAGTCTGGAGCCACAAGGATGAGCTTGGCCTGGTCGTTCCTGATCTTCTTGGAAACTCTGGGAAGGAGTGGTATGGGCGGAGAGGCGCACAGAAGGTCTGAGCTTAACTCGAGACAAAAAGCGTCTCCGAGCGGGTCACCTTGGAAACTTCAGCGTGCAAAACTGCTAACATTGCCCATTCTTGGCGGTGGCGAACAAATCTAACCAAGGCTTTCTCCACTGCTGAAACAGGACTTGCACCGTCTCCGGATGGAGACGCCATTTGTGATCCGCTAGGCACCCTTGGCTGAGTTTGTCCACCCTGGCGTTCAGAGAGTCCGGCAGGTGTTGAACTACCAGGCTCGCTTGGGGCTCCATTAAGTTGTTACGGAGTCTGGATTTCATTGGAGATCAGAGCCATCTAAACGCCACCTCTCCAAGATGGCCGCCCCATCCCAGGAGTAAATTTGAGATTGAAGACTCGATGAGTCGGTTCCAATTCATGCACAGATGTGTTGGTGTTGAGCCTCGAAGTAGGGTCCTGTGTCGTCAATTCACCCGATGCAGGCGATGCGTCGTCTTTGAGTCTCGCAGTCCAGTCCTGCATTATTGCCGAACCCCTTACGATGGAGGTGCTGCGTTGATGTCGAACCCCACAGTCGGTTCCCGCATCGTCATCGAATCCTTCAGATGCAGGTGCTGTATTGGAGTCGAACCTCGCAGTCAGGTCCCGCACTGTCATAGAGCTGCAAGGGAAGTACTCGAATTGGAGCTGCGTCGGCGTCGTAGGGCACTGCATCAGTTCCGATTGGCACAATGTCGTCATTGAGTCAATTTTTGTAGAAAAACAGCTGCAGAACTCCCTTTTAAGGCCCAGGACTGCACTGGCACAGTTTGCCAGTGCAGGACTCACAGTTGACAGAGTCCATTAGCTGAAGCAGAGTTGAAGGAAGTCTTTGAAGGCCCGGGGACTTCAAAACAGGAGGCAAGCCCAAGAAGAAACTTGGATTCAAGGATGTAGAGAGCAGGTCTAGTGAGTCCTACAACACAGCAGCTCTTCTTCCTGGCAGAATGGCCTTAGTTCTAGCAATGTTCTCAAATCATGGTGTCAGAAGTCCAGTACTTATAATTTGGTCTTTGAAGTAGGGAGACTTCACAGAAATAGAAAAGAGGATTGCATACCCCCTGTAGTGAGTTGGGGGCCCAGCAGGAAAGGTAGGCCTTTGTGCACTTGAAAGCATCTCTGTGAAGTCTGAAAAAACAGCAATGGACCGCACACCGCTAGCCCCTCCTCCGGGTCGCCCCTAAGCACTCTGGTATGTGTAGTGCCTGAAGTTCGAAGAATTACTGAAAGTTCGTAAGTGGTTCACCTAGCTAGCGGTGTGCGGTCCATTGCTGTTTTTTCAGACTTCACAGAGATGCTTTCAAGTGCACAAAGGCCTACCTTTCCTGCTGGGCCCCCAACTCACTACAGGGGGTATGCAATCCTCTGTGTGTGGATAGGCACAGTTCTATTCAGTTCAAGTGTCAGATCCTCCCTCTCATCCTTCCTCAGGATGACCCATCAGCATGCAGATGGTTTCTCAGTCACACTTACTCTGCCTTCTGTGTGGCTGTCTAGAGGGAATGTAGGAAGCCAGCTGTCTCCACCACAGACGTGTATTTCTGGGACAGGCAAAAGGCACCAAATGGTTTAAGTAAGAAAATACCAACTTTCTAAAAGTGGCATTTTCAGAACTGCAATTTAAAAATCAACTTCACCATAAGTTACGTTTTTAAATTGTGAGTCCTGAGACCCCAAATTCGATTTTCCTATCTTGTCCCAATGCGAGAAACTCCACTTATAAAAGGGTATAAGGCAGCCCCTAAGTTAACCTATGGTAGAGATAGGCCTTGCAGTAGTGAAAAACTAATTTAAGAGTATTTCACTACCAGGACATGTAAAACTTAAAAGTACATGTCCTACTTCTTAAATACACTGCACCCTGCCTTAGGTCTGCCCAGGGCTTACCTTAGGCGTGACTTACATATAATGCAATAATATATGTTTGAAGTGCACCTTAAGTGGGTGGCAAAATAGTGCTGCGGGACCACTGGTAGCACTGCATTTACAAGCCCAGGGCACCTGGGGTGCACTTTATAAGGGCCTCATAGGTAAATTAAATATGCCAATTGTGGCTAAGCCAGTGTTAACTTAATTTAAGTAGAGAGTACATGCACGTTAGCACTGGTTAGCAGAGGTAAAGTGCCCAGAGTCCTAAAGCCAGCAAAAATGAATTAGGCAAGAAGTTTGGGGGTGACCCTGCAGAAACGGCCATTCCCAACAGCAGTGTAAATGGGTAGCATGTTTTTTAGAGTGTGTGTGTGTGTAAAAAAATAGACAAACGAAAGTAATATTAACAAAGTCAACGTGTCAATTGGTCCGAACTAAATGCCATCCAAAGTAAAGTATTCAACATAATAGTATGTGAACTAACTGCATATGACCAGATGGCATACAATCAGTTCTTATCAACATAGACAAGGAAGTCCATTGTTGCGTCAGCATCAAATGTAGTGGGTTAAGATTTAAAAGTGTCTTTTGAAGATAGACGAAAAGATGCTGCAAGGAGAGCAGAGAGGGTGTGGTCCCAAACACCAGCAGCATAGCCAATCATGGTAACAAATAAAAATATATATTTTTTGCAGTATGCCAATATATTAAACTAATAACGGATGAAGTAAGCTTTACAGAGAAGTTCTGTTATTCATGGAATTATCTTTTCAACAATACATCACTTTCTGCAAAGATAAACAGACTCTTTCTCGAAAGGCACTGATTCACAGAAGTCACTGAGGTCTCCAACAGCAAATACAATGGTCAAATGAATACTGGAGTAGAAGGACAACTTTATTTTATATAAATGTTTATTTATTTACATATTAATGTTGTATTCTTCTATATCTACAAAAAATACACTGTAGAAGTTAAGTAACAGAGTGACAATAGTTTACAAAGCACCTACCCAGCGAAGTCCTCTGGGATGAGATCTGGACTGACACCAAGAGCATCCATCACATCATTTCGAATCTGAAGCAGCAACTCAGAATCCTCTCCATAATGATCAGGATGGGGATCTCTTCCTTTATCAGTGCGAAATTTCATGAGCACTAAGGAGAGAATTTAACATTCTCAATCAATCAATCAATGACCTTTATTCGGATATAATAATATCCTTAAAGGTATCACAATGACAATATAAAATACATGTAAAATACATTTAAATTGAACATTCATTTTATAAACAAGAGTTTACAGATGTTAAAGTTGCATTTATTGTGACCCCTTGGTTTCTAATGTGCATCCAGCACCTAGTGGTGGAACATGAAATTGCTTCTATTGCTTTTCATTCGAGCACCAATATCTAAAGTGGACACACCCAGTTACATTCCTTTAAAATAGCCAAATCAATACAGTGTACTGGGGTATAGCGGAAGGCTGAACAGGAGGGTGTTCATAATGTACGCAAGCAATTCTTAGGATTGACAGTCATCATGAAGGTAACTTTATCCAGCTCACATGTGCTGGCCCGTTCCTGATTGGCTGGATCTACAGCACTGACAACAGAAAAGGAGGATTTCACACCATGGGACAGGTTAGACAAACCACTTTTTAAGAAGTTCCTGGCCAAAAAAGATTTTCTTCTACGAGAAAACAAACTGACCAAAAATGTCTCACTATTCAAGAGAGCCTTTAGAGAAGAGTGCCAGCAGAAGCGTGTGATAGCCAACATTGCAGTCTTGTTTATTGGTGACCGCTCAGCCCTCCACAGGGCTTGGTCGCCCCACTCACTGCTGCCGCTCCTGCCTGCCTTTGCCGCCTCCTGCCTGCAGATTCCTTCGCTCGCTGCCCGCTGCTCCTGGGAATTTCCCGCTGCTTCTTGGAATTTCCCGCCGCTGCCTCCCTGCGGCCCGCCCCCCTGTGATTCCATTCGCCGCCCCGCTCCCGCCACCCAGCTGCTCCTCCCTCCCGGCTCCTTACTTATGACGCAGAGCGACCGCGCAGCGGACGCGCGCAGCGGGAGCGCCGAAGGTGCGCCAAAGGTAAGCCCATCTGCGCCCGTCCGCGCCTGGCCCGCGCCAGGACCCCTGGCCCTCCCAGCCGAGGCAAGACGACCCGACTGATCTACGACGCCGCCACTCTCAACGCACTCAATGCCGGCCGGACCCACGCCTGCTGCCGAGCCACCCCGAGACGCACCGACGGACCCTTCACCTGCTGCACCTGCAAGTTCACCTGCCTCCGAACCTGCCCCGCACCCGCCAAGACAAACACCAGCAGCAACCACCTCAAGTGCATCCTGATCAACACCGCTCCGTCCACAGACACGCCGTGGAACTCTGGAACCTCCTCGACGCTACATCACCGGACGTCGCCTTCCTCACGGAAACTTGGATGAACGCCTCCTCTGCACCCGACATCGCCATCGCCATCCCGGACGGGTACAAGATCATCAGGAGGGAACGCATCAACCAGACCGGAGGTGGCATCGCCATCGTCCACAGGAACACCATCCGCATCACGACCGACGCCAACGACTCCTTCGCCGCAGCCGAACATCTCCACTTCCAGATTCACACCGACCCTAAGACGACCCTCAGAGGCACCCTCGTATACAGACCCCCGGGACCACGCACACAATTCAGCGAAGACATCACAGACTTCATCAGCCCGCACGCCCTCCCCTCCACTGACTACATCCTCCTCGGGGACCTCAACTTCCACCTGGAGAACAACAAGGACCGCAACACCACCGCCCTGCTGGAAAACCTCGCCAACCTCGGACTCAAGCAACTGGTCAACACCCCCACCCACTACGCCGGCCACACGCTTGATCCAGTCTTCTCTTCCAGCAAGTACATCACCTTCAGCCACACCACCGGACTCCACTGGACCGACCACAGCTGCGTCCACTTCAGCTTCAAAAGATCCACGACGCACCACCACCCGCAACAGGTACCTCACAGGAATTGGAGCAAGATCACCGCAGACCAGCTCACCACCTCCCTCAGCCAGAGCCCACCCGCCAACACAACGGACCCCAACGAAGCAGCCCGCAACTTCACACAGTGGCTGACCGCCTGCGCCGACGACCTCGCGCCACTAAAGAACCCTCCCAGCAGACCCAGAAGCAAGAAGGCATCCTGGTTCACCGACGACCTCAAGGACTCCAAGAAGACCTGCCGCACCCTCGAGAAAGCCTGGCTCCTCGACCGGACCACCGACAACATGACCGCCCTCAAACACGCTACCCGCAAGCACCACCAGCTCATCCGCACCACCAAGAAGAAATCCCTGAAGGAACGACCGGACAACAACGCCCACGACAGCAAAGAGCTCTTCACTATCGTCAAGGAGTTCTCCAACCCCAACCCCAGCACCGGCACCAACGACATCACTCCGTCACAAGACCTCTGCGACTCCCTTGCCTCGTTCTTCCACCGCAAGATCGCCGACATCCACAACAGCTTCGGCGCCCCACCCACGCACCCAACCGTCGAACCAACGCCCCCCACCGCCACCCTTCGCACCTGGACCACGGTGGCCACCGAAGACACAGCCCGCACGATGAACACCATCCACTCCGGATCACCGACCGACCCCTGCCCACACCACGTCTTCAACAAGGCCGACTCCACCATCGCACCCCAACTCCGGAACATCATCAACGCCTCCTTCAACACCGCCACCTTCCCGGAGAGCTGGAAGCACGCCGAGATCAGCGCCCTCCTGAAGAAACCTACAGCGGACCTCACCAATCTCAAAAACTTCCGCCCCATCTCGCTCCTCCCTTTTCCTGCTAAAGTCATCGAGAAGATCGTCAACAGACAGCTGACCGCCTTCCTCGAGACGAACGGATCCCTCGACCCCTCGCAGTCCGGCTTCAGAGCCAACCACAGCACCGAGACTGCCCTCATCGCAGCCACCGACGACATTCGGACCCTGCTCGACAAGGGGAAAACAGTGGCCCTCATCCTCCTGGACCTCTCCGCTGCGTTCGACACGGTCTACCACCGCACCCTAGTCCAGCGCCTCAGCAACATCGGTATCCAAGAGAAGGCACTGGAGTGGATCATCTCGTTCCTCGCCGGTAGAACACAAAGAGTCCGCCTCCCCCCGTTTCGCTCCGAGGCCATCGAAGTCATCTGCGGCGTCCCGCAAGGATCTTCACTCAGCCCCACCCTCTTCAACATCTACATGAAACCTCTTGCAGCCATCGCACGCCAGCACAACCTCAACATCATCTCTTACGCCGACAACACCCAGCTGATACTCTCCCTCACCGAGACCCCGACACCGCCAGAACCTGCCTACACGAAGGGATGAAAGACGTCGCCGAGTGGATGAAGGACAGCCGCCTGAAACTGAACTCGGACAAGACAGAAGTCCTCATCCTGGGATCTTCGCCCTCCGCCTGGGACGACTCCTGGTGGCCCCCAGCCCTGGGCACAGCACCCAAGCCAACCGACCACGCACGCAACCTGGGCTTCATCCTGGACCCCTCCCTCTCGATGACCAGACAAGTCAACGCCGTCTCCTCATCGTGCTTCAACACCCTGCGTATGCTTCGCAAGATTTTCCGCTGGATCCCGACCGAGACCAGGAAGACTATCACCCAGGCACTCGTCACCAGCCGACTGGACTACGGAAACGCCCTCTACGTCGGAACCACAGCCAAGCTACAGAAAAGACTCCAGCGCATCCAGAACGCCTCCGCCCGACTCATCCTGGATGTCCCCCGACGCAGCCACATCTCCAGCCACCTGAGGAACCTGCACTGGCTCCCCGTCGACAAGAGGATCACGTTCCGGCTCCTCACCCACGCACACAAGTCTCTCCACGACCTGGGCCCCAAGTACCTCAACGACCGCCTGACCTTCTACACGCCCTCCCGCCAGCTACGGTCCACCAGCCTCGCCCTCGCAGCCGTACCACGCATCCGAAGAGCCACCGCCGGAGGAAGATCCTTCTCTTACCTGGCTGCCAAGACTTGGAACTCCCTCCCCATCCACCTTGTGCTGGCCCAGGACCATCTCGCCTTCAGGAAACAACTCAAGACCTGGCTGTTCGAGCAGTAGCATACCCCTCCCCCCAAGCGCCTTGAGACCCTCCCGGGTGAGTAGTGCGCTATACAAATGGCATGATTGATTGATTGATTTCGCTGACAGATACATGGCCACAGGGGAGAATGCCTTAGCTGTGTTGAAGAGGGCTGGCCATTGAATTAAGGATCTGCCCCATGCTAAGTTAAGCACAGGGAATTCAGTTATATAGATCCATCGGACAATAATGGCCTTAAATGCAGCTTGGCTAGCATAAATTAACCAAAAGTCACCAAGAGTTGGTCCTGTAGAAATCCGAGAAGAGTTTCTATCCACATAAAGCAAAAGAAGGAATGATATCAAGGCTGAGCAGTGTTTGATCAGCAGAAACGGTAGGGTGTATGAAACACAGTGGGGAGAAAGCTCCTATTTCAAGTTAAGCTCCATCAATATCTAGGGAATCTAGACTTGTGTGGCTTTAGAAAAACTTTGCCTTAAATGAGCACTGAATGGTTCAGAAGCACAAGTGCCTGTGCTCGTTTACATGCCTGGTCCAACTTATGACCACCTGAAAGGACATATTCTAAGAAAGGAGCTTCATATCAAAAAAGGTTAAAGGCTCAAATTGTTTGAAGATCAGTCTGGTAAGAACCAGGTTAAGATCCCGGAGACCATGAGGCACTCGACCCACAGGAACAAGTTAATCTCATCAGATATTATTAGATTATTAATAGTAATGGAGAAAAATTCTCTGTTTAAGTAATCCCAGTGGCCTTCAGCAGGTCTTGCAGCCATCAGTCAGCATGGCTCATTTGGCTGCTAGTTGAAGAAAGGCATATCAAACAAACAGCAAATAGGGTGATATTCTGTGACAGGGCAGAGACACTGTTTAAGACGGATGACAACAGTTACTCTAGTACTGAGCTTAAGAGGAAGACTTCCTAGCAACCATGAAGGATTCCAAACTCTCTCAAAAAAGAGGACAAGTTGGATATAGGCTAATTCTTCAGGACCAAGTATTTTTGTTAAGTGAGAGTATAGTGGGGTCTTGATTACATTGCTCCTTCAAAAGATAGATTCTCTCATCTGGGGAAAGCATATATGCTTCACCTGATGATATAGACTATCCATGAATCAGACTCAGCACAGTAGCTGTCTGACTCCTTCAGTCTCAGAAGAGATGGAGGAAAGGCAATGCAGAATGTTCCTCATCACTCCAATATCAGACTGTCTCAAAGGAGCCAGACCTCACCTATTCAGGAAGCAAACTATTTACACTTGATGATTTGATACATGGCAAAGGAGTCAATGGCTGGACATTCTCAGTACTCGGATATTTACCTCTTGGTAAATCTCTCACTTCTCAGTGGAGTGGCGAAGTCTGCTTAAGCCTTTCATTCATTGAATACCAATCTTCTTGGTGTGGGAGAAAGACGGGAGCATTCCTGAGCAATGGTTTTCTTTCACAGCAGGACTGCCAGTTGCAGAGTTGTACGGAGTTAATCGATTCCTTTTCAGACAGAGGATATGGCCATAGTGTTATTTGTCTATACTATCACCACTATGAATTTGATTAACAGACACGTAGTAATGCCTTCAAGGCCAAGAAATATTCATCTAGTTCCAATATATTTCAGGGAAAACAGTAACAAGGGACTGGTGGCAGAGGCCCTTAACCCCTCCCATGCTGGTGACGAACCCCAGCCGTCACGCCCCGCGGTGGGCGTGTGCGGATGACGGCTGGGGTTCGTCGCGGCCCCGCCCTGCTCTTTTGTTTACCCCACAGCGGAAAAATCGCGGCCGCAGCGAAGGGGTTAAAGAGCAATCAGCCACATCTAAAGAGCCAGGTGTGACTGCAAGATGCAGATGAAATAAGAGCCACCTACCATAGGGAATGGAATCACAACCTCACCATCTCAAGGTCAGCTCCGTGGATTGGTGGAGTGGCATAGGCTTGGCATGACAGTCCTGTAACTAGTTTCAATCCTTTACCATAATGAGTTGCAAGGAGCACATGTGCAACTGGTCATGGAGGACCACTTGACTGCCACAAGCTTTTGACCCTAGAACTAGAAACAGACAACGACAACCACCCTGACTAGGCTTTGATGAAGCACTATTCCAGGCAGGGCCTAATGTCCAAAAACTTCACCTATGACTATCTGCACATGGAATGATCTGTGTTCATGGTCCTGGCAGTGTTGTCAATGAGGTCCTGGGATATCACCACTCACGTTCTGCTTGGCTACTTCTTGGCAAACTAGCATAAATGTATAATTCTGTTGAACATGGTCTAGGCAAAGTGGACATATGGTGGCCAAAAGTGTGCAAAAGACATAGCCTATAGCCTGCAGTGGCATTTTTAACAAAATTTTGGAGCAAAAGACACAATGATTGGTACATCATTTTGCAGTAGAACTCCAGTCAATTCAATTCAAGAAGTTTTATTCGATTAAGAGAATTAATCATAAAAATTCAAATTACATTACTGCAATAAAGCAGAACATACAGATATATATTTTTTTAAAAGTGCATACATTTATGACAACGTTCAGTACTTTTTAAAAACCTTGAAACTGCAAAACATGTTGTTTGATCCTTTAAGTTTAAGTCAAGGGGAATTTTTCACGCAGGGCATTAGGAATATAGCAGGTGGAGATGTTTTGTGATCGCAAGCTATCTCTGGATGTACACCTGTTGAAAGGAATAGTTTTAAATTCTGCTCTGAATGATTTGGCTTTCAACACTCCCTCTAGAGACACTTAACCTTTCAAAGAGGTGGCAGATACTTGCCTTGCTGCACAAAGCCACCAAAGTGCTCGTTGAGGTCCTTTAACGATTGATGTCAAGCAGTATCCATTATCATTTTACAACACCATTGAGAAAGTTATGGTCTAAAATTGTTTGAGGCATGTGATGTTACTTCTACCTCTTATGCACAACGCCCACTGTACACCCCGATGTATACAACACAAGCAATACTTTCAAACCCAGCAAGGATCCCTCTGGTCACCTACTGCAGCAGAATATATAATACTATAAATTGTTGTCACAGTTCATGCAAATAGTTTTACACCAAACCTAAACTACACATATAAGTTTGTTATGTAAACACCCACTAACTTAATATACAACAAGGTAGTTTATAAACGTTGAAGCAATTATCGTTAGTAAATTCTGTGTATATTTATCAGACCCATTCATTATCTGGTTCAGAAGGTGCTACCCCGTCCCTACCCGAAGAGCGCCACACCTCACTGAAAAGGCATCACAGTCTGTGGAATAGATGTGTCTGAGGTCACCAGGACACTCCAGCACCCACCTTACCTTGCAGTGAAGCACACTTGCCTTAAACTAAACTACACATTTTAATTATGCCTCAGCTGAGTGGATGTACTGTACCCCAACATAAAATAAAGACATTTAGAATATTCAAGAACAATTACAACACGACTGTCAACACATTGTTCCCAATATCACTTGCAATTAGGATACACCACGCACAAACATCCAAGAGAGAAGATTTTAAAAAATCTCACTTACACCAACGCAGTTACCCAAACAGCAAAAAAATATGATTGGTTTTCTCTCATAGCCAGTCAAAGAGCATGTAACAGTCCTGAGAGTTGTGGAAGCAACTGGTGAAAGGCCTCTAGCACACCCATTGCACATTGAACACGATTGCCACGCCATAGCCACTGATGCAACCAGAACACGGTACCCGGAACATATCACAAGTTGTCTTACCCTACAGTCTGAGATAGAAAGTGTCAGAACTGCGTGATGAGGCAACATCATATCGGCGCTATAAAGGCTCACCAATGGCAAACAGAGTTAGACAGAAGTGCATATGACACGACAGCAGACCTCTGCAAGAACCAGACTTCTGCACCCAGATCAAAGGCTGATCATGATCACTGGCAAACACATGTGGAAACTTTTCCAATGAAGTTGAAACTCCCATCTTTTACCTTGGGAAAGTCACTGAAAGTATACTAAATTCCAATTAAAAGTGATGGGGTCCATCGTGGTAAATGTTCACTGGCGCCACTATTTAAATCCTTCTATGTAAACGAATGTCCCAAACCAGATCTCTTCTACATGAACTAGTTTGCAGCATGGTTCTCTTCAAGAGATGCAAACGCACCCACCTAACCTCAGGCATCCTTTTACATACACAAAATAACAGCTGTTTAAAAACACTATGGTTGGGACTTTGGGCCCACTACTTCATGGACGCACCAACAAACACCATGGCTGTGATTGTTTTTAATTCTTGTAAGCTGATGTCCAGAGAAATTCGAACACTCGACCGATTACTTGCTCTACCTCAGATAGACGCCCCAGAGGCTAAGCCTGTTCACCGATGTGGGTTCCCTTCTCACTTGGTATTAGGATTTAAACTGTACCTCGCAGAAGCGGTACACATTCAAGAATTTGAACCCCTTTGATTTCTTTGAGAAAAACTAAATGGCAATGTGCAGACAAAACTACAACGCAAAAGCATCTGGAGGGGTCCATTAATAAGTATGCTAAGGGATAAATTACTGACAATGATTTTCAGTAGCCAGTGCTCTAAAGTAAGGCAGTATGTACAAAAAAAGTTGAGCAAAGACACATTTAAAAATGCTCACAAAAAAGCAGGTGCTGAATAAACTACAAGGTTTTCATAAAGTGCTCTAGAAATTCATCCATTCATAGTTCACATTCTAAAAACGGATACGGGCAAACTCAGTATGTGGATTTCACAAAGCTGCGTTCAGGTGTTTTATATAGCTAGACTTTTGGCGCGTAGTGTATTTGCTCAGAATCAAGATATTTCTTTCGAGTTCCAGAGCCAGGAGTAATGAACCAGGAGTGTAACCCAGGTCAGTAACTATGCCACTAGACCACATGTTCAATTTTAATGCCATATAAATAATTCCACTGAAACACCGCTTGTGCCGAAGGCAGAATAAACACACATCATAGTAACCACCTTGAACATCAAGCACATCTAAAAGTGAGCATGCGTGTTTCTCCCAACTTGAAAAACTTGCCTCACTTTCCTTCGAGATTCGCTATTTTTAGCCTGAAATTACAAAAACTGCGCCGTCCGCATAACGCTCAAAAAAGGCTGTGGTACAGTGATTTCATTGCTGCCCTGGATTCAATGCGGCTGAAATGAAAAACGTCAGGGCTCGAAGGGAGCGTGTTCCTATTTGCTCCCGAGTTTCTTTGGAGAGGGGCAGTTTGGTAATTTCGCAACAGGACAAACAGTTGGGAACTTCGACTAAATAATAAAA
The DNA here is from genome assembly GCF_964261635.1 of Lissotriton helveticus. Taxonomy (NCBI): domain Eukaryota; kingdom Metazoa; phylum Chordata; class Amphibia; order Caudata; family Salamandridae; genus Lissotriton; species Lissotriton helveticus. Next base: position 841,806,823 of record NC_136070.1, read on the forward strand.
CAGGTACCGAAATACATCAGTAAAGCAGATACTCCTTACTGGCACGAGACCTAGAAACAACACTTTCAAAATAAATAAATCTGGTGTCCTTGAGCGAAGTCCCTAACCGACCCAGCTGCTGAAGTAAGAGGTTGATGCTCTGTGGCAGCACGGCCCGGGATTGGCTGATATTTTCATTGCAATCTCCAAGTGGAGAGGAATCTGCCGTTAGCAGCTACAGACAGAGCGCGGGAGTGAGGCAAAGCGGTTCCACAATGAAGTCTGGCGTGAACAGAATCATTCTACAAACCAGTAAGAACTCTGCTTTGCCGTGTTACCATAACAAAGAGCTCGCCGGGCTCTTAAAGAGGCAGAACTTTCGTTTAAGGTCTAGCGACTGAAAACAGCTCGACAAAAAAAACACAGTGGAACGAACCATCGCCCTAAAGTTGCAGTGTGTGTGTCGTGGTAAATTAGTATTCGTGTCTATAGATTAGGGTGGATGGTTTAAAGCAAATGAACACTAATCGTCTCTGCATCGAATAAGGCACGCACAGTCTGGAAAAATGTCACTAGAAAAGGTTTTAGCTACAAGCCTATCCCCTCGACTGTATTTCAACTTTAAAAAAAAAATGTAAGTAGGGCAGGGTAGGTAGGTTATATATGAAAAAAACGAAGTATCTACAAGCCTCAATGACATCAAGGAAAACATTACTCACCTGCAGAAACACTCTTTCTCGTAGATATTCTGTCTAAAAGAAGATTTCTTTCCACTTGATTCCTCCAAGGCTCCAGACTGGATCTGGAAAACTTTCTGCATACCCCCTATGTGCCAGCAGACAAACACTGGATCTGGTGCATGGTCCACCCGCCTCCAGAAGTGAGGACAGAGAGCCCCATAGAGGTGCCACCCATGTATGCTGATGTCAGTTTATTAATAAGTTATTTCCATGCCATCAGATGCCGAGCAGCTGACAAATTAGGATGTCAACAGTATGCTTTCTCTACATTGGAACCTCCACTGCCATAAGTCCACTACAGAGAGCAGGGGGTGGGCTGGGGTTAGAGTATCCTTCAGAAAGAGCATTGCTGAATAAAAGTAACTTGTTCTTCTGATGGATACTCCTAAATGCAGATTCCTCACGCTTCAAATTTATACCGCATCAGTACCCTCCTAAAGGTTATAGGTCAGAGGAGTGGCCTTTACATTGAGAAGTACTGCAGGACCAAGCAGGCTAAATGCTGTCCCTGCAGACCCAAGAGTCGATACAGTAGTGTCTAGTAAAAGTATGGACAAATTCCCATATAGCAGCCTCGCAAATGTCCAACACCAGCACACCTCCAGCCAGGGCCATAGCTGCATACTTCACCTTGGTGGAACAAGTTCAAAAACCCATAGGAGGTACCTTTTTGGCCAGAGCTTAGCACAGCTTCATACAAATGGAAAACCCTCCCCAATAAAGTCAATTTCTAGACTGCCTTTCCTTTCTTTACACTGGCAAACCCAACAGAGAAGTAAGCGTCTATTTGGTGCTCCTTAGTCATGTGAATGAATAAACTAAAGGGCCGTCTATGATCCAATTGGTGAGGCATCGCCTCCTCCTCAGAGGAATGTGGCAGAGAGAAGGGCTGCCCCACCTGAAAATGTGACGCTACTTTTGGGAGAAAGAATGCCCCAGTACAAAGCAGTAATACGCTAGGGAAAAAAGTGGCATACAGTGGCTGAATAGATACAGCCTGCAATTCACTGATACTGATGTGGTGCAGATCAGGAAAAAATGGCCTGAGGACCAAAAGATTCAATGTGCAAATGTGCACAGGTTCAAACGACACGCACGACAAAAATGTATGGACCAAAGTAAGGGCCTACAGAGGTATACTAAAAGTTATATAGGGAAACATATATGAAAGCCCTTCTAATTAAACAAATCACAATGGGTGACTTGAATAAAAGGGCTCATCAGACAAAAAAAGGTTTATGAAGGGGCCTTTAAGTAACCTTTAATTGTACCCACAGCAAAGCCTTGCCGAGTCAGACAAAACAAAAAAAAAGAACATTAGAGAGCTTGGTTTGAAGAGGATTGACCCATCTGTTTTCACACCAAGTCACACACCTTGGCCAGTGTTCAGAGTAGATGGAATCGGTGGACAAATGGCAACCAGACCAATTTACAGGCAGAAGGTCAAAGCCACTCAGTAGATACCATCAATCTCAAGGACTGTGGAGGTTCGGGTGCAGAAGTCTGTCTTCCTGTTGGGAGAGCAGGCCTTCCCGCAGAGGCAGCTGAGCTGGATGGTAGATGCTAAGATTAAGCAATCTGGCATACCGGTGTCTTCAAGCCCAATCTGGGGTTAACAAAATGAGCTTTGCCCAGACCTTCCTAACTTTCAGAACTCATGGGATCAATGACAGGGGGGAAATGCATAAACAAGACTATCCGAGGCAGAACACCTGTGTAGGAGTGCCTCAAGTATGGAACTCCAGGTCCCAAAAGGGTGGACATTAAGTGTTTTTATCAGTAGCAAACCGATGTACAGATGGCACATCTCAATGTACAAAGATGCCCTGAGCCACTTCTAAGATCAGATCGATCTCATGGTTGGCAGGATGGCATCTGCAGAGTTCATGGGTAATGTTGTTTACGAAACCCGCCAGGTAACTCATTGCCAGCTGGGACCCCATGTGGGCTCAGCCACCACCACAGCCTCAGAGCTTCTAGACAAAATATGTGAGAATCCACTCTACCCTGCTTGCAACAGAACCACATGGCGGGCGTATTATTTGTGAGGACCTGAACCTACTTGCCCCCGATGGAAGGCAGAAAGGATTTGAGGGTCAGACAGATGGCACGCAGCTCCAGGAGGTTGATATGCTAAACCTCACCCACCAGAGAACAGAAGCCTAGGATCTACACCTTGTCCAAGTGTCCTCTCCAGCCGAGAGAAAATGTTCTGTCACTAGATTGAATTCTGGATGGGGAAGGCAAAATGACCTGCCCCCAGTCAGCTGACATCTGCCATCCACAGCTGAAGGTCACTGGCAGACTCTTCCGAAATGTGAATGTTGTCCGAGAGACAGCCCCAGGGTTGGGCTCATTTAAGGCAAAGGTTCCACAGCTAAGCCCCGTGTACCAACAGGCAGGAGGCACCACCAATATGCATGAGGCCAGGAGATCAAGAAGCGTTAGAACTATCCAGGCCGGAACAAAGGCACAAGTATAGCCTAAATATCCCAGTCTAATTTCAGGGACGGAAAAGCCTTCAGAGTCACTATAAAGCAAATCCTCTACACATTCCGAAGATGGGATTTCAGCTTATTGATGGAATCAATGGCTTTCCATCCTAGGGTTTTTCAAGTGCTCTGACGTAGAACAAGGGAGGCAAGCTTGCCTTCAGAAGGCATTTGTCAAGTTATGGGAAAACATGCATCCATGAACTGGGAAGATGAGCCACGACCAATAACATCACTTTCCTCAACAATTGGGAAAAGTACGTTCGAAGAACAGATGCAATTATTAACCGAAGTACTCTGACCCTACAACGAGACAAAGGAAACAAATTTGGACTGCAGAATCGGTACATGAAAGTAGGGTTCCTAGAAGTCCAAGGACACCACCCAGTCTTTAGAATCCAAGAACGCTGAACTCCGAGCAAACATCAGCATTTTTAATATGTCCTTCCTGAGGACATATTCAGAAGCCTAAGACCCAACATCCGTATCAAACCCCAGTCCATCTTAGGAACTAAGTACCACCAGTGTCTGGATTTCTCTGTCTAAGATGGTCGCATAATCTGCTAATATTTGGCTACAAACAGGTGGACCCTGAGGCGTAGTGGACAAGACCAAAAGGCTATAACTAAACTGATCAAATCTGAACCACTGGTCTGAAGTAAGTACACACCAGCCAGGTAAGCAAAATCAGATTCTTCCCTCTACCAGTACAATATGACTCGAAGGGGGAACCAAAGAGGCTTGAGGGCCACTGCCACAGGAGAAGGAAGAAGGATATCTGCTGGAGGCCATGGCCTCTGCCATCAACACTACCTCTGAATCCACGAAACGGCTGAATAGGAAGCAAAGGCTGGTAGGCAAGTCCCCATGAGTATCCTCAGAAAATCTGGTGCTGTTAGTGGAACTGGCGAGCGGGGTAGAAGTAGCCTCTAAGAGGGGGTGGTACCTGGCTATCCTTAAAGTGCAAACAACAAACAATTTGTCTTGGGTTCAAGGGAAGTGTTTAAAGACCAGAGCACAGTTATACCCCCCACACAAGTTTTCAGGAACAACAAATAACTGTGGGTCTAAAAAAGTGAGCTCAAAACATGCTAAGTGTTGCTGGCTATGTGTCTGCTACTACTGAAACGATAGAAGACAGACTGGACAGTTAACCACTGTGAAAAATGTCCATCAGTTACGCAATTTTGGGCACCCAGTACATCATTTGGTCTACTCCACAGTAGTTTCACCACCACTCTATCTCCATAGATGTATATTGGGGATACAGAGTGATGGGTGGATGTCTGGTAGATTGAGTTTATTCGTAACTGTGAGCAGTGCACAAAAAATAAGTGTGATAAAAATTATAAGTGTAAAAATTGGATAGTGCATACAATTATTATTTTATTCTGGAGTCATGCACCTCCAAAGTTAAAAACAATTAAGTTTATGGGTCCTGAGGAAGCGGATGGTATAATGATTGACCAGTAACCGCAGAAACATGTCGACCAGATAGCCCAGTCAGAAGGTATTTGCTTGAACCACCTGACTTCTTTGCACTATTGTTTTTAACTTTGGAGGTGCATGACTCCAGAATAAAATAATAATTGTATGCACTATCCAATTTTTACACTTATAATTTTTCACAGTGGTTAACTGTCCAGTCTGTCTTCTATCGTTTCAGTAGTAGCAGACACATAGCCAGCAACACTTAGCATGTTTTGAGCTCACTTTTTTAGACCCACAGTTATTTGTTTATCCTTAAAGTGCTCCGTCTCCGAATCCACCTTTGCTCCCAACAGCCTGGCTCCATCAAAGGGCATATCCATAAATTACGTTTGACATGATCAGTAGAAGCCGGTATCCCACATCCATGCTTGTTGTCTGACGACGACAATACTGACCAAGACAATCCACGGCTTTCAACCTGGCCTTAAGGATGTGATTTAGCAGCACATCTTGACAGTCATGTAAAGTTTGAGTGAATGAAGTTCAAAAGTCCTCACATAGAACGGTTTTGAACTCACATACCACATTCCAAAGTGTGTGTGTATTAATGGGCTAAGAGACATGCAGCATTAAATAAAAGCAGGGCCAAATTGGCCGGAAATAAAAAAAATCCTATACAATTCCCTATCCAGGGGAGCAGTAAAGAAGGCATTAGGGTTCATTTTGCTCACCGAAGCCTGAATGACCAAGCTACCCAGAGTTGGATGTTGAGTCATAAAGGATGAGCTCCTTTATTTGTCACTGAGCAATCAGGGGCTCACATGTGGCGTTGAACACGGTTAGACAAGGCAGCCTTGACAGCCACAGGAAGAGACTCATTAAATGGTAGTAATGGCCCCGTCATTATGGCACAGGTTGCAAGATTTTAGTCAGTACATTTGCCTCGGTCTCCACCGTGGACAACTGTAAATCTGAAACCTCCATAGCCCTGTGAATAATCACTGCAAATGACACACATTTTTCAGTAGGAGGACCAAAGGGTGAATCCAGTTCCATGTCAGGTGAAGCATCCAGAAAACTAGCATTCTGGAGGCCAAGGTATAGGCCAGCATCAGTGTAACAAGTCGGTGGTAATTTATCTGCCTACTCATCTTTATATTCTTTGCGGGAAACCGATGGAGGCCCTGAACCACATCAGAGGCAGAATTAAAATGGCCTCCAATGGCTTTCCGTAGGGAGCTAAAAACCTGGGTGTTCGATTCTTAACCAGCCTCTGCCTAAACCAAGCTTTTGAGCCTTCGCAAAGCGCCATGAGACTTTCGGGTGATATGTTGCGCTAAATAAATACTCCTGATTTGATTTGAAACTCCAATAGTACTGGTGCTGAGACCAGTATGGGAACCTACCCAAACTGAAGACTAAGCTTTAATAATTTGGTAGCAAGAAACAGGTAGAGATCTGGCCAACGATGGTTCTGGATCTGAAAACAAAATTGGAGCAGAGTCCAGAACCACCACCTCTGGAACAAATACTGATACAGTGCTAGACACTATCAACAGGGCCTGTAGCAAAGATGTTGTGGTGCGGCCTAGCCCCAGCTTAGGGCCAGGCTGAGGTCGAACAGGATTGCTTAGGCCTGGGGAAGAGCCTGCCGAGTGAAGCCCAACTGGAGGCTGCATGTTGCTGCATTACACTCTTTGATGTCCAGTGATATTCTGTAGCAGCAGAGCGGTTAGATGCTTCTTGTGTTACAGGGTCCCTCTAATTACCTAGTAAGGGGTCTCTTTACAAACCAGTCCCTGCTATCTCAGGACATTTACTAAAAGAAAATGGACTGTCTCTTGTAAAGATTTTAGCCCTTTGTAGAAAGACACACCTACCACCAAGTTGGTATTGGGTAACATATGAAGAGTACGGTAAAAGCAAAGAAAGTTCAATAGATGGAAGAGCAAGGTTAAGATGACAAAATCAATGCAAGCATATGAGGGTTGATAAGGAAAGATGTAACAAACTCTATAATATAACTAAGTGTGGAAATAAAATCTCACTTTGTACAGGGTCTGGTCACCCCAAAGAAGACTTCACTGGCAGTCTCTCAGAAATCATGTGTAATAACCCCACCCAGCAGATCTAGGGAAACATAAATTTGGGTCAAGCTTTGGGAGGCATATATTCGTGTATGAGAAAGACTAAAGGAAACTACCATGTTTTGGGCAGAAAATCTGAAATGTTTTGCTCATTGTTGTATCCTGGCTAGACAATCAAGGTAAAAGCACTCTGGCACACAGCGGAAGAAGCCTTGTCGTGTGTGTAGCTAATACATTTAAATGGTTGCAATACTTTGCCATTAAGTCAAGTGGGGATACCTGCAACCAAAAGACATCAACTCCAACCCAGCATTTTGCTTGCAGCTAGGTTCCAATTTTCCAAAGTGCCGGCCCTCAAATTGCGTGTGGGCACCCTTAACCCATAGAAAACCAATTAATGGCTGGTACTAGTTGGGGATCAAGTCTTGGTATGGGTATATTCCAGCATTAGGGAGCTTGTAGGGAATTACTATGTTTGGGAAAAAAGCCCAAAGTCTGAAAAACGTCCGGTCCAGTGTGATGTCCTTGCTCAGGGCAAGGAAGGCCCGGCACCAAGCAAAAACAACGTAGGTTATGAAGATTTCAAAAAATATATGGTTTAGTATGTTTCCATAAAACCTACGGGCAACATGCACCCTAAACCAAGATTTTCCTTGCAGATCCTTTCCAAATTTTTAAAATGCAATACACCTAGTCTATGGGTGATGGACACCCATAACCAATAAAAAAGCCCATACATTTCTAAAACTCCAACTCAGTAATTCAGAGGAACAAAGTTGGAGGTCAAACAATGACAGGGATATGTTCCTGAGTGAAGGAGACTGGAGGAATTACCATGTTTTGGGAATACAAATGCTAAACATCTGACAACTGTTGTGTTTGGGGCAATCTTGCGATCAGCCAATTGGGGTGAGAGTGGTTGGGCACCCAGCAATAGAAATCTTAGGTTGTGTAGAAGTAAAACATTTTGTTGGGTACAGTTTCTGTAAGAAATTGGAGTATTAGTTGAGGGGGGTGAAAATCCACCTCAATTAATAATCACAATTCTTGTCGGAGTGACCTACTATAGTCACTAAATATACCTGTGATCAACCCTCTGGTAACTTTGCACAGAGCAGTAAGGCTTAGCGTAGAGGTAATGTGCAAAGTATTTATGTAGTACTCAAACAGTAATAAACTCACAACACAATTTCTACACCAATTTAGAAAAATAAAGAATATTTTAATGAATAAAATGACATCAAAACAAGAAAAATCCAATAAAGAGAACCACAGATGCACATTTTGAAGTTTGAATTAAAAATAGTGCACAAAAGCACAAAGTGGCAACTGGTGTTATCTAGTTGCGTTAGACCAAGTCACATTCAACAGTTAAAGCCAACTGCGATGACACCATTTTGGTACAGGGATCAGGCTCGCCCAATGGAAAGTTTACCTTCGGACTTAAAAAGTTTACTGAAGAATGAGTTGTCATGAAACAGCTGTTGGCCGGGCAAGCTGGCCCCGATGAAGGGCTTGACTAGGACAAGGAGTCAGTGTGAGAAGTCTCACTCAATTAGAGGCTGCTCTACATCGGACCCAGTGAATGTGTTAACACAGATTGCTGACTTCCTAAGGTGCTGCTCAGCATCGAGCCCACAGAAGCCATAGATCGGGTGCTGCCTGGCATCGAATCCAATGAAGATGTCAACAAAGGTTCTCAGCGTCTATGCTTGGTGTCAAGTCCAATGAAGTTTGCCGTTAATCAGGAAGGAGTGCATTGTGACCATGTTCAAGGGTCTAGGACCTTGGGAACAGTACATGAGGGTAAGGACCCACTCCCACAGAGGCCAGCAGATGATAATCGGTCAAGTCCAGTGCTGGTCAGCTGGACTAGACCTCGGGAAGCTTGTTGTGTCCCTGTAGTTCAAACAGGGGATCAGGATTCTAGCCTTTGGAGTCACTTCTAGGGTCCTGGGCTCAAGGCAAGCATATCCAGTCTTCTTTCAGGTTCGTCAGACAGCAGGGCAGTCCTTCAAATTCTTCTCAGGGCCAGGAGGGTACGGAGGAGGAGGGGTGTGGAATTTAAGAAAATAAATGGGACATGTTGCTTCATAAATACACTTGTCCTGTAAAAGAAATCCACTGGTCCCTGTGGTACCAAGTAGTGCGGCAGCAATCGCATTATATAAAAGCTCTGATATTAGCCCCTCTGATTATGCCACAGCTCATACCACAGTAGGGTTTGAATACTAACAATTCCCTTATTTTGCCATCTTTCTGCAGATCTACATATTGGGGCTGGGGGTGGCAGTAAGCAATAGTTCCAGGGTTTGAATGGCCATTTGAATCTAAGCAAACCTACTAATCTACATATTTTAGTCGGTTCTCACCAGCTTTTCTCTAATCTTTTCCCATATCGAAAATGGTAGCAAATTTACTCTGACAACAGCAGAAGTAAAACTATTTCCAGGGATGGGGAAAAATTGGCTGGAGGGAAAATGAACTTATCCCGACTAAATGGTAGCCCTGGTATCTAGGGCAGTGGGACTGAAGAAGGTCCCCTGGGGACCCCTCACCAAAGTCATGCAAACTGCCACTACAGTCTGCACGCATTGGTGCAGAGAAATAATACAAAGTTGACATGGCACACTGCTTGTGTGCCATGTCAAGCAACACTACCTAAGGAATGGGTAAGTCAACCCTCTAGCAGGCCTTACAAGCCCTAAGGCAGGGTACACCATATCTCAAGTGTGGCCATATTTGCATAAGCAGATATGGCCCCACAATATTTAAGTTTATTCTTAATATTGTACATGCCAGGGAAGCCATAGAGAGTATATGGCTTTTAAACTCGACAACTTGAGTTCCCCAGCACCATGATGGCTTCACTGAACCCAGGAGTGGTTGGTACCAAACAACTCTGTAGTATCCTGCATTATATCCTTAAGGTGTTTTACCAGCCCTGCTCTGCCAGTGCCTGTGCTCTGACTCATTAGAATGTTGGAGTCTGATGATGCCTCGAAATGTTGGGACTGAGGGAGGTAGGGGGACAGTTGGTCATGGGCTGAGCAGCAGACAGGCTGCTCCTGGTGGGGCTCTGATCTACCACATATCTACATGATGTCCTGTACCTTACAACCTGTTATCTTCATGAAATAAATCATCTTGAAATACTACCTTCCTGAGTGGACCTTCTTCACTACAAACTCCTCTTAATAAACCCACACTGATGTACACAGAGGGCACCTCAGAGGTGCCCCCTGAAAACCTGCCAACCCTGGTGTGGTCTTTGACTGGCTTTAGGCAGCCAGCCAACACTAAACATGTTTCTGGACCCCTGGGTTGAGAGCCTTTGCTCTCTGAGGCCTTAAAAAAACGAACCTGGGCAAGAGTGTCACACCTTTTTCCCCCAGGCAGGCATTGTATAAGAGAGGGAAGCTTCAAAGGCCTTGCTGCCTTTGTAATGCCACCCCCTAGCCTCTGCTGCTATCAGCAGATGGCAGCCCTCGGTTCAAACCCCCACTTTTGGCAGGAGAACCGGTAGGAAAACTAATTGAGAAAAGGTGTGCCCCCTCTGTTGCCAACTAAATGACGCACATTTTTAAGTACCTACCATCTCGAAGATGGTGGGACTTGTACAATCAGGGCTAGAACTATGCTGCCCTCTCACAGGACGGTAGCATAATAGAGGGTGTTGACACCCCAGGCAAGGAACCCATTGGTCCCTGGCTGAGTAACACTCCTACATCTAGTTTTTAGGTGGCAAACCCAGACCCTAAAGTCAGATTCTTGACGACCTACGAACCCCTGACACCGAAGAGCCACTACAGCAAGCTGGCCTGTCTGCTGCCTTTCGCCCGTGCAACAAAAGACGACTCGTCCTGCAGGTTCAGCGACCTCCAAAACCCTTGGAGGCCTGTTTGTCTTCAATAAAGATCAGGAACTCCCATGGACACTGGACCTGTCCAGAAGAAACCAACTGTAAATAACAATACCTCTGCCCTAAGGAACCGTGAAACCGCCACGGACCCACCTCAGCACCTGACACCCACGGCCCGAGTCCAAGTGGCCCACTGGTCCTGCAAAGGTTCCCCAGCGATTCTGAGCAAGAGTCAATAGTCCGTTGACCCCTGCCGGACTCCATGTCGCTGCTTGTAGCCTCTGCACGACAAGCCCCCTTAACTGTGACCTGTTCCAGTAAGCCTTTCCTGACGTTTAAGGACACCCCTGCACCCAAAGCCCCTAGGCCTTGGTGAGCTCGACCAACAGTGTCCTAACGTCCCCAGGTATCAAATACTTACCAGGGTAGGTGTCGGCTTTCTTCGTCCAGCATCCTGGCCAGGGCCTGCAGTCTTTTTCCAAAACCATTCCCCCCCCCATTGATTTTCAATGTGTTGACACTCTGCAATTGTCCGCCTCTGTACCACTTAGGGTGTATGTTTGATGCTGCATTGTGCCCTCATGTGCTTACCTTAAGCCCCCTTCAAACGCCCCCCGCCCCCCCGCCCCCAGGACTGGGTTACTAAACCATATCGCTTACCTGTAAGCAGAATTTCTCCTTTAACCCCCTTTCTTTATTGGATAACATTGGCGCCAGATTCCGAATCTGAACACTGCACCCAGCTGCCCCTGCGCTTTTTGAGGTGCAGAGTTTCCACTTACCTGAACCTGGCCTGGTGCTTAGTCTTTATCCTGCAAGTCAGTACTATAAGTTGTATACTTACCTGCAAAACCGCATTCTTGTTTTCCTCCCATAGATTAAAATTGGTGGAAGGAAAAATTGCACTGTGCCTGCTTTTGAAAGTGAAAAGTATTTCTTGTGAAAAACGTACTGCCTTTGAATGTACATATTGGTCTTAAAATAAATTGAGAGAAGCTTCTATTTCTAAAATTGGTGTGGATTTCCTTTTCTGAGTTGTGTGCCATTTATTAATCACTGAATGTATAACAAATGTCTGTGTTAGGCCTAAGGCTGCTCAATCACACTACCACAAATAGAGTGTTTTGGGTTTACGTTTAGCCCTGTACACTTTTGGTTGAATCTCTAAACTCTTTACATGGTATACCCAATTATTGGTATATCCCATTAAGAGCCAGCTTCCTACACACACCATACTCAAGAGACCCAGAGGAACAAAGCTGGGAGCCAAGACTTGGCATGGATATATTCCTTTGTCAGGGAGACTAAAGGTAATTACCATTTCTTTGGAGGAAAGGGCTAACAATCTGAAAAATTGATGCTAAGAGTGTTCTGCAGGCCACCCAGCAGGGAGAAAAGAGGTCCGGCTTGCACCAATGGAATTCTGAGATCGCTTAGAATGACAGAATATATGGATTTTATACCTTCCATGTAGCCCTGAGCTTGAAGTATTATCAAATTAACGTACACCATATACAGTGATCCAGCCAAAAGTTCAAGATCTGCGCTACTACGTGACTGATTTTGCAGACTACATTCTGTTGGAAAATTGACACACAAGGCATCACGGATCTTCAGACATTTAGGGCAACATTTCCTTGGTTACTGGTCCAGGATTTATGTTTGCCTATTTGAGAAAGGCAATACAACTGAGATTTTTCTCATTATATCCACAGGCTGCAATGAGATGGTGATGCAGGGTTTGCTCCAATACTTTGCGCTAAATGTACCAAATAAGCAGTTTGTACACATGTACAAAGAGACAAAGAGGTATATCTTGAACAACTTATGTCGATTTTTTAAAAGAGCTCAGGAACAATGGAGTGTAAACTCCACAGCAGTGAAAGGGTTAAAGCGAAATCTTCTTCCACTCTGCAGAAAAGGGTCACAAGGACGTGGTTCCATGTGGAAACCTTAAGGGTGGACAGAAGTAATCATAAAAAATAGTCTGATAATTATTTCATTTATAAATAACATTTCCGTTGTATTCACCTTGAAATGTTTTTTCTACAGAGATCTTGGGGCAACATTTTATTATCTAGGCGATTTGCCATGCTATGGTTAATCATGGCAGACTTTACGTTAGGTTTTTGAAACCTTCGAAAGTGTATTAATATTATGCAGAACTGCATAGTGGAGGTTTGTTTACATTGCAAAAACCCACATACTGAAAAAAGATCACTACCACTTAAAAAGGAAGTTAATTCCTCTGTAGCTCTTTACCTTAAGTAGGAACAAAATTGCTCCGTGGCAGGCCTTCTGCATACAGGTTCTCCTTAGAAAGCAGATTCTAACTGACCATGCCAGAAAGGAGACCATGTGATGGGGATGAGGATGCTCTAGTTAACAAATGCTTCCCTTTACGCCCCCACACCCCCAAATACAGTTCACATCGAGTTTGATGATGATTTCACATAAAAGCTAGCAAAGTTTGCCAAATCAGAACTACTACTGGCTGGTGATATGATCAAATTTCTTCAGCCTTCCTTAGGATAAGTAAGGTGTGTTGTCATTAATGCCATTGAAATAACTTGCCAGTCTATGGCTCAAAAATGAGTGAAAGATAAATGTTGAACAAAACCAATTTCAGTTCACTCAAAGCTGGCAGTTGGCACCTGAAGAGTGGGGGATGCCTGATAAATGACTTATTAGTGAAAGAAAATACCGGTTAATTAACAGGATAATTCTGTGTGTTGAACCACCCAAGGAGGTCACTGTGGCAAAAGAAGTAAACACGTTTCGTCTCCTGGTCTCTAGCTATGAGAAGAGGAAGGAGAGACATAACAGGGAACTGTACCGAAGTATCGCTCAGCCCTGAAGTATAATAACCGAGAAGAATACGTAGACAATGTAAGGTGTAGGATTTTAGGACCATCTGTGTATTCGATAAATCAGATAACGTTACTGAAACACACATTTTTTAGGTAGGGAAATGCAGCAAGAATAATGCTTGCTTATCAATTACGAGCGAAAGTAGCTCAAAATGACACAGATTCGATTACATTTCAAAGATGAAAAACATTCCACAAAGAGGGGAAAACTAGTAAAGTTTCCAGAATCCCGCCATATTACTAAGAGAAATGTATGGCGATAGAAGCGCCAGACTGTTACATTCCGTTATTCTGTTTACTTATGTTTTCTATGTTTATTAACTTGTATGGATCTGACACCTGGAATGTGTGATGCGTGCCTGCATCTTACATCCTAGGTTCCAAGTTCCATACTTAGCAGTTGGACTAGAAACCTGGAGATAACTGACGTGCTGTGCTCCAATCTTGTATTCTGGAAATAAATCTACAATATTTATATACAACCAAGCTTCATTTGTATTTAATATTGGCGACGAGGGCGCATCACGCACCTCTGTCATCGCGCACTACGCGGCAACGCCATTTTGGATCTCCATGGTAACAGTTTACTCTGAGTTACCGGAGATAGTGAAGCCGGATTGAGGTGTGCTGCAGTGCGCGTTAAACAAAAGGTACTGTGTCACACGCCGGAAAGCCAATTCTTTAAGGGCGCTTGGAAATTGTGGCAAACCTTATTTGGGAAAAGGAAAATAAATAAAAAAATTGGATGTTTATTCGAGATAATTTTTCAACTAACACTCTTCGAAATATTTCAAAAAGTTTCTGATATTTTGGAATTCAAACTTCTCACGTGACTTCCACCTTGTGGATCTTTGTGGTATTATTTATGTTTAAGAGATATTTTCAGTGCTGGAGTTAATTTTTGGAAGGAACTCTCTACTTTGATTGCTGGAGTATTTTTGGAAGGAACTCTCTCTCTACTTTGATAATTTGCTGGAGTATTTTTGGAAGGAACTCTCTCCACTTTGATAATTTCGATTTGCAGTTTATGATATCCATAGTATAGGTTAGGATCTTAAACACTAAACATGCAATTCGATCCTCCGTCCAAGTTTTTGCAGACAAAAGGAGAGCCGCCAATTCCATGGACTAGATGGAAAGAAGAATTTTATACGTATCTAAAGGCTATGGATGGAGAAAGAATGTCAGCGGAGAGAAAAAAGAATATTTTTTTACATTGTCTTGGGTCAGAGGGACAACTGGATTTTAGAACTTTGCCTCCTGTCAGGTCTGGGGGTGACATTAATGTGTATGATGAGGCGGTGCAAAGGATAGAAGGTAGATTTAAACCTGTGACTAGTGTTGCTTTGAATAGATTTAAATTTTATACTAGAGTACAGGATGAAAGTGAGTGTTTTGACGATTTTCTGACTGCTTTACGGGCACTTTCTTTACATTGCAATTTTGGTCTAATAACTGATGAGATGATTAGAGATCAAATTGTTGTACATGTAAAGAGCAAGAAGGTACAGGAACAGTTGTGGATTTTGGGGGATCCTAGTTTAGAGACAGCTATAAGTACAGCTAAAGTTCTGGAACAGTCAGATAAGTGGATCAAGTCTTTGGATAAGGTTTCTGTTAATGCTGCTCCTTCTACTTCTAGCAGTGAGGTTTGCGTTGTAAACGCGCAAGGAGCAAAGACTCAAGGTCCTAATAAGTATGATAACAAGGGAAAGCAATTTCATTGTTTCAGATGTGGGAATCCTGATCATATTGCCTCCTTTCCACAGTGTCCTGCTATTAACAGACAATGTAATAAATGCGGACGTACTGGACATTTTTCAAAAATGTGTAAAACTCCTAACAAACCTTTTAATGAATATAAGAAGCCTTCTTTTACTAGTTCTAAACGTTACAGTGGGAATGTATCCTATGTTACTGAAGAAGGGAAGGGTGATGACTCTGGTCTTAAAGAATCTGGGATTGTGGTCTCTGTACAAACTCCATTTGATGTGACACAAGCTGATAATTTACCATCTCCAAAAAGTTTGGTAAACATTTTGGGTAAAGTCCTTGAACTCATGGTAGATTCTTGTTCACCGTGGACTATAATCACTCGTGATTATTGTCTGGAATCATTTGGAGATTTGGTAGATCTAAATTCTTTATGCGAACCAGATATCATTGCTCACAATTTTAGTAAATCAGAAATAAATGTTATGGGCTTTAAGGAGGTTCTCATTACGATAAAAAGTAATTCTGCTATTATCAAAATGTACGTTGCATGGGAAGGTGTGAATGTATTAGGATGGAGGGATCAAGCGAAATTAGGAATTACGTTGAATCCTAGATTAAAAGATCCCGTGTCTGTTCTTGCCATATCGGATGGAGAATGTGATATTTTATCCATGTCTAAGAGAATTTCAGACTCTTTCCCAAAAGTTTTTTCTGACAAATTAGGAAAGTTATGTGGTTTTACTCATAGGATTAAAGTCAAACCCAATGCAGTCCCTGTTAAACAAAGATTAAGGGGTGTTCCTATCAGTGTTAGGGAGGAACTTAGGATTATGTTGGATACTATGGTGAAGGATGGTGTCATCGAAGAGGTAGAGTCCTCGGAGTGGGTTTCGCCTATTGTTTTGGCAATTAAACCTGACAAAACTATTAGGTTGTGTGTGGACCTGAGAGCCCTGAACAAGTGTTTGGTTACAGACTGTCACCCGTTACCTAACATCAATGAAATGTTGTGTATGTTGGATGGGGCATGTGTATTTTCTACGCTAGATCTTCGATCTGCATATCATCAGATCGAACTCACGGAAGACTCTAAGCAATTTACAGCTTTTATCACTCCTCATGGGTTATTTCAGTTTAAGAGAATGCCATTTGGTTTGGCTTCGGCTGCTTCGGTCTTTCAAAGGGCTATGTACCACATATTTAAGGATCTAGGTGTTTTCGTTAAGTGTTTCCAGGATGACATACTTGTTTTTTCTAAAAATGTTGCAGAACATGATGTTCATCTTAAAGAAGTGTGTTCCAAGTTGGAGAAATATGGTTTGACTATTAAGGCCAGTAAGTGCAAGTTTTTTTGCAAAACTGTGGAGTACTCAGGACATTCTCTTTCAGGAGAGGGTGTCGTACCGAAAAAGAATCTTGTGGATGCAATCGTGAAAGCTCCCTCTCCAGATAATAAGGAAAAACTACTCTCGTTTGCGGGATCATGTGAATACTATAGCAAGTTTATTCAGAATTTTGCTAGCAAATTGGAGCCTCTTAGGGAGTTAACAAGGAGTTCTGCTGAGTTTATTTGGACGGAGAGACAGGAACAGGCTTTTAAGCAAATTAAGGAGGAGATTGTTAGTGCACCTACATTAAAATCTTACTGTGTTAATAAGAAATGCATCATTACTGTTGACGCTAGTTTATATGGCATTGGTGGAGTTTTGAGTCAGTCATCTGGTAAGGATGAATGGTGTGTTGCGTTCTCTTCAAGGACTTTGTCACCTACAGAAAGAAGATACTCTGTTATAGAAAAAGAGCTTCTTGCCTGTATTTGGGCTGTTGAGCACTTCAGGAATTATGTGTGGGGAAATCGGTTTATGCTGAGGACTGATCATAAACTATTAGTAGGGATCCTGTCTCCTGGGGGTGGAAGGAATTCTACAGCGCGTATAGCTCGTTTGTCTTCACGTCTTCAAGAATATGACTTTGACATTGTCTATGTTCCTGGTAAGAATAATGTCACAGCTGATTTTCTGTCGAGATTTCCCTGTGAAAATGCTCATAGTGTGGATGATGAGGTTGATGTGGTAGCTTCTATAAGTGATTGTGTTTCTGAGGAATTTCTTACTTTGAGTGAAGAGGAATGGTTTGCTGAATTGAGTAAGGATCTGGTTGGTCAACAAATTTTTGATTTTGTAAGAAAAGGTTGGCCAGCCAACAGAGGTATCTCAGCTGACTTAGCTTCATATGGTCAGGTGTCAACTGAGATTGAAGAGTTTAGTGGTCTGTTGTTTAAAGCTGGTAAACGAATTCCTCCCCAGTCACTACAGAAGAAGATTTTGCTACTCTCTCATCAGGGTCACATTGGCATGTCTTCGATGAAACGCCTTATTAGAGAAAACTTCTGGTGGCCGGGTGTTGACAAGATGGTCGACAGGCTAGTAAGGGATTGTTCGCACTGTATCAATAGTGATAAAATGCTTCATTTGACTTCTGCTCCTCTCAAACCTGTGAGTTGGCCAAATTTTCCTTGGCAGAAGGTGGCATTTGACATATCTGGCCCTTTCAAACAGTTACCCTGCAATGCTCGTTATGCTTTGGTCCTAGTGGATTACCACTCAAAGTGGCCTGAGGTGAAATTTGTTAGCACAGCTTCTTCTCAAGCTGTTGTTCTTTTCCTAAAAGAAGTGCTTGCGAGGGAAGGTTTTCCAGAGACCTGTGTTACGGACAATGGCGCTCAACTTATTTCTGCTGATGTTGAGAAGTTTCTTAGTGGTTGTGGTATTAAACACTACACTACATCCTTGTATGAACCCAGGGAAAATGGCCAAGTTGAACGTTTTAATCGTGTTCTTAAGGATTGTATAAATGGTACGCATACCTCTGATGATGGGTGGTTGGATGTAGTAAGGAAAAGGTTATGGACATATCGCATCACACCTCATTCTGTTACTGGTGTCGGTCCCTTCAAACTTCTTAAAGGAAGAGAACCGTCATCTGATATATGCCCCTGGTGGATTAAAAAACTTGACAAAGGGAATAATTCTGTTGTGGATCTTGCGTGTGTGGCCAAACGTGTGGAAGACAAACAACAAAAAATGATGACTTTGTTTGATTCCAGGATGAAATCCAAGGTTAATGATTTTGTGGTAGGGGAATGGGTGCGAATTAAAAAACCTGGTTTTCTTGTTAAAGGTTTTTCCAAGTTCTTTCCTCCCATCAAAGTGGTCAAAGTTTTTAAAAGTAGTGTAGTCACGCAGGATGGTAGGGTATGGAATGTTCGTAGAGTAGCAAGATGTAGAGATTTAGGCAATGTACATAATTCTCCTATTGCTGCTCCTGGGAATAGCCAACGTGGACCAAATATTGGTTCCTCAAATTGCTCGCAGAATTTGGTTCAAGGTGACTTATCTGTTGCTTCCAGAGTCAAAGCTTGCAATAGACAAAAGAAAGTTCCTAGCAGATATTTGGATTAATGTTCTTTTGTTTAGGGGTAAGATGTGTTACATTCCGTTATTCTGTTTACTTATGTTTTCTATGTTTATTAACTTGTATGGATCTGACACCTGGAATGTGTGATGCGTGCCTGCATCTTACATCCTAGGTTCCAAGTTCCATACTTAGCAGTTGGACTAGAAACCTGGAGATAACTGACGTGCTGTGCTCCAATCTTGTATTCTGGAAATAAATCTACAATATTTATATACAACCAAGCTTCATTTGTATTTAATACAGACCTTGGCATGAATCTATCAAGGGTGTCTCCTGATATGGTGTCTGCTGGATTATTTTCAGTTTGGCTGAAAACCCCAGACTGTGCACACTAGGGAGGGGCTCGCCAGAATCTGGAATCAGAGACTGGGCTATCATTAGCCAGTTGTCTAGGATGGGATAAAAAAAAGTGTTGTCCCTGAAGTCACAAATGGACAGTTACAGTAGTGAGTTTCTGTGAACATCGTAATGGAAAAATTGAGGCCAGTAGTTAAACATCAGGGTATGAAAGATTTACTTCCGACTGCATACTGTAAATACTAAAGCGGCTTTTTTCTTAATTGTGATTGAAGTGCAGGATACATAATGGCCACTGAGCTCATCCAATCTCCCCCTCATTTGCCTCCAAAATCAGTGCTGGATTCTCTAAGTGGAAGAACTCCAAAAATAAAAACAAGTCCAGGTCATCACAATTTAGACATGCCCGGATGCCAAACTACACTTTCTTCTAGGAGATAAAGTATCTGAAGTAAAATCAAAACTACTCGTACTGAGAAATCAACTTCAATGTAGGCAAGGAAAAATGTCTCTTTTTCGTTCGTACATATTTTTGCAATCTTTGAGGTCCTGCGATTGGCACTAATGGAGCACAACCTTTTTCATTACTTTAAACACATGTGGCTTGAGTGACAAGTGTTATGAATAAGACTTGGTCTCAGTTGATAGCAAAGGTTGACTGAAAACCACAACCTTAAAAGGATGGCACTGGAAATGCTGATCCCTGTGCCTCGCCAGTTAAAGTTTGGAGACACAACACTAGTAGGATGCATCGGGCACAGAAATGGATGCTCAAGCAAAAAGCTCTCTAAAACTTTTAAAGAGACGGTTATTTTTAGAAAATCAGATTCTAGTCACGCCAGCGGGTGCAGTCATTTCTCAAGCTGCTGGAAAGGAGAAGGAGGAACAAGATGGCATAGTAATGATTTGGATCACCGATCTATTAGTTCACCGGAATGCCTATGCATCGGGTAACAGCAGTAGTATATTTTCCTGTGCCACAAGTTCAGGTATTGGCATCATTTTCTAGAAAAGTGGAAAATTATACAGATTCAAAGTTTAATACTGAAACCACTACAATAAACAGTTTTGCTGTCATTTGTTATTTTGGGCCAATTTGATGAGGGCTGAATCTTTCATATGTAGGTGTTTATATGTGCAACATTTTTTTGAGTTCAGTTAGCATGAAAGGCAGATGAACCTTGTGTTGTAAAAGCCTAGGATAGCTAGATTCAAGATAGTGAGTTACCTTGTAGATGAAAAAGAAAATAACAAAGGGAAACTCATTAGATTGAGAGTCATGTCAAAGAGAAAACTGTTCCTGTCGGGAGCAGCCAGTGCTAAAACCCAAATACATATTATTTTGCTCTATCGCAGAATCAACAAGAGGGGACGATCTTTGTAAAAGAAAAACTATTGTAATCAATCTGATTCTTAGCCCTGGCACTCCATTTCGGAGTCCATTTAGAAAACCTAAAAAACACAAACTGCTACCTGGACAGACTCCTGGGTGACTACTTCTCCAACTAAGGTAAATGAATCCAGCAATCTGAACAAAGACTCAATAACGAGGAGCAGGCTCAACCAACAGGAAGGAAGGCAACAGGCAAGAACAGCACTGAAGAATAAGCATTAAATCCATCTATAACAGGCAGGCAGAAATAAGGGTCAGCCTACAAGATGTCATAGTTGGATGGCTCAAGCCCAAGACCACGCAAGTGAGGAGAAGGCAACTCCAATAATGAGAGTTCAGTAACCCTCAACACTTTAGCACTTACATAATAGGGAATGTACTCATGTTAACAAACTGTGTATACCTTTAGGGCAGAATTAGGAAAGTGGACAACACCATAGAGAGACTTGATGCCAGATAAAGGTTAGATGCTTAGTCGGAAATAGTTCCATTACAGGGAGTCACTAAGACCATGTCCATATATTTAGAATTATTTCAGCACATAAAAGGCTCTGCTGGCTCAGTTTAACACTTGGTCAGGGTGTTTGACTCTGACCAGCGGTTTAAAAGTGCTGGCTAACTAGGACCAAGTGGCTTAAAGATAATGAATAACAGAACTCTATATAGGCCACCGAGTTAAGAATTAAGCATGCATTTATTGTACCAATACACATAGCACCAATACATTGAAATAATCAAACGTAATTGTAATGCCATGCTTGCACCGTGGTTTAATAAAGCACTCAGGAACGAGGGGAAAGGGTTAAAACTCTAGAAAGATTCTGGAGGAAATAGTTACAACCGGAAGGCAACATACAATAGCATGAGATAGCCAGATATACATACAATATAAAGATGGACAAAGCAGCTATTATTCCTTAGCCATTAGTTTAACCAAACATCCTTCTAGAGAGCCACTGAAGATCATAAAAACCCATATTAACCCAGTCATGTAGGTATAAAATAACAATTGAAAAAGTATGCAATTACCTTTAAATTTTTTTTAAGTAAATGTCGTAAAAAATATACTCTAATTTTAACTCCCCAATAAGATATTTCTCTAGTTTCCTATGGAAACATTGAATTCCATACTCCCTCTGGTGCCATTTTGAGGGAGTACATCCATCTTATACAATCTGGCATACAGAAGCTCCTTTCATGCACCAAATCAGGATCACCTTTTCATCCTGGTTCACGCTAAACCCAAAAGTTGACAGAAGTCTCTGCAAATCCGATGATTACCCAACTGTGTAAACCTCTCTCTGAAATCAGGAGTGTCCTAATAGCAGCCCTTTTTAAAAAAAAAATAACACTGATCCTTCAATTGTAGCAAATTACAGACCAATTTCCTATTTGCAGCCAAAATAAATTGAAAATGTGATTAATAAATAACTTTACACCAACATAGAGGCTCCTGACCAAAATCAGTCTGCCTTCAGAACAGTATATCAAAAACACAAGAGCAACCCATATGTCTATGTGAACTGGGTATAGCTATATATCCGGAAACAATTGTTCACAAGGAACTAATTTCAAGAAAATGTTTTATCATTGTTGCAAGTATATGATTTGTTGCAATGCCTCTCTCACGAGCCTGAAAAAAAGAGTAATATAGTCTAAATGGCTAAAATGATTTCAACATTTTAGTATTTACTTAATACGTTTTAAGGCAGTAGCCAGACAGAGATTTTGGTAAATACTCACTTCAGGGAAAAAGAGTAATATGTATGTATGAATACAGAGATCTTTTAAAAAACACATACTCACACAACACGACATATATGGATAATGTTTACGCAAAAATTGAAGAATAGAAAATAAGTGACATTTGTGACCCCCGTGAAATGACCATAACCAGCTTGTATTAAAACACAAAGTGAATGTATTTAGGTAAATAAAACATGTAATTGGAGTAAGAAGGATGTCTTGGGATTCTGATTCAATATTTCAGATCAAGGACCAGAGTCTTTTCAGGTGCTCTCAAGACTATCCTTATTGGTTGCCGACAACATTTTGACCCCACTATGGATATGGGGGTCTCTTCAGGACTGAGAATTCTGGGGAATAAGGGCACTTAAGCCCCTATCGTAAGCGCTAGTTTACTGGAGGCATAAGTCTTCCAAATCACCAATAGTCCACACCCTTAATTCAATGGATCCGTGTGAGTTATATGCATAGGTTCAGTACCATGCAGAAGGACATATCAAAGTTTGGAACCTTCCAAGATGTGCCCTAGGGCAGGAATACGTGTGATTTAGTGAGGTGGTAGTAATTTCATAGGTTCCAATACCATGAAACAGGAATGACATCTGTAGTCAGGATCGCCTCTGGGTGACAACTGATCCGGTCCTGTGCATGCATCAATGTCAACTTCCCTTCAATTGCAAGACCCAACGTGGGGAGTACTTAGTAATGGCTTGCAGTGGATCCAGCAAAGCAGATGCGCGTGATTGAGCAATCTGAATCAAGACGCCCTGGCGGATTAACGATCGGCAAGGTCTGTGGAAAATCAGTGCTCAGACAAAACGTAGGACAGAGAGCTCTATTGGCCACTTCAGATGAAGTATGAGGATTCTGGATAAGGGAGGCTTGATGGCCTGGTCCTCTTAGACTTCTCAGAATCCTTCAATACCAGATCCCATTAGTTGCTGATTACCTGCCTTTCTCACTTGGAATTTGCAAAAATGCCCTTCGTTGGCTTCAATCATTTCGTTCTAACAGATTACAATTTGCTGCCATTGCCCTATTCATGTAGACAACTTCTCCTTCACATGTGGAGTGCCTCAAAGTTACTCTCTGAGCCCCACATTATTCAATATCTATAGGACAACATTGCCTATAGTGATAAAAACCTTTGTCTTTCATCTTGCATTACAGCGGACGATACACAAATAATTGCATCCATTGCCAAAAATCTTGATAACACTCCTGCCAACTTTTCCATATATATGAACATCATGATACAATGGAGGAGTGCGGACTCCCTCCAATTGAAAGGTGACAAAAGTGAGATTTTCGTTTTAGGCAATTGCTCCTGGTAATGGTCTCTGGGATTTTGGCTGGATAAATTGGAACACCCTCACTCAAGCCCAAAATGTTAGAGTCATCATTGATACTCCCTTAATCTTCAATAAATAAATTAACAGTATTGCTGTACTTGCTTTGCCACTCCCAAAGCACTGAGTAAAATCCTACCTCTTATTCCTGTACCTTCTCCGGCTCGGGTAGTTTCGAGAAAAGACTATGGAAACTCACTGTATCTAGGCACCCCCAAAAACATTGCAAATTGACTTCAAGTCGTACAGAATGCTGCATCCAGACTTGCTCTTGACATTCCAAAAACAACATCCATTAAATGTCACCTCGACTCCTTGCACTGGTTTCCAGTGAGTAAAAGATATCTGTTTGAAGGCCTGTGTGTCACCCACAAAACGTTCTACCCGGCTACACCATGTAACCGGGCAAAAAAAAAAAAAAAACTATTGAGTTACATACACCCTGGCTACAAATCTTGGTTTTACCAAGAAACATCTTCTTCGAGAATGGGAAGCAGAATCGTATCTTATCCCACTATGGTGTAATTCTAGGCCTCTCAGAATGAGAGAAATGAACAATCACATGCTTTTAAGGAAAAACTTTAAAATGTGGTTATTTCAACTGAAACTCTAACCTCCGCTCTTCTTTGGCGGATTCTACCCAGTGCTGAAATTCATCCTGTAGCTGAGCGCTGTACAAATATAAAATAAGTAAGTCAATTTAAACTGAAGTGAATAAAAAAAAAACTCCATTTACCATTTACAAAAGACAAGCCATAGGTTTTGTCCTTAAACTGTCAGCTTCAAACTAAAGTACACATCATAACTTTGGCAAGTCAAGAGCTATGTGAGAAGAAGCATCTCAGCACGTCCCCAATCACTCCCATTACAGACATCATGACAAAAGAACAAGGCAATAATGGTACTCACAAGACTGATCAGCTCAAATGACAACTATAAAGGGACAGCAACCACTTTATTGTCAAAGTCAGAAGTGGAGAGTTTAAAAAAAGAGTTACAGCACAGTTTCTAAACTATACATTGTGCAGCAGGAAGTAATCTAAAGGAGTCTGCCTCCACGGAGACTGGCAGTGTTGCTTGAGAGTCAGGCTCTTACACTTAACCCACTATCCAACCGAAACATGCTATCATTAAATGGTAAAGTAGGCCAGTGGAGATAGGTACACAGGAGTGTACAATGTGTGCATACTTAATGTACCAAGCTCTGGGGACACTGGTGAATTTGATGTATCACAGTTCCAGATAAACTCTATTGACTGGTCCGGAAAATCTATTACATGTAGAATATATGTGCCCGATACTTCTGCAAACCACCCTTGGAAGTCTACTTAAATGTGAAATGTGTTTCAAGACTGGACTCTATCAAAATGTCCATGACAAAGTGTGTGCTGGGAAAAAAAGAAAAATGTTTCCTCAAAAAGTATACTGCTGCTGATTAGTTATGCAAATAACCAATCTTATCTAATGCCTACAAAGACTGAAAACTGCTAGAAATTAGGTCTATCCACCGTAAAAACGTCAGAAGATGACGAACCTGCTAAGAAATCATAACGTAATAAATGCACGACGAAAACAAAACGGGGTCAAAATTAATTTGCAAAAAAACCCAGCTTATCATTTCTTATACATCGGTTATAAAAAAAATGTCACCCTTGCTATCCAAGGGGCTTTTATAACAACTGTTTTACAACGTTAATATTTCTGGTGCTTCAGTTATTCGCAGAGAGCTCATAGTTTTCTAAAAAAAACACAAAAAAACAAAAACAAAACAGCAGAGGGAGCATCTTATACAAATGATCAGCCGGAAAATGCGGTAAATGCAATCAACAGCTGGAAAAAATTGACTTTTTCAATTAAAAAAAGAAATACAGTGTGCTACTTAATGAAGAAATACATCCGCGACCTCTATGCCCTTGGAACAATGAAATTAGTGTTCCGTACAAGAATAATGGGCCGAAGCCCTAACCAGATACGCACTCTGCTAAAAAGTCGACATGACCTCACGTTGTAGGTCACGCTTCAGCCGGCATTAATCGGCTGGTGTCCTTTGGCAAGCGCTCTCTTCGACTCTAGGTCGTCTCACACGGCTGCCCCTCAGCTTGAGGAAACAGAGAGGATTCTGGGTACTTCGCGTTCTAGATGTCCGCGCGAGTCATTCTTCGTGGCTCCTAAACGACTTCCATTGGTCACGTTCCAAAGTGACTGGCGACTCGAGTGCCGAGGATATGCTTTGCTGATGTTTGTTTAATCCAGAAAACACGCTTTTCGTTTTTAAAATATACAAAACCAAAATTAGTGGGCAGTGGCCCAGGAGAGACTACCGCGTACCTTCATTAATTTAAGGGAGTCGTTTCAGGCTTTGGTACACAAGAATGAAAGCAAAAAAAAAAGGCTATAAACAGCTGCTTGTAATGTTTATCTGGGCCATGTGCCTGCTTACAGGGCATGCAGGCGGCGCGCTAGAGACTGGGCAGGCTGGCACCATTCAGCTACCTCTGCAACCCCATCTGACAAGAAGTCTCAAAAGTGGCGGCCAAGCAATCAATTCAAAAAGCGAGAAGACAATAAAACTGATTTTCAGAAAAAAGTTTTAAAAAAAAGTTAGTAGACAGCAAAAAACAGCATAGTTTTAAAAAGCTACCTTGGGGCAGAGCCATCATTCGCGCTGGCGTTTAGAAATAAGGAAATTCAGAAGCAAAACAGTACCATTCAAGGATCCTAAAACCTGTAAAGGGATAAAAAAAAACATGTATCTTATTTTAATTAAATATGCATCTGCGTCATGCGTCTTTTCTCCCGAAAAGTAGACTACACCAATCTACAGAACTACACCCTATCTCACTCTGTCACGCCTAACAGCCCAAGATCCTCAAATCCGATAATTAAACGGGCAGGGGTCCGTACCCAGTGTCCTTACTCTGGCGCAGACAGATCACGCACCACTGCATAGTGCTGCACCGCACTCACAATCTCATTCAGCCACTTTCCCCTATGAGTCCCAGTTGCGGAAATCCTGCAGACAAACGGGAAATGTCAGTGCCCTTAATCCTACAGTCGTAGAATCACGGCGTCACGCAGCATCTGTTTAGTCACCCTCCCTTAGCAGTTTAAGATCTTGAAATCAGAGAGTAAAACAGGCAGAGGTCTTTGCCCTGCATCCCAAACGTGCAACCATGAATTTATCGGCCAGGAGAGGGCGAGGGGCAAAAATGGAGGGCTCAATAGTGGCCCGTCTCAGCACCAGCTTTTTAGAACTGCCGGTGCTGACCACCGGCAGGACCCGCCCCACTTAAAGCCCTGCCTGGCACTGAACAGATTATGTATGAGTGGTGCTTGACCGGGCCTTCAGCATCCTGAGGTGCACTCCTCGTCAAATAGGATGCATCCGAGAAGCCAGTATAATAAACAGCAGCCCTAGCACGCCAGCTGTAAGCCGTGGGCAAAAGGATGCTACACAGACATCCACGGTGACTGTGGCCTTTCTTCAGCTCGGTGTTCACAGGCCTTGTTCCTGTTGAGTCACAGTGCTGTATTCACTGGCCTAAAGAGACTGGCTAGCACACTTTGTTTCTACATACAAATGTACTATCTCTTATGGCATCAGCGCTGAGGTGCTTGAGCTCAAATCACCTCATGACCTGAAGATGACCCCACACCACAAACTTTGATAATGGTTGAAACATCATCAACACTAAGGGGCATTAAGATCATTAGCAATTGGTGGCAACAACAAAGGGTTTGGGAATAGCAAAGATGTATCAATTCTTTCAAAAATATAATTTCAGGATCCGATGTCTCTTTCTGCTTTGAAATATTTACAGTTTTACCGACTGCATCTTTTCGCTGTGTTGTCTATCACTTGAGCACCCACACCTGATATTTGATTTAAGAGTTGAATATTAAAAATATGTACTAAGCTTTTCCATGACGGCTGTAAGCATTTTTTCAGTACTGGTCGGTTTCCCAATGGTATGGGAACGCACTGCTTAAAAGCTATTTTTAATGATGCACCTTGTCAGCAGCTGTTTGTTACACTCTGAGAAGACAGAGCACCTAGGAAAACAAAACGGAGTGCTCCTGTTAGCTCCAACTACCTCCCTCTTCAGGAGTGCGTCCAGATTAATAAAGTGTATCAGACCCACATCAATGGTTAATGGCACCATTCAGATACTGATACAATAACCTAACCTGCATCTGGATTGTAAAAAGCCCAGGAAGCACAGGCTATGTGGATCCTGCACTGACTGATCTATGTTCTAAAGAACAAATTGGGCTGACCACTGTTGGATGGAGGAGGGTCGCCCCACTTAACCCCACCCCATACCCAGGACCAGCTTTAACACTGGTGGCTCCCTGTGCGATAAACCTTGTTGGCGCCCCCCTCAATGACCACCTCTGCCACGAATTCCCTCACTAGCACCCTTTAACAGTGCCCCTCAATGCTCCATAACCACTGTCTCTCAGATTTATTTAGTTTTATAGCGCCACTCATACCAGTGTAAGGTGTCAGTGCACTTTACATCACAAACACATTGCACAGAGCCAATCATAAGTGTGTAAATCAGAGTATAGGAAATATTACATCAGACAGGTCTACAAGGTGCAGTGTAGGAGTGACATGTCTTTGATACTGGTAGGCAATATAGTTTAAGAGTCCCTATTCTGGAAAAACACAAGTTCAGGATTTAAAGCAGAACATCATGGTTAGGGGTTCTCTTAAATAATAAGAATTGTATTCTCCCACATGAACCCTTCTGGCAAGATTAGGATGATGAAAGCCTGAGCAAAAACATATAGCTCTAACATATACCTTGCAGTTTGCATGCGTCTCTTTGATGACAGTTAATAGCTCAATGGTCTATATTAGGATTTTGACTTACAAACTACAAGTAACAAAAGGAGCTCTTTTACAGAAGCAGTAATCCACTGACCTATTTACATTATATGCACTTTGTTATCTTCATGGTACACGTTCTTAGCAGCAGGCATTTTAACCCTCTGTGCTATCTTAGGACGAGTCAAAACTTCCACTAGAAAAACCTCCCGTCTCTTTCCTGTAAGATGATTAATCACAGGAGTTATACTGACATTTTAATTGACGCCTGAAAATTGCTGGAGGCCAAGAACGTGGCAGCAGGTGCTTTCAAAATTATAATGTACTTGCAAAAATGACGCCCCCACCCCAAGTCACCACCCGGAGCGGTGGCACCTACTGCACCGCCCTAGAGCTGGCCCTGCCCACACCCCAAAAGCCCCAGAGATGAAAAGTAAAATGGTAATTTTTTAAACATTTTATTTTTCGTGTCCTGTCCCGAACACAGCCTCAGGACGGGGCAGGTTTGACTTAGCTGACCTGACACTGCCTGCCTGGAAAAGCCAGACAAGCTATGGACGAAGGCTAAAGAAACTCCCTCCCTGTTCCCAAAATAGGAAAAATACTCCCTTACCCCCGTTGAATCAGTAATTCTACATTGAGCTGGGCCTCAAAGTAATCCCTTACACAAGTGTTGGGGCACTCAACTGACGAATGACAGAACCTATATCAAGAATTTGGATGAATTCAGCGTAAAAAAACAGTCACCTAAGGTCCACAGGATTACAGACTCAGATTTTCCAGACTTACATCAGCAACTCCATATCATTTTGTCGGTCCAGTGACTATACAGCAGTTTTTTTAGCCACAGCCGAGGACTGTCAGCACTGCCCCAGGCCGGTTAGGTAGCCTCAGCGTACACATATGCCCTTTTCAGCCCCAGAAGAGCACAGAGTTCACAAAGTTGTTATCTCTTAATCACTTTCATTGGGAGTGTAATTTATCGCTACTCTAGCCTGTACAGTTGCAGGGATATTGTATTTCAGTTGTGGTTGAATCCTAACAATAAGGTCACAGATAACAGTTGGGACTGCTCAAGCACTTGGGCTCAGAGAATGCCCCAAGTCCGGAAGAAGGCCTGCACAAATGTTTAGCATAACCTATCTGCTTTGGGATTATGATCTCCTAAACAGTGGGAACCGATCCATAAACATCTGCCGGCACTGAAGTACAAGTAAAGACTTACACATTAGCTGTGACCATAATCGGACTTTATTCTAAATGTGTCCCAGCTGGGCACAGAATATCTGACCCTCAGAGGCCCCGTTTTAATGGGCACCGACTCTTGGCACTATTGTTTTCTAAAGTACGCACTTCACTTTAATTGGGTGGCATAGGCTGTTAGGTAACCAGACCTTTTGGTCGGCTTTAAGTGGAAGCTCAGCAGCATGTGATTTGTTAAATATGTGCTCAGAGCCAGTGACATGGGGGAGGGGGGGCAAATATACAATGCTGATGCAATATATTCTGTTACCTTGAAGGAAACACTGGATTAAACACCAATGAGTCTCAAAAACATCATAGAACACCCAAACCCACCCCACTGCCACTCCTCTCGATCAACCATGGCCATAGAATTGAGTGCTACTTAAAACCTAGCAGCTGTTTAGTCAGATCAAGAAATCTGTTTGAGAGGTGTACCTCTACCATAGAGGGTGCTACTGTATTCAGTTGTCTTGTGAGTACCGCCCCCAGCCCCTTGAGGCTGGCATCAGTGGTTAGTACAGTCTTCCGCTTCACATCAAAGTGCCCTAAAGTCGGTAACTTCCGAATCTCAGTCTGAATGTCAACAAAAGCTCTTTGACAATCATCTGTCCACAAGAAATGTGTGCCTATCTTAAGAAAAGCCCTGATGGGTTCAGTAACCCTGGCATAACCCTTCACAAACTTAGAATAGAATTCAGCCAGTCCCAAAAATGACCTGACTTGATCTTTGTCTTTGGGTGCAGGAGCCTTTACAATACTTTCCGCCAGTTCTAATTTGGGTTGGATCCCATCACCAGAGATTACATGTCCCAAATAAGTAACTGACTTCAACACCAACTGACATTTCTGTTTCTTCACAGTAAGTCCCTTCTCTCTAAACCTCTCCAAAACAGACATGAGAGTCACGCTGTGTTCAACTTCGGTCTTCCCATAGACTAAAATGTCATCCTGAAAGAACATGATGTTTGGTATTCCCTTCAGGACCATCTTCATGACTCTCTGGAAGCATGCCGCTGCTAACCCGAAAGGCATTCTCAGGAAGCGGTAAGCTCCCAGAGGAGTCACAAAAGATGTAAGGTGCCTAGAGTCTTTGTGAAGGAGAAACGGGTGGTAGGCGGACGACAAGTTCAACACACTAAGGACCTGGGCCCCCTTAAGCATGCTAAGTGAATTAGACCGTGAATGTCCACACACATCCTCACGCTGGTACCACCATCCTTGGGGGCCAAAACAATAGGGGCTAACCACTCCGAGCCTTCAATTTCTTCGATAATCCCCAAATCCAAGAGTCTTTTGAGTTCAGACTCTAATGGTGCCATCATCATATTGGGCACCCTTCTGACCTTATGGACGCAGGGCACAGCTCTTTCTTTGAGGACAATCCTATGCTCAAACCCCTTAAGGCATCCCAAGGTGTCTGTGAAAACTTCTGGAAACTTCTTGAAATAACCTGAACCCTGATCCACATTTTCACAGTCAACTAACATAACTTGGTCTTTAGGATCTTGCACACTGGGATTAAGTATGATGCCCAGGTCACGTGGGTGTCTTCATACCAAAAGATTATCCCCTCTCACAGCCACATAAACTTTACCAACTGTACATCTCCCTTTAAAACAAATGTTGGCTTCAACATATCCTAAAACATCAACTTTTACGCCACCATAACTGACTGAGTTTATATCAGGTGGCATTAACGTCACATTATCCAACCCCACAATCTCATCCCATTGCTTATTGCCAATCATGGTGAATGGTGAGCCTGAATCTGCAAGAACTACAAAGTCATAACCGTCCACTGAAATGTCACATTCCGGCATCATTATCTTTCCAGCATCAACTTCTCCGTTGTTTTGTTCAACCTTCATCACTATTTCTTCAGCATCAACTTCATCCTTGCCGTGATCGATGCTCAGTATCACAGTAGGCACAGTCTCAGTAACTTTCTCAGGGTTGCGAGTTTTGAAAAATGAAGAAGATGACGATTTACAAACTCTGGCATAATGCCCTTTAACCCCACATTTGTTGCAAATTGACTCCCTGGCAAAGCAGTGGAGATAATTTGAGTAGTGCGAAAAACTGCCACACCTAAAACATTTGGGTTTAGGAAATTCACCAGAAGCTTTATCATTAGCATTCTTACTACTGGCATTGGGAGGACGATTCTCACGGTCTGATTTGGTTGGTAACCCTCTGAGAGAACCACATGGCCGTGCATCTTTATCTGGGACCTTCCCTCAAGTTATGGACAAGTCAAGGCTGGCCTGACTATAAGACTTTGGACCAAGAAATAAAGTCGTATTGGTCCGTGAGAGATGAGTTGTCATTTTATGGTGGAAATCTTATGAGAGGTGATAGAGTAATTCCTCCTGTAGAATTCAGGAACAGAATAATTAATATAGCACATGAGGGACACTTGGGTAGGAGTATCACCAAGGCCCGATTGAGAGAAAGATACTGGTGGGCTGGGATGGATCACATGACGGAAGAGGTGGTCAAGGATTGTGTATTGTGTGCTTCCAGTGATAAGTCTTGCATTCCCAGTCTTGCGCCTTTGTCTCCTGTGGAGGTTCCTGATGTTCTGTGGACAAAACTGGGGTTGGATATTGTGGGCCCGTTTGAACTCTTGCTTTCTCATTAACGTTTTGTTATTTTGTTAGTGGACTACACTTCAAAATGGGTAACTACCAAATGTGTGTCCAAAGGGTCATCCCTTTTTAGATCTCAGACAGCTTCATTAACCCGTTGGCAATTAAACCTCCTGTATGCAATATAGATTTGTGTCCATCACTTGCTCATGATTCAGTGGCCTGCTTCCCTATTCTTGTATTAGCCCCCTCTAATCCTATTTTGATTGGATGAGCTAAATCCTACCAATGGGGACATCTGGGCAATGCAATGCATTGTTTTTTATTTCTCTTCCTCTCGTTCTACAAAGCACCCAACATGGAAAAGTGCTTCTTAAATGAAAACCCATTCCAAAATACCCATCACATGAACACATGCAATTCAGCCATCTGATTAAAAAACACTAACAAAGTCAATAGAACTGCACCAGATGTCTAGTGGCTTAGCCAATGCCTGTTACTTACAAGTTAATGAATATACTATTCTTTTATATGGTGGTAGCATTGGCTGGACATTGCATTTATTGTGCCACTTCAAAGATGTGGTGGATGAAAATACAAAGAGGAGATCACAAATGGAGAACTGCACTGTACAACAGGGCCAAGTATGAAGGCCCAGTATATATATATATATTCTTTAGAGCATTTAAATGATCTACAAAAGTATACAGTGTGTGGAATCAAGCACACAACCTTAACAATGAAAACTAAATGTCAGCATAAGATCACCAACCATTTAATGTGTAATTCTGTCTATAAACGTATAATCTCCATCAACTTCTGGAGTAAGCTTTGATTGATCAATTTTGCAACACCTGTTGAGCCCCCAAAGAGAGTAACTTGGTATTCTGACTGCGGTGCACTAGCACTGGCGGATCGAGAGCCCTGTGGTAAACCACTGCACCTGATCAGGATACAGCGCAATAACTACTGGTCCCACAGAAAAAAATCTCACATTGCCACCTTACACTAGGTGGGCTGAAACAAAGATTACCGAAGCATGGAAATGGGATTAAGCTGTTTATCCACCAATGTATCCACCTTTAGCCAACGGCAATTGTTGAAGAGCTGTTTTGTGCCACCCAGGCCCAACCCTGGAAAGGCCGAGTTGGAAAAGGGAGAGGTGTGCACTTACCTTTCAGCTCACCACTTCAGAATCAACTGAAATTTGAGAGTACCTGGGTTGTCATCTGAATCGTTGGACTAATACGAAGGGCTAAGTAGCAATTCATTCATGAAGAGTACAAGTATTTATAGCTTCTAGGTTAACGTCTATGTTCCCACAAGACAACATATTTTTGTTTATTGTACAGCACCCACACTTTGTCCAGTTTGCCTCTCAGCAGTAACTTGAGAAATTCTCAGAATTGAGTACATGCATTAGAGGTTGTGCCATTTGTGTGAGGTGCTGAGCTCTTGTTACTGGAATCATGGCCCTTAATGAACATGCTTTTTATTTCATCGTAAAACGATCAACTCGTCATTTGAAATTCTGTACTTATTGTCACGGACTCTGGCCATGAACGACTCTGAATAAGTCTTCATCCAAACCTGAAGGCCATTTTCAAACATGGAGACACACACAAGGATGTCCTTTGTAGA
The DNA here is from genome assembly GCF_964261635.1 of Lissotriton helveticus. Classification (NCBI taxonomy): domain Eukaryota; kingdom Metazoa; phylum Chordata; class Amphibia; order Caudata; family Salamandridae; genus Lissotriton; species Lissotriton helveticus. The sequence goes on from NC_136070.1 coordinate 841,840,570, forward strand.
GGCTTTAAAAGACGCTGCCCGGAGGCCCTTATCAAGCAGTGGGGAAGAGACGGTTTATTGATATCTTACCTCGCCTTTTTGATAAATTTGAGGTATTTCCCAGAAGGGTTCATCTGTTTTATAGTTTGGTAGGTTGATTCTGTGCTGAGAGCGCAAGGGCTTTTAATGTTCGCTGTAGTGCTGGCTTTAGACAGAGTTCTCTAGAATTGATGATTTGGAGAAGCTCCACAATAAATCTGCATAACAGCCAAAGAAACCAGACTTTGAGCAGTTTCAGAAGGGACTCACTGCTGCTTATGTATTACATGCAGTTTAGACATTACTACTGCACTGTACAACAAATTGTAGGTAAAACACAAGGTCATTTGTTGGTGGTCGCAGAAATATTTTGGGGTGGAAATCCAAATTCACATGCCACTCTGTACTAGAGATGAGCCTTGCTGGAGAAAGCTTCACTCTCTCAGCATAATTCGGAGGCAGAGTCAAGTAACCATTAGAAGGCCCGAATATCTCATGGGGCCCATTTAACAACTGTGACTTGCTCATCCACGCAACTCTGATATTAGAATGGAAAAGGGACTTCTCAATGCTGCTTTTTCTAAGGATACGATAACATTTTAAAAAAGCAGGATTGATCAAGACTGAGGATCCAAAAAGTGCAGTAACACATTAATTGGACAGGAAAGGTGTGTGAAACCATTTGTCAAAAACTTAAATGATAAACAATGCAGATGTTGCCAGTACAAGTACTGGGGTTGCTGCCGCCCCCCCCCCCCCCCACACACACACAATAACCATGCCAACGTTCTGAAGGTGAATGAGCAATAAAGATGACTTTACATTTTGTTTTTATCTGGTAACATTTGCTGTGCTTCAAAGACAAAGGTCAAAAGCCAGGCAATATCTTCTGGCAAATGGCTGTTTATTGTCTTAAATGATTTTGTAAAGTGAACAATGTGGCAATGTGGCAAGAGTGTAGGCAGTGAGAAAGGAAAGGCCGCAAAATGTCACTTTTTCTTTCATATATTACAATTTAAATAAATGCAAATGAACTGTATAAATGTTTCAAAAGATATCAGCAGTTCGGAAAGCAATTTATTTCCACTTGGATAGCGTAATGGAAACAGAGATAATATAATTATCCTTATTTCCTGAAACCCGATTTTCACAAATGACCGTTTGTGCACTTTATCAGTAAATCTGTATGTCTGAGCAAATTTAGTGGCCATTTCAATGGAAGACGGGCTTTCTGTAAATGATACTGCACTACCAAATTGTGCCTTAGTAACATATTCGCAATAGGGTTTCTAAAAAGCACCACCCGCTACATACTACACCCTCACCACTCTCCTGCTGAATACATTTGCTACACTTGTTCTTTGCGTGAAGCTTGAATTTTTGTAAACCCTATATTTTGGTGATGTAACATTGATAGCGCCCCCCCCCCCACTCCAAGAATAGCTCCAGTACCCATGTTACACACTGGCAACGCAGCAAAACATTTGACCACTTCCTCAAACGCTGATCAGATATGTTTTGTGGTGAGATCCGCAGCTTTCAGCTTTCGAACAGGTCAGATACACAGCTAAAATAAGTAACTACCCACCCACACAATAGTGTTAGACCTAAGCTTTCGAGCAGGTCAGATACACAACTAAAATAAGTAATTACCCACCCACACAATAGTGTTAGACCTAAACAAATGACCACAAAACAAACTGATCCTAAACACTTTACATTCTTTCACATGTCATCTAGTGTGTGTGTTTCTGATGCCACAACAGTCCCCTATCGTGAGTTGTTTTGCAGGGATTTTTTTTTAAGTCAGCGCGTAGGGGGGAGATGTTATCGATGCAAACAATCTTTGGCCACTGAAACCACCGCCTACTCACGCTCAATTTATTCAAAAGAGTTTCCCTTCCAGGACTGTAGAAGCCACTATGATTTTACTTTAAATGTGTCCTATATACAACAGAGAAGTTACAAGCCTGGTCCTCCTCGAAGGCTGTCCAAATATTAGAAAGAAACAATCTTTCCATGGAATAAATGATTATAACAGCAAAAACATCGAAAACAGACTTGTGTTCAGTGCCAATGGCTTCTCTCTCAAAAGCTTTTAATCAAACATGCAGTCCTTTCGCCTGGCTGGAGGAGGCGCTTAAGATAGAAACGAGAAGAAGCTAAACATAGGAGCATGAATTGTTTCAATACACTTCTCTTAAAAGCCGCAACACTCTTGTAAGCATGTACTTTCATGGCTGTTACAAAAATAACGAGATAAGTAAGAACACAAATGCTGCTGCCTCAACGTGGGTGTCGTATTCTTGCAATACAAAAGTCAAATCAAAAAACAGAATTCACCATTGTATAAGATGGGTGTTTCTTACCTGGCGAGTGAACTTAAAACAAGCTTAGAAACGCTTTTTAGTTTTAATGCACATCACGGGAAAATATTATTCTAATTTGAGCCAAGGAAAGGTGCTATTGGCTTTGAATTATTGTAATCCTCCCAAAACAAACACAAGGGAGACTAAAAAAGAGACACTAGGGAACAGCTGAATGGAAAGTACAGAAGTGGAAGGGCTATGAAGTGGTGAAAGGGCAGTGGAGCTGTGATTCGGCCATCTTCTCTCTGCCTCAAGTGGGTCAGTGCAGATCCTTAGAAAACTGAATATCACTTGCAAAAGTTTACAGGCTCTCTCTGCCACGGTACAATGTCTGTTCAGGTTAAACTTTGCACAAGAGAGGAGGAACAGCCATTTGGGGAGGAAAGAGAAGAAAGAGATGACGAGGAGGAGAGAGGATACCAGGTTATACATTTGGAATGATAAGGCTACAAACCTCCATTACTCCCAGTTCATAAGTACACTAATATTATCAATGTGTTAGTACCAGACCCCTGAGGCTGGTTCTGGAAACTGACTGAATAGCTTCTCAGCAGTACTTTTGCATGCCTGACAAACTGGTAACTATGCACAAAGCAGGTTTCCTTCTCGGCATAGATGAACGCCCTCTCAAGTTCACTTGATTAAACAAGCTCATGCAAAGCCAATATGTATACCTTTAGGACCTATTGGTTTTGACAATGATGTTCTACAGCATAAGTATTTTACCCAATGCTGTGCAGCAAAGTTTATAAACAATAAAAAAAAGCACAATGACGAGAACGCTCCCTGCGGTCATGTAATTCCACTGGTGTGAGCATGAGTGATGGCATTTGCAAACCCAATGCGTCAGAATGCATGTGGGAGCAATTTACTTTAATTTTTTTTAAATTTCCTAACAGAAAATGGCATATGCAACTTGTATCACTAAATAAAAAAACTGTTTTTTTTTTAAATGCAAAAGAACAAATGAAAAACCAATAAAAAATGGACCACGGGGTCGGGGGTAACGAGCAAATGCAGAGGAGGGTGGGGCAAGGAGAGGAAAAGCACTGCAAGAGGGAAGGTGCAACCCAGGGGGTTTGGGTGGTGACAGGATTAAAGTACACCAGAAAGAGAGAAGCTCCCAAAGGTGACAGCAACGTGGGAGGGGGAAGCACACAAGGACTAGAAGAACATGGAGACAGAGGGGTCGGAGGGAGAAATACAAAAAAGAGACACCAAGGGCAGGGGCCTTTGGGGGGCCAACTCACGGGAGAGGAGAGAGCTGGGAAGAAAAGCACTTTCATGTAGAACTAAACCAAACAAGAAAAAAGATCCCTAAAAGCAAGAAGTGGAAGTACAGATGTCAATCAATTAGGGAGATGATAAAGAGGTTTCAGGGGAGAAAAACACAAGATGGACAAGGTCGAACATAGAAAAACATTGAAAAAGAAGCAGGCAAATGAGAATGACAAAGCCAATCAATGGTAATCGATGGGTGGGTTGTATGTCCCTGTAAGTTCTGCGTAAGCCCACAATGGATTCATTGTAGTCGGACAGCCTACCAGACTGCTGTTTGGTAGGCTGGAACTAAAAAAGAATTCATTAGTACTAGATATATGCAATGGCTGAGTGGCGGGCACATAGACACAAACTGCGAAAGAATATTAAGAATGTTATTGAATAACCAAAAATGTAACTTCATCCTGCTTCTATGTCTCTCTCTTTTCCAACTGATTGTAGATTCCATTGCCTAAAGAACAGAAAGGGGTAGGCTAAAACAGCATTGTACAGCTCAGGCATGGCAAACTCATTACATAGAACTTCTTAGCCAACCTTAGTATCACCACAAGAAAGGTCTGACCTCAGCATCCGGCCTGCACTCCTTCTACTGGGTTCCCCTGGAGAAAAGACACATTCAAAGAACAAGTTCTTTACCTTCTGTAACACTCTTTCTGGTAGAGACTCTCTAGCCACAGATTCCTCGCTTTCTGAATATTCCCCAGGTGTCAGACTAGACCAGGAAACTTTTCAGCAGTATCTCTGCATGTCGGAAGGTGGTGCTGTGGGCTCTGCACTGTCGCCATTCCACTCCGGAAATGACATGCAATGTATTTAGCAGATGTCAGTTGCTTTGGAAGAGCAAATTGATGTGACCAATGTTCAGCTTCTCAGACTTGGCATCTTATTAATGGATAGGTTCCAACCACAGAATGGAAAGGATGGGAGGGTCAGTGGGAAATCTGTGCTATGTAGTTTCTACCAGGAAGAGACTTATCGAAAGTAAGGAAATGGTACTTCTGACACAGATTCTCCACCACAGATACATCAGATTCTAAATAGATACCAAAGCAGTATCTATTTGGAGGTGGGTCTGTGCATGAATTCAAACCAGCAAGTCCCACAGGACCAAGCAGGCAAGACTATTCAGAAAATAGTGCTTTGTCAACATATTGAAGGATGCCTTCATAGCCACCTGGCAAATGTCCAGGACAGGGAAATGTGTGCGCTAATGCAGTGGTAGCAGCTTTGGCCCTGGTAAAAAGAGCATGCTAGCCTTCCTAAGGCTTATTGGCCAGTGCATAGCAGATCTTAATGCAGAGCACGATCCAGTGGGAGATGATTCTCTTCTGCATGGCCTTGCCTTTCTTCACTCCAGTAAATCCTACTACAATGAGCTTATCACCCACTCGGTGTCCCTGGGATGGATCGAAGTTATTTGCGGTCCAAGCAATGGAAACCCTCCTCCTCTTCAGAGGGATGAGGAAGAGCACAGAACGATGGTATGGTGATTGTCTAACTGATGTGGATCGGTTTCACAAGTTTTGGTAAGAAGGATGCAAAACCAGTTTGTCTGGAAAGACGGTAGTGTAGGGCGGTTGACACAGAGTCTGTAGCTCACTCGTCCCCCGCACCGATGTAATGGTGACAAAGAACACTGTATTGAGGGTGAGAATCCATAGGAGGCAGCTGTGAAACTGCTCGAACGAGGAGTATAGATCAGAATGGAAGGACAAAATTAGAGTCCCACTGTGGTAAGGCACAAGGGGTGAACAGATGCTGTAACCCCTTTACAAAACACATACCGACTGGAGATTTAAACAACAAAGCCTGATCTGGCAACTTCCGAAAATTTGAAAGAGCTGAAAGATACTCTTGAACAATTCCCAAAGCAAGGCCTTCCCAGGTGAGGGCCACAACAAAAAACTAAATGTCAGATAACTATGCCTGGAAGTGTGTTAAGGGGGTCTATCTGACGAGTGCCACACCACATCACAAATGTGTCCCAATGACAGGCATATATAGTTTTGTCGAGCGATTTGTGGCTGCCAATTACATCAACCCCCTCTTGAGGAAGGTTGAAGGAGTTCAGCTGATGCCAGGAAGGTGGAGATTGTGAAGGCACGGCTGCATAATGCAGACTGCTGCTGTGACAGCAAATCCTACCGGAGGGGCAGCCTGATCGGATAACAGATGCTTAAGCCCATGAGTTCTGGATACCATGCTCTCCGTGCCCAATCCAGAGCCACTAGGACGAATTGTGCAGTGTCAGACCTGATCTTCTTGAGAACTCGGAGTAGGAGTGGTATTGGTGGAAAGGCATATAGAAGTTCCCATATCTACTAAAGGTGGCATCTTTCTGAGGAGTCTCCTAGCTAGAGAGCCCTCAGAAACTCATAACGTGCTGACATTGCATGTTCTCTTCGGTGGCAAAGCGAACCAGCCAAAGTTATCACCATTCATAGAAGAGACTTTGCGTCACCGCCAGATGCAATTACCACTTGGGTTAGTCAAGTTGTCAAAAGCTGAGTCTGTCCACTGTGGCACTTAAAAAGCCTGCCAAGTCCATCCACTCTGGCACTTAAAAAGCCTGCCAGGTGGTTTACCACCACAAAGATCTCTTGGCGGTGCAGCCATTTCCTGAGGCACAAAATCTCCTGCCACTGGGTCCATGACACCACATGGTGGTAGAGTTATCCGTGAGCACTGGTACCAGCCTCCCTTTGATGGATGGAAGGCTTCAAAACCAACCGGATGGCCCTCAGCTCCAGAAAGTTAGAATGAATCCAGGACTCCGCCAAAGACAAGAAGCCTCTGGTCTTCAACTCTCTCTGATGGCTACCCCTGCCCAGAAGTGGAACTGATGCATTGGTCCCCATTGTCAGCTCTGGGTAGCCAAGCTCCGGCTAGTCGAGGGAGAAGAGTCTGCTGCAGAGCCAATTGCAGACCAGTAACCACCGCTGCAGATCTTTTGCAGTCTCCTCTGAAATCTGATCTTGGCCACAGAGGTCCAATTGATGTTGGGCCCAATGAGACTTCAGATGCCATTGTCTGTCACCTGGCATGTTCGACCAGCGGAATGTAAAAGGCCTTCAGGAGGGGATCTCACTGAAATCCAAGATCGAAGCGAAAAGACTGGGATCATAGACTAAATGTCCTAAACTCTCTTTCCCAGGGTGAAGGCATGAAACTGAAACGAGTCCAAAAAGCCTCCGATAAAGGGGAGTGTCTGAAATGAGTCAGGTGTGCCTTCGGCATGTTGAAAGTGAACCCCAAAGATGGCAGGAGGTTCGCTGCGGTCTGGAGGTGGTTGATGACTGCCTGCGGCAAGCCCGCCTTCAACCGCCTGTCGTCGAGGTAGGGGATACTGGCCTCCCTGACCTCCGAAGGTGTGCTGACACAGCCCCATCACCTTCAGGAACATCCCTGGGGCACTAGTGAGACGAAACGAGAGTACAGGGAACTTAAAATGCTCCTGTCACACCATGAACTGGAGGTAACGCCAATAGACCGACCGGATAGGTATATGGAAACATTCATCCTACAGGTGTAGCGCCATCCTCCAGTCTCCAGGGTCAACAGCAGACAAGACCCAGACAAGGGTGTGCATTTTGAATTTCTTATTCTGGAGGAAGGCATTGATAGGGCGCAGGTATATAACAGGTTAAAGGTCCCTGTCTTTTTGGGCACCAGAAAGCTGAGGGAATAACAACCATGTCCTACTTCTGGCACTGGCACCTTCTCGACATCCCCTTTGGCCAAATGCGCTTGTGCTTCCTCCCACAGAATGGAGACATGGCACTATGTCCGTTGCTGGGGAGACGGTGGCAGGTGCAGAAGAAAAGAGAGGAAGAATAAGGCGTATCCCCTGCAACCGAGTTGCAGGACCACCCATCTGATGTTATAGCTTGCCACCCAGGGAAGAATCATTAGGTCCTGTCTCTCACCGGGTGGCTGTACTACCCTAGAGCATGTTAAAGGGGGGTTATCAGGTTGGGCTGCAGGGGGAGCAGTGGGGTGGTTGGCCCATTGACCTTGCCCACGAGTGCGGTGGGCAGCATGGCCTCGATTTGCAAAACTGCTGGGTTCATTGATGAGGCTAGTAGTATGGGACGGCTTGACCAAATCACTGAAAAGAGCAGTAAGGATCATGTGGAAGGCGAGCTGGAGCAGATAAGTCCACATAGCATGCAGTAGCTCTGCTCTCTATACATCACTCTAACCCAGACTCATCCTTGTCCTCAAAAAGGCAAATCTTGTTGAAGGGCATTTCTATAAGGGAGAACTGAACATTGCCAGAGAACCTGGTTGATCGCAGCAACGCACTTTGAAAAATGGCGACAATGGTGCCAATGGCCCGCCCGATGGAATCAATGTTGTCCAAGCCACAACAAATTATGCCACATCACGACTGCCTTAGATGGACTGGGCAAGGAGAGGGTGGAGATCTTCGTGACATCAGGAAGAACTTGAGCCACTGAGTCCCAAAGGGCATGGGAGTAGAATCCCAGAAGACATGTGGCAATAACTGAAAGGAGAGCCAGGCTAAGTTCTCCACCCGTTTGGACTCCCTACCATAGAGGTAGTCGGAAAAGTGTTGTGGATAGATCTATTCATCAACACTGATACAACCCAGCTTTCAGGAGAGGGGTGCTGAGATGAAGGCCTAACGAATATTCAAAAGGTGAGGATTCTGCAGCAAGAAGTCTCAGTCAGAAAAAAGCCCAGGGTCACCCGGAGAAGGCCGATGGCATCCCGCTATTGCCTCTTTACTGGAGGGCCAAAGCAAGGTGTGGCCCAGGTCCCTAATAAGGTGTCAGTTGGTGCCTCATTAAAAGGTAGACTTGGCTCAGAGATGGGCTGATCAAGTTTGAGGAATGTTGTCAATACATTTGTCTTTAACTCAAATGTGGGGAGTTGGAGGTCAAGGACTTTGGCTGCCCTACACATTACCATAGTGTAGGAAGTGGATTCTTCGGTGGCTGGACCAGGGGGTAAGAGCAGGCCCATTACGGGGGACATATGGAGCCAATTAGCCTTCTGCAAGTAATAATCACAACTGTCATCTTTCTAGGGCTGAGCAAACTCATCATCCAAATCATAATCATTGCCAGAGTCTGTACTCAAAAGTGAGTTTAGAGTGTGTTGACTCCCTTGTACAGGCGTAGATCAAGTGGAGAAAGGGGTATCTCAACTGTCGGCGGACACAGCTTCGGACGAGGTCTGACCAGTGCTGACTCGCAGTCAGAGAGTACTATAGGTATCTCCTTATCCTTGTTGATGGATTCGGTACCAGCGTCAAAGCCCAAGTAACCTGCATGGGCAGAGGCACCAGAGGTGGGATATGGATCAGAGCCAAAGAGTCATGACTGACTCGGAGGGTCCAACTGGCGCCACGGCTGAACCAGTGGGCTGTACTCAAGATGAAAGGTCACAGAGCTACTAGGGGCCCGACAGCAAGCCAGAGAGTGTCAGCAAGGGTTCAAAGAGCTGAAGCATGGTTGTGCTGAGCTCTTCAATCTCTTGTGGGATGGCAGATGGCTACGAAAACTCATGTTGTGCTTGTACCAGTCGAGGGAAATCGACTTAGAAATCAAGCGACTCCGGTAGCGAGATCAAGAGCCATGGCGACACCCTATCGCCTGTACAAGTGAATGCAAGTGTCAAGAGGAGGTAGAATTCTGTTTCAATTTCCTATGCATACTTTTGGAATTATCAGACAAGTTAGATTGCGATGAAGACTGGCATCTACAGCAGCTTCGGGGAGTCCATGAGCGAGAACAGAAACCTTCGACTTGGACCGGTCTCGTCCCGGATTCTTCCTCCGGTGTACAGTTTCACCTCACAGTCCAGGATGGCCTTCAAGTTCATAAACCCGCAGTCAATGCAGGCGTTTGAGTCATGACTCAAACCCAGACACCACAGGCACGACCTGTTGGGGACCTGTTATAAACATTTGTGTGCGACAGTCACTACAGGGCTTAAAGTCTGTCATTTCTGGGGACACATCTGTTGCATACTGAGGACATTAGGGCAAAATATTGAGGTAAGTGCGTCTGGGAGATGAAAGAGAGCTCCAGTTCTCCATCTGGTGGTGCGGTAAAGAAAGGAACCAGCGTCAGAGCATGGGAGTTCAAAAAGTGGGGGTGGTGATGGACAGAGTATCTGAATTAAACAGAACACTCGTACCCAGTCAAAAGATCAGGGCTTGATCCATCACCGTTTTTTAGCTCACTGCACCATCCCAGCTCAGAACCTGGCTATATGCAAATTAGTCTGTCCCTGGCCCAGTGCATCATGGGAACAGGGCAGACCAAACTACCAAGCCAATTCTTTACTGGAAAGGAAACAAGCTTCCGGGGACCGGTTTCTGGCATTACAGCCGTCTTCGGCCCGGCTTGCTTAAATCCTGATGGTGCAATGAACAAGGGACTCACATCTGAGTATTCCCTGCCACACTTGTGGTGGCTAAAACGATTCAAAAAGTGGGGGTGGTGATGGACAGAGTATCTGAATTAAACAGAACACTCGTACCCAGTCAAAAGATCAGGGCTTGATCCATCACCGTTTCTCACTGCTCCATCAGGATTCAAGCAAGCCGGGCCGAAGAGGCTGAAATGCCAGAAACCGGTCCCCGGTAGCTTGTCTCCTTTCTGGTGAAGAATTGGCTTGGTAGTTTGGTCTGCCCTGTTCCCATGATGCACTGGGCCAGGGACAGACTAATTTGCATATAGCCAGGTTCTGAGCTGGGATGGGGCAGTGAGATAAATAACGGTGATGGATCAAGCCCTGATCTTTGGACTGGGTAAGAGTGGTCTGCTTAATTCAGACACTCTGTTCATCACCACCCCCTTTTCTGTATCGTTTTTGGCCACTATAGGTGTGGCAGGGTATACTCAGACATGAGTCCCTTTCTCACTGCTCCATCAGGATTCAAGCAAGCCGGGCCGAAGAGGCTGAAATGCCAGAAACCGGTCCCCGGTAGCCTGTCTCCTTTCTGGTGAAGAATTGGCTTGGTAGTTTGGTCTGCCCTGTTCCCATGATGCACTGGGCCAGGGACAGACTAATTTGCATATAGCCAGGTTCTGAGCTGGGATGGGGCAGTGAGATAAATAACGGTGATGGATCAAGCCCTGATCTTTGGACTGGGTAAGAGTGGTCTGCTTAATTCAGACACTCTGTTCATCACCACCCCCTTTTCTGTATCGTTTTTGGCCACTATAGGTGTGGCAGGGTATACTCAGACATGAGTCCCTTTCTCACTACTCCATCAGGATTCAAGCAAGTCGGGCCGAAGAGGCTGAAATGCCAGAAACCGGTCCCCGGTAGCTTGTCTCCTTTCTGGTGAAGAATTGGCTTGGTAGTTTGGTCTGCCCTGTTCCCATGATGCACTAGGCCAGGGACAGACTAATTTGCATATAGCCAGGTTCTGAGCTGGGATGGGGCAGTGAGATAAATAACGGTGATGGATCAAGCCCTGATCTTTGGACTGGGTAAGAGTGGTCTGCTTAATTCAGACACTCTGTTCATCACCACCCCCTTTTCTGTATCGTTTTTGGCCACTATAGGTGTGGCAGGGTATACTCAGACATGAGTCCCTTTCTCACTGCTCCATCAGGATTCAAGCAAGCCGGGCCGAAGAGGCTGAAATGCCAGATACCGGTCCCCGGTAGCTTGTCTCCTTTCTGGTGAAGAATTGGCTTGGTAGTTTGGTCTGCCCTGTTCCCATGATGCACTGGGCCAGGGACAGACTAATTTGCATATAGCCAGGTTCTGAGCTGGGATGGGGCAGTGAGATAAATAACGGTGATGGATCAAGCCCTGATCTTTGGACTGGGTAAGAGTGGTCTGCTTAATTCAGACACTCTGTTCATCACCACCCCCTTTTCTGTAGAGCATGGGAGTGGCACCTATCTAGGCTATACACCTCATTTCCGGAGCGGAATGGATTCAGAACCGAGCTGCACAGTGCCACTTACCAGTGTGCAGAGGTACTATTGAAAAGTTTCCGGGTCCAGCCCAACACCTAGGGAGTGTTCGAAAGATGATAAATCTGCGGCTAGATATCTCTATCAGAAATGCTGTACATGACCCACAGTGTATATTGGGCTTGTGGACCCAAATCCCGGAGCCATCTAGGACACCATTATATACAGAGAATCAACATCTTCCAACAAAAAAAATTGAAAACCCAAGCGGAATGAAGCTCCCAAGTGCAAACAAGCTACGACCAACCTAAGGACAACATGTTATATCACTGAAGGTTAAGAACCAAACTAACAACTGCTTACTTGTACGAGAAGGCTTAAAAGAACAATGTACAGACCAGACTGATAACTTATTCGAACCAGCACCAACTGAACAGTACGAATAAGGTGTCAAAAACCCATGCAGGTCATCCACAGGGACAGAATTTCAATACATCAAGCTGACCATGTGCAGAATCAAAGCTTATGTTTGTTGTGTGGTGTTTTGGACTGGTTCATATCTAACCCTATTAAAGCAAAGGAGGGGGCAGAGAAGGACTGACACTAGCAAATGCATTCATCTTTTTTTGGGGGTGTATAAACTAAGTGCAGGAGATGCTGGATAGATTAGTGTGATACCACTACCTTCAAAATGTTTGATTCTTTCAACCCTGATATCTCAATTCACACGGAGTAAATTACCTTGCGATAAAACCTAAAGACTGCTACACCAACTAATTTGACCCTGTGGAATGTTGGAAAGGTGATTACAAAAAGTGAAAGAAACCGGTGTGTTGCATGTAATATAAAGGGTCATCATGTCCCTATGTCCCCGATTGCGCAGGAATGGGAGCAGATGATCCTGGAGGTAGAGGAAATGGAGGGAGAGCAGGAGCTGATTCAGGCAGACGACCCTTAGGAGTGGCGGGGCAGGGAGCAAGGTGGGGCGGCTGTGAAAAGACCCAGCCAGGATAGAGTACAGGTTGGGCAGCAGGGCAGGACTACACCACTTGAGAAATGTTGCTTGCGGCCATGGACGATAAACCAGGTACTTGAATGGACCAGGAGGCGTACGGAAAGGGGAGGTGGGAGGGTGAGGAAAGACCAGATGGAAAAGAGCGTGGGAGATTATTACAAGTTTACGCCGAACGCACAGTGCTATCAGTGGCACTGTAACGGAGAGGCATGATGTTATATTGTATTAGGATTTAAGAATGTGCACGAATTTTATTATATGTCGGTAATAAGCGCGTACACATGTAAGCTGTAGGTCTGGAATTACTAGTTGCGGGAGTTAACAGAAAAGACTGCTTGCTGATAACATGTAATGTTGTAAACTGTGAGGTTATGCAGTTGCTAATAAAGAGTTTTTAAAAAAAAATCATGTCCCTATGTCTTCTGGCTCAAGGTTCGCTATAGGTCTCTACTTACACTAGAATTTTTTTTGATAGATTCATAAGAAAACATAAAATACAGCAAACCCCGTGCGTAGAAACACAAAGTAAAATAATGTACACTTGGCTGTCTGGAAAAAAAAAGTATTACATTCATGGATTACAAAAATAGAAAAACAATTATTGCAATACACTATAATAAAATAACTACATGCAACATTATTCAATTTAAGGTAATTAAGTACATATAAAATAAATGTTATGTATAGCTCTCTGTATGAGCAGCATCGTGAATACTAGCTTATTAATGTGGTTGTTCGCTGCTGCTGTGGCACAGCAGTGAAAAACAAAAGTTGTTTCCAGTGTTGTGACACCAGAGAGATCCAGGCAGCAGTGACAGGGCTCGCAGAGAGCCTGTCAATGGGGCGCTAAAGCTCTGCTCCTTTGAAAGGGGGGATGGGAAGATGACGTTGAGAGTGGATGGTTGGCGTGTGTGGCAGAATGCCACGTGTTCCTAGTTTTTATTTTGGGTGAATGACCCAAGGGACAGCCCAAGGGTGGGTAGGGTGGATATGAGACCCACAGGTTTCTAGCAGGACAGGATCTGGGGCATGTGAGACCATGTTTTGTATGGCTCCCAAAGACTCCTCAATCCTCGCGCAACCGATGGGAGCAGGTGGATGGAGGTGGTTCAAGGGCGGGCCATACATAACATAAAACTATAGATAGGTATCAGTGAATAACTGGAATTTTTTTTAACTCTGGGTTTTGGTAGAAGCCATTGACAGCTCTAACTTCACAGTCGCCAATTTTAAATTACTCAAAAACACTCAATGGTTAAAAAAAAAAAACATAATTCAACGTTACTAGTCTTCAATGGTTATATTTACACCAATTGATGTAAGAGGAGTAAGTACAACTACAATGTTTAGCTATAGGTGTAACTAATTTATTTCTCTTATTTAGTCGAAAGTGTTATTAAGTGCATGTAACAGACAGGTATTAGAGCACTCGACAAAGAACCAGTTTATATGAGGATGATGAATTTGGTCAATAATATAACAGAATGAACAAATAGATAAAGAAGAAAATCAGATCCAGAAAAAGAAAAGCCAGCCCAGGATTTTTGAATGAGCAATGCACTAACACTAAAGTATAAAGACAGTTTCCGCATCTACGCCTTCCATTTACTTGGCCATATACCTCTGCGGTGCTCAGGTCCTTCAGCTTTAAACCACTTCTGAAAAAGCAACCTTTTCTACCAAAAAAATTAAATGTTTGGCCATGCATACCGTTTCTGGACTACCAAATCCCACACACCACCCTAAGCAAGCCATATTCTATATGCGCTCTACGCCATGTAATTCACAACCCGCCTGCTCAGACTTAAATCTTGGTGGCATGTAACATTCCCTCATTGACTACCTCAGTTTGGCCTTATTTTGCTGAAATAAATGAAGCACTGGCCACCACCATTATTTTATGGGTTCCCCGCTCTCTTGTAATTAGTTGCAGCGAGCGGAATAAATATGCAGTGTATCAAACACTTGAATAATTCTTTAGACTTAGGTGCTCTATATAGGTTGAAAATAATTACTATATTTTATAGACAGTGTGGGTACGGTGGGAGGATATAACAAACACACCCAAAATATTGAATCCAAGGATCATTTTTTTTTAAAGTGCAATGAATACGTCTTGTTCCACCGCCCCCTGCCAATCTGGATGGGGGGCATTTGCATTACAGCCAGGATCAGAAAAAGCTTCTCTGATAGACATGTGCATTTTTTTATTTTCGGCAGAACCTCCAGAACAAGCACCTCTGTCCGGTGCACACGCACCACCTATTAGCATTATGTCACCAATCTACCTAGAGACCGACCCACTGACAGAGTGGCACCACGCGTAAATTGATATTTGCACTCTTCACGCGGTCCACCCCTGAAGAGCAGCCGTCACATGGGGTCACAAAGTGAGCTGGAATCTCCTTAACCGCATGCGCGCTAAGCGTTTTCCCGCTGTGCGCTGAGTTTTTCAAAAACCCGCGGTTCATAACGAGCTCAGCTCGTCAGGAGTGTACGAGAGGCTTAACTCATGACGAGCTGAGCGTCGAAGGGGTTAAAAGAAGGGGTTTCCATCTTGCATGTGGAGTTTCGGCACCACCGAAGGACAGTAAAAAGTTTGAAACCTTCCCAGGATATGGGAGAGGGCTTCAGAGAGGAAGACGGGAGAGGCTACTGAGGCAAAAACAGGCCTTATGCCCCACCCCTCGCCATGGCGCTGCCTTGGTTTGTTCTGCATTCCGTCCATCATCTATGTGTCTTTTGCTTTCTCGCCCTAAGTGCGCCGGATATGCCCAGACGTGGGTCCCAATATCACTGTGTCACTGGATTCAAGCTAGAACGGCTGATGTGGGGTGATTCCCTGAGACCGGTCCCAGGATGCTTGCTTCTGGTCCAGGAAAAACCTGGCTTGGCAGTTCTAGCTGTACTGTTCCCATGAGGAGCAGGGTCAAGACTGATTTGCATAAGTCTGGGTCTGAACTGTGCTGGCATGATGAGCAAAAGAACAATGGATTTAACCCACATCTCTTGCCTGGGGGTGAATGTTTGATTTGTTCCGAATTCTGTCCATCAATTTGTGTCTTTTGCTGCCTGTCCAACACCACACCACGACTGGTCAAACAGTGACGAGGTGAAAGCCCCAACCATTTTCACAGGCCTGCCTCCCCCCTTCCAATGCCCCTATTTTCTCGCAGTGAAATTTGTGTTCAAAGTTGGCAGGTCTGTACCCAATGTAGTTCCCGGGTATGTTATCTGCCATGTAAAGTTGCAGCGTGCCCTATACTAAAAAGTAAGAAGTGCAAGGTGGGATTATGTTTTTTTTTTTTTAAACCAGCCAGCAAGACTCAAGTGTACTGGAATCATCATGAAGGTAATTTATCGCTCTGGCTTTCCTTACTTCCAAACTCTCTAGGTCAGCTTATTCCACAATCCCAACAATGCTGGGATAGGGAGACAACACATGCTAAACCGGGCTTCAGGCAAAGAGAATGGGCACTTTTCTGGACCATGACGTCTCAGAAGAGGATTAACCCTTCGTGCCATAGGCCTGGCTTACATATGCACAAGGGGATCCACCTGGCAACAGAAACTGCCAACAGCTGTTGAATGGGATGAGGTCATCATTCATGACTTATGTAAAGATGGTCACATTTCCGAAATGACATTATTCCTCTCAGATAAAACTTCAGGGTCGTAGAACCCAGGTTATCTAGCTTCTCTTCGGCCGTGGAACACGTAATCTTGGTTGAAAGACAAAAATATTTGGCGTTTAAGACAGCATTGCACTAACACCTTATCAAAAGGCAGATACTTATCAAAAGACCAACTCGACTATGTACATTAAACTATGGCTATTGTGAAGAAACTGCTTGAAGCTCACCAAACCTCCGGCAGAAGTCATAATGACGTATAGGGCAGTTTTCCATGTCTGGGCTACTGCACATCTACCGCACCACAGGAATTTCATAGCGCTGCAACCGCAGCACTTTAACGGCATTCGGATTCTCCCTGTTCAGATAGAAAACTAACACACAGTAACGCGATAGCAAACATTACGATAGAAGTTGAACATTGCCAAGTTATGGAACTCTTCTGCCACCTAGTGGTTCAACAAAAATCAACTTCACAGTTAGAAAACTGTATCCAGTGGGACGTGATTGGTTTTGGACAGTTGAGGTCAGGCCAATTCAGCAAACGATTAAAAAAAACAGCAGCTAATTAAAGAAACTGATAAAAAGATGTTTCCAAACTATTCAGCAACTCTGGAGGTAACATTATAAGCCTAATGAACACAGAATCTGCGTGGCTCTCCAATGTGGCACTCCAATGTGGCTGCTACACCAAAGCATACTCGAGGGAAGGTTTTCTAACAACTAATGAGGCAATTGTATTACTTGTGGGAGGACCACGTACTCAATGACATGGTTGGTACAGTGAGAAGAAAAAACAAGCACTGGCAAAGCCAATAGGTTTCACCTACGCAAGCGCTATTCGCTTTTCCAAGGTCTTTAAGCCATGTTGTACAGCAGTGTGGAGTGGAGTGGCATGGCAAAGAGTGGCATAGAGTGGCGTGGCATAGAGTGGTGTACAGTGCAGTGGCGTAGAGTGGATTGGCATAGAATAGATTTGAGTGGTCTAGAGTAAAGTTGCATGGAGTGAAGCAGCAGAGTAGGGGGTAGTGGAGTGGCATGCAGTGGGTAGAGCAGACTGTAGAGGCACAGAGTGGAGTGAACTTGCATGGAGTGGCGCAGAGTAGAGTGGCATAGAATTTAGAGGTGCATAATGCAGAGGTGTACAGTGGATTGGCAGAGTTGAGTAGAGTGGCACGGCACAGAATGGAGTGACGTGGAGTAAAGTGGCATAGAGTGGAATTGTGTGGAATGGGGTACAGTGGTGTAGTGTGGCGTGGCTTAGAGAGGAGTAGAGTGAAGTGGCATAGAGTGGGCTGGCAGAGAGGAGTGGCATAGAGTGGACTGGTATCAGGTGCAGTGGCGTAGAGTGGTACAGAGCACAGTGGCATAGAGCAGATTGGTGAAAATTAGAGTAGAAGGGTATAGAGAGCAGTGGCATACTGTGCAGTGGCGTAGAGTACCAATGTCTTTTAGCCACGTTGTACAGCAGTGTTGAGTGGCATGGCGTAGAGTGGCATACAGTAGGGTAGGCTAGGATGGAGGGGAGTGACACAGTAGAGTGGAGTGGCATACAGTAGAGTGGCCTAGGCTTAGAGTGGGGTGGACTTGTTTAGAGTGGAGTGGACAGCCTTAGAGTGGAATATCATAGAGCTGAGTGGAGTGGGGTAGAGTGGAATGGTAAGAGCAGAGTGGATTGGAATGGCGAAGAGTGGAGTGGAATATAATAGAGTGATAAAAAGTAGAGTGCAGTGGTGTAGAGTGCAACGGCATAGAGTAGTGTAGAGTAGAGGGGAGTATAGTGTACTGAGGTAGAATGCAGTTGAGTAGTGCAGAGTACCGTGGCGTAGAGTGTAGTGGCAGAGTACCGTGGGGTAGTGTAAGTACAAATCCTGTGCACACGTTTCAAAGTGGTAGGTTCTTATGCCAGAACCAAAAAAGTCAGACAAAGTTCACAGAAAGAGCGTAATAAAAAGTCGAGATACAACGATGCATGAGGAGTGATTTATAGTTCAATCTTGATCAGTACATGTGAAAGTAAAACTAGCCGACACGTGTTTCGTCACATCGTGTGAAGGATGTGACTCTTCAGGGCTGAGAAGGACACAAAGATGAAAGCAATAAGAAATAACGGGCAAATCAATAAACTTGAAGTTTAAGAGAAATGGGAGTAGAAAGAATGATCGAAAACTCAAAACGATCGGTGATGATTTGCGAGATTGAAAGCACCCATAGGTAGTGGAAACCCTAACATGTGGAGAAAAAACATAATAATGTGACAATTTATGAGTACACACAAACAAAAATCGTGTGGTGACATAGTGCATAGAGAAAGGAAATTTATGACGTAGTAAAGTAATATTTGGATTAACAGAAAAATCTGTGGTATTGCTTGCGGTCGTTCCTAAGAGAAGACAAAAGTAAGCATATACACGACGGATAGGTCATAATGTGAGGTTCGAAAAAACATGGTGACAGACGTAGAGTACCAATGTCTTTTAGCCATGTTGTACAGCAGTGTTGAGTGGCATGGCGTAGAGTGGCATACAGTAGGGTAGGCTAGGATGGAGGGGAGTGACACAGTAGAGTGGAGTGGCGTACAGTAGAGTGGCCTAGGCTTAAAGTGGGGTGGACTTGTTTAGAGTGGAGTTGATAGCCTTAGAGTTGAATATCATAGAGAGGAGTGGGGTAGAGTAGAATGGTACGAGCAGAGTGGATTGGAATGGCGTAGAGTGGAGTGGAATATAATAGAGTGATAAAAAGTAGAGTGCAGTGGTGTAGAGTGCAATGGCATAGAGTAGTGTAGAGTAGAGGGGAGTATAGTGTACTGAGGTAGAATGCAGTTAAGTAGTGCAGAGTACAGTGGCGTAGAGTGTAGTGGCAGAGTAGAGTAGGGTAGTGTACAGTTTAGTGGCATAGAGTAGAGTTGTGCAGACCAGAGTGGTGAAAAGAAGAGTAGAGTGGCTTAGAGTGCAGTAGTGTAGAGTGCAGTGGTGTACAGTGCATTGGCATAGAGTACAGTGGTGCAGAATAGGGTGCAGTGGCACATAGTAGAGTGGTGTAGAGTGGATTAGAGTGCATTGGTGCAGAATACAGTGGTGTAGATTGCAGTGGAGCAGAGCAGTGTGGTGCAGAATAGAGTGCAGTGGCAGAGTGGTGCAGAATAGAGTGAAGTGAAGTGCAGTGGTGGAGAGTAGAGTGGCAAAGTGCAGTGAAATTGTGATTTTTTTAAATTGTGATTTTTTAAAGCACACTACTACCCATGGGTGTCTAGGCGCTGAGACTCTCAATAGGTGAAAGGAGAAGTGAGTTTAACCAGACATCAAGTGGGACCGTAACGAAAAAATATATGAATGCTGTACTAATTATTAAACAACCATGTTTTAAGAACCTTACGAAAGGTAAGCAGGTTGTTTATGGATTTTAATTTGAGGGGCATCAGGTTTCAAAGTTTGACAGTGGCCACTGCAAAGCTCTAACCTCCCCAGTTGGCTCTCTTGATTTTAGGTACGACCAAATTGGCCTGAGAGAAAGATCTTAAAGTCCTGGGTGGAGTATACCATTGAAGGAGCTGTCTGATGGATTCTGGGCCGTCAAGATGAAGGGCCTTAAAAGCTATGCACAGAGACTTACACATTATCTGCTTTCTCACCAGGAGGCAGTGGAGTAAAGGGAGGGATTGGGAGACATACTGATGTTTTGGTATCCCAAGAAGCAATCTAGCTGCTGCATTTTTGACCATCTGAAGGTTATGCAGAGCTTTCTTGTGTGCGGTCAAAAAAAGCCCACAGTGGTAGAGTGCAGTGACCTAGAGTTGAGTGGTGTAGAGTGGAGTAAAGTAAAGTGCAGTGGCCTGGAGTAGGGTGTAGTGAATATGCTACTTACCAGTATGCATCTGTTCTTGGCATGTAGGGCTGCTAACATTCATATCTATAGCATAGATCGCCGCCTAGGTTGGGTCCGGATGATTGCACATTGTTGTCCTGGAAGAGTCTTCGAAGTATCACGAGATAGGTGGCTCCTCCCCTGGACTACAGTGCGCATGGGCATCGACTCCATCCCCAGATTGTTTTTAGCCATTGTGGCAAAGATGGAGTGTAATAGTGTAAACAATGGCCATGCTTGAGATTGAATGCAAGAAAGGTCTGCAGCTGCTACGGGCGCCGGGGAGGAGGGCGGGCGATATGAATGTTAGCAGCCCTACATGCAAAGAACAGATGCATACTGGTAAGTAGCATATTCAGTTCGAGGCATGTGGGCTGCTAAATTCATATCTATTGCATAGAATACATAGCAGTCCCTCCATTAACGGCGGCCGCCCGTGCCAGCTGCAGAAGTTTGAAAAAGTGTCTTAAGAACAGCCTGTCCTACAGAAGCCTGCTGTTTGGAATGCACATCTACACAGTAATGTTTGGTAAACGTATGTGGTGTAGACCATGTGGCTGCTCTACAAATGTCTTCCAAAGGAAAGTTACCTAGGAATGCCATGGAGGCCCCCAACTTGCGTGTGGAGTGTGCCCTGGGGGGGACCGTTAAAGTGCGCTTAGCTTTCTGATAGCAAATCTGAATACACCTAACGATCCACCTGGCTATTCCTGCTTTGGAAATGGGGTTGCCTTTGTGTTGGGCTGAGAAGGCAACAAAAAGTTGTTGTGTTTTCCTAAAATGTTGTGTTCTGTCAATATAGTACATTAACGCTCTCGACATCAAGCGTATGGAGCATTCTTTCCGCAACTGTTTCTGGGTTAGGAAAGAATGCGGGCAGTTCGATGGTTTGATTGACATGAAACTGCGACACCACCTTCGGAAGAAACTTGGGGTTAGTGCGCAGCACCACCCTGTTCGAATGAATTTGTATAAATGGCTCTTGTATTCTGAGCGCTTGTAGCTCACTAACGCGTCTTAGAGACGTGATGGCAATGAGAAAAGCCACTTTCCATGTGAGGAACTGAATCTCACATGAATGCAGAGGCTCAAACGGGGGACCCATCAATCTGGTGAGTACCACATTGAGGTTCCACACAGGCGCTGGCGGGGTCCTGGGAGGGATGACCCGCTTCAGCCCTTCTAGGAATGCTTTAATGGCAGGCACCCTGAAGACAGAGAGATGCTGCCTGTTTTGGAGGTAAGCCGCTATGGCGGATAAGTGTATCCGAATGGAAGCATATGCTAGATTGCATTTGTAAAGATGTAACAAATAGCAGATGATATTAGGAATGGATGCATCTAGCGGGTTGATATTGTGTTCTGTACAGTAAATGACAAACCGCTTTCCTTTCGCTGCATAGCAAGCTCTGGTAGTGGGCTTTCTTGCCTCCCGGATGATGTCCATGCATTCAGGGGGCAAATTAAGGTAGCCAAACTCTAAGACCTCAGGAGCCAGATCGCCAGATTGAGCTGTTGCGGATCTGGATGCTGAATGTCGCCATCGTTCTGCGTCAAGAGCCGGGGCGTGAGGTGTAGCCTTTGATGCGGTACCACGGAGAGTTCTAGAAACGTGGTGTACCATGGTTGGCGTGCCCACATTGGAGCAACCAGGATGAGCGTCATCGAGTGTTGCTTTAGCTTTCTCGCTACCAGCGGAATGAGAGGTGCTGGGGGAAAAGCGTACGCAAATCTGCCTGACCAATTCATCCATATCGCATTGCCTTGCGACTGTGGGTGAGGGAACCTGGCGGCAAAGCTTTGGCATTTTGCGTTTTCCCTTGTGGCAAACAGGTCTATCTCTGGATGACCCCACTGCTGGAAGTACGGGCGGAGTACTGATGGATGTAACTCCCACTCGTGCATCTGGTGGCTGTACCTGCTGAGCAGATCCGCCATCTGATTGTCCGTGCCCGGGAGGTGTTCGGCCATGAGGAAGATGTTTCTCTGAATGGCCCACTTCCACATGCTCTGAGCCAGATGAGACAACTGTGGAGAGTGTGTACCTCCCTGCTTTTGGATGTAGTACATGGCTGTCATGTTGTCCGTCCGGATCAACACGACCTTGTTGCACAGATGTACTTTGAAGGACTTTAGCGCCATGAAGATTGCCATCAGTTCTAGATAGTTGATGTGCATCTTCTTTTGCTGCGTCATCCATAGTCCCTGCACCGTGTAGTGGAGCACATGAGCTCCCCATCCCTGGAGAGATGCGTCCGTTGTCAGGATAATCTGTGGCACAGGCTCTTGGAACGGTCGGCCCTTGCAAAGGTTGTGTGGATTCCACCAATGCAGAGAGTTGTATGCCCGACCGGTCACCAACACTAGGTCTTTCAACTGTCCTTGAGCCTGAGTCCACTGATGTGCCAAGCATTCCTGGAGCGGACGCATATGCAACCGTGCGTGCGGGACTATGAAGATGCAGGAGGCCATCATGCCTATCAACTGCATGAACACTCTCGCTGGAAGGGAGTGTTGCGGTCTGAACCTCTGGATGAGCGACTGGATGTTGTCGATTCTCACTGGGTTCGGCTGATGGCAGCCAGAGTATTTATCATCGCGCCCAAATACTGCCGCACGTGGGCTGGCTGAAGGTGCGACTTCGGATAGTTGAGAGAAAATCCCAGACTGTGAAGGAGGTGAATGGTGTGGGACATGTCTGCGGCGCACTGCTGGGCTGACTTGGCTTGAACGAGCCAGTCGTCTAGAGAAGGGTAGACATGTATGCTTTGTCTCCTGAGGTGCGCCGCAACTGTCGCCAGACATTTTGTGAACACTCTGGGAGCAGTGGTCACTCCGAAGGGGAGGACCTTGAACTGGTAATGCCGGTTTTGGATGGTGAACCTGAGGTATTTCCTGTGGGATGGGTGGAGTGGTATGTGAAAGTAAGCATCTTTGAGGTCCAAGGTTGCGAGGAAGTCTCCCTGTTTTAACAATGGAAGAACCTGCTGCAGTGTCAACATGTGGAAGTGTTCTGATAGAATGTACTGGTTCAGGGGGCGTAGGTCCAGAATCGGTCTGAGTGAGCCGTCCTTCTTTGGGATTAAGAAGTACAGGGAATAAACCCTTGTGCCTTCTTCCTCCACTGGCACGAGCTCTATTGCGCCTTTTTGCAGCATCACCAGAACCTCCTGCTGCAATAAGTGCAAGTGCTCTGCTGACATAGGACGTTGTCGTGGGGGTATGTTTGGTGGAGTGGATGTCAGCTCCAAACAATAGCCGAACTGGATAAGTTGCCTGACCCACCTGTCTGTGGTGATGGACTTCCAGACTGGCAGGAACTGTTGGAGTCTCCCCCCGACAGGTGTTGGATGGTCGGGGGGCAGTGACAGGGAGTCACTGTTTGTTGGCGGCAGAGGAACGGGAACTGTTGTTGCCTCTGCCTCTACCTTTGGCACGGTTTCCTCTGTATCCACCTCTGCTCTGCTTGGGGTACGAGGATTGCGCACCACCTTTATTGAATGGCGTCTGCTGCGACATGTGCCCTCTGTTAACACCTCGACTGCCTGAGCGACGAAAAGTGTTTCCTCTAAATTGTTGTGACTGGAGAGCCCCCATGGACTTTGCAGTCTCTGTATCTTTCTTGATCTTTTCCAGGGTGGCGTCCACCTCTGGTCCAAATAACCTATCTGGGTTAACGGGCTGGTTGAGGATAGTAGTCTGTATCTCTGGCTTGAACCCTGAGATGCGGAGCCATGCCTGACGCCTCAACATCACACTAGTGTTGATTGCTCTCGCTGCCGTGTCCGCAACGTCCAGCGCACACTTGATAGCAGCGTTGGAGATGAGCTTTCCCTCCTGGATAAGCATTTCAGCTCCCTCTTTGAACTGGTCTGGAAGGTGTTGCAATAGCTGCTCTAGGGTGTCGTAGTGAGCCCTATCGTATCTGGCCAACAGAGCCTGCGTGTTTGAGATGCGCCATATGTTGGCCGCTTGAGCCGCAACCCTCTTCCCCGATGCCTCCAGCACTTTTGACTCTTTGTCTGGGGAAGGAGCTTCACCCGTGGTTTTGGAGTTCGCCCTCTTGCGGGCATTAGAGACCACCAAAGAGTCCAAAGGCAACTGGCCCTTTATGTAGGTTGTATCGCCAGGTGCCGGCCGGTATTTCTTCTCTATTCTAGGGTTGACAACCCTTGATCTTGTGGGCTCTTTGAAAATGTCTGCCGCATGTTTAAGGACCCCTTTCAGCATTGGGAGAGTCTTGACTGTTTTTTCTGCAGTGGAGAAAGTGTCAAACAGGAAGTCAACCTCCACAGGGTCAGCATGCATTTCCACTTTATGATTTGTAGCTGCCCTTTCAATCAAGGCATTAAATGCCGCAGAATCTTCAGTGGGAGACGTCTTCACGTTATAAATCTGAGGATCATGGACTGTTTGCTGGTCCCCTTGATCACCTGTGTCCATCCATGAGTCTTGTTGCTCATCAGGCTCTGTGTTTGCAGGAAAGTTGTACTCATCATCCTGCTCCCCTTCATCTCCACCAGAGTAAGTGGGTGAAGGTGTTGCACTCCTCCTAGGCTGTGGAAGAATCTGTTCAACCAGAACTGGTGTTTCTGGTGCAGGCTTCTTGCGTTTCAGAGGAATAGTAAAAGACTCCAAAGGCTGTGATGTTATTTTCCTCTTGTAGAGCGTGAGCTTCCCGGTGTCGGCATCGATGTAACGCTCCGACCACTCTTCTCTTAAAGGTTGTCGATGACTTAAACCCCCAGCCGGGGGAGTTGACCTCGACACAGTGTCAGTGGGCACCGACCGCGGTGCAAAGGCCTTCGGCGCCACCTTAGGCGGTAACGTGTAGAGGATCGGCGTCGAGGTCTTTTTTGGTAGGTCAGCCGGCTTCGGTGCGGAAGGAGTCTTCGGTTCCGATGCCAGTGCCTTGTCCTTAATTCGCTTGAGGGAGTCCGAGACCTGCTTCGTAAAGGAAGCGGATGGTTTCGTCGACCCGACCGATGCCCTCGGTCCGCCTCCAGGGGAAGACCCGAGCGGCGATGACTTCTGCTTGTCTGCGCGAGGCGCAGGAGCACCCTGGACCGGTGCGCTTCGATCACTGTCCACGGCCGCGGACGTTGACGCCGACGGCTTCGGAGCAGTATCCTTTGCTTTTGGCGTCGGGACCCCAGACTTCGGCTCGGCGCCCTTGGCTGACTTTGTCTCGACGGCCCCTTTGTTCTTTGGCTCGACAGACTTTCCCGAGGCAGGCTCGACAGCCTTCTTGGATTTCGGCTCGACCGCCTTGCTAGAGACCGGCTCAACGGCCTTCTTCGAGCTTGGCTCCTTGACCACCTTCGCCACCTTTGCCTGGTCGACAGCTTTCTTTGGCTTCGAGGCCTCCGAAGACGACGGCGTCGATGGTGGAGCAGGCGTCTTCGGTTTCGATGGCGCCTCGGCCATCTTAGTTATCGTCGACACCGATGGTTTCGGTTTCGGTTTCGATTTCGATAATGGCGGCTCCGCTGAGGTGTCCGTAGCCGGGCCTGAAGGCGGGGCCGTGGATAGAGGTGTAAGGTCTTGGGTAAGGCCGAGTGGCGATCCCGCGACCTGAGCCTTTGTAAGAGTACGAACGGGGCATAGCTCATCCTCCGAGCTATCTTCCATGGCCCCATAAGCTTCTTTGTCGTCCCCTACCTCATCGACGATTTCCTCTAGGTCTTGGCCTTCGACGTCCGCTTCGTAGTCGGACTCGACGTCCACCGCCGGAGGTGAAATCTGCAGTTGAAGCTCTTGCTCGTCTGCCTCCGCGTCGTCGAAGATGTCCACCGGTGCTGGAGCCGATCGCTGGGCCTCGAGGCGCGCCACGCGCCGCATCTTGATCGTTTTTTTCGATCGAAACCTGGAACAGGCCATACAGTTGGCCTCGTCGTGGTCCGGCGACAGGCACTTGTTGCACACAGGATGGACGTCGATGTGTGGGTACTTGGATCCACACACGGGACATTTCTTGAAAAGACTCCGCTCCATGTCGTCGAAGTCTTGCTGCGTCTACTGGGCCTCGATCACCGAAGAGTAACACGACTCCCCGGATATCCGACTCGACGAGTTGGAAGGTATACGGGACCGAACGCGAACAATACCGACGGTATAAGGAAGGCCTTTTGGCCTTGAAAAAGTTTTGTAACGACTCCGAACAGGAGACGTCTAAATCACATCCGAACCCAATGGCGGAAAAAACCAATCTGGGGATGGAGTCGATGCCCATGCGCACTGTAGTCCAGGGGAGGAGCCACCTATCTCGTGATACTTCGAAGACTCTTCCAGGACAACAATGTGCAATCATCCGGACCCAACACTAGGCGGCGATCTATGCTATAGATATGAATTTAGCAGCCCACATGCCTCGAACTGGGGCAGAGTAAAGTTGACTGCAGTGACGTACAGTGGTGCAGAGAACAACAGAGTGGCGTAGAGGGCACAGGGGCAGAGTGGCGTAGAATGGTGCGGCACTGAGTAGAGAGGTATGGCATTGAGTAGAGTGGTGTGGCATTGAGTAGAGTGGTGTGGCATTGAGTAGAGTGGTGTGGCATAGAGCGGTGTGTTGTAAAGTGCAGTGGCATACAATGGTGTAGAGCAAAGTGGCACAGAGTAGATTGCAGTGGTGTGCAGTTGTGCAGATTAGAGTGGCGCAAAGTGCAGTGGCCTAGAGTAAAAAGCAGTGACGTAGAGAGCAGTAGCACAGAGTAAAGTGGTGGAGAGTGGAGTGTCGTAGAGTGCAGTTGCATAATGTGTAGTGGCATAGAGTAATGGAGTGTAGAGGCATAGAGTGGTGCAGAGAAGAGCAGATGTGTAGAGTTCAGAGGTGCAGAGTAGATTGGCACAGAGTAGATTGGGGCGAAGAAAAGTGATTTGGAGTAGAGTGATGCAGTGGAATAAAGCGCAGTGACTGGAGTGGTGCAGAGTAGAGTGGTGTAGAGTGTGGTGGTCTAGAGTAGAGTACAGTGATGTAGACAGCAGAAGAAAAGAGTGGTGCGGAGTAGAGTGTCAGAGTGCAGTGGTGTATTTAGAGTGTAGTGTCATGGAGTGGGGCAGAGAAGAGCAGAGAGGTGAAGAGTGCTGTGGCATAGAGTGCAGTAGCGAGTTCAAAATAGTAGGCCAGCTAATTACAAAACAGAACTGTAGCAAAGAAAGCCATTGAGGGGGTAGAACAAGGAAGACCAGGAAGCAGACTAATTGAGCATACTGTGAGGAAGTGATTTTAGCATTGTTCTTGCCTCAAAGCATGCTATCCACAACTTTTTGACAGCTGAACTCGGACCAACTCAGCAAACTATTAAAAAAAGAAGCTAAGAAACTGCAAAAAAGATTTTACCAAACGTATTATAAACTCTGGAGGTAACATCATAAGAATTGCTTTTACAGAATCTGCAATGCTTTCCTGATGTTGCTGCTTGACCAATGCATATACGAGGGACGATTCTCTAACAATCAATTATGCAGTTGTATCACTTGTGGGAGGACTATGTACTCAATAAGATATGGATGGTACAGAGAGAAGAAAAAACAAGCCAATAGGTTTCGCCTACGTGAGAGCTTTTGGCTTTGCCAATGTCTTTTAGCCATGTTGTGCTGCAGCGTGCAGTAGAGTGGGATGGCATACGGTGGAGTGGAGTTGCGTACAGTGGAGTGGCATAGAGGAGAGTGGTATAGAGTTAAGAGGTGTGGAATGCAGTGGTATAGAGTGGTTTGGCATAGAGTTGATAGGAGTGGGGTAGAGTAGAGGGGCATAGAATGGACTGGAATAGAGTAAAATGGCATAGAATAGAGTGGCGTACAGTGCCATGGCATAGAGTGGATTGGCAGAGAGTTTGCATGTTGTAAATAACAAACAAAATATAATCAAGGACAGTGTATAATCAATTTCAGGGAAACCTCTTAAAGGTAGGAAACATCGTAACAAGTCTGCGAGTCCCGGGTCTATTCCTCAGTCAAGAAACAGTGACAACATAGTCGGTTCTAATCTAAAGAGTACTTCAGTATATGGTGGTATCTTTGTCGAAGTGGCCCGCCTATGTTTATTCTTGGCACAAGTTATGCGTAGTTCTGCTTTATTCTGTGTATCACAAGATTATTGATGACTGATGGGGTTTAGTGAGTAATCTTTATATTTGTGTTCTGCATGCCAAATATACATATTTCCAGAGTGACTGGTCCTGACTAGTACGTGGGTCCGTCCTGGGATCATTCATCATCCTTGGCAGTTGCTGATTTGTGTATTCATTCCCACCTACGCTTATTCCAGCACAAAAGTATATAAGGCTGTCTATGACTTTGTAAGTTGTCCACTTCTCTCATAGCCACATGGAGCTGTGAGGTGGTGTACCCGCTCGAGCGCAATAAATCTTTTTATGTTACAGTTACCTCCGACTGCTGGTCTTCCTTTGTGAGCATACCTGGGCGAGGTAGAAGAAATCCACTTCGACAAATTGGCGACCACGAAGGGACCTCTACGTGGGACATCCAACGGCTAACCGAGTCCGTGGTTGAGAGGTGCGACTGAGGACCGAATGATCGTAGGGGCCCCTGCACGAAGGAGACGGCGTTTCTCCGCAGCAGCTGCCATCTGAAGTCCCGACTGGCCTCTTGACACAGGATTCCCCGGCAGAGGTCCACGAGCTGATCCCTTCTGAAACAGACGTGTTGTCCGAAGACCAACAGTCGGACGATTCAGGACACACCACAGATTGGTGAGATTGTTCTGTTGCATGTTTTATTAAAAAGAAGTTTGGTTAACTAGGTTTGTTGAAAAAAGTTTTGGGTAAAAGAGTAAAAGGATAGTTATAACTAAAAGAATAAATAGGAACAATGAAGAAATGCATTTCTAAAACGTTCTGTTGTATAAAGTCAGGTCACCAGTTGGACGAAAGCGTCCCCACCCCTGTTGAAGATAGTCCAGGTTGGATATTAATGATAAAAAAAGGGATAAATGTGAATTTATACAATAGAATATGGCATGAGTACACAAAAAAGGATGAGAGATTACAGTTTCCTATTGATGGTACCTTTGATTTAGCTAAATTACAGTATTTACAGCAATGTATGATGGAACGAAAAGTCCGACCTGCTATGTTTGAGACATTTCAAACATGGGAGAAATCTGCTAGAACTAGGAATATGAAACAAAAACTAGACAGAGACAGAGAAAAGAATAAAACGACTATGGCCAAGGTAGCGGAATATGATAAAATTAAGATAAACGAAAACATTGAACAGCATGACAGGGAATTTAGAATGAAAACAGAAAAATGCTTTGTCGCAGTAGACCAAAGAAAGTGCCCCCCTGTTGACGAAATACTGGAGGACTTGTTAGACAAACCTCCTCCATATAATGTTGTCCAAATACCGCCACCCCCACCAGGTCCGGGTATTGGGGGCCAACAGTCCAACATTGTTGCCCCACCACAAGTACAGCATGTTCCCCCTCCTGTTGTACCGGCTCAACAGCCATCCGCTCCTGTTGTACCGGCTCAACAGCCATCCACTCCTGTTGTACAGGCACAACAAACGGCCTCTCCAACAAGTAGTTTACAGGGTACACATGGGTCTGCAGGAAATATCCCAAAGACACCGTCTGCTCCAGCACTTTCCAGCATGACACTCCCAATATCAATGACACCGCTTGCACCAGTGACGCCACTTGCTTCACAAAGTGATTCCCCCACAGTATATACACACAGAACATATGATTGGTTGAGTTCCCCTTACCATGGTTCACCAAGGACGGACAGACGGGTATCAGACATGTATGCTAGACCCCCGCGATTAGGCGTAGCAGAGAAAGATGTTATTAAAAAAATGACACAAAAATGGATGGACTTAGGGGAAATAACTAAAATAGAAGCCCGGGAAACATTTGAAGGAATGGAGTTAAGAGCTAGGAACTTTGTCATTAATAGTATGGCAAATAGATATGTTCAGCCATTGTCATCTCATAATGGACAACAGTACAGTTTTTTTACAATCACCAGGATGGTTACGACAATTATGGAGGGATAGCGAAAACTCCATATTAACAGACACACAATGTGAGGATGCATTTAATGCTTGTTATCATTACCAAAAAGAACTAGATGCCATTATGTGTGATGCCACTGACAAACATATTCACCAACACTATGGCCCAGGACCAGAACTCAGAGATAATACCCCAGCTTTCCCTATGAGAGAAGTACACCCAATTCCTGATCCAAGGGGTGGAGCTCGCCCCGCCATCCGACAATATGTGCACACCCCATGGACGAGGGCTGATCTATTGGCCCTAAAGAAAGAGTTGCCTGATCCTAGAAGTAATCCGAAAGTGTTTTATGAACACCTTGAATCTGCTCTTAGTTTGACGCCCATGATATTGAAAGATGTTGACCTTCTGTTCGATTTTTTGGTACCGCAGGAATTATGGCGCCCCGTTAGGGATCATAATTCGGCACACATTGACTGGGCAGCCATAGCAGCTGCGGATACTGGTAGAGGAGCAGGAGAGGAAGTGCCACAAGACTTAAAAGATTTACCTGGACACATTATAGCACGCATGCAGGAAATTCTGCCAAGACAAAAAGTAGACTGGGATAAAATGACTGCATGTAGACAGAAAGAGGGAGAGGAAGTGACTGATTTTTTTAGCAGAATAGAAGAGATTTTTAAAGGACACAGTGGACAGGACATTCAGACAGTACAAGGAAAGCGCATTTTTGCTAATCAGTTTGTTAATAACATTTTACCTGACTTATCGGACAGTATAAAGACATACGAAAGTACCTGGACTGCTAAAGATCCAGCCGAGTTATTGACAATGGCCTGCTATTATGAGAATAAGAGAAATTCAGAAAAGGGAAAGAAGGATAAGCAAATGAAGGAATTGAAGACAAAAGCATTAATGCAGCAAGCATTTCCTGACAGAGGAAGGCCAAGAGGACGTGCAAATTTTCAGAGGGCAGGTGGACGTAGTCGTGGGGTTGGTCGCGCTGCTTCAGCTCCGGCGCAACAGAGAGCAGGGTTAGGATATAATCAATGTGCTAACTGCTACCAGGAGGGACATTGGAAGAATGAGTGCCCTTTGTTACAGGGCCAGGGTCAAGCTATGAGAAATAATGCAAACACTTACAGAGGAAACTCAACTCCCCGTGTAGACAGAGGGAGAGGTAGAGGACAGCAAAGAAATTACAGTGACGCTGAACAGACAAATTATTTTGACAACAGAAATAATGCGTACTTCACCCAAGATTATGCACAATATGATGACAGTGAGGACTGGACACAATAGGGATGCCCAGGAGAGGACAGGGAGCGAGTGCAGATACCAGTGGATTCTTCAGGCCCATATGTAAAAATGGTAGTTGAAGGTGAAGAGAGAAAATTTCTTCTAGATACTGGTGCCACTAATACATCGATTTCCCACCGCTTGCTCCCCCATGTTCCTCTCTCGGGAAGATTAGATAAGTCGGTGGGATTTTCAAATGCTGTTGTCACAAGCCCTATTTCACGACCATTGGACTTCACGATTGGTCCGATAACAGGGAGTATGCCATTTGTACTAACGGAGAAATGTTCGCTAAATTTGCTTGGTTTAAAAGCTCTGAAAATGATGCATGCTACTATATACTGTACACCGGATGGTGTCTACCTGACTTGTAAGAAACAAAAAGTGTCTAGACAATACATGGTTACAGATAAAAATTACATACCACCTGAACTGCGAGATATTAATCCAAATTTATGGGCACATGGACCAAACGATGTAGGGAAAATGGATATTGAGCCAGTGCATATTACAGTAAAGCCAAATGTCAGGTTACCTCGCATTCCCCAGTACAAAATATCAAAGGAAGGTGAGGAGGGTCTGAAATCAGTTATCTCAGACTTATTGCAACGGAAAATAATACAAGAAGTTACAAGCAGTCCCTGTAACAGTCCAATTTTACCTGTGGTTAAGCGTGATGATGGAACAGGACAGATCAAATATAGGATGATTGTTGATTTGAGAGCCATAAATAAAATAGTGGAACCACAATACCCTGTTGTACCCGACATTACAGCAATGTTTTCATCTGTGCCACCTTCAGCCCAGTGGTTTACTGTCATAGATCTGAAGAATGCCTTCTTCAGTATCCCCATACACCCAGACAGCCAGTATTTGTTCAGTTTCAGTTTCCAAGGGCGATCGTATAAATTCTGTCGGGTTCCCCAGGGGTATACAGAAAGCCCTAGCATCTATAGTCAGGCATTAAAGAGACAACTAGATGACTGTGCTTTACCACCAGGTACAGTATTACTGCAATATGTGGACGACTTACTGTTAACAGCAGTAGACATACTACTGAATGAGGTACGTAAACCACAACTGGATGTCCAAGTACAATAGAGTCTGCCTGTCTTACTGCAGCAGCCGCCGCAGCAACATTTCTGAGGCAGTTCGGTAGACCTCTTGCTACCGGATCCAATGTTGAGGAAAAATAGGCACATGGTCTATTCTTCTCTCCATTTTTCTGGGTTAGTATAGCCATTGCGCATCCTTCTTTCTCATGTACGAACAATGCAAAGTTCTTAGTGTAATCTGGTGTGCCCAAATCAGGTGCATTGCATAAAGCAGTTTTCAAAGCCACAAAGCTATCTTGATGCTCTTTATCCCAAGGAACAGGATCTTCCACATCTTTGTGAGTCAAGGACAGTAATGGTTTGGCCAGATAAGAGAAATTTGGTACCCATTGCCTACAAAAGGAGACCATTCCAAGAAATGCACGCACATCTTTTTGAGTTCTAGGTCTGGGAATGTTCTGCACTGTTTGTATTCTGTCAGATGATAATCTCCTCCCACCTTTCGACAGGAGATGACCTAAGTAGGTTACCTCCTGTTGACAGTACTGTAGCTTAGCTGGCGAAACCTTGTGTCCATGCGAAGCAAGAAAAGTTAGAATAGCATGCGTAGCTTGCTTACAAATTTCTTTTGTTTCAGCTGTTAACAGTAAGTCGTCCACATATTGCAGTAATACTGTACCTGGTGGTAAAGCACAGTCATCTAGTTGTCTCTTTAATGCCTGACTATAGATGCTAGGGCTTTCTGTATACCCCTGGGGAACCCGACAGAATTTATACGATCGCCCTTGGAAACTGAAACTGAACAAATACTGGCTGTCTGGGTGTATGGGGATACTGAAGAAGGCATTCTTCAGATCTATGACAGTAAACCACTGGGCTGAAGGTGGCACAGATGAAAACATTGCTGTAATGTCGGGTACAACAGGGTATTGTGGTTCCACTATTTTATTTATGGCTCTCAAATCAACAATCATCCTATATTTGATCTGTCCTGTTCCATCATCACGCTTAACCACAGGTAAAATTGGACTGTTACAGGGACTGCTTGTAACTTCTTGTATTATTTTCCGTTGCAATAAGTCTGAGATAACTGATTTCAGACCCTCCTCACCTTCCTTTGATATTTTGTACTGGGGAATGCGAGGTAACCTGACATTTGGCTTTACTGTAATATGCACTGGCTCAATATCCATTTTCCCTACATCGTTTGGTCCATGTGCCCATAAATTTGGATTAATATCTCGCAGTTCAGGTGGTATGTAATTTTTATCTGTAACCATGTATTGTCTAGACACTTTTTGTTTCTTACAAGTCAGGTAGACACCATCCGGTGTACAGTATATAGTAGCATGCATCATTTTCAGAGCTTTTAAACCAAGCAAATTTAGCGAACATTTCTCCGTTAGTACAAATGGCATACTCCCTGTTATCGGACCAATCGTGAAGTCCAATGGTCGTGAAATAGGGCTTGTGACAACAGCATTTGAAAATCCCACCGACTTATCTAATCTTCCCGAGAGAGGAACATGGGGGAGCAAGCGGTGGGAAATCGATGTATTAGTGGCACCAGTATCTAGAAGAAATTTTCTCTCTTCACCTTCAACTACCATTTTTACATATGGGCCTGAAGAATCCACTGGTATCTGCACTCGCTCCCTGTCCTCTCCTGGGCATCCCTATTGTGTCCAGTCCTCACTGTCATCATATTGTGCATAATCTTGGGTGAAGTACGCATTATTTCTGTTGTCAAAATAATTTGTCTGTTCAGCGTCACTGTAATTTCTTTGCTGTCCTCTACCTCTCCCTCTGTCTACACGGGGAGTTGAGTTTCCTCTGTAAGTGTTTGCATTATTTCTCATAGCTTGACCCTGGCCCTGTAACAAAGGGCACTCATTCTTCCAATGTCCCTCCTGGTAGCAGTTAGCACATTGATTATATCCTAACCCTGCTCTCTGTTGCGCCGGAGCTGAAGCAGCGCGACCAACCCCACGACTACGTCCACCTGCCCTCTGAAAATTTGCACGTCCTCTTGGCCTTCCTCTGTCAGGAAATGCTTGCTGCATTAATGCTTTTGTCTTCAATTCCTTCATTTGCTTATCCTTCTTTCCCTTTTCTGAATTTCTCTTATTCTCATAATAGCAGGCCATTGTCAATAACTCGGCTGGATCTTTAGCAGTCCAGGTACTTTCGTATGTCTTTATACTGTCCGATAAGTCAGGTAAAATGTTATTAACAAACTGATTAGCAAAAATGCGCTTTCCTTGTACTGTCTGAATGTCCTGTCCACTGTGTCCTTTAAAAATCTCTTCTATTCTGCTAAAAAAATCAGTCACTTCCTCTCCCTCTTTCTGTCTACATGCAGTCATTTTATCCCAGTCTACTTTTTGTCTTGGCAGAATTTCCTGCATGCGTGCTATAATGTGTCCAGGTAAATCTTTTAAGTCTTGTGGCACATCCTCTCCTGCTCCTCTACCAGTATCCGCAGCTGCTATGGCTGCCCAGTCAATGTGTGCCGAATTATGATCCCTAACGGGGCGCCATAATTCCTGCGGTACCAAAAAATCGAACAGAAGGTCAACATCTTTCAATATCATGGGCGTCAAACTAAGAGCAGATTCAAGGTGTTCATAAAACACTTTCGGATTACTTCTAGGATCAGGCAACTCTTTCTTTAGGGCCAATAGATCAGCCCTCGTCCATGGGGTGTGCACATATTGTCGGATGGAGGGGCGAGCTCCACCCCTTGGATCAGGAATTGGGTGTACTTCTCTCATAGGGAAAGCTGGGGTATTATCTCTGAGTTCTGGTCCTGGGCCATAGTGTTGGTGAATATGTTTGTCAGTGGCATCACACATAATGGCATCTAGTTCTTTTTGGTAATGATAACAAGCATTAAATGCATCCTCACATTGTGTGTCTGTTAATATGGAGTTTTCGCTATCCCTCCATAATTGTCGTAACCATCCTGGTGATTGTAAAAAAACTGTACTGTTGTCCATTATGAGATGACAATGGCTGAACATATCTATTTGCCATACTATTAATGACAAAGTTCCTAGCTCTTAACTCCATTCCTTCAAATGTTTCCCGGGCTTCTATTTTAGTTATTTCCCCTAAGTCCATCCATTTTTGTGTCATTTTTTTAATAACATCTTTCTCTGCTACGCCTAATCGCGGGGGTCTAGCATACATGTCTGATACCCGTCTGTCCGTCCTTGGTGAACCATGGTAAGGGGAACTCAACCAATCATATGTTCTGTGTGTATATACTGTGGGGGAATCACTTTGTGAAGCAAGTGGCGTCACTGGTGCAAGCGGTGTCATTGATATTGGGAGTGTCATGCTGGAAAGTGCTGGAGCAGACGGTGTCTTTGGGATATTTCCTGCAGACCCATGGGTACCCTGTAAACTACTTGTTGGAGAGGCCGTTTGTTGTGCCTGTACAACAGGAGTGGATGGCTGTTGAGCCGGTACAACAGGAGCGGATGGCTGTTGAGCCGGTACAACAGGAGGGGGAACATGCTGTACTTGTGGTGGGGCAACAATGTTGGACTGTTGGCCCCCAATACCCGGACCTGGTGGGGGTGGCGGTATTTGGACAACATTATATGGAGGAGGTTTGTCTAACAAGTCCTCCAGTATTTCGTCAACAGGGGGGCACTTTCTTTGGTCTACTGCGACAAAGCATTTTTCTGTTTTCATTCTAAATTCCCTATCATGCTGTTCAATGTTTTCGTTTATCTTAATTTTATCATATTCCGCTACCTTGGCCATAGTCGTTTTATTCTTTTCTCTGTCTCTGTCTAGTTTTTGTTTCATATTCCTAGTTCTAGCAGATTTCTCCCATGTTTGAAATGTCTCAAACATAGCAGGTCGGACTTTTCGTTCCATCATACATTGCTGTAAATACTGTAATTTAGCTAAATCAAAGGTACCATCAATAGGAAACTGTAATCTCTCATCCTTTTTTGTGTACTCATGCCATATTCTATTGTATAAATTCACATTTATCCCTTTTTTTATCATTAATATCCAACCTGGACTATCTTCAACAGGGGTGGGGACGCTTTCGTCCAACCGGTGACCTGACTTTATACAACAGAACGTTTTAGAAATGCATTTCTTCATTGTTCCTATTTATTCTTTTAGTTATAACTATCCTTTTACTCTTTTACCCAAAACTTTTTTCAACAAACCTAGTTAACCAAACTTCTTTTTAATAAAACATGCAACAGAACAATCTCACCAATCTGTGGTGTGTCCTGAATCGTCCGACTGTTGGTCTTCGGACAACACGTCTGTTTCAGAAGGGATCAGCTCGTGGACCTCTGCCGGGGAATCCTGTGTCAAGAGGCCAGTCGGGACTTCAGATGGCGGCTGCTGCGGAGAAACGCCGTCTCCTTCGTGCAGGGGCCCCTACGATCATTCGGTCCTCAGTCGCACCTCTCAACCACGGACTCGGTTAGCCGTTGGATGTCCCACGTAGAAGTCCCTTCGTGGTCGCCAATTTGTCGAAGTGGATTTCTTCTACCTCGCCCAGGTATGCTCACAAAGGAAGACCGGCAGTCGGAGGTAACTGTAACATAAAAAGATTTATTGCGCTCGAGCGGGTACACCACCTCACAGCTCCATGTGGCTATGAGAGAAGTGGACAACTTACAAAGTCATAGACAGCCTTATATACTTTTGTGCTGGAATAAGCGTAGGTGGGAATGAATACACAAATCAGCAACTGCCAAGGATGATGAATGATCCCAGGACGGACCCACGTACTAGTCAGGACCAGTCACTCTGGAAATATGTATATTTGGCATGCAGAACACAAATATAAAGATTACTCACTAAACCCCATCAGTCATCAATAATCTTGTGATACACAGAATAAAGCAGAACTACGCATAACTTGTGCCAAGAATAAACATAGGCGGGCCTGTGGTTACAGAATCAGGCGCTCACTTGATTACTCATCCGGATATGGAACAAAAGGTTATGTCTCTTGTGTCAACAGTAATTTGTCACCATCAGCAGTGTTTAGTTAACTGTAATACATTGGCAATAGTTAGATAGGAAAGTTAAACAAACGAGTCATTGACCTTTAAGCAATGCACCCTGCCCTGCTTGTGCGTCATAAAGCAAAGTACAAACATATGCTCTGGGGTCAATCGATGTATCATCGTTTCTTTGTGCAGATGAAGTGGCCATGTTATATGTGCTGAGGTGGCAGGCTAGAGAAGACTTAACACAAAATGGAGGAGCTTTCATCCATTACAAAAACTGTATTTTCACATCTTCTTGTACTGTTGTTGATGACAAGGGTTTGTGTGCCTCATCCAGCAGGTCTAGCCCGTGGTAGAGCCTCCAGGGACCCCTAACTTACAAAACTTTCGGGTCGCCCCTGCTGTAGTACGTTTAGAGGTCATTCAGAGGTTCGTCCCTCTTCTCCACTCCTGCATCGTGGGGACCTCTTCAGCCACCCCCCCACCATCTGGCCACATCTTGCTTCGCCACAACGAGACCCAGAGAGCTAAAGCGTAATTGAGCCCTGATGGCATCAATGCCGTTTGGGATTCCCAAAAGGACAAACCCTGGTCGGTCGGCAGAGGTACCCCCACTACCGCACTCAGCCCCCTAATAATCGTCCTCCAGTATGACTATATCGTATAAAAGAAATCACCATTGACGTCGCTGCACCTGGGCAGCAGGGTGTCTCTTATCTGCCCATCTTATCAAGTTTCCCTCTATCATAATATATTCTATGTAGGATTTTGTACTGGACAAGGCGCAGTCTAGCTTTAATGGCAGCTTCTCTTGGGTACAACAGAGCTGCCTCCCAGTCGATGTCTTCCAGGGTGCCCAAGTCCCCCTTTCATCTCTTGCGCAGTTTCCCAAGGTTATCTGGTATGTTGTTGTTTATTCTTTTGTATGCAAGGGAAACTGCTTTTTCTGTGATATCCTCTTCTAATAACCTCCCCTCCAGTGGATCAAATTCAGGTAAATCAGCACACGGTATACCCTCTGTCAGCCACGCATAGCGTAGTTGTGCATACTTGATAAATTGGTACCTATGGAGCTCAAATTCTGTACTGAGAGTTGACCAAGATTTAAGTTAGTCTGTGTCCACGATATCGTCTATCGTAGAGATGCGTACCAGGTCCCAGGCCTCCAAATCTTTCAGTTTGCAGAAGTCTTTGAACAGCCCCACTTCCAAAGTGGACTTGCCCTGGTAATCGAGTATCTCCACTCCATTGTTTTTGTCACCCTTTCCCACATCTCTAGGGTAACTATTGTCACTGGCAGTAGCCATGAGGTTACCTTGCCAACATAGAGGTAATGGAACTGTGTATGGGGTGCCATTAAATCCCTCTCTAGCCTATATGTGGGGTGGTCTTGTGCCTTATGGGCCCAATCATTAATAGGGATCAAATGTGCGGCCCGGTAATAGGCCTCTACGTCTGGCAGTGCTATCCCACCATTGTAGGGGTTGCGTTGTAATGTTTTTAGTGCTATTCTGAGATTGCCTCCCTACTATAACAGGGATCGGTTATCTCCCTCCAGCCCAGTGAACACTGTCTGAGGGAGTGGGTGGTAGGTATTCTAAAGAGCATAGAATACCTGTAATAGGGTGATCATTTTAAAAATACTTGCCCTCCCTAGCAAGGAGAGGGGGAGCTCTTTAGACCTTTCCACATCTTCTTTAAATTTCCAGGCGATCTTTCCGATGTTACGGTGCCTACACATCTCCCTATGTGGGTTAATGAAAATACTAAGGTATTGGAAGCCCTTGGGAACCACCTTCAGGTCTCTGTATAGTGGTAGACACCGTGGAATCTCAGCAGGACAATGCAACATGGATTTATTCCAGTTTATCTTGTACCCGGAGCGCCTCCCATATATGTCTACGGAACTAACCAGGACAGGAATGGTGATTCCAGAATCTGTAACATAAAGGAGAATATTGTCAGCGTAGAGGGAGAGGTTTTCTTCTTCTTTATCAGTGGGAGCGGTTTTAAAACCTTGAATTTCCAGGTGACTCCGGATAGTACAAGCCAGGATACTAGTGTAAGGGGAAAAAGGAATGGGGAAAGAGGGCACTCCTGCCTCATATCTCGCCAATAGAGAAGGCCGATGACGTCTTGCTGTTTACTCAGACCGTTGCAACCAGCATGTTGTATAGTAGCGCCACTCAACACCTGAACCAAGGTTCTATTTCAAATTTAGCTAGTGTGCTGTTCAAGAAGGGCCAGTTTACCTCATCAAACGCTTTTTCTGTGTCTAGTGACAGAAATATGTGCGGTGTATCACTGTCCTTGACCCTCATCAGCCAATTATGGGTCCTGGGAAGGTTTAACCTAGTGGCAAGAGCATAAATCCAGACTGGTCATCATGGATAAGGGATGTAATATACCTCAGGAAGCGAGTCGCCGCACCTTGGCCAGTATCTACACCGTATATAATAAGGAGATGGGGCGAAACGAGTCACATCTATTGTGAGGTTTACCATCTTTACGCAGAACTACTATTGTGTCGGTCATTAGGTTGGAGCAAAATGCCATTGTTGAGAACATCTTGATAGAGACGCAGAAGGTGATGACCTAGGAGCTCTATGGACCTCCTGTACAGTTCCGCTGGTACTCAGTTGCGACTGGGTGTTTTCCCAAGTCGTAGTTTAGCCACTGCCCCCTGCATTTCTGTCAGAGTGAGGTCTGCCTCTAGGTCTTTCACTTCCTCATCTCCTAGTTCCGGGGTCGAGACAGTCACCAGGTAGTCCCTTATCTCTGCGTTGTCACTAAGTGGGCGTGCCGCATAGAAGTCCCTATAGTATAGTAAACTCCCTAGCAATATGTGCGTCGGTGGTATATGTTACACCATTATCATCCACGATTTCCCATACCCATCTAGCCTGTATTTATTTTTTGCTGAGCCAGGCCAGTAACTTCCCTGCCTTATCCCCAACCTCATAGTCGGTGAAACATTGACAGTCTGTTTCCTGGCGTTATCCATGGCCAGGTCCCTAAATTCTAGTTTTAGGGTGGCTAATTGCCGGTTATCTTGTGATCCTTATCAGTCGTCACCTATCTTTCAAGTGATAATATCTGCAGTTCTAGTCTTTCCAGTATTTCAACCCTTTTCTTTTTTTACCCATGCAATTCGATTCTGGGCTTTATCACTCAACGCTCTCTCATAGGCCTCCCATACAGTCACACTGGAAGAGACGGAATTTTCGTTTTCGAGGAAATAGATTTCTGTATCTGCTCGTATGGTAAGATGCTACTCCCTGTAGCATCTTACCATCTCACAGATTTCAAGTACTGAGGCGCCATCCTGAGCGTCTGTCATGGCACTGAGCTCCCAGCTGCACCAAGATTGGGGAGAGGTCGGAGAGACCCCTCGCCAAGTATTCTGCCTGCCCCACTACGTTTAATTAACCCTCTGGTACGAATATGTAGTCTAACCGGAGGTACCCGTTATGTGCACCAGAGTAAATGAAGTAATGCCTATACTGGGGGTGGCTTTGTTGCCATAGGTCAGTGAGATAATTGTGATAGGGGGGTGCCCAGCGAACCCCCACCACCACCGGAGCAGTGAAGCAACTGATTCATTACATCATTGAGATAACCCCCTGACACGCGGAGAGACAATGGCATCTTGAGCAGGACATCTACAATCTTGTTCAGTGTGGGAGCCTGTATTCGCGGCGGTGCATATCAAAGTCACCATCCATCCACCCAACTGTTCCATGACCCCCCAAGTATCACCCTATAGGGTCTAGCCACTGGTGTGTCACCTGAAAGGGGCGGGATCTTGATCAATATTGCAACGGCTCTTGACCGAGTGGAATATCCCGCCTGTGCCAGCAATGTATGGGCACCCGACCAAGAAATTTGCAAATTGTACCTTGTAAATAGGTCTCCTGAAGCATCACTATATCTGGGTGCAGCCTTTTTATGTACTGTGTCACCAAACCCCTTTTAATTTTATCCCCCAACCCACTGACATTCCATGTCATCACCGTAAAGTCTGGGGGCTCTACCGTAGTGGACCCGGCAATGGGATTTGATGTTTCATCATGTCATCTGTGCATGAAGTACTCCGAGGGCCTTCTTTTGTCCTTTGGGGTCCCTGTCTTTCACGGACACACGTGACCAATGAATGAAAACAGCAAAACCTGAACCCGAACTTTCCAACCCCTCCCCCCCAACCAACCCCTCTCCTCACCCGCCATAACCTCCCCACGGAGTCTATTGTCCACCCCTATAAAACTAGTCAGCGTCCAACACTGTAGGATTTAGAACATAAACTAGCCAAAAAAGTATTTCAATAGAAGTCCTGAGCCCTAGGCTATGGGTATCTGTGAGCGTTAGTAGTACAGTTAGAGCTCCAGCGGCCAGGTAGTTAGTTGCCAATTCCTGTTTCGGATCCAATGGGTCGCCTTGTGGTGGTTGTGCTCCAGTCTCTGTGTTCTCCTCCATGACAGAGATCTCAGCTGCCAACTGGTGCAAACTTTCGGATCTTGAGGACATCCCTGTTTCTTCAGAGTGTGTGGGCGCCTGTGATCTGGGCCCAGCATTGACCACGTTCTCAGTGCGGGCATCATCTTCATCCGTTTCCATGCTGTTGATGACGTCTTTTAGCCCGGTTGCCAGGAATGCAGGCACATTGGCCCCTTCTACTCATTCCGAAAAACCCACAAAGCGGAAGTTGTTCCTCTGTGCTCTGTTTTCTGCATCCTCCAGGCGCCACAGTACATCCTTATTTGTGTCGCGGAGATCCGCCACCTCACCGCATCTTCTACCTCCGAGACTTGAGTTTCCGCCTCTGTCACTTTCTCTGACACCTTGCATAGGTCCTGGTGTCAAGTGCGACCTTCGAACATACCTACCCTACCTAGCTCTCTAACGCCTCTCTCGAGGATTTTATTGCTCGTAACAGTATTGTTGTGTCTGGAAGCCTCCGCGGTCTCCGTCTGAGGGGCCTGGACTTTTGTGAATCCGTCCATCTTCCCCAGCCTAGGATGCTGGAGCTCCTTATCTTTTACCATCATTATGGTCGGGCAGTATTCCCAATTCTTGCTGATGGTGACCTCCTGCTAGGTTAACAGTGTTCTCGAGGTCAAACAAAAAGGAGCCAGCCACACAAGCCACTCAAATGGGCCTGTCAAGTGCCAGTGGACACCACTGGTTTCGAACCCGCTTGGATCGGCACCTAAGCGGTACCTCTCAGTCACCAGCATCTCTCTCCACCTCGCCACCTCCCACCACAGCCACACATGCCCTGTGTGTGCCGCGCCCAAAGATAGGGTATCCGACTGATTATGTGTCATCTGGGGGATCAGCAGGGCTCTTTTCAGCCAGTGTTCCAGGCCTTAGGTCTGGGGCCCTCCCTTGTCGGCAACCAGGAAAGCTGCTCTCTATTTTAACTGGAGGGCTTGTCCCTCTCTCAGCTGCCCAAATATTTGCTGGCAGCCTCCAGGATCAAGCAGGTCTTCTCATCCTCCTGGGTTGATATTTTTTTTCTCCTGCTCTATGTGGGCCTAACCCTCGGCTCGACCCGGCGACGGTGCTCAAACACTGCAGTGTGGCCGCACTCACTCGCATGGCAGCTCACAGGCTCTTACCTCGCGATGAGGGGTGAGGGTCGGGGGGAGCTCAGCCTTCTGCCACACGTTTCACCAGTTTCTCGGAACAGCCAATGGGTTTCACAAAGGCCCAGAGGACCGCCTTCTCACCAGGTACCGTACGTCAGCCAGCCGCTCCAGGCATCTTGCTCCTTGGCTGCGTTGCCGTCACCACTAGGCTTCCCCCCGTGGGCGCTGGCGCCGACACACCGGCCCAAGGCTCGTCCGCCTGCAGAGTCTCCACAGAGCACCCCACTCCGTCACCTCCTATCAACACCCTAGGTCTCCGCCGCTTTGTCCCTCTTACACAGCACTGCCTCACCAATGGCCAGAGACCCCAAACACTGGGGGCAGAGGCCTGCATACCTACAGTGCCTTCGCCGATGGTGTTGTCTT
Organism: Lissotriton helveticus; assembly: GCF_964261635.1. Lineage (NCBI taxonomy): Eukaryota > Metazoa > Chordata > Amphibia > Caudata > Salamandridae > Lissotriton > Lissotriton helveticus. Next base: position 841,884,003 of record NC_136070.1, read on the forward strand.
GTTGGCGGCGTCTTTAATGATGAACGAACTCTCATCGCCGAAATGGGCACGTCGACGACTGTCTTCGTCGACAATAATGTGGTGAACGAGACTGTGGTGACAATCATCGTTGACCCCATCGCTGATGGTGAAGTCATCAACGGGGTTCTGAGAGGAATTCTATTCTTTGACGTAAACTGTTCGGAGGAGAAGAACGTGGCAGTTCCCTAGTTTTTATAGATGGAGTACTGGGCTGTTAGGAGGCCTCCTCTGTGGAGATGAATTATGTTTCCTACTTTCTTAGAGAGTCTTTATGGTGAATTTTTAAGGCCTTCCTAATCTCCTCAGATGTCCCTTGATCAGAAGATCTTGACCTTTTGGGGCTTTTACAGGTGAAGCACTGTCTTTTTCAAAAGTGGTGGATTTCTGAGTTTTGGACTTCTATAGCCACAGAAGTAGCCTCCCCTCCTTGTTCTTTAAGGTCTTAGAGGAAACATGTGACATATTTTGCACTCCTTTACCTGATGTTGAGGGCCAGGCAATACAGACAGCCCTTATGTGGTTCATCCACATGTAGCCTTTTCTTTACACAGTTTATTCAGAATCTGAAGAAGACTTTCTTAAAAAATATCCAACTAAGTAGCTGTAGATAAATCTGCAACTCTAAAGAAGAAAAAAAGAAAAGCTGAGCAGAGCTCAAGGAGACTCCCTTCACACGAAGTGTGGTAGAAAATCTGAGGAACTCAGCCTCTAATGAGAGTGTTCCAGACGGTGCTATTGCCTAATTGGTTATTGTTTTTTTTTTGTTTTTTCATAAAAAAAGGACATAGATAGGTTATTAAATAGACTTTTCATTGCCATTAAAGCTTATTATACTGATACAGTACTAGGGTACCGTGGGACTCCCACTTCGATGACGCAGAATGATTCAAGTATGGGACTCTATGAAAGATCCAATACTGGAGAATTCCATTTAACAGGATCAAAGGAAACCTATACCAGAGAGTAATGTGTGAGTCTATACCTACTGTATGAGTAATTAGTTCACAGTTGGAACTTAGGGAAAGAGAGATTCCTTGTCCTGCTGAAAGCCACGGACCCCATTTCTGGTCAAAGGCTGAAACATGTGGACCCACAGATGCAGGAGTAATACGATTCCAAGACATAGCTGTAACTTCTAAGCATCTTGTTCCCTTCAAAACAGAATAAAGGTAGTTCCTGACTGAAGGTCACCGAGATTTTTAGCTCTTATAATCCTGGATCCGGGCACTCATCCTTCATCCATAGGTACTCGCTGCAGTCTCAAAAGTGATTCAGCTCACCACTAGAAAAATTCCCCGACAAACAAGGATGGCTGATGATAAAGCATGACTCACGGAGGGAGGGGGTGATACATACCTTTCATTTTTTTTAATTGACTCTCAGAGTACAATAGAAAGTTCAGTATGTTTGGGGTACTATCTTGACAAACAAAAGAAAGCTCTTGTTTGGTCTTCATAAGAAAAGGAAAATCCTGTGGTTGACCTTACCGTGTTTCATTTCCTCTACGGTGTTTGTGTAGACTCACACTTGCTCAGCAGCAGTGTACCCTCTAGAGTGATAGTGCGCTCTACAAATCTGCATAATATACCATGACATAACACAGACTTCCTACCCAGCTCACTTTTGTGCTAACTCTACTGACTCTCGGGTCAGTAACGTAGCAAGGGTGTAAAGGAAGTTTCAGGGAGTAAGGAAATGGGTTCTTGCCCTCTATTACATATTTGAAGATTAGTCAGTGAGAGCTACGTCCCACTCTCTGTATCGACTGCACTGCTGTCTGACGGTATGCCTATGGTCACCTCCCAGTCTGTGCTGCTATTTCAGTGCAGGTGTAAGTCTCTTGTGTATTCCCAGGTATCCCTCTCTTTGCTATCGTTCGGTCTTGGTCAACGTATCAGGTCCTTGTCTGCAACCAAACCAGCTTCCCATTAGCCTTTAATGGTGTATTTGCATTAATTTGACCTACCTCTACATATGCTGCTGCCCGTTACAATTTCTGTTGATGAGATCTGTCTCTATGTATGCCTTTGCCTGTCTCATTGGTGCTTTTCATCCCAAAGGGATTTGGGTTATTTGAGTTAAAGTACCCATCCACCTTCCTGGGGTGAAGGTGGCTCGCATTCCTTGTGGTCCACATATATTTATTTATTTTTTTCATTTAATTTGTCATGGGGTTTTTGCCACCTACATTTCTATTTTCCAGCCTGCATTTCTGTATTATCACCTTGTCTGCTAGTGTCCATGCCTCCCTTCTTCCTGCCACCTATTTGCATACTTATGTGTTGTTCCACATGAGTCTCATGTCAGTCTCTTGGTGTGTCAGGGTACCTGTAGTCTATATGAACAGAAGAGCAAGGAATCCCTTTCCACTATGGAACCCGTGTGTAGCACAGCCGCTGCTTGCATGACTAAATTCTTTGCTTGCCTGTCCAAATGTCTGCCTAACTACTTGCTTTTCCTTCTGCCCGTCTTCTTGTATGACTCTCAGACTATACAACTGTTTACGGTCTTTTGGCTTCTTTGAGTTACTCTCGTCTAGCAGCAGATGCAGGCTATATTTCCATTTCGTGCACTAGCAAAAGAATTGAATTTGAGTTGGGTGCAGGATGTCTCTTGAACTTTTATTTTGTTGGGAAAGAGGGGATTGGGGAAAATAGGTGGACATGTCATTGGAAAAAAAATGTTTCTAAAGCAGTATCTTTCTCTTGCACATGAGGAATTTCTCGAATCAATGGCAGTGAATTCAGTGATGTTTAAATCTTCTACAACGTTTCAGAAGAGGGGGCACCCCAGGACTTTTCTATCAGATTTTCAATCCTAGAGTCTCTCAGACCTTAAAGAATACCCATCAGAGGTGTTCACTTCTCACAGAAATGTTTGGTTTTCCAATTGAAGCACAATGACAAAGGCACAGCCCAGCTGATGTTGTGCAGATATACTTCTATCTTCCTATATGTAAGCATCTATGTGTGTCTTTCTGTCTGACTCTCAACCTATCTGTCTAATCATTCTAGTGGCAGACTAGACACCAAGGCCAGTTTCTGCTATAGATCTCAACTGCCCATGTTATGTTATCTTATGTTAGCATCACTTAGTATAGCGCAATGAATAGTTCCAGGAGGAATATCTCGGTGCTTCAGCTGAAGTAGAAGGCTAACAAAGGCTAACTTAAACAGCCACATTCTTAAGAGTTATTTAAAAACTTTCCTAGCTCTGCACACAAACGGATTGGTAGGAGAAGATTACTCCAGCAAAAGGGGGCTAGGTAGGAGAAAGACCTCCCACCAAATCTAGAGGTACGAATCCGTGGAATTTGAAAGCGGGCTTTGTTGGTGAATCTCAGCATTCTCGAAGGGAGATAGTATCTGTGTCTAGTTTGAAGGCCGGTTGGGGCACTGCCATTCAACAGAATGAGTAGGGCAGCACATCTTAAAGATGAGCCTTTTCCAAAAAGGTAGCCAATGCAGAGTGTGTAGCATTGGAGCAGAGGGAAAAACAGACAGAAGATTGCACACCAGTCTGGCTGCAGTATTCTGCACCACCTGTAGTTTAGACAGTAAGGTCTCATTGGCACCAACAAGTAGGGCATTTCCATAGTCGAGATCACTAGTGATTAAGACTTGAATTAGGGTTTTCCTAGGGGTGGAGGAGAGGTAAGGAAATGCTTTTTTCAATAGTCGCATTGTAGCAAAACAGGTCCACGTAAGGTTGAGACATGTTCTTTCATGGATAAAGAAGTGTCCAGCTCGACTCCGAGGTTTTTAACTACTTGTTTTGGGGACTGGGTAAGTCCTAGTTCAGATGACCACCAATCCGACTTTCACAGATGTTGGGTTATGCTGAATAGAAGTATTTCGGTCTTTTCTCCATTTAATTGCATGCAATTATTGGACATCCAGGAAGCTAACCATTAATTATGCCGATGACACGCAGATGATCCTCTCCCTGGATGGAGAGGACTCTATCTCCATTGAGGGCCTACATAATTGCCTACGGGAGACATCAAGGTGGCTGAAGAATAATTCACTTCAGTTCAATGCAGGAAAAACCGAGGTGCTTTTTAACAGTGGCTCGAGGATTCCCCGTCCATTCCCCAGCAACTTCTGGCCCCGGAAACAGCGTCTATTGTACAGCCTGCTGTCTCTGTCCGCAACTTAGGGGTCTTGCTTGACCACAAGCTCAGCATGGAGACCCATGTTCAGAAAACGACTGCCTGCTGCTTTGGCATTCTGCGCTCCCTTAAGAAGGTTCTGCCCCTCCTACCTTCCCAGGCCCGCGCCCAAGTAGTCAGATGCATCATCCTGAGCAGGTTGGACTACTGCAATGCCCTCCTGCTCGGGGCCCCGGAGTATCTACTAGACAGGCTCCAAAGAGTTCAATCTGCGGCTGCAAAACTGTCCTTGGGACTCCCGAGGCGATCCCATGGCCCAGCCGCCCTGGCACAACTGCATTGGCTTCCTCTCAGACAAAGAGTTCAATTCAAGGCCCTGTGTATTGTCTTTAGGGCCCTCCACGGCTCAGGCCCAGCCCCTTTACAATCTAAGTTTCTGTCGTATGCCCCTACCAGACAACTCCGCTCCTCTGATGCAAGGCTGGTAGTCACCCCCAGATTCAAGAAGGTCAGATCCGGAGGTAGATCTTTTGAGGTGACCGCCGCCAGACTCTGGAACACCCTCCCCATCGAGATCAGACATATCGATGAACTCTTACCTTTCAGGAGAAAGGTCAAGACTTGGCTCTTCCCGGGCTAGCCCTTGTTTTTCCCCTCTTAGATCACTCTCCCGCTGCTCCCTTGCTCTTCCCCAAGCTTCCTTAGACTCTGTCAGCGCCAGGATGCCTGCCATGGCGACAGTTTGCGCTTTACAAATCCCTAAAATAAATAAATAAATAAAATCCTCCTCATACAGTCAGAGAAGGGGCTTCACACCATCCAAATTAGGACCAAAGGAGATGACCAACTGGATGTCATTGGCATAAGATATTGTCTCAAAACCACATGTCTTAAAGGTTTGTACCAGAAGGGCAACGTAAATATGTTAAATAATGTGGAGCTTAGTATGGACCCCTGCGGTACCTCTTTTCCAACTGGCATGATACATGATTTATAGGGCTTCGGAGAGATGGTTTGTGAGAGGTCTTTCAAGAAATCAATGAACCTTTGGAGAGCTTTGCTGTTGACCCAAATATCGTGCAGCCCGCAAATTAAAATAACATGGGAGACTGTATCGATGGGTGCTGCCATCACTGGGAGCTACTGTTGCAACAAAGCATGAGGGAGGCATGCAAGTGCATCGTTCACACACGCCATGTCAGTGTGAAGTGAGGTCCAGACATCTGTTCATGTGCCACATAACAACCCATGAGTCTCTAGGAGCAAGATCATGAAGTCCACTTTCTCGCTGAGGTCAGAGACCCTTTTAATGGCGTGACACCTCTGAGACTGTGCAACCTCCTCTCCCACACACACATTGCACTTTTACCTATGGTGGTGCAAGCCACTGTACCTTGTCATAAAAGCCAAGGAATTTCAGATTGGATTATCCAGGTGTGAAGAAGTAAGCACAATTTAAATGCATTAAGTCCACTAACTTACTTTACCGCCTAGGGGCGTGCACAGGCTCCTCAGTGTGTCTCTGGGAATGGATGGTCTTTTCGTGACCCAAAAGCTGCAGCACTTTACTTAACTGGGCTCGGCTTGGTCAGCATTTTGCAAATAAGATGTTTCAAGGCTTTGACAGAAACAAAGTTTGGAGCACTAACAACAGGGTGCTCTGGTGGTTTATCCATGGGGCATGCTTTCCATCTCTGGAAGGCTCCACTACTTTTTCTATTTTAGATGAAGGACTTCTCAGTACTAAGGGCGGTCACCCATCTCTAACTCACTTTTTAAAGTTGTCTCCTACAGATATTCCTCCTTGTGCTGCTTTGATTTTACAGAGCCGAGAACAGTGCATAGCCCTTTACTACGGTTTCACCAGATGTGGGTTCCACGAACGACTGCTTCACACAGCAGCCAAGACAAGTTCAGAGCTGGAAATAGATCTCAAGCAAACCCAAGGAACATTAGTCACAGAAATAATCAGAACAGTTACATAGTGTTAGTATATTGTATTTTTGGTTCCTTTCTTATTTTTTAAAACAATGTTTTAGAAACAAGCATTGGCATATCCAATACCTTATCAGACTTTATAAAGAGGAGACCTACTAGCTTTGCCAATCCTTGTTTTCTGAGTTGTTCACACTGTGGTCACTATGGCCAGAACTCACGTGAACTGGGCAAGCACCTTAACTTAATGTTCTTTCGCCGTACAGGCTCTTCCTAAAATAATTTACATATGACTTAGAACTGTGGGTGCTGTTGTTCTGAATAACTCCCTTCGGCTAACATTCATGTATTTCTAATTAATGAAATAATTCAAATGGAGCCATAAGAAACGTTTTTTGTTGTAATCAGATATTTAATTATTGGGTATTTGACATATAGGGTTGCCCCTTGTTTGTACATTACGTTTAGTGCAATTTGAAAAGCAACTGGCAATGCCAAAGCCAATAGTTATTAATGGCGGGAGAGGGGCAACAAGGATCGAGAGAAAGGTTGTGGAGGGCAGACAAAGCACAACACCGGCCTGCACCGTGGTCAGTGTTGGATGTGTATTCAAATGATGACCGTGGTGATGTGGGTGGAGCACATGGGGGTCTGGAGGGGGGTAGAAAAGAGGGACAGAGAGGAGTACAACGTGCACTCCCATGGACAATTAAATCAAACATGATGGGGAGGAAGAAAAAAAGGAAACAATTGTCCCTGTTGGCCGCCATTAAAGGGTTCGCTGAATCATTCAAAAACAAGGGTAAAACCTAAATATTCCAAAGATGAGACAAACAAAAAGATAGCAAAGCCACTGAATCAGAAGCAAAGCAACATACTGAAATAGGCAAAGGCGTCAACCAACTGTGAGCAAAAATTAAGCCCACTCTAAGAAGTATACAAGTAATGATTAGAATGCTTTCTGAGACAGAGAGCCTCCCTTTCGTTATACAATGTTTTATGCCTCTCAGCTGTTGTGGCTGCAGGTATTTCTTCCAGTACCATTTGTATTCGCTCAATAATCCAGCTGCATTGTATTTGACATTCATAATGAATTTACTTAGATGACTTTGAACCTAGTAGCAACTTAATTCTCCAGTAAACACATTAGACTTGAACCTTATAAGGAACTACCTGCCTCTAGAATGACGTTCTGAAACCTGCTTTTCACACTCTCTTTTTTATACCTGTTTTTATCACTATTCTACCAGATATCAAATCTCTTGCCACATATGCAAAGGGTCACTAAATACTGTACGCCATTAATTTATTTTCTATTTTTGGGAGGGAGCGATAAGGAGGGGTTAAAAATAGTCTGAATTTCTTAACTGCACAGCAGATTACAAGAAAGAAAACTGTGATTGGGAATGGGAAGACTTAAGCAAAACAAAAGACAGGGAAATGATTCACGACCAGACCCCATTATATATCTATATCTATCTATCTATAGATCTATATAGATCTATAGATCTATCTAGATCTATATATCTAGATATAGATATACAACCTTATTTCGGCTACCAAGCCAAAAAAGTTTGCAATCACATAAAATCAGATATCTATCTATCTATCTATCTATCTATCACAGTCATTAGACAATCTAATAAAATACAAATGTATCTGAGTACAAACATCCCTTTCACAATGCGAGGTCCAGGTGCATAGAGGGTTAGGATAATCGCAGTACAAAGAACCACAGAGTATGAGGTTTGGCACCAGTTTACTTAATTGCTTTTGCGGTGGTAAGGTTGCTTCAGCCGTCTCCAGATCTGAATCCACGTCACTATTGCTGGAAGTCAGGGTTTCAGTTAGTGGCCCACAGAAGACTTCAACCACAACACTTGATTTTTACTGAAAACAGACTCTGGGAGTGCTGACAGGATTGTTTTTACCTTGAAGCAGGAAGTAGTCGGCAGGAGTTCTCTTCAGAGACACTTTCGCCTTGTCACTGCCCCAGTCAACCTCAAGAGCTTCTTTTAACTGGCAGAAAGTTACAGCCTGAAGAAAGACAAGCAAATTGCCCACAGTCAACATTAACTAAAAGCATTGGAAGCATCGCAAAGTTGATCTACAACGACTAGAAAAAACCCAGGCAATGGCCATATTCTTCTCTATGAAAAGAATCCTAGGAGGGGCTTTGAGATCCTCACATCCCACTACCAGTGACAGTGGGTGAACAGCCACTACCACACTCGCTCAATTAGGAACAGCATCATGTATGATACTCTATAGATGTTATTCAACCCCCCCCACGACTCATTCGACTTAAGTCAATCTTCTTTACAGAATGCCTTGTGTTTCTTGCCATACAAGTTTTTTATTTGTCTATTTGATAAAGACCAACGAAACTTCTTTCCACCTCATTTTAGAGACAAACCACGGTATGGCTATTTTGTTCTAACACAAAAATTTACTATAGCATTATTACATACGATATATCTGTAAGAAACATTAGTAGTGATAGATTCCTTACATTAGAATTACCCCCAGGTGTCAGACTGGATCTGGAAAGTTTGTCAGCAGCACCCCTGCGCGTCGGAAGGTGGCGTTGTGCGGCTCCGCGTCCGTCGTAGGCGTCGTGATCGCCGGGATGCCGTCGCAGCAGCTACCCGTGCGCTGACGTCAGTTCTGTACACGACTTTCCGTGCCAGAAATGCAGAGCCATGCAAGATACTGACCAATGGTGCCTTGAAACTAGGGCCCTGAAAGGGATGACCTTAACCCTAGAAATCAGTTCGCAGAACAGAGAGGATGGGTGGGGCGGTAAGGAATCTATCACTACTAATGTTTCTTACAGATATATTGTTACCGAAGTAAAGTAACTTGTGCATCTGGAAAGTAACATGTAGTGATAGATTCCTTACCTTAGAACAGATACCCCAGCACTACCAAACCCCTGTGGTGGGTCTGCGAACCAAGATCACACCAGAAAGTGCTGGAGAACAGAACGGCCAAAGAAGCCGCCTCACCGGACTTGGCTGTCCAGGCAGTAATGCTAGGTAAACGTGTGCAGCGAGCCCCATGTAGCTGCCTGACAGATGTCATGCAGGGGAACTCCCCGTCCCAAAGCAGTAGTTGCTGCCGTCGCCCTGGTAGAATGAGCGCATAGTCCCACCGGAGGCTCCTTTTTAGCCAAAGAATTACAAGCCTTTATGCTCAGAACGACCCACCGAGAGATGTTACACTGGTGCACGGCCCGACCTTTCTTGGCGCCCACGTAGCCAACAAAGAGCTGGTCATCCACCCGGAACTGTTGAGTGCGGTTCAGGTAGAATGAGAGCGCACGTTTTGGGACCAGACGGTGGAGCCTCTCTTCCTCTTTCGAGGGATGTGGAAGCGGAAAGAAAGTGGGCAAAGTGATGGTCTTCCCGATGTGAAAGGCAGTGACAACCTTTGGCAGAAAAGATGGACGAGTCCTTAGAACAACGTTGACCGGATGGAAAGAGAGAAAAGGAGGTTTAGAAGAAAGAGCCTGGAGCTCACTCACTCTTCTGGCAGAGGTGATGGCAGCCAGGAAGCAGTCTTTAAAGTGAGAAGACGAAGAGGACCGTTGTGAAGTACCTCAAATGGAGCACACATCAGATATGTCAGAACCAGGTTCAAGTCCCACTGAGGCATTATGAAAGGAATAGGAGGGAAAAGATGAGTAATGCCTTTCAAGAATCTACTTACAACTGGGGACTTGAACAGGGAAGGCTGCTCCGGAAGCTGTAAAAAGGCTAAAATAGCCGAGAGATAGCCCTCGATAGTGCCCAGAGCAGAGCCCTGCTGGGCCAAAGAATGTAGGAATAGAAGGACCTCTGAAAGAGGATCCACAGCCTTTGATGTGCACCATGCCACAAATGTATTCCACCTGCAGGCGTATACATCTTAGTGGAGGGCTGCTTGGCCGCCAAGATTACATTACAAACTTCGGGAGGCAGGTCAAAAGACGTCAACTGCCGCCACTCAATCTCCATGCAAGGAGGTGGAGGCTGAACAGGTTTGGGTGGAAGCCCGTCCCCTGGTGCTGCAACAGAAGATCCTCCCAAAGAGGCAGTCGGATCGGGAGATCAATGGCCATGCTGAGTAGCTTGCGATACCATACTCTTCTAACCCAGTCCGGAGCCACAAGAATGAATTGGGCCTGGTTGTGCTTGATCTTCTTCAGCTGAAGGTGGGAGACGACTGCTTGGGGCGTGCCCGCCTTCAACAACCAGTCGTCGAGATAGGGAAAGACTGGAACCCCTGATCTGCGCAGATGAGCCGAGACTACCACCATCACCTTCGTGAACACCCGAGGGGCACTGGTAAGGCCAAAGGGGAGCACAGTAAACTAAAAGTGCTTGTGGCCTACTGTGAACCTCAGGTAACGACGGCAGGACGGGGATGTGGAAATATGCGTCCTGCAAGTCCAACGCTACCATCTAGTCTCCAGGGTCTAGAGCAGACAAGACTTGAGCTAGCTTCAACATCTTGAACTTCTTCTTCCGGAGGAAGCGGTTGAAGTTCCTGAGGTCCAAGATAGGACGCAGGCCCTTGTCCTTCTTGGGGACCCGAAAGTAGTGGGAATAACAACCACAACCTACTTCTGGCCAAGGAACACGCTCGATGACCCCCTTGGCCAAGAGGGCCGTGACTTCCTGCTGAAGAAGCGCAAGATGGTCCCCCGACATGCGGTGGTATGGAGTTAACATGGGGGGAGGGAGTAGCCCCTTCGGACTATTTGCAGCATCCACTTGTCTGAGGTGATGTTGCGCCAGTGGGGAGAGGTTGGCAAATCCTGCTGCCCACTGGCATCTGATGGGCCTGAAAGGACTGACTAGGAAGACTTGGAAGTGGATGCTGCGGGGGTGGAGGTGGACTGACCCGCCTGCTAGCCCCCAAAACCGCTTCGGCGGTTCCCATGTCCTCGGCTGTCCTGAGGCTGTTGTTGCGCAGGCCTGTGGCTCTGAAATGAATGTGTTGGGGCACCCCTTCCGTGGCCGCGAAAGGAGCGAAAAGCAGAAGACGGAGGAGGCTGAGTGGCCGACAGGCCCAAGGACTTGGCCGTAGCCAGTGAGTCCTTAAAGCGTTCCAACTCACTATCTGCCTTATGGCCAAAAAGGCGAATGCCATTAAAGGGCATGTTCATCAGAGCGTTCTGGACGTCCCCCGAGAAGCCAGTTGTCGTCGTGGAAATCACCCTGCCCAGCGAGTCGGCTGTGTCAAGCCACAACAAATGGTGAACTTAGCTGTGTCTCTCCCAGCTGATATAGCTTGGGAGAGTACTGTCCGGGCCTCCTCCGGACAGTGGGGCAGCACCTGCGCAACCGTGTCCCATAGAGAGAGGGAATAACGACCCAAGAGGCATGCACTGTTCACCGACGCAGCCATAAGCTGTCAGATGAAAACAGCTTCTTGCCAAGCTGGTCCAGCTTCTTGGATTCCCTATCCGGAGGTGCGGAAGGGAACCCGCTCTGGGAAGCAGAGACTTGGACAAAGGAAGAGGGGGTCACCCGGAACCGGGGCGATGGCGCCGGGTCACATTCCTGTCCACAGGAGCCCCTGTGTTGGGCCTGGACTAATTGCCCAAAAGAACGTTGGAAAGCGCGTCATTAAAAGGCAGCAAGGGCTCCGAAGAGGTTGCCACCGGCTAAAGCACTTCTGGCAGGAGGTTAGTCCCGACGGCCACTGTAGGGAGTTCGAGGTGGAGGGACTCGGCCGCCCTACGCAACACCACTGCGCAATTTGCTCCCTCCTCCGTAGCTACGGAAGGAGGAGACCGCATGCCAAGGTCAGGTGAGGTGTCGAGACCGCTGGCATCCCCCAAATCCTCTGCCCAGTCCGGATCATAGTCACACTGTTGTGTGAGAGGATCCTCAGACCCCTCCAAGTCCTCCCCTTCCTCCAAAGTCTGTGAAACAGGTTGAAAATAAGGAGGACGGACGTAGGAGTAGAAAGGCCCCATCTGCGTCGGAATCAGCGCAGCATCCGGTTCGGGGCTGTAACCGGGGTCGACGTCGGTGGTAGCACCGGACGACTTCAGAGGTGGTGCCGAAGGTGGGGGTCGACACCAGTGGAGGTGTTATGAGGTCAACCAGTGTCGCCCGGGATCCGAGCCCGGATCCAGGTTGGTCCTGTAGCGCCGGGCCGAAGCCGATGGTAGAGCCGGGGCCGAAGCCACCGGCGACAGAAGGGCAGGACCCCCAGGTTTGACGCTGTACGTTTGATGATGGAGAACAGTTTTAGTCAGGGTATACTCCATGGATCGAAGAAGCCCTACAACATCTCGGGGAGGGGAAGCCACTGATGGTCAGCTGGATGACATCTGCTCAGCCAGGATGCTCTGGCATTATTCAGGGATTCTGCCAGATGCTGACAACTAACTAGGCAGATGCTCTCGGGTCCAGTCACCTCCAGAGACCAAGGGCCTTGTTCCACATGATCCAGGCCCTACTTCATTCTCCTTGCTGCAGTACCACATGGTGGTCGCGTGGTCTGTGAGGGCTTGCATGAGTCCCACTGATGAAAGGGAAGAGGGCTTTTAAAGCTATAAAGATTGTTTTAAGTCCCAGAAGGTTTATGTAGAGGTGTCCTTCTGCTGGAGAACAGAGGCCCCTGATCTGCACCTCTCCCACGAGAACGCCGCATCAACCTTGTAGTGAAGGATCTATCACATCCGTAAATAGGTGGGGAGAGAGCGGTCTGCTGCAGGTCAAGATGGCATAGTTCATCTACCACTGAGGATTGTGTGCAGTCTCCAGCAAAATCTGAATGGAGTCGTAAAGGCAACACTGATGCCAAGCCCACTGGAATTTCAGATTTCATTGCAAGGCCTGCACATGCTCCCTGTTCTTCGGAATGAAGAGGGTGCACAAGGCTAGATGTCCAAGAACTAAGCTCACCAAGACCCAGGATTGGGCCCGAAACATTGGGATCATATACTTCATTTCGCAGATTCACTGTAGTGGAGGAAAAGCCTTGAACGCCACCTACGGAATGCTCTGTAAGGAGCATAGTCGGGCTTTGGTTAGGTTTAGGTGGGCCAAAATAGAGAGAGCTACATCCCATACTGGCTTGACGCCTAGAGCGGTGAGAGACTTTCATAAAATCCAACCTGAGACCGTTTGTAGGGCCCTAAAGGAGAAAATGCCCTCTCTTAAAAATAATGTGGACTGGGATTCTGACATTAAAGATAGCTGGATTGGAGCCACTACCTGTGCACTAGCCCTGGAACGGATACAACAGCCACGTCAAGCAAAACCTTTTGATCCATGGTACGCTAACTCTCTGAGGGAAGCCAAATTAGTGTGTAAGCACTTAGAGAGACAATGGAGGGAGTCATATTGCCCTGTTAGATTATGCTCGCGGATGCTCTTTAATGCCATGTATAAGTTAGCATTCGCAACGCCATTTTCTTTTTCAGGCGCCATTTTCTTTGCTTTGTGAAACATCCTATTTGATTCCGAGAAATGATCCTTGCTAAGTTTCGTTTCAGCAACGAAAAATTGTCTGAGCCAGTGCATAGGTTTCCCTTGGTAAAGGTTCTCTCCCACCTGTCTGGCAGTTTGAACGCAGCCCAGGGTGGAACCACCGTGAAAGTGTTCCGAGCTGTGCAAGATACGAGAGTAGAAGCCTTTTTTTTTAGGTCTTTACGCTGTTCGCCCACATCTGTTGGGAAAATTCCAATGTGGGAGTGTTATTAGTTGACCACGTAATGCATATAATGTATCTTTATGCTTACAGTTCCCCAGTTCCCTTTGTAGCACGCTCTCAAGACTGTTCAGACGGGGCCTCGCTCTGAGCGTATACAATAAATGATTATTGGTGTATATTCTCCACTGTTTCTCTGACTCTTCATTTAGCATGGAAGGCTCAGAGGTGGTCAGTGGTGACCTGGATGGCCCTAATCGGGTCACTTCCTTCAGCCTCTTCGCCAAAACTAGGTACAACAAGAAATTCAAAAGAGAAAAAACTATACTTTGAGGCCAGAATTTTAAAGGCTGCAACAAATCTAAGGAAGTTTTTAAAATAGTGAAGTCCTTAATTTCCCCAGTAGCCTGCATAACCCAGCAGTCTCCTTCTGGGGAATGGTGCAAACAACTTGCTGACTACTTCCAGGATAAGATCTCAAATATCCAAGCCAGTCTTGCCCCCTCCCAGGACGGAGAAAGGAGAGCCTGAATATCAGCCAGCAAGTTAAGCAAACTTCCAACTTAACTTATTCCTTGAATAGTCTTGATCCAATCTCCCTGGAAGACTCACTTTTTGCCATCAGGAGTCTTAAATCTGGCTCTCCATCTGACCCATGCCCAACCAAACTTTTGGTCATGGGAGCAGAGACGATTAATCCTCTTGATAACCATTTCCTGAATACCTCACTCTCCAAGGCAATTGTCCCTAAGAAATGGAAACAGACCAAATTGTGCTGCTGCTGAAAAAAACACAGATCTGTCTAATAAGTCGATTTTGCTTCTCCCGGCCCTCTCCAAAGTTCCGTAAACATATGTTAATCAGCAAATGTCTCAGTACTTAGAAAGCAATGACGTGCTTCATCCTAGTCAATCTGGTTTTAGCCCCAGCTGTAGCACAGAAATGGCCCTAGTGGAGGTAGTCAATTTTATCAGGTGTACCCTTGATGCTGGTGGTAAAGCTGTGCTGATTATGCTGGATTTGTCAGTTGCGTTCAATACGATCCCCCATTCAACTCTTCTGTCCTGCCTCCAGTCCAATGGGATTTGAGGGCACATGTGGGAATGGCTCTTTCCTTGAAGATAGGGTACAAGAGGTGTGGAGTCTCCCTTTTTCCTCTGCACGACAGGGCCTTAAGGGGGGTGTGCCGCAGGGCTCGGCTTGCAGGCTGTACTATTTAATATATATCTTGCCCTGCAGAGACCGTGGGTGCTAAAGTAGTCTCTTTTGCAGTCGACAGCCAGATGCCCTTTTCATGGGGCACTGACCAAACATTACCCAGCGAAAAAAATCTGAATTTTTTTGGCCACAGTGTTCCAGTGGCTTTCCCTATACCAACTGACATGTAATTCGGGAAAGGTTGAGTTTCTCTTTTTCGGTCTAAGATCGAAAGTGCCTTGGCAGACCTTCTGGCCGAGGATGCTTCTCCTTCATGTACCCACACTAATGCTATTAAAAATCTAGGCATAAAGTTTCATGGGGAACTTTCCTTTCTTTCTCAAGTTAACGCAATAGTAGGGACCTGTTTTGGCATACTACATATGCTGAGGAAGTTGTTGCACTTTCTGTCTTTGTTGGCTAGGAAACTGGTGGGCCAGGCTCTGATTACATCTAGGCTGGACTATGGCAATGTTTTATACATGGGCCTGTCGGAATATCTGATTAGTGGACTGCAGGAGGTCCAGAATGCAGCCGCACGCAGGATACTTAGTCTACCCCTAAAAACCCATTTGTCCCCATTCCTCAGAGAACTTCACTGGCTCCCTATAAGAAAGATGATTACGTTCAAAACCTTACTGCTTATCCATAGAGCATTGCATGAACAGGTCCCACATACCTGAAATCAAGAATCTGCTTTTACATCCTTCCTAGAAGTCTGTACTCAACGATGCTTCTTCTGGCCAGAATTCCTTGGATCTGTAAATCCAGAACAGGCGGTAGGTCTTTTTCTTTTCTGGGTCCATCCTTAGGGAATAATCTTCTGCTGGATCGAAGATGTCTTACCTCCAACACTCTGTTACGGAAGAAGCTGAAAACATGGCTCTTCTTGAATAATTAATTCTGTTCCCATGTCTTGCTGCGCTTGGGCCAGTAACGTGGCCACATTGAAACGTCCAACTTTTTGCTTCAGTTTTGGCATTCATTATACCTAGGTACCTGAAGCGGATGGTGGCTACTAGAAGACCAGTTCTTACAGGATCGTGTTCGTCAGCCGTAAGTAAACAGATTTTTCCCAGTTTGTTTGAAGCACAGAGGCTTTGCTAAACATCTTGAGCATATACATTATGCACAGTAGGGAAATTGTAGGCATTAAGTAAACATCAAAATGTGATCTGCATGTAATGATACTCTGACCACAATACCATTTACCCATTATAAGCCTGGTATTTGCACATCTAGCCCATATCCACTCCACCAGTGGTTCAATTACCAATGGGAAGAGAAGCAGTGACAATGGGCCTCACGCCACATGTAAGTTCAATTACACGGACCTGGGCCCAAAAGTCCACATACAACATCAGCTACCTCAGGACCAGAGGACAGAATGCTCTTTTCACCAGGATTTGGTACATGTAAAAATTTGCTTCTTAAAATTGAAGGGCACCATTCCAAGGCAACACGAGAGTTTGCTTTTCAGTTCATGTTCTCACTTCATGGTAGGTAGGCTAGAAATTGCTCTGGATTATTTTTAAGTGCAGATGGGCTTGTTCTAAAAGACAACAATGTTTAATCCTATAACATGTTACTGTAATTGCGTTAGACACATTTTCATTTGTGGCTGCATGTTTCCATTTCTCAGGACAGGGGGAAAACATTTTATTTCTTTGGACCAAAACAAGAAATTACCCTTACTTCCAACCTAGCAGAGGAAAAAGGACAATACCGAACAATCAGGAAAATCCTTTTCTTTGAATTCGGCAGGCATATTCCATCCACCACTCAAGTATTAACCTGGTATTTTTTCTCACCCATTCTTGTCAAGCACATCCGCGTTTTTTTTTTTAAAGCTTTATGTTCAAGTTTTCTTATACATCTCGTAAATATAAAAAAAAAGCAGAGTGGTACAGTTTCAAGTATCAAGTCACATAGCAATCGTCACATATATAACGTCTCATATAATGTAGCTCGATCACTTGGCAACCTAGGTGTTCATAATAGCAAATGTGGATCGCGTCAGACCCACCAGTCCACCCGTTTCCCCGCTCGACCCGCAAGGACCATCCACACCCAGACCTCGTCTAAACAAAGGAGAAAGGAAAGCAACCAAAAGGGAAAAAGGGCATTAAACATACCCTGCACTTACATGGTATTTCCATCAGTGCACATATAGGGAAGTTTTGGAACATACAGACAGTGAGTTATCAGCACATTCATCCCACCCCCTCTGGCACTATTGCACTTTCAACTTGAGAGACAGATTTCTGGCGTTAGCGTTCAATGTATGCCTTGTACGGGCCCCATATGTCCTTTGGGCACGATGAACTTGGCATTAGGGAAGAATATTTATATTTATATTTGGAAATTTTATATAGCGCGACAGATGCTTCATCGAAGAGGCGTCCCGGCGCTTGTAGTCATGCCAACAGAGTACAGAAGCTAGGCCCTAGGAAAGGAAGCTAGGCCCTGGAAAATAAGAAAGTTTTAATAGCTTTACGGAAGGACAGAAGGCAGTCTAGACGGCGAATCTGCACAGGAAGGGAATTAAATAATTTAGCAGCAAGATACCGAAAGGACCGACCCCCTGCTCTAAGACGCTTCACCCAGGGAACCGTGGCAAAGAAATGCTCGGCCAAGCGCAGCTGGCGTGTAGGTACATAGGGGATCAGCAGATTAGACAGAATCTCAGGAGAGGACCTTTTTAGAATTTTAAAGGTCAAACAAAGTGCCTTAAAATGAATCCGTCGAGGCACAGGCATCTAGTGCAGGCGCCGCAGAGCGCCCTTCGCAGAACACGTTCTAGGGAGCCGCAAAAGGACTTGGGCAGCTGCATTCTGGACCCTTAGAAGGCGCGTGACTTCCGCCTTAATGGCACCCAATAAAAGTGAATTAGCTTAGTCCAGCCTGGACAAGATAGTTGCTTGGACTATCAGCTGGCGGGTGGGAGGGTAAAAAAAAAACAAGCATAGGTCGTAGACCTCGAAGAAGACCGAAGCAGGAGTCAGCGATCTTCTCGGTATGCTCTTGGAAATCCAACTTGGTGTCGAACCAGACCCCTAAGTTTTTCACAGCTGACTTAGGGGTGGGAGCACTACCCATGGAATCCGGCCACCAATGTTTGCTCCTGAGTCCCTTGTCTTTCCCCACCAATAGCACCTCTGATTTGTTAGCATTAAGTTGCAAGCAATTAGTGGTCATCCACTGCGCTACTGCTGCAAGGCCAGCCTGAAACTGCGCGGCAGCCCGAGTATGGTCTTCAGAGAGGGCCACCACCAGCTGTGTATCATCAGCGTACGAAATCATGGTCAAGCCATGGTCTCTTGCTACCGCCGTCAGAGGTTGCACATAGAGGATAAAGAGGACCGGGCTTAAAGCCGAGCCCTGAGGAACCCCCTGCTTGATGGCAAGAGCATGGGAGAGGAAGGGGGGGGCCACGACCTGAAATGATCTGTCAGATAGAAAGGAGCGGAACCACTCCAGGGCCGGACCTATCACGCCCACCTCCTCCAAATGAAGCAGAAGGATCTTATGGGAGACCGTGTCGAACGCTGCGCTGAGGTCAAGCAGGATGAGAGCCGCAGTCTGTCCCTCATCCAAGATGGTACGAAGATGTTCACACACTGCTACTGGTGCGGTCTCGGTGCTATGGCCCGGGCGGAACCCATTCTGGGAGCGATCTAAGGCGCCAGTGTTGCTCAGGTGGCCAGAAAGAATGTTGCTAACATGGGCTTCCACAATTTTTGCGACCCAACGGAGCAGGGATATGGGGCGAAAGTATTCTGGCTTAGCAGGGCCCAGAGTAGGTTTTTTCAGCAAGGGGACCACCCTCGCAGTTTTTCAAGGCATGGGCACTACTGCTGTAGTAAAAGAAGAGTTTATGATCTGGCATATAGGTGACAATAGCACAGGTAGAGCATCTCTGAATTGAACAGGTTTCATAGGATCGATAGGGGAGCCAGATTTGACCCTCTTACTTAACGTAAGAAAATCGTCATGAGACATAGGAGGAATAGCAGCAAGGATAGTAGTAGGCCGAAGGGTAGCAGTGAGAGCAAGATCCGTAGGGAAAGTAGCAAAGGATTTGTAGATAGTTTCAACCTTTTGAACAAAGAAAGTGGCTAGATCCTCGCATTGCTGTTCAGACGTAATACATGCCGTACCGGGATCTTTCCTGGTTTTAAAATCATGGAGTATTTTAAAAATGCTTTTAACAGGATTATTGCTGGCCTTGATCTCATTGGTGAGAAAGGCCGAGCGGGCCTGATGAATAGCCTTGTGATAGCGTTTAATCGCTTCCTGATAAAGCTTTTTTGCCCCAGGGTCATAGGCCTTTCTCCAAGCGCGCTCTAGCTTTTTACAGAAGCTACGTAAAGCAGCCAAGGAATCGTCAAACCAGGGATTAGACTTCGAACAACGGCCCTTCGACCAATTGGCAGGAATCAGGGAGTCCAGAGCCTGGAGTATCCAATCCCAAAATGTGTTATAAGCTAGCTCTGGGTCAGTGTCTAAAACAGGGCGGGAGGATGTCAAAGTGGCACACAGATCTTTAATGTTAAGTTTATGCCAACAAAGTCTAGGAGTGGCCTTGAGGTTAGCTCTAGGTATGACCGTAGAGAGGGGAACAAAGAAGGTGACTAAAAAATGATCAGTCCAACACATCGGACTAGGTGTCCCGACCATAAGAGAGGGGATGTTGGAGAACACCGGATCAAGTAAATGCCCGGCTGAGTGGGTGGGACCTACTACCGACTATTTTAATTGGCAAGCGGCGAAATCAGCAAGCAAGCTGCTGATTTCGGGGTCATTGTGGTGATCAAAATGCAAATTAAGGTTCCCAATCAGGCAGAAGTTCGACGCCTTTAGCGCCAGTGAGCCAGCGGCATCAATAATGGATGCCTTGAAGTCATCGATGGCCTCAGGGGGGCGATACACTAGTAGGCCAGAGATGGATGAGTGAGCATTAAAGGAGATGGCAAAGCGGGCGCATTCGCACACAGCCACCTCCTCCTTAATGAAGGTGCAACTATAACAAGTTTTAAAAATCACTGCTATACCCCCGCCTCTGGACTCCCTATTAAGGGTTAGAATACTAAACCCCAGGGGAAGGGCGAGACCAGGCTCGGCCACTGAGGCATCTGTCAGCCAAGTTTCGGTGATAAAAAGCACATGAGGTACTCATCCTCAATGAGGTCGGAGACCTCCATATGGTGTTTTACCAATGAGCGAACATTCAGAAGTAAAATTTTCACGGTAGGTTTGGGAAGGTTGGTAGACCCTGGAGAGCGAACCCTATAGCCGCATGTAGGACAAAAAGAGCCTACCTCTACATCCCCTTGATGCAAACCACAAGATCCGCTACGCAGACCGATGGACATCAAGTGTCCCCTGGTATAACTCAGCGCCCCTGATTGGGAAACGCCAGCGTGTCTAGCGTCTGGCGGCGTCCAGGCACAGACGGGCTTGCCTCTGGCGCGCCATTGGCGCGCGTGCTGGGCGCTTGCATTGTCTGTTCTAAATAGGCCGGCAAGTGCTGGTGGCCAAAAAACTAGAGCGCAACCCCGGAAGTGTCCCAAAACACGGATCCTTGCACCCAAAATGGCGCTGGGGAGGGACAGCTATTTTCTATTCCCGCCAAAGTGGCGAGAAGATGATAGTCAATTTTAAGTGCAGGTAAGTGCCTAAGAGTGTATATCAATTGTGGCAAAGTTTAAAAACAATTTGGCAGATTTACAATAAAAATGCTCCCAATGGCATACAAAACGAGAAATAAAAAGAAAGGAGCTCGAAATAATTCCAGGCTTCTGTGCACACAGTACACGGCAAATAGGTGACTTTCTTCGATCTAGGTCGAATATAGATCACAGTTAACATTACAATAAGACAAGCTACGTAACAAGCACATCCGTGTTAAGAGTACCTCCATTAAAAACTAGCAGATTAAAATTTACTTAGTTGAGACAAGAGCGCCTTCTCATTTTGTAGAGAAAATGTTAGTCAACGTTTATAACACTGCACTGAGGTATGACAACGAAAATGCGGCAGCTTTTTTGCAGAGGTATTTGTAGTTTTCTCATTGAATCACTTGTCTACTAGAAATGAGAACAGTCATTTGGCGGCGGAGCAAGAAAGAAAATTACACTGCTGCCAGTTCATTATGACACTCTCTACCACTAACCCATATATTCGTAGAGCATAACAAGTTTTACATTCTTTGGCCATCTTCAGCAGAAAACAAGCATTGGCAAAGCCAACAGGTCTCGCAGTAAGGACCTGTTGAATTTGTCAATCGGTTTTAACCATGTTGCACAGCACCCATAATGCTGTGCAGCATGGCTAAAGTTAAAAAACTTTTTTTTTTATTTGATGCAGATGGCCACATTATTTTGTAGTAACAAGCACCACACAGATGCGGATGGCCACATTTTTTTGTAGTAACAAGCACCACACAGGGACGTAAACAACATAGATGGGGCAGAGAAGCACACAGTGAGACAGAGTAACACAGACAGTAGCACAGAAGCACACTGCACGATAGAGCAACATGGAGAGCGGCAGAGGAGCGCATGAGAGAAACACTGGGAAAAGCTTGCACTCTCAAAGTGCCTAACTAAAAATTAAAATGCAGCACCAAAAAACAAAAACTAACAGTGTAAGGACACTGTAATGCGTCCATGCTCCAGGCGAAGGACAAACTTACTGCAGACAAGTAAAGCCCACACAAGCAATCAAATAAGAAGCAAAGAAATGAAAGCAACAGGGCTTTATACTCACTGGAAGATAACAAAATGTCTTGCAACAGACAACGTATGCATTGGCAAGATCTAAAAAGAGTACCGCTGCCTTCCCTTAACAGAACTACATAATTTTGTCTAGAGTCTTCCTGGTTTTTTTTGTTTTTTTTTGGATTTCAAATCGTTTTTATTAAAGATTTAGGGCATACACAAAATAAAACAACAAAGCAATATACGATTGGGTACAGCGGGTGCATACAAATGCTAAACTGTCTGGTTACATCAATTGGTAAATAAAAAGGAAGGATAATATGAATGATCAATAGGTCAGGGTATGGCAAAACATATACAGTAAATACATAGCGCTATACTCTTAACGCACCCAATTGGTTAAAGTCAGGAAAGAGAGAAAAAGAGAGTAGGATGGAGCAAAGTATGAGAGAAACAATGGAGTAGAATAGGGAGAGAGAACCTATAATGATAGAGGTAGGAGAAAAAAGAAGAAAAGGTAAAGATTAAGAGTCACAGGTAACAACAGCCGCGTAGCATAATATCATAAAATTGCTCACAGTAGCGGGTATGTGCCAAGTTATGCAGTCCATAGGCATACAATTAATTGATCCAAACAGGATGTGAGGCAAACATGATGTGAGGCAGTGAATAATATCCCACATTGGCCAAAGGCGGGTCGTAGCATGTCTCCCTTGAATCAAGCGAGCTCCAAAGTTTAGTGTGTGGTTTCCGCCATGTTTTAATTTGATTTAACGTGTAATGACTACTTATTTAACACAGTGTAGTGATGCAGCTCCTCAAAGAATCAAAGACCAAGCATTCAACTTTGATGTAAAACAGGAGAAAGAGATATACCAACCCATCTAATGCACAATGTGAACACATGAAACCTAGGATCAAGCCATGGGGGTTTGTAGACGCATACTTTGTATGTTTGAAAAAGTTTTAAAATAAAATATAAAAAATAAAATAAAATAGTGAGAACCGGGCTCGGGTCTAGGAGTCAGCTCAACAGCCTATGATTCTGGGCAAATCACTTAATCTGCCTGTGTTAAAAAAAGACCTTGTGTAATGTAACTGGTGCTCATGTAAAGAGCTCTAAAACCTTCGAGTAGAACTTGCACTATTTAAAACTGCAAAAAATAAATAAAATATTCAAATACCATATTTCACTGTGCTTCCTATTCCTTTAGAATCTCATAAGAGAATATCTGGAAATACATCAGCACAGGATGTGAGCTATATAAAAAACTATTTTGCATTTGCTTTAATAGACTTTAATGTTGCTCCAACTATAACAACCACCTAGGCCACATATACGGTATTTATATATATGTGGCCTAGGTGGGGGGGAAGATTGTGGAGGGCGATGAATGTTTCTAAGTTCACCTTCAACTTTTCGCTTCCAATAAATGCAATCAATACAGTGACACACTCTAGTGTACTGGAGTGAAACGCTTGTGCTAGAGTGAAACGCTTATGCATGTTAAAGAAATACACTTTTTGATTTTTGAAAATCTTAAACATTTTATATGACGTTTATTGCACAAATGACATGCCTAAAATGTTGAGGCACAGTTCCCGTATCCCTAGATGGATGGGTCCCTGGTCTTCTAGAGGAGGCAACTTCAGGGCATCGGAAAGGGTGAAAGCTGTTCTAGCGGTGCTGCTGGCGCGCACACACATGCACGCACAAGTGACATGCATAGGAATGTACATGCTTAAAAGTTTACACGCAAACCAGTTGAGTACGTTTATAATTCTGCACACACAATAACACATGGCTTCCAGGTACCCCATGTTGAGGGGGTCACTTTGGGCCAGTCATGAGTAGGCAGCCGGGGTATTCCGCACACAAGTCCTAAAAAACTGATCTGAACTGCACAGAAGGTATCTACTCTTTACCAACTATTAAGGCTTCAAGAGTAGTACCTACTGCAGCAGTTCGTGCAGGTACACGACAAAATGACAGTTAAAGTGTTGAAAAAACAGGCGAAACAAAAAATTTATTATGAATTTCGACCACTCCCAGCCGAACACACTGACGCATATGCCCAGCAATATGTGGAGAGAGGATGTGGCATAATATTTAGAGCTCCCGACTCTGTAACTGGGGAGCCAGGTTCGAGTCTCCACGTCAGTTCTCCCCATGCCTACAAAAAAGCTCAATTTAAATACATGACGGTCGTTAACAAACGGAGGTTGCTTGGCTCAAAAATACATTTCTAAGAGGCTCTAATGTGCCCTCAAAAGAAAAATAACACAACCTCAAAAGAAAACATAACCTATCCTATTAATTCCTTTCCAACCCAAAAAAAAAAAAGAAGTTCGACAAACACGTGCTATAATGGTAACTAGAGATGTGATATTGTACTGGGTTCCTGCTCTTGTGGAGGGATAAACACTAAAAGAGGCATGACAAATGCATGCCATAAACAAATAAGAAGAAACTATAGGAAGGAGAGTGACAATGAAGCCCACAAATAGCAAGCCTATGGGAGGGCTGTAAGCCCACAGATTGAATCCAGCATGTCTCGACTAGACAGCAGATGCGCTGGCTAGGCTCGACCTAAAATACCTACAAGCTCAATAAAGGGGATCTCTAATAGGAGTAGCTTTAAGTATGCAAGTGGATTTTCATTAAAAAAAAGAATATGCATTGTAGGTACATTTAGCCAGGCAGAAAAAATGTAAGTCCTTATGAAACTCGAGTTTCATCCATCATAACATACAACAGTAATCATTATGATGTTTTGTTTCGCATGCAGGACTTGGACTAATTTACACAGGCCATTAGCTTTCTCAAAAAACAAGAACTCTCTGTACAGGTGATCGGGCAGCCCTAAAAAAGAAGGCTACATCACCGCCCAATAGATTATAATATCAACTGACATCTGTCTCATGGGGCCCAGCACAGGAGGCCATTTTCAGTACCATATTCCAGTTGTGCGCCCCTCTATGTGTGTTGTCTCTGATGATGCCCACACTGTATGTTTATGGATATACACAGTCTGAGAAGACTGTGCCTTCTTGTGTGTCCGCTTGCAAAGCCCGTGTCACACTTTATGCATGCGGTGTGTCCTGCTTATCTGCATGCAGTGAATTCACCATAACCCCCCCCCCCCCCCGACTTGTTGGCTTTGCCAGTGCTGGGCAGAGAAGAGGAGGCAGTCACAATGCTTAAAGAACACAGCAGCTCCACAATATTATCTCTGCTAACAAAAAACTCATGACGGCTGTCAGACAGAAGAGCATTAATGACCGCCCTGTACCTGCTGCAAGGAAGGGGGCAGATGAAACACAATAAGTCCTTTCTTTTCCTATTAATAAATACCGCACACGATCCATCTCTACAAGAAGGGTCCTAACAGGCCTGTTCTAACTTGTCTGCACAAGAGCTGAAAGTGCCTGAAGGAATGTAATCTATCGACCCATAATTGCTCTTCCCTTCACTTTGGTTAATAAAAGGTAAAAAAAAAAGGGAAAAAAAAAAAAAAAAAAAGAAAGCCAACCCAGGGCCACTTACTGGATGCCATCTGCTCATAGTAGGAGAAATGAACTCACGACCAAAGGCCCTCTTAACAGGGACAGTTCACCCCTCAGCCAGACGCATTACATGTTTTTTTTTTACCAGAAACCATTTATTACAACAGGATGATTCAATGAACTGGCGGAAGTCTCAGACACATCGATCACCGTCTGAATCAGAAGGGCAGACACCAGCGCTGTGAATATTAATTTGTTCGTATTTATAGCGCCTCTATCATCGGTATACATCTTAGAGCTAATTAATATTCCAAGCGGTAGCAGACAATTCTGCGATTACTTAAATCAGTACAAACCGCGGGGCTTTCCTGAACAGTACGGGAGGTGGCTGAAAGTAACAGATTTTTATTACTATTATTACTACTTCTATTGTTACTGATATTGATTGAATGTTCAGACGCTCGGACCAGGCTACGAAGGCAGAAGGGTGTTTGTGCAAGTGAGTGTGCGATAACTGAAAAAAATCTTAATAAAAATAATTGCATTCTTATTGATTTGCAGTTAATTAAAACACTAGAAATGTGTGTGCATCATTAAAATAAACATGCATATAAATAAAATCAAAGGCACGCTTCACGTCACCTGAACTGATTTATTCCACGTATACTAAAACTGTGTCCATCTCAGGTTCGTTACAGGTTAGCTGAGCACTTGATTACAATATGGAATTCATCCGCCTATAGCAGAAAAAACAGAACTCTAGGGACTGCCCCATGGGTGAAAAAGCTGTGTCTGGGGTTGCCCGGAAGAGGATGTGGCCTAACGGCTAAGGCAGTCGACCGCAAATCTGGAGAACCGGGTTTGAGTCCCAGCAACGAAGCTCAACATGCTGTGATTCTGGGAAAATCACGTAATCTTCCTGTGCCTAGCAAAAAAAAAAAAATTAATGTGTCCTTTGGGCCGTATTACATAAGGTACTGCGGGGGCGCAACGGGCGTTTGCGCGCGCTTTGCGCGCCTCCGGGCATTTTGGTATTACAGTTGGGGACGCCGACGCCTGTGCGTCCCCTTCTATAATACCGATAGCGCTGGCGCACTTAAAGCCAGCCCTATGCAAAGGAGGGAATTCCTTTGATTCTGCGCCCGTGCCATATTACAGACCTGGGTGCAGAGTCAAAGAAGCCCTCAGGAGGTGCACCAACAGTGCGCCATTTAAAAGGTGGCGCACTGTCAGTGCGACTCCCGACAGCAGCCCTCTGCAGGGGGTAAAGGGGGACCCATGGACCCCCCTAGACATCCCCTTGCAGGCGGGTGAAATCACTGACTGCACCCGCCTGCAAGGGGATCTCTAATCCCCTTTCAGAGTGCAGGCGGGTGCCGCCTGCCCTGTGATAACACGGAGCAACTGCTCCGTGTTTTCACATGAATGCACTGCCCTGGGGGCAGCGCGATTTCGCAGCTGCCCCAGGGCAGCGCATTCACCATAAGGTGGCGCATTGGCATTGTTTGCGTCCAGCGCACCTTTTCAAAGGTGCGCTGAGCGCAAATAATGCCAGTACGTAATACGGCCCCTGGGGTCGTATTACGTTTGAACATTGTTTGCGCCCAGCGCACCAATGAAAAGGTGCCCCGGGCGCAAGCGATGCCATTGCGCCCCATTATGGGGAAAGTGCAGCTGTTCTGTGTTTTCACAGTGCACTTTTAAAGGGGTTTAGAGATCCCCTTATAGGCCGGTGCAGTCAGAAACTTCACCTGCCTGCAAGGGGATGTCTGGGGGGTCCATGAGACCCCCTGCAGAGGGCTGCTGTCAGGAGGCACACTCACAGTGTGTCCCCTTTTAAATGGTGCACTGTCAGTACGCCTCCGGAGGGCTTCTTTGACTCTGCGCCCGCATCTGTAATATGGCACGGGCGCAGTCAAAGGAATCCCCTCATTTGCATAGGGCACTCCCCTATGCAAATGAGGGAATATCCTCTGTTGATAGCGCTGGCACTTTAAGTGCGCTAGCACTATCGGTATTATACAAGGGGGCACACAGGCGTCTGCGCCCCCTTCTATAGTAGTAGAGTGACCCGGGGGTGCGCAAAGCAGGCGCAAACGCCAGTTGCGCCCCCGGGGCACCTTATGTAATAGGGCCCCTGGCTCATGAAAACGCTCAGATACCTTCGGGTCAAATTCACACTATATAAAACTACGGGACAAAAATAGCGGTTGGTGCTACAGAAAAACACTACAAATAAATACATTAAGTAAACACACTTTGGAACTACAACCTGAACCCCCAAGATTCCAAGGACGGCAGGTCATAGAACCTTGGCAATCTAGCATTCTATACATTGGCTAGCCGACACTATGGTCCAGAATTGCTGAAGCAGGGTGTGGTCCAAAACAATGTGGACACTTCGTACCCTGAACTGGAAATTCCCTTGCCTACTTTTCCAGGTGTGGGAAACACAGGGTTTCCTTCAGCAGAGCATCAGCTGGCTCCGCTGCTGGAAATCTCGGACCCAACAGAGTTGCTTGGCCTCTCAGTCTCCAAACCATTATGCGCCTCAGATAAAGAATGGGCATGATGATTTCTGGGTCACTCCGCTCATCTTCGGAGGCGTCCATACCCAAAGTTGCCAAGCCTACCACCTCCTGGCCTGGAATATTTCATATTTTAAGTCTATTTATACTGATGCAATATAGCGCTCCCAAACCTAGCTTGGTGGAGTCCATTATATATAATAAATCAACACCTTAACCAATAATGATTAGTGGCAAATCACAGTCCTTGACAAAATGGCTACAATTTGCCATACATTGTCTCTTCACATCTCAATACCTTAGTAGCAATTTCATATTTTTTAAGCTGGGCAACTAGCTATCGTGCACGATTATGTAATACGAGATTGTGTGATTCCACAAACATGGATATAAGAGAACATACATTCTTCTACAAAGAATGGCAAAAGCTTTGAAGACAAATCAAACAGAACGCAGCAGAGATGAATCGCAGACACACACACACACACACACACACATACGCACGCACCTTTTACTGCAAAATACATTACAAAGTCCGGCTTGTCTTTATAAATAATTTAACATAAAATGTGTAATGCGCATACATGGTATCAAGATGTCTTCTGGGCATAATAGCAAAGAGGAGCTAAGTGCTAGTAAAAAGCTTAATTCTAAGCCCCAGCAGAAAGGTGAGCTGATCACAAAAATGGAGATAGAATTGGCATTTATGTAGAAAGGAG
This sequence comes from Lissotriton helveticus, assembly GCF_964261635.1. NCBI lineage: Eukaryota > Metazoa > Chordata > Amphibia > Caudata > Salamandridae > Lissotriton > Lissotriton helveticus. The sequence goes on from NC_136070.1 coordinate 841,912,396, forward strand.
AAGGTGGTTTCACTCCAGACTGCCATGGTTCTGGTTCACAGTGTTTTATCCAAGTAAGCTGATTAGGTCAGAAAGTCAACATTTTATTACGTCTTCTTATGTTTTTTGGTGTTGCTTAACCACAGTGTTTCGGTAGTGAGTGAGAGAGTTTTCGTTACAGGTTAGGTTAAAATCTGTTAAGTAGGGCTCACAGTTTTCCGTTCCTATTGATTTTTACATATAAATACCTACAGAAAACTATTTGTTTTCCAGCCTGTATTTATATCGATACAGAAAAATATGGAAAATGGGACAAATTTGAATATTTTTTTCTACTGTTAATAATGAGTGGCAGGTCAGTAGGTGTACAGATTTAGAGGTAGGGGAGACGAAAAAAGACAAAAGATTTCCTAATTAAGATTAATTAAGGGCAGATCTACAGTTGTTTATGCTGTTCTACAAGGCAAGTGTTTTCAGCTAACGCGATTGCACTCTAAACTGCTGAAACCTTTTGGACATTCAAATGCAAGTATACATTTATTAGTCAAATAAACGTGGAAAAAATACCAATTGCCGCTTCGTTTACACAGAAAACACAAAATAAAAAAATGGATAGATACAGAAAAAGTAGCAAAAAATAAATATGGATAAATACAGATGGAAATGTCAAAAAAATAAATACCATATAACCAAGAGCCCTTATCATAAGCTTTACTTAGGGGATGGTCCAATTCAGAATCAGATGGTGCTTTACAACTCATATAAGAGTGCCAACAAGGATGCAAAAAGCCATCAGACCCAACAATCGCAGAACACCAAGTCAACGATACAGAATCTCTGGGAAAACGTTCTGTTCTACGAAATGAAAATACATTTCTATAATGCAAAGTATACCCGAAGTTGTCAAGGTGCTTATTAGCCAGGAAACATCAAAGCATTACCAGAAATAGGCAAGAGAGAAAAAGATACTAAGGGTTAAGAAGAGAAAAGTCATGCTTTAAGATGCTTACGAAAGAAGAGGAAATTATCCACACCTGAGATATGGGTGGGTAAGGTGTTCCACCCCACCTGGCATTGCCGATTTTACGAACCACCGCCTGACGCCTGAATGCATAGTGTAGCACTTTCTAGGCACATGGCACTTAACAGTAGATGTAAAAAAATCACAGACCAGTGTTGCGGAGTACCTTATGAGCCATGCACAGGACTTTGAATACAAAGCGCTTCCTAACCGACAACCAGGTGTTGAATATGTGAGCCCCAGGAAATTTATAGATGTTCTTAAAGGTCCAGAATAAGATAAGCAACATTGTTTTGGGTAACCTGAAGTTTACTGAGTGATGTCCGACTGATGTTCAGATAGAGTGTATTACAGTAATCTAGGCGGGACAACACCAATGCCAGAACCACTGTTTTGCGTAACTCTAGAGGAATGGAAGGAAAGATTTTCTTCAGAGTTCTGAAGATATGAAAACAAGTACTGGTCGTGTGACCTGCTTATCAAATGACAGAATGCAGTAAAAAAAAAAAAACACGTACTTCAATGAAACCACAGGGGCAGGAAGGAGGCGTAACAATAAGACCTCCTGGTTGTTGACCAAATGGACTGCTGTGCTCTAAAACACCAGAACCTCTGTTTTTTCTGTATTAAGTTTGAGGAACTTTTCACTCATCCAGATTCAAATTTTGGTCATACATTCATAAAACATTGCTGCCACAGTAAGGGCATAAGCCATGATGGATACAATGATTTGGGTGTCGCCTGCATAGGACAACATCCCAAAACCAAAATATTTAATCAGTATTACCAGGGAGGAGACTTACAGATTGAAAAGAGTAGGGCTAAGTGAGGAGCACTGTGGCACTCCGCGCGGGAGGCTGAAGGAAGTGAAGGGGCGATAAGTCTATCACGGCGCATTTAGAGAGAGATATATCTGCGGGCTGAACATTTGCAACTGAAGTATATAGTGATCTGCATGGCAGGAGTCTTAATCTATGCATTGTGGCCACAACCTTACATCCTTACAAGGTGGGTGAAATGAGACCAATTAAATTGGGTAACAGGGAAGCCGTACAGCTGTAGCACTTAGAAACAGTACAAATGTGGCACAAAGTGCTGGAAAAAAACAAATTATTATGAAACAAATTTTATGGGATCAAACCAAAGAAAATGATTTATCTTCTAGTTGAGAAGAAACCCTAGATCTGAGTGTTGCAAGTCCGATAAAGGCGTTAGCACCTATTAGTACGCTAATGTCCGCGTACCATTGCAACGCAAGCATTACAACGCATGTGATGTAACAACGCGTAGCCTTTAGTACGCAAGTTGTTACACCGCATGCGTAGTTGGTGAGGGGGCGTCCACTTTCAGAAAGAGGGTCTGCTGCGTGCGCAAGTTGGTGAGGGGGCGTCCACTTTCAGGAAGAGGGTCTGCTGCGGCTTTTCCGGCTGGCTGTTGGTCATGCCCATCTCTGCGCCTGCCCTCAGGACTCCTTATTCTGCGTGCCCACGACTGAGTAAGCCGGAGGAAGCAGGAAGGGGGATAAGATTAGAACCAAGCGTGGAGGTGACGAGATGTACCACGAAGAGAGAGAGGTAAGAGGGGCTGAGCAGGGTCGTTTAGGGGCTGTGTAGGGTCGTGTACTTGTGTTTGTGTAGAGTAGTGTCGGGGTCGTACAGGGGAGAATACTTGTGTTTGTTTAGTGTAGAGTAGTGTTGGGGTAGTGCAGGGTAGTGTTTGGGAGTAGGGACAGGACTGGGGCTAGGGGCAGTGTTGTGTCTGGGGTAGTGTTTTAGGGTTTAGGGTAGTATTGGGGGGTCGTGCAGGGTAGTGTTTGGGAGTAGGTACAGGACTGGGGCTAGGAGCAGAATCGTGCTGGGGTAGTGTTTTAGGGTTTAGGGTAGTGTTGTGGAGTTTGTGTAGTGTAGGGTAGTGGTTTAGGGTAGTGTTGGGGGTCGTGCTGGGTAGTGTTTGGGAGTAGGGACAGGACTGGGGCTAGGGGCAGTGTCGTGCTGGGGGTAGTGATTTAGGATTTAGGGTAGTGTAGGGGTGTTTTAGTAGTGTAGGGTAGTGAACTTTTTGAGAGTTTTGGTACTATTTTTAACTTTTGGAAGTGTAGTGTAGTGTATTTGTATGTAGTGTTTTTTTTTACTAGGCAAGTTTACTTTCAATGTAATGGTATGCGAACTAAAAACTTGCGTAGTAACGGTTATTGCTAAGAAAAAAACAAGTAGTAATGGCATGCGAACTAATTGCATGCGAAATAACGAGTCACATTCCGATGAAGGAGCTCCAGATATGAAGTAAGAAATGGAGGCTTGACCAGCCTAACTAAGGGAACACAAAGATTAATCACATCCAGTAAGAGAACCTTCATAAACATCCGGAGAGCCAAAATTAGTCTGAAGGGTAGGCATAGGTATTAAAATATGAAAGAAGATGAAACCAGTAAGAAAAATAGTACTTGGTCCAGTTGGAGGATAATCTGCACACAGCTCTTGCACAGTAAAGACAGTGAGTTCACCCACATTGACAGCTTCCAGTGACTTGATTCCTGGACAAGAAGATTCTGCATTCTGAACAGACAGGAAAGAGACATAGCATGACATTGGGCCCCCGTTACTGGTATGGATAGGTGTTGCCGAATCTATGAGTGTGTCTAACACCACGAGCCAGATGTACGAACACATTTTCCCATAGACACAGAATGGGTAAAACCCTTTGATACATCTGGTCCGTGATTCCTCTAACCTAGATGTTTTCCAGCCCGCTCACCGCCACATTAGAACTATACGTACGCGCTGGATATTGACTTCATCCTCCAGCTTTCCTGGCTGTCACGAGGGGCAAGTAGAGTGCAGGAGCGCTATAACTACGCTGGAGGGGGTTCCACAAAGTGGGAGTCTTGGAAGCCTGTTTTCCTGCCCACTCACTACCACATTAGTACTTGCTGTTTTGCTGGGGTGGGACTTCATCCCCCAGCTTTACCGGCTGGTCAAGAGGGGCAAGTAGAGCGCTACAACCGCGTTGGAGGCATCCCGCAGCCCGGGACACGCACAGACGTATGCTTGGGCAAACACTGGGCCCAGAGCAGGCCTGTCTGCGGCCAGACTAGGCTGGGCCCACTCTCTTGGCCTCCGATTTCCTGCACCTCGCTCAAAGGTCAGCCTTAGGTTAAGGTAGGCCTTTTATTTCTATTAAGCACTACCTTATAGCTCAAAATGGGAAACCTTGCTGGCTAACGGAAGCCTGGAGCTAAGGGGGCTTGTAACTCTGCTACAATCATTTCTTATTTTATTTTTGCTATGGGTGCCATTTCAACAGAATTGGAGATTGTGGAAAGCTGCATAGAAGCAGTTCAATATTTACTCGAATCCAACAAACCCCTCACCCCGGGGTCTGCTGACACCACACAGGCAGCTACCACCCCACCGACCACAGACAGTGGTCCCAAATCCCTGTATTATTCATGATTCTCATTTAAACTCCTACATCACTTGTATAAATAATGTTCCGCCACTCTTTACCAGCTAAGAGAAAAAGGCGCAACACCACAACATAAGAAGTCTATAGTGCGAAGAAGCCCTGCACGAAGCATCCACCCCCCCCCCCCCTTTAATAATGACGTATACCAAGGCTATGCTACAAGAGGTTTATAAACCCTTTTTTGATAAGCCAGGAACTTTTTTTGACAGACTTCGGACAGGATGTCTTTTCTCAGATTAAGTCTTTGGGGGACAAAATGCAAGTCCTCACGGATCATCAGCGAAGCCAGCAAACTGCTTCTCAGGGTATATCCCAGCCTCAGCCCGCACCCCAGATTGGTTTAAATTCACAGAAAGCGGGCAGTCTCCTTTAGGGCCACCAAATCCGCAGCCCATAAATCGTCCCAGATCAATTCCCACACCGCTCTGTTGCAGCTACATACTCCCTATTCTGAAATCCATCTGTACCTACAATAGGGACTGGTTCTTGAGGCAGATCAAATCTAAGAGGCAATATGGGAATTTACAAGGAGCAGCAGGATAATTTACAACTTCCACCCGACTGCACGCTTTAAGTTAATATATTTGAATGTTTGCCCCCCAGAGACGGAGGGAGTGTATGAGGACTGGCTAGTTTTAAAAAATAAGGCTGCTCATTGGTGTAAGAAAACTCTGGTTGGCCAACTAACCTTGCAGATTAAATCACCATGGTCAGGAGGGTGGGGAGGCTAGGTTATTCTTCCAAGAATTCCAATGCCGATTGCGTTGTGATAAACTTTAACAAGCATTGGCAAAGCCAATAGGTCTCAGCAATCCGAGAACTAATGGTGTTGTCAATGATAATGTCTTTTAGCCATGTGTTGTGGAGTGGAGCTCATATGTGAATGAAAAAAAGGAAACGTTGCCTAACCAAACCCATTACAAGAGTCCTAGGATAGCAGAGTTAAGATTCTGCTCCATCTTGACTCTCGAAATTGCCACAAAGCAGAGTCTACATGTGTGTCAAATAGACAGGCGCCATCGAAAGGCATATCAAGGTGGCTTGAACAGCCTCCGAAAACACAGAGGTGGGCAACCAGGGACGTCGATGTAGAGCCATTGAGGAGGCTAGAGCCCGACCTACAGAATCAGTGGTACCCATACCACAGCGAATGATTAGTTTAGCCACTTGTTGCCCATCCCGTACTAACAAAACAAGATCACAACAAAAAAAGATCATTCTCGGTCTCTTCCGGAAGCGAGGGCAGCATGTCCTCCAATGAGTCCCACAATTTATGGGGGCAGAGTCAGAGGAAACAAGAAGTATTGAGACATTACAGTGCAGAACTGGTGGAGGGGAAAATATGCCTGCTACGAGTGTCTAGTCTTCTGGTCCATCTTTCTGGAGGGGCAGCAGGGTAAGAATCAACATTTTGGGCAGTCAAAGCAGCCTAAACCACAAAACTATGATGAGTTGGATGTCTGAGGAGACATGTTGGATCTCCAGGGCCCGGGCAGTGTCTGTGAGAAATAGAGCGATCCACTGGGTTCCCCGTTTTAGGTTTAGCCCAAGCCTCCAATAGAATATCAAAAAGAGCCTCACTATAAGGAAGCACCGGCTGTATCCCTGAATAGCCTTGATGCAGGACGCCAAGTAAGGAATCTGTTGTCAATTCCAAAGGAATTAGTGTCAAATCCAAAAAAAACAGAAACTCTTCTGAGCATATCGGCCAGGAAGGTGCTCGCCTTCGTAGCCAAACCAGGAGGGGACAGGAGGACCGAGGCTGGTGAAGACTCCAAGCCACTAGCTTCACCCTACTCACTCAACAAGCTAGACTCCATAGGAGGTTGAACAGTGTCAGAGATGGGGATGATAAAACTCCAAACCCCTTCTATCGCCTCCATAAACGTGTTACTCAGAAGGTAAAACAGGAGGGGGGGGCTACAGGGAGCCGAGGAAAAGAGTCTAAGACGGCGGCTCCATCAGCCCGCATCCGAAGATGCTGCTTCTCGACATCAGAGAGGGGAAGTGGTGGAGAGTCAAGAGCGCTGACAATGCTGTCGTCGGAGACAGTAGGCCAGAACCCAGGGCCAAAGGTGGTTACCGCGAAGGGCAATGCATCAAAGTCAAATTGGATTTTGAATCCGAAGGTCAAAATGAAGCCAAGGGTGAACACACCTACTTCGACACAGTCATGGCTTTGTGTACCTCCTTGGAGCCCAAGGGCGCTTGAGGGGAAGGTGAAGACCCAAAGATACTATTAACCCCTTCGATGCTTGGGACTGAACCATTCCGTCATCAGTCACGGTTGAGCTGTGCTGATGACTGAATGGTTCCGTCACGACCCCACCCTGTTCTGGAATGTCCAGCACAGGGGGGGAATTGGCGCCGCACGGAAGCGGTTAAGAGAATTGTAATATTCTCTCATCTGGGTCAGAGTCCCCCCGTCTCCAGGGCAGGTTGAAAGGCATGGGGTAGACTCATACACTAACTCTTCAACCGAAGATCAGGAGCAGGCTTTATGTGGCAAAGTCGGGCAGCGCAGCACTTCAATCACCTGCATCGAGACTTACCTTGGGAAGTCGATGGAAAATGGCACCCACTGGAATGGCTCCTGGATCAGATCCACGGCCGGTCTGTGGACCGCAAAGGGGACCAAGGTCGACGGGAAGTCTTGAAAAACTGCGACAGCCGTGCCGTTAGGAGCTCGGTTAGACGTTCCCTCAGCCCCATCGGTCAAAGTTGACGACAGGGGTCGCACTCTTCGGAGTAATAGTCTTACCCCAGGCACCACATAAACAAGCATTGGCATAGCCAATAGGTCTCGCTTTTGGGACCTTATAAGTGTTTAGCCATGCAACAGTTGGTGTTGTTGCACTAAGTATATTGTGCTGCATATCTAAATACTTATAAGGTCCCAAAAGCACCTATTAGCTATGCCAATACTTGTTTCTGTCGCATGGAGCATGCAGCAGGAGGGAGAGAATCCCGCTAGACACAGCACAGGGAGAGGGGGCTGCGCAAGAGACTCGGTGCAGCACACGCTGCTGGAATGTAGGAGCGGGGAGGCAGGGGGGGCTGCGCCTGAAATCCTGTGCAGCACAGGTTGCTGGCATCGTGTGCAGAGGGAGCATACACCAGAGACCCCATGCAGCACACGGTGCTAAGACAGTTGGGGAAGGGGCGGAGGCACCAACAAATATGTGGTGCATCGTGCATACGCTGCTGGGATTTGGGCTATTCGGAGGTGGGGGTGTGGAGGGAGCGCAGCCGTGGAGGTACAACATAGAACCGCTGGAGCACACGCTGCTGAAACTGTGTGCAGATTAATTCAGAATCGCAAAACGGGTGGTGGGGCTGGTGCTGTATTTACAGAAACCTACTCTGCGGTCTTTTTAGTTTTATACCTTTTGAAAGAGGTTTGCCCAATTATTAGTTACGGCGACTCAGAAGCAGAGGTTCTGAATGTTTGTTTGGCTTTGTGTATTTCACATTAAGGAGCCAGGTAATCCCATATAGCCTCAAAGAAAAAAGAAACTCCGCTTCTAATGCTGCATTAGGTAGATTTTAAATTGCCATTTCACCCACATTTTACATGGCTTTCATTTGTAATAACACTACTGTGAAGCAGTCGGAAAGGAACATTTAACAAGCATTGGCCGCGCGGTCGTGAAAGCAAAAAATGATTGTGATCCCGGGGACGAAATCTGTGGTGGAGGAGGGTCGGAGCACTGAGCGCCCCAAAAGTGAAAGTGATCGCGAGGGTGCCCGCGAGCGATGCGCTTAAGCGATGCCTTAATGAGGAAAAGATAGGAATGCCAGATGGCGGCTGCGCACGCGCGCGTAACCGCAAGCTTGAGGCCAGCAAAAGCCTTTAGTAACACTTTGAAAACCCACTTACTAAATGTCTTGCAGAGCAGTGCATGCGCTGGCTCAGGCCAGACCTAAAAATTAAGTGAGGGTCAGTGGCAGATATTTGTCGTCCACAGGACCTACAAAGCTTGTACCCAATGGATATAAAAAGATGTTTAAAGATACACTGCTCCGTTCAACGAGACAGTTGTGGTAGGTTAAAAAATGGCCTGAGCAACCACAGTTCTGATCTGCTCTGTAAGAGCGGAAAAGAAGAAAATGACGTCAGCGCATCAGGGGAGGGCTTATATGGACTGTCAACTTACCATCTGGAGGGTGAAGTCGCTATGGAGTCGCTCGAAGCCCTCTACTGACGTGCAGAGGTACTTCTGTAAAAATTATCAGGGTGAAGTCGCTATGGAGTCGCTCGACGCCCTCTACTGACGTGCAGAGGTACTGCTGTAAAAATTATCGGTGCCGCTCTAGTTCCACTACCACCTTCGCTGCCCACTGTGCCATTAATTACTCAGACAGCAGCATTATTGGAAGGAGAGAAAAGCAAGGGATGAGGAGCGCCAGAGAGTCAACAGTGAAAGTGGCTTCTCCTGACACATTTTGCTTGTGTGTATGTTTTGCCTAAATAACTGCGGTCTCTATTTGAGGCCTGTTGGACAGCTTATGGTACCCCAGTCTATTCTGGGCAGTTACGTCAGTAAAAAGTCATTGCTCTGAGGAAGAGCAAAAGTTGGTTATGAATCTGATAAAAATCGTGAAAGCAGTGGCTGATTTGGACAGAAATTAGGCCCAGGCACCATAATAAAGGCGGCCCCTATTAATGAATTCACGTTGTTCGACAGCTAACAAAATGTGGCCCATGTTTGTAAATTGGTGTGGTTTTGTACTTGTAAAAGACACATTGTATAAGTGTTCTGTTGTGTCAAAACATCAGCAAAATGCAGAACAGAATTTGATGCAATCTAGGCACTGCGGATTTGAGGCTCATCACAAGGGATGCGCTGCCATCCTGGGCAGGGAGAGAAGCCTCAGCAGGCGGGTCCAGGACTCTTTTGGCCTGGAGAAGCCCACTAAGTAGGTGGGCCAGAGGTGGCCGTGTTCTTCTCAACAGTAGAGAATGCCCTCTGAAGGAAGGCAGGTTCCCTTCCTGAGCCGCTCTGGGAGGTGAAGAGTCTGGGTTGCATCAGTGTAGATCGTAGAATAGACTGCTGCTCTTTTCGAGAGCGCTCGGCGTTGGTAGCACACAGCATTGGACATCAAATCTCCTGGCACTCCCCGGCAGCCCAGTCCAGTGCACGGACGCCTACATAGCACCAGAGCCGAGAGAACCACAACTACATCCTTCCTCCCCTGACAGCGAGACTCCCAGCACAAGCTTGAAGAAAGCCTCTCTGCCCACTCCCAGAGAGGTCCCTGCAAGCCACCACAAAGAGCCCATCCTCCCGCACCCACCTGCGATACCACAGAAACGCCACAGCAGTGCATACATATAAAGTGGCCACCAGCGCACCCTCACATAACAAGTGACGGCCTCCAGACACGATCTGGGTTACGGTTCTTTACCCATGAGCAGCCGGGATTGGTGTTGGTCTGCTGAGCCTCTGTCAAAGGTGCCCGAAAGGCACCCACGATGGCTGTAGCTACAGGTCTGCGCGAAAAATAATGGGGAAGTGATCATGGAGAAGCACAGGGCAAGCAGCCATGGGGCGCGGGATAAGATAAGAAACAAGCATTGCAAATGCAATAGGTCTCGCAGTAGAAAAGTTGGAGTTATTGGTCTTGTAAATGACATTTTATTTATTTGTTGGTTTTTAAAATTGCTAAATTGATGGCTTTGTCATTTACAATGCCAATAGTTATAACTTTCGCGAATGTGACACCTATAGCATTTGGAATGCAACATGTTTTGTATTTACGTGACTTAGATGGCAGCTCTGGTCGTTAGGCCACATCTCTAGAGAGCAGGAGAGTGCAGCAGGGGAGAGAAGCACAGCAATGCAATAGGTCTCGCATTAGGAAAGTTTGAGCTATTGGTATTGTAAAGGACACATTTTTTATTTATGTGCTTGTTTTGAAAATAGCGAAATTAATAGCTTTGTTATTTACAATGCCAATAGTTTTATCTTTCGCAAATGTGACACCTATTGTAACACAATATGTGTTGTGAGGGTGAGTGAGGGTGAGGGTGAGAGGGTGAGGGGTTGAGGGTGAGTGAGGGTGAGGGGTTGAGGGTGAGTGAGGGTGAGGGGTTGAGGGTGAGAGGGTGAGTGAGGGTGAGGGTGAGTGAGGGTGAGTGAGGGTGAGTGAGGGTGAGTGAGGGTGAGTGAGGGGTTGAGGGTAGGTGAGGGGTTGAGGGTGGGTGAGGGGTTGAGGGTGAGTGAGGGTGAGGGTGAGGGTGGGTGAGGGTGGGTGAGGGTGAGGGGTTGAGGGTGAGCGTGGGTGAGGGGTTGAGGGTGAGTGAGGGTGAGTGAGGGTGAGGGTGAGGGGTTGAGGGTGAGTGAGGGTGAGTGAGGGTGAGGGGTTGAGGGAGGGTGAGGGTGGGTGAGGGTGAGTGAGGGTGAGGGGTTGAGGGTGAGTGAGGGGTTGAGGGTGAGTGAGGGTGAGTGAGGGTGAGTGAGGGTGAGTGAGGGTGAGTGAGGGTGAGTGAGGGTGGGTGAGGGTGGGTGAGGGTGGGTGAGGGTGGGTGAGGGTGGGTGAGGGTGGGTGAGGGTGGGTGAGGGTGAGTGAGGGTGAGTGAGGGAGGGTGAGGGTGAGTGAGGGAGGGTGAGGGTGAGTGAGGGAGGGTGAGGGTGAGTGAGGGAGGGTGAGGGTGAGGGTGAGTGAGGGTGAGTGAGGGTGAGGGGTTGAGGGTGGGTGAGGGTGAGTGAGGGTGAGTGAGGGTGAGGGTGAGTGAGGGTGAGTGAGGGTGAGGGGTTGAGGGTGGGTGAGGGTGAGTGAGGGTGAGTGAGGGTGAGTGTGAGTGAGGGGTTGAGGGTGAGTGAGGGTGAGGGGTTGAGGGTGAGGGGTTGAGGGTGAGGGGTTGAGGGTGGGTGAGGGGTTGAGGGAGGGTGAGGGTGAGTGAGGGTGAGGGGTTGAGGGAGGGTGAGGGTGAGTGAGGGTGAGGGGTTGAGGGAGGGTGAGGGTGAGTGAGGGGTTGAGGGTGAGGGGTTGAGGGTGAGTGAGGGTGAGGGGTTGAGGGTGAGTGAGGGTGAGGGGTTCAGGGTGAGTGAGGGTGAGGGGTTCAGGGTGAGTGAGGGTGAGGGGTTGAGGGTGAGTGAGGGTGAGGGGTTGAGGGTGAGTGAGGGTGAGGGTGAGTGAGGGTGAGTGAGGGTGAGGGGTTGAGGGTGAGTGAGAGTGAGGGTGAGTGAGGGGTTGAGGGGTTGAGGGTGAGTGAGGGTGAGGGTGAGGGGTTGAGGGTGAGTGAGGGTGAGGGGGTGAGGGGTTGAGGGTGAGTGAGGGTGAGGGGTTGAGGGTGAGTGAGGGTGAGTGAGGGTGAGGGTGAGTGAGGGTGAGGGGTTGAGGGTGAGTGAGGGTGAGGGTGAGGGGTTGAGGGTGAGTGAGGGTGAGGGTGGGTGAGGGTGGGTGAGGGGTTGAGGGTGAGTGGGGGTGAGGGTGAGTGGGGGTGAGGGTGAGTGGGGGTGAGGGTGAGTGAGGGTGAGGGTGAGTGAGGGTGAGGGTGAGGGGTTGAGGGTGAGTGAGGGTGAGTGAGAGTGAGGGTGAGTGAGGGTGAGTGAGAGTGAGGGTGAGTGAGGGGTTGAGGGTGAGGGGTTGAGGGTGGGTGAGGGTGAGGGGTTGAGGGTGAGTGAGGGTGAGGGGTTGAGGGAGGGTGAGGGTGAGTGAGGGTGAGGGGTTGAGGGAGGGTGAGGGTGAGTGAGGGTGAGGGGTTGAGGGAGGGTGAGGGTGAGTGAGGGGTTGAGGGTGAGGGGTTGAGGGTGAGTGAGGGTGAGGGGTTGAGGGTGAGTGAGGGTGAGGGGTTCAGGGTGAGTGAGGGTGAGGGGTTGAGGGTGAGTGAGGGTGAGGGGTTGAGGGTGAGTGACGGTGAGGGGTTGAGGGTGAGTGAGGGTGAGGGTGAGTGAGGGTGAGTGAGGGTGAGGGGTTGAGGGTGAGTGAGGGTGAGTGAGAGTGAGGGTGAGTGAGGGGTTGGGGGTGTTGAGGGTGAGTGAGGGTGAGGGTGAGGGGTTGAGGGTGAGTGAGGGTGAGGGTGTGAGGGGTTGAGGGTGAGTGAGGGTGAGGGGTTGAGGGTGAGTGAGGGTGAGGGTGAGTGAGGGTGAGGGGTTGAGGGTGAGTGAGGGTGAGGGTGAGGGGTTGAGGGTGAGTGAGGGTGAGGGTGGGTGAGGGTGGGTGAGGGGTTGAGGGTGAGTGGGGGTGAGGGTGAGTGGGGGTGAGGGTGAGTGGGGGTGAGGGTGAGTGAGGGTGAGTGAGGGTGAGGGTGAGTGAGGGTGAGGGTGAGGGGTTGAGGGTGAGTGAGGGTGAGTGAGAGTGAGGGTGAGTGAGGGTGAGTGAGAGTGAGGGTGAGTGAGGGGTTGAGGGTGAGGGGTTGAGGGTGGGTGAGGGTGAGGGGTTGAGGGTGAGTGAGGGTGAGGGGTTGAGGGAGGGTGAGGGTGAGTGAGGGTGAGGGGTTGAGGGAGGGTGAGGGTGAGTGAGGGGTTGAGGGTGAGGGGTTGAGGGTGAGTGAGGGTGAGGGGTTGAGGGTGAGTGAGGGTGAGAGGGTGAGGGTGAGGGTGGGTGAGGGGTTGAGGGTGAGTGAGGGTGAGTGAGGGTGAGGGTGAGTGAGGGTGAGTGAGGGTGAGGGTGAGTGAGGGTGAGGGTGAGTGAGGGTGAGGGGTTGAGGGTGAGTGAGGGTGAGGGTGGGTGAGGGTGAGGGGTTGAGGGTGAGTGAGGGTGAGGGTGGGTGAGGGGTTGAGGGTGAGTGGGGGTGAGGGTGAGTGAGGGTGAGGGTGAGTGAGGGTGAGGGGTTGAGGGTGAGTGAGGGTGAGTGAGAGTGAGGGTGAGTGAGGGGTTGAGGGGTTGAGGGTGAGTGAGGGTGAGGGTGAGGGGTTGAGGGTGAGTGAGGGTGAGGGGTTGAGGGAGGGTGAGGGTGAGTGAGGGTGAGGGGTTGAGGGTGAGTGAGGGTGAGTGTGAGTGAGGGTGAGTGAGGGTGAGTGAGGGTGAGGGTGGGTGAGGGTGGGTGAGGGTGAGGGTGGGTGAGGGTGGGTGAGGGTGGGTGAGGGTGAGGGTGGGTGAGGGTGAGGGTGGGTGAGGGTGAGTGAGGGTGGGTGAGGGTGAGTGAGGGTGGGTGAGGGTGAGTGAGGGTGAGTGAGGGTGAGGGGTTGAGGGTGAGTGAGGGAGGGTGAGGGTGAGTGAGGGAGGGTGAGTGAGGGGTTGAGGGTGAGTGAGGGTGAGGGGTTGAGGGTGAGTGAGGGTGAGGGGTTGAGGGTGAGGGTTGAGGGTGAGTGAGGGTGAGGGGTTGAGGGTGAGTGAGGGTGAGGGTGAGGGGTTGAGGGTGAGTGAGGGTGAGGGGTTGAGGGTGAGTGAGGGTGAGGGTGGGTGAGGGGTTGAGGGTGAGTGAGGGTGAGGGTGGGTGAGGGTGAGTGAGGGTGAGTGAGGGTGAGGGTGAGGGGTTGAGGGTGAGTGAGGGTGAGTGAGGGTGAGGGTGAGTGAGGGGTTGAGGGTGAGGGGTTGAGGGTGAGTGAGGGTGAGGGGTTGAGGGTGAGTGAGGGTGAGGGGTTGAGGGTGGGTGAGGGTGGGTGAGGGTGGGTGAGGGTGAGTGAGGGTGAGTGAGGGTGAGTGAGGGTGAGGGGTTGAGGGTGAGTGAGGGTGAGTGAGGGGTTGAGGGTGAGTGAGGGTGAGGGTGAGTGAGGGTGAGTGAGGGTGAGGGTGAGTGAGGGTGAGGGTGGGTGAGGGTGAGTGAGGGTGAGTGAGGGTGAGTGAGGGTGAGGGTGAGGGTGAGGGTGAGTGAGGGTGAGTGAGGGTGATTGAGGGTGAGTGAGGGTGAGGGTGAGTGAGGGTGAGTGAGGGTGAGTGAGGGTGAGTGAGGGTGAGTGAGGGTGAGTGAGGGTGAGGGTGAGTGAGGGTGAGTGAGGGTGAGGGGTTGAGGGTGAGTGAGGGTGAGGGGTTGAGGGTGAGTGAGGGTGAGGGGTTGAGGGTGAGTGAGGGTGAGTGAGGGTGAGGGGTTGAGGGTGAGTGAGGGTGAGTGAGGGGTTGAGGGTGAGTGAGGGGTTGAGGGTGAGTGAGGGTGAGGGTGAGTGAGGGTGAGTGAGGGTGAGGGGTTGAGGGTGAGTGAGGGTGAGTGAGAGTGAGGGTGAGGGTGAGTGAGGGGTTGAGGGTGAGGAGTTGAGGGTGAGTGAGGGTGAGGGTGGATGTGGTGGTGGATGTGGTGATGGATGTGGTGGTGGATGCGGTGGTGGTGGATGTGGAGGTGGTGGTGGATGTGGTGGTGGATGTGGTGGATGTGGGGTGATTGCGGCTTGCAAGCTTATTCCGCTCACGTTATGCAGTTTCAAACATGATTGCCACTATTACTCTCAAATTCACTTGGCAGCAAACTGGTGAACTAATTAAAAGAAAGTCGTATTCAGCGTTATGGCTGGTACTTTATTCCAGCAAAGTGGCAAGCCAGTACACACCAATGAGCTAGTAAAGCTAAAAACACACCACATGGCACAATTGCTGGCTGAGCGAGCAGAAGTAAGCCAAACAGCTTTCCCGTAGCTAAGGAGAGCTGAGCTCTTTTTGTAGCAGCACGCATAAGAAAAGTCCCGTATTTTCACCAAAACACTCTGATAATGATCAGCCGAATTCAGAAGGCTTCCTGCCCTCATATATTCCCAAGAGAGCAGTAATTTTATAAGGAAATGCTGTCATCACACCTAAAGCTACGGATGAGGAGAGCTTGCTGGAAGACATTCAATTAATGAGAAAAAAAAAAAAAAGAAAAGGAGACCCGGCCGGCCGTGAAAAAGCCTTTGATGCCGCAGGGGGTAATTAGGGGAGGAGAATGGCTGGGCTGAGGCACAGCGCCAAGCCTTTGATGCAGCAGGGGGCGGAGCGGGAAGAGCTGCTGGCGGCACTAAGCTGACGATTTGATGCTGTGCACGCGCATTTTAACTAATTGCGCTTGCGCATTGAGTTAAAAGTGCACATGCACTTCATCAAATCGCCAGTGAATCGCCAGTGTAGGTAAGCTTTGTTTAAGCCCCCATAGTCTCGCTCTGCTCAATGCGCATGCGCATTGACAGGCGAGACCTAAAAACTAAAAATGGCATTTGGAGATAATGAAAACAACAGCGCTTCCGAGGAGAGCTCGTAAACGAAGAAAAAAGAAGTCCCTAAATTGGTCAGAAAATGAGGGATAGTGGAGGAATAGTGTACTTGGTGCCTGCTCTTAGCGAAGGGTTAACACAAGAAGAGGCATGACAAATGCATGCCATGGGCAAATGGCGGAGGAAAGAATGGGAAAGCGACGATGGAGCCAGCAAGTGGGAAACCTATGGGCAGGCTGAAGCCAATAAAGTAAATACAGCATGTTTCTTTGAGACAGCGCATACCCGGTCTACAGCCAAAAAGGAAAAGCCCTTGCTTGTTAGCCAACTACAACACAGGCTGAACCACATTACAAAAGGTTCAGGCTTGATTCGCGCTTTGCCTTTGGGTCTCTTATCTCCTTCAAGAATCAGACCATAGGTTCATAAGCCCCCAGGTCGTGGTCATACCCCTGCTGCGCCCTTTATCCACGAGAATCACTTTTCAATCCTCACTGGCATGTCAGATGTAGACTGACTGGACGAGTCTTTGCCTCCTTCGCATTCTAATGCCAGTCTTGATTTATAGGAGGAATAAACGCTAGAATCGCCCAATGAGGATGAGACTATTGATTCAGACAGCATCTGTCTCGTCACTGCAGGCCTAAGGAACAAAATGGACAATAATGACTGGTTGGAAATGATCAAGGAGTGCGATATAATTTGCTGCAAGAGACTTGGGCTCTTGAGGACATCTACATAGATGGTTTTCAAGGCTTTTGTTTAGCTGCTTCCCCTTCCCAATCAGGTAGACCGAAAGGGGGCTTTGGGGTCCTTATTTCTTTATGAAATGGTAATCTGAAAGAAGAAAAGCTAACATTTACTTCATGAGCCTAAATCCTGTGCTTGCTAATCCCAGGGGTCTTGGATGTTTTATATTCAACTATTATTTTAATTACTTTGCAAATAATCCCATCGACCTGGTGAGGGAATTGGACCAATTTATATCAGACTAGTGCATGAGATACCTGGATAGTGGGGGCTATTCTTTGGATGGGTGATTTCAATATCTCCTCCTGCCCTCTGTGAGGCGACCCGGTGTGGGGTCACCAAACTGCCAAGATGAAAACCGAACTCACTTTGTACACACCCCATATGGGACTGTTTGAAATCGGAGTATAATGAAACAATATTCTTTTTAGTTCTGAATTTCTTAAAGAAGGTGAACCTAGTCTGCCAACTTTTACGGGCAAAGGCAAGGGTTCCATAATTTACTTCATCCAGCTCTCTCGACATATTGTCCCGTACAAAAAAGGATTCACTGATTGTTTTTAGCCTGGTTAAACTGAGCCCTATTGATTGAGAGATTATGGCCACATTGGCGCTTTATGACTTTTACCTCAAATTGTATTTTATTTCGAATTTTAACCTTTGTACCGGCTTGTTTTGTTTCTAATAATGTTTTATTTATCTACTTCGTTTTATGGCATGTCCCCGAATAAAAGTGACTGACGGCTTGCAATCTGGGACATGGTCCATGGTCTGCCACGGTGCCAGTCTGTTTTTTGGACTTCACCAAAAGACAATCTGTCAGCACCCTCAGAGGAGCCAGCCACTGCGTAGTAATGGTCAAGAAATTAAACTACTCAATGTCGTGGTTGGTGAAGCACTAGCAGGGTAAGAGGTCCTAAAAATAGGGATTCTCACAGTGCAGGACTCAAAAAGTCTGTTCATAGGTCCAGTGGGAGTTTTTTTTGGGAAGCGTCTTCGAGACTGGTCTGCCATCACTGCATTCTCAACCAGTTGCCAAGGAAGGAGAGGAGGACGGCAAAATAACTGTTTTCGGCAGCATCTCGGGAAGAATAAAAAGATTACAGAAATGGCAAAATGTGGGTTAAGTCACAGCTTTACTATGCAAGATCTTCGCCATGACAGCTTGAAAAGTCAGACTAACGTCTCACTCACAGGTAAGAAAGAAAGTAAATGAAGAACACTCCTTTGAAAATCATCAAAAAAGATCAAACTTTCGTTCCAAAGGAATTCGTTGATCACTCTTCTTGCATTTGCATGGTTGGGAAAACTGGAAGTATCTACTCCCTTCATTTTGTTAACCTTGTTCTTTCAAAGAGTTAGTTAGGCCTTTTGCATTTGATAGCTTTCTTTTAGATGCTTCAAATCATCAGACCTTTTCATTTTGCGAAGTCTTCTAGTGAACACTGTGCCTTCTACACCTTAGTTATAAAAAACATATCTTGTTGAGTAAGATGAAACATAAAAGGGAGAAAATCAGTAAATCGAATAAGAACAACATCAGTAAACGATAATTTAAAGCTCACAAAGCGAGATGGTTTCGCTAAGTTTAACACTAACAACGCAATACTGCCCTCATGCGGTAGAAGTGAAAACGCGTGCATCCTAGATACTAAGTGAAATATATACCGGAATGTGCATTAAGAGCGTTCGTCGGGTAGCCCCCCTAAGCAGCTTCTGTAAATTCAGACATTCCGAATTGCCAAGCAAAAACATTCCAACTGTGTGTATATGAGGGCGTGGCCTTGGTGTGACTTTCATGCAGCTGCTCATTCTAAGAGATTTTTAATATAAGATAAAAAGCGGCATGGATTAGATAGCATTCGAACATGCCTGCTGACAGACACCTGTAGTGGTCGCTTTACACACCTGCGGCTACCGTTGCACCGCAGGCATGCGGATCTTAACCTGAATTACATACCTGCACGCGGATTGCGTGACTTTCCTTCCAAACTGTACAAACTAAGGCATTTATTTCCGAGATTACGAAAGAGGCGTTCATGGTGGTTTAACAGGACGTTTGTGCAGTACTGTCCAACCCCACAACAGGAAATTCTAGATACTTTTAAAATTCTTGCCTCCCCCCTCCAACCTTACAATAATATGGAAAAAGCAACCAGCTTTTCTAATATACAAGAGCGCCTTCTTGACCCAGTCGAACTTTGGATACATTTACTTAATTACTGAATCCCAACTGATCTAAATACATTTTGATTAATGGTGGAGCGCTGTTCCCAAAGACCCTTAAGTAAGTAAATAAACATTTCCGTTACTTTAATAATCTTACTCATAATAAAGCAAACATGTCTCCAACAGTTGACGGAAAAAATGCAGCAAACCAATAAAAAAGAAACAAGCCAATTGACAGCAGCCAAAAATGCCAATCTTTAGCCACAGGTATATGACAGTTTCTCAATCGTTAATACAAGCGTTAAAAAAGGGCATTGTTGTCCACCATTTGGTGCTAGGTCCATCCCTTGAGCTCCTGAGCGGGATAGCCATCTTCGGATTCTTTTTTTCCCCTTATTCTCTAGGCCTAGGGTATGTTTTAAATGTTGTCTTTAGATGTTAGTTCTTTGATTTAAGTGATCTTTTTTTCACACCTGTTTGCATTCCTCCTATGACGGGAGGTGGGTGGGTCGCATGTGAATCCAGAAAACTCTTCAAGCTGCAAATCTAACTCTTCAAGCTGCAAATCTACTCCTACTGGTTAAGTAACCATTTGTTTTACAGTATGAATCCTTTTCTGGATTCACATGCTGTGCATTCGATTATATAGCGGTTTCCCCCTCCTAGGGATAGTTGTGGTAAGATGAGGAAGACTTTGCGAACAGGTGTTGAAGTACCTTTTGCCCCACTTGAACTTCTTTAGTCATCTGTATATCCACGTAGTACTGTTCGAAAAAGGTGTGTGGGGATGCCCATGTTGCTGCAGCAGTGTCTATTGGCACATTGGCCGTGAAGGCCAGCATTGCCCCTTTTTTCCTTGTTGAGTAGGCTTTTGGCCATGTGTTTTGAGTTGTTCCTGCCAAGGCATAGCTTACTTGAATTGCCTCTACAATCCAACGTGCAATTGTCCCCTTTGTCACAGGTGCTCACTAGTTGGACTTTGAGTGACAAACGAACAGTTGATTGCCTTTACGGTATTGTCTTGTCTCCCGTAGATCGTATAGTAAAGCCCTTCTTACGTCCAGGGTATGAAGGCTTCTTTCTAGTCGTGTCTGTGGGTTTCTGAAGAAGACTGCTAGCTGAATGCTTTGGCTCATGTGGAATTTGCTTACTACCTTAGGTAGGAATTGAGGGTTTGTCCTTAGGAGAACCTTGTCCCTGTGGATTTGTATGTATGGTTCCTCAACCGTTAATGCTTGTAGTTCACTTACTCTACGTAGGGTTGTTACAGCTATTAAGAAGGCAGTCTTTATCTGATGTATTTGAGTTCTGCTTTGGGCATGTGCTCGAATGGTCCTGTCACTAGTTGTGTTAGGACTGTGTTTAAGCTCCTCATTGGGGCTGGAGCCTTTCTTGGGGGTGCAATCCTCTTGGACCCTTTAAGGAATCTTTTGATGACTGGTGCTGTTAAAAAACGTTTACATGAATCTCCCCTGGTGTAGGCTACAATTGCTGCCAGGTGCACCTTGAGGCTTGAGTAGTTGATGTTACTGTTAAGCAAGTGTGTAAGATATATTAGCACTGTATCCTGTGTGGAAATCGAATTTAGCGTATTGAATTCTGTACACCATACGGCGTACAGTTTCCACTTAGCTGCGTAGCATTGTCTTGTGGTCTGTTTTCTTGCTTCCTTTAGCATTTCCATTGTTCTTTGCGGTAAGTTCAAATGTTTTAACTATGTATTTAGACGCCAGACAGCTAAGCGGAGTGTCACTGGTACTGGGTGAAAAATGTGACCCGATTACATTGTGAGAAGGACCTTGTCTGCCTTGAAATTGATCATCTGTCCCCTTGAGGACCAGGGTTGTCTTGCCTATTGATTGGCTATGAGTGATCGCTTTGCTCCTGGTTGCCGGGAAACATCCTTTACAACGCAACTTTTACCACGCAGTGCCTTTACGGCGCAACTTTTACAACGCAAACCATTACAACGCATTGCGCTGGGGGCGCTCTAGGATAGGGAATAAGTTTAATTTACTATCCAACACCTTCCCTAGTGTCCACGGGGACTGGAGTTGGAATAGTAAATTAAACTATTCACTATCCAGCACCCCAAAGCGCTATGCGTTGTAAAGGTTTGCGTTGTAAAAACCGCGTTGTAAAGGCATGCGATGTAAAAGCATGCGTTGTAATGTCATACATCCCTGGTTGCCTGGCCTTCCCCAGTAGCCTTTGTAGTAGAGGAATCGGAGGAAAATCATATGCAAATGTCCCCGACCAGTTTAGTGAAAGGGAATTTCCTTTTGATAGGTGGTGTTGAAACCTAGAGGCTAAGGATTAGCATTTTTTGTTCTCCATTGTTGCAAACAGGTCTATTTCTGGAGTCCCCAGAGGTTGAAGACCTGTTGCAGCCTCATTTGCTTTATCTCCCATTCATTTGAGCTGCTGTTCTGTCTGCTTAGTTGATCTGCTTCAGTGTTGTCCTTCCCTGGCAGGTGAATTGTCTGTAGGCTGTATGTCCTTGAAATGGCCTAGTTCCATATATCCTGAGCTAATTTGTTTAGGGTGAAAGATTTCGTTCCTCCGTTTGTTGAGGTAAAACATTGTTGTGGTACTGTCCATCTGAATCAATACTGTCTTCCCTCCTATGTGGGCCTGGAAGGCCTTTAGAGCCAGGAACACATTCTTCATCTCTAGGAAGAGGATGTGCTTTATGGAGTCTGCATCGTTCCACTGACCCATACCCTCAGATTTCCTGAATGTGCTCCCCAACCCTTGTAGGACTCATCTGTTGTGATGGTCACTGAGGGAGTTGGTGATTTGAAAGGTCTGCCTAGTGTTAGGTTCTTGGATGCCAGCTATTTTATCTCTACCTGAACATTTTCTGTTACATCCACTAGATCCTCCCAACTCCCTGTAGTTTGTGACCAACTGTTGCAAAGCCACTCCTGTAGAGGGTGCAGGTGGGGGCGTGCATGAGTGACGAGGGGAATAAATTATGATATCATGCCCATGAGTTTCATGACATTCCTCCCTATCAGAGACTGACCCTTCTGGTGGAGGTGAGTTTTTTGTCTGATAGCTTGTATTCTCTTCTAGGTCGGGCATGCCCATGCAACTTCGGAGTTTAATCTTGCTCCTAGGAAGGTCTTTTCTGTTCTGGCTTTGGTAATAACTTATTGTGGTTTATTGAGTTTTTTGCAGTGTTGTGATCACCTAATGAAAGTGTTTTTAACATCTTTGCTTTGAATCTGCCTTCACCAGCCAGTTGTCTAGGTAGGGATATACGTGGATTCCTCTCCTTCTTCAGGATGCTGTAACTGCTGCTAGGCACTTTGTGAAGACTCTTGGTGCGGTTTTTATCCAGAAGGGCAAAACCGTGAATTGGTAGCGAGTGTCCTCATGGAAGAACCTAAGGTATTTCTTGTAATCTTGATTCACGGGGATGTACAGATAAGCGTCCTTCAGATCTATTGCTGCAATGAAATCTCCTTTTTGTAGCTGTGGGATTACTTCCTGTAGTGTTGACATTTTGAAATGCTGCATGCAAATGAATTTGTTTATGAATCTGAAGTCTAAGATAGGTCTTCGTGTGAGATCTTGCTTTGGTACCAAGAAGTAAGGTGAATAGTTTCCTTTGTTGTGTACCCTCCTTGGTACTGTCGCTATTGCTTGTTTTTGTAGGAGTTCCTTTATTTCCTGTATTAATTGTAAGAGTTCTGTTCCTTGAAACCCCTTCTTTCTTGATGGTTTTGGTGGGGCTTTGTTTGTTAGTTCTATACAATAGACATGGCGTACCACATTTCAAATCCAACAGTCTGTCGTGATTTTTTTCCCATTGAAGTAGGTAGTGTGCTATTCTGCCTCCGACTGGTGTTGTGTGGGGGTCTTCTGTTGTTGGCAAGTCACACTGAGTTTGCTACTCCCCATATCAAGGGTTGTCCCCTGGCTCTTTCTCTGCCCAAAAGGACTGCCTTGGTTGCTGCTGCCAGGCTTGGTATCCAGACTGCTGGTTTGATTGCTGTCCACTGTTCTGCGTATGATTTTGTTGTTGTAGACTGGTTGAGAGAACTCCTCTTCCTGAGGGTCTTCGGAGGTTAAATCCTCCTCTCTTGAAGGTGCCCCTCTGTTGCAGGGCTCCCATAGCCCTGGCCGTCTCATTGTCCTTCTTTATTTGTTAAAGTGATTCATCTACCTCACTTCCCAACAGAAAGGTTCCAGTGAAGGGTTTGTTAATTTTTGAGGTTTGGACCCTTGCTTGAAGCCTGAAATTCGGAGACAGGCATGCCTTCTTAACGTTTTGCCTGTGCACATTTGTCTGCTGGCTGTATCTTCTGCATCTAGAGCAGATTTCAGGCAGGTGTTCGCTATGTTTCTTCCCTCCTGTATGATGGATTTTGCTCTTTTCTTCTCCTTTTCTATGAGCTTGTTCATCAGGTCTTCAATGTCGTCCCATTTTTGGTGGCCATACCTGTTGAGGAGGGCATTCGTGTTTGCAATGCACCATTGCGTTGCTGCCTCCTTCTCCATCTTTGTACCCACCATGTCCATTCTTTTACTTCTCTCTCTGAAGGTGGACCAGTGAGCATTGCTCCTTCTTCATGCTGTGGTGACAATGATGGAGTCTGCCACTGTGTTTCCCTGAATGTATTTAGGGTCCTTTGTGGAGGGTTTGTATTTTTTCTCTACCCTTGGGGTTACCCCTTTGCTGAGGCAGGCTTCTTGAAAGCCTCCTTGCCCTGGTCCAGAATGCTTGGTAGCATTGGGAGGTATTGTGTCCCCTTGGTGAATGGCACTAATGTTTTTAGAAGGAAGCAGAAGGCTTTATTCTCCTCCTCTAAGTGGACCTCAAAGGTATCAGCTGCCTTCTTGATGAGGCTGTTGTAAAAGGCTATGTTGTCTGGTGGTGAAGACTTCGAGGGATAGCTACAGACCTCTTCTTCTGGGCTTTCTGTGCCGAGGCCGTTCCATTTTTTCTCGAAAGTTCTCAAGGCTTCCTCCTCTTCTGGAGTGTTGTTAGTCTCCGACATCTTCTTTGTGAGGTTTGTGGGTTGCCAGAGCTTCAAGGGTATATTCCTCTTCTTCTGCGTCAGCAGGGTGTTTCACTGGAATTCTGAATTCCTTCAGCGCCTCATCAAACTCCTTTTTTCGTTTAAGGAGTGCCACCATTTCCGCTTCCAGGCGTCCTTTCTTTTTCTCCACCTCGGGCCCTTTCGGTCTCTGAGGCCGGGGAGCTCATTTTCTTGGGTATGGTGGATTCTGCCTTCGAGGGTATGTTTTTTTTCCTTTGCGGCCTGTCGTTCAGCACCTGCGTTTGTCGATTTCGATGATCTTCCCTCGTCAGTATGCCTGGGGTGGGATCCGTGGGTTTCTTTTGCTCACGGCTGACCTTCGGCCGGCAGTTTCGTTGATGCCTGGGCTGCCTTTTGCGCCTTCTTTTTGGGGCCCTTGGTTTCCGACGGGCGAGTTATTTTTTCCTGGTCAGTCTTCTTCTCTGCATCGTCTTCTTCAAGGTACGCCTCCTCTCGTCGTACCCTTCGAGGATCTCGAAGTCTGACCCCCCATATCGCATAGTTTCTTACCTGTCGGTGTAGTTTTGCAGCTTGAAGATCTTTCTGGATTCACTATGCTGTGCATATTCCATTCCGCAATCTGATGGTTGGGTCCGGAATCGTAGTCTTTTTTTTTTTTTTCGTAGCCCAGGTGGGCGTCGACGTCCCACCATTTGGTGTACCTTCGGTGACGTCGGCGTGCTTCCGGCGGAAGCTACCACCCTTGGGCGCCATGTTCGGATTCTTTTTTCTGTCTCTTTTCCCTTTTGTTTTTGTAGTGAATCCATGGCTATGTTTGTTAATCGTTTTTTAACGTAGTCTTTCCACGTATTATGTAATTGTTCCAACTTGCTTTCTTTTCCATCTGTTTCCACCCTCTTTTCCAGCCTCATCTTTCTGGCGGAGGCGGGTGGGTTCGCTAGTGAATCCAGAAAGATCTTCAAGCTGCAAAACTACACCGACAGGTAAGAAACTATTCGTTTTGCAGCGTGAATCTTTCTGGATTCACTATGCTGTGCATAGATTTTGTAGCGGTTTTCGTTACTTTTGTGGCGGTTGGGTGGAAGATGAGCGTTGGTTGTTAAAAATATGTTGAAGCACTTTTTGTCCTACTTGTGCTTCTTTGTTCATCTGTACATCCACGCAGTAGTGCTTTGTGAAAGTGTGCACTGAAGCCCATGTTGCCGCCAGGCATATGTCCTGAATCGGTGTGTTGGCCAGAAAGGCAATTGTTGCTCCTTTCTTCCTGGTGGAGTGGGCTTGTGCCCCTCCTGTTAGCTCCTGGCCAGCTTGCTTGTGGCAGAACTGAATTGTCTGTGCGATCCATCGGGCTATGGTGTTTTTAGTAACTGGTTTGCCCATGTAACTGTTAGCGAAGGACACGAAGAACTGTTTCGTTTTCCTGTGTTCCTTCGTTCTTTCAATGTAGTGCATCACAGCCCTTCTTGCGTCTAGGGTGTGGAGCGACCTCTCAGCGCTTGTAGTGGGGTTTTGGAAGAAGCTAGGGATCTGAATACTCTGATTCATGTGGAACCTTGACACCACCTTTGGCATGAAGTGTGGGTCAGTCCTCATCACGACCCTGTCACTGTGTATCTGGATGTAGGGTTCCTGCAGTGTGAGTGCCTGCAGTTCGCTCACCCTTCGTAGTGAGGTGATTGCCACCAGGAAGGCCGTCTTCATTGTCAACATTTGCAGTGATGCTTTGTGAATGGGTTCGAAAGGTGCTTTCATGAGCTCCGTCAGTACCACATTTAAGTTCCAGGCCGGTGGCGGCATTCTCTTTGGCGGCGCTATTCTTTTAGCCCCTTCCAGGAATCTTTTCACGACTTGGGATGTGAAGAAGCTTCTCCCTGTTTCTCCTCTTGTGTATGCCACAATCGCTGCCAGGTGCACTCTCAGTGAGAATGAGCTTAGCTTTGCCTTAATTAGGTGTGTGAGGTACCTTAGCACCGTGGACTCCTTGGTCAGTCTCCTTTGGAGCTGTTTCTTGCAACACCATTGAGTGAATCTTTTCCATTTTTCCCCATAGCACTTGCGTGTGCTGGGCCTTCTTGCCTCTCGCAGCACCCGCAGGGTGCTCTCTGGTAGTTTTAGGTGTGCAAATTCTAAGTCCTCAGGAGCCAGGCTGAGAGGTTGAGGCTCTCTGGCTCTGGGTGTAGAATTCCTCCGTTTTCCATGGAGAGTAGGTCTCTTCTTTTTGAGAACTTGTGGGGGGGCCCCTGCGCCATCTCCATTATCTGCGAATACCACGTTTGTCTGGCCCATTGTGGTGCCACAAGGATGAGCGTCATGTTGCTCTTCATGCATTTGTTGAGGACCCTGGGGATCAGTGGTATTGGGGGAAAAGCGTAGGCAAATGTTTTTGACCAGCTTATCCATAGGGCATTCCCCTGGGACAGTGCCTCTGGTTGCCTGGATGCAAAGTATTGGCATTTTGCATTCCGGTGTGTTGCAAATAGGTCTATTGTTGGGGTGCCCCATTTCCTGAATAGACTCTCTGTTTCCTGGCTGTTGAGTTCCCACTCGTGGGATGCTGAAGTCTGCCTGCTGAGCCAATCCGCTTCTACATTGTCCTTCCCTGGCAGGTGTATGGCTAGCAGGTCTATTTTTAGTGGTATGGCCCATTTCCAGATCTCCTGTGCCAAGTTTGACAGCGGGAACGATTGAGTTCCCCCCTGTTTGTTTATGTAAAACATCGTTGTGGTGTTGTCTGTTTGTATTAGCACCTTCTGGTTGTGTAGGTGTTTCTGAAAAGCCTTGAGGGCTAGCAACACAGTTTTCAGTTCCAGGTAGTTGATGTGCCTGACTGCATCTGTAGGGCTCCACAGACCCCTCACTCTGAGCCTGTTCATATGTGCGCCCCACCCCTTCTGGGATGCGTCTGTGGTGATGGTCACTGTTGGGTCCGGTGGTGTTAGAGGTTTCCCTTCTGTTATTCTCTCCTTGGTCCACCACCTTATCTCTTCCTGCACCCTGTGCGTTACAACCACTAGATCCTCCCAACTTCCTGTAGCTTGTGACCATTGTTGTTGCAGCCACTCTTGGAGTGGTCTCATTTGTAGGCGTACATTGGGGACCAGGTGAATGCATGATGCCATCATCCCCAAGATCTTGCTCACAGACCTCACTGTCAGAGCTCGCCCCTTCTGGTAGTGATGTTTCTCCCTCAGTAGGCTGAGCGTTCTCTTTTCGCTCGGTAAGACCCTGCATTGGATGGTGTCGATCTGGGCTCCCAGGAAGATTTTTACTTGCTCTGGTTCCATCGAGCTTTTGCCCCAGTGTATGGAGAAACCCAGGTTTGCTAGCGTTCTTGTCACCTGTTCCGCATGCTCTTTGCATGTCCTGTAGCAGTTTGCCTTCACCAGCCAGTCGTCGAGGTAGGGGTACACGTGTATCCCCTTTCTCCTTAGGTGTGCGGCCACTGCCGCGAGGCATTTGGTCAACACCCTTGGTGCGGACTTTAGGCCGAAAGCTAGGGTCGTGAATTGGTAGTGATCCTTGTTTACTGTGAACCTTAGCATGTGCTTGTGCTGCCTGTTCATGGGGATGTGCAGGTATGCATCTTTGAGGTCTATGGTGGACAAGAAGTCCCCTGCTTTTATCTGAGGAATGACCTCTTGTAGGGACGTCATTTTGAATTTTTGGGTTTTGACGTATTTGTTTAGGAACCGTAGGTCCAGGATGGGTCTTAGGCTTTCGTCCACCTTTGGCACTAGGAAGTAGTTTGAGTACACTCCCATGTTCCGTTCTTTGAAGGGGACCCGTTCTATGGCCGCTTTGAGGAGGAGTTCTTGGGCTTCCTCTTGCAGTAGTTGCAGCTCTCTTCCTGAGTGCTGTCTTTTCTTTGGTGGCCTTTTTTCCAACTCTATGCAGTACCCGAACGGCATAATATTGAGTATCCACTTGTCTGTTGTTATTTTTCTCCACTCCTGGAGAAAAAATCTCAACCTTCCTCCTACCGGCGTTGCATGTTCCCTTGTGTCTTGTCCGTGTAGCCCTCTCCTCTTTGTTTTTCCGTGCTCCTCCCCCGGAGGGTGTGGGTGGTGGAGCACCTTCTCTCGTGCGAAGTCACTTAGAGGGGGGTTGTTCACCGCCTCTCCTTCTCTGGCCCCGTCCATTTCCTCTTGACCGAAAGGACTGGCCCCTGCCTTGGTAGTTCCAGTTTTGTCTCTGCTGGCCCTGGTGGCCTTGGTTGTCACTCTGTTGCCCCTGGTGGAAACTCTGGTGAGAATCTCCTCGCTGGCTTCCACCTCTGCCGTTCGGCCTCCGTGAAGGAGTGCCCTTTCTCATCCCTCTGAACTGCAGGGCTCCCATGGACCTTGCCGTCTCGTTGTCCTTCTTCAGTTGGGTGAGCTTATCAACTGGGGCTCCGAACAGTGTTTCACCGTTGAAGGGTGTGTTCAGGATGTTGTTCTGGACCTCAGCCTTGAATCCTGAGATCCTGAGCCAGGCTTGCCTTCTTTCTGTGATGCCTATGGCCATCAGTCTGCTGGATGTTTCTGCCCCATCCAAGGCTGTCTTCAGGCATGAATTGGCGATGCTCTTCCCTTCCTCCACCAGGTGTGCTGCCCTCTCACGGTATTGTTCCGGGAGGTGCTTGAGCAACTGTCCCATCTCATCCCAGTGTTGGTATTGATGCCTATTCAGGAGGGCGTTGGAATTCGCCATCCGCCAGTGCATTGCAGCGTTCCTCTCAATCTTCCTGCCAGTCAGATCCATCCTCCTGCTTTCTTTGTCAGGAGGGGGTCCGGACGTTGTTATGACGTTTGCCCTTTTTCTGGCCGTTGCAGCGATGATAGAATCTGCTGTGACGGATCCCTTGATGTAAGCTGGGTCTTGGGAGGAGAATTTGTATTTCTTCTCGGTCCTCAGCGTTACAGATCTGCATGTAGCCGGGTCCTTGAAGGCCTCCTTTCCCTGGTCTGTGATACTCTTGAGCATGGGCAGGAACTGGCTCCTTGTCTGTATGGGGAGCAATGTCTCGAGCAGGAAGTCTGCTTCTGGCTTCTCCTCTTCCAGCTTAATTCCATAAGCTGTTGCCGCCTTTCTTACCACCTCATTGTATGCCCCAATGTCATCCAGTGGCGAAGGCCTCGAGGGGTATGTTTCCACAGCCTCCTCTGGTTTTTCGGCCTCGATGTCCTGCCATTCCTGGTCTTGGGCCATCGAGGAACCTGAACCGTAGCTTGACTGCTGTTCCCCGTAATCCCCTTCTGTGTAGTAGAGGTCCTCCTCCTCTTCGTGCTCCGAAGGTTCCGGAGTTTTCGGCGGCTCTTCGACGTCGAACTCCTCGAGCTCCTGTACCTCAGCGACGGTCGGTGCCGGCTTCGGGGGAATCTTGTAACTTTTCATTTTTTCATCGAAGTCCTTCTTTCTCTGAAGGATGTTCTCCATTTCGGCCTCGAGCCTTCTCTTCTTTCTCTGCATTTCTGCGGCCTGATCGCCGTCGAGCGTTTCGGCCGCTCTTTTCGGCGTCGTCGTCGACGTCGAAGCTTTCTTCGGCTCTTTTTCTTTCGACGTCGAAGTCGAAGGCCCTTTTTCGGGGGCTTGCTTCGATGACCTTTGCTTTTCGCTGGTCTTGTGCCTCCGGGAGTCCTTCTCGGAGGATCCGCTGGGCTCTTTTTCGGAGGATGCAGCTTCGGTCGTCGATTTGCTCGGCGCCGGTGCTCCTTTCGAGGCTCTGTGCTCTGACTTTCGAGAGTCTGCCTCATGTTTTCGAGGCCCTGTGGGAGTTTTCGGGGTCGTAGACTCTCCTACCTTATCAGGAGTATTCTTATCGGTCTCAGCGACCGTGAAGTCATCTGGTCCTTCGGCGATGTTGTCCTCATCGTCGGTGGAGAGGCCAAGTTCGTAAAGCGTCGGCGCTTGGCCCTTGTCCTGCATCGTGTGGTGAGCCGTCCTCTGTCTTTCTCGGATTCGGAGTGTCTTCGGCTTGAAGACGGAGCAGGCGTTGCAGTCCCTGCTCTCGTGGTCTATTGGCAGGCAGAGGTTGCAGACTGGGTGCTGGTCCTTCTGTGCGAACTTGTGGTGGCAGTTCTTGCAGAATTTAAAGGGCGTCTTGTACATCCCTGCGCTCAGGGGGCCCCCTGTGTGCGCATTCCTCCGAGGACGTCGAAGACTTCGAAGTTTTCTCCTTTCTTCGTCGTCTCAGTCCTAAAGGTCTTCTTCTCTCGATGTTCTCAGGTCTTTACCATTGAAGATTTGCTGTATTTTCTCCCTTTTCCTCCAAAAACTTCTGGAGCTTCACGCGACGATCCAGACCCAACGGCGGAAAAAAGAATCTGAAGATGGCGCCCAAGGGTGGTAGCTTCCGCCGGAAGCACGCCGACGTCAACGAAGGTACACCAAATGGTGGGACGTTGACGCCCACCTGGGCTACGAAAAAAATAAAAAAAAACCAGAAAAAAGGACTACGATTCCGGACCCAACCACCAGATTGCGGAATGGAATATGCACAGCATAGTGAATCCAGAAAGATTCACGCTGCAAAAGTTGATTTAACGGCCACTCCCTGGTCGTCCCTGTCGCTTGAAAGGCCCAAGTCCATCAAGCGATGGTTGTTTCTGGCTTTGGAGCATGGCTGCGTAAAGGCCCTCCTCCCTCTACTTTCGACATGCCTTGAGAGTCTTCGACACGAATATTGCACAGGACTCTCACTCTTTATCCTTGTGATCCCTTGGCAGGCAGAGGTTACAAATGTCGTGTGCAAACATGTGGTGGCAATTTGGGCAACATTTGAAAGGGGTATTTTCCATGGTCCCTACCTTGCCCTCTTTCAATTCATCTGCGTCGTTGCTCCGTCTGGATTCCCCGACGGGGAAAGGTGTCCAGAGGTCTCTCTCCCTCTGCGGTGTCTTCTCAGTCGATGACTGAAGGTTTTTTCACTTGATTTCCCTGATTTATTCAGGGTTTTCGTCCAAAACTTCGGAGGGTCTCCCCTTGCTTTCAGACCCAACGGCAGAAAAAAGAATCTGGATGGCTACCACACACAGGAACTTCTGGGGTGCCGTCTGACATCACACAAGGGATGGACCTAGCACCAAATGGTGGTCGACGACACCCCAAACATAAAAAAAAAAACAAAGACAAATTCGGACCCAATCTCTAAATGGCAGAATAATGCACAGCATGCGAATCCAAAAAAGGATTCATGCTCCAAAACCAAATTAAATCTTTTGAGAGAAATAACCAACCATAAATGTAACTGTCCACCTAAAGATTGCAAACAGCAGGATGATAGCCAATTTAGGTCCTACCTTATTTCAGGCAAAGGTTATTAGAAAACTTAATTGTGACCATGACTAGTATATTTCTTAGTGGTCGATGGGGACGTGCAGTAGGGGTCATGTCCTTGTAATCTCAGTTTCATCATTAACTGTGCTATTGGCTCTTTCTAGGATATTTTTTCCATGTTAAAAATCTGGTTAACTTAACACAAGCAGCGCACTTCGACATAATGACAAAAAATGTGGCAATGCTTAATTTCAGCATCTGTTCTCGTTCGGGGCGTTAAATGAAGATTTAGAGACCGACAATTAAAATTAGAAATAAACTATTTAGGACGGTTTAAATTTGATAGAAAATTTCAACTAAGGCATGCTCAGTGATGTAGACAAAGAAAACAGACAAACTTACCTCAACAAGAAAATAAAAGGGAAACTGAAATTTAACCCCCATCTCAGCATAAAAATGACACACCACTGCTCATGGATTGATCATCTAGGTGGGAATCATGTGAGCTAAGAAAGCTACCATAAAGAGCTTTGCCATTCGACAAGCCTGCAAAACAGTAACCCACTGGGAAAGTGTCTTCAGGGACAAAGGAGGAGAAGTAATTACATACAGAGTGGAGTCGCGGTCTACACCAAAAAACAGACAGGGAAAGTTGAAATTAAATCTTGGAAGCAATTCATTTGAACACAACATGCAATCAAAGAAGCACAAGCCCAAAAAGTTGGTGAACAAATGTTATAACCGGCTATGCACGTCTAAAGGCAATGAAGGTAATTCGGCGAGAAACTGAAACCCTGGGAGTAATAAACATCTACCAACTCAATAGAAAAGTCCTAAACAAGATATATTAGGAAAACTCAAAGGACTACCCTAAAATAAATATTTTATAATATCGGCTTTCCCAGTCCCTACATGCAGCTATGAAATTCCAAAAGGACTTAAGAGTGGTTCAGTGGGCAAAGTGGGGGATTATCATGAACGATAAATGCACGCGTCATCTGACAATGAGATGACCTATAGAACACCTACTAATAAGTCCTTCTAACAAAAAAGCAAGATAATTAAAGAGCTTGAACCCATTAAAGATTCTAGTATTATGATCAGGATGTAAATATGTTTTGTATAGTCCCAAATCAGCATCACCTGAGATACTGGTGGAAGAAAAGAGGAAAACGTAATAAATTAATTAAGCCAAACCCTAAGTCTAGCTGTGCCTTGTGGGTTGTACTGAAATAATAATAACATTGCTGAGCTTTTGGGGGAACATTCTTGGGCCTTAGGGGGGGAAACTCCTGGTGAGCCTGACTTAAACCTGAAATAGGTGAGTGGTAAATGACCATATGACACTCCACTGGAGGGAAGGAATCCAGGACCAACTCCAGTGAGAGGGGTCCGGACATACCAAAGGAGAAACCAGAATGCTTCAAGTGGACAGCAGACAGCCTCTGACTCCAAAAATAAATCCCCAACTCACAAGATACACCACTCTGCTTTAAGATGGAATGGTGGAGGAAGAGACAACACAACAAATGAAGATAAAGGAACCAAGAATCTTTTGCAAATTTCCCTCTTAAAAGAGAGATAGAAACTCTCCTACCACTATCTACCAGATGTCCACCTCCCCAGTCATTATACACAGTGTGACCAGAGCCAGCTGGAAGCAATCATTTTGGTAAAGAGTTGTATTCCACATAGTTAATGTGCATTTTAACATTTGTGGCAATGACAAGCTGAGAATTTGGCACTGGAAGGGCTTGACCAGAGCTCGAGGAATCCGAAGGTGGAGCATAATAATGACCAGGCACATACTGCGGGCCCAGCAATGCAAACCGTTTGAAGAAACCATGTGTCATTGCCATACTGTTGCTTTGTGATATTTTTCCTCTTCCACAGAGTCATGTAAAAAAGTATGTTGAAGTCTTGTGGGAACCGCATTCCCTGGGCCCTTTTGTTTATACTGGTCGGTTCACTATGAGTCACCTGAGAGTTCTCTTCTACCCCAAAATCATGGTCATCCTTCTCATTTCTATATTGCTCGCCCTCTTGGCTGATGTAACGTCCCTACCGTGTCTCTTTCGACATGGGGGAGAACCTCGGCTTGATCTGTCTGCCAGATCTGTTTGTCAAATTGGCAAAACCAATAGCTGTCAAAGGCGAGACCTATGGACTTTGTCAATGCGTATTAAAATCTGGGGTGAGCAGCAAATCTCAAGTTCCAAACCTGGAAGGCCAGCTCATGTTTTAACACCCCTGCGGCAGATAGACTTACTTGTTAAACTCAATAACAGAAGCACCAGCAATTTATAGCTCGTAGAAGTATCAAAACAGCGATATGGCGCGCTATGTAAAAGAGAAGGAATATGCTACTTACCAGTATGCATCTGTTCTTGGCATAGAGGGCTGCAGAGTGGTACATTTATGAATAGATCGCCATCTGGTGTTGGGCTCGGATGATTGCACTTGTTTTTCTTCTGGAGAAGTCTTTGTCGTCATAGATGACTCCTCCTCTTGGTGTTAGTGCGCATGGGCATCGGCTCCATCCTTAGATTGTTTTGCCATAGTAGGGTTAGATGGAGTAGTGTAGTATAATACATAAAGATATGCCCATGTAAGTGTATCTAAATAAGATAATGTTGGGACAGACACAGGTTTCCGGGGAGGCAG
Organism: Lissotriton helveticus; assembly: GCF_964261635.1. Lineage (NCBI taxonomy): Eukaryota > Metazoa > Chordata > Amphibia > Caudata > Salamandridae > Lissotriton > Lissotriton helveticus. The sequence continues at coordinate 841,945,776 of NC_136070.1, forward strand.
GGAGGGCATGTACCACTCTGCAGCCCTCTATGCCAAGAACAGATGCATACTGGTAAGTAGCATATTCCGTTCGAGGCATATGGGCTGCAGATGGTACATTTATGAATAGATTGTACAGCAGTTACCTCCCTAGCGGTGGTCACCAGTGTCTGTCGCAACTGTTTGAAATAGAGTTTTTAATACAGCTTGGCCCACTCTGGCTTGTTGTGCCGCCTGTACATCAACACAGTAGTGCTTTGTGAATGTATGTGGTATAGACCAAGTTGCTGCTCTACATATGTCATCTAGGGGAATGTTCCCTAAGAATGCCATAGATGCTCCTAGTTTTCGTGTAGAATGAGCTCTAGGAGGAACAGTTAATGTTCTCTTTGCTTTAATGTAACATATTTGTATACATCTTACAATCCATCTAGCGATGCCTGCTTTAGAGATAGGATTGCCCTTATGTGTTGGGGAAAATGCTACAAATAGTTGTTTAGTTTTCCTGAAGTTTTGTGTTCTCTCTATGTAGTACAAAATGGCTCTTTTGACATCTAGTGTATGTAGAGCCCTTTCTGCTACCGTCTGGGGCTTTGGAAAGAAGACTGGTAGTTCCACTGGTTGATTGATGTGAAATGCTGAAATTACTTTAGGCAAGAACTTTGGGTTTGTTCTAAGAACCACTTTATTCTGGTGTAACTGTAGGAATGGTTCTTGTATTGTCAATGCCTGTAATTCACTTACTCTCCTGAGCGAGGTAATGGCTATAAGGAAAGCCACCTTCCATGTAAGGAATTGTATTTCGCACCTATGCATAGGTTCGAAAGGTGGTCCCATTAGTCTGGTGAGTAATACGTTGAGGTTCCAGACCGGGGAAGGTGGTAATCTTGGTGGAATGACTCTTTTAAGGCCTTCCATGAAGGCTTTTATCGCTGGCACTCTGAACAGTGATATATGCTGCCTGTTTTGTAGGTACGCTGCTATAGCTGCTAGATGTACCCTGATAGATATGTACGCGAGATTACATTGCTGTAAGTGTAATAAGTAGCAAATAATCTCCCTTGTTGATACGTCCAGAGGGTTGATATTATTATTAGTACAGTGTATAGCAAACCTCTTCCACTTAGCTGCATAGCATGCTCTGGTGGTGGGACGTCTCGCTTGTTTAATTATCTCCATGCAATTTGGGGGTAGATCTAAGTACCCAAATTCTAGGATTTCAGGAGCCAGATCGCTAGGTTCAATTGTGTGGGATCTGGGTGCATTATTTCTCCATGGTTCTGTGTAAGGTGCATGGGTAGAATCCTTAGCTTTTTATGTGGCACTTGTGAGAGTTGCAGGAGCGTGGTGAACCACGGTTGTCTTGCCCACGTGGGTGCTACTAGTATCATGGTCATTGAGTGTTGTTGTAGTTTTCTGACCACTAATGGGATTAGTGGGAGAGGGGGAAAAGCGTATGCAAATTTGTTGGACCAATTTATCCATAACGCATTGCCCTGCGACAGGTGGTGTGGGTACCTGGACGCGAAGCTTTGGCATTTTGCGTTCTGATGAGTGGCAAAGAGGTCTATCTCTGGCTGTCCCCATCTTTGGAAGAATGGCTGCAGTATTTGTTGGTGCAGTTCCCATTCGTGTATTTGTTCCGACTGTCTGCTTAAGATGTCTGCTATCTGGTTTTGGACTCCTGGTAGGTGTTCGGCTAACAGATAGATGTTTTGAGGAATGGCCCATCTCCAGATTTCCTGTGCTAGTCTGGATAGTTGGAGAGAGTGCGTCCCCCCCTGTTTTTGAATATAATACATTGCTGTCATGTTGTCTGTTCTGATCAGGACTGCTTTGCTGGTAACATGTATTTGGAAGGCTTTCAATGCTAGAAACACCGCTAGTAGTTCTAGATAATTGATGTGCAGTCTTTTTTCCTGCACACTCCACCTTCCTTGTACTGTGTATTTCTCCATATGTGCTCCCCATCCTGTGAGCGATGCGTCCACTGTTATTGTCACCTGTGGAATTGGTTCTAGGAACGACCGCCCCTTGGCAATGTTTGTTGTGTTCCACCACTTCAGAGAGCGGTGTGTGCGGTCGTCTACCAACACCAGATCTGTAATCTGTCCTTGAGCCTGATTCCACTGTGTCGCTAAGCATTCTTGTAGCGGACGCATTTGTAGTTTGGCATATGGTATTAGCAGTATGCAGGATGACATCATCCCTAATAGCTGCATGAACACTCTTGCTGGTAGTGAGTGTTGTGGCTGGAATCTTTGAATGATTGTAAGCATTGTTTGGATCCTGACTGGATTGGGGTATACTTTGGCTTTTTCTGAGTCTATAGTAGCCCCCAGATATTGTTGAACCTTGCTTGGTTGTAGGTGTGACTTTGTGTAGTTCACCGTGAACCCTAGCTGGTGTAGTAGCTGAATTGTCTTTTGTGTGTTTTGAAGACATTCCTCTTGTGACTTGGCCTTTATTAGCCAGTCGTCCAAGTATGGGAAGACATGTATTTGTTGTCTTCTTAGGTGAGCTGCCACCACTGCCAGGCATTTTGTGAACACCCTTGGTGCCGTTGTGACACCAAATGGAAGGACTTTGAACTGATAATGTTGTCCTTCTACCACAAACCTGAGGTATTTCCTGTGGGCTTTGTGAATCGGGATATGAAAGTAAGCGTCTTTTAGATCCAGTGTAGAAAGAAAGTCCCCTTTCTTCAGTAAAGGAAGTACCTGTTGGAGCGTGACCATGTGGAAATGTTCCGAATTTATGTATGCGTTGAGAGGTCTTAGGTCCAGAATTGGCCTTAGAGACCCATCCTTTTTGGGAATTAGGAAGTATAGGGAGTATACTCCTGTTCCTTGTTGGTGCTGTGGAACCTTCTCTATGGCATGCTTTCCTAGCAGGGATAGTACTTCCTGCTTTAACAGTGTCAGGTGATCTTGTTTCATTGGACGCTGTTTGGGGGGGATGTTTGGTGGGGTAGATGTGAGTTCTAGGCAATAACCATGTTGGATAATTTGTTTCACCCACCTGTCTGATGTGATGTTTTCCCAGACAGGTAGGAACTGTGATAGGCGTCCCCCGACCGGTGTTATATGGTCTGGGGGGAGCTGTATGAAGTCACTGCTTTGGGGTTGGAGAGTTGCGGTTGTTGTTGTTTCCGCGACCTCTACCCTTGTTGTTGCTACCTCTGTAGCCACCTCTAGAATTACCTCTGGGTGATGTAGGTGTAAAAGAGGTTTGTTGCTGGCTTGTACCTGTATTTTTGGATCCTCCTCTATAGGCGGACCTACGAAAGGAACCTCTTTGTGTCGGCTGTTGCAATGCTCCCATTGATTTAGCCGTTTCGGTATCCTTTTTCATCTTTTCTAAGGCCTCATCTGTCCCTGTGCCGAAAAGTGTTTTCCCATCAAAAGGTTGGTTCAGTAACGATGTTTGTACCTCTTGTTTGAACCCTGATACTCTGAGCCATGCATGTCTCCTTAACATGATGCTTGTGTTAGTAGATCTTGCTGCAGTGTCTGCCGCGTCTAGGGCGCACTTGATTGAAGTGTTAGTAATTAACTTCCCTTCTTGTATGAGTTGATCTGCCCTCTTTTGATGTTCTTTAGGAAGATGTGTGATGAGTTTTTCTAATTCATCATAATGCGCTCTGTCATACCTTGCAAGTAGTGCTTGCGTATTAGCTATGCGCCAGCTGTTTGCCGCTTGAGATGCTACTCTCTTGCCAGAGGCATCTATTAGCTTAGACTCTTTGTCAGGAGGTGGAGCTTCTCCTGTAGATAAAGAGTTTGCTCTCTTACGAGCGTTTGTGACCACTAGTGAGTCTAGAGGAATTTGCCCTTTAATGTATATTGGGTCTTTTGGAGCTGCCCTATATTTCTTATCGATTCTTGGGTTCAGTACCCTAGCCCTCACTGGGTCTTTGAATATCTCTGATGTATGACTGAGAAGGCCCTTAAGCATTGGTAGTGTTCCTGATGTTCTTTGTGCAGTAGGTAGTGTTTCTAATAAGAAATCCTCTATTTGAGGTTCTGCATGTAGTTCTACCTTGTGATATGTTGCTGCTCTATTAATGAGTTGCGCAAAACCAGTATTATCATCAGGAGGTGAAGGTTTTGAAGGATACAATTCAGGGTCGTTATCGTTATCTGACCCTACATTGTACTCTTCCCATGGGTCTGCCTCCTCTGGGATTGTGTCTTCATCATCCCCAGGATGTTCCCCCTCCCCTGTGTCACTCTCTACATCTGTTGTAGGTGTAGATGGTCGTGTGGGAGGAATATTTGGTCTATTGTGAGGAAGAGGAGAAGATGGTGTGTGTCTAGGTTTTGGAGAAGGGGGAGGAGTTGTATTTGTCCCCATTGTTCTCTTCTTCGGATGAGTTTTGTCGTCCGAATGTTCATTCTTCCTCTTTTTAGGTAGTTCTGTGACTACCTTGCCAGTTTTTGGATCAATAAACAGAGTCTTTTGTTTAGGATCGGTCTTGTATTCCTGTGTCGGTACCGCAGTTTTCGGGTCCGAAAGGTGTTTTTTCTTTTGACTGTCCATTTGTATTTTCGGCACCAAGATTTTATTCGGATCCGATGTCTTCGGTATCGAAGATGTCCCCGGTGTCGAGGGTGTTTGACGTCGAAACGTGTTTCGGTGTCGACATGGACTGCTTCGACTTCGAGCTTTCCTTGACTTGGAGCTTCGGTGTCGATGTGGTCCGTTTATCGGAACCACCATGATGGGAGACCGAGTGTTTCGGTTTCGGTTTCGTTGCCGGGCTCGAAGGCGGGGCGTCGGAAACTTTTTTCGGTTGTCTGACCGGGCTCAAGGGCGGGGTCGACACCGTGCGGGGTCTGTTCTTAGGTAAAGGGACGTCGTCACTCACGGTTTGTTGGACGTCCATTTCCTCGACGTCGGACTCGTCCGCGCCGGACCCCGCCTCTTCGTCTTCTTCTTCGTCTTCTTTGGGGTGCTGGTCCTCGAACAGCTCCGGGATTGCTTGTGACTGCATTCTCGATACCTCGTGTCTTCGGGCTCGACGGTTTCTAATCGTCGATTTTGAAGAGAACGCTGCACAGGCCTCACAGTCCCTGGATTTGTGTTCAGGGGACAAGCAGAGGTTGCACACCTCGTGTAGGTCCTTGTGTGGGAACTTAGCACCACACGTTGGACATTTTTTGAATGGAGTCCTTTCCATGGACTCCGGGCTGGACTACGTCGAGTTTCTCGTAGTCGTCGTCCTTCGAAACGCGTCGGTATGGAAGTGAAGTCGCGTTCGATAACAATACCGTCGAATTGGAAAGGGTTACGCGCCGAATATAACCTTCTTTATCGAAGTCGGTCCGGAGCGCTTCGATCCTCATCCGAACCCGATGGCGGAAAAAAACAATCTAAGGATGGAGCCGATGCCCATGCGCACTAACACCAAGAGGAGGAGTCATCTATGACGACAAAGACTTCTCCAGAAGAAAAACAAGTGCAATCATCCGAGCCCAACACCAGATGGCGATCTATTCATAAATGTACCATCTGCAGCCCATATGCCTCGAACACTGTGTTATTAAAATAAATCCTGCCAGGGCGAAGAACGAGTTGAGAAGGACTAGTGCTTTAAAGATCTTTCATTAGAGTGGAGCACTAGTGGAATCAGTAGAGATGTTCACATTAGATGGTTGGCCCAATTTTCTTTAGTCAGGTCTGGAAAATACAACTTCTGGATCACCCCAGACAAGACGGGATCTGCGTATCTCAACTAGTGCCTCACATTCACCGTATCCAACATAAACCCCCGGTTCACCCCACTGGCCCTGGCTACTGTCCCACATATCCACAAGACCACAGCCGGAGGAACATCCTTCTGCTACCTCGCAGCAAAGACCTGGAACACCCTCCCTCTCCACCACAAGCAATCACCGTCACTGCCTCAATTCAGGAAGTACCTCAAGACCTGGCTCTTTGACTGAACCACAGTGCCTTCGACGGACAAGCAGCATCCCCCCCCCCCCCCCCCAGTGCCTTGAGACCCTTACGGGAGAACAGTTGCGCTTTACAAGCCATTGATTGACTCACACTTTTGTCTGGAAAATCTCTGCTGTATCGTTTAGGATTTAAGGGGGCACATTCCACTGTATTGGAGCTGCAACATACAAGACCTAAAATTCCAACTCTGGAACAAGCGAGAATAAGTGAAAGAAGACTGTCTGCTGAGTCTGCAGGGATATAAAAGCTCACCCTGCTTTGCACCAGTCTGCTATCTAATCTGTTGGCGTTGAGAAATTTTCTAGCCGGCTTGATGTACCTCCAGTCCTATGCCTGCACGTCCCCTAGCTATGTATAGCGCCTAGAAATTAGTTACTTTGCACTGTATTGGACGCTATCATCAAACCTGGAGTCGTTCACCTGAGCTGAATAAGCATAGTGATTTGCTTCCCTGTCAACACTGGAGCATACACAAAATAGATTTTGGGACACAGGGAAGGGGAAATATATGTGCCCGTTCACCAACAATCATGGGAGGTACATCTTGAAAGACCCATAAAAAAAATCCCATGCGCTGTATTATTTTGACCAAAAACACAGGGGGGGTGCTTGGACAGGAAAACATCACATATATTTTTGTTAGTATGATAGCTAAGCGGAATACTGCATTTACTGCAGAGATCTCGAGTATTCAAAAAGGTGTATGAATCCTGGTAGGCCCTCTCTGGTTTACATCCTTCTAATTAAGCATTTTGGCAATCACCCTCTCCATTATTTAGGGCACACAGGTATGGAGATAATTCGGCCTCCAGCTGGCAACTCGTACTGTTGAGGGCAGTGAGAGCAGCGAGTTTGCATCAAGGCGCATCATGTAGATGCCAGGTGGTCTTAACATGCTGCCATCTGCTTCAAAATACACCTATCTTTTGTTTACTGGCTAGCGTCAGAGTATGCCAGCAGACTGTACAATGCCCATCAGTAGATTTATAAGCATATTCTGTTATTGAAAGGCAGCGGGGCTTCCTAATCAGTATTCAGTATCTTTGGCTCGAATTCACAGGCTTGACAGGTCTGATCTCGTCACTTTACAGCACTTTCGAATTACTCCGCTCATAGCTCAAAAACCAGCAGAGCCTGGTCAGAAAAGCATTGGCAAGGGGAAGGGAGGGTGGGGATTAAGAAATAGTACCTGTATAACACCGGGAACAGCGGATGGGCACGAATTAGGTTGAATCAATCTGTGCTTTCTTCCTGCTCCACAGAGATGAAGGGAAGTGATGCCTGCCCTGTGCTGGCTAATTAGGAGGTAGCAAAGAAGAGTGATGCTGAATCCAACAAATGGTAAGCAATGGGCGGGTTCCAAGCCCTTTATTGTAAACAATAGTGTCTCACAAGAGTGCATGCACAGTCGCAGGCTGGATCTAAATAGGGGGATTGAAGGGTACTCTTAACAAAATTGGATTCATGGGTGACTTTCAAAAGGAGACCATAGGTACCCACAATTTGACTACCTTACCTGTGGCATCAATGGACTGAATCTCTTCACAAGATAGCCATCATGGCCCTGTTTCTGCACAAGATGATGGTGCCTCAAATTCCCTTGCCGAAGCCAAAGCAGGGCTAGGATGAGCTGAGAAGTCTGGCTATTGCACTCTATATAAATTCATTACAAACAAGTCCAGCTCATCTACAGAGTTAGGCACACAACAATCTGCAGGACACCACATAGAACAGGCTTAAAGTCCTACAACAGGCCCTGGGTTCAAGAAGGACCCAGGAATGTTAGGAATCACCTGAAGCAGTTTGTGAACACAGTTGGATGGCTGGGTGCTTATTCCCGATTGGCCATTAGAGACACACAGTCTACTGACATGGAAGTGCTCTAGAACAGAGCCAAAAGTCATTCCTTGAGTTAGCCAACATACTTCATTGTAATGTGCTACAAAGGAGGAGGAAGCTTAGTGAATGCGCTCTTAACCTCACAGGATTTTAAAGCTTATCTTTTCCTCAAACTTGCTGCTCCTGCTGACAGTCATCCCTCAGGAGAAGATGTATAAAAAGAATATTTTGCTAGGGTCTTGGCTCTTAGCCTACTAGTGTATCAGAAATGAAGGAGTGAATCTGCAAGTCCCGGCTAGGCCCCACAACATGCAGCGTTCTTGATCCATTAAGAAGTGCCCAAGGAAGACAAACCTCTCCAGGTGGCACATTGCTGCATGGAAATCTGCTTTCTTAGTGTTAAGGATCCTGAGACCACCAATTCCCCACCTCATCAAGGGCATCCAAATTCACAAGTCCTGTATCATCTCAGCCAAGGCATGCTAATGAGACCAAGTGGATAATTTAAGACTGTTCTGGTTTCACCCCTGCACCCAGGGAGGATCAATGGGGAATATTACAATAACATAGCTCAGTCCAGGAAGATTGGCCTTCTCCCTGCATCAGATCCCTTAGAGATAATGACACTCTTCCCTGGAGACTTATCAAGTTGTTCCCAAAAATTACTTATTTGCCTCACGTGTCAATTTCTGGAGCACAACTCCAGCACAGCCTCTGCTTTTGTACAGACTTGGGCCCTTGCTGAAAAGGCCTCAATTTGCTTTCACCTCACCCTCACCTTCCAGGTTCCTTGTCAGCTGCGCTGTAAGCTTATATTTCGTTTACAACACTGTTTTGCCATTAGCCGTTACACAGGATCGGATACATCTTTTTAGTTCCCTACACACTTTCTCCATTCGATTTGTCCTATATGCCTTGTTTTATCAATATAAGCTGTAGGCAGGGTTTCAAGTATTATCTTATGATTTTGGCGTTTTCAGATTCCCCTGGCCCTATACAGTACATGTCCCTGTTGGAACTTTGTCTTTGGTAGGTAAGATACGCATCCTCTGGCTTAAAACACTGAAATGGGGCATCCATTATAAACTCCCCTAGGTATACCCCCTGCGTATACCCTAACTGACTCAAGCTATCAGACGGAGGAGAAAGTGGTAAAGACTCATGTTGGCCGAGAGTGCCCCGAAAACTGTAAGTTGTGATTTTGCAGGAGTATGTCAATGCAAGAGGCCAAATGCTTTTTGACACTTTAGATATGCTGACCACTGTCCCTATAAGAGCTGGTAAAAGTCCTAAATACAAAAGATGACCTCTCAATGCATGAGCCTCAAATTCATCAAAAGGACGACACGGTTAATGACCACACAGAGTTCAAACTTAATATAAATGTATGCCCCACCACACACTGAAAGAAGCTCAGTTATGAATGGTTGGAAGGCTTTGAAAGACAATTGAAATGTATCAAACCAAACATTATACATGCCTGTGACTGAACATTTGGTAGTACGTAAATGCAATTAGGTATTTTGTGCAGGACCAATACCCTCTGAGGGAAACTGCTGAAAAGAACTGCTGACTAGAAGAAACAAAAACTTGGAAAGAGACTAAGTAGTAAAACATTAGAAAACTTAAAACAAAACTGAAGAGGCCAGGGAAAGTTTTAAAGGTTCATTACATCAAGTCCGGAAGAAAATAATAAATATATGGCGCAAGTGGAGTGAGCATTGGAGCAATCTGCTCTGGTACAGAAAATCATTTGAAAGGCCCAGCTGATGTTTCTACACATATAAATAAGTTTGTTCAATTGTTCGAAAAAAATATGGTTTTTCAAAGTTAATATACAAGGTTAAAAAAAGACAATATGAATTCCACACAAAAGAAATATAAAACTTTCTCAATTATAATAAAGCACCAGTATATGAAATAGCTATGCTTTTACAATAGCAGCTTAGTCGCCTATGGCAACAACAATATTTATCCACCAAGTAAGCCCTATAATGGCGATGAAACACCAAGGATAGTCTCAACAAAGCAGAGTATTAGGCTAAATGCACCTTGTTAACTTCTATTTGGTTAAATATACATTAGTGGCCAACAATAACTCCCGTAATAATCATATAAAACTAGTGTTTAGAAATAGGACTCTCAAATGGGCAATTGGCTAGCAAGAAATCAATTTTAGTTTACCATGATCAAATATACAGTTGGTTCACACACATTTATAGCTGCAACTATTTAGCACCTGGTAAATAGGGAAATGACTTGGGTACCTTTTTGACCATTGTAGTCTCTTTTGCATCAAGTTTTGCTTTTTTGGCTTCGGGGCCATCTTCAGCTCCTTGGCTAGCTTTTGCAACCTTGGTTTTTTCCCTGTAAAGAAGGAAGGATTACATTATGTGCCAAAGTTAAAGAACGTCCTTGGTTTTAATGGAAAATCACTTATGTCAGGCTTGCTTTTGACAGAATGTGTTTTTGAAAAAAGCTACGCTTTAAACATTACCTCACAGAGTTATGAAATATTTTGTAAAATTGTTATGCCAAGCCATGCCAGTGACTGAGACCAGCAGTGCCAAAAATATATCCAAAACTGATACAACACTTATGTTTATTACTTCTCCTGTAAAAATACCAAAACATGTTTTCCCCTCAAAAATAGTTGATTACCTGTAATGGCAGATGTTGAACGTGGAAATCCGCATTTGGTCTTTAAACGGTAAACATATGAGCATGATACTGATACGCGACCACTTTTTTTCTTTTAGCAGCTAAAACTAAAACTAGCATAAAAATCATAAAAATTCCCAATGGAAAAGCAATATTCTCTTTCTAGTGGTTTTCTTTTCTAAAAATAAAAGTACATGTAAAAAAAGGAAAGCCAGTTAGAAAATTAAAATGGATTTAAATATTTATATAAATCCACACTCCTGCCCAAAACCCTTATTTGTCTCCCTTTGTAAAACAAGCTCTGGCAAAACTAATAGCTCTGACCGTCGGCCGACCTATTAACCTTGGCAATTGTTTTTTGCCAATGGTTTTCAGCATCGTGAAGAAAAGAAAGGAAAAAAGGTGCGATGACGTACATGCATGCATGTATGTGGCATTACGTAACTGAAAAGTAAAAAAAGAAAAGTTTCCCTTTTGGTAATGGTATCACATATAAAACAGTCACATCACATGTTATGTTATGTTAACTTAGTCTTTTATAGCGCCAACTCACCACCAGGTCTCTAGGCGCTTAAACAAACAGAGCAACAAATACGTGACACTAAGATGATCCACAAAAAACTATAGCACTAAAATTTATTCAACTCGATCTAGTGCTTTCTTAAATAACAGATATGTTATAATCTGTTCACTCATCTCAAATACTCTTCTTGAACCTATCAAAGGTTATGAAACACTTACAAGGAAAATGTACACTAAAAAATTTATCAAAACAGGCTGTTTATTATAATATTTAAAAAACATTCATAAGAATGTACAAGTATATAAAAAACAATTGATAAAAACAATAAAAACAAGTTCAATTCGTACAAATTCACAGGAGAAAAATATAGACAATAAGTTTTGTCTTGCTAATGTTAATTTAGATTGATTTGGTACAACGACGGACTGAGTTTCTCGTTCCCTATAGCCTCAATGTTGTTGACCACTCCAAATTTAACAATTACTATGGCGTCGATGCATTTCGGGGGTCTTAAATTATTCCAACCCCCTTCATCAGGACAATTTATATATGCTTCTCCTTATAATTGGTGTCGCCTAATGCAGAGTGTAATAAAACAAAACATTCTTTTACCTATATAGCATAAGAGCAATAAAACATTAGTTGAACATCAGCATTATTACATTTAAATAAGACCTGGCCACTGCAATCTCATCCAACTAGTACTCTAATGGGCATTACTGATAGCGCAAATTCCATCATTATTTCAAACACTGGAAACATTATAAAAAGCATAGACAGGTAAAAAAGGTTCACTACCTCATCCCTATATCTATAAACAATTCAATTCATTATTGTAACTCTATCATCTTGCCCCATTATTCTTTGTAAGTGCTTCACTCATAGGCCACTAATAAAACACACACTCTCTCATACTTACAACCACATTCATTATACCTTGTGGAGATATTCACAGCTCACCTGTGCAATCGCACCTATGTGACTGTTCTTCTCAGATGAAGGAGGATTAAGGAGTTTTATAAAGTGCAAACCAGACTGAAATGGGTGTGAGAGAACTCTTCAGGAGGTAAAAATCCAAGGAAATATGTTAAGGTATTTCAAAGTAAGGATGGCAGGAGTCTCTGGAGTGCGGAGAGCACAATCACAGAAGTAGGAGTGAAAGAGAGGAGAGGTATACACTAAGGTCATGAGCTCTGCTGGGAACAGAAAACAATTTATAAGGGGTAGTAATGTTGGGACAGAAAGCTTTACAGTCATTTCTGATTCAAATAACTTTATTGGTACTTAAAGAAAATACAGTACTAAAAACTTAAAACTGTATAACTGATAAACATAGACAAGTATATAAAGCACTTACATACATTTTTAAAAAGTCCATATGTTATAATTCCTACATCAGATAATTATGCAAATGCATTAGGTTCTTTCAGGAACTATTCAAAAGAGGGTAGAGTTACGATTCCAGGTGAGAATGAGTTTCAGTCCTAGATCTTAGGAACAATTCCTTAAAACAACTGTTTTTTGGGTTTCCCGCAATAGCGTGTATGAGCTTCTGAGAGTCCAATACCCTCCATATATGTTTTGTGGGAAGGCAGACAATGCCTTTCTAGAGAGCTTTGTGGGCGATGCTGGTTAGATTGAACTGGCGCCTTGCTTCAAACCATAGCTATTTTGGAGTGATTAGCAAAGGGGGTGAATTTAGTGGGGTTGTGATCATATTTCCTCGCCCCTAAGTTGAGCCTCGCCGCTACATGGTAAGCTGCCTTGAGAGGAGCTAGTTTGGCTTTGGTTATACCACAGAGCAGGGTGTTGAAACAGTCTAGTCATAAAAGGACAGGTGGTTGTGTCGACTGAAGTTTTCTGTGGGAGGTGTTTTATGCCTCTCATAAGTCCCATTTGGTGCTGGATTTGCTCACAGCATTTAAGTAAAAGTACAGGTTGCAGAATTTGTTAAGAAGGAAGCCCAGGACTTTGCACGTTTTGCAATTTATGGGTTTTGTTTTAATACGGGGTAGTTGCTTAAACAGAATTGTGCAGTCTAGTGGGAAGGGTATAAGAGACTCAGACATTAGGGGTGAAGCTCAATGTCCAGGACTGACTTTCTTTCGGATTTTGCACCAGGTAACTGATGTAATTTTGGGGGGAAACATTTAATGTAGATTCAACCAAGACTGAGTAGATACATTCATCTTTTCACAAGACCCCCTTTTTGAAGGTGTCATTATCCATGCCATACAGCCGATTGCTAAACTATCTTCAATTTGAATAACATAAAATAATATACCCAGGCAAGAAGGGAAGACAGAAAAACACACCGACGGACAACAACTGAGAAAATCCTAAAGATGAGCACTGATGTTAGAGAGACAAAACAAAAAAAGCAATCACAGCCCCTTTCAGCTTTTCAGAAATGCTGCTTTAGAGGTGTTTGGGGTCGTAGAATTTAAATGACAGAAAAGTAGCCCATCGTGAGAGTACTTCTAAGGATCATTTGCGCATGACAGAAACAAATTTGACTTTGATTAAACTATGAAGGATATCGGAACAATACACTTTTTATATTTGTTAGAGTACTCTTACTTGTAACTAAAACTGTCTGTAAATAGAAACACTTTTTTGTTACATTTCCAGCTTTGAAAAGACAAATACAAGTATTGAGGGGGGAAAAGGTTAACCTGCTGTGGTCAGAAAAATCCAACAAAAAAAAAAAAGCGTTCATAAGTTGGGGTTCCTTTAATAGTTCAAAAATTCAAAGTGATAGACCTCGTTTCCTAGTATCGGAATGTTTCTGCATTTACTGTCCGCACCAACTGAAGATTCTTCCGGACAATAAATGCTGAAACATTCCGATACTAGGAAACGAGCAGGTCCATCCCTTTGAATTTTTGAACTGTTAAAGGAATCCCACCTTATTACATTTCCACGCCCTGAAGAAGCCCCAGGCTGGAAGGCCAATTATAAGGGGCGAAATAAGCGTTGGCTGTGCCACAAACCTTTTGTTTTCTGTTTTCACTTTGTCTTGAAAGACTCTGAAAGTTACAGAGTCTCCTTCACAACTAATACTGGATTCAATAAAAAGATTCAATTCCTAATAGACTACCAATATTCTGGTTTGTCCTGGCACACGTCAGTCCCAAAACAAATGGGGAAGGGGTTTCTCATTGCTGAGGACAAGTTGCTTCAAAAATATCCTCTTATACGCAGGAGTGAACAATATCTGGACCCATTACCCCTTCAATCCTTTAAACCATTGTAAAGATACTCGGCGCTGTCAACTGTACGAATGGCAGGACCACAAATTGACAGTTTTGGGGCACGCCTTGAATCTAAAGTAACACCTGTGGGTGGGGAGAATTGGAAGATAACAGTAGACGTCCTTGAGGTTAGGGTTTCAGACTCATTTCCAGAGTACAAAGCAAAGGGATCTGGCTTAGGGACAGCATCTCAAACTTGTCCTGAAGACTGAACACGTTTAGAAGACATAGATGCAGACAGGTTGCAAGCCTCCTAAAGGGATCAAAATCCAGAGCCCCTTCCTCCTGGAGGCACACTTCTATGGCCCCTTTTGCCTGTGGATTGCTTAGAGCGGAAAAAGTTTCTCCCATACAACCATTATTGGGTTCAGGAGAGGATCCTTAAACGGAGGAAGGGCTCTGCTCAACCTGATAGAGGATTGTAATATTTCTACCAGGATATTAGATTTGACAGTAAATATCCTTTACAACGAATACTTTACAACACATACTTTTACCCCTCATCCCTTTTCAACGCTTTGTAATTCATTACGATTACCTTTACCCCGCATACATTTTCAGCACGCAAACCATTACAACGAATATTCGTTGTAATGGATTCATTGTAATGGTATGCAGATACCGCGATGGAACGAAAGTGTATGCGGAGGTAGTGCTCAGCGCCACTTAGTCCCTTTTTTATGTTTAAGAATCATCCATCAATATAGATGAAGGGTTCCAGGCATGCATCACACCTGACTAGACTTTATAATAAGAGGCATTAAATATACATCTTGTAGAATAAAGAACATTACTTGTTGACTCTTACCTTCGTGGACACGGCTACGGGATCAGCTGGCAGACCCTCACCTTCGTGGACAAGGACCTGAAACAGCTCGCTGACCCTCACTTTCGTGGACACGGTGTAGAATGTGCTGCTGTGCGCGGACACCCGGATTGGTGCCATGGTTGGAGAAGATTCCTACCCATCATGAAGCACGTATAAAAGGTTTGCGGAGGCAGTGAACAGTGTCACTTAGTCCCTTTTTGATGTGTATGCCTGAATACGACGAAATCGATAACACGTATAATATTTTACTTTACTGAGCGTCTTGAACGAGAACGGCTGCAGGAGAGATCTGCTTCGAGGTATTACTTACCCACCCAAAACCCCTGTTTTCACTGTCATACCGTGCCAGTAGGGAAGTGTCTAATTTATTTTATAAAAAATGTTTAGAATTGAAAGTTCGTGGCACTAGCAAGCATTGTAAAAAACTACGTGGTAAATGTACTTTTAATTGCTTGAATACTATTTTCGTTGTGTTTGCTTCGTAATAACATCATGAAGAGTCATGGCATTTGCGTTATCAAAATTTCGTGGTAACAGTATGCGGAGTAATGGGCTGCGGGATAACATCTATATCCGATTTGACTTCTGAAAAAGGCAAAGTAAATTTCAAGATCTCCGTCATTTTCAAAGAGACTGTGAAGCATGGAAATGTCTCCTTCTAGTGAATTGTCTTAGCCACTGGCATTTTGCATGCCCAAGCAAAAGCCAGTATAAATACTGCAAAGTGGCAGAAGATGATCAGGTTCCAAGTCCACAATCCTCGTAGCTGTAGTCCTTTTATTTAATAACCAAGGCATCTGAGCATGAACTGAAAAAAAGTGGGTGAAACGTTGGTCCCTGGGGATGCACTAACAACACGGTTCATCTCTGAAATTTGCCTTGACCTTCTCCTTCACCACATGGTTGATACTCTCCTCTACTGACGCCTAACAAACTGGGCGGAGAGATGCGGTGGCGGCACCCTAATCAGTTTTTGAATGAGGGGCAGTGTCAGGAGGTGTCAGGCTGTATTGCTTCCTTTAAGATGTCCATACATTGATGTGGTAGATTTAGATATCCAATTTCTAAGACCTAAGGAGCCAAACTGCAAGATCGAGTGAACTGGGATTTGGGTGTCTTATTGCTCCCTGGTTCTGAGAGAGTAAGTCTTGTCTGTTGGGTAGCAGGTGGTGTTGGACAACTGATAACTCCAGTAACGTTGTGTACCAAGGTTGCCTGGCCCATGTGGGAGCAACTAGGATGAGCATCAGGGATGTCTGCATTAATTTGTGAATTATAAATGGAAGCAGGGGAGAGGTGGAAAAGTGTAAGCAAATATCCCTGACCAATTGATCCATAGGGCATTGCTTTTGGACTGTGGATGTTAGAATCTAAAGGCAAAGTTTTGGCATTTTGAGTTTTCCGGTGTTGCAAATAAGTCTATGTCTGGTTGTCCCCATTGTTGGAAGAATGGTTGTAGGACTTTCATATTAAGTTCTCATTCGTGGAATTGTTGGCGTGACCTGCAGAGGCGATACTCCAATTCGTTGACCAGTGCTAAATGTATTGTGTGCACAACTGAATACTGTGTTGTGGAACAAACGTACAAATTTTCTGTGCTATGAGACACAGCTGTGGAGATTTGCCCCCTCCCCCCTGTTTTTGCAGATAATACATGGTAGTCATGTTGTCTGGTATGATTAATACTACTTTTCTTATTAGTAAAGGAAGAAAAGCTTTGATCGCTAGATGAACAGCTAGCAGTTCTAGGTGACGGATATGTAGAAGGGACTAACTGTGTGTCCAATGCTCATGTACAGTCATTTGTTGTAAGTGCGCTCCCAAACTAGTCATTGATGCATCCGATGGTATGGTATGGTTATTCGCGGAATTGGGTCCATAAACAGCGATCCCTGTAATAGATTTGTTCCACTGTTGCAGAGAGTGGCAACTTGACAGCTGATCAGCACTAGATCCTCTAATTGATCCTTCGCTTGAGACAACTGTTGCATTAAGCATTGTTGTAGAGGGCACATATTGAGTCTGGCATGAGGTACTATGGATATACATGATGCCATGGTTTATAGAAAACGCTTAACTGTTTTCACTGGTACTTTATTTTGGGGGTGAAACTGTGGCACTAGATTATTGAATGTTTGTATCCTGACTGTATTTGGGTAGGCTACTCCGGTTTGACAATTTAGTATGGTTCCCAAGTAAGGCTGTCTTTTAAGAGGATACAGGTGTGACTTTATTGCATTTATTGTAAAACCTAGTTGATGTAGTAAACTTATTCTTGTTTGTGTGTTTTGCAAACATTTGTGATATGTGTTACTTTTGATAAGTCTAGATATGGAAAGAAGTGTATGTTTTGCTTTCGCAAGAGGGCTGCTACCACTGCTAGACATTTGGTAAACACCCTGGGTGCAGTGGTGACCCCGAACTGAAGCACTTAGAATTGAAACTGTTGTCTGTTGAAGGCAAACCTGAGGCAGTGCCTGTGTGCTAGGTCAACTGGAATGTGAAAATATGCATTTAGGTCTAATGCACTCATGAAGTCTTGTACGACGTCTTGAAAAGTGACCATATGAACATGTTCTGATAGGTTTATCTGTTTGAAGGTCTGAGGTCTAATATGGGTCTCAAAGCTCCACCCTTTTTGGGTATAAGGAAGTAAAGGGAATAGACTCTTGTGCCTTGTTGTAGTGGAACTAGTCCTATTGCTCCTTTGGTCAGTAAAGCTTGAATTACCTGTATGATTAGGTTTTGATGGTGTGTTGATAATCTGTGAGTGTGAGGTGGAATGTTTGGATGTGTTGAAGTGAGCTCCAGACAATAACCATGTTGGATAATATCAGGTGTGATATTTATCCATGAGGGAAGGAAGTATTGTAGTCTCCCCGCCCCCCCCTCCGACAGGTGCTGTGTGATCGTGAGGAATGATAGGCGAGTCAAGCCCTGGTGTTGGTGGAGATTTTGTTTTTGTTAGAACTTCCTTTTTCGCTGCCTTTATTATTGTTTCCTCTGTAGGACCCCCTATAATATCCTCTAGGAGAGGCTGTTTGAGTATGTGTTTTATTATAGGAGGTGGATGTGTCAGTGTAGGTTGTTTTTGATCCTCCAAGATAGGAGGAGCCACGAAAAGTGCCCCTTTGAGATTGTTTTTTAGGGCTCCCACTGAATTAGCGATCTTGTTGTCTTTTTTTTTTTTTAAATTAAGAGAATATCAACCTGCGATCCAAAAAGCGCACTCCATCAAATGGAAGGCCTAGTAAATGTTTTTGTACATCTGGTTTAAAACCAGATACTCCTAACCAGACAGGTCTTCTTAGTATAAGGCTAATGTTTATTCCTCTAACCGCTGTATAAGCACTATCAAGTGCAGATCTTACATTTGAATTAGAAATACATTTTCCCTCTGACGCAATTTGGTATGCCCTCTTTTTATGTTCCTTTGGGAGATGTTGTAAAATTTCTTACACTTCGTCCCAGTGTGCCCTATCATATCTTCATAATAGGCCTATTGATTTAGCAATCCTCCAATGACTGGATGATTGAGCTTCACCCATTTTCCTGCTGCATCTATACGTTTGCGTTCTTTGTCTGGTAGTGGAGCTTTACCAATTGCCTGTGAGTTTGCTCTTTTGTGAGCAGTAGCCACGACCAAAGAGTCTGGTGTAGGTTGACTCCTAATGTAAATCGGGTCCGCTGTAGAAGGCTTATATTTCTTAACAACTCTAGGAGTGATAATTCTAGATGTGACAGGGTTATTGAATAGATCAGTAGTATGCCTGACCATTCATTTTAACATAGGGAGATACTGTGTAGATTTTTGTGTTGAAAAAAGAGTCTCAAATAAAAAATTATCCTCCATTACCTCAGTATGTTGTGGTGGGGCGGTGAAAGACTAAAAGGTCTGTTGAGGTTTAGGAGCTCTGCGTGACAAGTGAGTAGGCAGCCCCCACATCTTTCCGTAATGGTGCTTAAATATTCTTCTGCTGTCTAGTGGGCCTTTGAAAAGGAGAGGGAAACAGGGGGTAAAGACCCCATCTGCCTCCCATCGGTGAACATGGAGCAGAAAGACTGTTGTGTCTTGAAGGGTGGGGAAGCACTAGTTCATTGTCAGGTGGGCCACTCCTCCCATCAAAAGAAATTCCTGGGGTGTCTCAGGGGTGGAACCTTAAGCAAGAATTCCTATGGAGAGATACCACTGGAAACGGGAGAGTGTCCTATTATCAATAGTACCTCTTCCATTAAAATCGGTGTTCGAGGGTCACCAAGCACTAATTCAAGTGAAAATAAGATGAGTTGATCGGCTCCTTTCACGTTCAAGCCAACGACATCAGCGTGCCATGCACACTGATCATCGTTGGGGGCGGAGGGGGGGCAGCTAGAGACTGCTGGGGAACTCTTCTCAAGCAGCCCGATCTGAAATGGAAACAAGGATTTGTGAAGCTAATAGGTCTCGCCTATTGCCTTGACCAGTATTTTCTAGCCATACAGTACAGCACTGCCGCTGCTGTGCTACATGCCTTTTGAAAAATATTTTTTTTTTAAAACAACAATGATGCACACACTGTGTCAATTTGTAGTCACATATGTTCAAAACGCATGTGGGTGCCTACAAATTTACATGGGCGTGTTTTTGGGGTTTATGTTATTTACCAATGCGAGACGGACAGGTAAGTTTGAGAAAAAAAATGAAAGCATTGCTTTGAAATGCTGAGCATAAGCACGTATTCATTTTTTTTCTTTATTAAAAGGGATGACCAGGTTGAGATAGAGGTTTGGAAAGAAGCAACACAGAGAGGGCAAGATGGCGTCTGCTAGACGGACGTCTGTGTGAGTGGCTCCGATTTGGGCACCCGGCGATATTGCTTACCTGGGCCCCTGTAAGCTTCTGGTCGATCCTTCTTCGATCCTTCATGTGGCGGACTGTCTTGCGACCCTCTAAAGTCAGCGGGGAGGCTGTAATCTGCGGTTTGGTGTCGGCGTTCTCCCTGGATTAGTTTTTCCAGCGCGGCACGGTTTTCAGCGGCAGGAGACGCCGCGAAGCATCAGTGGGCGGAGCAGCGGTGTGTGGACGCTCGGGAGCTACGCTGTTACTATGTAGCCGAGGAGCGCGAAAACACAGAGACAAACAAGACAAACATAAAGAATGAAAAGAGAGCTTCATGGACATTAAGTGCTAAGGCAGGCACGCAAGTAAGCATGCAAAAGTAAGACTCTTTGATTAGCACCGACATTTTGCGAAAACTATAGACTCTTCCACTTTTCCTTTTTTTTTTTTTTATTGACATTTTGTTTAGACATTGCTCCTCCACTGTGAGAATCTGGATTTTGTGAGTTTGTCTA
This sequence comes from Lissotriton helveticus, assembly GCF_964261635.1. Classification (NCBI taxonomy): domain Eukaryota; kingdom Metazoa; phylum Chordata; class Amphibia; order Caudata; family Salamandridae; genus Lissotriton; species Lissotriton helveticus. Next base: position 841,966,159 of record NC_136070.1, read on the forward strand.
TAGTGGGGCAGAGCCCAGTCTCCTATTTTTGCTGCCAAGCAGTTCTTACAATCAAAAAACGTAATCACTTACTAATCATCTATTGCCCTGAACGCTTCTATACTGCTTCCATACTTCAACTACCTGGATATGGGTCCAAAAACAGCCCGTGGTGGGAAAACGAGAGCGGTTGGAGAGTTAACGCAAATCGGTAGTAAAGCGGACACCAGGCTAGAGGACAATAGTAAGGAACCTGAGATTGATAAATTGTCTACACCCAGGATTCCACAAATGTTTCAAACTCCTCAAGGGAAAAAGGGTATGACTCCCACAGTGAGACCTGCTGATAACGATTCCGCTGATATTGATGGGGATTCTACATTGGTGGAAGCACTGGAGCAGTTGGTAGTCTCCCCCGTTTTAATACAGCATTCCCCAATAGCACCAATAGTACCAATAGCACCAGTACAAACGATTGTTGGACTTACTGAAGACCATGTTGGGCACGAACGCAGTGTAGCCACTATGATTTCTGTTGTTGGGGAAGAAGCTAATGACCCTGTGAGCAGTAAAGATAGTGAATTCTATTCTCTCTTCGAGCAATCTGATGGCACAGACCTCGATGAGGACTTGGAAGACGAGGAAGATTTGTCATTTCATGAAGAGACTACAGAGGAGACTACACCGACTGGGAGAGTCATCCAGCAAAGCCACAGAGTACGAGTATGAGTAACCGGAGTGAGCTCGCTGGTGGAAATGCTACTATTCGACAACAGAATGCTACTATAAGTCATGACTGGGCTATCTCAGAGTCCGATTCTATGTCTGGGCATTTGGACTTGTCTGAGCAGGCTAGTGGAGGTCTGGGAGCCACTAGTCAAGTTTCCCTTGAGGAGATCCTTAAAGCTATCTCGGAACATCGACTTGAGGCCAGGGCTGAACACCTAAAAACTCATACTGCATGTCGGAAATTACAGAATAATGTTCGACGTCTGACAAAATCTTGTAAGGATTTTACAGACAGAATGATAGAGGCTGAGGGTCGCATTTCCACACTAGAAGATCAAGTGGCAGGCCATAATGCTGAAATTGCTGATATTAAGGCACATAAAGATGATGTACATAGCAAGCTTGCCGATATGGAGAATCGACTTCGTCGTAATAACCTGCGCATTCTGGGGGCCCCTGAAGGGCGTGAGGGACAGGACATCCGCAAAATTGTAGTCGAACTTTTAGAAGAAGCCTTTGTGGAGGTTAAAGATTGGAATTGGGCCCAGGAAATCCAACAGGCGCACCGATTTCCATTTCGTCAGCGATCAGCCCGAACAGGGTCAGTACCTCAACATCCACGTGCTATACTGATTTCGTTAAATAATTTCCTGGCAAGACAAACACTGTACGACTTGGCGAGACCGGATAAAAAGAGATCGGGGAAGGGCATAGAATATTTCATACGCCCCGATTATTGCCATTCTACGGTAAAAAAAATCGATGGTGACTACGTCAACTTATCGCCCCATTTCAATCCAAGGGTCTCCGGGTTTTTCTTCTACAGCCTGCTACCTTAAAAACTGTGCATAAGGGACAGAATTGTTTTTTTACCTCTGAGATCTTAGCTAAGGAGTACCTTAATTCTCTGGGTTGATAGAATGATAGGATATTGAAATCATGTATGATGACACACAAGATGAGTATATATCTGTATCTATTTAGGAATATGTATATAGTGCAATTATTATGATATGGCTTGTTTTCTCTTTTCTTTAATTCCATTTTTAGAAGGTTTATGAAGCTATATGGACTAGATACAGGTATGCCCAAATACAGAGGATCTCTCACACTCATCTCCCAGGGCGATTGGCCCTATTACCTTAGCTTTTTGGGAGGGTCACTTGGGTGGGGGTGGGGCTGTGTGGGATGGGGAGGGTTTTCGGGGAAGGTTCACAGGGTGTAGGGCGGGGTAGCTTTTGGGGTAAGGGTGTAAAGGGAAAAACGTCAGTTCAAAGCATACGTTGTAAGATTGTTGGAGCAAGCACGTTTCTTATGTCATGTATTATTGGTTTTTGGCAACTCAAGACCCAGCTTGGGGGTAATGGCTAGTAATAGTTTACGCATATGTTCGTTTAATGTGTGTGGATTGAATAATGCTGTTAAACGTAAGCGCGTGATGCGGGAAGTGCAATTAATCAACCCTGACATTTTATGTCTTCAGGAAACCCATGTGTCATGGGGGAATCGGAAGATATTAAGTGAATTGGGCTATACATTATTTATCGCATCACGGCATGAATCATGGGCTTGGCCGGCAAATGATAGCTACTACGGGCAAAGCTAAAGCGGATAGTCTAGGGCGCTGGGCAATTGTAGAGTGTATTATTGGGGGGGCTACTGTTACTATACGTTCAGTATATGGCTCGAACCTGGACGAAACTCAGACTCTTGAATTTTTTAATGTTGAACTGGCACTGTGGGGTACCCCCTTATTATTATTAGGGGATTTCAACATACATGGGGAGTCTTTTACGTGGGATTCCCAGTTTACCAGATATACTGGCCGTAAGCCGCATGTCTTTAGAGCACTGCGGCAATTATTGCTTCAGCATGGCTTAGTGGATGGCTGGCCTGCGGCTAACCCAGGTGAACCTGGGTATACTTTTTTTTCTTCCCCGCACAAAAAACTGGTTCGCTTAGACTATATTTTTCTACCTACGTCCTTTATAAGTGGTGCTCGTATGCAGGTAATGCCACAAATCACATCGGATCATGGCCCTGTCGTTTTAGATTTGCCTCTTCTTAAGCTACAGCGGGGACGGCGATCATTTTCTTTTAATAAAAAATTACTACTTGATGAAGTTTATGTATGCCATATCCAAGTTTGGGCCCAGCAATTTCTTGATTGTAATAGAGGCACAGCATCTCAGGCGATGGTATGGGACAGCTTTAAGGCGGGGCTGCGGGGTGAAACTTGTAGTTATGGTTGGTTTCAACAGCGACAACAGAAAACGAAAATAGATAAATTGTTGTTTGATCTAAAAAATGCAGAACAGCAACTTATTTCGGACATTAGAGCACATCGCGATATCGATCTTACACAGACTAAGGTTGCAGGTCTTAAGGCAAAGATTAATGGTGTTTGGAGTCGCGATATAGCATGCCAGTATCAAGCTCATCGAGCAGAGAGATAGGAGTATGGTGAGACTGTCGGCAGATGCCTAGCCCAAAGACGTCATGGGCGACAGACATTACAATGCATAGCGGCTTTAGAGAACCATCAGGGTGACTTGGTTGACTCGATGGATGGTATATTACAGGTTTTTCAACAGTATTATACTGAGCTGTATACCGAAGAATATCTTTCTTTCGATCAGATTGAGCAATTTGTGGCTAGATTTGATCTATCTACAGTGGAGTCCACTATTAGAGAGGAGTTAGAAACACCAATAACGATGGTAGAGCTCGAGACGGCACTCAAGGATCTTGCACTTGGGAAAGCTGCCGGTCCGGATAAATTACCTCTCGAACTATATTGTTTGTTATTTTCTACTATTAAAGACGATATGCTGGCTACGCTGATCGCTGCTCAAACTGGCAACCCCCCCCATCGTGGGATGATGCGAGCATCGTGGTCTTTAAAAAGAAAGATAAGCCCCCACACCTTCCGGGGTCTTACAGACCTATTTCTTTAATTAATGTCGACGCTAAGATTTATTAAAAAATTCTTGCTTCTCGTTTAATTCAAGCTGTGCCATCATTGGTGTCTCATTATCAGCATGGTTTTCTTCCTGGCCGAAGCACAGTCAATCATCTACACCGTGTGATTGCTGTTTTGGATTATGCATCTGTGCTTCATAAAAATGTTGGTTTGGTGTTTTTAGACGCTGAAAAAGCATTCGACCGCGTGGCATGGGCATACTTATGGGCTATTATGGGTAAAATGGGGTTTGGACCCCAATTTCTATCTGCCCTACAAACTATGTATAAACGACCAAGGGCTAAGATCTGTTTGATGGGGCAGGAGTCATCGGTTGTCAATATTACTCGTGGTACACGGCAGGGATGCCCATGCTCGCCATTACTGTTTGCTATTTATATCGAACCACTGTTGCAGATGCTAGCGGCTTCTCAGCGTATACCATCAATGGTTGTGGGTGATAGCCATGTACGTGTTGTGAGAAGTTGGCCTGATGTGCAGTGTTCACTATTCTAGTGATCACTATATATCAGTCCAAACAACCCTTATTGATGATTGGTTGTAAGTCAACCTTATAGACCAGCTATCCTAGTAGCATGGATACGAGCAGTCTAAGGCTAAGACTCTAGAGGGTGTGTTAAGCCAGCTGTTTTACCATCACATTACCCCTTGAACACCCAGTGAGAGGACACCACACAAGTTGTTATGAAAATAAACAGTGTATTTATTTATAACAAGACTACCCTGGCTCTTTATGAGACAGGGAGCTAAGCACACAACAAAACTCTTATAAAAATACTTCAAGTCGCACAATTTACACAAATGCCCGAGGGGCACGGAAAACCATATACTACAAAAGTGGAATGCGAATTACTAGCAGGTAAGTAACGATTCTCAGAGGCTTTGGGATCGCTAGGGCTGGACTACTGAACCTTTAGATTACTAGCAGGAGGCCTAGGGAACTCGGGTGCAGAGTGTGCACTCTCACGCGGGATGCGGGACAAAGTCTATGGAAACTAGAATTCACAAAGTTAGTGTTCTCGGGCGAACCTGACTAGGTAGGTCAAAAACGAAAGTGGATCTGGACCCTTGGATAGTGAGGCTATGCTGAGGCACCGAAATGCCGAAGTTACCTAGCCCAGGGGCTGCAGCTGCATAGGTCTGAAAAGACGTCGGGATTCTCCGTTGACGAACCAGGAGCCTGAAGGAAAGGAGTTGCTGGCAGGCGACCAGTGAAGATTGTTCGAGTGATCCAAGCCTGGATCGAAGATGGATGACACCTGAAAGCAGAGGGGACCAAGTTCGTGACTACTAGCCAGTAGTCAGGTGGCACCAGGAGGGCACCGGATGGTAGTCACCTCGACTAGGTGAGTGGGTGACGCTGTGCTCTGCAGTCTCACGGACCAGGAGGCGTTGTCGGCGACCAGGATGGAGGTACGAGCTGTCCCACGATGGTTGATGCTGTCGACGTCGCTGGACCCAGGATTGGGGCAACAAGTCTTGGCAAATTCAAGCCCACGCGGTGGACCTAAAATGGCGTCTGGAGTGGACCAGGAGGGTCCGGGGTGCTCCTCTCTTGGAAGGGAGCAAGGGCCAGTCTGGAGCAACCAGACCAGCAGCAGTGATGTCGTCGGGCGTCGTTAAGAAAGCCACAAGCCAGCAGCTAGTATCCAAACAACGCGGTGAGCAGCAAAAAGCAGAAGGGCCCCACGCAGATCGTGGAGATGCTGGGAGGCTGAACTTCAGTGCTGGGGCTGCTCAGGGTCGGGGCTTCTCGGACCCCAAAGCACTCACCAGAGGATCCCTCGGCGGTCGTGCTGGAAAGAAGTCGTGCAGTCTTGAAGATGGCCGGTCCCTCGAGGTCTCGTCGCACCCACGGTTCTCAGCTTGGCTGTAGAGGTGGGTAGAGGTCAGAGGTGCCAGGGAAGCCGGTTCTCGTCGAGCTGGGCAGTCAGATTCCGGAGGAAGGACTTGCAGCAGACCGCAGTGTTCTTAAGATGGTGCCTGCGGATGCAGGGTGACTACTCCTTAGTCACAAGGGAGAATCTTGAATAAGAAATCTTGATGTCCTTTCGTAGAAAGTCGTGTCTTGATTCCAAAGATGATCTAATTTGGAAGGGGGCCTGCTCCTACCTTTATCTTGGAAAAGGGGGCTGGCACGCGACTAAGTCCTGCCCTATGGGTGGGACCAGGAGGGGGGTGGTTACACCCCTCTCCTTTGGCGGGCTTTCCCCAGCTCAGGGGCTGGTGTGCCCCTGGAACTGGTTCAAGCCGGCCTATGCACAGTGAGCACCGGGGGTGCCACTTGCAGTCACCTTCCTCTGTAGCCCTGCCTACCTGGAATACACAAAACCCTGTCTGGGACGGTGCTGGCACCGCCCCTGGCAGGAAACCCTTTGTCCTTGCCTCCTGCTCTGGGAGGACTCCCAGCAGCAGGAGGGCAGACTTGTGTCTCGGTGGCAGCATCCATTTTGTGGATGCTAAGGCTCTGTCTGACTTTAACCAGGGTTACAGGTTACATCCATGTCGTGTCCCTCTAGAAGGGTGGAATGCTAACCCCGTCGCCAGAATTGGCGAGGGGTTAGTATTCCAATTCGTATGACACCTTACTCGACATGTTTTGATAAAGCGATACCAGAGTTGGCATATAACCGCGAGGATTATAATGCACTTAGAGTATATGGTATGCGATATCATGGAAACGGCTAAGGGATAGATCCCGAAAGCCGCAGACAGGCTCAGCTCATGCCAGAGCACTATCTCACCCGATTCCAAGCACTCTGCCTTCAGGATTGTTAAGGCCTGCCATAGGAGTGACTGATAGGAGATCTGTGTGTCCATTTAGGTTTAGATATAGGAATACTATATCTAAAGCAAGGGGTGATTACACCACCTTGCCCCAGCTGTCGTGCAGCCAGTTGTGTCAGATTTAGTTAGTCAGCCCAGGGGTGGCATAATACATGCTGCAGCCCCTGGGAGACTTCTGGATGCACCTCAGCCCTGGTTACAGGGACTTGAGGGCCCAGTGCCAATTCAGTACCTGGGTACAATTTGGATTAGAGAGAACAGCTAGGCTGTGGGTCTGATTAGCAGGCCCACAGCCAGGGAAAGTCGTAAACCAGTGAAGCAAAAAGCAAAAATCTGGGTGATCATAGGATTGCAGACCCTACTCTCCTACACGTGTGTTAGCCTATGCTGACGATATTGCCGTCATTACATCTGATCCTGAACAGGCCCTACTTGAAATTGAAAATATAACGAGCATTTGGCAGTGTGTCTGGGTATAAATTAAACATTACTAAAACTCAAGTAGTATGTACAGCTGGACAATGCCATAATGATGCACGTGTTACCCAGGAGGCTAAATATCTAGGCATTAAAATTAGGTTGTCGCTCCAAGAGTTAGTTTCGGTTAATTGGGCTGATATATTACAATCAGTTAAACATCAGTTGGAAAAGCTTGAATGCCTTCATTTGTCACTGGTGGGGCGACAATGTTTTAAAGAGGTCTATTCTGCCTAAAGTACTTTATTATTTTCGCACTGTGCCACTGGAGCTGCCACGAGTACAATTAATGAAGTTACAATCTATTTCCAATCGATTTCTATGGGGCTGGAAATCTCCTCGTCGGGCGTCTAAATTTATGACACTCCCACCCTTAAGAGGTGGATGGGGTGTTCCAAATTTTGCGTTTTACTATCTAGCTTGCCTTCTCCAGAACATTAAAATACTGGTGACTGGGGAGGAACCTCCGACATTTGAAAGCCCCAATATTTATTCTATGCTGTTGGGCAGCCAAACTCGACAAACGCTGCTGCGCTTTTTAGAACCAAGCTATTATAAAAGTACTAGGTTTAAGGTCATATAAACAGCATTTAAAGGCTGGTCCTGGGTACGTAAAATAATTTCTCTTAAACGTATTAATTTTTATACCCCTTGTGACTCAATAGAATTACTTCCACCTATATTTTGGGACAGCAAGATGCGGACATGGGCGGGTAAGGGTATTGTCTGTTTAGGCAGTATGTTTGATGCAGGCAATATGGCTTCATTCGAAGATTTAAAAATTAAATATGCGGTTCCTCAGCATGATTTTTTTTAAATATCTACAGTTACGGGATTTTATCTTTAAACATCCAAATATAGGACCTTTAGCCACTAACAATCTTCTTGAAAGTTTGAATAAACCTGTTAGGATTGGGACTTTATATAATAGCTTGCTAAGTACATTAAGCGATGATATTGAGTTACAAGAGAGGAAGTGGAGTACTAGACTTGGTATTTCTGAACTATTTGTTCAAGAATCAATTAATATGGCTGCCAAAATTATGTTGACAGCTAACTTACGGTCTCAACATTATAAAACTGTATTTAATTTATACCACACACCGGTTAAGATGATGAAGTGGGGTAACATCCACAATGGGAAATGTTATAGGTGTCAAGCTGACAATGCGGATATTTTGCATATATTTTTTGACTGCACTGTATTGAAATCTTTTGTTTTATCAATTGCACAATTTTTGTCAAATGTTTCCAATTTCCAAGTGGTGATATCTAGAGAGATGATGATATTTGGAATATCTAAAGGTAACGATACTCAGCTATTGTATTATCCAAATCGATATTTCTTTTTTATGGCTATGTCAGTTGCCCGCTTATGTATTGCCTCTATGTGGTTGAAGCCCGAAGCCCCCTCATATGAGATGTGGCGGGCCAAGTTTTATAATTTGTTTTATTTAGAATATAATTTGTATCGGATTAAATCCTTGAGGAAAAAGCAATTTGGGATTAAAATCTGGCAGCCTATGATTGACCATTTGGGAAGTTTAGAATAGTTGTTCGATTCACTGTTCAATTACTATTGGTTTGCCTTCTGATATACAAGCTTGCTCATATTGTTATTTGGTGTATTCTTAAAATATGCTAGCCAATGGTTTGATTTTTCCAAGTTACTATCTGTTTTGTCTATGCTTTGAACTGAGTGATAATAAAAATATTTTAAAAAAAGGAAAAAAGCAACACAGCAGGCAGAGGGAGAAGCAACCCGAGTGAAAGAGAGCAACCCTATGGGTGGGGGTGTGGAGCCTGTGGTCAAGCACAAAAGCAAGACAGAGCAACACAAGTGTGGGTGGGGGGGAAGCACATGGACGAGAGAGAGCAACGTGAGGGCGGGGGAGCACATGGGAGAGACAGCGGGGAAACACATGCACACTCATGGAGTGCTGAAGCAAAAAATAGTTACCTAAAAACAAGTAGTTGAAGCAGGGAAGCGAGTCCATCAAAGAGATGGTAAAGAGGCTATGCCCTAATGGAGGAACAAACACAAGATTGACAAGCTGGTACAAGATTAAGAAACAGGCAAATGAAAAAGTGACAGTAACCCAACCAATTGTATGCAATAGATGGACTGCAAGTGCCTGTATGTACTTAGTAAGCCCACAATTAGGCATTTGCAACCAGACAGTAGTGCTGTCTGGTAGGGCATTACTGTTTGGTTGGCTCAATCTAAAAAGCCATCACCAGAGGGTTTTCCTTGCCTCTGTGCTTTCATGTGACCTCCAAGTCAACAGTGCAAAGAGCACGCTCGACATTGAGGGTACGTCAACAGCACTCAAGAGGTTAAGATTGAACAAACCGGACTGATAACACGTGAAACATGAACTCTAGTATGCAGAATGGTTGCACAGAATAAAATCTTTTCTCTACTATAGTCTGTGGATTTAGAAATAGCTGTGTTTTTTCAATGGTTACATTCTAAACAGAATATAATGCCACTCACAAAAATACAAAAAATGGAAATAAATAAATAAAAACATAAAATAGAAAACACACATTTTAGTGTTACATGCACTAAAACTGAAAAGGGTATGTATAACTGTTCACAGTACATCAGCCTGCTAGGGAGAACCTGTATTGTTCTAATAAAATTGTGTACAATGGTTAATTTATTTAGGTCGAAGCCTTCCAGACAGTGAAGCTGTTAAGGTGTGCTAAAAACGTCTTGTGGGCATTCGGAAAATTTCCATGGGAATGCATTCTGCCCATTGCGGACCATTAGCTTTGTGGTTTGTAACTCACATTTACTTGCATTCTATTTGCCGCCTTTATTTGTGTTAGGCTGTCCAGATTGAGATAATCTGCCCGTTGGAGCATTGCTTGTTTACTGCTGTATCCTTCAGAGTGCTCATTTTCTCTAAACTTTAACTCTTGTACGTTACCTTGTCACATTTGCTGTGCAGTCATAGACTGAGGTCAAATGTCAAGCTCAGTCTTCAGAGGGAGTTTGACGTTTTCTTTTCTTGCTCTGACTTTAAAGTGAGAGGATGCATGTGACAATATAGTTGGGAAATTAAATACTTCTATCTACCACACAACAAAACTCAACTGTGTTCATATTTTAAAATATAGCAGAATTAGGAAAGTACAAATTAAGTTTGTTTTTTTGTAATTCTGAAGCGTGGTACAAATGTAATGATCATTTCAATTGAAAATTTGCTGTCTGTAACGGCAGTGCGCTACTATACCATGTATACTCCATACTACGCCAGTCTACACCACTCCACTATACTCCACTGTACGCCACGCCACGCCACTACATTCTCCGACACTCTACTCTACGGAATGCCACTCCTTTCTATGACACTCCACAATATGCCACTCCTCTCTCTCTGCCCACCCATTCTAAGACACTCTACGCCCCTCCAATCTACCCCACTTAAATGTACTCCAATTTACCTCACCCCACCAACTCTTAGCTGGGCTGAACAGCAGCAAAACTGGTGAGCAACAGGAGTATAACACATTGCCGATGCTCGTTTTTTATGGTAACATTTTTACTGCAGAGGTATGGCCGGCACGATTTCTTTTCTCCCTTCCTTTACATTTTTTTGGGCATAGGCTTGCATTAAAAAAAAAAATAACCATATCAACAAGTTTGCCAATGCCAGACCTACATACTTACCTAATGCTTACTAATCGCTATTTGCGTTTCTGATGAAATTACATTTTTGTACACAGAACTCTTTTTTTGCTGGACAAGGTATTCCACGATTCCAAAAACTACTTACTCAACAAACTCGTGTTCTCCTAGATCTGCAAACATAAATCCATGATAGCCAAAGACATCTCCAGCGAAGAACTTGATGTTGTTTTTGTGGCAAATCTGATCTATCTTCACCATTACGTCTCGTGGGCAGCAGGTAAGACACACCTGGGAGTAATGAATAATACACAGGTGAGCTACAGTAGCCGTGTCAAAGCTATAGGGCTTCTACTTTCAAAACGTTGTTGCATACTCTAACAACTGTTTAAAAAATAGAGCGCAAAAACTTTAAACGTCCGGAAATTCAATTTATTGTAGTAAGTATGTTCTTTTGGATTGTGGAACAAAACAGAGCAACAGCCACTAAGTGAAAACATCAGCCAATATTAATTGTAAGATTTTATCATTTTTTGCTTACATGCATTGGCAAGTGGTTACGCTTTCAAATGTCAGTTCTATATGTAAAGAAGACCCTCCTCTGGCATGTTGTAATAGGATGTTTTTGCTTTGTAAAGTTTCCGTTGGGTTCAGAACTATATCTTCCCAAGCCCAGAACAGTAGCACTGAATCTTTTGAAACTAGGAAATTGAAGAGGACAAATCACCCCAGACGTAAATGGTTGGGTATTAACAGACTGAACTTTTCAAGCACACGTCTACTATTTTTAGAATTCATTAAAGGACATTATCACTATCTTCTCTGTACACGGATAGGTCTGTAGCGGTTTGTGATGGTAACTGGGAAGACAGGGTTTGTAATCCAGCTGGTGCATTGTAGGTGCTGCCTTGTAATGTACTGCCGCTTTCGCAAAAATAAAATGGGAGGCTATAGGAGGATATTCCCACAGCATTCAATCCTTTAATGGAGACCACTGCCTTTGCTTTTAGTTTTAAAGGTTAATCTGTGAATGACAACACAAGACGTTCCAATAGAAATAAACACCAAATACAGAGACTCCTCAAAATAATATTTTTGGTGACTACTGTTAAAACAGGATTGGTACCATGAATTTTTGTCTGTGCTCGGTCAATGCTCTATTTTTATTCAACAAGGACAGACCCTCTAGAGTGTTTTAGCAATCTGGATTGATTGTAATCCCAAACTTAGAGGTTTTAACAGTGTATGAATGGAAACGGAATAAAGAACTAGAACAGCCTATGCGTTAGTGTGTAGACATAGAAAAGGGATTTCTTATGGCCAAGAGTACTTCTAATGCAGTCTTCCTCAACACATGCAAATTCATTACTAATGAGTTTGGGAACAAAATCACTGATCCACTGCTGTGCAGCTTTGCTTCAAGCATGCAATTTGCCGTCTTGTTCGCCCAAATGGCCTTTACATAGGAGGGGATATGAGGTATCTTACTGGTCTTTCTACCTTTATTTATTTTCCACAACAGGGTCCTTATTTTACAACTCCATCTTAAAAAACTATTTTTAATGAATCAGTATAGATCTTCATCATCTCAGTCTGTTGACTCTGTTTGAGACTTTAATTTGGCCTGGACTTTGCATTGAGCAAGCCCTTCAAACCTACCATTCTGTAGCCGATTAGTATTCCTGTCACCTTCACAACTTCAGCGACTACTGGCTGGCTGCTCAGATCTGCTTATAAAATTATTCTATCTAGGGTAAATTAGAGGTTAAATGTTTTGCCTCCTGACAACAAGTAGCTTCAAATGTTTGTGAGCTGTCATCCTGATTCGGATGTCTTGTAAGAAGATGCCTTTTTCCAAGACTGGAACCCTCTTCTGGGTTTCGCCTTTCTCCCCTTTTACCCCTCAATTCCCCACATTCTCCTTCACCTTTGCTGTTATCAGGCACCACTTGTCCTTTAAACACTATTTTTTCCTCCAAGCAGTGTTGTGATTGGCTGACTCGGGGCCTGGGTGTGCTTCCTGTTCAGGCCAGCTAGGGAGTACTACGGAGGAGTGACGCGGGGAGAAGGTATGTTTTTATTTTATAATACCCACTTCCCCCGCGTCCACCCCCCTCCTGCCCCGCCCTCTACCTCCGATCCGTGCTGGCCGCTGCTGGATGGGACTAATGATCTACTTCATGCCACTTCACTTGTTTTGGCTAATTTCCGTGCCTCCTTTTTTGAAAAAGACCTTTACTACAAGCCAATCAACATTTTTTCGCTATGTCACCCTCTTTTCAACTCCTTTACCTTGTGCAAGAAGTCTCTGGTTTGTAGGTGTATGAGTAAAATCTGCCTCCATCCCTAGCTACACATACATGTGGGACATCAACTTCGTTCTTATGTCATCTCAGCCTAGCCTTCCAACTCGGACTTGTATCTGAAGCAACTCTCTACCAAAGTAATTGTCTTCCTCTTTCTGATTTCAAGGTATTAAACATTAAGAATTTACCTGTATTTCAATGCCCCTTCACTCCTGAAGGAGTCCTCTTCCACTCCCAAAGGACAAAGACCAGCTCCTCTCCACTCCTTTACCCCTATTTCCCGAAGCACTCACACCTCTCCCATCGCTAGCTGCCTTAAGGAGTGCGAAAGACGCATTAGTTCCCTTAGACCAACCTTCACTGATCAACTTCTCATTTACTTCAGGAAACCCCACCAGCAGTTAGTGCCCTTACTCTGGCCAGATGGTTTTGTAGGCTACTCTCTAAAATAGGCATCAACTATTCCATTTCGGTGCCCACTAAACTGGGGGAGCCACAGTCTCCAAGGCTTCCCTTTCAGGCTGTAGTCTTGACAATATCCTAAACGCTGCTGAGTGGTTCATTTGCAGACCTTCTACTCCAAACCAGTTGAGTATGTGGCAAACTTGTACTTTAAACACACCATGTAATGACACACCTTGTCCTTGGCATAAAGTTGGAATCCTCCTAGCTTGTGAGAAGGCATATCTACATTTTAGTAAAAACAAATAAGTGGAGTTATATATGATATCTTACACTACAGTGGTGTTTGGTGATTTATAATTGTACCATATCACCATGTACCTTCCAGGTCACTATCTCTGCAAGACTATAGAGGAGGTTAATCAATCTCTTGGCCAAATGGGCTGTCCAGCCAAGCAGATATGCATCCCATCACTGATGTGAACAAGGGGAATGGTGGGCCAACAAGCTTTCTCACAAGTAATGCCATTGACACTCCACCATTGTTGATGCTTTATCCGTGAGCTAGATTTGTCTGACAGTCTATTTGCAGATATCACTACAGTACAGACATCTCTAGCATAAAGGTGCTTGCAAAACTAAAAATAAGTAGAAAGCCATTAAACGCCTAATGGATTTTACGGGGGCACTAATGTTCATGTCCTACGTAAGAGAAATTTCTCCACCTAGCAGCTTCCCTCAAGGGTACCACACTTTTAAGAATTGTTATGTTCAGTTCACCAGACGATTGTTCACTCTTCACTTGCAGTATTTTCTTGACTGCTTGCCGTTAAACCCTATTTTAGGTTCAGTCACCCAGGCCATCTGTCTGTTTGTCCTCATGAGACCCTTCTCGGGTCAAAATGTCATTTACACTGCTGGCAAACAACCCTTTTGTTACACCATAACAACGTGTGGTTAGGCAACTAAGTGTCTGGTCTAATAGGACCTCTTTCTCAGTTGTTTGAAGATCAACATACCTATGATTTTCTAACTACTTGTTTCATTTTATTTTTGGTTGTGGTTGTTGTTCACATGGGGGTAACTGTGAACACTTTGTTTTTATACAATGTTTGCATAAGATGAAGAATGCACTTTATAATTTGCATCATTGCACTGGAAATCTGCTACCCCGTTTTTGTTATACTATTGTAAAATTACTACAGTAAATTTTGCTATATGTATCCAATATTATTATATTTAATGAGTTTCATGTGAACTTCTGCTGTTGTTTGCTCATCTCATTTACAGCATGGATTAATGCAACTCCTTAACGTACACCCCTGACATATCAACCTTCAAGAGGGAATGGCTATAGGCCAAACCTAGCGGATGACTGAAGACCTCATTGAGCCATGCTTCAATCGCAAAAAACAAATGCAGCTTATATAATGGCTAATAATCAAGGCCACTGGAATTAATGAGAAGGGGAGGACCAAAATATGCATTAGGGTAAATTATGTGGCAACAAAACACAATTTATGTGGGATAATGCAGCACATTTTGTTTACAGTAGGGCTTCATTATTTTGTCATGTTAACATTGTCTGGGCAACAACTCATAGGTCCAGATAAACCCCAAACGTTGAAATAAGCAATTTAAAAGTGAACAGTCAATATTGGAGAAGGGCTTTCCATTGTGAGGGAACATGCATCGCAGTCTTTTTTGTAACTTTTGATGCGGTTGAGCAAGATACAACTTTGTTTTTTAAATCTGCAGATTATGCAGCGGATGATGGATACACGTTGTAAATGTGGCTAATTCACAATCATACAAAAAACACCATTGCCTCAGAATCGCATAATTCTAGTGGCCCTGCTAATAATAAAAACAAAAATTTAAACTGTGGGCATACTATGATCTTGGTACACACTTAGATCCTAGGGGAAAGCATACAACAAGCATGATTGGTTTTGCATCACTTCTTAAAATTAACATATTTAGTGTGGTTTGTAAAAGCACCAGCCTTTATGTTACCTCAAGACAACATACACCATGGATAAGGGAAATTACAAAGTGGAGTATAGATGTCACAAAATAATATCAGATATTAGCGTTTAGTTAAATAGTTACACCAGGAAGACAAACTTCAAAAAGCTTCTATAGTTACATAAAATATTGTAAATATTAGCTTGACAAAAATCAACGTTTCCTGAGAACATTTGCTATCACTTTGTTCAAAATCCAACGCGCAAGATGAACAACTTTTGTGAAGTTTTAATAGTTACTTACAGCATCAAATTGTGTGAAGAATTCTTCTTCCTTGCTTTCGATAGTATCAGTGTCCACTTTCACATCAACCATGGGATTTAAATTCTGAGCACGCTCCTGGGAGGCTTCAGCCCGGTTACGATCCAAGGGTCCCTTGGGAATCAGGAACTGTGCTCGGGTATCTTCCAGAGTTAACTTTAAAAAAAAAATGACCATGTTTACCCAATTTAAATGACTAACAGATGTTACCACCCTATATCAGAGAATATGCTGGAGAATTAAAGGGGGCACTTTTTTCAACAGTAACAATCAAAAAAGTGGGTTCATGCTAAAACACTGAACAATTTGGTTGTGGAGGACGATAATATTTAAATGAAAATGAACTACATTTTAAAAACAATATAATTTATTGTCCCTGACCATCATATTGCTGTTCATGGCTCTATGCAAGTACACGCATTTGCATGGAATGGGGTGGAGAGTAAAGTAAAGTCCACATTTGTAAAGCGCACAATCACCCGTAAGGGTCTCTAGGCGCTGGGGGGCCGTCGGGAAGATTAAGCGAGCTATTGCCCAGAGTCACATGGTGCTGGGCTAACCTGCCGCCGGAGCCGGGGATCGAACCGTGGTCCCCAGATTCCAGCGTCAGTCGCCCTGGCCGCGGCGCCACACCTCTCCCACAAGAGTACAGGAATGCGGTTCGATGATAGAGGAAAGAAGGTAGAGGAATGGGGTGGAGGGTAGAGGAATGCGAGTGAAGGGTAGAGGAATGCAGGCGGAGAGTAGAGTAATGCGGGCAGAGTAATGGGGTAGAGGAATGAGTGCAGAGGAATGGGGGTGGAGGGCAGAGGAATGGGGTGACGGTAGAGGGTAAAGGGTAGAGGAATGAAGTAGAGGAATGGGTTGGACGGTACAGAAATGGGGGAAGAGGAATGGGGTGGAGGGTAAAGGAATGGGGTGGTGGTTTTCAGTGGGCCAGTTGCCGGCAGTTGCTGACCATATCAGTCAACAACTATTGGGAGAGTCCATGACCTACAGATACTACTACTTTAACAGAATTTCCTTCAATGCATAAGTTTGAACGTGGCTCTAAATCGCCCTTTCAAATGTCAATTTTAATTCTCTTGAATCAGGGTTCGTCCTTACAATTAATTTGAACTGGTACATCTTTAACCATGCTCCCTACGACCCAGTGAGTTTCAGGGGGCAAGGCAACTGAAAAAGCTTTAAAAGAAATAGTACCATCCAATTTCACATAGGTCTCTATGTTACAATTAGTGTCTTCTCCCACCACATCTAAAATGGACACCAACTGCAGTGATTCAGAAGCAAGGGAAGTTTCAAGGAGGCTAATATCAAATACATTACAAAACCTGTTTGGGCAACTTTATATAAACTGCTTAGCATAACTTAATGGATATGAACTGATAAGTGAATAGATGCATTCCCAACAGATGTATTCATACTCTTGATTGTCCCAATGATAAAACCACTAACTGAATGGGTGCAGAGGAAGCCCGAAAGCAGTTTAGTGATCCTGGAAATAGAAGATAAGCTATCATTAGATATAGATGAACTACTGATATACTGAAGAAACCCCCAAGATCTCAGGTTGACATAAACAAACTGCATATGCAATCCAAGAAGGACTGCGGGGCTAAAAGGAGCAAATATGCCTACAGCAAAGCCAGACAAGAGTATAGAATGAGGTAAACTGGGAAAGAGACTGTAATGGCCCTAGAAAGGTAGCAATCAGAAGGGACCATATTATTCCCCATTTAATTATCATACCATACAAAAATCTCGGGTGTAATTAAACTGGAAAACCAAAAGCAATGGAAGCAAAACCTCTGGGAAGACAAAGGTAAGTGTAAGGAAAATTAAGGTAATTAGCTTACCACGTATATAAATAGAAAAAAGTTACCAGTAAAAGCTAAAAGAAAATAGGGGTACCGGGATTCACCTGTAAATTAAATAAAAGTCGATATATTAGGTATGAAAAAAAGGAGTAAGGAATATAAAAATGTAAAAAGAAATGAGAAAGAGCATGGGACTGAGGGAAAGTAAGGGACAGAAACTTTGGGATCAGATCACTATAATTAATACATTTAACTTTCAGTATACTTATAGTATTTATTTTAGAAAAAAAGTGCATGTACATAGGAAAAGTTTAGAATTAACCGAATTTCAGGAAACAAAATGCTTCATAGCTAAAGAAGAAACAGTGGTCAAGCAAATAGGCCGCGCCTACGCAGGGACGATTGGCTTTGTCAGTGTTTTGTTAAACCATGTTGTACAGCAGCATGGTCGAAAGTAATGATTTAACAGCACTATGACAAAGTCATCGCTGACCGCATCATAATGTCTTTTTGTTTTGCTTGCCTCTCAGCCATACTGCACAGCAGTCATACTGCTGTACAAGATAGCTAAAACATTGACAAATCAATAGCTCTTAAATAAGTACACCCTATTGGCTTTGTCAATGCTTGTTTTTTATGTTTACTCAAGAAGGGGCCTAAATATTACGTAAGGCATTGGGATCAGTTACAAATTGAAACAATACTCAAGATAAACGTTGAAACTTTATATAGGGAAAGTGTAATATTAATATGTAATTGGCACAGACTATCCATATACCCCTTAGCCTCATTGGTAGATCACGATCCTTCCTAAAGTCTTCTATTTCATTGCTAGTACCCACTTTGATGTTTTAGCAAACTTGTGTCTGTCTCAAATGGTTTTATTAAAAAAATGTCTCATAAAAAGGGAGATGAGCGCTTCCTGATTTTCAATTCTAGTACTGCGCATCAATGGGGAAAAGAATTTCAGTTTTAGTGCCATCTTGTCATCATAAACTGAGAACCCTCCCTCAGTTTAACATTTTGTCTTGAAAAGATACCAATGCCGTTTTATAAACACAGCGGATACATACCATTTATGATTTCCCTGTACAACTATTATCCTATATGCAGCCGTTCACTTAAAAACTGTAGTAGAAATGGTTTTAGGCCTGCCCTGGCCCACCCCCTTGCTTATTGTGGTTGCGCCTGCAGAAAGCTACAGCTAGCAAGCAGCTTTGCATCATGGGTATTGTAATCCGCACTCGAAGCTCCTGCATAACATGTTCTTGCTTGTGGACCCCAAGTCACACAATTCTCCAGAAAGGAAGCTTACAGTCCAGGGAGGGAGGAGGAATATAAACTGAACAAGTCATGTGACCTACTCAACTGCCTCCTTTGTTCTTTCGAATCTCCAGTCTGTCATCCCTGCTCGGTTTCATTTGATGCGGTGCTCGCTGTCTGGTACCAGGATCTGAGGGAAGACTCCCGGGGAAGCATCATGTCTGTGCATAAATAAAGAAAGCCAGGCGGCCATGATGCAAGTGCTGTATGTGTAAAATAAAGCGTCTGCAAACGGGGGCCTATGTGTTCCGGCAGGGCTGAATTTTGAAGTGAAAGCGGCGCCGTTCCAGTGTGGCTGAATTGTGGCGCCCTGCGTAACTAAAGAAAGCCCTTCGGCCATGCTTTGTGATGAAGCAGAGCGATGGCCACACTGAATGGGCAAATAAAGTGTTCAGAAACTCAAACAGGGGCCCACGTGTTTCGCCAGGGCTCAAATTTAAAGTGAAAGCGCCTGTGCGATGAAGCGCTGCAAAATAAAGCAAATGGAACCAAAGCAAATAAAACCAGGATGGGTTGTAAAAGCAGGAGAGCGTATCCTGCCTGCAACAGCTGCTAGGAGAAAGTAATTAGGAAAGTGGTGCTCACAAACTGTAAAGAAAACATACTGAGAAACAACACATGTAACAGGGGCAGTCTACATGGGAGGTTACAACAGGAGAAAAAGAGTACTAAGGAGGGACTACTAAATGAATTAGCCATAGAAAAAAAACATTTACAAAAGACACTGAAAGGAGCCAATAAAATACATAGGTGGAACATGGGCAGAGTTTAACGCCCATATCCTGAATACAGCATGTCTCAAAGAGACAGAGCAAGTGCTGCCTAGGCGAGACCTAATAACACAACAAACAAGTTTGTAACTGCAGTATTGGCCTAGAAAACGTAGAACCACTGTAAACCATGCTAGCATGTACAAGGGCCACAGATCAAACATGCAGAAACACGGAACCCATTTTAAAAACGAACAAACTAATTTTAAACATTCAATAAGTCTGTGGCTGCACGATCGCCCTATAAGAAACAAATGCTCAAAATTAAGTTAAACATCTGTTGCTGATCTTAATGTAATGTTGTATTAAAGGGAAAGGGGATGTGATTTTTATTCTTAAAGATAGGGCTTCAATATTATTTAGAGAAAGCAAAAAGAAAACAAGAAAGGCCTTAAAGTAGTGTACCCCAACTGCACATAACATGTCATCTAGGAGGAATCTTGCTTTACTAATACCCCCAAGTTGCATTGGGGGGGGGGTGATAGGTATGTGTGAGAAAATAAAACCAGTGTCATGTACGTCAAGGCATGGTTAAAATTAATCAAATCTAAAAGGAACACTGTGCCAGGGATCGTTAACAAGTATCCAAAGAAGAACAGACACCATAAGCAAGTCGAAGTGTATTTTGAAATTGTGTACCCTAAATAGTGTAAATGGCAAGGATATAAAATAAATAAAGAAAATGTAACCCTGACCAAAACAGAAATTGTTGTGTAAAATAAAGAAGCAGCTGACTATAAGTGAGCATGTGGAGAAATAAGTTTCAATTGAATGTGAGCGACGTAAGAATCCCAATAACAACTAATGACCGTTAGTAATACTAGTAGTTAGCATATATGTACTTGTAGCACATTGCTTCCACATAAAAGCACAAAAGCCATCATCCTTTCTTGACAGTGGACAATGTCTGTCTTGTCCTTTAGAGGGAAAATACTTTATAATGTGCTTTAAAGTTGTTGAAGTCGCCACAGTGACTGGGCGTTTAAGAGAATGACTACAAATGTGAAAAATATATAATTTCCTAACTGAATTCAAGGTTTGTTACTGTTTTTTCATGTAATGTTGTATTATAGGCACATGGAAAGTGTTAGTTTTTTTTTTTAAAGCAAAATGTCTAAACACATTATCAGAATAGCCAATGTGTCACAAAAACCAAAATAAATAAAACGGTCTGATAATTATCAACTAACTTCGGAGTGTAGGCTGAAAGGACGCTTCAGGTTGTCAAACCATAGGATCATGTGGGTTAAGACTCGTTGGAGGAAAAAGGGGATGGGAAGCTCTGATATGGATGGCGGTGGATGACTTCCAGTATGTAGTGGTGAATAAGCCAGAAAGCGGAAAGGAATATATCATATCTTTGACTGCATTGCTTCATACAAGTCTTCATTATTAATACAACCAGTGCGTTCGTAATGAGAAACGCTACAAGGTGGATATTGGCACACTGGCAAATGACAATGCTGTTTATTTATGTGTTGGTTTTTAAAACATAAATAAAAGGCATTGTCACTTACAATGCAAATAGCCTAAACTCTCGCAAATGCGAGACCTAAATGCTTGTTTCTATTGACTTGATAGGAATTGTATGTAATGGAATGTGGACTATTGGCCCCATTACAGCTGGACTCTGACCGATTTCACTACAGATATTGCTCAATTGAAGTATTGTATTCACTATGCATGCATTGATTTGTTGTTTAATTTTTTACTTTTCAAAAAATATTTTCCAGTATATGTGTGAAATGAAACATACACATCTGTTATGTTAGAGACAATAGAATCAATTGAACGGATAGAATTCTAGTGATTGGGGACAGTTGGCTGTTCCTGCAAGAGAACAATGAGAGCACGTGGTTGCGGAGTTGTGTTGTGTGGTGAATACTTGGAAGAAACACACACAGCCATTTCATGCTTCTCAGTAAGGCCCAGACAGGCGGGCTGCACCAGGACACAGGCGCGTGGTCTGAGGAATGTGAAGGAGAACAAATCAGGGACTCTGTACTCGGAAGTGTGTGGCGGACCAGCTAAATGGAAATGCTGTGCGCATAATCTGCTCTAACCTTCCTCTGGGCACGGTCACATCCCATTAATAGCTTTACTCCAAGGCAAAGCAAGGAGATGGTGTTTTGTTTGGCAAGTCTTCGGCAGTGGGGCAAGTCCTTAAGTAAAAGGCCGAACACAATAAAAGCCTGGCTGCCAATTAGTGGAAACCAGGAAACAAGAGAGTGTGATCACTCGTTCTGAGCCCGTGACTCATGTGACACCATCAAACGAAAAAAACACGTTTTGGTCGTGTGGAAATCCAAGATGCGCTACACACCGAAAGAACGTCTGTCTTTATAAATGTAGAAAATGACAATAGTGGGATAGCAGACACGAAGGAACAGTGAGTGCTAGTAGATGCCACTATTGTCTGAATTTAGAAAGAGGATGTAAAATGGCAGAAGGAATAAGTATCGCAACGCACGGAGTGGCACGGTTTAAAGCGCAAAAATGCATTTGTGGTGAGCCACGCATAAAAACAGCTGCTTGCTATTCACATAAGCTGTAGCCCGGTGACGGAAGAGGAGTGAGAGCAGAGAACAGGGGGTGGAGGAGCATGGAAATGAAAGTGATTGGCGCGATGCACTTAATGAGCCATGACGGAAAGCCAGATGGCGCCCTTTGCGCGTAACCGCAAGCTTTAGGCCACACGCAAAAGCGTGTGGTCTGATTTTTAAAGCCCACTTACTAAATGTCTCGCAAGAACAGCGCATGCGCTGGCTCAGGCGAGACCTAAAAACGGGAAAAGGAAAAGTACAGTAATAACAATGTTGCAAATAATAGAAGGTGCAACTAAGAAACACCAAAAATGTGTTAGTAAAGAGTAGGTATGAAGAAAGCAACTTTAAAGATGGGTGTATAAAAGTGACATATAATGTCAAGTGAACAGGCCTAATGAGCACCCAGATATGAAAAGATTGTACCACACCTTGAGCGCCTAACTATGGTTGAAGAGAAGTGTGATTTGTGGTAACCAATTTTGGGAAAAGCAGTTGGTAAGGAGAAATATAATAAACACAGCACACTGTGTATTGCAGCATCTGAGCATGGGGACATGAGAATGTGCCCGCCAAAAACTCTAAAACTAAAAACTGCGGCTCAAACCTTCGCCGGAAGCCCGCCCAAAATCTGGTACTCCATTCCCCCTCACATCAGAACCATTCCCTCTGTTGTAAAATTCAAAAGCCAACTCAAAATCCTGTTCCTCAATCGTGCCCTAGGGAGTTGACAGGAGCACTCGGAACGGGGTAACAGACACCCAGCACTACTCCAACATCAATTCCACGAGACTACGAAACAGATGTTCCCTTGACTACAAAGCAGCCCCCTCAACAACGCACTGCATTATTATTGTGTTGTTCTCTTGTCTCGTTTGATGTAATCTCTGCAAGGTACCCTCTGTAAAGCCCTCCGATACCCTTGGGTCAGGCCAGCGCTATTTAAAACTTCTAAAATAAATTAAAAAAAATTAAAAAAAGAGTATGGCATATGTTATTTGTTTGATAGTGTGGCATACTATCTTCCACTGCCCTACAGCTCTCTGTGCAAATTGCTGCAGACTTGACTCAGGTGATAGGCATATTATTTCAAAGTTTTATAAAGTGCAAACCAAACCACAGATATTTTACCGCTTTACTTGTGCGCCAGTTACATTTCACAATGTCAAATTTTATTTTTTTATTCACAGGACGATTAAGTTATTTCTACAAAATCATAAAATTGTAAGCTGTCATTTGAACATGGTTCCCCAGTTTTAAAGTCGGCAGCTTAGGCTGTAACGCCACTTCTTCTCCATATTATATGAGGAACAGGGTGCAATAGAGGGAAAGACAATGCAGCTATGTTTAGGGAGCGAGTCTTGGTTAGGGGAGGTTATATAAGCAAAACACTGCTTACATCCAAAATAGTAAGAGGTTGTTACTAACATTTAAAAAACAAAAAAGAAAAGAATTATAGGAACTTGATGGTGTATTAAACTTGAAGTGTGTCTCTTATTTATATTTTAATGTGTCTAAATGGTAATATTGTTAAAGTGCATTGTGCATGCGGGAAGAAATGCACTACACCTTAGTCAGAAAAGAGTTCTCCCGCAGGAGTAGCCATTGATATTGGATGCTGATTTCCAGAGCCTTAAATCAAACAAATTCTGTTTGTCTGTGGTATGACAGAGGCACGCATGGCTAAACCACATGTGCCTCTACAACGGTTGCCGAACACTGAATGCTTCTGAACAAAGCATCACTTTACCACACAATTTAGTGGTAAAGGCATGACTGGTAAAGGAATATGTGTGATAAGGTTCACACCCCAGCCCCCAGCCCTGAGCACTAAAAACTCCTCCGACTCCCCCGGAGCACTAAAAACTACCCTCCCCCAGTCCTAAAAACGACCCAGACCCACCTGAGCACTAGAAACTATCCCGACTCGCCCTGAGAACTACCCCATCCCCTTCACCAAGCCCTAAAAACTACCCCAGCCCCTTGGGGCTCTAAAAACTACCCTGACCACCCTGAGCCCTAAAAACAACCTTAACCCCCTCCCCTGAGCCCTAAAAACAACCCAGACGCTCCCAATTAATGAATGAATGAATGTGGAATTTATACTGCGCGATTTTGCCCGGAGGCGTCAAGGCGCATAAGATGGAAAACAGCAGAGTGAAATGTGTACACAGATGAAGGGTTACAGGTAGGCTTCTGCGACGAGCCAAGTTTTCAGACCTTTACGGAACAAGTCTAGGGATGCCAGGACCTTAAAGTTCTGCAGGAAGCAACCAACCAACCCCAACCCCCCAAGCCCTAAAACTATCCCCAACCCTTAGCCCTAAAAACTACCACACCCCCCAAAATATAGCCCCAGCCCCACTCATCATACAGCATCCTCTCCAGATTCTTCCTCTCCCGAGCCCGCTCATCCCAGTATCTAGACCACACACTGCCTTAACTACACATATGCATGGTTACGGCAAGCCTGTTTCTGCTTGTGGGGGAAAAGGCACTCGAGGCTTAGCCCACGATGTTGGCGATTCCCGTGCAGGAGTAGTAGATGTAAGCAGAGGCCATCTTAAAACAACTTGGGAGGCAACATTTGGGTATTGTAGTAGCTGTTGTATGCAAAGGATGCTTAAATCCACTTTATAGAAAGGAGACTAAAATATAAACTGAGGCACAGTTTAAAAGAGAAATTAATTGATTTTCGTATTCTACGACGTGAGGTGCTCAAAAAAAGCTGCATACTTTAAGTTTGAAAGGACAGATAAGAGAAACATTTGTTATTGTTTAAAGACGCAGCCTGAAACATATCACAGGAGTCGTTGCCTCTATTTTTACTTTGAAAATGAAAAAAGTGATTTAAAACATTAAATAATTCAGTGGGTAAGCATGCAGTTGCAGGGCTGCATTTCTAAAATGAACAAACAGTAAAGAAATCTGTAGCTATAGCATTGGTTGCATACTCAGGTGCAGTTTAAGAAGAGAAATAAATTTGCTTTTCATGCTCCATTAGGATGAGGTGCCCCAAAGAGCCACATACTCTTGGTTTGAAAAGCCAGAGATAAGGGAAATAAAAACAGGAATGTTACTTAATGACGGCCCAGCTACTATATCGGCCTGGAAAATACACAACCAACGTATAATGTTAGTGCACAGAACAGGAACAAATGAAGCATGCTTTTGCATCCACGGGTCTAGGGCAGCGCTTGAAGGGCAGATAGAGGGAGTCTTCTTTGAGGTTAACTTGTTGCGCGCTGACCTCCACATGGTCGTGAACAAAGTGTAGAACGCAGAAACCAATGTCACGTCGCTGCAGGCAGAGGTGTGTCTCATAAAACAACAAGTCTCCCTGTAGTCAGTCTTCTCAGACACCTTGGAAGACCTT
This sequence comes from Lissotriton helveticus, assembly GCF_964261635.1. Taxonomy (NCBI): domain Eukaryota; kingdom Metazoa; phylum Chordata; class Amphibia; order Caudata; family Salamandridae; genus Lissotriton; species Lissotriton helveticus. Next base: position 841,991,580 of record NC_136070.1, read on the forward strand.
GAGGAGGACGCAGAGGAGCGTTCACGCTGAAATAATGTGCACCTACTGGGTTTTCCTGACAGGGTGGAGGACCAGTCAGTGGAGCAGTTTCTGGAAAACTGGGTGCGACACACACTGTTGCGTAAAGATTTCTCCAAACATTTTTTCATTGAAAGGGCGCATAGGGCTCTGGTTCCTGCTCCTCTGTGGGCGATCATTGCCAAAATAATAAATTATAGGGACAGGGACGCGATATTGAGCGCCGCCATGGAAATGGTCATCCTGCAATTTGAAAAACAGAATATTGCAATCTATCCGGACTATACAAAAAAGTGCAAGAGCAGCAAATCTTTCTTGGAAGTGAAGAAGTTGAGGGAGATGGTCATTAAGGGGTCGATTATGATGGCGGACGGATTGCCTCCGCAGGGCTGACGGGGGCAATCCGTCCGCCATTCTCTCTGAAATGACCCCCCCGCCACATTAGGATGGCTGGGGGGTCCGCGGCGGACGGCAAGACCGTCCGCCGCTTTTCCGCCGGTCGCCTTCGCGACCGGCAGAAAAAGTGCTCACATATGGTGGCGGTGTCTGCGAGACACCGCCAACCTAATTAAGATGCTGGCAGTCCAATGCCTCGCCGTGGAAAGGCATACGGTCTTTGCTTTGGGGGCCCGTTGTGGGCCCCCAGGGTGAAGGGGGGTGGGAGGTGCACGTGGGGGGTACCTATGGTACCCCGCTTTGTGCATGCAAATGCACAGCATGCATTTTTAACTTTGCGGCGGGTGCTGCTTTGCGGCGGGTGCTGCTTAAAGCAGCACCCGCCGCAATGTTAAATATACGGGATGTGACCGCCAGGGTGGTGTCACATCCTAATTCCAACGGAGGGAACGCCGCTGTCCCTGCGGACGGTCCCTTCACCTCGGGGGTGGCGGACGGACGCAGGTCCGTCCGCCATCCTAATCGACCCCTAAGTACATGCTCCTTTACCTTGCGCGGCTCTGTGTCATTGCGGCAGGAAAGTTACCCTTCCTTTAGAGCCCCGAGGAGATGTGGTCCTGGTTGGAGATAGCAGACAGGAGTCCTGTGTGCCATTTGGGTGATGCAGACCCCTTCTGCACCCGCACTGGGAGGCTTGTGGCTAGACGCTCCAGGTATAGAGGCGAATGCCATCTGGAGACCCAAAGTCTTGCCCGCATTGTGGTCCAGGATGATGCCACTATAAATTCTGAGGCCGCTGAGACATGCTTGGTGCCCAAGACACTGGTATTCGGTATTCTAGCAGGTGGGAGGTGGGCTTACTGACACTACTTCCCAATATAGTGACACTGTATCCACCACTGTGTTTCCTTGAATGGTCTCGTCAGATTTCTGTGTGTTTACAAGGTGTTTTTTTCTGCGCCATCACCTTTTAGGAGGAGGGTGGCCTACTGTCACAACATCAGTTTGTATCCTGGACACACAGGGTGTATCCCCCTACCACTGTGGAATGGTTGGTTGGGAGGGTGTGGTGACTTCTTCTCCTTCTGAATCGGAGGCTGCCGGGTCCTGTCTTTAGCCATTATCCTCTGCTTCCTTTATTGGGGAGTGTGAATTCCTGAGGGGAAGGCGGTGGGCTTTCATTTCTTTTCAAACTATAGTATGTTGAGGTTTGTGTTTTCTTTGATAGCAGGGGCACTCACAAATTGAGTTAACACTTCTTGGTGTCCGGGCACGGCGTTTGGGTGTACGTTAAGCACATCAATTCTTTTGGGCTTGTATGAGGATGTGGTTCTGTTATACCTGTCGGCGGGGTGGGAGGTTGATGTCGACCCTCGGGTCGTTGCCATCAGGTTGCGGGGAGGGATGTAGCGGTATCCAGGCACACCTTCATTCATAATGGGTATGACCGGAGCATACAAGCTCATCTCCAGGAATTTACGGGCCTGGGCAATAATCAGAAACACCATATGGTTCTCTCCTTTCTCAAGCGACATGCTGCGGACATCATCTGCTTACACCGCTCTGAGGCAGAGGCTTGTAAACCGGCCAAAAAATGGAGGGGACAGCTGTACCATGCAGATTATTTGACATTCTCTAGGGGTGTTATTATATGGATAGCTCCAGGGGTTCAGTTTGCCCTCAATATATGGAGGCGGGTGGTGAGGGGCGTTACCTACTTATCCAGGATAGACTAGATGGTGTAGAGGTAGTCATTTTGTTATACCCTATGGTCCCAACACTGATGATGGGCGATTTTTCCCAAGAGTGCATGGTGTACTGTCTTCCGCACTGGACAGTCATGTTATCTGGGCTGATGATTTTAACTGCATCCTGAACAGGGAGCTTGATCTACATCCCCCTGGACATAACACTAAGCCTAGTATGACTTCCTCCTTCGGGGAGGTCATCACCCATCTGGGATTGTGAAATATTTGGAGGGATAATAGCCCCGCCTCGAGGAAATTTAATTACACTTCTCAGACGCATAATACGTACTTCTCCACAGAAGGTGACAGCTCTGGGAGGTTACTGGCTTGTATTCTATGGCTAGAGACTGCTCTTTCCCCCAAACTCCATCTTCAACCTCACCAGCACAGCGACATATATACGCAGAGGGGCATTGTGGATAAGATTTTTAACGTGTACCTGGAGCAGGTGTACTACAGTCCTCATCCTCCTAACCTAGACCGCATATCCACATTCCTGACCTCATTGAAGAACACTCGATTGGAGGAGACCAATATTTTAGACCTCGAGGTGGATCACACCTTTGAAGAATTTCAGGCGGCACATCAGCAATTGCCCAGGAGACGACGCTGAGTAGCAATGGCTTCCCTGTGGAGTTTCATCAGAACATTTCCCCCTCTCTTGCCCAGCACCTGTTGGAGGTGTATGTAGAAGTTAAAGTTGCGGGTGTACTCCCTGGGTCCATGCAGGAGGGCTGTATTCCTATGATGCTAAAGCCAGGCTCAGATGGCTCCGACCCATCCTCTTAGAGACCACTCACCATAATCAATTTAAAGGTGAAGATACTTTGTAAAGTTCTTTCCCTTCGGTTACACTCTGTAATTAACCAAATCATACATGACGGACAAGGCCTTTGGCACCGTTGACAGGCAGTACCTCATGCGAGTGCTGGGGGGCACTGGGAATTGAACCTCAATTTTGTGCATGGGTGCATCTGCACCATACAGCTCCCACGCCTAGGGTGCAGTATGCTAAATTATGTTCTGATAATTGGCAGGGGAATGCATCAGGGTTGCCCACACTCACCGCTTCTTTTCGCTCTGCAATGGTAGAACGATTGGTCGTCTAGGTTCTGGAATGCTAAGGGATTAGATTGAGCGATGTTACTCACCTAGTGTCTCTTTATGCAGATGACACTCTATTTTATCTAACGGCCCCAAGATGTACACTACAGCTCAGACTGGTGCAGCTGGATACATTTGGCAAGCTATCTGGTCCCCGATCAAATCTTTGGTGTTCCAGTTGTGTGTGCTTCTCTACGGCGACGTTGACTGTATGGTCGCACGGGTGCAAATGTATGGTTTTTGTTACCTGGGGTGGTGGTGGCGCACATGTAACAATAGCACCTGCAGTATAACATTGGCCTGGTCACGGAAGGCCTCAGATTGTCCATTCACTTCTGGAATACCTTACTACTTTCCCTTACATGGCGGGTGGCTATTTCAATCTACTGCTTCCTTGTGGGAGCGTACCATGAAAATGGTTCTGAAACTTGCCCCCTTTGCCAGGGAATTCCTATTCTGAAACCTATACGGCTTTCGGGTGCTTGAGGATCCCGATGATGTTACCCCCTTGGCATGAGGGTGGGTGGGAGACCCTGAGGGGCATCTACCCCAAGGAGGAATGTATTTACTTCAAAGATGTCTAGAGTAGTTTTGGCCTGGGGGCAGGGCAGTTCTTACAACATGCTAGTGTTAGCATTATAGTTAAGCCGATAAGGACCTCAAACAGTGAGGTTCCGAGGGAGTTGCACACCGTTCGGTACTTGTTGGGGCTGGGGAGGGGATGTCATTTGCTTTGTCTATTCTACAAAGCCATGACTGCCTGGGGGTGCACCTTGAGAATGCGCAATGGGAGATTACGAGTCCTTTTGAAATCCGTATCAACTAATGCCAGTTTTAAACGCACACATTTCCATTTCCTACACCACACAAACATAACACTGGTGCTCTTGCATAAAATGGATCCCGATAAGCCAAATGTCTGCCCCAGATGCCACCAACCTGTGGCCTCTTTTTTAGGTCGAGCGACCTATCTCAATGCGCATGCGCATTGAGCGGGAGCGAGATATATAGGGGCTTATCGAGAGTTTACCTAACTGGCGATTTCTTGCAGTGCATGTGAAAGCGCGTGCACAATGCCACCAGCCGCCTGCCTCGCATTACCACATCAAAGGCGGCCGCGTCTCAGGTCCCTGCTGCTTCACACCCTCATGCCGCTCTCCTCGCTCCGCCCCCTCCCCTGCCCGCCGTGTCGCATATTTCCTCGTACTTTCACTTTGACGGCCGCAGGCCGTCTCTCGTGTTTCTCCTCCCCCCTCCCAGTGTTTTTTTTTTTAAATAGGCCTTTCTCTCAGTGTGGAAAAGTAAATTTTGCCATGTTCTGTGTCCCTACGCGTCCTACATCATATGTTATGTGTGCATGATTAATATGCATATGTATTCCCCATGTTCGATTAAAGACGCAATTATAGCTGTGTCCATCTCTAGTATGCCAGTTTCCAGTTCTCGTGAAAATTACGAATACCAGGCCTATGTAAAGTTACGTTGCCACGTTTCTCAGTGTGCACGTTATTCCATTGTAAAGTCCCCGTTTCTAGGCCTCAAAAGGGCCTGGACATCAGATTCAGCTCCTGTCTCCTGAGTCCTCGCTGAGGAGCGATACAGCCCCCACCTGTATCCCTGACCCTTCACTTACTTCCTGCCTCGCAGTGCCCGGTTCAGCCTGGCTCTGCCTCTGAGTCTGCCAAGAGTATGTTATGATTCTAGTTATCAGTTCAGCCCTCCTTCTCTCCATTCCTAAAGCTACTGAATCGCATCAATAGTTTCCGTCATTGTCTAGTCTTTACGTCTCCATGTAAGAGAAATACTGTATTTAATGGTCATTTAATATTCTTCATCACGCACTACATGTAGAATAATGCATGCTCCAGTCTTAGAGTCTGTTAGCCTTTACCCCGATAACTTTTGGATTCTATCAACATGTTCTCTAAACATCAGATACTAGATACTGTTTAGGTACATGTCGCCCTGACTCTCCAGACTTCAGTCTCTGCTCCTAGCACAGAGTTCGTAGCCCCCAGCTTCTCCTAGTAATACGTCATTGCCAGTTTGCGCGCACCACCAGGTTAGAGGTCCCGGCTCCTTAGGTAGCCCCCTCCATGTTTCCGCCCTATTCATGACATATTCTGTTACGTTTGCATCACATGTCTATGTATACGCCCTGTTACACCTACTTTCACCCTTATCTTTCGCGACTGCTACGCGTCACACCCTTTGCTCCACCCACTGCTCCGCCTATCATATGTACTGTAATGTAACTGTTTTTCTATATATGCTGGTGTATTGTTATTAAATGCTAGCGCGCTCATCCCAGATCCAGCCCCGGCAGCTGCCGGGCCCTGCCATCCTATTCCTATGCAGGTTGTCCTGTTCCTGTCCTTTATGCTGTAATAAACCTGCAAACTCCTACTACCTCGAATCTTGACTCTTATTTATTGAGCTATCTGTTATTGCTATGCCTAGTCAAACCTAGATCCGGTATTATTTATTTATATACCACAGGAGGAATGTATTTACTTCAAAGATGTCTAGAGTAGTTTTGGCCTGGGGGCAGGGCAGTTCTTACAACATGCTAGTGTTAGCATTATAGTTAAGCCGATAAGGACCTCAAACAGTGAGGTTCCGAGGGAGTTGCACACCGTTCGGTACTTGTTGGGGCTGGGGAGGGGATGTCATTTGCTTTGTCTATTCTACAAAGCCATGACTGCCTGGGGGTGCACCTTGAGAATGCGCAATGGGAGATTACGAGTCCTTTTGAAATCCGTATCAACTAATGCCAGTTTTAAACGCACACATTTCCATTTCCTACACCACACAAACATAACACTGGTGCTCTTGCATAAAATGGATCCCGATAAGCCAAATGTCTGCCCCAGATGCCATCAACCTGTGGCCTCTTTTTTAGGTCGAGCGACCTATCTCAATGCGCATGCGCATTGAGCGGGAGCGAGATATATAGGGGCTTATCGAGAGTTTACCTAACTGGCGATTTCTTGCAGTGCATGTGAAAGCGCGTGCACAATGCCACCAGCCGCCTGCCTCGCATTACCACATCAAAGGCGGCCGCGTCTCAGGTCCCTGCTGCTTCACACCCTCATGCCGCTCTCCTCGCTCCGCCCCCTCCCCTGCCCGCCGTGTCGCATATTTCCTCGTACTTTCACTTTGACGGCCGCAGGCCGTCTCTCGTGTTTCTCCTCCCCCCTCCCAGTGTTTTTTTTTTTAAATAGGCCTTTCTCTCAGCCCTAACCCCCCCCCACACGCGTCTCTCCCTGGGCCCCCACCCTTGCACTGACCTATCATACACTCTCTCCATCGGGCCCGCCCTCACCCCAAACACTCTCAGCCTGTCTCTCTTCCACATACAGCGCCCTCTCGCTCACCATTCCCATTAAAGCTATAGCGCTGTCCCCATCTATCTGCACCCTCTCTAGTGGGCTTACCCTCGCCCCCCATAAGCACACTCACCATGTCTCTCATTCACATATTATAGCGCCCTCTCGCTCTGCATTCCCATTAAGCTATAGCGCTTTACTCAATTACACTATCTCTTTAGTGAGCCTCCCCTCACTCAATACCCGCTCATAGCCGTCTCACCCCCTCACACTGCACCATCAGCCCTCCTCTGTTTCATTCCTGCCCTCTGCCTCCTGCTCCCCCTGTGCCCTCTCCACGCCGCTGCGCTCCGGCCTCTTCCATGCTGTTACTGCCCCCTCTTTACGTCTGCCCCCTCTTTATCCAGACCCATATGGCTGCTGCAGGAGGCGGCTCAGCTGGCGAGACACTGATATCCCCCTGGAGGGCGGCCTCCGCCCCGCCTTGCATGTGCCCTCCTGCGGACACCAGCAATGCCTCCTGCCGCCTCCATTGGCAGAAATCAGAGACAGCTGAACAGGGAGCAGTCCCTTCGGAACTATGCAAGCCTAGTGCCAGCCTGACTCGAGGGATGCGCCACCTACCCCACCACCGAAAAGAGAAACTAGGCGATTTAACAATGCTTATATAGCGCCATCACCAATAGTTGATATTATAGCGCTGTGCAGCACGAAACTACAGATGAAAATATCAGACAAGAAGCACTGCAGGATAAAAGATTGTTTATTTCTATATGAAGAGGGTGTTATCCGATGCTTCTGTTGTGCTACCTTTGCTACATGCTTTTGTTGTGTTGTGCTTCTTATGTTATATTCTTCTGTTAGGCTGTCCTGTTCTGTGCTTCTGTTCTGTCACTGCTAGAAACACCACTGTGACTGGTGAGCCTAATTCATTTGCACTTTCATTTTTTTTTAAAACACACAGGAACTTAGTCTTGGTCTGTTATATAATAGTCAGTAAAAACAAATTCCGTTTCTGTAGGTGCTTTTACCTCCCGAACAACATACTCGGGACGAAATTGAGATGGCTTTAGTGCCTGACAGCTTTTTCTTCGCTTGTGTCTAGTTTGGTTATCCAAGTGCACTTCAATGTGTTTGCGTGTGTGCGCGTCACCTTCCAAAAGCGACACTCTCAGCCTTTTTCAGTTAAAACGTCTCTGGGATGAAATTGAGGTGTTTTTAATGCATGTTATTGTTTAATTTGACTCTTGCGTCTAATTGAGTTATCCGTGTGCACTTCAATGTGTTTGTGTGTGAGCGCATCTGAGCAGTCTGATGAAAGCAGGTTGTCACATTTACAATGCAATGGGTCTCGCATGTGCGAGAGTTTATCCTATTGGCATTGTAAATGACAATGCCTTTTATTTATTTGTTTAAAAAACCAGCACATTAATAAAAGGTATTGTAGTCTACAATGCCAATAGCTCAAACTCTAGTAAATGCGAGACCTATTGCATTTTCAATGCTTGTTACATTGGGCGTATAACTGCCCACCTGTGCAGGCGCTCTGAGTAAGGGGTGGTGGCTCGAGTCAGAGTGGAGGTGCTCCTCCTATGTCTGCTGGAACCCACTGTTTGTATCTGGTTGATGAGGGGTGAAACCCCGGAACTGGTCCCAGGATGCTTGTTTCTGGTCCAGGGCGCACCTGGCCTGGAACATGGTCAAGACTGATTCGCATACGGCTAAGTCCAAACTGGAATGCCGTAGAGTGCAAAAAAAATGATGGATTTAACCCAGATCTGTGACTGAGGGTAAATGTTTGATTGGTTCAGCATTCCATTCATCATCTGTTCTTTTGGCGTTAATCTGTTGGGCAGCACTCGTAGGCCAAAAGGTCAGAAAGGTCAGAAAATGGTATTTAAGTTTTTACATTTACTGCAGCTGGCCAAATGTCATGTGGCGATCACTCGCATGGGGCAGTTGAGCCCCAGCTTCAAGCGATGGGTGGGTGATGTGGCTGAGTGGGCAGCGGTGTCGCGGCTGAGAAAGTGTAGGCTTGATGATAACGTGGGAGATGATCATGAGGATTGAGGAAAGTTCACAGCTGAATTTTTAGACACCCCCAACACTTGATGAGGAGGGGTGGGGGTTCCTCTGACGCCCTTGATGCTTTAATGTTTTTCGGGACATAATCCTACTGTGTTGGTTTACTTGTGTAGAATAGGCTCAGGCTTCCGTTTTTTTGCATGTAGGCGTCTTACATACACTTTTCCATTACAGCTATGATGATGCCATGTATGCTTGATCTTATTGATGTAAATAAGAACAATTCCCAACAGGTATCAATAGGAAGACAATTTCAACAGGTGTATGCAATATGCATTACAAAGGAAAGAAAGTAAGGAGTCAATGCAGTTTTTGAAAAAAGGCGGGTATTATTCACCACTTAAAGAGCAAGGCGGGTCTGTTGCAAAGTTATACAGTTAGACAGCACTGTACACATCAAATGGGGTGACAACCCGGTGGCACTTGGTGAGGGTGATATATACATGAATATATACAGTGAATAGTGGTGGTAGTGCAAGTGCTGGGGTGAAACAGCGTGGTCGGCGCGTAGTGACAATAAGTGAAATATACAGAGTAATGGCTCCAGGGATCAAGTTGTAATCACTTAAAACAAGAATGAGTCAATTTCAGGAGTACAAAACAAGTAGGGCGCCATAAAATTAAGCTGTGTGGTCGACGGCGTTTCGATCCCCGTCAATCGGGATCATCATCAGGACTGGGTTGTCGAGGGAACAGTGATGTCCGCCAATGGCGATTTCATGCGGATGGAAGGGCTGGTGTATAAGGTCCAATGCTGACTAGCGATTTGGACGGCTTGAGGCAGCGGGGGTGATCGGCGTCTGAATAAATCAGGGCGTCGGATCGGCTATCGCGATGGGCAGCTTCTGGCAGTAAATGCTCCCGCATTTACCCCAGCACTTCACCCCAGCACTTGCACTACCCCAGCACTTGCACTACCACCACTATTCACTGTATATATTCATGTATATATCACCCTCACCAAGTGCCACCGGGTTGTCACCCCATTTGATGTGTACAGTGCTGTCTAACTGTATAACTTTGCAACAGACCCGCCTTGCTCTTTAAGTGGTGAATAATACCCGCCTTTTTTCAAAAACTGCAGTGACTCCTTACTTTCTTTCCTTTGTAATGCATATTGCATACACCTGTTGAAATTGTCTTCCTATTGATACCTGTTGGGAATTGTTCTTATTTACAGTATATACCCATCCCAACTTGGTTTATGGGTTTCCTCCTGTTTATCCTATACATGATCTTATTGATGGCCTTAGTTGATGTGTTCATACTTTGTAAACACTCAATAAAGGATGTTGTTAAAAAATCATTTAAAAAAAATGCAGTTGCTCAGAATGCATTTTAAAAACTAGATAAGTGCTTTGAAACATTGAAAAAATCTGGGGCTGCAAATCAGCCTATAAGCAAAAAACATTTGGAATTCGCTTATCATTGTTGTTAATGTAATGCTGCATTTAAGGAAACAAGAATGTGTTTTTTTAATATATTATTTTATGTTTATCAGTCTCAAGTGTGGGGACTGCATTTCTTGATCTCCTTTGATCCCCATTATCTGAATTTAGATGTTTTTGGGGTAATTTTATGGGCTGTATTAGTTAGTTCTACACAATAGAAGGACCATGCTGCTTATTTGTTTTTTCCAATTTGTTTTTTTACTTCATACCATGTGTTGCTCATTGCCTTTCCTCTCCATGCCATTCCACATACACTTAGGTTGCTTTTATACAATCTTCTACAGGTATCACCTTTGGGGGTATCCACCTTTAATACCTCATCAAGGTATTACATTGTGAAAGCTCACTTGGATACAATATCATCAATGAATAAGAGGGACATAGCTCTGCAGGACTTAACATCTGCCGAACCAAAATATGAGGATTCAACTTTAAAAGGGAAAGGTTTTTGTGAACTCAATATATATGAGGTATGTCCCGCTCATATGCTCCTTTGGGGATAACACAGATTAGGTATATGACCACTCGTTAGCAAGAGACATTTGCCAGTAAACTAATCTGTCAGATAATTAGAGACTCATCAGCCTAGTACGGTCCATTAAAATATACCTTTATAAATATTTCTTTATAATATGTTGTAGTATTATTATACCCTGTTAGAGGCACAACACACCTAACATTGATAGTTGTTAGCAACTATATATGTGTGAGGCTATACTGCACTATTAGTGTCTCTTTGGCCAATTACAATGTACAGGCAGGTAATGACTGGATAAATGCGATATGTTTTTTCTGTCTCAGTTATAACAATCCTTGTTGTTTAGTACTGAGTCTTATTTTTTAGCATTGTTGAACTGTTTGTGTGTCTTCTTCTGACCCATCCTATGCCTCAATACATTTTATTTTGAGTGTAGTTACTTTATACTAGGTTTTATTCTGTATATTGTATACTGTCATACAAATGTGCAAGTTGAGTGTCTTATTTGTGTGTTTTGATTGTTATTTACAGACCTGATGAAGTTCAAAAAAGGTGTTTTGAAAGAAACGTGATGGCTGGATGTTCGTTGTGGCTGAAAAACTGTTGTCCATACAAGATTATTATGTATGTGGATTTAAAGTAAAGAAAGACTAAAACCGATATCTTGCCACATTTATTGGATTTCTATAGACTGCAATTTATTTCCTGTTTCACCTTTCCATATGGAGTTTCAATTAACTTCTGCTGGACAGTGGTACCAAACAACGGCGGGTACCTGAAGAATAGTGCACAGGGCCATAATTTGTTGAAACTCAGAGTGAGGTGCAGTACTGGTTCATGTTCTTGGCTTTTAAATGGTTTTACCACTGTTTTCTACCAAATTGTGTTGCAGGTGAACCACCTCCACGCCCCCTCTCTAGCATCTATGGGGAGTTTCTGACTTGGCACACCATGAAAGAACTTGTAAATTTCACGAGTGGCCCGGCCCTTCAGAACTGCCTACAAAATCCATGGTTCTTTAGGTTATTAATTGTATGTGATTTTAATATAGCAAATGTATTTGAAAACTGTGCTCTAAAATGTACAATATAGTCCCATGTTTTCAAACTATGTTCTCAGCGAACGGTGTATAGAAGATCCCATCATCGAGGGACAAATCAGGCTCAGGGAAATTCATGTCACCTATTTAAGTCCAGCTGCTTTAGAAGTTCACCAGGCCCTCTACCGGAAGTGGAATGTTTGTATGTATGAGAGCTTTGCCAATGGCTAACAATTACACAGTAGCTCAATAAGGTGTTGGGGAGGAACATTTCAAGACTGTGTAGTGAGAAGGTAGGAGATGGGAGTTTGGAAAAAGTAGTAAACACAAACGAAGTTGCCATCAGACCATCAGAAAAATATATGGGTTGTTGCAAGGTTAAGTAGAAGACTTGGGCCAAGCAGCAAAGGTGTGTGGCCAGTTTGCACCGTATTCACCCCTGTTGTGGGTGTTGTGCACAATTTGTAAACAAACAAATAGCACCTGAATAAAATGTAAATAAGGGTGTGCTCTTTCCAGCATGTACTCATATTCCCCAAGTATGTGCTAGAGAGACTGCAGCCAGAAAATACAGGCAAACTGTTCAAACCACATCTCCATGTTTCTTTGCGGAACCATCCCCTACCACTTGAGGAGAACTTGAAATCCTCCACAGGTTTACATAGTGGCATAATGCATCCAAATTCCTTGGGACCATAAGCTCTACATTCACACCCCCTGATGCAGAGCTGTAGAGAGCGTGCATGCGAGAAACACAAAACACTGCATCTTACACATGCAGGGTCACCACTAACTGCCACAGGATGGAAACCAGTGCCTTTCTAAGTGGGTTGGTACAATTTATCTCTTGACAGCCTGTACCCATTGAAAAGGCCATGGGCCTTCCTGGTTAATTTCTCAAGAGTGAATTAACTGTAAGAAGCAACTTCGCGGTGTGCAACGCTAAATTTGAGCCCACACAATTTGTAGCCGAAGGTCAACCTGAGAGTACAAAAGGAACTAATCTTGGCATAGGTACATTAGGGTAGGTACATAACACAGAAGCAAAGAATCATATGTAACATATGCAAACTATTAATCCACATGACTATGAGACCTAATTCATGAGCACTTAGGGGTTTGTTTCCAGCTTCTCCAATCTTTTGTTCATAAAAGCAAAAAGTGTTAACTATTGATCACTTTTGGGAGAAAGCTGCTACTTGTTAACACAAATGACAGTGCTATTTTTTTGTCCTTAAAAATATACTTTTTGCATTTCTATGCTGGGGATCACACCGTTTGCTGGCACAGCAGATACTTTCATTCAGCTTTGTGTGACAAATCAACTACAAACCTTTGCCAGATTAATTTCACTTTAACCGAATCCCTTTTTTAACCACAATAAAAGTTTGTTTAAGTTAGCCCATTCCTACCTGCTGATGATCTAACATTGTCAGTCCTTTGACACCAGCCAAAATAAGGTTCTTGGCCACTTCAGCTCCCAGACCTTTCATTCCTACTAGAAGCACTTGTGATGCACGCAACCTATGGAAAAATACAACATAAACAAATCAGTAGCATATTCAGTTGAGAAAAACAAAATAAAAAGTTCTTTGAAAAACCAACGTGTGTTTTTGAAATGTACAACTGTCAGTGACAGGGATGTGGAATTCCTATAGCTAATGCCCAGAGCATATGGTCAAGGCAACACGTTTTCATGTGTATTTTGTCCGTGGGACAAGTAGGCACAACCCCCTGCTGCACAAACCCTTTGGCTGCCAGTTTGCAGTATCACATTATGGATCAGGGAAGGGCACTGTAAGGCAATATTTTTGTCCATATGTTAATGCTGTTCAAACTTGTATTTATGGTTTATTAATTGAAAGCTTTAATTATTAGGGTGAGCACTCTAAGTAAATGTTGTAAGCTCCGACTGCACTACTGACAGTGGTTCCAGTATAAAAATGTGTACACCAATTTTCATAGTTTAGCAACATGAGGCTATGTATATGCTCCCAAAATGCTCTCTGATTTGATGTAAATATTTTCAGAAGCTTGAAAGCAAGATTGAAGATTCTTTGCTTTCAAAATAAAATGTTCATAAACAAGCATTTACAATGCAACGGTCTCGCCTTTGCAAAAGTTAGAGCTATTGGCATTGTAAATGACAAAATGTTTATTTATGTGTTGGTTTTGAAAACAGATAAATAAATGGCATTGTTATTTACAATGCCAATAGCTTAATCTTGCAAATGAGAGAATGTATTGTGCACTGAGAGGGACAGTAAGGAAGCAATTGCACTGAGAGGGGCAGTGAGGAAGTATTGTGCGTTCAGGGGGGCAGTGAGGAGGTATTGTGCGTGGAGGGTTCAGTGAGGAGGTATTGTGCACTGAGGGGGGCAGTGAGGAGGTATTGTGCGTTGAGAGGGCAGTAAGGAGGAATTGTGCACGGGGGGGCAGTGAGGTGGTGTGGTGCCAGCACCTTTAACCCTTCCCATGCTCATGACGAGCTCAGCTCGTCATGAGCCACGGTTGCGCTGTGCTCATGACGAGCTCAGCTCGTCATGACCCGCCCGGCGCTCACATGTGGGGATAATTCCCCTGCTGTGCTGAGCGTTCTAAAGAAACGGGCGTGGTCGGGACGAGCTCAGCTCGTCATGAGCACAGCGCCACTGTGCACCGGGACGCTGTGCGCCCCCCCTGCCCTCCAGCACAGCGGGGGAATTACCCCCTCAGCCAAGGAGTTAAATCACAAAACTCTAAAGAAAGTTATTATTACTTGCGTTACCCAAAAGGTGCATCGCTGCTTGAACTGCTAACAATAACCAGCACTGGAGGCCTCTTTCACCTTCCACCACTGCATTTTCTTCAGGAAGAATGTTAGCACTCAAAAACACTGGCTTCATACACAGTAATCATAGACCTCAACGTTGCTATTAACACGTGTCTATAAACACAAACATCCAGAAAGTTTAGTAGGCATTGAGAAGACTCCTGTCACCAAACACCACCGTAAAATAGCGTATATGACCAGTCAAGTGTAGCTGTAGGTACTTTAAAAAAAAAAAAAAACTCAATGGACAGCCTCAGCTGACAAGTGGTGGGATAATGTTGTGCAACACTACAAACTAAATCAACTATTGTTTTAAAGCAGAGTTTGTCTTAGACTGGGTGTTTACATTAAATAGTGAATTGCACAATACCTTTGCACTTGAAATAAATATCAAAAAATCAAGTCGGTTGTTACGGAGCTCTACAGGGTGCCCCCGTAGTGGTTTCGTTTATCAGTTTTAGAAATACGATCTTCTTAACGCTCGGACATGAGCACAAAAGACTGCAAATCTTGTCAAGAGCTCTAAATTGGATGCATATTTCACAGGAGATCAGCATTTTAGTCTGAATAGGCTTTAGGCTGAACAATAAATTGTGCACTCTTCTCTCCGTAAAAAAACAGCAAATGTTTCCTTACAAGCAACATTATACCACATATGCTTGAAATGTATTATAAAACTCCAGATTGATTCAGTAAAATAAATAACCATGTGCATAATTTCTGTTCGTATAAAGTTAACCAAGAAACATACCCACCTACACCCATAAACACAATCGTGAGATGACTGAGAAACATCGCTCAAAGTTTCCTCCTGTGCATGCAACACCATCCCCCAGCCAGCAAACACCATCACATGTACAGACAAGCACACACAAATGCGCTCACACTCTCATACATGCACAGACGCACACACACACGAGCACACGTACAGAAACTACCAAAAACACAAGCACACATACAATCACATGCTCCAGAACAAAAACACCCAAGGACGTACACACAAGTACATGCACACAGACACTCCATCACACGCACAGACATGCACAAGCACACACAAATGTGCGCACACACTCATACGCGAACAGAAGCACGCACACAAGTAGGCATAAAGAAACATGCACACATACAATTCCATGCTCTAGTGTAAAAACACCCAAGTACATGCACACACCATCACACGCACAGACATGCACAAGCACACACAAATGTGAACAGTCTTTCATACACCCACAGGCGCACACACACGTGTGCGTCAGCACACACCCCTCATGCACGCACAGACGCACACACAAAAGCACTCACATGACCCATTTCTCCATGACTGCCGCAGCATTGATGGCACACAATGGCAGGTTTGGACAGACTAATGAAAGGCATCTGCTGCCGGTTCCGAAAGTGAAAAGAGTTCTCGGATGACCAGATAGAAGGGGCGTGGGGTCACGAGCAGCGACGGGAGAGAGGGAAGATGAAAGACTCTAGGCAATAATGCACTCTTGCCTGCTCTCATCAGAGGATATTTCATAGAACAGGGCCGATGCAGTGGAGGCTGGGTGGTCGCTGTAGTTTAGCACCATCAGGGGTTCACTCTAAGCGCATCCCGGAGAGGTACTCTAGCACCCGCTAGGCAGGCTACTTCAAAGCGCTCGTTGAAAAGGAAAAAAAAAAAAGAAAATAACACACCAATGCAAAAAAACAGCCACGGTGGTTTTTGGCTGAGAAGGCTGCAAAACACTCCCAGCAGAGATAAACTGAATACTAACTAAGCACATTTTCGGGCCTCATAAAAGTTGGGTACCCGGGGGTACTTACAAATGGTGAAGGTACCGGTCGAAAATGAGAAAGCTTCTCTTTAATGATCAAGAAGACTTCACTTTCCGTCTGTCTAAACCACGCCTACTCTCGTACACTTGTGTTAATATGGAGGTTGATTGTGTAGAGTTTAAGTACCTAAATCAATATTTTTTTGCCGTATTTTGTTCTAGTACGAGGGAAAACTTGTGTATGAAGAATCCAGCCAGATCCGAGACGGCCCCAGTAAAACGTGTTGAGTGTGTCCCGGACTCATTTAAGACTTGCGTGTTCTTAGCGTGCTTTGGGTATAGAGCAGCAACCTACGGGCACCGTAACATCTGCGGCGCAGTAGGGCCCCTTTGGCTCGTGTGCATAAGAATGTCTGTGATATATTGGAATTTTCAGTTTACACCTCTGCCTATAACATGGCTAAAAGTATGTCACCAATTGCCCTGTCACAGCAGGCAAGCTCGCTCGGCTCAAAGGCAGCCCACTGCAAGTTTTCTTTCCTAGTTTGCACTCTCCCCTGCCTCCCGCTGTTTAATAATATCCATTTACCGGCCCTGGGATTGATCCGGTGCAGCGTCCAAAAAAACACCGTGGCTGCCGCACCGGGGCTCGGTCTGTGCAGGGGACACCTTTCCGCAGTCGGGCATTAATGGGGGCTAGGGACCACGGGGCGGAGCCACCGGCTGGGCTGCAGCATCAGAAGAGCAGAGAGGGTGGGGGCTCTGGTGCCGGGACAAGCACAAAGAGACCGAACGGCAGCAACGAGGCACATAAAACAAACAATACTTGAAGGGAAAGTCTCTCCGGCTTTCGTAGAAGAGGGGACAAACAGCACACATTGTGGCCCAGGTAGAGAGGACACGGCGCAAGTGGGAAAGGAACACCATGTTTCTCCGAGGCGAAGCAGAAATGCCTCGGAGAAACCACCATAATTTTTGGGATTTTTGGGATTGAGGGGGCGTGTTTTCGTTCTCTCCTCTTCCCATTGGCTGGAATGTTAATGGGAAGAGGAGAGAAAGTAAACAGAAAGAAACAAAAAAACACACCCCTCAATCCCAAAAAGACGGGACTTGACGGGACTTGAACGGAATGACGCCCCTCTCCTCCAATGGTTGGCCTCCGTTTAGGAAGCCAGCCAATGGAGAAGAGGGGCGGGTTCAAGCCCCACTGTAGGAAAACATAAAATCTCGGCTGCGTGATACTGCTGGGCAGTGCGACGCTAGGCCAAGACCTAAAATATGAGAGCAGGAAAAAAAACATTTCGCTAAACGACGGTAACATTTCAGGTACCATTTCTTTGCAACATCATTTAGTAACTTGTGTTGCTACATACTAGTATTTCCCAAAAACATTCTGTGACGGGGCGGGTCGCCCCTGTGAGACTGACCTGGACCTGGGAAGGACTGCACAGGACTGGTGGTCAGCTGTACCTTTACTGCCCTTTTCTCGCCCCCTTCAGCACGAGACTGCAGGACCTGAGGAGGAGTGGGCAAACCCGGACTTCCCGTATCCCTGGGGTGGAGAGACTGAAACGGGTCTCTATACCTTTAAGGCCGACAGCCTAGCAGCAGTGACGTCGTCCAGGGAGGAGTGCTTCAGTTCAAAACAAGGCGGACCCCGGAAGACGCCGGAGAACACTTTCCCGGAGGTCGATTGCGGTGAGGAGAAGACGCTGGAGACGGAGAGAAGAGGAACTGGACTCCTAGAAAACGACAAGCCAGGAGGCCAACGACTCCGCGACTCGCCCTGCCACGCACCCGGGGGAGGGGCGTGGCTGACCAAGGTACGGGGCAAGGTAGCGGGCTGGGCGGGTTGGAACGGTTGAAGCGTTCACTAAATGCCACCTCACGTTTCCCTGCACCCCTTCCTCACGAGCACGCCGCCACTCCGTTCTGTATATTCACTGAACCACTAGAGTCCCTCACTCCCTCTCCCTCGACGAGTGTGAGGCAAACACTCTTCCTGAGTTTTCTTTTCTTTTCTTCATTTTTTCCGGTGGTGCTCTTCCGGAGTCCGGCTGGAGGTCGACGGCAACCCCGACGTTCTGGCGGCAGGAACATCTTCACGTCGCAGAACCGCCCTGGACTTGCCTGTGTTCCCGAAAGGCGTAAGGACGGAGACCGATGAGTTCGCCCGCATAAGACATTCAAACCGGAGAAAGAAAGCATACCTAAAAATAAAGCCATCCTTAAAAGCTCTCTTCCAGCCTTCAGACTCTATTCCTTCCCCTGCGCTACCCACCCCGCAACAAGTGGTGTCAGAAGTGGGATACTCACCACCAAAGCCCATCTGCGACCCCAAGATGGACGCCGTCATTCAACATCTGATTAAGGGACAGGAAAAATTAGAGTGGGCGGTAGAGAGGCAGTGGACTGCAGCACAAGCAGACCGTGATCTGTTTAAAAACACTGTAACGGCGCAGCTAGACAGTATCCAGAGAGCGGGCCCACCAGCCCCGGGGATAGTGCAAGTAGAAACCCGAGGCCATACGCCCCACCCCTCCGGTATAGCCCTACAAAAATATGTGCCAGGAGACGACCCAGACGCGTTTATGATGAACTTTGAAAGGGCGGCTAGAGCCCTTGGGTGGCCCGAGGAGAAGTGGCCATGTTTCCTCGCTCCCCTCCTGACCGGTGAGGCTCAGTTCGCTTATCAGGTGGCGAATCCTACAGGGAACGCCCCCTACCAACACGTCAAGGCTATCATATTGGACCATTTGGGGTTGGACCCCGAAGCCTACAGGGTCCGCTTCCGAAGAGAGAGAGGTACACCAGGGGAGAACCCAAAGACCCTGTTCTTCAGGCTCAAAATGATGGCGGACAAGTGGCTGAAAGCAGAGACCAGCACCAAGGAAGAGATATTAGCCCGGATTTACCTGGAGCAGTTTATGGAGGCCCTCCCCTACGGGTCCCAAAGGTGGCTGAGGCAGCATGCGGGTCTGTCCATTGATCAAGCCATAGAGATGGCTGCCAACTATGCCCGAGCCCAACCCCGTGGGTTGGGGTGGGAACATGAGAGGCACCACAAACAGACAACACCCCTCAAGACTGAGAAGCCCGGGACGTCCAACAGACCTGAAAAGAAAACCTACGTCCCGGTAGAACATCCCAAACCCAAACCGTGGAGAACCGAAACCCCAATGACCCGAGGACCGCAGTGTTTCGAGTGCGGCGAATGGGGCCACATAGCCCGACTGTGTCCCAGGAAGCATCAAGCTGAGGAGCCGATGGAAGTGGGCTATCTACCGAGAACCGTTTTATACTCTGCAGAGATGGGGCCCTCCTTCTACGTGAGTATACACCTGAACGACTTCGTGGTAAGAGCGTTACTAGACTCCGGGTGTAGGCAATCAGTAGTACAGACCCGCCTGGTACACCCTAGCCAATACCTACCTGATACAAAGGTGCACATTAGGTGCGTCCATGGGGATGTGTAGCCGTACCCCCTTGCCCAGGTCCCGATACGCCCGAAAGACAAAACCACCTGTGTAGTGAGAGTAGGGGTTGTAGACTCACTCCCTGAGGACGTCATTTTAGGGGTCGACAACCCGGAATTCCTCGCGTTGTTCCGGAAGGAGTTATCTGTCCGAACGGGGGCCACTGCTTCCCCCCCCCGGCTCTGATGACATCGGATCCATGGATCATGGATCGAAACTTCAAGTACGCCCAGACTGAAGATCGCTCTTTGTACAACGCCTGGGAGGCCGCTCACACAGCTCAGGGTGGCGAGGACACTCCGTACCCTAGGTTTGTGATCCACAAGGACCTCCTGTATCGTGAACCGAAAGCAGGGAGTGAGCCCCAGCTTCTTGTCCCCATCTCCTTCAGAGAGCAGGTCATGTTTTTCGCCCATGCGCACTTAACGGCAGGACACTCTGGTAAGGAAAAAACCACGGACTCCATCACTCGCCATTTCTATTGGCCAGGCATATATAGGGATGTGCAGGAGTACTGCCAGAAGTGTGACGTATGTCAGAGAAAGAACACTCACCGCCCTCCCGCAGCCCCACTGCAGCCCATGCCCATCATCGGGGTGCCCTTTGAAAGGGTTGGAATGGACCTGATCGGACCCCTACCTAAAACCCCTAGGGGTCACCTGTATGCGCTGGTACTCGTGGATTATGCCACCCGGTTCATTGAAGCTTTTCCCCTCAGAACCCCGACAACAGCCAATATCTCGGAAAAACTGGTCGAACTGTTTTCCCGGGTAGGCTTCCCCAAAGAAATCCTTACGGATCAAGGGACCCCATTTACATCTCGCATGATGAAGGAGGTTTGTAAAACCCTCGACATACAACACCTAAAGACCTCGGTGTACCACCCTCAGACCGACGGTCTGGTGGAACGCTACAACCAATCCCTTAAATCCACGTTGAAGAAAATGCTGACGACTGAAGGTCCTTCGTGGGACCGGTTGCTTCCTCTGGCCCTATATGTGTTGAGAGCACAAAAACAGAGCAGTCTCGGCTGTTCCGCATTCGAACTGGTGTATGGCCGGCTCCCTAGATCATTGTTGGACATCACTAAGGAAGCGTGGGAATCGCAGGAGACAGACGACCAGCGATCCCTCCTTGACTACACAACACAGCTGAGGGCCAGACTAGGGAAACTGAGAGTCCTGGCGGATACGAATTTGGAAAGACAGCAAGAGAAACAGAAACAGTCCTATGACCGGGGTACCAAGCTACGGTCGCTCCGGATCGGGGACTGGGCTCTTATCCTTCTGCCCACGATTGCCCAGAGAAAAGAGTGGATAGGACCCTATGAAGTAGTGGACACCATAGGCAGAACCACATACAGGTTGAAGCTCTCCCCATCAAAAACACAGAGCTACCATATCAACCTTCTTAAGAAGTGGATCGGGCCCATACCAAAGACCACCTCCTTAGCCCTCCCAGAAAAACCAAGGTGCCTTTCCTCCCTTCAGGACCTGGTGGTCAACCCGGAGTTGACAGAGGAACAAAAAGCGGAGCTCCGTCGGGTTCTGCTACCGGTGTCGTCCATATTCTCGGATCTCCCGGGCAAAACCAACTTGGTGGAACACTGTATAGATACTCTCCCAGGTAGGATAGTCAAACAACGGCCCTACCGGATCCCAGCAGCCAGGAGAAAGGATGTACGAAAAGAAGTACAAGACATGCTGGACCTGGGGGTTATCCGGCCCTCCAGAAGCGAATGGGCTTCTCCAATTGTGATGGTCCCGAAACCAGACGGATCGAAAAGATTTTGTATGGACTTCCGGGCCCTGAACTCCATCTCCACCTTCGACGCCTACCCTATACCAAGGGTCGACGAGTTGGTTGAAAAATTGGGCGATGCTACCTACATCACCACCTTGGATCTCACTAAGGGATACTGGCAGGTGCCATTGCGTGAAAAGGACCGAAAGAAAACGGCCTTCAGCACTGAGGAGGGTCTGTTTGAGTTTACGGTCCTACCGTTTGGCTTACACGGGGCCCCTGCCACTTTTCAGCGGCTTATGAACCAAGTCCTGAAACCATACGGGTCTTTTTGCTCAGCCTATTTAGATGACATTGTGATCTATAGCACAACCTGGGAGACCCACCTGCAACACGTACATACCATCCTATCCGCCTTACAGGCAGCGGGTTTACATGTCAACTCGAAGAAGTCACAAGCGGCTTTTACCAGGGTCAACTATCTGGGATACGTCCTTGGGGAAGGCACCATAGCCCCGCAAACCGAGAAGATTAAGGCTATCAAAAACACCAACTTCCCAAGGGATAAAAGAGAGGTACGAGCCTTTCTCGGTTTAATCGGGTACTACCGACGGTTTATCCCCAACTTCGCTGCCGTGGCTGCGCCTCTCACAGATCTCCTACGGAAAACCGTCAGACCAAAGGAAATCAACTCCCCGACCCAAGAGGCGAGGGAGGCATTCGACAGACTGAAGCAGATCATAACCGGGGACCCGGTTCTGGAGTCCCCCGACTTTACCAAAACATTTATCCTGGCAACGGACGCCTCGAACATAGGTCTAGGGGCGGTGCTCTCCCAGAAGGGGGCCGACGGAGTTGAACATCCCATCCTCTTTGTCAGCAGGAAGCTGTTCCCTAGGGAGTGCAAGTATTCTACTGTTGAGCGTGAGTGTCTGGCCATAAAATGGGCCATCGAGAAACTTCGCTACTATTTGGAGGGTAAGCCGTTCATTCTATTGACTGACCATGCTCCCTTGAAATGGATGCACCGTAATAGAGCCATGAACCCCAGGGTGTTGCGCTGGTTCCTGTCACTCCAGCCATATTCCTTCGAGGTGCGTCACAAGAAAGGCAGGGAGCATGGCAACGCGGACTACCTCTCCCGGGCATTCCCTCTCCCCGATCGGGAGATTCCAGGGGGGGAGGTGTGTGACGGGGCGGGTCGCCCCTGTGAGACTGACCTGGACCTGGGAAGGACTGCACAGGACTGGTGGTCAGCTGTACCTTTACTGCCCTTTTCTCGCCCCCTTCAGCACGAGACTGCAGGACCTGAGGAGGAGTGGGCAAACCCGGACTTCCCGTATCCCTGGGGTGGAGAGACTGAAACGGGTCTCTATACCTTTAAGGCCGACAGCCTAGCAGCAGTGACGTCGTCCAGGGAGGAGTGCTTCAGTTCAAAACAAGACGGACCCCGGAAGACGCCGGAGAACACTTTCCCGGAGGTCGATTGCGGTGAGGAGAAGACGCTGGAGACGGAGAGAAGAGGAACTGGACTCCTAGAAAACGACAAGCCAGGAGGCCAACGACTCCGCGACTCGCCCTGCCACGCACCCGGGGGAGGGGCGTAGCTGACCAAGGTACGGGGCAAGGTAGCGGGCTGGGCGGGTTGGAACGGTTGAAGCGTTCACTAAATGCCGCCTCACGTTTCCCTGCACCCCTTCCTCACGAGCACGCCGCCACTCCGTTCTGTATATTCACTGAACCACTAGAGTCCCTCACTCCCTCTCCCTCGACGAGTGTGAGGCAAACACTCTTCCTGAGTTTTCTTTTCTTCATTTTTTCCGGTGGTGCTCTTCCGGAGTCCGGCTGGAGGTCGACGGCAACCCCGACGTTCTGGCGGCAGGAACATCTTCACGTCGCAGAACCGCCCTGGACTTGCCTGTGTTCCCGAAAGGCGTAAGGACGGAGACCGATGAGTTCGCCCGCATAAGACATTCAAACCGGAGAAAGAAAGCATACCTAAAAATAAAGCCATCCTTAAAAGCTCTCTTCCAGCCTTCAGACTCTATTCCTTCCCCTGCGCTACCCACCCCGCAACACATTCATAATGGAAAATCAGTGTAACCAGTTTTAACAGGATTATGGGAAACAGAAAATAAAGAAGCATTGGCAAAGACAGTGGGTGTGAAATTGGTGGTCAGCTTTTTAGTTTTGTCAATATGTGAATTGTTTTGGCATGATTTTTGTAAAACCTTATTGGTGTGGGAGCTGCTGGGTCATCACCATTATAACAAACAAAAGCAAAAATGTTGGTCTCAAACAGCACACACTGCCACAGTAGTTACTGTCACTGTCAACAAAAGAATCACCTTCCGCCTCCTCACCCACGCACACAAAGCGCTACACGACCAAGGCCCCAGCTACCTCAACAACCGCATCAACTTCCACGTTCCCAAACGACAGCTCCGTTCAGCCAGCCACGCCCTCGCCGCCGTCCCCCGCATCCGGAGAACGACAGCAGGAGGAAGGTCCTTCTCCTACCTGGCCGCCAAGACCTGGAACTCCCTTCCGACCGACCTGCGCCTGACCCAAGACCACCTCTCCTTCAGGAAGAAGCTCAAGACCTGGCTGTTCGAGCAGTAGCAGCACTCCCCCCCCCCCCCCTAGCGCCTTGAGACCCTCCGGGTAAGTAGTGCGCTATATAAATGTCATTGATTGATTGATTGACTGAGCGGGATTCCGCCCGGCCCACTCTACAGAGTCAGTGGTCCTGTCCGTTCTAGACGAGCTAAAGAGCAAGGCTGATTCCAACTTGCCTCAAGCCTTGGTGCTCCTTGATTTGTCCGCTGCGTTTGACACGGTCGACCACTCCATCCTTCTCGGCCGCAGCGGGCGTTCGGGGCACTGCCCTCTCTTGGCTCGCCTCTTTTCTTAAAGAACGGACTCAGGCGGTCCACCTCTCTGGCTTTTCTGCCTCTACCCGCCCGGTTTCTTGCGGGGTTCCCCAAGGTTCCTCCCTATCCCCCCTTCTCTTTAATCTTTACATTCACCCCCTTATTCTTTCTCTTCTTGATATGGGGGTCTCCGTGTATAATTATGCGGATGACCTCCAGCTAGTATTTGACCTCTCTTCTCCCTTGGACTCCCTGCCTAAATTCCACTCTACCTTAGTTTTCCTTTCGGAGTGGATGAACCACAATCAACTTAAACTTAATCTGGACAAGACGGAGTTGGTCCTCACTGGCCCTATCACCTCACCCTGGTCCGCCGCCTTTTGGCCTTCCATCTTCGGCCCCTCTCCAGTTCCGGCGGCCTCAGCAAGGACCTTAGGCATTAAAGTCAGTCAGGATCTCTCCATGCATGCCCAGATTAGTTCAGTTGTCTCCTCTTGTTTCCTTTCTCTCCGGATTATTCGAAAAGTATCTTGTTTTTTCTCTCCTGATGCTCTTAAACGTATTATTTTGGCAATGATTCTCTCCCGTCTTGATTACGGGAACAGCCTCTATGTGGGCATCCCGGCCTACGAACTACGCCGCCTTCAGGCTATTCAGAATCAGGCCGCTCGTCTTATCCTCCACCTTCTCAAGTTCCACCACATTACCCCCGTTTTGAAATCCCTTCACTGGCTCCCCATTTGCCAGAGATCCCTTTTCAAGTTGGGTTGTCTGGCTTTCATGGCCCGTGCCCGCACTGCCCCGGCTTTCATTAATTCCCTCATCAGTACCTACACCCCCAGCCGTGCCCTCCGCTCCTCTAATCAAGCTCTTCTCAGTGTTCCTCGCTTCCGCAGGTCTAAAACTGGAGGTACTAGATTCTCTGTGCTAGCTCCTCGTTTCTGGAACAGCCTTCCACTGTCCATTAGATCTACTCTAGTTTATCTTCCATTCCGCAAGGCCCTTAAGACTTTCCTTTTCTCCCAAGCGTACTCCTGCTGAATTCCATCTCGGCAGATCTTTGTGCTCCTCAGTTATAACTTTAGCGCCAGGAAGCCGCTTGGTCACAGTGCGCTCTATTAAATAATTTTAACTTCAACTTCAACAAAAATACTTTGTGTGCAGATATGCACCTTGTGAAAAAGCAGAATGCTGTCACTCACAGTGAAGCCACCCGATACAGAGAGAAAGAGAGACACAGAATTTTAATAAACGCAAAAGGACATGGTTAATGCCGGACCAAATTAGGAGCCCAATTATTAAAGAAATGCTCAAAGGTGCACCCATGGTATATGTCCTTGCATTAAGTGCAGCTATACTGCTTTCATGAATTCCCAAGAATTTACATTAGAAGGACAAGAAAGAGTACTCCTAGAAAATATTTGTGAACTACATTTTAGCATGAGCAAATACGCATGTGTAGATTTGCTCTTGCGAAAATCTGAGTGTTTGCAAGGTCACTTTCCCTCCAACCACTATTTTCCCCAACTCTGGAAGAAGGTTTCCGTCTGCCATTGTCAGGAATAAATTTCCAACATTTCTCAGTATGAGAAAAAGATTAGAGAAGAGTTGCTGAAAACCCTTAAAACATGCAAGTTGGTAAGTCTGCAGACTCAAAAGCACATTCTAACCCTGGAACTATTGCTTACCACTACGTTCAGCCCTAATATGTACATATGCGGAAGCGTGGCAACATAAGGGGATTGCAAGTATTCAAACACTACTATGGTATGAGCCCTGGCATAATCAGAGAGGCTATATCAGAGCTCTTATATAATGAGATTGCTGTCATAATTTGTCACTGAACTACATTGCACCAAAGCAACAAGTGGATTTTGTTACAGCACAAGCAGATTTAAGAAGCAACCTGCCCCATGGACAAGTAGATATTATATTAAATTCCACACCCCTGTAGTGAACTTACTGAATTCCCATACCCATTCTTCAGAGATTAAGAAGCGTGCATCAACAGTTAGTGCAGTAGTGTTATTCCAGAATACAGAAACATTCACTTTCTTGCACCATCACTTGTAATCAACTTTTTAAATGATCTAGACTAAGACATTTGGTTAATTGTGTCCCCTTACAACAAACAAGCAAATAATTAAAATGGCAAGAATGTAAAAGAGATGAATGTATTCAACACAAAATGTATTGGTTTTAACTCCAAGCATTGTTAAACGTGATTGGGATCACTGTCTGCCAATGAGGCAAGTAATCTCAAAAGACTGCATGTTGTGGCAAAACAGAGAGAATATATATCATGATATAATGAATGTGAAAATTAATTGCAGTAACCACTAAGGAATTTCCAGAAGGAAGTGACTTTTCTAGATAAGGAAGCCTCAACCGCTCTTATTAAAAATCACCTCAAGGTAAACCCAAAGACACTTCTGTTTTTAATGGTACGATGAGTAAGATTAAAAAACGAAGAAGGGATGTGTAATGAGACACTATGGTTTGATACTTTATTAGGACTGATCCAAAAGCCCTTGCTGGGCATATAAAGTCCTCATAATCATGAGGAGGACGACATCCTCCGTAGTCATACATTCGTCAAGAGCATGGGTACTCGCAAACATTTTACCAAGATAGGCAAAGTTTCGTCTGTGATGTGACCGAAGGGTGCATCCATGCCAGCAGGGTGGTGATCCGGGAGTGGGGGTGAAGGAGGAGCGCGGTAGGAAGGGCATTGTGGAAGCTAAGCATATTCATTTAGTGGCTAGATTGCACTAGGTGAAAACAGAAAACCTGGTATTAATGCCAGCTTTCCCACTTTCCCAATTTGTGTGATCCTAGGCAATTGTTCCATTTCACTTTCCCTCCTTTTTCTTTTATTATCACAAATAAGAGGACCTCAAAACACTAGACTTCAGGTTGTGTGCTGCACAAAACCTTCTCCTATGTTTGATTTAATAAACTATAATGTTGTTCATGTACAATAGGAGGCCACCCTAAGAGTGAACATAACAAATGGTTTACCTCTTAGTTCACTAATGGCATTGTCGTCACTGTGGGGGAAGAATGTATGTTTCTGAATTCATATTTGAAAACGATCACTTAAAAAATACTCCTCAATGGACTGATATAATCTGATATGCTATGGTGAAATGGTTCTGCATGTTAATGAAATACACTTTTTGAACTTTTGAAGAAGTCTTATCATATGTTTACACTTCTGCTGCAAGATGGCTTTGAAAATGAAGGTGTTCCTTAAGTTAAGAGTGCAAGACAAGCTGGCTACTTCCTTTATTTAACATATAAATAAAGGCTTGCCTGTATATTTAACATTTTTAATGTTAATGCTGATTCGCGTGAACAGCAGCCCAGTGCTGCTGTTGATCAGGGGGGCGCATGTAAAGGCCAGGAGTGCTGCATGCGGCCCGAGTTGTATTTATCGCTGGTCAAGAGGATATGGCTATGTTAAATATCTATTAGGCCCACCAATGGATATTAAAGATAGCCCCAACCTCATGAGGAATGTGTGACTACAGAGGGTATCGCCCCCATCACAACCATGAGGACTTGATTTGGCTTACTCAATTATAAAACCATGTTTTTGTAAAAATGATACATGTGAATGGGTCCATGTAGTATTTAGATAGGTGTCTCGTTTTTTAGCCTGGACCAGTTTGAGCATTAATACAGGCTTTAGAACTTGTTGGCACATTTATGAAAGTAGCAGTCATAAGCACATATTTCAAATCATTTTTTGTTTTTTTAATTTGGGTAATTTTAATAGTTCGATCCATCAGCATATCCAGTAGGCTGTAATAAAGAACTCCCTCAAAAAATAAACAAGAATTGTGTTGGACCTAGCATCCTTAGTGTGGTTTTCCCCTGTCTTTTTGCCTCTGCATCCTGTATTTTTACTGTGTGCTGAATTTCGTTTTTGCTGGTCTAGATGCTTTGGGCACTTCACCACTGCTTATCAGTGCCAAACTGCAAGTGCGCCATCTGTAAATTGTGAATATGGGATTGGCGTTTCTATGATTTGCTTATTTGACTCACTACTAAGTCCCTAGTACAGTGCACTATGTGTGCCCAGGGCCTGTCAAATGCTGCTAGTGGGCCTGCAGCACTGATTGAGCCACCCACACAAGCAGCCTTTTAAAAAGGAGTTTCAGACCTCCCACTGCAGTTTCTGCGCACAGCTTCCACAGCCAAGTCGACCTGGCAAGTGCACCCACTTGCCAGACCCTAACCTTCCCTTTTCTTACATGTAAGACACCCCTAAGGTAGGCCCAAGGTACCCCTGTGGGCAGGGTGCAGTGCATGTGAAAGGTAGGACATGTACTGATGTGTGTGACATGTCCTGATAGTGAAATACAGGGTATTTTGTTTTTCCCTATTGTCCCATAGGATAGAATGGGAGTTTATTTATAACATCTTATAAGTATAACTTCCCAGTGGGACACGATAGAAAGATGGAGTTTAGTATGCCTGAACTCAGAATATAAAAATGCATCTTTTAGTAAAGATACTTTTTATATTGTGTATTTGAAAATACCACTTTTAGAAAGTCAGTATTTTCTTGTTTAGCCATCCTGTGTGCCTCTGCTGGTTTGCGGATGGACTGTTTGGCTTTGGAGTGGCTGGGGATGTAAATTCCCTGTAGACAGACACTGGGGGGGGGTGAAGTGTGTCATGCCTTTCCTGGATGAGTTAGGGCTGAGCTGAACCGGCCTGGGCTGCATTTAGAGTAGAAAGAGGCGATTTCCTTTCACCTGAGGTGGCCTGGTCGGTCTTACACAATGATGTCTCCATCTCCTGCCAGGAAGCTGGACCAGGGAGGATAACACTGATTTTGACTGAGCAAAGAGCCTCTCTGCCACAAGAGAACAAAGGGAAATGGAATATAAATATTCGGGTCCAGACTCCAGAACTTTAGAATACTTCTGGACTCAAGAGAAACCTCTGCCAAGGAGTATAGCTGGGAAACTGAAGGAGAGGTACTGCCCCTTTGCTGTGAGCTGTCTGGGTTGGCTCTGCCAAGGAGAGGACAAATACTTTGCTGTGTGCTGTGTATCCTGCTTGAAGAAGATCTCCAAGGGCTTGAAGTAGAGCTTGCCTCCTGTTCTGAAGTCTCAGGGACACAAAGACTTCACAACCAACTCCCCTGAACTTCCTTGCTGGAAGTTCCGACCTGCCAAGAGGTGCCTGTTACTGTGTTTCCAACGCATCCCCACCATTCAGGAAGAATATCCACGCACCGCCATCGTGTCGCTGAAACCAAGCAGCGCAAAACCGTGACTGGAGAAATCGCCGCACGCAGAGTCTTGTGCACCGATCGCCAAAGTCCGAGATCACAGCACCGACTCTGATGCAGCCCTGTCGTGCGACTGCAAGAACAAACGCATCGTGGGACCGCGGCTGGAGAGATCAATGCAGCACCGTTGCTACCTCATTGAGAACCGACTCAGCCCCGAATCCCTAAGCATCGCACTCGGGCGCCAAGTCGACTTCAACGCTGGGGCCGCAGTAAGAAACAGACACATCATGTTTGGTGATCAATTTGGAAACAAATCACTCGAATATTGAAAACTCTGCAAGGGCCTTTCAAATAGGCTCCTATATTTGGTAACCATCTCTATCACGATTGAATATAGGAGAAGCGTCAAGTCAAAAACTCAATTAGAAAGGCAGTTTTCTCTTTCCAAGTAATATGGCAAGTGTGAAAAATCAGCACTTCAAAAACAGGTATACACTGATTCATCGTCTCAGACACCTCCCACATATAGATACGTACAGAGCCTATTTGAAAGGCCCTTGCGGTGTATTCAATATTAGAGTGATTGGGTTCCAAATTGATCACCAAACATAATCAAAGGGACTCGTTTTAACAATCAACTGTATGTCCTGAAGATGGTCTGACGGATGATTTTGCCACAACAGACCGAAACGTCAACTGTCACATCTATTTCCTTAAACAATTCATATTTTTGAGGAATTGTTTTCTATTGATTTGGATCCTTTTCCCTCCTTATATTTATCTGGAATAGATGTTTACACCTATGATTTGTAGGCTCTTTCATGCACCCTCCATCATGGGGTTTTATTGTTTCTGAATGTAGGTGGGGAGATGGGCAAGCAACAACGAGGGAGGAAGCAACAATGAAGGGGTAAAAAAATGAATACCTTAATTGAAGCAGGATCAGCGACAAAAATGAATGGGTCATTGTAGAATGTAACTGATGAGCACTTAAAGCACTCCAATACCATCACCTCGTGTTCACGCTATGGCAAGACAGAAGACGGAGCGAGCGCTCCAATACCATTGGATGGTGCAAAAAAATCCAAATAAACAAGCGCTGTTCGTTTTTTAACAACTTTTCAAGAAAAGCATTTGTTTATGTACACGTGCATGCATTTTAGTTGTATGTATCTATGTGTACAAGGGAGATGGCCAGAAAACACAAGTACTCCTATAAAGTGCTTGAAAACAAAGAAAAAATAGCTGCACAAACCGGGAGCAGCGTAAGGAGACATGTACTTGGTCCATGTTTCATGGGATAGCCAAACAAAAGAAGAGTGCATGAAGCCTGCATGCCATGACAAATGGCATCAAAGAAAATGAGAGAGACGCTGAAGTTTGCCAATGGTACCAGATGAGTGGACTGCAAGCCCACAGATAGAAAACGGTACAAAAGGGGGTGGTGATGGACGGAGCATCTGAACCAATCAAACACTCACACCCAGTCAAAAGATCTGGGTTTGATCCATCACCGTTCTTTAGCCCACTCTGCCACCCCAGTTCAGACATGGCTATATGCAAATCAGTCTGACCCTGTGCCTCATGGGACCAGTCCAGCCCGAACTGCCAAGCCATGCCTTCATCCATCCATCACCACCCCATTTTGTACCGCTTTGGCCGCCATAGGTTTGGCAGGATATGCTCAGACGTGAGTCCCTTGCTCATGGGACCAGTCCAGCCCGAACTGCCAAGCCATGCCTTCATCCATCCATCACCACCCCCTTTTGTACCGCTTTGGCCGCCATAGGTTTGGCAGGATATGCTCAGACGTGAGTCCCTTGCTCACTTTGCCACTGGATTCAAGCAAGCCGGGCTGAAGACGGCTGTAATGCCAGAAACCGGTCCTCGGAAGCTTGTTTCCGGTCCAGGGAAGGCATGGCTTGGCAGTTCGGGCTGGACTGTTCCCATGAGGCACAGGGTCAGACTGATTTGCATATAGCCATGTCTGAACTGGGGTGGCAGAGTGGGCTAAAGAACGGTGATGGATCAAACCCAGATCTTTTGACTGGGTGTGAGTGTTTGATTGGTTCAGATGCTCCGTCCATCACCAACCCCTTTTGTACCGCTTTGGCCGCCATAAGTGTGGCAGGGTATGCTCAGACGTGGAGGTAGGAGGGAGGAGATGGAGCTGACAAAAGCATGAGCACTGTGTAGAGTAGAGTGATGAAAAAGAAAGACTAAAGTAGGTGCTAAAATGGTTGCAAAAACGGGAGAAGTCTATGTTTACAAGTACTTGGTCCATGCTCGGGGAGGGCAAATAACAAGAAGAGGCATGACCATGAATGCCACAAACTAATGGTGACAAAGAATATGACAAACACAAAGGAGATGATGGACGGAGCATTGAAACTTTTCAGACACTCACCCCAGTCACAGATCTGGGTTGAATCCATCAACGTTCTTTAGCTCACCTCGGCACCCCAGTTCAGAGCCATCCATATGCAAATCAGTCTTAACCCTGTTCCTCGGGGGGAGGAGCCAAGATGGCGATCGGAACAGTCGCATAAACGCTTCGCTCCGTGCTCCCTTCCTCCCCGCCGCCTATCCTGTCTTTAATCCTGATCGGGGTGTTCCGAATTTGGTTACCTGGGAAGAGCCTTTACTTACCGTCTTCTTCCGGGGCTCTGGCGTGCAGTGGTTTCTGCGTTCTGCCCTTGGGACCTTGCTGGCCTTCCCGGCCCTGACGCCGGGGCCTCGAGTGCTGAGTCTGCCCGGAGGTGTTCGGAGTGCCGGCGGCCCTGAACCGCTGAAGAGACCCGCTGGTGGGAGCCTGAGAGCCGCGAGCCGGGAACGCCGGAGCGGACCCACCCCCGATGGTGAGCCGCCCCGCATGCCTGATTGCCTGCCGGCCCGAAGAAGAGAAGCCGCGTTGTCCGGCACCCCTCGAGTGAGAAGCCCACTCCTGTTGATTGTAACGCCTGGGATCCGGTGCAGGGCTCCCCCGAGTGTTGTGGGGGGCACGCCCGTTCTTCTGGTGACTCTCCTTTCTCCGCCGAGCGCCATCCGCCGTGGATCGGCTGTGTGTCCTGGGGCCTCCGACACTCCTGATGGGCTTGTAGGCGGATGCGACAATGGCAGCGGGCGATATGCACAAGATGGCGGATGGCCCCTCGGAGTGTCTTCTTCCTGGAGACAGGGACGTTGCTGCATTTGCTCTCCCCAGACCTAGTTTGATTCGGGCGGCCCCTACACGGAGTGCTGTCTTGTTCGCCCTGGGTGCTCTGCGGATCGACCTGTCCTTGCACTGCCGGGACTTGGAGTTGCGGATCGCCGCCATGGTTGTTCAGCCATTTTGTGACGCGGTGTCGTCTCCCCGAGTTGGTATTGTTGAGACTTCTCCAGCTGCTGTGCTGGGATATCCGGCTGGGTGTTCGATTTCATGGGATCAAGTGGACCCGGTGCCGATGCGGCAGTATTTCCTACATCCTGATCTCTTTGCTTTGTGCTGGACAGCCCGGACTTTGTGCTTGGCCACGTGGATCTTTGGGTTACTTTTGCATTCTGACTGCTGCCGTTTTTTCCTGGCTGCTTCTTGTTCGCCGAGACGGTGTTCCGTGAAGATCCCACTTGCCTTCCCTGACTGGTATGGACCCGCTGTGTCGTGCTGTTTCCTGGCCGTGGCAGGGTCTGGCAGCTCTGCTTTTCATAGAACTGGGCAGGGGTGATCGTGCCTGGGTGCCTGCGGGACTTTTGTTTTGTTTATTGGCATCTCCGTGCTTCATCATTTGGACAGTTCTGTTTTCCTCCTTTATGTAGGCTTTTCTCGATATCCCTTTTTTGACCTCGACTACTGATCCGTTATTGCGGGTGGGGTGGTGTTCTGTCTTTCGATCGCTGGCTCCCCTCCGCTCTTCTCTTCTCTCCTTCTCTTCCCTCTTTTTTCTCTCCTTTTATCCCTTTCTCCTTTTTCCCTTTGTTATTATTCCCTTTCTCTTTCTTCTATATTTCGGGTGATTCGGGGCGACAGGCACGCTGTTTAGTGGGATAGGCCATAGCCATTACAGTGATGTAGGGTGGGGGGGGTGTTTGTTATTTTAGTTTGTTTTCTTCTATGGTCCCTTCTTTGCTTTCTTTCTAGGGGGTGGGCTATGTCCCTTTGTTCTTTCTCCTTCGTTTCGTAAGTGTCTGCACCTTCTCCTTTTTCGGGGCGGGAGGGCGGTTTATGCGGTGACCCATTTACTTGTTTGCTACGATTTGTCCTTTATTTTTGAACCTTTGATGGGCAGTGGATGTCTCTGGGCTTTGCTCTACTGTGGTTATTTGATTGCGTAGGGGGCTGCATCCCTCTCGTCCCCTCCCCTCTTTTTTTGAGTATGTTGCATGACACATGGGTAGATATGGCTTTGACCTCCTCTTTACATTATAAAATGAAACCTTTCTTATCCTGGAGCATACTGTGTAACGATTTCATTGTGCGTCCATCCTGTATTCCTCCTACCGTACACGTTGATGTTGTTCCCTTTTGAATCTCCTGACTTTGCGGCCGGCCCTTGTGGTTGTAGGCCTGCGCTTGTACTTATACTTGTTTATCAATAAAGGTTTTTAAAAAAAAAAAAAAAACCCTGTTCCTCATGGGAACAGTCCAGCCCAAACTGCCAAGCAAGATCTAACCTGGGCCGGAAACAGGCATCCTGGGACCAGTTTCGGGGTAACACCCCTCATCAGCCAGGCTATCTTGAATCCAGTTTGATCGGAGTGTTGAGGAGGGGTTGGGCCTTTGGATTCATGGGCATATATCTTTGGTGGTACCTTGCGGGATACTTTAAAGTTGACAGATTGGTCCAGAGATTCAGTGTTTAAGTGCTTCTATTTTAAACCTGAGGGGAGTGCTG
The DNA here is from genome assembly GCF_964261635.1 of Lissotriton helveticus. Taxonomy (NCBI): domain Eukaryota; kingdom Metazoa; phylum Chordata; class Amphibia; order Caudata; family Salamandridae; genus Lissotriton; species Lissotriton helveticus. The sequence goes on from NC_136070.1 coordinate 842,026,017, forward strand.
TGGAGTATGTCACTCGGGGCTTTCAACTTGTATAATGTTAACCTCCATGCCTTGCCATAAAATGCAGATCTTTCACAGCTGGCTAGCCATAAAATCTGGATGTTCTGAAAATCCTGCTGTCGATAATATACATTCTCCAAATGAGACAGAAATTTTGCAAACTGCGTTTGTTGCTTGAAGTTGTGTCAGCAGGACTCAGGTGTGTTTGCTAAGGGCGATGCAGCTGAAGGAATGCATTGCTCCAGGTTGAGGTTGAAAGACCAAGGATTATTTTTAATAGTTTAAACTACTACAACTGCATCCCTTCTGGGCCAGAGTAACAAACCACATACATGTAAGAAAAATCTTCCACATTCAATGATCACTTCTACATCAAATAAATCCCCTTGAAGAACTATGTGGCTCCACAGAGCCCTAAGGATCAGAGGGAAAGTATACACATGACACTAAACAAGTATACCCATTCTGCCCTGCTCACCCTTCCCAGAAAAGTATTCCAAACATGTCCCAATCCCAAACACTTCCACACAAATCCACAAAGCCAGGTCCACCCTAATCTGGAGTCCAAACAGTCCAAGAGCACTCACTCTACCTGCAAGAAATCAAGTTTCTTGCTCCTTTGTCCCACCATCACACTGACAGAGTACTCAGAGACATTACAAGTACCTTTGCTATCATCTCCTGCTTGACGCCAAGCAACTGCTTCTTTCTCACAAATGTAGCAGAGTAAAAATCAGGGAAGCTGGCTCCCCATCAACACCTCTGCTTTCCAGACCTTCTCCCGAAGAATCTTCTCTCACTACTTCACTTAACTCATAATCAGCAGTGTGAAGAATACTTAATTTAGGTTCCACTTTTCGCAGCAAGTCTAAATGTTTTTTTCACTCCTCTTGTCTCCGCAATTTATAAGGTCAACAAATCGGTCACTGGTGTACTCAATGTATTCTAAATTGCTGCTGAGGTGGTTACAACTAGGGTGTCCGGTTTTATGGTATTTATTTTTTTGACATTTCCGTCTGTATTAATACATATTTATTTTTTGTCACCTTTATCTGTATTTATCCATATTTATTATGGGTTTTGTGAAAAAAATAAAACTGGAACTGGTATATTTCCACATTTATTTAACCAATAAAATATGCAGTCATGCTTGAACACCATGCAGTAGATAAATCAATGCACTTATATGAAAATATGCACATTTCAGTATCAGCCTTGTGCATATCTACTGCAGTTTAAGCGCCTTTACTAAAGTTCCTTTTTTTTTTTTTTTTTAAACCCTCAACTATCAATCCACACAGTTATTGGCCTGGCAATCAGGGCAACATGTACTTAGATTCACTCAATTTCCGTTTTTATCCACATGCAAAAATAAATGCAGACAAGAAAATAAATGGTATCTGTAAAAATCAGTAAAAACGGAAAACAGGGAGCCTTAGTTATAACCAGGACACCCAACACTGATGGAACTCTCTTCATAGATTGTCCTGTAGCTTTACTTTATCATTAGGCCTCATCAAGGCTTCCTTCTCATTCCTATTTAAGAAATGGAAGTTCTGTTGAGAGCCTTTTGAATATTCCCTGGAAGCCCTGCTGTCTCCAGTAATCGTTCCTCAGACGAAACGATACATGTGCAACTCTACAGCGACCCGGCAACTCTCTTTACTATAGTCATCAGTTGTGATTTTGTAACTCAAATCTATATTTAAGGCATTTATAGAGCACTGGAGGGTCAGCTGCCACTCCCTACTCGACCTCCAGTTTGCTAAGCCTTTTCTGTGCCACACTTCATAGTGCAAAGAAATCTTTCTTACTCCTCTTTTTTCCCCCATGATGAAGCTCAATCTTTTTACAGGCACAAAACATAACATGCAGCTCTTAGGCTGAGTCGTTTACTGAGGGTTCCCTCCCAATATCAAGGGATGCAGGGCACAATGTGCTGACTGCAGAACACAACCCCCAGCAAAATTTTAGCAACTGGGTTGATAGCTCCTATTATCATCTGGAAAAGCACCCACTAGCCGACAAGGAAGTACGGTGCTCTCACAGCTCAGTCCTCAGCTGCCTACAGTCACCTTTGGTGCCACCAAGCTGAGTTTATGTTTGCACTCAGTGTCTGTGCGGCTCTTCGGCCTGGGAATCCACCAATCGTTCTGCCTCCAGTAATACCTAAATCAGCCCCCATCTCTCAACAAAGGCAATGGACATAAAAGGTATGCCACCACCAGACCACTCAGTTACATGCAAAACATACCTCTCATTTCTAGGGCGGTGTTGGACAATGCCACTGCAAGGTATTCTACTGCGGTTACAAAAGGGCTATCATGGTTTGCATTGGAACTGAGATATTGGTACATATAATGCGTGGGGTGGAAATAAGACAATGTCAAATTTTATAATTGAGATCGCTCTATAAACGTAAATATTTGTAGGATCTGAAGATAAAAGCAGAAAACATTTCTAAAACCATGTACAGAATGTATCTGATACTCCATGAATGAAGATACTAGTTCACTGCCACTGATATTCGCTTTGATCTGTAGTAAGAGGGTGGCAAAGGCATATTATCAAATGCTACAACTATGGATAACGGATTATAATTATATAATACTTAAAACCTACATCACACTCAAGAAAAGACAATTGGAAAAAGCGAAACAAACACTTTCCTGAGTGGATGAACTTAACCTACAGCATAACCTTTAAAAGCCAGGTAACATTTTCACTCTCAGCAACTCAAGATACCCATGTGACATAGTGGGTATGATATTCCTGGGGGAGTCAAGGGAACAATATTAAGGCCAAGTTACGCTTGCCTACAAACATATAAAGTGTAGACCAGTGTTGTGTTTTTACAGTAACTAAATGGGGGTGATATCTGTTTCACAGTGAGTTTTTCTTTTTTTTTTTAATGTGTCATGAAATTACTTAAGTCGCCGCCTTTAAAAAAACAATTGCCTTAGTATGTTAGTCTTTTAAATGTTCTAGCTTACTATCAATATTTTTTTCCCTATATGATTATATTTTTAATCAAATAAAGTATTGCTGACTTGGCCTACAAAGAGAAACAGGTTAACCAACCTCAGGGGAACCAGTGCAGTTCAGGACGAGGAAATGAAGAACGTGCTTCAAGTCAATTCAGCAATGATGCAGCTTGACCCTGCACAAGTTGGGGGTTTCACACATATCCACCAGGTCGATATGCATTTAGAGACTGTGCCTTAAATCAAATCAAATAAATTAGAGCAAAAATGTGGACAAGTTATCCTGGACCCCCCCCCCCCCCCGTAGACAAACGGGGTACACTAGGTACTGTAGTAACCCAGTGCACTGTTCCACAAAATCAGAGCACACATTATGATTTTATAGCAATGCCCGGAGACCAATATTATGCATAAATACCTTTATTGCTCCCCAAACACAGCAGCAACAAATACTAGAATTTAAAATACACATAACTTCTAGAACGTTGAACATGCATATACTGACAGAACTGGAAGCCATCTTCCTCTTTTGTTGCTTCTCAGACACAGATAAGTTACATTTTAGTCTGTTAAGATAATGAGATGAATATGTGTATTTAAATGTATTTTGTCATTAAGATTTCATGGAGTATGGTTTTTAAATAGTCTTTTAAAGAGTATTTAAGAAATAGACTTTATTTATCATAAGTTAATGTGGCGATTTTGAGTTTAGAGGCTTAAAGAAATATTTTAGGTAAGTGTACAAAATATAAATGATAAGGTCATCGTGTGAATTTAATTTTTGGAGGAGTTAGGTGTTTTGTTACGGCTTATAAGTAACGCAAATGTTTACCGTTATTATTCTGGCAGTTGATCGGGGCTCGCGTTGCGCGAGGCACAGAGTTGAAGGGCTCGAGCTGCAAAACCTGTGACGAGGGATGGATCTTTGTTTGAGCGCGTGTGGAGAAAACGCGTTGATTTAGAGGCAGCTTTGACACGGTGAGGACGCCGTATGCACGTAACATATGGCGGCCATTTTGTTGGATTGGGAAACAAATTTAGTTATGCAGGTTCTATTTGTCGGCCATATTTTGGGATAACACGGAGTCTGACAGAACGCGACTCAGTTTGTGTCACACTTCCGTTCTCGGTTCATGAGCAAGTCGAGTTTTGGGTTATAAGAGAAGTGAAGTTTGGCAGTTTATACTAGGAAACGATTTTGGGATAGGTTATTACTGTTGGTGAGGAGGAATATATTAAATTGCAAATAAAGATAGTTTTAAGCAGTTAAAAAGGTTTGATTTTGGAGGGATAATACTATATCTGTAGTAAAATGGAAAGTGTAGAGGGAAGTTGTGAGGAGAGAATGAAGAGCTACATGGATAAAATGTTTGGGGGGATGTCAGCATCTTTTGATAAAAAAATAGAAAACAGTTTAGAAAAATCTATGCAAAGGAGACAAAGGTCTGGCGAAGAGGAGAACTTCTAGACCACTGAGGAAAGGGGATGTGGTTGCAGGAGGATCTAGCCATGGGAAAAAAAGAACTCAGAAAAGAAAGTATATTGATACAGTAAAGAAAGGAAAAGAACGTAAGGTTCTGAAGGAGTCCGCAACAAAGGCGAAAGAGAGCGCAATAAAGGCGCTTTAAGTTAAGCACACAGCGGTGGCCTGTGATTCAAGTTTATCTAGTGGTAATGTTGAACTTACTTGTAGCTCAAGTATAGTTGAGTCAGATGTGGAGGAGGTTCCACTTAAGAGGAGAAAGGTGAGGGAGATTAAGATTGAGGAAAATGAGGAGGAGCTTCGCGCGGATCCAAGATGGACGCGTGAGCAAGGGGCTCCGGAGACCCTCTTCGCCTCCCGCTTATATCCTGGCATTGATCCTGATTTAAAATTGTGGGTACTCATAGATCGTGCCCCGCTGATCTCAAGGGTCTTTTTCAAATTGAAATTCGGACGCCGATATCGGGCTTGCTGTGACCTGCGATTGAAGGCCTCCATCACGGACCATCCTCGGACTCAAGTCTTCGGGGCATCCGGGCGGCAGTTCAACAACAACAGCCTGTTGGCCACGCCCTCCACCCCTTTGGCACTTTCGGTTTCGTTTCTGGCCTTTGTTCGTGACGACTCCCGGCTGTCCAGGTCCTGACTCTCGCTCCCGTCATAGCTCCTTGATCTGCTCCGGTCCTTCTATCCTTTCTATCGACGGAGGTGTAGAGCGGGACCATTTTTACCAGATCGCAAAGACTCCGCAGGGCTTTGCCGCCCGCCATGTCTGGCAAGGCGGAGAGCGAGAAACGGACGACTAAGAACTTGCTACGGGGGCTCCCTGTTCAGTCACAGTCTATCGAGCGCTTTACGCGCCCTAAGGGATCCCCTGGCGGGCCGGTCAGGACTCCCGAAGGTACTGCAGATGGTAATCCTTCCTTTGAGGAGCCGACGCTGAAGGATATTATGGGCGTCATTACTAATGTTCGTCACGACATGGGCCAACAGTATGAGACTCTCGCCGCTAAGATCGATGCGGTGGCGATCGAAGTTAACCTCATACGGGCAGACCTGGGCAAAACCAATGACCGGGTCAAGACTCTGGATGTTAAAACTGCTAGCTTGATTACGGATGTCTCCGACTTGCAGACTGAGGTCCGTGCCCTTCACACCTCCAACGATCAACTCGCCCGCCGGCTGGAGGATTTCGAGAGTCGGGCCAGGCGCAACAACGTTCGCATTGTCGGTGTGCCGGAGAGCTCCGCTGATGTTCCCATGGATTTGTTTGTGGAGGACTTGGTCCTTAAACATCTTACGCCTACAGGCCTCAGCAAGTTCTTCACGGTGGAGCGGGCGCATAGAGTCCCCGGTGGGAAACCCAAGTTAGGAGCCGCCCCGAGGCCTATTATCGCTAGGATTTTCAACTATCGTGATCGGGACGCTATCCTGCAGGCCTCAAGAAGGGCCGGTCCTACCAAATTTGACAATGCCTCAATTAGTTTTTACCCGGACTTCACCCAAGCGGTACAGAAGCAGCGGATGGGTTTCACTGGGGTAAAGCGACGACTCGGGGATATGGGCCTCAAATATGCCATGCTCTTTCCGGCCCGACTGAGGATTGAATATGAAGAGCGCACGTTTTTCTTTGATCGCCCCGAAGTGGTTAGTGACTGGTTGGACACGTTGCCCTCCACTCATCCGAGCGGTGAGAGCTCAGGCGGTGCCGAGGGGGGCTCTTCTGAACAGGAACAGCGAGTCTACAGCGGCGGACTGTGCACTATGGACCCTTGACATTGGGGTAGTTTCATTGACTTGCTAACTGCTGTGGTTACCCGGAGGCGGGGGGTACTGGGCCTCCTTTTCCTCCTCTGGGGACTTTTTCTCTCTTCTCTTAGATAGTTTAATGGGGCGACAGGCACACTGCAAGTTGGGGGGGGGGTTTTGGTCTAATGCAGGGGTGCAGGGTGGGGGGGGTGTTTTTCGGGGTTCTTTGGGGGTGGTGGTGGGGTCTTTTTCTCTTTGTTCTCATCGAGGCTGCTTTTTCTTCTGTTGTCTGATTTTTGGGCTGTTCTCAGGGCGCTGGGGGCGTGATTGTTACTGTCGGGATGGGGGGAGGGGAGCTTAGGGTGCTGAGCTGGAACGTTAACGGTCTTGGGGACAAGATTAAGCGGGGCGTTGTGCTGCAATACTTAAAGCGTTATGCCCCTGATGTGATTTTGCTCCAGGAGACACACTTGGTTGGGAATGCATGCCATGCGCTGAATAGGCGTGGCTATCGTATGATGGCGCACTCTGGATTTACGACGGGCTCAAGAGGTGTGGGGGTTTTGGTTCGAGCTTCCCTTCCCCTGGAGGTTGATAATGTGGTGCTAGATGATCGTGGTCGCTATGCAACTATTACTGGTCGGTGGGAGGGGAGGACGGTTTCCATTCTGTCTGTTTATGTTCCCCCGGGCCTACAGTCTGCCACATTTGATGACCTGGGTGTTGTGATCCTGGGACTTCCCGACGGTATGCTAGTGGTGGGTGGTGATTTCAATTCCGTCGTCAGTGGAGGGGAGGATCGTAGCCCCCCCAGAGTCCTGCCGGCAGCACAACAATGGCTTGGTAGGTTCCTAGACACATTCGGTCTCCTGGATTGTTGGAGGCAGTTACACCCAGGTCAGCTCCAATACTCCTTCCACTCGGGCGCTCATGGTACCCTCTCGAGGTTAGACTATGTTTTAGCACCAGCAGCCCAGATAGTGTATTTGCGGGAGGTCCGACATTTGGCTAGGGGGATTTCCGATCATTCCCCTCTCTGGCTAGTGCTTGATATACAGTTGGGATCGGAGGGTCGAGTGGCACCTATAAATCCCTGGCACCTCCGCAACCCCAAGATCCGATCTGAGGTGGTGAAAAGTATAGAACTTTACTTCGCTGAGAATGAGGGCTCGGTGTCCTCCCCGGTTACATTGTGGGAGGCCTATAAACCAGTCATCCGTGGGCAGGTTCTGTCCCTCATTGCCAGCGAACGAAGGCGTAAGAATGCTGCGGTGGTGGATTTGGAGAATGAGATTGTTGATTTGGAGGGGCGATTGGAATTGGGGTCCTCTCCTGAAGTGTTACATACTCTTGCCCTGAAACGATCAGATTACAAGGCGCTGGTCACGGACGCAGCTAAAGCGTTGCATCGCGAGCAGCAGGGACGTCTTTATGACGTGGGGGATAAGGCGGGGAAGCTGATTGCATGGCTTGATCGTAGGGAGCGTTTGAATCGTGTTGTGCCTGTGGTCGAGCGTCTGGACGGGGAGCGTGTTGTTGATCCTATTGCTATAGTTCAGGAATTCGCTTTACATTTTCAGCATGTCTATACTCCGGTCTCTGATGCACCGGAGGAAGATTCACATCTTCTACTCCGTGATATCACCCTTCCCACCCTGTCGGAGTCGGATCAGGAACTTCTGGAGGTGGATTTTACCACCGATGAAGTGGCGCTCGCTATTCGTTCCCTCCGGTCGGGCAAGGCTTCGGGCCCTAATGGTATACCGGTGGAGCTTTATAAACTGTGTCCTGACAAAATGGCGCTGTATCTTCGTCAAATGTTTTTGACCTCGCGAGATCTTGGTCATTTCCCCCGAGACCAGAGATTGGCGTCCATTGTGGCTGTCTATAAAGATGGCAAGCCTCGTGACCGTTGTTCATCGTATCGGCCGATTTCGCTCCTGAATGTTGAGCCTAAGATTCTTGCTAAACTTCTTGCGAATCGGCTGATTGCGGTGATCGCGGACTTGATCCATCCGGATTTATACCTCACCGAAACACCGCGCTCAATTTGCGTCGCCTTCATGGCGCCTTGGCTAGGGCGGGGTCTCTCCGTGAGCCGGCCATTTTGGTTTCCCTTGACGCCTCGATGGCCTTCGATACGATCGAATGGCCATTTTTGTGGGCTGCTCTTGCCAAATTCGGTTTTGGCCCTAAATTTATTGGGTGGATCAGACTTCTCTATGAACAGCCATTGGCGCAGGTGGTTGTCAACGGCAGAGCCTCTGACCCCTTTGTCCTCGGGCGGGGAACGAGACAGGGTTGTCCCCTGTCGCCGCTCCTCTTCGCACTTGCTCTTGAGCCCCTGGCTGCATGGTTGCGATGGGAACCGTCGCTTAAGGGTATTCGGTGGTCGCCCGACTTTGAGGACCGAATTTCGCTTTATGCGGACGATATCCTACTTTATCTTACCTCTCCCCGTAAGTCGTTGGGCGTTCTGTTTGATGTGTTGAGTTCTTTTGGCAGGAATTCGGGCCTGGTTATTAATTGGGCTAAATCCTGTATCTATCCGATTGCAGGTGATGAACTTCTTCTTCCCCGCCACTGTCCGATCCCGGTTTCCAGGGATGGCTTTAAATACCTGGGGATCTATATCTCCCTCGATCCCAAGGCCCGATATGAGCGAAATTTGTTACCTCCGCTCTCCCGGCTCCGGTCTGATGTTGCAGCGTGGTGTGGTTTGCCGCTGTCCCCTTTAGGGAGGGCGGCCCTGTTTAAAATGATGTCTCTCCCCCGCTTTTTGTATGCCATTCAAAATACTCTTGACCTGGTGCCTGCTGGCTATTTTCGAGAAATCGAGGGCTTACAGAGGCGGTTGGTTTGGGGCGGGCGGCCGCGTATCGCACTGGCTAAGTTATCCTTGCCGTGGTACGATGGAGGAATCGCTTTGCCCGACATCAGGCGCTATTACTGGGCTTCCCAATTGAGTGCAGTGAACCATGCCATGTATGGCCCTGACCCAAACCCAGCGTTTGAGATGGATAGGTTGACACTTCCTGGGGGAGATTTCAATCGGGCGCTATACTCTAAAACAGCCCGTAAGCATCTGACGGTCCCACGGCGGTGGCTGTGCGGGTCTGGATGAGTGCTACGTCCGCCATGGGTTGGACTGACAAACTGACAAAGTCGACCCCGCTGTACGCTGCGGAGGCACTGGGCGGCCTGTGGTCCTCCCAGGGCTTCGATAAGTGGGACCTTATTGGTATTAGTAAGGTGGGCGACCTCTGGGCCGCAGGCAAGGTCAAGACCTTTGAGACATTGCAACGGGAATATCACTTGAGTAACAAGGAATATTTTCGATACCTCCAGATTAGCCACGCACTTAACTCAGTCTTCCCGGCTGGGGTTGCTATCCCGGAGTCTTCTCCTCTTGAGGATAGGGTGCTTGATGGGCATGTTCCGGACAGCACCATATCTCTCATTTATAAGAAGCTCATCAATGATCGCTCTGATCTCCTTCTCCGGTTACGAGCCGCCTGGACCGGGGATGGGATAGAACTGGATGATGAGGACTGGCAGGCGGCTATATCCTCCCCCCGGGAAGTTGCTATCCCGGCACGCCTTCGCTTAGTGCAACTGAAAATTTTGCATAGAGTCTACGTTACGGGTCCGCGATTGATACACATGGGTTTTTCGGAGGATGGCTTGTGCAGGCGTGGGTGTGGTATGTTGGCTACTTTTTTGCATATACTTTGGGAGTGTCCTGTGGTGGCGATATTTTGGCGCCAAGTATATGAGGTCGTGCATGAAGTGACTGGAGTGGAGTTGTTGCCTGAAGCCAGGCGCTGTCTGGTGAATGTGTGGGAGCCGACTGATTGCACCGTAGCTCAAACTCAATGGGTTACGTTGGGTAATATGATTGCTAAGCGTGACATAGCCCAGTTGTGGGGTTCCCCAAGGGCCCCGACGATTTCGAAATGGTCTGACAACATGGACTGGTCCATGTTTAGAGAGAAGGTGGTGTAGGTCTCTCGCGGTAGACCCAAGAAATGGGGCAGGATTTGGGACCAGTGGAATACCTACCGGGGGGAGATCTGCACCCCGCCCTTTGCTGCTCCCTCGGATCCACTTCTTCTCCCTTGATCATGCGTTCCTTCTACTTATTTCTTTGTTGATTATTGTGTAGCTGCGCCCCGATCTCCTCCCCTAAATATCCCCCTGACACCATCATCTCCTGTATAATATGTTCTATTTTTACCTGCCTCCTATTGCCCGCTGGAATTGCCCATTGCTGTACCTTGTATTGCCTCGATTTCTTTATGTTTTGTTGTTGTTTTTAATATCATAAAATATGAGACCTTTCACTTATTCTTCCTTCCACCTGCCTTACATGATCACGTAACGTTGCCGCCTGACCTTCGGGTTGTAGGCTAAATGGCTGTGTGTATCGATGTTGATCTTTTTAGTGCCTGATTTGCCAACATTGGTGGTTGTACTTTTGTAATTGTTCTTTATTTTACAAAATAAAGGTTTAAAAAACAAAAAAAAAAAAAAAGAAGATTGAGGAAAATGACACTGTTGATCCGCAAGGGGAAGAAATGTTCGACCCTCTTATGATACAACATGCACTTTCTCCGCAATGGGCTCCGGTGGAGCACGTAGCAAAATACGTTAGGTATTGGATTAGAAGGGAAATACCGAAGGATGTGAGGACTAGGATGAGGAGCGAATGTCCTAGACCAAGTCTGAAAAGCAAGGTTGCATATACACCTGAGCTGGACCAGAAAAGGATGGCATTTATAAACAAGTCTGGGAAAGACCCTAGAAGAGGTCTTGAAAAAGGATTGAAGGGGTGTCAGGATAGACTCCTGGACGTTTTGGGGCCACTGACAAACATTTTTGACATGTGCGAAGAGGCGCATTCAAACAACACGGGAATTGACGTAGCTGAAATGTGTCAATGGGTCCAAAGGGCTATATGCCTTCTGGGTAATTCAAACACTGCGCTATGCATAGAAAGAAGGAAAAGTATTCTTTTTAAAATAGATTCGAAGTTGGCAGATCTTGCACGTAAGGAGCCAGGGGAACGTAGTGATGGATTACTTATTGGTGACGATTTTGTTAAAGATATGTCCAGATATGTGAGTACTTTTAGCTCACTAGAGAAGGCGCAGAAAGATATGAGGAGAGTTTTTGGTGTGGCCAGGCGAATGCGGGGTCAGTTCCCCAGCCGTGGACAAGGTGTTTCTAGAGGAAACTTTGGAAGAGGAAACAGACCCTATGGGACCGGTTTTGGTTCAAGTTTCAACGGATCGATATGGGGGCAAGGAAGTTTTTTCCCGCAAAGGCAACTAAGCAGGGCAAGAGGCATGCGATCGGAGAGGCGGACAAGGGGTGCCTCGGGTAGACTGTTTTCAAAACCCTATTTCTATCCAGATAAAGTTGGGCGGCAGAGTAGCCCGTTTTGTTTCGAGATGGAAAGAAATTACATAGGATCCCTGGGTTTTGGAAAAGGTGTCAGGTTACAGAATAGATTTCTTACAAACTCCAGTGCAGGAGAGACCAACGAATATTCTGAGGTTCTCAGAGGAGATGGAGAACATGGTAACGAAAGAAATAGAGGCATTGGAGGAAAAAGGGGCAATAGAAACAGCAAGGAAAGTAAAAGGAGGTTTCATAAGCATAACTTTTTAGTGGGAAAAAAGGAGAAAGATATGCGGCCGGTAATCAATCAGAGAATTGAACGATTGGGTTACTTACAATCATTTCAAGATGGAGGGCATCCATATGTTGAGGGATCTATTAAGGAAGGGAGACTGGTTGACAAGATTTGATTTGAAGGGTGCCTATTTGACTATTCCAATGTGCGAAGAGCAAAGAGATTATCTTCAGTTCAGATGGAAAGGAAAGTTTTGGAGGTGCAGGGCTCTCCCGTTTGGGTTGACTTCGGCCCCATTGTGCTTTACAAAAGTAATGAGGTCGGTGGCAGCTTGGTTGAGATCAAGGGGGATACGCTTGATTGTCTATCTGGACGATGTGTTGATCATGGCGGAAGAGAAGGAATTAGCATGGGAACATACGGAGTTTGCAGTGGGGATACTGGAGGATTTAGGTTTTGTGGTGAACAAAGAGAAATCATGTGTGGTGCCTCAGCAGGAGATACCGTTTTTAGGTTTTCAGATACAGGCGTTGGAATGTGTGTTTTAAATTGCCTATGGTGAAAGTGAGGAAAATCAGAAAAGAAGTGAAAAGAGTGAGGAACGCAAAATGGATAACATTGAGACAATTAGCTCGATTACTGGGTCTGTTATCGGCATCAATTCAAGTGATTTTTCCAGCTCCTTATTCATTACAGAGCATTGCAGAGGTTGAAGGGTTATCATTTGAGAAGAGGGACGAAGTATTCTCAGAAGATCATATTGAATTAAGCGCCATGAGACCGCTTGGTGTAAGTGCGCTATAAAAGTACTTTTAACATAACATAATCAGGAATTGAAAGAAGAGTTGAACTGGTGGTTAATGAATCTGGAATGGCAGGACGATATTTGGAGAGATACTAGAAATAGAATTGGATGGGAGTCTTCACGGTTGTGTGGCATGGTGTCAACAGGGGGACAATGGTCAAAGGAGGACAGAGAGATGCATATAAACTGTCTGGAGCTTCTGGTAGGGTCTTTTGCAGTAAAGAGTTTCCTGAAGGATCAGATGAAATGTTGTGTTCTGTTGAAGATGGACAATTTGTCAGCAGTGAGGTATGTGAACAAGTTAGGGGGCCCGACATCGAGGAGTTTAGCGGATTTAGCGAAGGAATTTTAGGAGTTTTGCTTAAAAAAGGATATTGTGGTTCAGGCTCAGTATATTCCTGGGTTGAGCAACGTAGAAGCGGATTGGTATTCAATGTATCTCGAGCATGTAAGCAATTGAAGGTTAAACAGAGAGGTTTTTATGATGTTGCAGCAGAGATGGGGTCCATTGCAGGTAGATCTATTTGAGGACAGACTGAATGCTGAAGGATTTTTTCAGTTGGAGACCAGATCCAGAGGCAAAGGGGATAGATGCTTTTCTTCAGGATTGGAATGTAGTAAGGAATTATGCTTTTCCCCCTTTCTCGTTGATTCAGAGGGCGTTGGTGAAAGTCAGGAGGGAGAAGGCAGAGTTGGTCATGATAACTCCTTTCTGGAGAGCTCAAGTGTGATTTCGGATATGATGGCTATGGCGATGGAGGATCCAGTGTTGTTGCCGAATATAAGAGAGATAGTTCTGGATCCAGAGGGATGTGTTCACGATTTGGTCGTGTCAGATCAATTAAGATTGGTGGCTTGTCTGATCTCAGGAGAGTCAATCAATCAATCAATCCATATATAAAGCGCACTACATACCCATGAGGGTCTCAAGGCGCTGGGGGTGGGGGGGGACGGGTGCAGCTACTGATCGAAGAGCCAGGTCTTGAGGAGTCTTCTGAAGGCCAGTAGGTCTTGGGTCTGCCGTAGTTTAGTGGGGAGGGTGTTCCAGGTCTTGGCGGCGAGGTGGGAGAAGGATCTACCACAGACAGTCGATCTTCGGATGCGAGGGACTGTGGCGAGGCCTGTCGAGCGGAGCTGGCGGGTGGGAGTGTAGAAGCTGAGTCGTCTGTTGAAGTATGCTGGGCTGGTGTTGTGGAGAGCTTTGTGTGCGTGGAGGAGGAGCTTGAAGATGACCCTCTTGTTGACGGGGAGTCAGTGCAGGTCTCTCAGGTGGGGGGTGATGTGGCTGCGGCAGGGGATGTCGAGGATCAGGCATGCCGAGGCGTTCTGGATGCGTTGCAGCCGTCTCAGGAGCTTGGCTGACGTTCCTGCGTACAGGGCGTTTCTGTAGTCCAGCCTGCTGGTGACGAGGGCCTGGGTGACTGTTCTTCTCATTTTGGTGTGGATCCACTTGAAGATCCTGCGGAGCATTCGGAGGGTGTTGAAGCAGGATGAGGAGACGGCGTTGGCCTGTTTAGTCATGGAGAGGGTGGAGTTGAGGATGACCCCTAGGTTGCGTGCGTGGTCGGTGGGTGTTGGTGCTGTTCCTAGTGGTGTCGGCCACCAGTAGTCTTCCCAGGCTGAGGGGGGTGGGGCCAAGGATGAGGACCTCCATCTTGTCTGAGTTCAGCTTCAGTCGGCTGTTCTTCATGCATTCCGAGACGTCTTTCATTCCTTCGTGGAGGTTGATTTTGGCGGAGTGGGGGGTCTTTAGTGAGGGAGATGATCAGCTGGGTGTCGTCGGCATAGGAGATGATGTTGAGGTTGTGCTGTCGGGCGACGTGGGCGAGGGGTGCCATGTAGATGTTGAACAGCGTTGGGCTGAGGGAAGAGCCCTGAGGTACGCCGCAGATGATCTCGGTGGCTTTGGGGCGAAAGGGGGCGGAGGCGAACGCTCTGGGTTCTGCCAGAGAGGAACGATGTGGTCCAGTCCAGGGCCTTCCCTTGGATTCCGGCATCATGTAAGCGTGTTCGTAGTGTGCTGTGGCAGACCGTGTCGAAGGAGGCTGACAGGTCCAGGAGGATGAGGCCAGCTGTTTCTCCGTTGTCAAACAGGCTCCTGATGTCATCGGTGGCGGCGATGATGGCTGTCTCGGTGCTGTGGAAACCGGACTGGGATGGGTCCAAGATGTTGTTCTTCTTGAGGTAGTGGGTCAGTTGTTTGTTAACGATTTTTTTGGTGACCTTCGCTGGGAATGGAAGCAGGGAGATGGGTCGGAAGTTCTTGAGGTCTTTGGGGTCCGCCTTGGGTTTCTTGAGGAGAGCGTTGATCTCGGCGTGCTTCCAGCTCTTCGGGGCGGTTGCTGTCTCGAAGGAGATGTTGGTTACTCTCCGGAGATGGGGTGCGATGGCTGTGCTGGCTTTGTTGAAGATGTGGTGTGGGCACGAGTCTAATGGTGATCCGAAGTGAATGGTGTTCATGATCTTGCAGGTGTCCTCGTCATTGACGTTGGTCCAGGATAGCAGGCGGTTGGTGCTGCTGGTGGTCGTGGGGGTGGTGGTTGTCGGGGTTGTTGTGGCGCTGAAGCTGTGGTAGATGTCGGCGATCTTGCGGTGGAAGAAGGTGGCCAGTGAGTCGCACAGGTCTTGCAAAGGCGGGATGTCGTTGGTATTAGAGCTGAGGTTGGAGAGTTCCTTCACGATGTTGAAGAGCTCTTTGCTGTTGTGTGCGTGGTTATCTAGGTGGTCCTTGAAGGAGGCCCTCTTGGTGGCTCTGATGAGTTGATGGTGTCTGCGGGTGGCGTTCTTGTGGGCTGCATAGCTGTCAGGTGATCGTTCTCGGAGCCAGTTCTTCTCCACTTTTCGGCATGTTCTTTTGAAGGCCTGGAGGTCTTCGGTGAACCAGGTGGCTTTCTTGTTCGTGTGGCTGTTGGAGGTTGTTTTGAGCGGGGAGAGGGTGTTGGTGCAGTCGTCGAACCATTGTCTGAAGTTGCGGGCGGCGGTGTCGAGGGTGGTGGTTAGCTGGTCATCGGTGACTTTGCTCCAGCATCGTCTTCGCAGCAGTTGGGTGCGGGGGTGCGGTGGTGCGTGGTGGGCTTCCTGAACGTGAAGTGGATGCAGTGGTGGTCTGTCCAGTGGGGTTCGGTGGTGTGGTTGAATGAGACGTGGGGGCCTGCGGTGAAGATGGGGGTCGAGCGTGTGGCCGGCAGCTTGGGTGGGTGTAGTCACAAGCTGTCTGAGTCCGAGGTTGGCGATCAGGGTGGTGGAGTTGGCATCGTTGTTGTTCTCGAGGTGGAAATTCAGGTCTCCTAGGAGGATGTAGTCTGTGGAGGCGAGGGTGTGCGTGCTGATGAAGTCGGCGATGGAGTCGCTGAACTGCGGTCAGGGTCCGGGGGGCCTGTAGACGAGGGTTCCTCTGAGGGTGGCGTTGGGATCGGTGTGGATCTGGAAGTGCATGTGTTCAGGAGTGCTGAGGGTGTCATCGGTGTTGGTCGAGACTCTAAGAGTGTTCCTGTGGACGATGGCGATTCCTCCTCCTACCCCGTTGGTACGGTCCTTGCGGGTGATCTTGTAGCCTTCGGGTATGGATAGGAGTATGGCAGGTGCATGGATTATCAAAAGAGACTGAGGATCTTATCGCTGAATCATGGTCTAAGGGAACAACCAAGGTTTATAGATCAGCTTGGAGAAGATGGTCCGTTTGGTGTGTTGAGAGGAATTTGGATTCCATATCAGCACCTGTAGTGGAGGTAGTTAATTATTTATCTGAGTTGTACAAGAGTGGTTTGGCATACAATACTGTAAACATAAGCAGTTCGGCAATTTCAGCAAGTCATGTTTTGGCGAGTGGTCTGCCAGTGGGGCAACATGTGTTGGTTAAAAGATTGGTTAAGAGCATTAGAGTAGCTTTACCTCCTACGGCTAAGTATGGTGTGCTTTGGGATGTATCTTTGGTTCTGAAAGAAGTAGATAGTTGGGGTGTTACTACGTCTTTGGAGCTTACGTTTATTTTCATGAAAGTTGGCTATGCATCTCTGTTTGGTTTCTTTTAGAAGAGTGTCTGATATTAGGGCTTTAGAGGTGGATTCAAGGTGGTATCAACCGGAGGGTGTGTGCTTTGAGTTAAGGAAAAGAGCAAAAACTATGTCTAGGACAATTTTTTATCCTCATTTGGAGGGGAATGAAAATTTGGGTGTGGTGCGCTGTCTTAGAGAATATGAAAAAAGGACTGTTGGTTTGCGGCAAGAGGGTTGTTCTCAACTTTTGATTTCTTATAAGAAGCCTTTTAGGGTTTCCTCAAATCCTACGCTGGCTAGCTGGGTGTGAGAGGTGATGTTAAATGCAGGTGTGGATGTGAGTGTTTTGGGGGCTCATTCTGTTAGAGGGGCTGTGGCAAGCAAAGCTTTTATGAGAGGTTTTAGTTTGGGTGGAATTATGAAAGCGGCAGATTAGACTAATGACTCAACGTTTAAGAGGTTTTATTTTGAGCCAGTAGAGAATGTGTTGGATAGAGTTTTGGATGAACTTTGAACATGCATAATATTGGCCTCCGGGGCTTGTTATAAAATGCAGATTTTCCACAGTTTTAATGGGTAGAAAATCATGATTTTAATAAAGGCATAGAGGCTAATATTATCCCTCCTCTATTCCCGCCCAGTTTATTAATTGTTTGTTTTTACTATGCAGGATAAAGAAGAAGATTTGTTTGTGTAGTGCAGTTTCTGGAAGTTTCAGAATCGTTGGGAGTTTGAGTGATGGATCATTGTTTTTATTGGGACTATGTTTTTTTCGCAGCACCTAAAAGAGGAAGATAGCTTCCAGATCTGTCAGTATATGCATGTTCAACGTTCCATAAGTCATGTGTATTTTAAATTCTAGTATTTGTGGCTGCTGTGTTCGGGGAGCAATAAAGGTACTTATGCATTATATTAGCCTCCGTGCCTTTATTAAAATCATGATTTTCTACCCATTAAAACTGTGGAAAATCTGCATTTTGGTTTAGAAATAAAACAAAGACAAAATTAGAATTGAAACTCCAGGTTCCTTCACCCCACAATCAATTTCCGTCAAGTGAAAATGAATCTTATCACAGTTAAATTCAATCTAAGAATGTAAATTATATACCAGAAGAGTAAGTGGAACAAAGTGGGTGACATTACTGGTCACACCTAGGGAATTACACCTTTAGGAGCCACAAACACAAGAAGTATAACAATAATAGAAATCACCATGCAGCACCCAAAAAGAAAAGGTCACTTTAGAAACACATAGGAACCCAAGGACAATGTTCCTCTTTTAGAAACATGAAGACCTACTATAACACAATCCTTGGACAGCTGCCAGTGCCTACAGACATCCGAGTAGTGCACTATGATGAACTGTGTTCAAAGTTAGAGATAGAGTGAAGATAAGGATTAGAACTCTAATAACTCTACAACATCTGCCAGCCTCTCCAAGGGAATTTCAATTCTATTGGCACTAGAAAAGGGGGGAGGGGGGACAAGGCGCTAGACTTAGGTCCAGTGGCTCATGCTCCTGAATGCTAAAGTAGTCACTGAAGAGAGACACAGTTCCTAAAATAGGAGTAAGAATAAAGAGAAGAGAAGGAGGAGTCGTCGTTCCTATAGAAAGGTCGAATGGACCTGTATAATCCCATGAGTCACAGGAGAGGTATTCGCCGTCGCAATAGTTACGACGTGATGCACAGGTTCTTAGACCTACCCAACCTCTCACCGGCTCATGGGATTATACACCCATTAACAAATAGATAGGACCACTACGCAGGTCCATTGAGTGGTACTATGATACTCAACTACACCGCTACACTACCCCATCACTTAGTTCACTCCCCCTAGGTCCTGAAGAAGCGCAAAGGATCTCCTTCTGAGACCACACTACAGCGCGAAACATGTCGACCCTATTCCCGTCTATAAAAGACTTTGCACTTGCCTAGCTACTGAGGGCCATTATCACCCTCAAGCAGCACAAAACCTTTTGGTTTTTTAATGATGAAAGAGGGATTTTGTCATTAAATGTATCTACCTCACTTCCCCTCTAGTCACCTTTTAACATTTACACTTCACGAACCTCTGCACTCAGACCGGCACACACCTTACAGCTAGATTCCTAAAGAATCTCCAATAAAGTGACCCTTCGGGGGACCCATAGGGCATGGCCCTACGGGGAGCACTGCCCCATGATGAAGCATGACATCCATTGGGGTGTGTAAGGGCATCAAGTAATTGTCCCTCCGACCTTTCTATAGGAACGACAACTCCTCTTCTCCCACTTCTTACTCCCATCTTAGGAACTGTGACTCTCTTCAGTGATGAATATCAATTCTATGTTAGGACCTGGAGGCGAGGATTAGGCTATACTTTCTTCACTTTATTTACATTTTGAAACTCCAGCAGCCATTTCAAGAATTTGGTATTTCATAAAGAAACTACATTTACCATGAACAGTAGGGAAAATCAAAACAAAGTCCATCTCATCATGGCACAGTCCATCGTATAACATCCTGTGAAGCCTGTCTATCCACCTCTTTCTTTGCTGCTCCAGCAGCAATACAGATAAGTGCTTACTCATACTGGTTATATTCTCTGTACATTTGTGATGAATAATTTTCCTCACGCGTCCTCAACGCTGTTTGAGCAAAGCCAGCTTTCTGCGCCGATGGAGCTTTCCGCTCCCAGGCAAACGCCGTCATTATTGGCTTGCCTGAAGCGCAGTGCGGTCTTCCGACCGCCAGAGGACCCGAGCTGAGGAAATACGCGTGCAGCGAGTCTCCAACCCACCAGCAGCTGGAACACATCAGTTTCACTGGCTGACTTCAGTGAAGTTTTCCGGATGCTGTGAAAGTATACGGGGAGGTTTGTCAATTACCGCTCAATCAAGCGTGCTATTAATAGCCACAAGCACACATGAATCAGTCTTAAACATCGCTTGTCAAGCGCAGAGGCTATTATTAGCTGAGACACGAGCCAGCGCCTGAAGGGAGAACACCCTATGGGGTAAGACTGACATTGCCCAGGGACACCCCAGGCGTTTAGATAACCCTTAGAGTATCAGGTGGCGGTCCCACTACACTATATTTGGCACTCTTGCCATTGATATCTCTCATATTGCCATGGGAGGTCTGCTCCCTTACCCATATTGCCATTATGGACTACGAAAAAATTAGGGAATACATGGAGGAGGAAGAGGTTACCTACCTCCCAATAGACAACCAGTTCTGTGAGGCAATCGACAGGTACATCCTCAGGGCTGTGTCTCCGGTAGTAGCCCCCTGGAGAAGAGACTGTTGGCACTCTAGGTGCAGTGCCAAAAAACCCTCAAAACGAGGGAAATACCAAGGGGCCTGTGGCCCCCCTACCTCCAGGTCAACCGGTTACAACAACGTTAAGTACACCCCAGAGCCTAGAAAAAACGCAAGAGCACGGACGACCCCGGAATCGATCTTAACGCTTTTCCGCGCCTCAAGGAGGCTTTTCTAGACGGCCAGCCCATACTAGAGCCCCAGACACCAGGCTCCTCAAAGCGGACTAAGGGGGTGAGGATGATTCCCCAAACATGTCAGATGGGGACGGGGATGGTTCTAGACTGTGTCGACCGACGCCCAGCCCCCTGGTCGGATCAGACCTACCTTCGCAGGGGAATTTGCTGGACCCGGACGATCTCTCACACCCAGCGAACTGGTGCCCCGCACCCAATGTTGCGGCCTACATGGCCAGTCGTTTGAGGAAGCCCCTGGATAAAGAAGTGAAGGGATGTCTTAAGGCAGAATGTCCCCGGTCCTCCTTGGAGGGAAAGGTGGCTACTACACCAGAAATAGACCCCAAAATGGCCACTTTCTTAGCCAAATTTGTCCGCGATCCCAAACAGGGCATCGGAAGGTCCTGGTGGTCGTGCCAGGATAAGGTCCTGGACACCGCAGGACCTCCAGCGAAAATCATGGATATGGCGGAGGACACCAACGCCTCTGGCTCCCTCATATCCCTGGATGTAATATCCAGCTGGGCTCAGAGGGCCATCTTCTTCCTGGAGAACGCAAACTGCACAATCTCTACAGAGAAGCGTAGATTACTACTCAAAGATTGATCCCAAGTTGGGGGGAGCTTTACACGTCAGAGGCAGGGACAATAGCCCAAGGAAACCTGTTTGGGACCCATTTATCCGGAGGCAGGGAAATTTGCGAACACATTTAATTCCCTTGACAAAGTGCAATCCTCCATCAAAAGGATATTTACACCCCGTGTTTTTGCTACAGCTGGTCGAGGTGGCGCTCGTCCTTGTCAAGCAGCCTTCAGAGGTGGCGACTCAAGACGCGGCCAGTAGGAGGATTCCGGCAAGGTTGGCCAATTTTACCAGACAAAATCCTATTCCCGTTGCCGTGGGGGCAGCCAAAGAGGCAACTTTAACAACACACAAGGTGAGAGTCCAAGACCCGACAGGTATTTCAACTGGGGGGACGATTGGCCCTTTTTCAGCAAAAGTGGGAAAAGCTATCCTCAGGTGCATGGATAATCCAGACAGCGGGGGGCTTCCACATCGAGTTTTATGGGACTCCATTTCAACCCCTCCCTCCCACTCCTTGACCTTTTCACCCGAGCAAAGGACGTTGGTGAATTAGGAGAGACAGTCTGTTACAGAAAGGAGCAAAAGTGAGATCGCGGATTTATCCATGTTGTTTTGTAAGCAATCTCTTCCTAGAAGAGAAGAAGGATGGCGGGCAACGCCCGGTCATCAACTTCAGAGAGTTCAACACTTGGCTACTCTGCCGTCATTTCAAAATGGAGGGTATCCACCTCTTGCAGGATATTCTCCAGGTGTCAGATTGGATGGTCCGTCGGGACCTTAAAGACGCCAATCTAGCGGTACTGATCTTTCCAACACACAGGCGCATCCTGCAATTCCTGTGGGGCTCTCAGGTGTTAGAATTCACCCCCACCCGCTCCCCATTCGGTCTTTCATCGGCTCCATGGTGTCTCACCAAGCTGATGAGGCCGGTCATTGAACACGAGGGGTGAGACTCATCATCTACCTCAAGGTCGTTCTGCTCATGGGCCAAGGCCCGATTCGCCTGTCCACGCCTTTGCAGACAGCTATAGAACTTCTAGAATCTTTAGGGTTTGTAATAAGCAAAGAGAAATCAGCTCTGATTCCGTCCCAGTCATTGGGATTTTTGATAAATTCGACCAAAGCGACTCTCAGCTTACCCTCCTGGAAACTGACCAAAATCCGACAAGAGCTAAGGAGAACCATCTCCAATCCCAGGTTTCTCTCCGTCATTTGTCGCGGATAGTGGGACTCCTCTCTTCCTCTATCCAGGCGATCTTTCCAGGTCCTCTTCATTACAGGTCTCTACAACGTTTGAAGATCGAAAACCTTCGGAAAGGCCTCTCATACTCCCAAATGATCCCTCTGTCGGTTGAGGTAAAGGAGGAGATGAACTGGTGGCTAGCCCACATGGATGCCTGGAATGGCAGAGCGATCTTTGGCTCCCAACCCGACCTCGTAATCGAGTCAGACGCCAGCGGATCCGGATGGGACGCACAATGTGGGGAATTCTCCATCGGCGGCAAATGGCCCGTCACCTAACTATCTCTGCACATCAACTGTCTAGAGCTGATGACAGGTTCATTCGCCATCCGTTGTTGGGCCAAGGAGCAAGTGAAATGCTCAGTCCTTCACAAGATGGACAATGTAGTGGCAGTATACTACACCAATCACCTAGGAGGGACAAGGTCGAAAGCCTTGTCTGATCTCGCCCGAACCCGATGGGAATATTGTTTGGCCAACCAGATTTCCCTGTCGGGAGAACATGTCTCGAGATTTCTAAACAAGTAGCCGATTGGCACTCCCACCATTGGAGAGATGCCAGTCTTTGGAAATTGAATCCCCAGATCTTTCGTCAGATCCAGGCCAGATGGGGTCCCTTTTCCATGGATCTCTTAGCTTCCCGGCTGGACTTCCAGCTTGACAGGTACTGCAGTTGGAGGCCGGATCCCCATGCAACAGCCATGGAAGCCTTTCACAAACATTGAAGCAAGAAACAACCCTATGCCTTTCCTTTCCCCCTTTGCCATGTTAACCAGACTGACGGCAGAGGTGCGCAGACAAAAAGCGGATGTAGTGGTGATTATCCCGATTTGGAGATCACAGGCCTGGTTTCCAGTGATGATGGAACTTTCCTGGGATTTTCCAAACCCTCTACCCCTGTTTCCCGGTCTTCTCCAGGATCCCCAGAACAATCCTCCCCCACTGGTCCTAGTGGGGTCTCTCTGCCTCATGGCCTGGAGGGTTACAGGTGACGTTGGAAAGTCCCAGGCTTTTCAGCAGAAGCTTCCTCCTTACTCGCTATGGTCTGGGCAGACAATACGAGCAAACGTATCGATCTGCCTGGTCAAGATGGTTGGGTTGGTGTCCCCAACACCAAATTGAGCCCATGTGGTCAGACATTGTCCATGTTGTAAATTTTCTAGCGAGCCTGGCTTTTCAAGGTTTTGCGTACCGGTCTATTAACGCCTTCAGATTGGCGACTTCGGCAGGGCATTTACCGGTGGATGGTCACCCGGTAGGGAAGCACCAGCTAGTCTGGAAATTGTTATGGAGTATCAGACTCTCAGATCCTCCTGAATCCAAGTACTCATCTCTATGGTACATTAACAAAGTCCTCCCCTTGTTTCAGTCCTGGCCTTCCAACAGATACCTATCCAGAAAACAACTGTCAGCAAAATTAGCGATGCTAATGTGTTTATTATCCTGATGCCCTGTCTCGGATGTCCGGACCCTGGATATAACAGGTAGAGTCTTTACCCGGAAGGGGTGTTTTTCCACATCTATCGCAGAACAAAATGTAACTTTAGAGTAGTGTCTTACCAGTCCTTGCGACATAATCCTAAATTGTGTATGGTTCGCACCATTAAAACATACAAAGCTTTGACTGACGAACTTCGTCCACATGGGGAGAAGCAATTAATTACTAATTGCCCGATCAAAACCCCACAAAGTGGCTTCATCCCCTACGATTGTCAAATGGGTCACGCAAGAAGCAGGGATCGATACTTCCCGATTTGGAGCCCACTCTGTAAGAGGACCTATGGCATCAAAGGCCTTTTGTCTGGAAGCTCGCCTTGAGGACATCCTCAACTCAGCGGACTGGTCGAGTGACTGCACCTTCAAGACGTTTTATTTTAAACCAGTTCCCTCTCTGAACTAGCCTAATCCTCGCCTCCGGGTCCTGACATAGAATGAAACATTTCCTAGCTATTGTAAAGGAAAGTTTCAATTCTATTAAGGACACGGAGGCGAGGATTAGCCCCCCCCCCACCTGCAATTACTTCAGCAAAATGCCTTCTCTCCCTATTACAAAGAGTATGTTTATTGCAGATTCTAATAATAACGAAGCTGTTATGAGAAGGCGAATTGATTGTGTTGTGATTGACATACTGTCAAGTTGTACTTGACTATGCTGCAAATGGTTCCAATACAGTGACAAGTAATATATAACCCTTTTCCTTTAGGATCAGAATTTAATAAACAGGAATAAGGAAAATGGTGGATTACAGCTGTCGCAGGAAGAAAGAGGGGAACAGAAGGGCTTCACAGGATGTTATACGATGTACTGTGCCATGATTGGATGGACTTTGTTTTGGTTTTTCCTACGGTTCATGGGAAATGTAGTTTCTTTATGAAATATCAAATTCTTGAAATGGCCACTGGAGTTTCAAAATGTAATTAATGTGAAGACAGTATAGCCTAATCCTTGCCTCTGTATGCCCTTAATAGAATTGAAACTTTCCTTTACGATAGCTAGGAAAATTTTCAGTCACGACCACTTCAATTCGAGTCTGGGCAGAGCCAAAGGACAAGAAGGACTCAAATTAGACAAGAAGGACTCAAATTAGACGAGAGAGTTGCAGCAGGACTACTCTGTGCAGATTATCACATAAAATGACGGTCTGAGATGCAAGGATGAGTAGGCATTTGCCAAAAGGAGAAAATAAAAGCCTAGATTTTTTATATGCATTCTTTTAATAGCACAACAGCTTTCAAGTGGCGACCGAACCATGTATAGGTAGGGTGACCATTTAGCCCTATGCCACCAGGACACAATTTTTCAATTTCTGGAGTTTGCCTTTACATATTAGTGTATTCTGGAAGTTGTATTCTAGGTTCATTTTAAGTAAGAAATTGGACAACCAGGCGTGTAAGAAGGCAGTCCTGCCAAGCGTCACGCAACAGGTGTGACACTCGCGCATTTCAGTGCGGTGATCCGCATCACCGCACTGAAATGCATGGTCACGCATTTTGCCACCACCTGCCAGGCACGCCACTAGCGGCGCCTGTGCCCGGGCTCTCTGCTGCTCGGACGTGCTGCTTGCTGAGCCAGAGTTCCTAAATAGTTAACCGATCTGCTTTCAGGTCTGTGGAGTGGCTGAGAGCGCTACAGTGTATCTCTGCACTCTGCCCAGGCTCAGCTGCCTGCTGTGTTGCCAGGGAAACAAATAAATGCTGAGCCAGTGGCTTGGGGCTTACTCATGACATACTGCAGGGGGAGAGAGGGGCTGACCTTTCAGCAGTCGATGCTGCTGTCAATCACCGAGGCACCATGGGGGCTGGGATTAATAATCCGGATGTGCCGGTGGTACTGTGCCGTCACATCTGGAGGAAGTAGGCTGAAGCGGCGGGGGAATCTGAGTGCAGGGACTGGGAGACTAGAGTCTCTCTTATGTGGCGCGGCACTCACTCTTGGGCCACGAGGCAGGCCTGGAGGAGTCAGGTATTGTATGCTTTTGTAATATCGCTTAGTTTTTAATAGCCCACACTGACTGAGGTGCTGTGGTCTTACCTCTCTGGGTCAAGAGAGAGGAACAATGTTAGAAAATAAAATAAAGTAACAACCGCACCAGCCTCCCTTGAAACAGATGCCCAAAATAAAGTAACAACCGCACCAGCCTCCCGTGAAACCGATGCCCTTTGTGCTCGTGGCTGTCCTAATAATTTTCATACTCTCTGCCCCGCGTCTGAAATAAGCTGGGGGCCAACCAACTCTGTCTGTTCTAGTGGAGGGGCTATGTAGCAAGTGCGCGCACTGGATTTTTTGGTCTTTAAAGGGGTCGGAGCACCATCTCACATAGCGAGCTCTCCCCACTATCCTGGGCCCCAGCCCCCTCACCCGAGACACTTTAAACTTGCAGATCGATTTACAATTCATGTTGTTGACACTGGAGGGTCAACAACATTCCAATTAGCTTGCCATCTCAGCATCACCTCGTGGAAAGTGTACAGTGTGACAGGGGTGCCTGTACTCTTGGCACATGTGCACACTTAAAAGTTCCGGGCAGCGGTGGTCTGCTAGTTCGATGCACGACAAAATGATAATCAGCGGCCATATTCAGAGGCTGCCCAACGTCAGACACACCTCACACTGACCCTCTTATAACCAAACAGTTCTAGTTCAGCACCAGAAGTCAGCTTCAGTGACTGTGCAACACCTGCCTGTACAATACGAATGTTTCTTTGTAAATTGTAACAGGTGCAGAGAACTCAACGTGTAAGGTCTGTCTGACATGTCGGTTAGGGCCCTTTCATTTCTGGTGCTTAGCAGCAGTTTTAGAAGCTCCCCAGTTTTTCTTTGTTCGAACGGGTGTAATTTCTAATATTAATATGTTTTCCTCGTCTTCATTGCTTGATTTTTGCTTGCAAGAAAGTGTCACTCATACTCGTTGAATGCCACTCATAATTATACTGAAATTATGAAAATGTCACACATAAGCGATCTGAAACCTTGGCAGCTATCAAAGGATATGTAAAAGCATGGTCCAGGATTAGAAAAGTGGTGTCCCAGTGACATGCAACCATCATCTCACACTGTTGAGAGAGTGCCCACTTAGTGTCTACATAGTTCATCTCTAAGATAAAGTGCCGCAGGTTCACAAATTCAGCATCCCTAAGAAGTACCCTATTGCCACACTGCTAGCCATGTGATCAAAGGTTGACTGGCACCATCACTTCAAAATGCTACAGCCTTCTTTGTACTCCTCCATCCACCCCTCCAACGGTGCTCACCGCTTCTGCGCTTCCAGTCCCCAGAGACGGATCTGCCGATCGTACTGGGCCGCTTCCTCCTCGCTAATGACAGTTTCCTCCACCATCTTCGAAAGTTTGGTCCCCGCTACACCAACCAAATCCAACGCCGGAATGCTTGAGGTGATCAGTGTTTGATAACCTCGTAGCTAACCCGCGCTCACAGACTGAACAGAACGTGGGAAGAAAGACTTCAAAAAAGACTAGACAGCGTAAATAAAAATAGTGAAGGTACCGAGGCGGCCATATTGGGAGTAAACCTCTGAACGTGAATGGAAATATGGGGCGGGACTCCGAATATATATTACCCCTTTCATTGGACAGTAATACGTTCCGCTATGCCTCTTGTTTCGAGCCCTCCCCGAAGGGAGGGGGGTATTGCTGGACCGGGGGCTTTAGTGGATGCCAACGCGGGGGGCTGAACATGGAGCGGACGGGGCGGGGGTAAGGCACATTTGCTTTGCCCATCTGTTTCCCGGTGTGAGCTTGATAAGAAAACCTGCCAACACGAAAGCTGCTGGGCTCCTTGCCGCACATAAAGCGCAGTCTCCACAACAGACGCCGGGATGTTTCCCTTTACTCGTTGAGTGGTAGTTTTGTGCGGCGCACACAGTTCCACGAGACAACGGAGCGCAACGGAGCCTCGGTTGCTAAATGCACGCCCTCTCCCTGGTTTTTAGTGGGAAAGGGAGATGACAGCAGTTTTCAGACCACAATAAAAATGTCAGGAGAACTCTGGTGATTGGTGTTGCTGCTGGCGTGAGCTCGGACGTTTATCTGGTGGCGGTTTGGACTTACCATGAAGTAACAAGGAGGATCAATGTGTAGCTTATTTCGTCCCATACTGCTTCACTGTGATGTCAATATTGAGTTTAACGTAATTATTATCAGTTTAACACTTTACAGCATTTAGCAATTGCAAGGTACCAGTTAACGATTGCAAAGGGCCTACAACTGCAGGGCTAGACATGTGGCAGTGCTTTTAATAACATTGGATAGATTATAACTAGAAAGCATTTTTATTGAAATGTGTAAACTGTGCAGCGGGGGAGGGATTATGTGGCAACATTTTAATTATGTGGGAATAGCTGCAGCAATGCGAGTGGTTGTTTTGAGCCATGCAATTTCAAAACATAAATTTTGGCCCCCTGTTGCCAGAAAGTATGTATTTTTCTGAATTTACTCTGGTTGCCACAGTGTCACGTTTACTTATTTGTTGGCTACCTCTTCTATAATTTAGAGGGTGTTTTACTTATCATCAAACATGGGATGTTTTCAAAAGATTTAAGTTTAATCTTTACCTCTACCCAACCCTAACACCTAAAATTCCCACTGCCTACCTTTACCCACCCCCTGAACCACACATCACCCTCACCTGCCCTTACCTCTACCCACCCCTGAACCCTCAAGTCATCCTGACCTTCCTATAACCCCTATGAGCCCTCAAGTACCCTCACCTCCCTTTACCTCTTCCTCCCACGAGCCCTCAAGTCACCCTCCCTTTAATTCTGCTTGTCTCGAGCCCTCAAGTCACTGCCACCTCCCCTCAACCCATCCCTGACCCTCCGGTCACTCTCACTTCCCTTTACCTCCTATCCACCTCTGCTTCCTCAAGCCACCCTCGCTTGCCTTTTCCTCTACCCACCTCTTAGCCCTCAAAACACACATGCTTGCATCCACTCCTACGTGTGACGAATGGGAACGGGTGGGATCTATACCTTTGAATGACTGACGGCTGCTCTGACACCACGGCGGAGACTCCAGCGCCTGAAACCAGGACCCTGAAAGCGTCACTGGCTTAGAGTGAATACTACCAAAGACTACAATGGCAATGAAGGGCTTTAAAACAATAAGCACTGTGTTGGGCATCCCAGTTCTGAAAGTTGATTCACTGCCTGGCTTCGGTCTCCTTTTTAAGAGCAAGATGGCACAGGCAGCCAGGGACAGACAGCCCAGACTTAAATATATCTATTTGTTTAGGGAGACGATCGTATCTCAAAATAAATCGATCTATTCAATATTTGTGCAGGAATGTATAAGATTTCAGGGGGGGGGGGTGCAGCTCCAGAGCCCTAATTGATGAAACTGCACCTGACCTGCTCGTCTGTCTGTCACACATAGACTCTGTTGCTATCCCAATTTGCATCCCCTTCAGTGGAAGAACTAAGCAGAATCACATATCTTTTACTTTTACTGGTGACTTCAGTCCCACCCACCTCCAATTCCAACCCCGGTTGTGCGAGGCACACATTTGTGTAACCACCAGTCCCCTATCTAAAGCATCTCGTTGCCAAGAAATCACGCAACCTTCTTGGACGCACATGGTGTGGGTTTTTGCCCATCTGGATGACTAGAGAAGTGCAGTAGGGCCCTAGAAATGTTTGGGTCTAGCCGTAGGTGGAAAGTAAGGAGGTGTACGTCTCTGCATTATCACTGAATTGTACCGGCCCTCGATCTTTGGGCCTGGGCTTTTTCCCTTATCAGCACCTCTCTCCTTTTGGCCAGCAGCAGTGCATGTTTCGTGCATTACTTTAAATGTCCATCATATAAAGCAACCGTACCACCTAGGGCAGCAATTGTAGTTCTCATACTTTTTTCATATTTCCAGTGTCATGCTGGTTAGCGCACTCCTGAACAGACTTCTATTCAATCAGAAAACCTACAGTCTTCTATGGGTACCAGGGGAGTAGTGCAGGCCCCTGCAGTGCAGGGGGTCGGTAACCCTCCAGCGGCCCCACCCTCAAAAGGTTTCCCATCCCCAGCCGAAGGTCCAAGAAATCCTGTGAGATATAGGAGGGTCAGGGGCTCTATAGCACATTCTGCAGGGCCCCCCAACAATTTATGTTACGCCACTGATGGATACATTCACTGTTTGATTATACGGTATTGCAAATGGGGGACAGTCCATGCTTAATTTGAGCTGATATTTGAAGGGGCTCAGCACCAGCTCCTATTTTTTTTAACACAGACACATTTTGAGGATATTCTGCAACATGATATATGTCAATTTTGTACGTAAAACACATTGGCAGTGCAGCATATTTAACAATCCAATGTGGATTACAAACATGACACCAGTGCTCGCAGGCCATTTTGAGGCCTTCCTCCCAGCCAAAGACTTCCAAACTGCTGTACAAGCCCTAGTAATTCCTCGCTTAGACTACGGTAGCGTCACCCTTTGCGGACTCCCTCTGTCTACAACTGCACCCATGAGAGCCCCTTTGAACGCTGCAGCAAGACTCATCACTGGATCAAAAAAACACTCGCATATTTCCCCTGACTTAAAATCCCTGAACTGGCTGCCTTTTGAAGCCAGAATACATCTGAAAATTGCCTGCATGACGCACAGAGCTGTACACCACAACTCACCCGGCTACCTCACTCAGAAACTGACAATATCTGGTGGCTCAAGAACCACTAGAAGCACAAAGAGTCTTCTCCTGAAACCTCGTAGATTCCGGAAGGAAAAAACATATAAACGCTCTTTCTCAGGAATGGCTCGCTCTTTCTCAGCAATTCCTCACCTCCCTTACCCCATCACTGAACACTAAAGTCACCCTCACCTCCCTTTACCTCTACCCATCCTGAGACCTGAAAATCACTTTTTTTTAAAAAACTTAAAAAGTATGCTATAAAAAAAAAACTTTAACTGCATGTTAAAGTACTGCCTGGTAAAGATTCAAATTATTACAATAAAGCAACAGAGGTAGTGGTGGTCTAGACTGTCGCACTTTCCAATCCAATAGTTAGTTTTTTCCGTTCGAACTGATTACATCAATGCAAATTGTTTCTTGTATAAACAAGCACTGGCGTTGCCAATAGGTCTCGCAGTAGGAAAGTTGGAGCTATTGGTTTTGTAAATGACATTTTATATTTATGTTTTGTGATTTACAATGCCAATACTTTTAACTTTAGCATATGTGACACTTTTAGTATTTGTAATGTCACATGTTTTGTATTGCCTTTACTTAGATGTATTGATATTACAATTAACATTGGCTTTTAATTTTTTAAAATAATTAATACTTAAATAAAAGTGATTGTAATTTTTAATGGCAATAGCTTAAACTTTTGTAAATAACTGTTGTGAAGATTATGTTGAGTGACTAAAATCCAAGAACAGAAGTGAAATATTAACATTTTTTTGTGACATTTGCAATAAAGTTTCAAACATTGAGAGAACATATTTGAACCAGTGATGCTGTGGTAGTGCTGAGTGATGCTGTGGTGGTGCTGAGTGATGCTGTGGTGCCCCTGAGTGATGCTGTGGTGGAGCGATAGATAGATAGAGGGCGATAGATAGACAGAATGACGGCGATAGATAGATAGACAGAGTGAGGGCGATAGATAGATAGACAGTGAGGGCGATAGATAGATTGATAGAGAGTGAGGGCGATAGAGAGATAGAGTGAGGGCAATAGATAGATAGAGTGAGGGGAATAGATAGAGTGAGGGCGACAGATGTGTGTGTGCGGTTGTGTGTGGTTGTGTATGTAGTTGTTTGAGTGGTTGTATGTGTGGGTGGTTGTATGTGTGAGTGGTTGTATGTGTGGGTGGTTGTATGTGTGGGTGGTTGTATGTGTGAGTGGTTGTATGTGTGAGTGGTTGTATGTGTGAGTGGTTGTATGTGTGAGTGGTTGTATGGTGGTGGGGTTGTGTGTGGGGTTGTGTGTGTGTGGGTGTTTGGGGGTGTGTGTGGGTGTTTGGGGTTGTGTGTGGGGTTGTGTGTGTGGGGTTGTGTGTGTGTAGTTGTGTGTGTGGGATTGTGTGTGTGGTGTGGTTGTGGTTGGGTGTGTGGTTGTGTGTGTGGTTGGGTGTGTGGTTGTGTGGAGGCTAGCCAAAATGACTGTGTGAAAGTTTTAGTGATGGAAAAACGACTTTAATAAATGGCCCAAAAAGAAGCTATACAAATGACATAATTAGTTGGCCGCAAACCTTCTGAAGTGAGAAACATCTAAAAAACTGCAAATTGTGTTCTGGCTTAGTTCAACTGCTGATTACGGTGTGGGTCGTTTGGCGCTGGACTGACTGCATGTAGTGAACAACGATACATTTATATTGATGAAGTAAAACCAATATGAAATAGATCATTACAGTTAAGCGGCTCAAAGATGCAACATGAAAGCAAGACTACAAATCATAGTATCCAAAATCCTATTGGGTAAAATGATCATAACCCTGGTTGAATGTAACATTATGTTTGGGGCTCGAGCCATGTTGTAATCATTGACGGTCATTAAAAGCTTTAAGTGGAATTACGAAAGAAAATGCCCCCAAAACAAGTGTATCTTGCAAGAATCTCGATATACAACTGAGCCCAAGGCACTTCAGCCAGGAAAGCAGCACGCACGACAGGGACAATATAACCAAAACAAAAGCATGCCAGTTGATAAGAGCTCTATTTACATTCTCCCGGTGTCGAGTGACATTTACATAGAGGTCGCAGAAATCACGGGTGTGGCGCAAAGGTCAGTCCTACTACGAAGGAAAGAGTTGGGGGCATGCTCAGTCAGGATCGTTGACTTAAAACACAGCTGAACGACAAGAATATTAAAGGACGCAGGTGGTGTCACTTCCTCCAGAGGACAAATGGATAGTTATTAGAATCAAATAGTTAATAATAAAAAATACGAAATGACATGTCATGTTTCGTTTGTGACAGACGATAGTTTGGTTGCTTTGCGACTGCAAAAATAAAAACATCCAGAATATGTCTGAAAGTATGCACTCTCCATAAACCCTCCCCTTTCAACTGCATAACGGTATCCAGAAAACAAACAGACCCATGCGGCTGCACCGTTATATCAAATGTCGTCAGAATATCGCCTTCTCAAAACGAAAAGTACACAGTACCCATATATGGCTTGCTTTAAATGCACGTATCGCAAAGGAGAAGGCATGGCTCGCGTTCAGCTGAATAACCCCAACTTTCAGAAGTTGCAGTCTGAGACAAGCATCCTGTTCTTAGATGCAGACATAATAAATAAATGACACGCCTGTGCATACAAGGGGACTAAAAAGGGCGGATAAGCCTCATTGCGTAGCAGCATTGTGGGATCTGAGAATGTGCTGGCAGGGGTCCCGGGCAAAAAAAAAAAAGTGATGTAATAGGAAGCCTGGCAGGAAACACGCCAAACAGAAAGTCGATCTGCGGGAGTGCGCACTCGCTGAGCAGACCAGGGTCATCAACAAGCGTTCTGTGTAAATCGTCACCAACACGTACCTGATAATGCACGCCCCACGAAACAAGAGCGGCCGGGAAACTGAAAGTACGGCCGGCCAGCCATATATAACAAGTTGTGAATGAAAGACTTGTTGGTCCGTAACAAACCCCATAAACCCGGCGTACCACAGTTACTGCTCGCCCCTAAGACAAACTGACAGATAAATAGAAACACATATGATGTTTGTCAAGATTAGGGGCAGTAAATAAAGGATTTTAAAATGTTTAATTTACAAGCGATCAGATCTGCACTAGCTTGAAAAAAGTAAATTGAGGTAGGAAACGCCAGATGATAATTTCAAGACAAACACCGAATTAAACTGCATTGTAAACAACTTAAATGAAAATCATGACATTGTCCATGGCCTCCATGAATTTAAACATGAAAAAGCCTCATCAGGGATTACGCTTTTACATTTAAGTAGGAAATCACGTACACTGTCCAACGTGTGAAAAGTAACAGCAAATGCAGTGACATACAAGTCCAGCACGGACACATACTTAGATACAAATGTTGATTGCGATACATGCACCAATTACAAAACAATACTAATATACAAGAAAGCGAGAAAAAAGTTAGAGAGGGATGATAGAATAAACTAAAGAAGGCGGAAAGTAAAGAGAAGACGGAAAGGAGGAACAAATTAAAAGAGGGAAGACAGAACAACAAAGAAGGGACAGAGAGGAGGAAAGGTGGGAGGGAACACGGCCTGGGGGAAGCTGGCTGGGGAGGGGGAGGAGAAATGCAAGTAAGGCTGTGTGCGGGGAGAGAGAGGGGAGGTGCTGGAGCTGGGGAACAGATGGCCGTGAAAGTTTATGGCCCAAAAGCGCGTGCCTGTGGCCACGTGAACTCGAAGAAAACCGCACGAAAAAACCCTTGGTTTCACGAGTATTTTGAGCACTTGAATTCTCGCTCCGCTCAATGCACATGCGCATTGATAGGTCGCGAGACCTAAAAAATGGTGCCCCTCAAGGTAACATTGACATCCCACTACTACAGATGTCGGCTTCCACTCAAATCCCAAAAGGGATCAGTTGTGAGAGACTATTCTAAGAATTTGTCGTACCTCGGCACTCAAATGCTTATTTATCATAGAAGCAAGTGCTTCTAAGGGAGTTTGTTCCCTATCCTGACCTGTTTAAAGAGTCACGACCACCATGCTCATATAAACAGCACCAATATTTAGCCATATAAAGAGAACATTCAAAACGTGAGGTTCCTTTCATGTTTTAATATCTTGTTAAACACAATTAATATCTGTACAGTCCTTTGTGACAGTACATAATGCCAAAATTGTTGCTGAAAGTTCTTTTGTGCTGAAATACCAAAAAGATGAAACAGGCAGCCGACGCGTGTTTCGTTACTGAATAGTAACTTCCTCAAGGCTAAAAGATTTCGTAGTTGGGAAGCATCAAAACCTGTCTAGAATTTTTCATCTTTGTGGTACAGTCCTGTGTGAGAAAGGTCCTGTATGGTACAGGTTGCGCGGTAATAGCTGTTTCTCCTCAGGCAGAACACACATTTTCTGGGGGCACTGTCTATTGTTTTATGCCATTCAGTCAGTTTGGCTGGCACCTTTTGCTCTTTGATAGTTTTCCTTCTCCCTTACTCCCCCGCCCCACACCATATACTTTTTAGGTCTCACCTGAAACAGCACATCCACTGTTTCTTGCAAGACATTTTGTATACTTGGGGGATTAGAGCCTGCAAATTGTTTACCATTGGTTGAGTTAATTGTCACTCTCATTTCCTTGCTTCTCTTTGGTCAACAAGCGCCGGCTTCTCTTCCTATATGTGTGAATTTCCCACTACCTAGGTATCTCCGCTCTTGCCTAGTGTCCTTCCACCGCTCGCCATTTTCATAGAAAGTTATGCTTAATTCATGTTTAAATATTTAATAGTATTAAGCTCAATAACTTAATTAAAAAAATAACTTCTGAACTTTATATAACAATGTAAAATATTTTACATTAAAAACATACTTTTACTTAGTTACTATTATTCAAATATTTAAATGCCAGTGATATCTGTTTAAAATATTTATAAATTATATGTATATATTTGAGTTATTCAATGAACATTTAATTTGATAAGTTAAAGTGATGTAACATTTCACTTTATTAGTTCTAGGCTTATAATTAAGTTAATTTAATTCACATTATAAATTTACATTGAAATAGTTTCTTAACTGAATCATGGTTGGGAGATGATAGGGCTCCAGTCCTGAATGAAACCATTCTTTTAGGCTATCAAACTATCATCCCCAAAACCGTACAGGCAAAAGAGGTCGCCTATCTGTTGTGTTCAGAAAAACATTACATATAACTAAAGCTGACAACCTCTCCATAATAGATTGTGAGGCCCTTTTCACCAGATGCAATCCTACACTATCTTCCTCCTGTAACTTCCTGCTCTTTTACAGACCTCTAACTAGCAATGTGACATTCCCCGACACACTTCTAGACATAGTTTCAAACACTGATAACACTACACTCCAACCTATGCGTTCTGGGTGACCTCAACATTTGGTTTGACAAACCCAATATACCCCATCCCAAAACAATCATCACTGGCCTAGATGCACTGCACCTGCACCAGATTGTCCACAAACCCACACACATCGCTGGACACATCCTAGATGTCATTTTTTCTAATGAAGAACTTGTTACTTTTCAAACAATTACTCCAGTCACATGGTCAGACAACCATTTGCTTGCTTTCCAACATAAAACAACACAAAGCGACGCACCTAAAAGCACCTCATGTGCATCCACCTATCGATGTGGAACAAGCTCAATTTGGAACACTTAGAAACACAACTACCATCCAGGACAGATCTAGACACAATTAATTCTGTTCAAAAACTATATGAGTGGCTACAGGAAGCTTTTGGTATCCCAATACCACTAAAAATGAAAACACAGAACACATGAAAACAAGCACCTTGGAGAAATACGAAGATAAAAGAGATAAAACAACAAATTAGAATGCTGCAATGTGACTGGCTCAAAATAAACACCAATCAAGACAAACTTTGCCTACAGAAAATTAACAGATTATACAAGTCAGCAATAAAAAAAGATAAGAATAGTTACTATTCAGACAGAATTCAAAATGCTAAATGTGCAAATTGCCTAGAAAAAGCTCATCTTGTTACTCAAGATTTCTCGAACTGGCAAATCATTACATGGCCAAAAAAGACGTGTTGGACTCATATTTAAAACAAAGACAAATCTCCAGCACCAACACTTTTCCAAAACAACATTCCAGGAGTACTATAACCTAGCCTCTTCATTCGTTCCTTCCTACACATTTTACACAAATAATTTATGGACCTGGTCAAAGCAAGCAGGCCTGCCGGCAGCCCTTCTGACCTGTGTACACCGTAAACCTTTAAGAGATTTCTTCTAACAATCTCTGCTGCCACACCAGTTAGAAGAATCCTTATCAATTCATTAACTACTGGAACATTTTCAGAAGAACTCTAAAAGTCATACATACACCTATTACTGAAGAAAACAAACTTGGACCCGCTGAACGCTGACAACTACAGACTGATTACAAATGGACCTTTCCTGGGCAAACTAATCAAAAAAGCAGCATTCGCCCAGATGTCACAATCCATTGAAGATAATGCCATACTTTCAGACTTCCAAGCATGATTCCGTCCAGGAAGAACCATAGAATCTGCCCATGTTGCCATTTGAGATGACCTGAAGAACACAGTTGACTGGAATGTGTTGCTGTGCTACTTCTCTTGGACCTTTCAGCTGCCTTTGCCACGGTTGACCATGACACTCTGATATAAATACTTTACGAAGCCCGCATAAAGGGGACTGCCCTAGACTGAATCACATCCTACCTTTGCAACAGGACTAATGTCATCCATATCCTCCCTTTCGCATGCAAACCGTACTTCACAAAAGCCGGGGTCCCTCAAGGCTCTATCATCTCGCCTATGCTTTTCAACAATTACATGAAGTCATTACTGGCACTAATCAATCAATTTTCACCTCACGTGCTACAACTATGCAGATGGTACGCAAATACTCTTTCAACTGTAATGCCCCAAACACATTGTAAAGTTGCCAATTTTCAGTTGTCTAAGAGCTGTGGATTAATGGATGATGTGGAGCCATCTCCAATTGAATGCTTCCAAAACAGAAATACTCATATGTGGTGTTTGGAAAAATTATGACTCCCTCACCTCCTAGCCCAGAGTTCTTCAATCTGTGGGGCGCGACCCCAGGGGGTGGGGTGGGGGGGGGGGGGGCGCGCCGCCATCCCAGGGGGGCGCACACTCCACAGTAAAAGTTTACCTTTGTTGTTTTCTTTTCTCTCGGTCCTACGTTGCAAATTATCACCCATTACCAATGGGGTTTTTTAATTGGATAAAGCCGGAGCAGCAGCCAATCAGCAAATAGGAACGTCACCGGTGACGTTCCACCAATGACGGGGGCAGCAGCTGAGATTGCAGGAAGTACCGCGAAATTTGCGGGCATAATGCTCCTGCATTACACTTTGGCTACCTTTTCTTCCTGTGAATATTTTCCTACGTTTTACTGTCGCCTCGCTTTGAAGGACTGCTAAATCTGAACAGGCAAGAGGGCTGTTTCAAAGACCGGGAGTGGGGGGAGAGGGTGTTGTAGATGGGGGGCTGATGTTTGTCTGTGCCCCCATAATGGAGGGTTGGAGGGAGGGTAAATCGACTTGCCCATGTTTCTGGAATTTCACAGGGTTAATTACTACAGCTGAAATGCTCCAGCTGCACTGGGAGGCACGGAGTTTCCTCTGCTGAAACCGAATCGTTCGCTTTCGGTTTTAGCAGAGGAGACTCTGTGCCTCCCAGTGCAGCTGGAGCATTTCAGCTGTGGGAATTAACCATCTCGGGCAGTGGTCCACTCTGCCCCCTCCCACCTTCCCTCTCGGGCGTTTGGTTGTAGCTGTCTGTATGCTGTGTACACCTGCACTGTGGCTGCATGGAGTTCATCTGTGTTTTTACACCTTGTGTTGCTGATGCCTGTTGGGTGTGCTTCATCCCTCGAGTGTGTCTCTTACAGTCATGCAGCCCCGGTTTTTGCTGTTTATTGTGCTTGAGCGCTTGTGTGTGGGTGGGTGGGTGGGGGTGTGCGTGTGTGTCTTGCACTTCTGCAGCCGCGGCTGTTGTGGGAGAGACTTGTACTGCTGCATCGTCCTGGGATGTTGATGGCACTTAAACCTTTCATTATACAAAACGGTTGCTTTTCCCAGTGCTTGTCTTTTTATTACTGCCACATGATGGCATAATTCAGTGAAGCTTGTTTACCTGTGGCCACGTTCCTTGAGAAGGGACAGGCTGGAACACATGTCTGCCCGTCGCCCCTCCCCACCCTTTCGCCCCTGGGGGGTGGCCTGATCGAAACTGCTTTCCCCAGTCGAGCAGGGACTTGTTGCAGACATGAACTCACAACCTGCAGCCCTTCCAAGGCCTGGGGCGGGGGAGCCTCCGGGCAGGGAGGGCTTGGAAGTAACTGTGGGAAGCTGGCTCCCAGGGAGAGCAGGAACCAGGCACATGGATGGATGAGTGAATGGGAAACAGGCTCCTAGGGAGCACAGGAACCAGGTGCAGTGATAGGTGGATGAGTGAATGAACTCACAACCTGCAGCCCTTCCAAGCCTTGGTGCGGTGGAGCCTCCGTGCAGAGAGGGCTTGGAACCAGCTGTGGGAATCTGGCTTGTAGGGAGCACAGGAATCCGGCGCATGGATGGATGAGTGAGTAAATGGGAAATAGGCTCCTAGGGAGCGCAGGAACCGGGCAGGTGGATGGATTGATGGATGGATAAGTGAGTGAATGGGAAAGGCTCCTAGGCAGCGCAGGAACTAGGCACACTGGTGGATGAGTAAATGAACTCCCAACCTGCAGCCCTTCCAAGTCCTTGTTCGGTAGAGCCTCTAAGCAGGGAGGGCTTGGAAGCAGCGGTCCTGGGAGGATGCAACTTTCAGGTATCCGTCTCTGTGGCGAAAAACAGGCACACCTGTCACATTAATGTTGGTGTTATTATCAATCTGTCATGTGTAAAACAAAGCATCCTAGTAAAAACAATTTGCACACATTTTATCTTGGAAAATTGTGTTTTGAGCTGTGTAATAAGTCTGTCATTTAATCACACCCACTCACAAACCTAGTTAACTAAACTCTTATTGTGTTGAACATTATTTGCCGGATATGGCCCGGGATATGCGCGTGGCGGTAGATTAGGTAGTGTACCAGATTCCAAGAATTTCTGTCAGGTGATGGGGGGGGGGGGGGGGCGACATTTCAAAAAATGCAGCTGGGGGGGCTCAACTTACAAAAGTTTGAAGACCTCTGCCCTAGCCTGATGATCTGGGAACACTGCCTCAAGTATTGAAGGAAGTAAGAAACCTCAGAATAACTTTGGACTCCAAACTATCAAGGAATGCCCAAGTGGAAAACTAGCAAGATCAAGCTTTGTTACTATAAAAACTCTGTGACGAATCATCCCCCATCTGGGATTTCCTCACAAGATCCAGGCTATTATCTCTCTTGTTCTGTCCAAACTCCATTACGCCAATAACCTCCATAACGGATCACCTTTAACGATTATGAAAAGGCTACATCGGATTAAGAACTCGCTGCCAGACTACTCTTACATATAAAGCTGCATGGCCGCATCTCCTCTGTCTTAAAAGACCTGTATTGGTTTCCGGTTGCCAGAAGATCCACGTTCAAGCTGCTTGTATCACCCACAAAGCGATACATGCAACAGGACCGCTCTTCATCAGGAATAAAATCACCAAACACATTCAACAAAGAAACCTCTACTTTAGAGTGGCACCTCGCCTCAGAATCCCAACATACAAGAAAAAACATTCTACTCTGTTCAAGCAGCCAGACTATGGAACTCTTTACCCCCCAACATAAGATCCACGGATAACCACCTAATCTTCAGAAAACTACTCAAGAATTGGCTCTTCCCCACATAACCACCATGAGCAAACAAATAAACAGCATATCCCTCTGTATAGAAGCATTTATTTGGACCAAAGATATGTCCCTTTATATATGTATAAACGTGTATAATAATTACGTTTAAAAAAATATATAATCGTACTGCTTAACAAATGTACAGATTACTGATAGTTACATTATTCAATATTTCTAACATGTATATAAGTGCAGAAATAAGTAAATCTTTTATCATAACTATCTACAGTTGCTTCACTATTGAATAACAAAAAAAAAAAGAAAATAAACAAGTTAATTTAAAGTACAACAACACTTGAAAGCCGGAGTTTTTTAAATGCATATTTAATCTACATAAACTACCTTCCTTATGCAAGAGACGGATTGCCGCCTCGCCCGCATTGAATGCCTACTCTCCTCCTTATTACAGGGCATGAGTCTCATCCTAACCAACCTCTTGTCACTTCCCCTCAACACCACCTCCAGCCCCACCTCCCCCCCCACACCCCCCTTTGGCCTCCGAACCCCCTGCCCCCAAGCAGTCAGTCCACCCTCCCCATCCCCGGGCCCCGAGACCAAGGAGGGCTATGGAAGCCATGTCCCCGGAAGAAGCGATCGAGCTGGCCTCCTCCTACTTCTCCCCTCCAACCCACGACCTGCACTCCGCAATCCAGGTAATCACTGGAACCAGAACTGAGCTCTCTGTCCAGAAACCCCTCAGACCCCTTTCCTCCCTCATCACCATCCCCACAGAACCAATGAAAGAGACCCACCACACTAACTGCATGCTCATAAAATGCAGGTCTGCCACGAAACACACCACAGAGCTAGCCGAATCCATTCTCAGCCATGACATTGACATTGCCTTCATCACTGAGACCTGGCTCAATGACTCCTCCCCCCCGATCCTGGATATGCTCGTTCCCCCGGGTTTCTCTAGCATCAAGAAAGATAGAATAGACCAAAAAGGCGGAGGCGTGGCAATCATCCAGAACAATAACCTATCGGTGTCCGAATCCGATAACATCATATACAACTCATTCGAATGCCTAACCGCCAACATCAAAACCACCAACAATAACCTAGTGCACTGCCACCTTCTATACCATCCCCCAGGCAACTCCGTCATGTTCACAGAACACCTATCAGACCTAATCGCACATTTCTCTCTCCGACATACCAACAACGTCATTCTAGGCGACCGTAACCTCCACTTGAATAATAAGAACAGTGCTCCTGTACAAACCCTAAATTACCTACTCCTTACCAACAACCTCACCCAGCACTGTTCTCAAGAAACCCACAACAAAGGAGCTATCCTGGATGCCATCATAGCCAATCATGACTCAATCACCATAGATCACATCCTGCCGGTCGACTGGTCAGACCATCACCGTATCCTATTCCACCTCCCTCATTAGACCCTGCCTCTGCCCTCCATCTCAGCCCACCCCTCATGGTTGAGAAACTTATCGCAGATCAACACAGATGAGTTAGAAGAGAAAATATCCTCCCTCCTGCCCATCTCTCCAGTAGGCCTCTCTACTGAAGAACTCACAGCCCACTACAACGTTACCATGTCCTCCATTCTTGACGAACTAGCCCCCTTAAAACTGAAAAAACCCAGGAACATTCCCTCCAGATCCTGGTTCAACAAGGACATTAATGAGGAAAGAAGGCAACTCAGAGATTCTGAATCTCTCTGGAGAAAGGACCCCTCCTCCAGCCTTTTCGAGGAACTCAGAGCAGCAAGAAGAAAGTACAAACAACATATCAATAACGAAAAATCCAACTTTTTCTGCACCACGCTGGACAAGGCCAAAAACAGACCAAGAGAACTCTTTGACATCATTAAAAAACAAACGTCCACGACATCCCTCGTCCAGCCCTCAAAAGCCTTATGCGACAACTTCGTCCAACTTCTTCAATGAAAAAATCTCCTTGATTGAACTTTCTCTGGACATTAACCTCCATCCCCCTGACAAAGACTGCTCTCCAACAAGCGAAATCATCACGAAAAGGCGACCGGCAACAACCTGGTCCTCCTTCGACCCCATCTCAGAATTGGAGATCCTCAAATTTATCTCCTCCTCCAAGCCATCGTCTCACAACCTCGACCCCATTCCCTCTGAAATGGTCAAAGAGCTGAAACTCACCCTGGCTCCTCTTTGGTGCGAAATCATAAACAGTTCCCTAAAAACTGGCACCATTCCCGATTGCCTTAAACAGACCCCCCAGGATATAGCGGCATGGATTAGCAAATTTAGCGGCACAAATATGGAAATTTAGCTGCAATTTTGCGGCATTTTATGTGGCCATTTTTCCTACAACAAACACAGATATCTTAGTTTTTTTAGTTATTTAACAACATTAAGCTATGTATATTTGGTTTACTTACAATGTAGACACTTTGTCTCCCTCGAGCGTGTGCTTCACAATTATGGGCTGCTGCAGTTTCACAGCAAATCTACAACTAGGAAGGAATATTTCTTTCCTGTCCATATTTTATTGTATCTTGCTCCCCGTCCCATCCTTCCCCTGTTGTTTCAACAACACCTCCTCACTGTACAGGAGTTTTTCCAGCTAGTACTGCAGCCACTACGTCTGGTGCACTACGTGATTTTAACATGGCAGCTCCCAGTCTACCAACACATGAGTTGGTGAGCGCCCAATTGTCTATACCATACCTAGGCATCCTACTGGCCCCCACACCGGTGAAGACACTTGCAGCCAAGTAAGGCCCCTTCTCGCCCAGACCAACACAACGCCCTCTGCATGGAACCGCTCAGGGCTGTCATGGTCCGGCCGTATTGCGACTGTCAAAATGACAATACTCCTGTGCATTCTTTTTATATTTCAGACTCTACCATTAACCCCATTGTCAGCGATCCTCCGTAACCTACAACTCGTCATTAACTGGTTCATCTGGAAAGGCAAGAATCTGCGTCTTCACCAACAACAACTTATCCGACCCCAATCGGAGGGAGGCAGGGGGCTTCCCCTGATCCCATGGTATTTCCAGGCTAAACATCTCAGATAATACGTGATGACCTCACTGAGATCACCAATGGCATCATTGCTGACGTCATTGTATGAACCAGTGTCATATGGGATACAGAGTATGTGCACATCAAGCAATAACTATGCATACTCCTTTTGGCCTTTGGCAGCGTGCACCACGCATTGGCCACAGTACCTGTTCTGTGTCCAGACCCTGCACCCAAACCATGAGCCCAAACCATTGGGAGGCTAGCCAAACTGCACATAAACTTACGCGGTATGTCCAGACTGCACTTTCTACTAAAAATGGCTTTGCCAATGTTTAAGTCAAATTGACCTTTAGAGAAATATATAGGTTTTCAGAAAGGCGAGTACATATAAAAAGCCACAATGGCTTGGTGCGAGTAGTTCATGTAATATAGAGAACAAGGCTAGGGTTCTGTCCGACTAATGAGGCGATTGTTGGAGTTCAGCATTTCTGTGCCGTGGCCAGTGCCTTCTCAGACAGCAGGTGAGTGACAGATTCAAGTAATTAGTAGTAAGGAGAGAGTAGTAACATACATCTGCCCATAGCTGAGGGAGAAGAGATGATATTTAAATTGAGCAGCATTGACATTTACAGTATAACATGCATACCACTATTTGGAAGCAGGAAAGAGGGAGATTTTGAAAAAGAAATGGGGAGAAGTATCTTACCCATTGACCTACATTGAACTGAGGGCAATGTTAGGCAGGGTACAACTGAAATAAAGTCACATTTGGCTTTAACGGTCGTGAGTCTCCTTCCAGAATAATGTGTGTTTGCATCTATTCAGCACGGACAATTCCCATGAACAGGAGAACAAGAGAAATGAGAACCTACTATGAATTGTATGAATACAAACATTAACAATGTAATTAAATATAAATCATTCATCGTTAACTGTCAGACAGAAGCACAATTATAATATACACTTAAAAGTTGGCATTTTTCAGAGCATGTAGTGTCCTATCACAAATAAGTGAGCAGGGCAGGTTTGTGACAAACATAAAAGATCTACAAGGGTATTGAGTAGGCCAGGAACTAGAACATTTCGAATAAACATAGTCCATAAAAGGCAAAGTATGGGAAGGAAAGAGAGGGCAGGAGAAATTGGACTGGACACAGACGCTGTCAGTAAGTGGTAGAGTGAAAGAGCATAGAGCCAACAGAGGATGGGTGCCCACACAGAGAGGAGTGCCTATCTATAGACTCCAGAACCACAGCAAAGAGGAACAGTCATGAACTGTGTTTCAAACCCAGGCTTCTCAGATGGGAAGGCTGGCAGAGACACCACAGGCATTACATGATGGTCATTCAGTAGGTGTAGGGAGCGGTTTAAACTTTGTAGAGTATCACGTGGCATCTGGAAGGGGGGGGGGAGAGAGAGAGAGAGATCGAGGTCGATCCTGACTGCCTGCCACTACCGTCAGCCGCCATCCGATGCATGCCAGAGCTCACGTAGCCAGGGAGCTTCTATAAGCCCCGGCGCTTTGCTGATGCACGCACATGCGTTTCTCGTTCAGTAATCCAATCTTTCAGGGTCAGCCCTAATGACTTCACTTACAGCGATCACATCTCCCTCTGTCAGTCAAAGGTGACTCTTTGTTTCTAGCGAGCACTAATCGCCCGTCCCGTAGAGCGGGTAAATGCATACTAGTGGACATGCATAGGTCCAGACTGCACTCCAGGAAGTATATTCTCAGCCATACCACCTGACCTCGATTTGACCTTGAAAAGTCACCTTCACTGCCTCCCTGTTGATCATCTTTATCGATCACGGAGCTTAGTCACTAACCAGACCCCCCAGTTATAATATAGCGGCTTTTGTAAAAATGCTGCGCGATTTCTACAAAAGTGCCGATTTCGCGGGCACTTCTGTAAAAATCGCGGCATTTTTACAAAAGTGCCGATTTCGCGGCAAATCGCGAAATCGCGATATCCTGGAGGGTCTGCTTAAAGTCGGCCAAGTCACTCCTCTTCTGAA
Organism: Lissotriton helveticus; assembly: GCF_964261635.1. Classification (NCBI taxonomy): domain Eukaryota; kingdom Metazoa; phylum Chordata; class Amphibia; order Caudata; family Salamandridae; genus Lissotriton; species Lissotriton helveticus. The sequence continues at coordinate 842,070,941 of NC_136070.1, forward strand.
AAAAACAGGCTTAGACGCAACCGACCTGAATAATTTCAGACCTATCTCCAATCTCCCTTTCCTTGCCAAAATCCTAGAAAAATGTGTCCTCCGTCAACTGAACAAACATATTGCAACATAAATTTGCTTGACCACCACCAATCAGGCTTCAGAAAAGGCTACAGCACTGAAACTGCAATCCTCAACATCATCATTGACGACATCTTCAACTCCCTCGACGCAGGCCACTGCTGTCTCCTCATCCTCCTAGACTTGTCAGCTGCGTTTGACACTGTAGACCACAGTCTTCTCATCAAAGCTCTCAAAGAACGGGTAGGTGCAGACGAAGTGGTCCTCCAGTGGTAGTCCCCCTTCTTCCAAAACCGCTCCCAAAGAGTAAAAATCAAATCCTTTGCCACCGAACTCGTCCCCGTAAACAGAGGCGTCCCCCAAGGCTCCATTCTCTCCCCCCAACTGTTCAACATATATATAGAACCCCTCACCTCCATTCTGAAAAAATCGAACATCCCCTTTCATCTATATGCAGATGATACACAAATCTACTTGGAAACCTCCTCCTTTAACGACATTCTAAGACTCAACAATACCCTCAAAGAAGTCCAAGAATGGCTATCAACGAACCACCTCAAACTCAATCAGGGAAAAGTCGAGATCCTCCTCATCTCCAACAAGGAAGAAAACCCGCAAATCGTTGAATGGTTGAAAGCTATTGATGCCCGCAACGGAAATCTCACCCTGGCAACCTCGGTCAAATCACTGGGAATCACCCTTGACCACAAACTATCCATGTCCAATCACATCAAGAACTCCGCCAAGAGCGCCTTCCTCAAACTGAAGCTCCTCAACAAAATCAAACCCCACATTCCTCCTATCGACCTCAAACAAGCCACCCAATCTCTGGTGCTGTCCAGACTGGACTATGGGAATGCAGTTCTCTCCCGTACAGCATGCTCTCACCTAGCCTCGCTCAAAACTACCCTCAATGCAGCAGCCAGAATGGTCACCGGAATCAAGAAATTTGTCCACATTTCTCCCGCAATCAGAGATCTAAAATTGCTCCCAGTCGAAATGCAGGCCAGCTTAGAACTGCCTGCCTCACTCACAAAGCCCTGCACACAGGGAAACCGGAATACTTAGCCTCCAAACTCAAGAAAGCCGGGCAACCAAGAAACCTCAGGAGTTCCAACTCCTTCCTACTCATTCCCCTAAAACGCGCAAACAAAAGACTGCTGCCCACTCTTTTGCAGGAAACGCGCCGAAAATCTGGAAGCCCATCCCAGTCAACATCAGAGAGACCCCCTCATTTCCAAAATTCAAAAGCCTCCTAAAAACCCTCTACCTCAACCGCGCCTTCCCGAACGCAATTACGTGACGCTCTCACATCCACCAGGCGGTCACCTGACAGCGCGCCCCCAACGAGCAGCTTTCAGTCATCGCACAACCTCTACCTACCTCATACCCTTTCTCCGAACTCTCAGCCCCTGGGTCGGCACCGCGATGGGAACATTTCCAGCATTAGTCTTGCCTTCTCTAGGATTTTGAGACTACCTCCTGACCCCTCTTCCTCAATGCCACTCCTCGCCCCCCTCGAACTCTCTACCTCAACGGCACACCTCTGACACTCAGCAGAACTGTAAAGCTGCCTTTTGAACTTTTTCTGTATTTTCACCCTGCCTTTGTCCTATATTTTGTCTCCCCTTCATCCTGTTGTAAAGCGCTCCCATACCCTCGGGTCTGGCTAGCGCTGTAGAAAACCCTCTAAATAAATAAATAAAAATAATTACATGAATCTATATCTTTATTACTTTTGGATCTATATATTTATTACTTTTACTTATTTCTTTTCTTCTAATTCAGCATATCCAATGCTCTACCCTATTTCTCACCCTATACCTCTCTATCAATATATCCTCTACCTCCACTCTCTCATTCATTCCAAACCTCCATACCACTACTATGATCCCCAAAACAACCCTTTCTAGACTCTTCCCTCATCTCCCAAACAAGCCTTTCTAAAACCTTACGTCTGACTCTTCCCCTGCCACTTCCCTTTTACTCATCCCAAACCCCTGCCTACTACGATGAACTCTATATATATATATATATATATATATATATATATATATATATATATATATATATATATATATATATATGTCTAGCTCCAAACACCAGCTAGCTGCACACATGAGCGGGTGCACGCCAAAACGGGGGTGTGCCCGTTATGTGAATCACAGCTCCAAACATCCACAAACGATTAGTTTGTATAGAAAGCAGCACACGCAGGGGGTGGTTCCACAAAAGATTTTAATGGGGAACCTCACAGCATACGACGCGTTTCGCCAGAGGGCTTCGTCAAGTTATGCAAAGAGCCGAGGCGCTCAACTCATTTTTAAACAAACAATCTTGCATCCACATTAGTCATGAAAAGCATAGAAGGACTAAATTCGTAGCAACAAATGGGTCGGCCATCTTTGGATGGTAAACTGAAACATTTGCGCAATTATAAACATATAATGAAAACAATCGTTTTTAAATGTATATACACTATTTACATGGAACCCAACATAAATATGCTTGGAATAACATGAAATATCTAGCCCATGGATGGGCACAATAGTGCAATAGTCCAATAGTTCTTCCGTGCACATAACCGCCCTGAATGGGCATACCCAAGAAACACAGGTGAGCAGTGATGAAGGTACCATTAATCAAAGTACCAAGCAATATAGAAGGCCAGCGTTCACATCTGCTGGCATAGATATAACCCAAATTTAAGCTCACTATAATAAAATGATTGTGAAGCTAACCATGGTTATCCATACATTCTCCAATAACATGCCGTACGGCAAATTTGTGAATATAATGCCCACGATGGGCTTTGTATCAACTGCTACTCCTGTGGAAAGAAAATAAGTGACAAGGGGATGCCCACAAATACTGAATAAAATTTTACAATACAAATATCTAAAACCAGAATTCCTGACATGGAAAGAGACCTGGTAAGGATACTGTTTATGCCTAAAGAAATGTCCCTGATACTAATAGATCACAGATTGAACGAACAAGATTAACCCAAATGAACTGAAAGTTCTTCATGCATATTGAGGCCATTCGGGTGCTTGCTCTGTAGATCAATAATATATCTGGACTCCAGTCTCCGAAGTTTTTGTAGACGATCACCACCCCTGATACTAGCTGCTACACTATCGAGACAGATATAAGTTAACAGGTCCCTGTTACTCTTATGTTTTTTCTCGAAGTGCCTCGCTACGGGGTATGTGACATCTTTTTTGGCTATTGCACGCATGTGCTCTAGTATCCTTAGTTTAACCGCATTGGTGGTACTTCCAATGTAGTTTAAGCCACAAGGGCAGGTGAAACAATAAATTACATATGCAGTAGAGCACGTAAGGAACTTCATTATCTTTTTGGGTGTAGAAAGACCTGGAACTTTATAAGCAAGCGTCCGCTTGCTATATTTACAGGCCTTACACCGGCCACATGGGTAGAAGCCATTCAGAACAGGAAGTTTCGATTTCTTTTCAGGAGCAATATAATGACTTGAGACCAACTGGTCTCTGAGAGATCTGGCCTTCCTGAACGTTACCAGAGGATTGCAGGGCAACTCAGCTTTGATGGTATTATCTGACATGAGAATATTCCAGTTCTTTTTAAGTATCTTTTTAATTTGCCCAGCATTCCTGGAAAAAGTGGTGATGAGACGGAATGCCCCATTTTTAGTTTTGACAGTGTTTTTCGGTTCCAACAGTGATTTCCTCTGCATCTTGTTGGCTCGGTCAAAAGCACTGGTTAACACTTTTTCACTGTAACCCCTTATCCTGAATCTTTGAAGACTAGCAGCCGCTGCCTCTTGAAATCATCAGGATTAGAATTATTACGCCTAAGCCTCAAAAGTTCCCCATACGGTATACTTTCGACCAATTGGCGCGGATGGCTGCTGGTGGCAAAAAGGGTGGAATTGCCTGCCGTCTCTTTTCTGAATAATTTGGTTTGCACCATTCCCTTGTCATCTATGTATACTGTCACAAATTTGCCGTACGGCATGTTATTGGAGAATGTATGGATAACCATGGTTAGCTTCACAATCATTTCATTTTATTATAGTGAGCTTAAATTTGGGTTATATCTATGCCAGCAGATGTGAACGCTGGCCTTCTATATTGCTTGGTACTTTGATTAATGGTACCTTCATCACTGCTCACCTGTGTTTCTTGGGTATGCCCATTCAGGGCGGTTATGTGCACGGAAGGACTATTGGACTATTGCACTATTGTGCCCATCCATGGGCTAGATATTTCATGTTATTCCAAGCATATTTATGTTGGGTTCCATGTAAATAGTGTATATACATTTAAAAACGATTGTTTTCATTATATGTTTATAATTGCGCAAATGTTTCAGTTTACCATCCAAAGATGGCCGACCCATTTGTTGCTACGAATTTAGTCCTTCTATGCTTTTCATGACTAATGTGGATGCAAGATTGTTTGTTTAAAAATGAGTTGAGCGCCTCGGCTCTTTGCATAACTTGACGAAGCCCTCTGGCGAAACGCGTCGTATGCTGTGAGGTTCCCCATTAAAATCTTTTGTGGAACCACCCCCTGCGTGTGCTGCTTTCTATACAAACTAATCGTTTGTGGATGTTTGGAGCTGTGATTCACATAACGGGCACACCCCCGTTTTGGCGTGCAGCCGCTCATGCGTGCAGCTAGCTCGTGTTTGGAGCTAGACATTTGGTTTACTGGCTGCATCGAGTTTGCCATTGATTTCCACCGCATTTCCCGGATCCTGAAGACATCGCTACGAGTCACAGTTATACTCGCATGAATCCAGCGTGTCAGTTTCATTCGGGTAAGAAGCGGAGGCTGCACAATTGACAATTTTACTTCTACTGTGCATTGGCATTTAACTTTGAGCGAAGGGGGAGGCAGCTTGTTCCATACAGGTAGTTGCGGCTGCACTACCTTTCATCATGTTCAGCGAGGCAGAGAGGAGAGAGGCGGAACTTGGAATGTTTAAAAATAAGAAAAAACCAGATGGGACACATAAGGCGGGCACTAGTAATGCTGGAGGGGGCAACACCACTTTAAATTCAAAACTGGCCACTTTAGAACGGCTTTACGAGAGAGAAATCAGAAAGTGGTGGGAGGCAACATCATTGCAAAATTATATTGATGTTGACCGAGTCCCTCGAGGTTTAAGAATATACACGATCCCAGCATATGAGAATCCGGACCCCAAATTATTGGACGCCTGGGCAGAACATACCGCGGCATCCTGCAGGGGTAGTCTGCAAATACTAGTTCGCTTTGCCTGGAGTGATAGAGAGAAAGCTCTGACCCAGATTAAGGAGTTGGAGGACGAGCTACTTAAGGAAGAGGATCAGACCGGCTTGGAAGACAAGCGTGAACAAATTAAAAAACGTCTGAAAAAATATGAACACAAAATAAAACAACGAAAGGAAGAAAAATTCGAAAGGGATGAAAACGATTGTAAAATGGGAAGAGTTTTAACTTTTGCCAAAAAATATGATCATACCAGGAAACAATTGAAGAAAAAGGCAAGTAGTCCCAACATCGAGGAACCCCCAACCTCTGAATCCGATGCCAATGCGGATGACGTCACGAGCGAAGAAGGGAGTGAAGAGGCTTCTTCTTTTCAGGTGGAATATCAAGTCATGCGCAACAATTTGCTGGAAGGCAGCAGGGGCAAACCCCCGGACAACCAAGGACCAAGAGGAAGACGAGGAGGGACGGCTGCGGGAAGAAATCCACCAGGTTCGCCACCAGTAACACGCAGCAAGAAGATTTACTCAAAGAAAAAGAATTAAGTTGGGACCTTGAAGATTCCAATATATCTGACAAATTAACCATTATCAACTTAACCAATAAAGTACTCACTACTGAAGAACATTCCATCCTTCAACTAGGTTTATCTTTTTGTCCCGAAAGAAATTTCGAATTTGCTCAGACTCGGATAGATCTTTTTAAGTTCACGCGAAAGTTGAAATTATATAAATTTTTCAAATTGAAACCGCACATAGAGAGCACAGCGCGTAGTAGTGAAAATACTGGTGAAAGTCTTGGATGTCGAGATTTGAGGGGTCTTCAGGCCATGGAGAGCCTTGATCTAGAGATCAACTCGGATCAGGGAGTGGAAATTACAAGCACCCAGATATTGGCTGCCTCCAATATTCGACAAGAAGGTGGATGCAGTGATTTTAAACCTCCATCTACTTTTATGCCGATCATGAGCACTGACGCCATCGACATATTCTCAGATGCTGTTTTGAGAGACCTCACCAGACTACGCAAGGTGAAACAACACACTTTGTCCAATGACAATTTCACTAACAAACAGAAGATTGCTCTAAATAATTTGTGTTCAGACTCAGGCTTGGTCTGTAAACCCTCAGACAAGGGGGGTAATATTGTGCTTTTGACTGCTGAACAATATGAGAATGAGGCTAAACGACTTCTTGGTGATATTGAAACTTACACCAAGGTGGGTGAGATTGACTACAACAGAAGTGTGGGTGAGTACCACGACATGATAACAAAATGGTACAACAACAACATGCTCAGCACAGATGAATATTTGTTTCTGCGTTGCCTTAGCCCTGTTATCCCCACCTTTTACTACCTTCCCAAGGTACACAAAGACATATGCAATCCACCGGGAAGGCCCATAGTCGCCTCTAACGGCAGTCTCACTGAAAACCTTTCTATTTTTGTGGACACGTTCCTCTCCCCCTTGGTCATGTCATTGCCTTCGTATCTTAGAGATACTAAACATTTTTTGACTCTCATTAATACCATTGTTTGGAAAGAGACTTACTGCATGATGGTATTAGACATCGCTAGTTTATACACATGTATATCACATGAGGATGGTTTAAGATCTATGGCGAGCTTTCTAGACAAACGTCCTATCCGTTATTATGAACACAATAAGATGTTGCTTGATTTTATGAGTTTCAGCTTGAAAAATAACATCTTTCTTTTCAGCAACCAGCTCTATAGGCAGATCTCAGGAGTCGCCATGGGAGCTTGCTCGGCTCCCAGCTTTGCCAACCTGTTTGTAGGTAGATGGGAAGATCAGGCCACCTGGAAACTAACCAATCCGGAGTGGAAGAATAGAATCATAGGTTGGCATCGTTATATTGACGACTTATTCATCATTCTTGATAGTCCTGTAGAATCTGCTAATGTGTTCATAGACGTGTTAAACAATAATGATATGAACTTAAAATTCACAGGGCATATCAGTAGGAGCTCAGTCAATTACTTAGACCTGACAGTATACATAGATGACAAGGGAATGGTGCAAACCAAATTATTCAGAAAAGAGACGGCAGGCAATTCCACCCTTTTTGCCACCAGCAGCCATCCACGCCAATTGGTCGAAAGTATACCGTATGGGGAACTTTTGAGGCTTAGGCGTAATAATTCTAATCCTGATGATTTCAAGAAGGCAGCGGCTGCTAGTCTTCAAAGATTCAGGATAAGGGGTTACAGTGAAAAAGTGTTAACCAGTGCTTTTGACCGAGCCAACAAGATGCAGAGGAAATCACTGTTGGAACCGAAAAACACTGTCAAAACTAAAAATGGGGCATTCCGTCTCATCACCACTTTTTCCAGGAATGCTGGGCAAATTAAAAAGATACTTAAAAAGAACTGGAATATTCTCATGTCAGATAATACCATCAAAGCTGAGTTGCCCTGCAATCCTCTGGTAACGTTCAGGAAGGCCAGATCTCTCAGAGACCAGTTGGTCTCAAGTCATTATATTGCTCCTGAGAAGAAATCGAAACTTCCTGTTCTGAATGGCTTCTACCCATGTGGCCGGTGTAAGGCCTGTAAATATAGCAAGCGGACGCTTGCTTATAAAGTTCCAGGTCTTTCTACACCCAAAAAGATAATGAAGTTCCTTACGTGCTCTACTGCATATGTAATTTATTGTCTCACCTGCCCTTGTGGCTTAAACTACATTGGAAGTACCACCAATGCGGTTAAACTAAGGATACTAGAGCACATGCGTGCAATAGCCAAAAAAGATGTCACATACCCCGTAGCGAGGCACTTCGAGAAAAAACATAAGAGTAACAGGGACCTGTTAACTTATATCTGTCTCGATAGTGTAGCAGCTAGTATCAGGGGTGGTGATCGTCTACAAAAACTTCGGAGACTGGAGTCCAGATATATTATTGATCTACAGAGCAAGCACCCGAATGGCCTCAATATGCATGAAGAACTTTCAGTTCATTTGGGTTAATCTTGTTCGTTCAATCTGTGATCTATTAGTATCAGGGACATTTCTTTAGGCATAAACAGTATCCTTACCAGGTCTCTTTCCATGTCAGGAATTCTGGTTTTAGATATTTGTATTGTAAAATTTTATTCAGTATTTGTGGGCATCCCCTTGTCACTTATTTTCTTTCCACAGGAGTAGCAGTTGATACAAAGCCCATCGTGGGCATTATATTCACAAATTTGCCGTACGGCATGTTATTGGAGAATGTATGGATAACCATGGTTAGCTTCACAATCATTTTATTATAGTGAGCTTAAATTTGGGTTATATCTATGCCAGCAGATGTGAACGCTGGCCTTCTATATTGCTTGGTACTTTGATTAATGGTACCTTTATCACTGCTCACCTGTGTTTCTTGGGTATGCCCATTCAGGGCGGTTATGTGCACGGAAGGACTATTGGACTATTGCACTATTGTGCCCATCCATGGGCTAGATATTTCATGTTATTCCAAGCATATTTATGTTGGGTTCCATGTAAATAGTGTATATACATTTAAAAACGATTGTTTTCATTATATGTTTATAATTGCGCAAATGTTTCAGTTTACCATCCAAAGATGGCCGACCCATTTGTTGCTACGAATTTAGTCCTTCTATGCTTTTCATGACTAATGTGGATGCAAGATTGTTTGTTTAAAAATGAGTTGAGCGCCTCGGCTCTTTGCATAACTTGACGAAGCCCTCTGGCGAAACGCGTCGTATGCTGTGAGGTTCCCCATTAAAATCTTTTGTGGAACCACCCCCTGCGTGTGCTGCTTTCTATACAAACTAATCGTTTGTGGATGTTTGGAGCTGTGATATATATATATATATATATATATATATATATTTGCTTCGTCTCTTCTCACCACAATTCCTCATGGATGAAGTCACGGCAGCAGGTTAGTTTCAAGATATTTTATTTACACACCATGTGCAAATTAAAAGTGCATCAAATAACGGTCTACGCGTTTCGGCTACTCCTAGCCTTCTACTGGACCATGGACCATATATATATATATATTCTAGACCCTTCCCTCTTCTATCCCTCCACTATTTCCTTTCAATCCAAAAACACAATAACATGTCCACCACTCAAATTAATATTTCCCTATACTAACTCCCCTCCACCTCCCATTTACTTACCCAAACCTCCTCCTTTGTCTATAAACTCAACACAAAAATAATAATTAAAATAATTCTAGACCCTTCCAGCTTCCTTCTCAATCCAAATAACTGACCAACATATCCACCACTCAAATTACTTTCTTTTTTCACTATACTAATTCACCACTAATCCTTTATGCGTTCCGGAGTAGCATGCTACTCGTCAAAAATCGCTACAACGCCTCATCAGGGGTAGTAAGCACTATATAAATGCAATTACAATAAATACAGTGCCCCTGACCATGTCTATCACATTACTCCACGCTGCTGCCACACAATACCAGAACATTTCGCTTACAGCAGCAATAGCAATAGAACACTCCCAGCCTCGTACAGTACCACAGAGTAACTTGATTCAGCAACTCATTTACGGAGATGTGTACATTTAAATATAAATGTATGTGAGACGCTACAGCTGGTATAATATATTTAACAGTCTGTATACCAAGGGCTCTGACGACTTACTGATATGGTCCTTTCTATTCAAAACTTGAAATAAGTATGTAGTGTCCCTGTGATGCTGCGTGCAATGAAGGTGGAGTAAGCTAGTGTGGGGCGGGGTCAAAGGCATGGCTAAAAAAACAAGCATTTACATTGCAATCGGTCTTGTATTGGCGAGAGTTAGAGCTATTGGTGTTGTAAATGACAATGTCCCTTACCCATGTGTTTTGGTTTACAGTGTGAGTAAAGGCAGGGATGAGAAAGGATACATCAAAGCGAATTAGGAAAAGGACTAGCATTGGAGAAATGGGTGGGGAGCACATGATCCATATCTATTCACATTTGTGGCTTAAGACGTTGTTTTATATCTAAAGGTATATTGAAAGATAAAAGACAGTGGCGGCCCGTGCAGGTAAGCGCGGTGGGGGGGTGGGGGGGGGTGGAAGTGACAAACAACAGAATAGGGAAATGAAAATAAATAAAACCACTTACCTTCCACTTGGTGAGCGCAAGGTAAGTGGTTTTATTTACTTTCCCTATTCCGTCGTTTGTCACTTCCCCTGCCCTACCGCGCTTACCTGCTCGGGCCGCAACTGATAAAAAGTCATAATGATAGGTAGGAGAGCGGTAGGGAGAAGTGAGAAACAGGAAAGAGAATGTATATGCGCATGTGTGTGTTTGGTGTGAGTGTGTCACCGACGGAGAGGTCGGAGCGAATTGGTGAAGTGGCAATACAGAGACAACAAACGTAGAGAACAAAGCACCGTTAGTAATATGCATACGCTCGCTGTCCTTAAACTTGCAAGCAGGAACCTGCTTGTCACTCTAATTACCTCTAATGAAACAAACCAAAACTACTATACTCATAATGCATTAGGTTGTCACTTTAAAACTTCTGAATGGAAACGATATCTGAAAGAAATGGCATGTGGTGGCTAACCTAGGGAGAACTGTTTTTGTTTCACAGACAGAGGACGTTCGCGGTGTGATAGAGCATGACTATGGGATATTTCCATGGTGTGGGAATCAGGGGACAGATGGCCAGTTTCAGCAGTCCACATGGTGGACTTTGTGGCCACTCAAGCCAGTGGAAACAACTTTCCACTGCAGCCAAGGGCCGTTGAAGATCCAAAAACGTATTCACTTGCTAAGTTTTAAAAAAACATTTAGGCAAACCTTGTTGCAACTGAACACACTTCAAATAGTGGCACCACATTAAACTCACAATAACGGCCGCAACATAATGAAGCACAAAAAATGGAACTTGCTATCTTCATAGACTCACAAAAACATTGCAAGGGCCAAACTCTTAGGGCAACAGAAAACATCTTAGCGCATTACTCCCTGCATAAACTTACTGGGGCGTTGCGGAACCTCGCAATACCGAACCATCAACAGTGCAGCCAGTGTAATGAAACCGACAACCAATGTATATCTGCTTTATAACTGTGACACGCCAGTAAGCGCCAAGAAGCCATGCAAAAGTTTGTTGTTGTCTGTTCACAGGCCTACAAATTAAAGTTACAAATCTGTTTTGACCGATAAAGAATCCTATATTTCGTTTTCTTCCCCACTAGGCGATTCCTTATGAACTTTTAGGTCGCAACTTTGACAACTGTATTTGTCGGACATGCATGTCTCTTTTTTAATAATATTAGGTGGATTTGGTGCTGTTACAGACCAGGAGAGGTAGTGCTCACTTGTTATTTTTATTTCATAGTGGTGTGTGAGGTACTGCTTGCTAGTCAAGGTAATTGGTCTGGAGCACTCGGGACACTGCATCCTGTACTTCCCTGGCATACATCGGCCTTTCGCAGTGTAGTTTCATAAGTAGCCAGATTCAGGCGGTATAAAGGAAGATGTGTGGTCACCGGCTTTGCCAGCAGAGCTGCATATAAGCAGAACTGGGCTCCCATCACTCGGAAATGAGGCACAGGTGGGATGAAGGGAAATAATTAACGTTTTAGAGGCCCCCTCCTCCCCCTCCACGCTAATGTGGTGCTCATTGGCGGTTAAAGTCAAGGTCAGCGCATGTTTTCCTGGGCTGTCAGGCGGCACCAGTCAGCAGCCGCGGTGCGTCCCTTGGGGCGTAGGGGCGTAGCCCCACTAGCCCCATGGACCGCGCTTCAAGAAAATAAACACTGTCACTGTCGATCATGAATAATTTAGTAAGCGCCGAGCACCGCTGGGAATCCGGGCAGCACCCGACTTATCTGGGAGTGCGCTGCGCAGGGGGGGTGGTCTGGACTGCTGCGCAGCTTGAGTGACAGTCCACGCACTCACTCAGCTGCAGCAGCAGACAGCCAAGGTATCTGTGTAGCGCGCAAGTGAAGCTTGGGGCTGAAACTAGCCCGAGCATGCGCATTAAAGTTCCCCCATAGAGAGTGACCAGGGGGGTGCTGGTTTAACCGGGCCGCAGCCCCCGGCGTTAGAAAGGGTGACACAGGGCGAGCAGTCAGTGTGCCCCCCTAGCCAATCCTGGTGCTGCATGCAACGCCAGGATTGGCCGGTCACCACGCAGCAGGGCAGGGCAATCCATTATTGGATCCGCGCGTGGGTGGGGGCACACTGCTCAGCCGCACTGCATAATGGCGAATCACTGTGTGTGACTTCATGTAGTCATGCAGTGATTGGCCATTTCGCGGCGCTGCTGACGTCAGATCCTCTCTCTCTGGGGCCCTGGGACTTGCCTCGTGGACCGTGGTGCGTGCGCATGAGCCAGCCTGTGCCCTGTGGTTTCTCTCGAGTCTTGACCCGTGGGCCGTACAGTCCCAGATTCAAGCTTGCTGATCAGGTATTTTCATTTGTGCTGTAACTTGTATATCGGGTCACATAGCCCCTCATGCGCTCCAAAAGGCACTCTCTGCCTAGACACACAGCCTCCTTGAGGCCTAAAAACAACGTTACAAGTCAGACAGCGCCCAACCAAAGGAAACTGTTTACCGTATAAATAAGAATAATCCATTCTCAAAACTCGCTGAAGGGGCCTTCCTCGGCAAGTGATCTGTTATGTGAATATTAGCCAGAAGGCAGTTTCTTCCAGTAAGGTCACAGTGTTAGTTACTGGACAGCCATAACTCGCATGTCCAGACAGAATGCACTTTTGGTAGGTAGACTGATACATGGAGCAGACCAGGAGCATGGGTCGGTGACTTTCTTAGTCGATCCAGGTGCTTCTCGCGGTATAAGAAATTTCCCTCAGAGTAATATTCCTTGAATACTTGAACAGGCATTGTTGGTAGGCCCCAAGATTCAAGTGTGCGGAAAAAACGACTGTTGAAATTTAAATAGGGCTTCAAACTCGATGAGATAAACTGATAATGTTATTTCATGTAATTTTTTCATATTTACATTATGTTATCTGTTGTGTTTAGTTTTACTATTGTATTTAGGTTACCTCTTCATTATTGTATGCAAGCGATCAGAGACTGTTAACTTACGATGCTAAAAAACACACAAAAGACTAAAAAGTTCTGTAAGTGGCAATTTAGACAAAACACCGAAACGTGCCTTCACGCGGTGTACGTCTACCTTGTTTATTGAAAGATACAGTTATTTTTACATTAGTCCTATTTTGAGGCATTTAATTGAAATGTGCCACCTGGCGTAACCTTGATTCACCTTTGGACCTCCTGTTGGGCGGCTCTGGGACATTGTACCTGGACCGGATGTTCCACACTCTTACCTTTAAAGTGCCCCTGTCGTTGGAGGGTTGTGTCATGTTTTGCTATGTGCTATTTGAAAATCACAGCATTTCACAATATCTGGACCCCTAGGCACGCATGTTTTATGTAATCACCTCAAGTGCATCCTGTTCAACACCCGCTCCGTCCACAGACATGCCGTCGAACTCTGGAACCTGCTCGACACGACCTCACCAGACGTCGCCTTCCTCACGGAAACCTGGATGAACGCCTCCTCAGCGCCCAACGTCGCCATCGCCATCCCGGAAGGATACAAGATCACCCGGAGGGACCGCGTCAACCAGACGGGAGGAGGAATCGCCATTGTTCACAAGAACACCATCCGCATCACAACCAACTCCGACGACACCCTGACCACCGCTGAACACCTCCACTTCAAGACCACACTCAGAGGCACCCTCATCTACAGACCCCCGGGACTCCGCACACAATTCAGCGAAGACATTGCAGACTTCATCAGCCCACACGCCCTCCCATCCACCGACTACATCCTCCTAGGGGACCTCCACTTCCACCTGGATAACAACAAGGACTGCAACACCGCCGCCCTGCTGGACAACCTCGCCAACCTCGGACTCAAGCAACTGGTGAACACCCCCACCCACTACGCCGGCCACACGCTTGACCCAGTCTTCTCCTCCAGCAAACACATCTCCTTCAGCCACTCCACTGGACTCCATTGGACTGACCACAGCTGCGTCCACTTCAGCTTCAGAAGAACCACGACCCACCACCACCCCAAACAGGTCCCTCGCAGAAACTGGAGCAAGATCACCGCTGACCAGCTCACCACCTCCCTCAGCCGGAACTCCCCCGCCAGCACAACGGACCCCAACGAAGCAGCCAACAACCTCACACAGTGGATCACCGACTGCGCAGATGAACTCACACCACTAAAGACCCCTCCCAGCAGACCCGGCAGCAAGAAAGCCTCATGGTTCAGCGACGAACTCAAGAACTCCAAGAAGAACTGCTGCACCCTCGAGAAGGCCTGTTGCATCGACCAGACCACAGACAACATGACTGCCCTCAAGAACGCCACCCGCAATCACCACCAGCTGATCCGCACCACCAAGAAGTCAGCACTCAAAGAACGACTGGACAACAACGCCCACAACAGTAAGGAACTCTTCAGCATCGTCAAAGAGCTCTCCAACCCCAGCGCCGGAAACAACGACACCGCTCCCTCGCAAGACCTCTGCGACTCGCTCGCCTCATTCTTCCACCGCAAGATCGCCGAAATACACAACAGCTTCGGCGCACCAACCGCGCAGCCCACCACCGAACCAACGCCCCCCCACCAGCACCCTCCGCGCCTGGACCCCGGTCAGCACCGAAGACACCATCAGCACGATGAACACCATCCACTCCGGATCCCCTACCGACCCCTGCCCCCACCACGTTTTCAACAAGGCCGACTCCACCATCGCACCCAAACTCCGGGACATCATCAACACCTCCTTCAACACCGCCACCTTCCCGGAGAGCTGGAAGCACGCCGAGATCAGCGCCCTCCTGAAAAAACCAACAGCTGACCCCTCCGACCTCAAGAACTTCCGCCCCATCTCGCTCCTCCCGTTTCCGGCCAAGGTCATCGAGAAGACCGTCAACAGACAGCTCGCCGCCTTCCTCGAGACGAATGGATCCCTCGACCTGTCACAGTCCGGCTTCCGAGCCAACCGCAGCACCAAGACCGCCCTCATCGCAGCCACAGACGACATCAGATCCCTGCTCGACAACGGGGAAACAGCGGCCCTCATCCTCCTGGACCTCTCCGCGGCCTTCGACACGGTCTGCCACCGCACCCTGGTACAGCGTCTCAACAACATCGGAATCAGAGAGAAGGCACTGGAATGGATCATCTTGTTGCGGCAGGTATCCTGGGAGACCCTATGGCGGCACTATTTCTCGACGCCGAGAAGGCATTCGATATGGTCTCCTGGGAATATCTATGGCGTACCCTAAGGTGGAGCGGAATAGGGGAACGGTTTATTAAAGCAATGCAGACTTTATATAAGAATCCATCAGCTAGAATTAGGGTCAATAGGGGGTATTCAGCAGCAGTCAAAATAGAAAGGGGGACTAGACAAGGTTGCTCATCATCCCCTCTTCTATTTGCATTATATTTAGATCCCTTTTTGCGTAAGTTGGAAGGGAACCAAGGGATTCCCAGAATGAGCCTTAATGGCTGCGAAGCAAAAACACTGGCTTATGCAGACAACGTAGCCATTTTAACATCTAGTCCGGAGGGTGCTATCAGGGAGGTGGAGATGGAGGCTCAGAATTTTGGCCAGGTTTCTGGTTACAGTTTGAATAAATCTACGACCCAGATAATCTGTAATCAGCATGTACAAGGGGGCAGAGACCCAAGAGTCGTAGAGTCGGCAGTATACTTGGGGGTGGCAATATCGTCTGATGTGGAAATTGTCATGCAGAATAACATGGCTCCCTTGATGGTTAGTGTAAAGTCGGACTTGGAACGGTTGAATAACCTCCATCTTTCTTTATTGGGGTGCACAAACATAATTAATATGCTTATATTGCCTACATTTTTGTATCACTTTAGGGCAATCCCTCTTTTCTTCGAAGCAAGATGGTTCAATACACTGGAAGGTATTCTTAATAGATTCATTTGGGCGCAGGGCAAAACTCGTAGGGCATATAGGTACATGACACTACAGAGAGAAAGAGATGGATGGGGGGCACCGGATTTTAGATTATATTATTGGGCTGCTGCAATCCAGTATCTGCAAGGGCTGATAGGAGGGGGGGTTTAGATCAAAGAATAACAGACTGTACCTCTAGAATTTATGCTGCTGTCCTGGGAGAGGATGTGGAAAACTGCTTTTTAACATGCGTAGAGTATGGATACTATAAAAGAACCAGGTTTAAGACAGTCGAGGCGGGTATTAAGGTATGGAGTGCTTTTATGAAAAAGTTGGGCATAGGGAGATTTAACCGGTATACAAGGTTGTTTAAAAATAGATCTTTTCCAACTGAGTTATTTGGGGACACGACAATGGAAAGGTGGGCGGCAAAAGGGATTGTTCAGTTAGGAGATGTTAGGAATTCGGAGGGCTTTGTATTATTTTCAGATTTGAGGGGTAGGTCCGGATTGGATAGGCAGGATTTTTTTAAGTACCTGCAGATAAGGAGTTTTCTAGGGAATAAGCAGGGGGGGCAGGTGGGGTTTAACAGTATTAAGATCATAGAGAAAATAAGGTTAGGGGGGGATCGCTCGATACGAAGTTTCTATGCCAGTTTCTTAGACCCAAAGCAGGATGATATGGATAAGTATAGTGATAAATGGGCAGGGAAACTGTAGGGCGAGATAGGGTGGTTTCAGGACTCACTGGAGTTAGGACGGACAGTTCTCTGCTCTGCGTCGTTGCAGTCGCAACACTATAAAACCCTTTATTCACTGTATTATACCCCGGCCAGGATAGCGAGTTGGGGTGGGACTACAGGCATTACCTGCCCGCGCTGCAATTCAGTAGAAGCAGACATAATACATATGTTCGCAATATGTCCACAGCTGCACACACTTTTAAGGGAAATAGAGAACTTCTTTGAGGTCTCCCTAAGTATTAAAATAAGTCTTAGACCCGTACACATATTGCTAGGAGTAGTCCCTGAAGATGGTATCCCGCAGGGAGATTTCATTTTTGTTGCCATGGCTGTGTATAGGTTATGCATAGCCAGGGCTTGGTTGGATAAGAACCCCCGGGTTTGCAAACATGGTTGTCTAATCTGTTGGCAGCATATAATTTAGAAAAACCCATCTATGCAAGGAAAGGCAGGAAAGGAAGGCAGTTGGGGTTACGAATTTGGGAACCTATTAGTAAATGGAGAGCGGAGTTGGGGTAGTTATGAGGATTTTGGTAATTTCTGGGTAATGTTTAGGAAATGTTTGTAAGTAGGATTATGCATGCGGCATTGGGATTGTACGTATGTTTGTAAATTTACTTATTGGAATCAGAGATGAAGTACTGCTATGTTTATGTTTATGTTTATGCTTATCAATTTATGGTTTTGAAAACTGTGGCGCTCTGTCTAAAGTATGTGCTGAATGCAAAATAATAAATATATTAAAAAAAAAATTTTAAAAGAAAAAGACCCCTGAAAAAAAATAAAAAAAAGGAAAGACTTGCACCTCAGTGCACACACTGGACTAGTGTGCTAGCTGGCCAAAATGAATTCCACATTCAGTCACGTCATTTAGGGCAAGTGTACACGCCTGTATACCATGGAGAAGACATTCCTGCCCCAATACACCATCAGGCACACTTCCCTAATACATTCGTCAGCCACAAATACCCCACCAGCTATTGCAGTTCTGAGAGAAATACGCATTTTGTTAAAAGGGTGCTGCTAGGGTTCATCTAATTTGTCCAAACTGCAAGTGAATATGTCTGGATCGCTGCATTGGGCCCATTTATTCTTTAAACATTCCTACATTTTATTTGCTACAAAATGTTTCTTGGGATCATTGGGTGTGCCTTGGCTTTCTCCATTGCTTTCAGACACAGTGTTACTCATGGAGAAAAGTGAATTCTCAAGATTTTCATCAAACTTTCAACAGCAGTCTTAGAACAATAATCCGTTACAGCTGTTATCCCACTGTTGTCGGCACCCCTAAACATGCTTCATGTCTCATGTGTTTAAAGATTATGTCGCTTTACTTTAAGGCCTTCGTAAGATTGGGAAAAGATGACAAGCTGTACTTTTCCTCTGTTACAATCAGTATGCCATTGCCTAATGGCTTTATGTTGACAATGGCTCAATAACACATTCATCTGTTTAATCAGAGGGGATTCCAGTGTTGTAACCTATGAACATTTCCTTTAAAAAAATAAAAAAAAAGATCCCTGCTCGACAACGGGGAAACGGCGGCCCTCATCCTCCTGGACCTCTCCGCAGCATTCAACACCGTCTGCCACCGCACCCTAGTGCAGCGCCTCAGCAACACCGGAATCCAAGAGAAGGCACTGGAATGGATCATCTCGTTTCTCGCCGGAAGAACCCAGAGAGTCCGCCTCCCCCGTTCAGATCAGAGGCCACCGAAGTCATCTGCGGCGTACCACAAGGATCATCACTCAGCCCCACTCTCTTCAACATCTACATGAGCCCCCTCGCAGCCATCGCACGCCAACACAACCTCAACATCATCTCCTACGCCGACGACACCCAGCTGATCCTCTCCCTCACCAACGACCCCGCCACCGCCAGAACCAGCCTACACGAAGGGATGAAATATGTCGCCGACTGGATGAAGAACATCCGCCTGAAACTGAACTCAGACAAGACGGAAGTCCTCATCCTGGGATCATCACCCACCGCCAGGGACGACTCCTGGTGGCCCCCCGCCCTGGGCACCACTCCCAAGCCAACGGACCACGCACGCAACCTGGGCTTCATCCTGGACTCCTCCCTCTCGATGACCAGACAAGTCAATGCCGTAACATCATCATGCTTCAATACCCTGCGCATGCTCCGCAAGATCTTCCGATGGATCCCCACCGATACCAGGAAGACGGTCACCCAGGCACTCGTCATCAGTCGACTCGACTACGGAAACACCCTCTACGCCGGAACCACAGCCAAAGTTCAGAAAAGACTCCAACGCATCCAAAACGCCTCCGCACGTCTCATCCTGGACATCCCCCGACGCAGCCACATCTCCGACCACCTGAGAGACCTGCACTGGCTCCCCGTCAGCAAGAGGATCACGTTCAGACTCCTCACCCACACACACAAAGCTCTACACGACCTGGGCCCCAAGTACCTCAACAACTGACTGACCTTCTACACGCCCACCCACCTGCTACGATCGACCAACCTCGCCCTCGCCACCGTTCCGCGCATCCGCAGAGCCACCGCCGGAGGAAGATCCTTCTCCTACCTGGCAGCCAAGTCATGGAACTCCCTCCCCACCCACCTTCGGCGAACCCAGGACCATCTCGCCTTCAGGAAGCAACTCAAGACCTGGCTTTTCGAGCAGTAAACGGACCCCTCCCCCCAGCGCCTTGAGACCCGCCCGGGTGAGTAGCGCGCTATACAAATGCTATGATTGATTGATTGATTGATAATGCATCCGAAGAGAGGGAGAGTTTCTGTACTCAGCTGACATTGTTTCAGTGTTTTGTTTATAAGTGTGTAAACCATGAAGCACGCAGCGTCGATCAGGTGTCCAGGTCTCAGGCAGTAATGTGTTTGGCATCAATAACACGACTGCATTTCAGAAGTAATTGTGGTTAAAGGTAGGGCAGGGCACATATGCTCCTATTTACTTATTTCTTCTCAACGCGATGAAAATTTCATAGCAAAACGGTTTCAAACAAAAGTTCAAGCGTAGCACATTGGACGACTCTACTAGGAGTCAGGAGAACTGGCTTGGGGTGGCTTCACTTTTGAATTGCCTGTTTATACTGCTCTGCAGACACAGCCTTTGTGCGGGGTCAGGCTCCTTGTTTTGCACTGCAATCGATATATGGCTTTTTGATCTCACGGCCGAGCTAAAAATAACCCTCCTCTAGAGGACAGGTAATGACCCTAGGGACAAGGAGTGCATTGCGATTTTCGGTGCTTCTGAGCCTAAGGGAGTGGTCTTGGCAGGGCGGCTGGCGCACGTTTGTAAGTATCAATGAGTCGACACTGCAAGACTCAGCCTTGTATTGTTAATCAAATTTGCTTTTAAATTAGGTGCCTTTCGCGTGCGATCAGCAGCCTATTGGTCACTATAGTGTTGTCCTTGTCAGTGATGCGAGTGTTGGAGGGCAGCTGTGACTTTCAAGTGTGTACCTCAGCTGCTTGTCAAGCTGTCTTGCCCAAATTAATTGCCGGGTACATGCTATTTAATTACTGCATCTAATTTGCATAGACAATCAGGACTAATTTACACTGACTGAGTGTGTGTCCCTTTCACCACAACAATTACTGCACTGCAGGACGACACAGGGTATTTAACACTGCCAGAGATAGCCCTGTGATTACTCTGCTGTGTCTCTCACTGAAACTGAATCCCCAGCCAGTTAACACATTTTCTACTAGTTTAAGTAAGTTGTAGTTAGGTGCTGACTGTGCAATCAACTGCATGTTTTCCACACATGCATTAGCTAGAACCATCTTCACCACGCACAACCAGCTCGCACTTGATAGTGTGTTTGTGATTATGCATTTAATGGGCAAGAAGGGGGATTTGCGGGGAAAGCCTTTATGGGAGACATTCACGCATGGATGCCAGGGACGCGGGTTCCATTGGTGCAGCAGGTGCAGTGGCATCGGGGCCGGCAGCCTGAAGGGCCCCACTCAACCCTGATTATTGCTGCATTTGATCAGTCAAACTGCAGCCAAGTAACGCTGGGTTGGGGACAAAGATGTTAAGGGCACAGTGTTTTTATTAGTTTATTTCGTGCATTAAAGACTTGAGCCTACAGTTTCACTTACCCTTATGTATACTGAGGAGCGAGGCAGACAAGGGTCTCAGCTAGTGCAAGCCTCTTGCCTCTCACGACGGTGATGTTAGTAACTGTGAGCCAGGAATAACCTGAAAAAATACCGCATTTTGGGGCACCTTTTCATTAAACAACAAGAGGACCCCAACCTCCTTTGCTGCTCTTTCACCACAGCTACGACCCAGCAAACACCAGTGTTAAAGGTAGGAAACTGATGCTATATTTTTTTACAGGGGAGTTAGGGCTATGTATGTGGTCACTCTCGCGGCCCTCAAGTTGAGGGCCTTGAGAGTGACCACATACACAGTGTCTCTTTCAAATTTGCTTGAAAATGCACAATTTTTCTTCTCTTTTTTCAAAATTTTCTGGGGGGGGTAACCCCCCCAAACCCCTCTTATGGGGTTCGGGCTCGCTCGATGCGCTCGCTCGCTACGGTGCAGTATGCAAATCAGTTTACGCATCACCACTTTCAAATGTCACCAGCCGCCCCCTGAACCAGTGTTATGCAGCTGCCGGACAGCGGGCTCGCAGGCCTTGCCGATGACATGGTATTGTTAGATGGGATCGTGTCTGTTTAGCCTGAGGCACTGGACAGCAGTCTCATGGAGCTGCTGCAGCTGTGGGGTGATTGACGGCCCAACCCAAGCATGTGTGAGATCTTTGTCTTCTGTGCATCAGCATTATTAACGAGCTTGGGAGCCCCAACAGTGTTTAAAGTCTGACGAGGTGTTTTTTTTCCTCCCGCACTGCTGCTTTGAATGAGTAAACGAAACGGGACAATCCTTTGCAGGACAAGTTTGATAGTTCTGAAGACATGGGACTGACAAGAATGTCTAACAAGCAGTGTTGTGCGGGTGCAGTAACACAGGCTGTCACTAGGTGTTCAGTGGGAAATCTTTTGGGCACATATAGTACTGCACCCTGTAACACAAGTAGGCAAAGGATATGGCGCAGCAGTGAGAGTTGCCGACGGGTGAGCTGGGGGTCCCAGTCCGAGTCTGCTGTGAGGCTCAACATCATATTATAATGGGCTGATTGTTTAATTTTCCGAAGCCCATGGCTAGGTGCGGTAGAGAAATATAACCATTTGTAAAGTTTAGAAAAAGAGCATAACAGCAGTGGCTTCGGAGGGGTGGTGGGGGCCTGCGAGTAGTGTTGTGGGAGGGAGAGGCACGGGCGATCAAGGGAAATAAAGCAACAAAGTAGTGTTGTGGGAGAGGTAAGGGAGAGACACAGGAGATAAAGCAATGGAAGCAAATGATACAACCTCATTGCACAAGTCAACGGGTAACAGCAAAGAGACAGTCCGAATAAAAAAAATAGTTCTTTCTGAGTATAAATAACCTGAACAGTAAGAACACATGTAAAAGGGCAGTCCTCATGAGAGGAAGCAATAAGATGCACTGCTGGAGAGTGGCAGTGAAGGAATTCATGGAGAAAGAGGTTGTGGGTGAAAGAAAAGAGAGGGAGGGGGAAAAAATCCCACAGAGGTTACCACCAACGTTAAAATTGACCCTATCCTCCAGCCCCAATGGTACTTTTGTGCTGCGCCACTAGTCCATCTGAGGGAGGTGCTCTTTAGATGTTGGGTCTGTTGAGGGTATAATTATTTAATTTCCAATAACGCTGGCGGCTAAATGACTGGCAGCATATAGTTAGTTTTGAAATTACAATTGTCCTCGCAGCCCAGACACATCTTATGGTTATTAGTAGGTCAAGGCCCCTTTTGTGCCTACAATGTTACATTAGGAAACGGAACCAATACCTTTAACATAAATAATGGGCAGTGGCCTTAAAAGGGGTGTAGACCCATTCCTGGCCCTTCTTGTCTCTGGGTGAGTTTGCAATTCATAACGCTGGGGGTTTGAGGTGGGGGATGGGAGAATGTGAGCCCGCAGAACTCATCCTTCCCCAGTGCACCCACACCAATGCAGGACAGGCCGAGGTGGGTGGGTGGGGTGCGGTTCATACTCTTGATGGTCATTAAAGAATGCAGAAAGGGTTGAAGGTTGGGGCACACAAACAGTGGCACATCAGGCCATCAGAAGGGGCCATGGGGTCTTGGGACGTATATTGCAATGAAAAGGCATGGGGATGAATTATCTAACACATTTTGGGGGAAGAGGCCTAGAGGCTCTATGTGGGCAGAATGCGAGGGACGGATGTTGCCAAAAGCCAGTGGCCATGGTGCGGTGAACAGAAAATGCTAACACTTTTCAGTTGTAGATCATAAGGAAGGAAGGAGTCCATTGAGATGGAGAAGGGGCTGTGGTTTAATAAAGTGAAGGTGGTGTGAGTAGTGGCAGATTGTCACTGACTTAGCAAAGGGGAGCAAGAATAAACATGAAGGGTCACGGATCGGAATACAAGGTAAGTCTGAGAAAAGCAGGATGTCTCACACCACTTATGTTAGGGCGCATTACAGGGACAGTAGTTGGAGTGCGCTTCCCCCGCCATCCTTGCTACTGGGACACTTCACTGCTCCATAGTCACGGTGGGAGTGGAGTAAGGGGTAAGCTGAATTGGGTGAGCAGCATAGGGCGAATCATAGTCTTTCCCTCAGGTTGGACTTGCCTACTGGAGCAAGCGCATGGACCACTCCACTGGCCCGGCTCATTGGCGTAAGTCTGGGTTTCACTAGTTACTACAAAGACATGTTCACCCCGGCCCATCATCCCTACATCCGACAGCCACCTGTCGGAATGCTAACGCTAATTTAAATTTAGATCAGCTGCAAGAGGGGACATGCACCAGACCACTTCTGTGCAATGATGGGAATGGAGAGCGTGCCTCACAGCATGACAATAGATCTGGCGATGGAGGAAGAGGCTGGACCTGGCAGGAGTGCCCCAGGAGTGAAATTCCTTGGCTGCAAGGATGCAGAGCAGTTTTGGGACCTCTTTGCCAGCAGTTGGAGGGGGGGAGGGCGGAGCTGGCAATGGCCCAGATGCAAGCGCCCACCCCCTAAGGAAGTGGACATACAAAGGACATGGAGGTGTTTCAAGGCGGAGGTTTTACAACTAATGGTCATACGACGTGTGAAGAAAGACTTAGAAAAAGACTAGACAACGGGGATAACAATAGAAAAGGTCCAGAGGCGGCCATATTAGGAGTGAACCTCTGAATGGAAATAATGGGTGGGACTCTGTAGAAATATATTAGGCCTTTCATTGGACAGTAATGTGCTCTGCTAAGCCAAATCTGCCTCAGTAACTCAAATAATGGCATATAAGCTGGTGTTCCAAGATCTTGTGCAGTCCCTCCCATCCCCAGCTGTACCTTGATTAAAAAGCTAGAACGTTAACCTACCATATAAAATGCACTAGCAATTTGCTTCATGATTGACCTGCCAGATTTCTGATTTCCATTCAGCTGGTTGAATTTGTGATGGATGCTCATTTATGTTGGTATTATAGCAATAGATAGATGTTAAAATATTGTATTCCCTTTACATGTCAACTTTTTTTTAGGCACATTTTTTTACTGTCTTCTAAAAATTCCCACCATCCCAACAAATGTTAATGGGACATTACATTTTCCAGATTGTTTTCTTCATTTCTCCCTCCTTTGTATTCGGTAAACACCATTTACAATGCATCGTTTACAACGCATGGCATTACAACGCAAGTCGCTACAACAACGCGTTGTTACATCGCATGCCATTACAATGCTAGTCGTTACAACGACTTGCTGTAGGGGGGCAGAAGGTGTTGGATTTGTTGGATTTTCAATCCAACACCTTCTCTACTGTTGTACACACTGGAGTTGGAATAATAAATTATACTATTTCAAACTCCAGCACCCCCCTACAGCAAGTCGTTGTAACGACTTGCGTTGTAATGGCATGCGATGTAACAGCGTATCGTTGTAACAACTTGCATTGTAAAAGCATGCGTTGAAACGAGTGCTATTCTTGTATTCCCACTTTAGGCAAATATTACTAACAGAGGCCTAGAATTACAGGAATGCTTTCATTAGGGTAGAAAAAGAACAAAAAATCTTTAGACAAGCTTTTTATGGGGGGGCACATCTACAACAGGTGTTCTTGAAGACTGTGCATATATTTATATATCTACACACACACACACACACACACACACACATATATACATTACAACTTTTTAGACAGACTAAATTAATCATTACTATCGTATAAAGAAGCTCTTTTTCTCATCATATCTTTCTGAAACACTCAATGTGCATATTTCACAGCTCATGTCCTTTCTCTTAAGCACCCTTCTTTCAATCTGTCCTGCACGTATTTCCTTGCATCTCTTTCACTACACCAATGCCTGGGACACACACACATAGAATGCACCCACTCAAGTGTACCCATTGTATTTTCTGTTACTTTTGCATTGTCAACATTTTGACAGCTTAGTCCCTCCTTCACTTGTTTATGCATGATGACATTACATTAATCTGCAGCACACATACATATACTCTGTGTGCTATTCACCTTAAATTGACCATAGTTAATGTAGGCCTATATTTAAAATGGCTCACGATTAAGTTGTTGGGAATTTCTCTTGCCATGTAATTTTCCTCTTTCTTGTTGCAGGAACCAAGCTGTCCATTAATTAAAATATGCTTCTTGTTTAGTCTTCATGTGAATGTTTATCTGTGCATGTTCCATGGAGTGTGAAATAATGAGGACACACCTGCGAGTGGGAACACCCGACTGAATTGTATCATCCTGCTGCAGATATCCAGCTGAAGATCATGCAGCAGAGACTCCATTATAAGTAAACTGGAACCTTTATTATCGTAACATGTTTGAATCTGATTTGTTCGTTCCTTCATGGGAATTGTAATGAGTATATATTTTCATAGAATAAATGATTTAAACAATGATTACTGAGTTAGTTCATTTCAGATGCCATTTCCACTCTCCTTAGAGGAAACGCTTCACTTGATCTCGCCCGAAAGAGTAAGACTCTGAGGCAAATTCCTTTCTCTCTTGCTTGACCGAATCTTTATTTCATTCATTTGATTTTGCCTTTAGAGGCATCTCATGCTGACACCTTGGGGCCCATTACGATGTCGGGCAGGTCGCCACTGCCATGGTGGCGGTGGCGGTCCGCCCGACATTTATGCCCGCCCGCCACCCATTTCCCCCTGCCATATTACTATGGCGGGGGGACCGCGGCAGACGGAAACACCGTCCGCCACTTTTCCGCGGGGCGGAAAAGGTTTAATATGGTGTCGGTGTCTATTAGACACCGCCAGCCATATTAAGATGGGCTCAGTTAGATGCCTTTCCATGGCAGCGATGCCGCCACGGAAGGGCATGCGGTCTTCACTCTGGGGGCCCCCTGCGGGTCCCCAGAGTGAAGGAGAGGTGGGGGGTGCACACGGGGGTACCTGTGGTACCCCCTGCATTTGCATACACGAAGCGGCAGGAACCGCGCGGTGCCTGCCGCTTCGTGTATGCAAATGCATACATGCATTTTTAGCATTGTGGCAGGCGGTGCTCAGAGCACTGGCCCCCACAATGTTAAAAATGAGGGATGCACCCGCCACTGTGGCAGGCGCATCCTAATCCCCACCACGGGACCCCCGCCCTTATGGCGGGCGGTCCCAATCCCCGTGAGGATGGCGGGCGGGCAAAGTCTGCCCGCCATCCTAATGACTCCCCTTGTGTCTGACTTCTTTTCAGTTTACCCGACTTCTCTAGCTTTGCAAATTCAGGAATTTCCCTTCACGGAAAACTGTGCTTTGACTTACTCTACAACAAGTAGTTTTTCTTTGTATTTGCAATTTGAATTTAATTGAATCGTACTGACTAATAATGCATTCATGTATTGATTACTGATTTACGACTAATTTGAATGATTTCAGTTTATAACTTTATAAATCTCTTAATAAACCTTCAGGGTTTGCACTGTACCACTCCGTCATTTTTGTGGAGCCAAATGTGCTTCACGTTATTTAAATGTATTTGATTTATTGTGTCACACCTCAGTCCAGGAATAAAGATCCATCCTCTTGAATGCAGCTTGTCTTTGAGTTTCAACTAGAAATCTGTACGGTGCGAATCTGCTGTGAAAACGCATATAATCACATTTACAACTGTCACAACTGACCATAGCTCTGTGCTCTCTGCAGAAAAGCCAAGGATTGGAAGAGCACGTATTCTAAAGCCCTTATGACCCACGGATAGGCACTGTGAGAAATGTATACCGCGTTCGGCCTGAACTCCACAGCTCTCAATCGAGCCCTCCCACTACCTGAACTCTTCACAGCATTTACTATAGATGAGTGATATGTTGCATGAAAAACAAGATTTACATAGAAATAACAGCAATACGGTATGTTAAATAAGCCACGGATAAATAGCGTAAAGGGGAGAGATTAAGTGATTTGCCCAGAATCACAGGTTCTTGAGCGTTATTGCCGAGACTTCAACCCTGTTTCCCAAGTTTTTTTAAAAATTGGTACTCCCTTGAATGGCATGGTAATGCGGGGTTGAAGGAGAGGGACTGCCGAGGCATTCACTCTTCTAAGAGTGCATGCTGAAAAGTTAAATAAACAAGTTAAAACGAGACACGGCCTGGCGGCCCTGAAAGTGAAAGTACGGCCGGCCGGCCACAGTGAATAATTAGGGGAGGAGAAATGCCTGAGGCAGAGCGCACGCTGGGGGATGCCTGTGGGAGGGAGGCAGATGGCTTTGATGTGCACGCGCTTTGCGCTTTTTAGGTCAATGCGCTTGCGCATTGAGCTTGCTTTTCACGGGCACAGCATCAAATCGCCCCGATGGTTAAGCTCTGGTTAAGCCCCTATATTCTCGGAAGCTCAATGCGCAAGCGCATTGACAGGCGAGACCTAAAAAAACACCATCCTGGACAAAGCAAATACTCTTAGGAAATCCAAGAAGAGTAAGTAAAACATGAAATGTGAAACGGAAACAACATCGCTGCTCCCATGCTGAAAAAGAACGGTCTATTTTTGCTGGCTGCTGCTGTTCCTGGGGGTGGGGCACAAGAGGGTAGTTAGTACATTCAGAGGTGAGGCATTGCCCCACCAGGTCCTGCCCTAGGGCATCCACTATCCTATGTCCCTACAGCTGCAGCTTAAGGAAAATCCACAAGTGACATGTCACCCTCTCCTGCTTGCACACCTCTGAGAAAGGTCAACATGCATGCTATTCACAACAGGGTGGTAACACAGGATTATGAGGTCACAAACTTGTGCTGGACTTTCATCTTCCTAGCATATAGTGCCTTTTGAAGTGGACACAGGGGCATACGTTAAATAATGGTGGGTGCTGATTTCACCAAGCTTCCTAGTTGCATTTCCCTCAAATCAGAGAACGGTAATATCTACGCATATGTCTCACCCAAACCTCTTACCTGCAAGGGCTAATTTCAAACCTTAGACTCACATGAGGGACGGTGTTATGACTTTGATCTCTACTTGCCAAATCCTTCGCAGGCCCAGGGTGTTTGCAAAGTTTTCGGGCCGTAGTCAAACCTGGACTGTTGCAGGTGCCCTGTCACCTCATTTCCAGGGTACAAACATCAGAAAGAGCTGATTTGATGACAACATTGCCTTATATGTTACAGGGACTGGGGAAACTAAAGAGTAGTTTAACAAAATGAAATGCATCTGTCACGATCATCAAGAATCCAGCATATGACACACCAGCTGAATGGTACTGAGTTGTTTTCTAAAATTAGACTTAGGTTATCATCTGCTTAAGCTGGAAGAGTCGTCCCAGTATAATACCACATTTGCTATTTGGGTGGATTTGTTTCAATACAAAGGACTGAGAATACCTGTGAACTGTGAAGTTTTTCATCAGGAAATATTAATTGTGACTCGGGGCATTCCGAACTGCCTGAATTAGAGTGAAAGTATTGTGCTCTTTGACACATCCCTGCAGGAACATGATAATCTGCTTGGCCATATGCAAATGCTGATCTGCCAGCAATTAAGTATGAGTTTTGAAATTCTATACGAAAATCTTATTGAATGGTGGCACATGACTTCATCCCAACAAAGTGCTGCCCTCTCTTTAGTGCCAGCTCTGGGAAACCTTTTCGCTCATTTCTAGGCATGGAACCTCCCTGCCCAATACCCTCTCCTGGCACCCTCTCCTGGCACCAGTGAGGAAATTGATCAGGATAAGTCAAGACGGGGCGTGGCTAAGCGCCCGTGACGGATGGCAGCAGCGGGGTGAGGCTCCGTCTACATCGGGGGAATTCAGCGGCTCCAGCCCCTCTCTATCGAAATGCTTACCTGCAAACGATAGCGGACCCCTTCCGGCGCCTGAATAACCACACGCTGTGCACCAACTCCTCATCCCTGCATGGCGGTCTCCGTTTTGCTTCGGTCGCGGCTCCACCACTGCCGCGACCGCCATCTTGATGCCTCAGCCGGCGCTTGCCTCAGGAGCGCGCCTGACACGTCGTCATCTGTAAAACCGTGCACAGCTCACGGCAACATCCCATAATTGCAGGAAATGACGGCGCTTCATGAATACATGGCCAGGTGACTTTCTTTTTCTTCTGGAATCATTTTATTTCATTTTTATTCGATTTCCAGCACTCTCCTCAGCTTTGGTGGCCATTTTGCACTTTCTACTGCTTTGTTCATCTGCCACCTCTGCTATTCACTTCATATTGATCGGAATGCAACCATTTCTTCTCAATTGCTCCTGACTTGTGTTGGATTTCACTCCACCTCCTCCTGTCACTGACTTTGCTGGGTTTTCCTCATTCTTGCGCTGTATATCTGCTCTACCCATTATTGGAGATTTCCTTTCATTGTCGCTTCCATGGCGGAGGGTCCAGGCAAAACCCCTAAACGCAACTTCGTTAAAAACTCAAAGCTATTCACTGCGTTGGCTCAATTAGAAGCCTCTGCAGGCTCCTCCAGTTGCGACTCTTCTCTCAACATGGACGCCCTCCCCCAGCCCGGAGCGAAAACCACTCCTAAGAGGGTGAAACATAATCCTCCGTCGCCCCCAAAATCACCGACAGCTATTTCCATGGAACTCCTTCTTGAGGAAATACGAGCACTGCGCCCATTTATGGAGGAGACCAACTCAAAGCTGCAAGTTCTAACTGACAATTGGTCGTTAATGGATACCAGAGTTTCTCATGTGGAAAAGACTGTATCCTCTCTCCAGGAAGCCGCTACCAAATCAGTACATATGGATGTGAGGCTCTCCACTCTCCAGAAGCAGGTGGAAGACCTTGAAAACAGGAATAGGCGCAATAACCTGCGTCTTTACGGCCTGAAGGAAGGTTGCGAGGGGAATGATGCCATTGCCTTCTTCAAATCCTTCTTGCCCAAGCTCCTCCATCTTCCTGAAGGTACTTCTCTTAACATTCAACGCGCACATAGGCTTGGTAGAGCTCCTTCCAATACTTCTCCTGCGACAAAGCCAAGAGGCGTCATAATGTACTTTCTTGAGTATACTGATCTGCTGAAGGTTCTTTTTGCGGCTAAAGCAATACCTCACTTGAAATGGTCGGATTCCACCTTGTTTATTGCTCAGGATTACGCCAAAGCTACTGCCTCTCGTCGCAAAGAATTTCTTGACATGAGACCAGAACTGCGGTCCATTGGTGCCAAATATGGACTTTTTCATCCTTGTTTATTCAAAGTTACTTATAACAACAAGACAATGACTTTTGAAGATCCTCTCCGACTACGCAGCTTCCTCAATTCCTGCGGTCCAGCTGATATGGAATTCTCTGGCCCTTCTTCTTCCTTCCCGCCATGACTCTGTTGCTAACATTTCCGGTCTTTCCTGCTGTTTATGATATTTTGTTGTTCCTCTAACGTTATGATATTTCTTCCACAGGTTCCTCAGTTATTACATGACCTTGTCGGTCTCAGTTTGTGCTGGCTTATTTTTGTTCTCCAGTTGTTTAATCTACCGCTTTTCTCCTGTTATTTAGTCGTTTGCTTGTTCTAATCTCACTGTTTTCTTTTTCTCACAGATCATCTCATTGTGTGCCGTCGTGTCTCTCCGATGGGACGTCCCGTGACCCCGTTTGCTTGTCCTCCGTTGGTTGGCCTTTCCCCCCTCCTCTCGTCTCTCGTCTCCACTCCTTCCCTTCTGTTTCCTGTTCTTGAACATCCATCCCCCATCACTTATTGTAAGTACTACCCCATGTTTTTCTTATCGCAGTTTTTTCTCTCATGCTCTACCCTTTTAGTACTTCTCTGCCTGTTTTCTTCTGTATACTTTCCTACCTTCATTCCTTTTTTCACTTTTTTCCTTCTCGAATTTTTTGAGGCTTACCTTCACTTTTGCTCTGCACTTTCCCCTCTCATATCTTCTTAATGTCAGTTCGTATTGTCTCTTGGAACGTTAAAGGTTTACATTCGCCCATTAAGAGGCAAAAGATACTTTCTCATTTAGCTAAATTCAATGTTGACATTGCCTTTTTACAGGAAACCCACTTAACTGACAGTGAGGCTGCTAAACTCCAAAGAGGTTGGGTGGGTACAGTTTTTTCTGCCCCTGGTGATGGCAAGAGAAATGGTGTTGTTTTGTTACTTCGTAAATCTTTTACTCATTCAGTGTTACAATCTGACTTTGACCCTGAGGGCAGGTGGTTATTTGTCAAATTATCCTCTAAAGGTGTCCCTTTCTCTTTGCTTAATGTATATGCCCCCACAGGTGGGGATCCTATTTTTTGGAAAGCGTTTGCTTCCCGTATCACCGATTGCATAGATGACAATTTCATTTTAGCAGGTGATTGTAACCTACCATTGGACCCCTTTTTGGATAGGCGCTCCAAATCTTCATTTGTTCCTAATAAATCCCATAAACTTTTTGCCCACGCCATTTCCCAGCACAAATTAATTGATGCGTGGCGACTTTGTCATCCAACCGACAAAGAGTTTACATTCTACTCCCCGGTTCATCACTCCCAATCCCGTATTGATTATATATTTCTTTCCCACCATATCTCCCAATCCCTTACCCAAGCGGAGATTGGTCCCATAGTTTTCTCTGATCACGCTCCTGTCCTGGTCAACATTGATTTTCTACCGAAATCCAGTGGTCCTAAAAGATGGCGCTTCAACAATACCCTCCTCACTGATCCCAAATTTACCACCTCCTTTATTGAATTCACCAATGAATTTTTTGTTATTAATGAGACCCCATCCATGCCTGCTCACACTGTCTGGGACGCTTTCAAAGCAGCTGCCAGAGATTTTATCCTCAGACATGTTGCGGCAAAACGTAAAACTGCTCGTCAGCGCACTAAAGATCTTCTGTCTCAGATTAAACTCCTAGAGCACTCCTACTATACCTCTCATACTCAGGAGACTCTGACAGCTCTCATCACTGCAAAAATGAATTATAATAAACAATCCACTGATGATACTTCCCTGTACCTACTGAAATCCAGTTCAAAATTTTATGGTGGGAAAAATAAGGCGGGGAAAATTCTCGCCAATTATTTGAAAGTCAAACAAAATAAGTTAAATGTGGAGTCTGTTTTTGATATCAATTCAGTACTGCAACATAAAGATGCTGACATCCTGGAGGTATTTTCTCACTTCTACTCTGCACTTTATTCTTCTGGCACTCAACCCTCTGCTCACTCTATTTCCACTTTCTTATCCAGCATACACCCTCCTTCCACCTTTCCTGTTGATTTGACCTCCCTTGAAGCTCCCCTTACCATTCCCGAACTCCGCACTGCACTTCATTCACTTAAAAAGGATAAAGCTCCCGGCCCAGATGGCTTCACCGTCGAATTTTACCAACACTTTGCAAACCTTCTTCTGCCCAAACTATTCCACCTTCTTGACTCCTTCAAGACTAGCGATGCCTCCTCAGGTACTTTTTCGGATGCTTACATATGCATCATACCGAAGGAGGGCAAGGATCATCAACATTGCAAGAACTATAGACCGATTTCCCTTGTCAACATTGATTATAAAATATATGCTAAATCTTTGGCCATTAGACTTGATCCTTTTCTCCCAGATCTCCTTGGTCCTGAACAATCGGGTTTTGTTAAGGGTCGTTTTATCTCCGACAACACCAGGCTCCTTTTTAATGTCTTATCTAAATCCCCACGATTCAATGGTTCCTTAGCTGCTATTGCCCTGGACGCCGAGAAGGCGTTTGATAGGGTAGAGTGGTCATTTCTTTTCTCCGTGTTAAAATGGTTTGGATTTGGCCCTAACTTCATTTCCCTTATTTCCCTCCTTTATGCAAACCCTAGAGCAGCGGTATGTGCCAACGGTCTCATTTCTTCATTTTTCCGTCTCGGTAGAGGAGTTCGACAAGGCTGTCCTCTCTCCCCATTTCTTTTTAACCTTGCCCTGGAACCTTTCTTATCCAGAATACGTCAAAATCCGAACATTCATGGCTTCCCTCTTGCTCAATCGCAAGTTAAACTAGCTGCCTATGCAGATGACATTTTACTCTTTCTTTCGAATCCGTCGGTTTCCATCCCCGCTTTCCTCGCTGAAGTCCACACTTATTCCCATCTCTCCGGTTATAAGCTCAATAGCGATAAATGCGAAATCCTGCCTCTCACCAAATTCACCTTTAAACCCGATTTTGCTGCATCCACTTTCACTTGGAGTCCGGCTCATATCAAGTATCTCGGTTTGTACATTACTCCTTCTGTCCCAGATACTATTTCATTATGCCTTACTAAATGCTCTCAAAAATTGTCTGACCTTACTTCTAGATGGCACCCCCTATACCTTTCTTGGTGGGGACGTCTCGACACTATTAAGATGATGCTGTCCCCAATTATCCTCTACACCATTTCTAATTTACCGATTTCCATTCCTGCCAAATTTTTCACTAAAATGAATTCCATACTCTCTGTATTTTTATGGTCTGGTAAGAAACCGCGTATGTCCTTATCGCGTCTCCGCCTCCCCAAATCGGAGGGTGGGGTTAATTTCCCAAACTTTCCTGCTTATCATAAAGCTTTCCTCCTGAAACAGGCAGCCGTTTGGCTTACAGACCCTGCTGACCCCCTTCCTCTATGGGCTGAACTTGAACGCCTTTCTCTTTCTCCTTTTACCTTTGCTGAGTACTTATCCTTCTCGCGCAAGCCCCAATTCCTGTCCAGTCCAATTCATAAACATACCGCGAAACTACTTTTAGCCAAGACTCCGGCCCCTCCCTCCTCTATTACAGAACTTCTCACCACCACAATTTGGTATAATAATAGCATTCTAATCAAATTGAAACCCTTTTACTGGAAAACTTGGCGGCAGCGTGGTTTAATCTGGGTCTCCCAACTTTTCACTGGATCTGCCTTCACCCCTTTTCCAACTCTTCGTCAACTCTTCTCTCTCCCTGCCTCCTTTGTTCATAAATACACCCTACTCAAAAATGCAGTTATGTCTGCCTATGACTCTCTCTCTAACTCTAATTCGACTACACCCTCTATCACTCCCGTCTCTTCTCTACACACTCAACTACGCTCTCACCCATCAGCATCCTCCATATACCATTCCTTTTACGATCCCCCATCACCTAGGCCTAAATCCAACATTGAGGAGCAATGGGAATCTGATCTTGATGTCTCGTGGCCCACATCCCTGTGGGACAAAATATGGACCAAACTACGCAAATCTTCCAGGGCAGCCTCTCTCACGCAAACCCTTTTTTTCCTCTACAACCGCCTTCTTTACACGCCATCTCTCCTCCACAAACGTTTTCCCCTGACCTCCGACCTCTGCTGGTCTTGCTCTAACCCCAATGCCACACTCTTTCATATGCTTTTCACATGTCCTCCCACGCATGCTTTCTGGACTAAAGTCTGGAATCAAATTAACTCTATCTTTCATACCTCCATCCCCTTTTCTATCACTGACATTTTCCTTGGTTCACTTTCCTCTTCTTGGATTGATGTTGATGCAAATGTTCATATTGTTGATTTATTATTGGCTGTTGCGTTCCAGCAAATTACTGTTAATTGGAAAGACTCCAAGGGCATTACTTTTAAAGCTTGGTGGTTTAATGTATGTTACAACCACAGACTAGATACTGCATTTGTTTACCCCACCTCCCTGGCTCCGAAAAGGCTTGCATTATGGCTCCCCGTTACCCTTTACCTAGATGCATGTGCCCAGCGCTCCGTTCACCTATCCCCAGTTCAACAAGAAGTTTCGAAACCCCCTTGAATAACCTTTTGTTCCTTCTTATTCATTAATGATTATTTATTTGCATATTTGTGCACTGCCTCTAATGTTATGTAGATTCAATGATTGTACTTTTTAATGTTTTAGCCTCATTGTTATCTCCCTGTATTTTTATCCTCCCTCTCCTCCCTTTCTTTTTTGTCCCTCCCCTCATTTTATTTCATCACACTTCTTATAATGCTCTCAGTTAATATTCATGCTATTCTTATAGTTTTCTCTTTGTATATTATGTTGCCATTATTCAATTATTTTAATAAATTTTTCTTTGAACTAAAAAAGGATAAGTCAAGACAGTTTTGAGGCCATTTGAGTCCGAATAGCCAATTCTAGATACATGACTTATTTTGACTTGCTCTCATGCGCAGATATTGTAGTGGATGATCGCCTGATGGTGCACCGTCGTCAAGCAGCAAGAATAATATCCCAACGCCTCTACCAAGGTCGTACCATGTGCCAGCCGCAGTCTGACAGAGCCCAAGTCTGCCCACTCACAAGCTGAAAAGGAGACCTGGCCATGGTGTGGGCCTATGAACATTTTAATCTGTGCATATGTTGGAAGAAATGCACAGTCATCGCTGATCATCAAGCTTTCATCACCATGGTTGGAAACCATAAGGTAAAAGTACTAAGCAGGATTGAAAGTTTGTGTTCACAAAAGTATAATCATCAAATTAAATAGAAATAAGGATCACAATCCAGTTGATTTATTCTTTCATTTCCACTAGACACTGAATTGGCAAATAACATTGCATGTATTTGCATTATTATATTGTATGCAAGGCCCAAACTATCCTGTAAAACAAATTACATTCTGCAGACCCACCAGCACGACCACTCAGCCACTGTGGTTACAGAGCTCATGCAACACCAGCGAAAAAGAGATCTGAATTTATCAAGAACTAGCACTAGCAGTGTTAACTCAAGAAGCTCAGAATTTAACAATGTGTATGTGAGCTGGTACATCATTGCAAAATACTGCTCCCAAAAGGTTTCTATCGGAACATTCCTAAAACTCTAGGCTAAACAGTTATTTACTTGGTGCATGAAGAGCACAAGGGCACTGAGGAATAGTAGCCACATATAGGATGTTACGTCAGAAAGTATGGCTCCTTTCCTGAACGACAAGGTCAAAAAGATGTTAAGTGACTGTCATTTTCGCCAAACTCTTGGAAAGGACATGCTTCCTGAACTGCTTTCAATGTCTTCTTTACCTCAAGGAGTGTTTAAAAAGTAGCCATTGATTTTAATGGCCTCATTGCATTGGGTCGGCATCGCCTGGTCATGGCAGATTAATATTTCAGCAGTACCCATGTGTGACGGGGCTTGCGGACCAGAAATGACTATCACTACGGACTGGTGGTCCGCCACCCCCCTTTCACCATGCCCCTTTTCCCCACAGCTACCACCTTGTTCATGGATCGAGGAACCCGAGTCCGGCTGGACAGATGGCAATAACTCGTGGGGTCCCTTTAAGAACACGGACCCTGATGACGAGGCTCCACCCTTCGACAGCGTAACCACGTCAAAAGCAGGAAGTAGCGGAGACTCTAGGGACGGCGTTTCCCAGGAGGCAGCGGTTATCGTGGAAGACCGAGAGAATCCGAGAGCGACACGCCTGGAGGCCAACGTTTCAACGCTTCGCCCCGCCACGTTCCCACGGGAGGAGCGTGGCTACAAGAGGTACGGGGCCGGGTAGCGGGTTGGGTCGGGCGGAGGAGACAGCCCCGTGTGTAAAGTGTACAGCCCTAAGACTCCCCCTACTTCTTCACGTGCACTTCCCCACACACCCTGTTACTTGAGAAGTGTGCACCGGATCACTGTTGTTTCCCTCACTCCCGGCCCTGAATGTTCCCGGAACCTCACAAATACCTGACCCTAGTTTCCTTTTCTTTTCTGTACCGGAGTGGAACCCCGAGGGGAGAGACGTCCCCGGCCGGAACACGCCTACCTACTTTGTCAAAGGATGGTAGCAGCAAATGAGGGAAGAGAAGGACAATACAGTGAAGGACATGTTCACCCCTATCCAGCCAAGAAGAGCAATCAACAAACAAGCATTGACAATGCAATAGGTCTCGCCTTTGATTAAGTTAAAACCATTTGCTTTGATAATGGTATTGTATAGCAAAGCAAATGGTTTTAACTTAATCAAATGCGAGACCTATTGCATTTTTAATGCTTGTTTAGACACCAAAGGGAATGATTGTTGCATTTTTATAACGATCAATGTATGAAGGGTATGTTCACACTAAATCAAAACAGAATCGTGTAATCAGAAGTCTATCGTGTAAGTTTTCTTCCCACACTGATTTCTAAGACAACCATTCCATTTGACCCCTAATGTCTTCTGTCTTTTCCCTTAGGCAGCGTTGTCATGCAGCCGGTAGTCTGTTTTCCATTTCACTTGCTTTTTCTCTCTCTCCCTCCAGCCCTTTATTTCCCACTCTCCTGGTGCGTCTTTCTTTTGTTTTCATGACTATTAGCATACACTTTCACGCTGAACAGGTTGACCATGGCCAGTAGAACAGCTGGTCAATTATATAAACGACGAGTGTACACTTATATGACCCGACAACTATGATGAGCTCTGGGCAAATGGTATTGGTTTGTCTCTGTCCAGTCTTTGGGGGGGGGGGTCTCAAGAACCGGCTGTACCTTTGTATCACAAAATATTTGGAAAGGAAAGCAATGACGTTGTGCCTGACTTCAACACGGACGCTGAGGTTAACGCTATTCTCTTCGCATGCGTAGTGAACAAAAAATTCAACGAGAGGGGCAAGCACATATCGGCGCATGCGTGGTCGCCTCAGTATGTGCGAACTGCCTGTTGTTCTACCATGCGTGCGTGCACGCGCCTCCGTCCACGCAGCCTCCCCAGTCCAGAGCATGCCCCCGCGGCCCCGAATGTTGTGAGTCGAAATCCCGTCGTTTGTTCCGGGCCGCGGTGGCCCAGCCTTAAACGGGCCGCAACTCACCGGGACTCGGGCCGAGGAGCAGCTCTCGGAACCGGAAAGCCGAAGCTCAGCCTGCGGGGGAGGTAAGCGACCATGGTCTGAAAGCGAAGACAGGAAGGTTGGGAGGGGCAACAACAGGGAGTGAGGGTACAACGACAAGATGTTGAGGAGGGACAGAGAAGACGTGAGGTAACAACAGGAGGTGCAGGTGCAAGGAAGAAGCCGTGTGCATCAGAGGAAGTGAGTAGGGACAGCACTTCAAGCGGACGAGGAGAGGTAAAGGGGCAGAGCCGGCGGGACTTATCCAACGGCCTGATTGTCAGGTGGCAACAGCATGAGGGAGATCCGAGGACTGGGGGCGCACAGTGAGGCGAAGGAGGTAGCAGAGGCTGGGAGGCGTTAATATTAATGGGCGAGGGAGAAATAACGGGTTGGGGGAACAAGAGTCGGTAACCACGGGGAAGGATGCCCGAATAGAGAAGAGGGTCTTTGAGGTAAGTCTGGAGCAACATCAGCGATTACTAAAACGATGTGGTTGATGTGGGCCAGGGGCAGAGTGTTTTAACAGCTACGGGTAAGGGAAAGGAGGGTGAAGGTGTAACCTCACTGCAGCAGCCTTGAGAGTAGTATAAAAGACAGACAACAGAGGCGAACTTGGGTAACAACAAGACAGAGCGTGCTGCGCTTAGAGCGTGCGTGCGCATTACAAAAACAAAAGTGGAGTTAGCGATGACGGAAGGGAGATATGCACATGCTCGTGTTCATGAGCGAGTACACAGACCCCAATCGGCACGTGCCCCTGGCTGTATCACTTGGCAGGCAAGACGGTAACAATAGGTCTTGATGGCGACTGCGTCGCCATGTGCGAGACCTAAAAAAGCAGAAGTGGGACACATTACAAAGGGGAGAAGTTCAGAGGTGCCATCTGCTGCCAAGCAGGGAGAGTCTTGCTTTATCACCAGGGAGTTCATGTAGTCACTATTTCATGTCATCAATGACCACACCTCTTGCCTCGAAGGGAAGCGGATAAAGACCTCCAGGAGGTAGAAAAAGATGTGCTCTACCTGGGAAGGAAGTGTCGGAGTTAGAGAACTCCATAAACAATGATTCTGCAGAACAGGAATTCTTGTAACAAGAAATGATCAGCAGACAGGCTCAGAACATAAACCTTCAGAATACGATTGAAGACCTAAAGAATTGTTCCTCCTTCAACAGTATTCGCATATGTGGGGCACCGTGTGGAGTGAATTGATATGGATTCATTCATTCAACTTTTGTTCCATACATTACTGGGGACAGATACACCTGAAAGAATCGAGATGGCCAGAACACGTCAGACAGACAGTCTAGGAAAACATAGGAATTAAGGGCTGAACATTCTGTCAAGTGTCCACCACTTCAAATGAAAGTAATCCACCATAGAAACTGCC
The DNA here is from genome assembly GCF_964261635.1 of Lissotriton helveticus. Classification (NCBI taxonomy): domain Eukaryota; kingdom Metazoa; phylum Chordata; class Amphibia; order Caudata; family Salamandridae; genus Lissotriton; species Lissotriton helveticus. Next base: position 842,110,554 of record NC_136070.1, read on the forward strand.
AGGAAAGCAGAAGAATTTTGCTTGCCTATTACTTTCAACTAAAATCTATTTGCGCAGAGACTTCCAAAACAAAAGATCCTTTCGCAAAATCACCAAGTTCTTAGGATCGTATGGTAGGTCCTACGGATGAGGCCCTCTTTGTAGAATAATGTTGGAATGTAGCATACAGACACACCACATTAATCACTGATGAGGGTGAATGAATTACTGGGCATCCAAGACAACCCAGAGAGGGCACCATCATCTGGACATAGCTCAGAAACCAATAACAAACGCCATGAGAGACAATAGAGGAGGGTGATCAGACCTAAGGACTCAGTTAATAATTAGGCACCTATGGAGCCCCTATTCTGATAGGCTCTTATGGTTTGGTGGTATGTGGATTGGTGGCAGACAGACTGCGGCACGGAGAGGCTTTGCCTTGACTCTGTCCTTTGGTTACACTATAGTTGGGTATTGGATTCTAGATTGGCGTAGCTGGTGGGTGGGTGGGTGAAGTAAATGGAGGAGGTATGTAGGTGCAAGTCTGAAAAAACAGGGGTAGTTTTGTATTCCTAAAGGAGTTTACACAGGCAAAGGTGGGCTACAGGTGAAGCAGAGATAGTACAGCCTACAATGCTCACCAGTTGAATGGTCTATCGAAATCCTAAATGAGCCTCAGCGAGTTTAGGAAGTTAGGGGGAGACATTTGTTCCCTGCTAGAAATGCATCTTCTCAGGAGAGATACATGCCAAATAAGAACCCACTCCTTTCCTTTGCAGTTCTTTGCTGTGGCAAAGATTAAAACTGCTGGTGTGGGCATATTGGTTGCTGCACATGCATGCTTCTCATTGACCACACTCTAAACAGATAAAGAGGATAGGTGGGTTAGTGAATGATTTCCTGAAAAGAAGGCGAATTGTGCGCCCCACTCTGATCAGGAAGCATTTTTTCTCAATCTTGAGGCCATATGGGAAGTCTTCAAGGCAGTGATACAATACTCAATTCGGGCTTCTGAGATAAAAAAAAAACTACAAACGGCACAGCCTTATTCATTAAGAGTTTTAAAATATTTTTGGGAATGGTAGCCGAGCAGGACCAACACTGTGTTGGCATTTGTCCTACTATTCCAATGTGTGATCTGACTGAAGGTTTGGGACTCACTGGGAGTTTGAACGGCGAATGACCTTTATAACTTGTTAGTTGTCCTGATATTCCATTATCCAATAACAAACGGACAATTCTTGAAGTATGGGCAAGTGGTTAGGGCTCTACTTTCCATTTGGGGTGAGAATGTTTCTTTATAACCACCTGTAGTGTCCTCCCCAGCCCAGGAGTATGTGACAGACCACGGCACACACGGAGCTCTGGGTTGCACATCTTTATTCTTCTGCATGCAATCGTTAACTGAATGCACTGTGCCACAAACCTTATTAACCACACCCACCAGATCACATAATAATTGTAAGGAGTCTACCAAGGACCTCATACACACAAACACAGGACACCACATCTGCCCCTTTGTAAATAAAAAGTACAAACAAATATATACACATTCTAACTCCTTGATGTGTTGTTGAGGTGCTCCCACCAGTCTTACAGATCTAGCTGAATGAGCTAGTGGCAGGGCACCTATATCTGGCATCTATACAGAAGAGTCCGATGCTTGACTTGGGCAATCAGGTGGACTTGCTTCACTTATGAGGTCTGGAGCCTACGAACATCAAGGCAAATGCTTAAAGTGTGGCAAGTCTCAGGTTGTGGATTTTCCAGGTCGTTGGGCAGTTACCATACTCCCTTTGCTCGCCACAACTCTTAGTGGTTCAGCATCAAATGAAGCATCAGTCTTGCGTGCCTGCTTTTGCTTGACAAGAACTCGGTCGCCTTTCTCAAAGATCGTAACTCAAGCGCATCAGCGCTTATCGACATAAGCCTTTCTTTTGTGTTTGAGAGAGGTGTCAGTAACAAGAATCTTGTCAGGGTCTATTGACCGACTGGAGGTCCAATGTGGTATCATTGTTCCAAGAGCTCTCCCGAACAACTAGGTGGCCGGACTTTCTCCTGTCGTAGAATGAGGGGTGGAACGGTAGGCATGGAGGGCTGGGCGTAAAGCTGACTTGAAGTCGACTCCTTCCAGCGAAGCACACTGAACCACCCTTTTCAAAGTATTCATAGATCCTTCAACAATGCCTTTTGCCTGTAGCCAGAGAGGTGTGCTTTTCTGATGTTTGATGTTCAAACGATTAAGAAAGTCTTTGAACTCTCTGCTATTGAAGGGTGGACCGTTGTCAGATTTGAGAATGGAAGGAATACCCCATGCTGTGAAAATGTCATCCAGCCTCTCAATAATTTTGTCGTGTGTTTGATGCTACGTATTCATCTAGAGGAAAATGTGAGTACTCATCAACAACTACCAAGAAATGATGTTTATTACTGAGGGGTCCGAAAAAGTCAACCACAATCCTCTCCCAGGCTTGATTAGGAAGATCAGACATGTTCAGTGGGTGCTGAGTCGTTTTGGAAGACAGACAATTGCACAGAGGACAAGCTTTCAGTTGCCTTTAAACTTGTTTATCAAGGCGCGGGAACCATACTCCATTCCTGAGGGGTCATTAGTTGCAGCAATGCCACAATGTCCTTCATGTGCCAGTTCAATAACTTGTTGCCTCAGGCATAACTATTCCTGTCCCTCTTAGTATGACACCATCACATGTAACTGAAAGCTCTTAACAAACATTGTCGAATTTCTGGTACTCAACATCATCTGTAAGAGGTTGAGTATATTTCCTCCATGATTGCTTTTCAATGATTTCTTTCAGCTTAAGTATGTCTTTGTCATTACTAGTAGGTGTCAGAATCTGTTCAATAGAAAGAGCTGAAGGTCTACTTAACTTTACTATGAAATTGATTTAGACCTCTGCCGCTTTGGACATTGTACTATGACGCTGTAGCAGCACTCGTGAGAAGTAGTCTGCTGGGTTTTGATCCTTCACCGGTTTGTGCACAGTAGTGTAATCATATGCCTGCAGACTCAACCCCTACCACTCGATGCGAGGGGGCATCTTGGCTTTCAGATTTCCGAAAATGGTGAGCAACGCCTGATGATCCATGATATGGTTGAAATGCTTTCCATACAGAAACACGTGGAAGTGTTCACACGCCTATACTACAGCTAAGCTTTCTTTCTCAGGTTAAGAATAAGCACGTTCGGTCTGAGATATACTCCAGGTAGCATAGGCCACAATGTGTCTCTGAGCAGCGGGCTGTCCATTGTGTTGGGCAAGGATTGTGCCCAACCCCACCGGGCTTGCATCTATCGCAATCTCTGTATACAATTTCGGTTCAAAGTAAACCATTTCAGTTGCATTGTCAATTGCGTGTTTTATTTTCTTGAAACTTCGGTCACATTCAGATGACCATTCAAATGGAACATCTTGCTTTGCTGTTCTTTTAGAGGGGCAGTCGGAGTGCCAAAATCAGAAATGTACCTGGAGCAGTTTCTGGCTATGCCAAAGAAGGATCGCAGCATGGTCACATTTTCTGGGGGGCAATTAGACGACAATGCGTGTACTGTTTTGGAGTCAGGAGTCATTCCCTTTTCAGAGAATATATGCTCAAAGAAGTTGTCTGTTTTTGTGAAACCCGCACTTCTCTGCATTTAGTGTGAGAACTGCATCAGCAAGCAGACTGCATACTTGTGGGAGTGCTTTATCATGTTCCTTTCGTGTAGCCCCAAACACCAATATACCATCAGTGTGGTTAAAAGCATGTGTTACAGGATTATTTATTTGACGAATGACATCTTGAAAGATTTCTGCAGCTGACGACATACCAAAACTGAGGGCCAGATGTAGGTTGGCAAATACCGGTCGGTAACGGCCGATTTCGGCCGTTACCGGCCGGTATTTGCAAATGGAGATGTAGGGGGCATTTTATTTACAGAATCGGTATATTTACAGATTCGGGAAATTTACAGAATCTGTAAAATACCGAATCGGTAAATATACCGATTCTGCAAATCAATATGTAGGTGGCACTTCAAAGAGTGCCACAGGCCCTTTAGGAGTCGGTATTTACCACCCAATCCTATTGGGTGGTAAAATACCGAATTCAAGTGTACATGCACATATGTGCATGTACACCTATGCCATGTGACACACAGACATGCCCTTAGGGCATGTATGTGTGCCACATGGCACACAAGCCTGCAATTGGGGTGCTACAGGGTGTCAAAGTGACACCCCGTTCCCCCTGCCAGGATTCGGTATTTACCGATTCGGTATTTCCCATTGATTCCTATGGGCTTCAAGGCCCATAGGAATCAATGGGAAATACTGATTCGTTATTTACCGAATCGGTAAATACCGAATCTTACAGATTCGGTAAATGTAAAAGAAAATTTACCTACATCTGCTTACTTCTAATTTACCGATTCATAAATACCGAATCGGTAAAATTCGGTATTTATGAATCGGTAAATTAGATTTACCTACATCTAGCCCCTGAGTCTCTTATATCTGAACAAACCAACATTAGTTGAAAATGTAGTAATGTACCTACAGTTTTCTTCCAGTCCAAGTTGATGATGGCCTTTGTTCAAATCAAAACTGTAGGAAACTGCATGATCATATCTGCAATGTGTGGACCTGGATGCCTTTCTCTTTCGATTGCTTTGTTAGCCTGTCGCATATCAACACAAATGAGCACTGAACCTCCGATGTCCTTTCTTGGACCATTAGAGTGCTTCTCAACAGCTTCCTGTCAGAAAAGCAATTTGACTGCGCTGCTGTGCAACAGGGGGAATGTCTTCTTTAATGTGTTGCTGCATCTTCATGGTTTTAAGTTTCCCAAGTCCATGATGTTAAGTTGTAGTTACTAGAGATCAGTCCCATGTCAACAGCAGTATCAAAACTTAATAAGCGTGCACTCGACAATGTACCTCGGAGGACATGAATTGGCATTTGCACTGCCGTTTTCTTGTGCCACATGGTCATTACAAAGGATCATTGACTCTTCCAGGGCATAGAAGCTGCCCTGGTATACATCTTTGTCCTTGACAGTGTGAGACATGGTAGCGGAGATAGTTTTTTCTACTTTTCTACCTGCATGTTTATCGAAGCACCACTGTCTATAATAAAAGTTATAGGGCAATCATTCACCCTGAGCGTTAAAATGTCCAAACAAACTTTGTTGCTTTGTGTGGCGATTTATTTTAGATTTGTGGTCTTCCTTACATGCGGCTAATCCTACATGCGCATGTCAGTCTCTGACAGACACCATCGCCCAGCCATCTTACTCACTGTCACTCGATGATGATATTAATGAACCTTTGGAAGATGAATTTGATAACAATCAACTTCGTTTCATTTCCGCTTGCCTTAGTCGATGTTGCCGCTTAGCATTTTGGGAGTGGCTAAAATGCTTCTGAATCTTTCTGGTGTCCATCTTCGCCTCTCTCCGTCACGCACTTAGTTTCTCTTTTGCTTTGCAGACTGTTATAGAATTATTTTCTTTTCTGCAGCCTTTACATATCTGTCTAATGGTGAGACATTTAGCTTCATGTGGAAAGGAGAATCCACAGCAGAAACAGAATTTATTTTTCTTCTGAGACATCGCTCTGTGAGCCTCTGCCTCGTGTTTCTGCTTACTTTTCTTACTCAATGCTGATCAATTTTGGGTAGTTCCATCTTCCATATCAGCAGATTCAGAAGGAGAAAGTCCTACCACCTAGTTTCTCGCAGCATGCGTCGTCGGAATGAATGGGAGAGGCAACCATTGATAACTCTAAAACGCATGGCTTCTTCATCATTAAATTCACTGAACTTGCAGTGCTGTATGAGCGTATCAAGTCTCAACAAACTCATCCAATGTCTCACCCTCACCATTTTGCTGTCTTGCTTGGTTGAGAATGCACCTTTCATAGTTGACATTTGGCTTGGATTGAACTTGGCTTCGAATGTCTTCTTGATTTGACGGTATGATACTTTATCAGCCTGTGATATCTTCTTTATCACTTCTTGTGCTCTGTCACCTGCAAGGTTCTTTAGGTATTTGATGATCTTTTTGTCATCTGCTTCTGTAGCATCTGTGAAGTAATCGAATGTTTCGATCCAGGCAGTCCAATTGGCGCCAATATTCTGCTTCTTGGTGGTATCGAATAGAGGTGGTAATTTCAGAAACACGGTAGCGGCATATTTGGCGCTCTTTTCAACAGCCATCGGAGAGCTTCAAACCTTGAAGATATTTTGAGTTGTGCTGAGTGCCACCAGTTGCCTCTGTGGTTGCCTCTGCGGGGACCAATGGCTTCGTAAACACAACCCTCGTGCTTACGCTTGGGTTGTTGTAGATGCCACATGGTACTGTGAACGCACCGGCCCCTGGCCAAGCTTTAATTGGAGGTCGGGTGCCGCTTTTCATAGTTGCACTTTATGTACCTGGTTGTCTCTGCTTTCAGTGTTTCTCTGTGCCTGGTCGTCTTTGCCTTTAGCTCTTTCCAGCACCTTGCTACGGCTGCCTTTAACGCTTCTTCGTACCTGGTTGTCACTGGCTTTAGTGTTTCTGCTTTGTATCTGGGCTGGCCCCGTGTTGTAAATGTTCCGTAACATCTGATATATCTGCAATTGAGCATAATTTGCATATTAAAACTGTTTAAACAATGCAGTTGTGGCATTATGTATATCAGCCGTTATTGCCAACTTAAAGTCCAGTATGCTATCAGCTAGCGAAATGTCTTGACTTTTAGATCTTAACTATAACCAACATAACATTGATCCTTCCCCATGGATCATTTACATTATGTTCGTGCGGCACCTCGTGTATCATGTCTGGTGTTACTTCATATTGTTGAACTGTCCCAGCCACCCACCTTTGCTCTTGCGGTATGCAAACTTAATTCCGTGTGTCTGCCAATGCCCATAGCTCCTAATTGATGTATTTTTCCTTTTTAGGTCTCAGCCTGCGAAAGACTGCGCACATGCGCAGTCGAGCAGGCGAGATTTAATGATATAGAGGGATTTTCACTATAGAGGTTAAGCCCCACCCCTCTTTTCCATTGGCTGGTGTCACTGTTCATGCTAAACGGTGCCCAGCCATTGGAGAAGAGGTCCTTCTTTCTCTTTAAGCCCCGTCCTTTTCAGACTGGGTTCCTTGACTTACTGATGGCGTAAAAGGTTTCTTATCTTCTTTATGGGTCCGGATGGCCCCATGAAGAAGATAAGGAACCTTTTACCACAGCAGGAAGTCTGGGCACGCAAGGGGGGGGGGAGGGTTTTCTAGGTATTTTTACTCAGAGAATTCCAGGGAATCTGGTCATTCAGGCCCGTAATATTGCTGGATAATCAATACACCCAGCGCCACGGCTTAAGTTTAGTTAATTGGGATGGCAAGGGGAACATCTTGTGTGCAAGGCTTAATTCATGGTTTGGGGGTGTGTGGGAGATGGGGGAAAGTAGCAATTGATTACCGCTTTCAGATAGCAGCTGCCACCCATGCTGGTGTTCGTCTGCCTTTAACCACTTCTCTGTGGCGCATACTTTAGCTTTTGCCGGGCGAGAACGGGGGATACCCGGACTCTTCGGTCCCTCTCCCATCAGTCCTCACCTCTGCCCCAGATGGAGGTCTAATAGGTCTCTGTCCAGGCAAAGTTGGGTGGCCTTGTCACATTTCCAGGTCACTGCATCTGCCTGAACACATTTTATCTAAATCAATCACAACCCTCGTGCTGGTGGCTTTATTTGGGAGGGGGATAGGGGGTCCAATGTTTTGCTCCTGAACACTTATGTTTCCCAAGAGATGATCACCTTTGACAAGTGAAAGGACAAAGCTTCTTATTCAGTGGTCTACTTTATACTTATGTCATTGTGAATTGCTCGAACAGTCGTTTTTGTGTCAGCGCCTGCAGATTGTCTTCGCATGGGGTGCAAAGTGGCCATATCAAGAGGGGGCAGAGAACAGTCTGTGGATGTTTGGGAAATGTACAAGGACGTGGTGTTTTTAAGACAAAAAGGACCGTGCATGAAACGTCGCGTTTGGAATTTGAAGAGGATGGGTCATAGCAAAAAAAAAACAATCTGGCACCAGGGACATGAAACTTTACTGGTAGGGTAAGAGTCAGTGGCAAATATTCCACGGAGTAAGAAAAATTCACACCTTGGTAGATATGCTCGGTTCGGTACAAGCTTAACAAGCAATTCATCTTTACCAATGGTTTTAGCCACGCTGTACTGCACCCTCTATACTGTGCAGCAAGTTTAAAAAACATAAATCAAATCCATATGTGGGTGACTGCGTCATTTTGTAAACACGTTGACCAGGCATGCGTGCACCTACAAAATGATGCAAGTGCTTTTTTGTCTGCTGATATGAGTTGGATTGGTAAACAAAAAGTATAGTAGGTGTGGGAGGGTTGCAACACAGAAGAATGACATACAACGAGGGTGGTGGGTAACACCAGAGGTGGAGATGCAATAGGAGGGGGTGCATGTTGCAACCTGTGGGGTGAGAGGAGAGCAGCAAGGGGGAGGGCAACACAGAGGTGTGAAGCAACATGGTGGGGGGGAAACAACAGAGTGGGGACGTGAAGTACTAGGGGGGCATGTGTGGAGGGAAGCAACACAGAGGGCATGGGGAAGAAAAATGGAGGGGTGAGAAAAAAGAACAAGAGAGAGTGCCACATGGAGGTGGGTGGAGAAGTACACAGGTGAAAAAGAAACGTGGATGTGGATGGAGGAGAGAAAAACAATCTTGGAAACACATGTACTCTTGTAGAGTGCCTAACTACAAAGATCAAAGAAGTCCTTCATAAATTAGCTGTGGGAGGAGACAAGTAATGTGTCCATGCTCCGTGGAGGGACACACTCACGCAGTAAAGCGAAATCCCACAAAATCCATCAACAAGAAGCAAGCAGATGAGAGTCGAAATGAATGAAACCAACAGAACCACATTCTCTATCTTAGGCAACAACTAAAATGGTGGAAAAAATACCACCCAGTGACAACCAGACAACAAAGCAGAGCATGTGAAAAATTTGCAGTTGTTGGCTCCAGCAAAAGTTGTGTAAATGAATCCCCACCGACCACCCTCCATTGTTCGTGTGCGTATCCCCATCTGCACACCATCTGTTGTCCGTGTGCATATCCCTATCTGCGGTTGTCCCTGTGTATAACCCCGTCTGCCCTCCCATTGTTGTCTGTGTGCATAACTCCACCCACCATTGTCTGTGTGTATAACCCCACCCGCCATTGTCTTGTGTGCATAACTGCACAATTACCCCACCCCACTCCCGTGGAGGATACCCGCACCTCTTCCTCTACCCCCTCACACTTCGTGAAGTCAAACCCCAGCACTATTGCCTTTCTTGTTAGAGGAATATGCATGCATCCTGTTGTATCTCGTCCTGCAACCCACACTTTTCTTGCACAGGCAGCGAAATGCAATGCAATAGGTCTCACATTTGCGAGAGAGATTAAGCTATTGGCATTGTAAATGACAATGCCATTTATTTATCTTTTTTCAAAACCAACACATTGTTGCATCTTCAGTTTTATTATTTAGTAGTATTGCTTTAAATTAATCAGTTCTGCCTGCATGCTCCTGCGTGAGCCACTGCATGAGACATATTTTCCTTTAAACATGTTCTACATTCTAGTCTGGCTGCTAGTAGAGATAGAATTGTATGAGGCCAGTGAAGACTGTTACCTGACGAAGTTGGACCTTTTTACTCGTGCTGCATTAAAGCTACTTCCAACCTTCAAATTTCTTTAAGTTATTTCCAACATAATTTGGCGACGAGGAGCACCACTCTGCAGCACGAAGAATGAGTGGTGATTGAACCCTATGAATTTTGAAAATTATCGAAGCATTTCATGGTATGTTCTCACTTTAATTGTTATTTTTGTACTCTGATTGTACCAGCGGCTGACTAACTGACATTTATGCTTTGATTGCACCCGCGGCTGCTGTGGTTAGATTCACATTTTATTTTTAAATTGCATTTTGGAGATTTTAAATTTCCGCTTTTATTTCGTTTTAATGAGACATTTTTCAGCCTTGCATCGCACAATATTGAATAATAATACTGCGCGTATTGATTCTTGTCTCCGTATTGTGTTCTCTCGTATTTTTGAAAGAATTCACATCTACAACCATCGTTTAGCCTTTGTTACCGACAGTACTGTTCAAAAATAAACATCTTACCGCAAGACTGCAACATTCTTTCAGCATGCACTGCTCCTCTTCCTGATGTACTCCATTTTTCAAGTCGCTGACAGCGTGTGACAACCCAACGTGAAACGTCACACGCATGTCGGACATTTTGTTTTTCTTCACCATAGCAACAAGAGCTGCAGATCGGAACAAACGTTTTGGTTGTACAAATACGTATTTCAGTAAGTGAAAACACCGTTTTAACAAACTATTTTATTATTATTAAGACACAGCTATTTTTACTACATAACTGAATACTCTGCTTCATTAAAAGAAAAACAATCTTATACTCAACGATGCTTTAAGGTATTTTTGAATTACTTTCATGAGTTATTAACATTGAAGCTATCTAAATTTTGGTGTTGTGCACGGGTACACCCAATTTTACTTTTATTATAAAAATGCAATTTGCCTCCTGCCAAGTTTCTTCAACTAAAGGGTGATCCACCCATGCCCTGGTCCAGATGGAAGGAAGAATTCCTTACATACATGAAGGCTATCGATGGGGAAAGAATGGGTTCGGAAAGGAAAAAAAGCATTCTGCTCCATTACTTAGGATCCGAGGGCCAAGTTATGTTTTTTAGGTCTCTTCCTCAAATTATAACACAAAATGAAGGTGGTGGCGATTCAATTAATGTTTACACAGAGGCGTTAGCTAGACTGGAAAAGAGATTCAAACCTAATATTAGCATTGCTTTAAATCGCTTCACGTTTTACACTAGGAAACAAAAGGAGGAGGAATCGTTTGATGATTTTTTGACTTCTCTCAGATCTCTGAGTGTTCACTGCAATTTTGGGACCATGACTGATGAAATGATACGTGATCAGATTATTGTCCATGTTAAGTGTAAAATAATTCAGGACAAGTTATGGGTCATGGGCAACCCTAGTCTCAGTGAAACTATTGCTAATGCTAAGGCTCAAGAACAATCAGATCTTTGGATGGACACTATCAGGAAAGATGCAGGAAAAAAACTCAGGAAGAAGAAATTTGCGCTATAGGAAAGAAGTATGTGTCGAAAAAACAATCGACAAATTCAATGTCAAAATTTAATTTTATAGACCAAAACATTTTCAACAGCAAGTGTCCAATTTTCAAGGAATGTGTTTTAGATGTGGGAATAAGTCTCATTATGCTTCATTTCCAGGTTGTCCTGCACTTAAGAAAGAATGTAAAATGTGCAATAGAGTTGGTCATTTTAGCAACATGTGTAGGGATAGACGTTCACAATCTTTTAATAGAGGGTCAGTTTCATCTATGTTTGAAGAAAATGTAAGTACAATTACTAATGTTAATGTTGATGCTGAAAGGAGTTTTGTGGTATCTATTATAGATAGTCATACACAAATGTCTTTAAGGTCTCCGAAATGCATTTTTAATGTTGTCGGTATTGATCTGTCTTTGATGGTCGATTCAGGTTCACCATGGACCATTATTTCTCTGGATTATTTTAAGGTTACGTTATCCAATTCTCTGCTCATGTAGGATCTCAAAGAGTCTGACATTATCGCTGAGAGTTTTTGTGGCACAAAAATCGACATTGTGGGTTTTTTCCAAGTAGAACTACGTTTTAAACACAGGAAGGCAGATATTAAGTTATATATTTCCTAGAAAGGTGTGAATGTTTTAGGGTGTATTGACCAATGGAAATTGGGGATAATGTTAAATCCCCGTTCGAAAGAACAAGTTTCTTTATGTGAAGAAAATTTAATGAATACGATTTCAGTTGTTGAAAATGTGGATGACGATGTACTAACCTATTCTGGGAAAGCGAATGACCTTATTAAATGTTTTCACAATGTTTTTAGTGACAATTTAGGTAAACTAAAAAAATTCGCACATAAAATAGTTTTGAAAAGTAACCATACACCAGTGGTGCAAAAACTTAGAAGTGTTCCCATCAACATTAGGGTGGAACTTGAGAACATGTTAGATGTACTTTTGAAGGAAGACATCATAGAGCCCATAGAATCATCAGAATGGGTATCTCCCATAGTTTTGGTATGAAAACCAGACAAAAAATTGAGGGTATGTGTTGATTTAAGAGCATTAAATTTGAATATCGTAATTGATTGTCACCCTTTGCCTAATATTAATGAGTTAGTTTCTTTGTTTGATGGTGCATGTATCTTCTCGACCCTTGACCTCCGATCAGCCTACCATCAAATTGAGTTAACGGAGGACTCCAAAAAGCTTACAGCATTTATAACGCCACAGGGTCTATTCCAATACAAGCGGATGCCATTTGGCCTTGCATCCGCCGCATTTGTGTTTCAGAGAATTATGTTTCAGATTTTCAGAGATGTGGACAGTTTTGTAAAATGTTTTCAGGATTACATTTTAGTGTTTACTAAAAATACCATCGAACATGAGAAACATTTACCGGTTGTTTGTGCAAGGTTAGAACAAAGTGGCTTAACACTTAAAGCACACAAGTGCAAGTTGTTTAAGGAGTCAGTAGAATATCTTGGGCACACACTTTCTGGTGATGGAGTTGTCCCTAAAAAATCTAATGTGGAAGCGATCGTTAAAGCACCAGCACCAGAAAACAAGGCCCAGTTACTTTCCTTTGCTGGTAAGTGCGAGTACTACAGCAAATTTGTGATTAATTTTGCTACAAAAATGGAACCTTTGAGGAAATTACTTAGACAAGGGGAGAAATATGAATGGTCAGAGTCTCAACAACGTTCATTTGAGGAAATTAAACATGATATTATACATACTCCCACACTCAAACCATTTCGTATGAACAAAGAATGTGTGATAACGGTGGATGCAAGTTTATATGGTTTGGGAAGTGTGCTCTCACAAAACGAGGGTGGTGAGGAATGGAATGTCGTGTTTGCCTCGAGAACACTCTATGAATGTGAGCGCAGATACGCCGTCATTGAAAGGGAATTGCTCGCTTGTGTGGGGGCAATAGAACATTTTAGGCTTTATGTATGGGGTTCCAAGTTTACACTTAGAACTGACCACAAACCTTTGGTCAACATTTTGTCAGTTGGCGGTGGGTGGAATGCAACAGCTAGGATCGCTAGATTAACATCCAAATTACAAGAATATAATTTTTCTACAGTATATGTACCTGGGAAGAAGAATGTCACAGCAGATTGTTTGTCGCGTTTACCATGCAAACAGGATGAGGTCAGTTTGGTGAGTGAATGTGAGTTTGTTCTCAACATTCATGATGTGGTAAGTGAAAAGTTCCCAGAAATCACAGAATCATTTTGGAAGGAATGTGAGCAGAAAGATGATAATTGGAGAGAAGTAAGGGATTTTGTTAAGAATGGTTGGCCAAGGAAACATAGAGTGAAATCTGAGCTTTTGCCTTTTTACAATGTGTTGGAGGATTTAGAGTTAGACGGAGATTTCATTTTCAAATCAGGAAAGTGTATTCCTCCCGAAGGCATGTATGATGCAATTTTACAAATTGCACATAAAACTCATCCTGGAATTTCCTCCATGAACAGATTAGTCCGAGATTATTTTTGGTGGCCAGGAGTTGACAGGTTCATTGACAGGACGGTTAGAGAATGCACGGAGTGTTGCTCAAGTGAAAGAATGCTTAAAGTACATATTCCACCTTTGAAAATAGTCGAATGGCCATCCGAACCGTGGTAGAAAATAGCGTTTGACATATCAGGTCCTTTCCACATTTTGCCAGAGTCATCACGCTACGCATTAGTCATTATCGACTATCATTCAAAGTGGCCTGAAGTAAAGTTTGTTCCCAAGGCCAGCACTGATGCTGTTATAAATTTCTTCAAGGATATTTTAACTAGAGAAGGTTGTCCTTTGTTTTTGGTGACGGCTAATGGAGTCCAGTTAACTTCGATGGAAATGGATAGTTTTCTTAAAGAATTTAATATTATCCACAGGCGTACATCTGTTTATGAACCACATGAGAATGGCCAGGTGGAAAGGTTCAATCGCGTGTTGAAGTGTTTCATTATGGAGTCAGTAAAGTGTGGTGTGAATTGGGTAAGTACTTTGAGAGAACGTTTGTGGAATTACCGTATTACACCCCATTCGGCTACTCGGGTAAGTCCTTTTAAACTGTTTAAAAGAAGAAACCCTGCATCTAAAGTGTTACCATGGTGGTTGAGAGAGAAATCTCATTATTTTATTGGTGATAAAGAAAGTGTTGATGAGGTTGCTAAACGTGTGCAAAATAAACAACTCAAAACAAAGAAATGGTATGATGAAACGTGGAAGGTTAAGACACAAGATTTTCTTGTAGGAGAGTGGGTAAGAATTCGTAAACCTGGTTTGGTGAGTAAAGGTTCTGATAAGTTCAGTGAACCTCTACAAGTGAAAAAAGTGTTTAATAATAGTGCCATGACACAAGATGGAAGGACATGGAATTTTAGGAGATTAGCAAAATGTCCAAGAACTAATGTTCTAGATAAAAATTTGGTTGGTAAAGAAGTACATGTTGGGAAATATGATTCCATTGCATTTAGAGTTAAGAATTCCAAACAAATCATTAATGTTCCTAAAAGATTTACAGATTCTTTGTAATTGTTTTAGGTTATTAATTCATGTTCTCACACGTTTTGTATATTTATATTTTACCACAATGTATATATTAGGGTTACGTTTTTTTGTTGTTTTGTCAATAGGGAGATGTGTTGCATCTTCAGTTTTATTATTTAGTAGTATTGCTTAAAATTAATCCGTTCTGCCTGCATTTTTTCGTGAGCCACTGCATGAGACATATTTTCCTTTAAACATGTTCTACATTCTAGTCTGGCTGCTAGTAGAGATAGAATTGTATGAGACCAGTGAAGACTGTTACCTGACGAAGTTGGACCTTTTTACTTGTGCTGCATTAAAGCTACTTCAAACCTTCAAATTTCTTTAAGTTATTTCCAACGCACATAAATAAAAAGTTTGACATTTACAATGCCAATAGCTCTAACTTTTGCAAAGACGAGACCGTTGCATTGTAAATGCTTGTTCTTTCTTCCTCCTTTTTTCTCTACAGGCCTGGTTGTGTGTGGGGGGAGGGGAGGGGGTTATGGGTAGGGGGAGAGGAAAAGTGTCACACCCGCAAGTCTGTTTAGGTGTTGTCGGCTGAGTGTTGGTTACCACCCCCTTCGAGTGTCCCTGCCTGGTCATGCAAAAATCTGTTCAAATCATGTCCCACACCGTCGCCAATGGCTACTTTCGTAGCCCCATTGCGTCTTTGCGGCGAAGCACTCTACTTTCCGCTTGTGCCCAGCATAACAGGGATTGATACCAATCTGCTGCGGGGGGCAGGGGACTTCCAGTACCGCATGAGCAACCACTTGGCCACTATGAGGCCCAGACCTATGTATCTAGACGTCGCCAGGTCCACTAGATGCCTCATACACACAATCATAACTCCATCCACCTGTGATACGTTGCAATTACAGCTCTATAATGGAAATGGAGGAAAGACACTGACATACTGTTTAAGGCCCAGTTTCCCAAACTGGTTGTGACCCACTGGTGGGTGGTAAGCTGATATTTGGTGGGTCGTGAAATTCCAATCAATAAATAAAGATGCCTTTAAATCCTGTATCTATCTTGTCACAGTTGCTGCACTTCAAAAACAGAGGTCCAATATCATGTTATGTGTTTTAACAAACTGCTACTTTTTAGGTCTCACCTGAGCCAGCGCATGCGCTGTTCTGGCGAGACTTTTAGTAAGTGGGCTTCAAAAAGCCTACCACAGCTTTTTGTGTGGCCTAGAGCGTGCGGTTACGCACACCGTTACAAGCACAGACGCCATCT
The DNA here is from genome assembly GCF_964261635.1 of Lissotriton helveticus. NCBI lineage: Eukaryota > Metazoa > Chordata > Amphibia > Caudata > Salamandridae > Lissotriton > Lissotriton helveticus. The sequence continues at coordinate 842,126,498 of NC_136070.1, forward strand.
GGCTTTCCTGTCTCGTCATGGCTCATTAAGTGCATCGCTCGCGGGCACCCTTACAGCCCGCGATAATTTTCACAGCCTCGCGGCCGCGTCACTTTCACGGCACCGTGATCAATGCTTGTTTAAGCTGCAACGCTGTTGCAATACTTATTCCTTCTGCCATTTTACATCCTCTTTCTAAATGCAGACAAAAGTGGCATCTACTAGCACTCACTGTTCCTTTATGTCTCCTACCCCACTATTGTCGTTTTCTACATTTATAAAGACATACGTTCTTTCGGTGTGTAGCTCATCTTGGATTTCCACATGACCAAAACGTGTTGTTTTCCTTAGATGATGTCAAGTGAGTCACAGGCTCAGCACGAGTTGTCACACGCTCTTGTTTCCTGGTTTCCACTAATTGGCCCCCAGGCTTTTATTGTGTTCAGCCTTTTACTTAAGAGGTGTCCCACTGCCGAAGACTTGCCAAACAAAACACCCTCTCTTTGCTTTGCCTTAGAGTAAAGCTATTAATGGGATGTGACCGTGCCCAGAGGAAGGTTAGAGCAGATCATGCGCACAGCATTTCCATTTAGCTGGTGTGCCACACACTTCCGAGTACAGAGTCCCTGATTTGTTCCTGGTCACATTCATCAGACCACGTGCCCGTGTCCTGGTGCAGCCCGCCTGTCTGGGCCTTACTGAGAAGCACAAAATGGCTAGATGTGTTTCTTCCAAGTAATCATCACACAACACAACTCCGCAACCATGTGCTCTCATTGTTCTCTTGCAGGAACAGCCAACTGTCCCCAATCACTAGAATTCTATCCCTTTAATAGATTATATTGTCTCTAACATAACAGATGTATATATTTCAATTCACGCATATAGGAAAATACTTTTTGAAAAGTTAGAAATTAAACAACAAATCAATGCATGCATAGTGAATACAATACATCAATTGAGCAATATCTGTAGTAAAATAGGTCAGAGTCCAGCTGTAATGGGGCCAATAGTCCACATTCCATTACATACAATTCCTATCAAGTCAATAGAAACAAGCATTTGCAATGTAATAGGTCTCGCATTTGTGAGAGTTTGAGCTATTTGCATTGTTAGTGACAATGCCTTACATTTATGTTTTAAAAACCAACACATAAATAAACGGCATTGTCATTTAACAATGACAATAGCTCAAAGTCTCGCAAATGCGAGACCTATTGCATTGCAAATGCTTGTTTAAGATGGGGATTGCTGTTTACAAACTCCGCTCACTTTACAGTTGGCGAAAGAAAAGTAAACTGAATTATGTGACAATCTTGCTGGAGTACAGAAAGCGTGAAAGGAAAGGCTGCAGGATGTCATTTATTTGTAACACAATAAAATATAAATATCTGTAAATTAACAATTCACATTCAGCAGTTAGGAATGCAAAAATTAAGCATATTTGAGTGTAATTATGAAGTGTGATGGAAGCAAATATTTTAAGAGGATCAAAATAAATCAATACACTTTACTTGGTGATGCACACATGATTAATATTCACTGAACCCCAAATGTCCACACATTATCATCTATGTGCAATATAGTTTTAGCAGTAAAACTGTATTCCTTTGCAAATTTAGAGCCCATTGCAGTGGAAAGTATGCTGTGTCTAAATGACAGTACGCTGCCACACAATGCTTTGGTTTTCTATTGAAAAAATCCCTCCTCAAGTCCATTAAAGCTAGATGTATCGCAAAAGTATGTAATTTAAAAAAGTATGTTGTGATTCTAAAAAGTTTGGGGAGCACTGGTATACCACCCTTATCAAGGTGACCAAACCAGATTTGTTTGACCTGCGAGAGAAATGGCCTAACAGCATGAGCAAGAAATTGAGCAAGGAGGATTTGGAAGCTGAGCCTGGGCAACAGCCCCAAGATTTGCTTAAATACAGGGATCAAACGTTTGCAATTGATTTTTCCTTCATAGAACATACTTTATATGTAAACCGGTGTCTAAAATATACCTGGCTTTAGCTGCTTCCTGCTAAAGTTGCATGTGGTTCTAGGGGTAAATTAGAATAATAGGATCTGGGCATGCCTGATAAATATTACATTTTGGGAATGGATTGTATCAGCAATAGAGACCGCAGTGGACACAACTGTGGTCATAAAGCACTAAATATGTTTGTCTGGTCTTGCACCTGGCATTAATAATTGCTACACAATGCATTGAACCGACCTAAAAGTCAGTGATGGCACCAGCGTTTAAACCCTGGGCCAACGAAGTTGTGAATAGGGCCAAGACTGAAGGTGTGGTACCCTGCTTGGAGCGATGTTTAAAAAGAGACACTAAGGATGTTACCTGGCATGGGATGAACTGGTGCAGTAATTCGTAAATGTAACTAATGATGACAGACCACCTTGAATCCAGCACTATCCAGGTCGGGTTAATGCCTGCCACTTTAATTCTGAGTTCTCACTTTAGTCAGTCAGTCAAATATCTTTATTTCGGTTAATAAAAACCATAAAAGCAAAGCACTTTAGTCATTAGATTATTGCATTACTAGCACATGCATGGGACCCACAAATCTCGCCTACATTTTGTAATGTTGACCACCCTTGGCCCCTTAACATGATAAAACGTACTGATGGGATTGGGATATTAAAATGATTACTAATCACTTAAGTTGAAGTGTTTATGTTAGCTGATCCAGAATTTGAGCTACAACCTATAATATTAAACCCACATCTTCTACTCCCAGAATACAACTAGCTGCTGGCTAAATTCAGCTTTGCCTAAAGGGATCATGTATGACATGAGGTCGCTAAGCAGACATGCAATCAAGCATTGGCATAGATAGTCAATCTGTCTTGCCTTTTAAAAACTAGCTCCGGGACTTGGCAAAGCCGAGCATGGAATCTGACACCGTCCTGTAGAGAGCCCCGCTTCTCCTTGGTCTACTGCCTCATGACTACATGCTAAAGCCCCCTAACTGGCCTTATAAACCCCAAGGGAACCCGCTGCCTCGGTGAACTACCAGAATGACTGGGGAGATTCCCCAGTTCATGGGACAATACATGGACCACCTCCGAAACCGCATCGGACTCCCACTGTGACAGTGCTCTGCCCGCCTCGCATCACATAGGTAGAAGGGAGCCACCTTACTGCTAACGTTCCTTCCCAACTCCAGCATCTCTGAAAACCTCTCTCCGGGCCTTCATCTGCAGCGGGACTCCTCAGGACAGCGAGACCTCCCCCGTGAGCGTCCAAAGATTCCACCCCTTTCCCCGGGGGGACCAAGTGGATACATGAGTAGCTACAGCATAGCAGGGAGAACTACACTTGGAAGCCGCCTGATGTTGCGGTCCACTCACGAGTTCCAGACATCATGGAAGGAATCTCAAGGCATTAGTACGCTCTACAGCAAGGACTACAGACTGTGCAGTCTGTTCCCATTGTCTCAAGGCTGGCCCTGCTCACACAGCTTTCTCCAGGTAGCTCTGGGCCCTGCATCCTCACTACAGAGACCATCAAGTGAGTACTGTAGAGCCTAATGAGGGTCCTTCTGGTCTCAGTTCTTGGTCCCTCACGCCCTTCCAGCTGCCATACCGGACACACGAGGCGTAACAAAGGCCCCCGCGGACCCCTCTGTGCGGGGGCCTGAGCTTCAGGGGGCACCTCAGCCGAGTACCCTGGCCTTAGACCTCCTGACTGAGTCTGGAGGGGGCCCCCTCCATGTAGTTTGCAGGAGGGCCCCCTCAAGTTTAATTACGCTACACAAGAATACATGGACTGCTTTCTAACTGAAATGCGCTTGGAAATTGGCCACCTGCAAACGTACTTCAAGTCTCTCTACAAAAATTGAGGAAGGAAGTTAGTGAAGTGAGACAGGGAATGGATGACTTATAACTCATGATGGGCTTTCAAAACCGAGAACCAAGAAATGCTATAGCAGAGGGTGCAATTGCTGGAAGACCAACATATGGCTATGCAAATGAAACAGGAGGACCTTGAAAACTGCAGTAGATGCAACAGCATATGTACCCAATGAGTCTCTAAGGATGTAGAGGGAACAGACATCTTCTGCTTCACCAAAGATCTGCTCCAGGCAACTAGAGGCAACCCAGACCTGCCGGTACCCCGACTGGAACGGGCCCACAGGCTTTTTGCCAGCTTTGCCAAAATGGAACTGACCCCCTAACATCCTCCTCATGTTCGCTATTTTGAGGGCAAGGAAGATATCATGCGCATGGTGAGGGTCAAGTCAGATCTGGTATTCAGTGGTTGCACCATTCACCTCTTTATCTGTTGGACTGAAAATGCTTTGGTTGACTCTATCATTGTGCGATTTAAGTTTACATTTGCGGCACCATTTTGTATTAGCCGCCATGTGAGTAATGATCAAAACTGACTGCTGTCTCCTCTCGTGTCTGCCTCATTGAAAAGCAGCTGCCAATATGTCCTCTGTACGTGTATTTCTTCAAGGTTGAGTTTGCTGTGCTAATGAGTAAACTGTCCAGATTATTGCATATCTTTCCGTCTAGATAGGCCTGCTCTCACAGCCTAGAGTGGTGTGGGCAGGCAGAGTAACCTTGAATGCAAGATAATGTGTACCCAGTCCCAGGATTGTAGCTCATCCTTCTGTACCTTCTTTGTTCACCAGCTCCCAGACTGGAAAATTCCAGTCTGGGAGTGTCTTCAGGTGTATTGGAAATGTACTTTATGCCTTACCATGTTGCCTAAGGTCAGTCCCTCTGCAGCAATCTAAGGAGGCTGGTCAGACTGGGCTCCGCTTGAACGTTTACTAATAAATAATTTTGGTTTGTATTCTCTACTATCTGACCGACTCTTCATTTGTATGAAAGGCTGAGAGGTGGTCGTGAGTGACGCAGGTGGCCCTAATCTGGTAACTTTTTTCACCATTCACATCTTTTCAAGACCTCCCAGCATTATGGAAGACCTGCGGAGATGGCGAACACTATATCTTTCATGGCTGTGGCGCATCAACATAATTAAGATGAACATTCACCCCAGACTCCTTTACTTTTTTCTATCCCTCCCCACACCCATCCCCACAATGGACATCTCCCACCTACAATCAAACATAGGTATGTTCATATGGAACAGGAAACAGCCCTGCATATTGAACAAACCAAAGATTCTACCTAGGGATAGAGAGGGATTGGCCTGCCCGAACCTTCCAAATTAATACTGGGTGGCCCATCTGCAATACCGATCTGAATGGGTGGTACAGGAGAGTGAGGAACACTGGTTTCACATGCACTGAGTGTTTGCCGGCCTCCCACTCTGGGACTTTGCATGGCTCCTGCTCCAGCATCATCTGAAAAGCACTTACATAGCCACGCCTACGAAAACAGTCTTCAACATATTGGACCACCGTCCATTAAGAGGGGCCTCATGACCTTTCCATCCCCAAACACACAGATAGCTAGAAACCTCAACTTCACTTCAGCATCCGATCCCCAACACCTTCTCAGGTTGACCATAGTGGACTGTAGGTCACTAAAAGATCTCTCTGAGGGAGATTCCGGTAAATCATTCGAGCAATGCAAATACAATGATCCTATCACAGAGAAATCCAGACTACAATAGTGTCAGCTACACCATTGGGCATTACACCCTTCTAACTCCACCACAGCTATGATTACTCTCACACCGTTTGAGAGTCTAGTATGCACATATGCGGGCAAAAAAGTCTAATCTCCCGGACGTACAAGATACTGCAGGACTCCAGACTCAGGCTTTCACACACTTATCAAACCCACTGGGAGAAATATTTAAATAAGGACAAACCACCCAAAGACTGGGAAAGACTGGAACAACATACCCAAGGCTGTACGCAATATCCCTCATAGAGAATGTGCCTACAAAATGTTGTACCAATGATAATGCTGGTGCTACACATATGGTTGTCATGCACGATCACTCAAATGTTTTTGTTTTTTAAAACAGATTGTATTTGTCACAGGTCACATATATCGCATAGCTCCATAACCCGGAGACTGCAGCACACATCATTGAAATTACAATAACGCCGTAGACTTTTATACCAACAAACAACCCCCCGCCCCACCACCCCCGGATTGCGTATACGCCATCCCGACTAAAGCATTACATGACCAATAGAGCACACTGAGTCTGTCCAGCATCCCACAGATCGCTATCTTCATCTCAATTCAAATGGGTACAATGGATGCCTCTTCCGGCGGCGGGTCAAGCTCCAATCCCCTATAGTCCGCCCACCTTTTCCAAATTTTAAAATTCTTACGGGGGCATCCCCTGGCAAGAAAAATTGTCAGCTCAAGCCCCATGCAGAAGTCCATCCCAGATTGCCATGCAGCCAGCGGCGGAGCCCGAGTCGCCTTCCAAGCCCTGGCTATATCCCTCTTCGCCAGCGTGAGGCCCAGCAGTAACAGGTGGCGCTTATATCTATTGCCCCCAATTCCCTCCAGCACATGCAACAATGCCAGTCTCGGCGTGTACGGAAGCTCCCAGGCCAACACCTCCGACAAACAGGAGAACACCCCCCTCCAAAATTTATGCAGTGCAAGACAATCCCAGACTGTGTGTAGAAGTGTGCCCTCATGCGTCCCACATCGGAGACATTCAGGGGAGCCTATCATTCCCGCCCTCCACAGTCGCACTCTGGTGAAATACACACGATGTAGGTATTTAAATTGTACTAACCGTAGGCGTGTGGATATGGCGGCCCCACGCGGACTTGCCAGAGCCTCCGCCCAGTCTTCTTCTTCAAGGTCGCCCACATCCCCCACCCATGCTGTCCGGAGGCGCTGTGGATCAGTAGAGCAATGATGAACTAACGTCTGGTATATGTGAGAGATCTTACGGTCAGGAAATGCACCCATGAACACCTTTGCCTCCAAGGGGCTAAATTCAGGAAGGGACTCCAGCCCCACTATATGAGGTGACAGTGCGTGTCTGACTCGTAAATACTGAAAGAATTGGGAACACAGCATTCCATATTCATTTCGGAGCTCCTGAAAGGATTTAAGTGTCAGATCTGTCATCACGTCGCCTAGGGACGATATCCCTATAGAGTCCCATGCCTGGAAACCTCGCATCGCCCCTAGCTGAGGCAGCCGCCCATTACTCCACAGAGGCGTCTCCCGGGTCAAAACATTCCACCACCCCATCCTATGCAGAGTCCGCCGCCAGACATGAAATACCACCTGTGTGGCCGAGGGGAGGCCCCGCCGCAATGACGCGGAGTAAAGCAGCGTATGTAGCGACCTAGTGCCCATCAAATGTCGCTCCACCGCATACGCCGGATCCCCCCTATCCCCGTAACACCACTCATTAAGCACCAACAGGTGTGCCGCCTGATAATAGGAAAGGACATCTGACGTTGCAAGCCCCCCGGTGTATGTAGAGAGGAAACACGTACGCAAGGCCACGCGAACTGCCCCACCCCCTCCCAAAGAAACCCACCCAAAGCCGAATTAACCTATTGGAACCAACGCGGCGAAAGCAAATAGGGGTGATTCTGCAATTGATAAAGAAGGCGAGGAAGCACCACCATTTTAAAAATAGCCGACCTACCGTAGATCGTTAGGGGCATGCAAGACCACGCCCTAAGAAACTCTCGCATGCGGTCCCACACCAAGGCCAAGTTCCGCTCCTTAGAGACAATCGGTGAAGCCGAGAGATATACTCCCAGATACTTCATCCCCCCAGGTGCGGGCTGTAGATCGGAAGCCCAGTCCCCAGCCCTGTACTGATCGTCTAGAACCCACAGTGTAGATTTGCTCGGGTTCATATAGAGCCCCGAAGTCTCGCCAAAGATCTGCTAAATTCGCAGCAAGTGCGGTCCCGACCTATCAATATCAGTGAGTAAGAACAGGACATCATCGGCATACAATGCTATCTTATCAACAACACCAGGAGCCATCTGAAGCCTGTGAGCTGAGCATCAATGCGCACCCACGCCGCCAGCGGCTCCATAGCAAGCGCAAACAGATAGGGGGAGAGGGGGCACCCCTGACGCGTGCCCCGTTGGATCTTAAAGGAGCGAGATATCGCCCCCCCCACCCGCACAGACGCTGTAAGATCTGTATAGACCAGCCGCAAGTAAGCCAGGAAACGTGGGCCAAAGTTAAGACGCCGCAATAATGCAAACAAATACACCCAACTCAGGGAATCAAACGCCCTATCCATAGCCACCAATAATAAAGCCGCTGGCCCTCCAAGCTGTCTCCAGGCCGATATTGCAACATGCGCTCGTCTGATGTTATGACGGGTTGCCCTCTGAGGCATGAATCCAGCCTGGTCCGGATGTACCAAGTCTGTGATGTGTGGCCTGAGCCTGTTGGCCAGAGCCTTAGCCAACACCTTGGCCTCAATATTAAGGAGGGAGATAGGGTGATAGGACTCATCCCGCTCCGGAGGCCTCCCCGGCTTAAGAAACACCACTACCTTCGCATGCCTCCAGTCCGGTGGGAGTGAGCCACTTTACTGTGCCTCCTCGATCTCTGGTGTAAAGTAGGGACTTAACGGCACAAAAAAGCGTTACAAAAAATCACTCGGGAAGCCACTGGGACCCGGCGTCTTTCCCGGGCGCAGCTCCCCCAAGGCTGTGCTCAATTCGTCATCTGACAGGGGTCGATTGATCCAACCTCTCCCGCACCTCATCCGATACAGCCCAGGGGGGAAGATCGTCTATAAACTTTTGGGTCTCCTCTGGGAGACACTCCTGGAGTGCATATAGGCCCTCATAATACACCGCTAAGCTCGCAGCGATAGCCGAGGCCTCAACAATAGGTGCCCCCTCCAGATCGAGGATCCAAGGCAGCGGCTGGGCATGTAAGGAACCCTGACACAAGCGGTGAAGCATCTTGCTGGATTTATCCCCCCATTGATACATCCGACTGCGCGTAGCCAGCCAGTCCTGACGCGCCTCATCAATTAGAATTGCGGAGTATTGCTGTTGGGTCAATATTAACTGTCTCCTCGCCAAACCTCCAGCGGCTTCCCGGCCCCTGCGATCTAACGCCTCAATATCGGCCTCCCAACGCACCAAGTTTCGCTGCCGCTCCCTCTTTTGCCACCACGCACCAAGAAATATTGACACCCTGCATCGTCGGTTTCAAGGCCTCCCAAAGAGTTGCGGGAGAGTCCACGGACCCAGCATTAGCTACAAAATAGTCAGCTATGGCCTTAGTCAGGTGTCCCCTGTACTCCTCCCCTTGGAGGCGCCCCCCCCGACATACGCCACCGAAGCGGCTGCCGTCCCGGACCTAACTGGAGCGTGAGTGCTACAGGCGAATGATCGGATAGGGCCCTAGGCAGTATAGCAGTCGACAATACCCTATAGGCGAGTCCCCTGGGAACAAATATATAATCTGCCTGGAGAAGGAATCATGCACTGTGGAAAAATAAGTGTACTCCCTGCAAGGTCCATGCATATGTCGCCACCCATCCACCCAGTCAAGCCCCATTGCCATGGAATGAAGTTTGGTAAGTGAACCTCCTACCAAGGGAATCCCCCCGCTCCTCCACCTGTCAAGCCCGGGCTCCATCACATCATTCCAGTCTCCACCCACTATGTACAGGGTATCTGGCATGGTCCCCCACAGCATCAGGAGCCGTTCCACCAGAGACCACTGTAGTGGCGGCGGAGCATACACACTGCTAATCGTCAATAGGTCTCCCCCAATCCTGCCCTGTATAACAACATATCTACCTTGTGTATCAGACCATACCTTCTCGTGTGTGTAGGAAACCCTATGATGAATCAAAATTGCAACACCCCGTGAGCCCCATGTGAACCCAGAGTGATAGACCTGGTTAAATCCAAACCGCTGTAGACAAAGAGCCTTCGTGCCCATTAGGTGTGTTTCCTGACGCAACAGCACGTCAGCCCCAGCTCTCTTAGCATATCGCAAAATGGCCCCTCTCTTCACTTTGTCCAGCGCCCCGCGCACATTCCAACTAACTACACGCAGGGAACCAGGGGCTACCCACCCTCCTCCCCCTGTGTCAGACATGATAGAGAGTACCTGTTCCTCCCACCGGTGCCACCCCGGCTCAGCGCACCTGAATCTTGGCTAGCAGACAGCACAAATACGCAATCAAGCAAATCCCCTAACTCCCAAACCCCCCACCCCCCCTCACACCTCCCAAATATGGAAGTACCTGTCATGGTCGGATCATGGTCTAGTCCCCAACAGGGGGACAAACACCACCCCCTCCAATGGATCCCCAAAGAAACACCCATAACTTTTTTTTGGGGGGGGGGGGAGGACCACGCCCCGTCCCGTCCACGACTACGTGAGCGGGATCCAGCCTGAATTCAAACAGGTCTAACTGAGCGCCTAGACAATAAAGTCATAAAGTAATTTCTCCAACTGCTGCTGTTCCAGCGATGGGCCCTTCTGGCGGAGAGCAGAACCGGACCGTGAGCGACGCCTGGAGCGGGACCTCCCACTGCCACCCTTCTGGCCCCGGGACCCCCCACGGGCCGCATCACTGGCAGAGGATTCAGAGTCCATGCCCGGTGGCATATGGGGACGTATCCGCACAGTTTCATCAGTCCATTTAGTGAGGGAAAACGGGGAATCTGAGCTGACCTAGGAATCGCACACGCTTGTGCGTGTGCGTTTCCTTTTCAGCTACCTCATTGGCCTTTGCGTGCGTCTTTTAATGAAAGACTGCACGCTATTGGCCAAAGGCGGGCGCATTGCTCTGCCCACGGCCCATTGGTGTCTATTACGCGCTTGGTGCACGTAATAGACACCAATAGGCCGTCACGTGGTTTCAATTATCGTGCCCAGACACGGGCGTGATACTTGAAACCGAAACCAGGGTTCGTTTTTCTTTACTTTTGGTATAAGCGTGGCACGCGTGCTTTACTTTTAATGTTATAAGTAAAGCGCGGGTGCCACGATTATACCAAAGGTAAAGAAATAGAAAAAAACATCTATTTCGTACTTTTGGTATAAACGCGGCAACCACGCTTTACTTATAACATTAAAAGTAAAGTGCGGGTGCCGCGATTATACCAAAGGTAAAGAAATAGATTTTTTTTCTATTTCTTTACTTTTGGTATAATCGCGGCACCCGCAGATAACTTGCATTTTTGTTGTACGTGCAGGTGGTCCCACATTTTCGCAGTGATAACCCACAGACTCCATTTCCTTAGCGGGGACATTTGGGAAAACCCTGTGTTAAGGCTCTCTTTCTAGAGTTGACAGAAAAATAAAATGAGGAGGAGGCTTAGCGATTATAGCAAAGGATGATTTTAAGATTAAAACCTCAGATAAGGGTAACACCTCAGACTGTGAAATATTGACATTCCAAATAAAGATTACAAATAACTACACTTTTAATGGAATACTAATATACAGACCACCCAGTGCAAAAACCCCCCTAATCGACCTGCTAAGCCCATTTCTGGAATCCAGTGTGACATGTCCCGATTACACTATCCTAGGTGATTTTAATCTACACCTAGAGAAAAAATCAGACCCCAAGATAGCAGCATTTATTGATGCATTAGCAAATTTTGACCTGGAACAAAAAGTCAATTCTAAAACCCACAATGCTGGACATACAATAGACGGTATTTTTTCGTCTTGTCAGCATCTAAATAAAGTAGATACCCTTCCTGTTCCATGGACAGATCATAAACTAATAACATTTATGCTGGAAGTTAAAAAGGAGACTGGAAGACCAGTGGAAATCATTAAGCAAGTAATATATCAGGACTGGTCTAAAATTGACAACCAGGCGTTTAAGGAAAAACTCCAAATCTACTATCCCACGCTTGACGATAATATTAACATAGCCTGCAAACAATTTAACGAGTGGATAGACAAGACAGTCAATTCAACTATCCCTCAAAAAAAGGTAACCATGAAAAGAAAAACCCCATCACAACCTTGGTTCTCAGACGCGCTAAAAACACAAAAACAAACGTGTAGAAGAGCTGAGAAAAAATGGAGAACCAACTACGACGCCCACCTTAGACAAGAATATACAGTCACCTTAAACAATTATAAAAAACTAATAATAGAAGAAAAAAGTAGATACTTCACCAATAAGATTAATGAGTCAAAAAACTCCAGCAAAACTCTTTTCGACACTGTCAAAAAACTTGCAAAGCTCGAAAACAATAACCAGGAAGCACTGTCACCAAAATTTTGCAATATACTAGGCGACTTCTTTGTTAATAAAGTCTCATCAGTATATAACTCATTCAAAAATCAGAACAACGAAACCATGGAAAAGGACACATTACACTCAATAAATTTAGAAACCCAACAAGACCAAACATCAGCTTTTAGATTTATACCCCCTACAGCCGAGCAGATCCAGAAAGAAATCCTCACTACCAACTCGGGTAGCCCAACAGACCCCTGTCCACCCCGAATTATGCAGGTTTGCTCCATTGAACTAAGCCTGGTCTTGGAAAAATTATTTTCCAAAATTATCAACTCCAACATCTTCCCAGATGACTGGAAAATGATATCCATTAGGCCACTGTTAAAGAAACCTAATCTGGACTGTGAAAATCCTAACAACTATAGGCCCATAGCTAGGATCCCTTTTGCAGCTAAAATTCTGGAGAAGCTGCTAAATAAACAACTATCTCAACATCTGATGGACGGAGACTGGCTGGACCACTCTCAATTTGGTTTCCGGGCAGAACACGGGACGGAGACAGCCTTGATCACAGCAGTGGAGGAACTCAGGACAATAATGGATAATGGATCGAAGGCTGCACTGATATTACTTGACTTATCAGCGGCCTTCGATACGGTCAGCCACGAAATTCTCATAACACGGCTAAAAGCAGCAAACGCACATGAGTCAACCTGCGCTCTTATAGCCTCTTACTTAGAGAACAGAACATTCTCAGTTGAATCAGGAGAAGCGAAATCTAATCTGTTCAGCCTACCATGTGGAGTCCCGCAGGGATCATCAAAGAGCCCCACTCTTTTTAATTTATATGTAGCTCCACTTGCGCAAATAATAAGGAACAACGGCTTTACTCCTATATCCTACGCCGACGACACCCAAATTGTGGTGTCAATAAGTAAGGAGGTACAAGACACAGCAGAAAAATTCCAACGCTGTATGACAAAAATCAGCCAATGGATGAAAATGAATTGCTTGAAACTAAACGGCGATAAGAGTGAAGTCCTGATACTAGGAGGAGACACAAACATATGGTCACCTCTATGGTGGCCTGCAGATATGGGAAGATGCCCAGAGTCGTCGGAAAAGGTGAAAAATCTAGGCATAATGTTAGATACTAACCTTTCATTTGATGCTCAAGCAAGCAAACTAGCTTCATCACTTTGGTACATCCTGAAAATGATTAAAAAGATTTTACCTTACATACCGCATGAATCACGCAAAACAGTGGTGACGGCATTGGCCTTGTCCAGACTGGACTACGGAAATGGCCTATATGCCGGAGCAAGGAAGAAAATTCTCCTTAAGTTGCAACGCCTTCAGAACGCAGCAGCAAGGCTGATACTGGAAATACCAAAGTTCGAAAAAATAAGCCATAAATTAAAAAGTTTGCACTGGCTCCCAATTGCAAGCAGGATAAAATTTAAGTCACTATGCTTGGCATACAAAGCAATAAATGGAACTGGATCAAAATTTCTAAAAACACACCTGCAACTATATGAGCCTAATAGACTTCTGAGATCCGGCCAAATGAAACTCATAAAGGTACCCAGATTCAGAAGAACAAATTGGGGAGGCAGAAGCTTCCTGGTACAGACGGCAAAAACATGGAACCAACTACCGCTAGACTTAAAAACCAGTCCATCCCTGAAATCCTTCAGAAAGGGAGTCAAAACATGGCTCTTCGCTAAACAGCTCTAAGTATACACCTTTAATGAGTTAGTGGGAATCTCAGCGCCAAGACGCCTTCGGGCATTCGCGCGCTATATAAATTGAAAAATCAAATCAAATCAAATCAAATCAAGGCAGATGCAGAGGTAAGGTTTTTTTTACCTCCACTAGACGTAAAAAGCGAATGAGCATATTTCTGAATTGTTCATCTCTGGTATGGACTCTTGCCTTGTGAGTTATCACTGGAAAAAAAACCCTCTCTAAAGATACCCTGTCTGTGTGGGGCCAGGTGCACCTTGTGGCTTCTTTTGAATGTGGCGAGACTCGGTATGTGAATGGCAGATACCTGCTTTCAGGAACACCCGCGGCATTAAAAGTAAAGCGCGGGTGCCGCGATTATACCATAGGTAAAGAAATAGATTTTTTTTCTATTTCTTTACTTTTGGTATAATTTTGGCACCTGATAGGTCTTGCATTACTGAAAGTTTGAGCTATTGGCATTGCATTATTGTTTGCGACAGCAATAGCTCAAACTTTTAGTAATACGAGACCTATTGCATTGCAAATGCTTGTTTCACTCTTCCAAGCTTTCTTTCAGTTTTCTCTGTCTTGTCGGTGTCTATTTCTCATCAGGCCAGTTACACCACTTAATCAGGAAGCTCAACGCTGTTCTGTTCCCATCTTCTCGCCACACACTGTGTTTTAAAAACTGTGTGTTATATCATTATTTGGCTTGAAGTGTTCACAGGAACATTTGTAAAAATGGTGTGTGCAAAGCTATTTTCTTTATAAACAGGTGCTTTGCACAATGTGCGATCTGCTTTGAGCGCTGTTGTTTCTTTTGCAAAAGCTTGTTTTGTGCACCTTTGTGCCTCCTTTATACACCGTAGTTATTTCAGTTAAAAAGCGTAGTTCTTATTTTGTCATGTTTAGTACGCGCATTGTTATTTTCTTTTTTTCTTTTTTGCAAAAGCTTCATAAGGCACTACTGTCATTGATGTGCGTACTTTTATCTTCGTTATTCGAACTTGGGTTTTTTTTTGGTTTTTTTTATCTTTCAAAAGTATCAGTTTATTTTCTGTTGCTTTACAATCTCAAAAAGTGATTAAATCATGACATTTAATGCTTCTTATTGATACCACCTAAACATTACAAAAATCAATTTTACAACTAAGCATATACCCAATTCACAAAAGTAACTACATTTATTCTGTGTCAGAGGATTTCAGTCCTCATTGTTATTATATTTATATTATTGTTATATATTTAGGAACTGTTTGTTCCTAAAGTTAACGCTATGTTCTACTATATCTTTTTCGTTTTATTAAATGCAATAGAATCACAGTACATATTGTCAGGACAACTTGCAGGCAAAAAGTGAATTACCATTACAAAATCATACATTTTTGGTGCATGTAGTTCAATAGCATGCATCACACCCCATCTTTTTGTATAATTTCTCGTGTTGTTGATACACTCCTCTTTATAATTCTCCTTCCGAACCCCCGTCTTCTCTATCTTGTGGTGGCTTGCATAATTCTCCCCTAAATTTGTTCCAGGCCCCCCAAATGTTACTCCACTTCCGGGGACACCCACGATTAACGAATACTGTTCTTTCGGCTATCATGGCAGCGTCCATGTCTCTGCACCACGAAGCGAGTGTAGGCACATCTACCGACCCCCATTTTTGTGCGATGTTGCGCTTTGCGACCATAATTCCTAATGTGGCCCAGTCCTGTGCCTGGTGGGTCAAGTCATTGGGCTCCCATACATTCAATAGACATTTTCTGGGCTCTGGTGTCAGTGATAATTCCTCTGTCTAAGATATCATCCTCATTACCTTTGCCCAGTATTCCATAATTTTGGGACATTGCCATATGGTGTGGAAAAAGGTACCTTCATCCCCACAACGGCGCATGCAGTAAGGGTGTGATGCTTTGCCTATCTTGTGTAGGGTATGTCTGGTGTAGTATGATCGGTATAGGATTTTTAGTTGCACCAGCCTGAGTCGCGAGGGTATACCCACCTCCCATGGGGAGGCGAACGCCTCCTGCCATTCAGTGTCATCAAGGTCGCCCACGTCATGAGACCATTTCCCCCTGAGGGATCCTGTGGGATCCGGCAGGTTGTTAACCAGTTTCCCGTAGGTGAATGAAGTCTCCTTCTTGTGCATGCATTCCGTCAATAATCTGTCCTCCAGAGGAGATGCCTCCGGGACATCAGTACCGGGTGATAACACCGACGTTAGTGCATGCTTGATTTGTGCGTATCTAAAAAATGATGAGGGTGCCAGTGCATATTGCTGCTGAAGGCGCTCGAATGTGACAACTTCCCCCTTACTCCACATATCCCCTACCGTGGATATACCTATCGCATCCCACTGGTCGAAGCCCTTACTGTTCCGGAGCTTACCCAGCCGTTTTGTGTCCCAGAGGGGAGTTAATTGGATTATGACCCCCTGCCATCCTAGTTTTGCTTGAGCTTTGTGCCATGTGGTAACGGTGTGCTTTACGGGCCCTGTTAGTGTCGGTGCTAGTCCCCAATTATACAGAGCAGACAGCATACTGTTCGTACCCAATGCTGATCTATCTGCTTTGAATGCAGGTTCTGTCTGGGGCGCATGTATCCATTGGTTAATCACTTTCAACTGCGCCGCAAAATAATATAACTGTATGTTCGGGAGTGCTATCCCACGCGCTATACGTGCCGGTTTATTTCCCCATAGTAGGTTGGAGACCTGGGCTGCTATCGCCGTAAAATAACTCGGCGGAACTGGGAACGGCGCGTTTTCCACCACATATAGAAATAAAGGGAGTGCCATCATTTAAAAAAGTGCTACTTTTCCCAGCAATGTTAATGGCAAGTTCCCTAGTGTGTTGTGTCTCGTTTAAGGCAATCTAAGGGGGGTTGGAGATTCCTTTTAAAGAAATCTTCAGCGTGTGCTGTAATATATATACCCAAATATTTAAATGCACCGTCTGAGAGCCGTAGCGGGCAAGTTGAGGGGAGTTTAGGTGGGGGGCCGTGTAGTACTTTTAGGACAGATTTAGACCAGTTTATGGTGTATCCAGATGCCTGTCCAAAGAGTTTGCAGACGTTTAAGAGAGTCAATATAGACCGCCTAGGGGAGGTCATATATAGTAGAACATCGTCAGTATAGAGGGAGATGCGGTCTTCCCACCCTTCAGTCCATTTGAGTCCCCGTATCATTGGCTCCCACCGAATCCACGCCGCTAGTGGTTCCAGCACCAGGGCGAAAAGTAGCTGTGACAGAGGACAACCCTGGCGCTTACCACGCGCCAGGGGGAAGTCATCGGAAATATGCCCATTAGTGGTAACGTGGGCCGTTGGTTTAGAGTAAAGGAGACGGACCCAGGCACAAAATTTAGGCCCAAAGCCCAGGTGCTGGAGCACAGCGAACAGGAAGGGCCATTCGACCATGTCGAATGCCATTCGCGCATCTAGGGACAAAATGACAGCCGGTTCCTGAATATATGCAGCACGGGCCATCACACCATGCAGGTGCCTCAGGTTGAGGGCCATATTCCTGCTAGGCATGATACCAGACTGGTCTGGATGTATTGGGGTCCTAAGGTGTGGTGTCATCCTGATCACCAATAGTTTTGCAAGGATTTTAGCCTCTGCGTTAATCAGTGATATAGGGCGGTAAGAGGTGCATTCCTCCGCTGGTTTTCCCGGCTTCGGTATTGCCACTATTGTGGCCATTCGTTGGTCTTAGGGGAGTTCGCCCGTCTCAAGGCTGTCAGTAAACATGCGTAGTAGATGCAGGGCAATAGTCCCTGTGGTCTTTTTGTAGAATTCAATGGGTATCCCATTTGGTCCCACCGCTTTACCGGATTGCAGTGACCCAATTGACACTTGTAATTCTTCCACAGAGAGATCTGCCTCGAGTGCAAGCGTCGCCTCCGGGGCGAGCTTGGGCATGTCAATATCTTTTATATAGCTCATCACCTCCTCCTGTGTCATCTCAGATGCTGACATGTACACCATCTGAAAATGTTGCGCTAGTGTGTTTACTATTGTCCGTGGGTCTGTCGACATCCCTCCCTCCCCCGTATGAATCTGTGCTATCCATCTGGCACCCGCCCCTTTTTGTCAAGCCAGGCCAGGAGTTTTCCGGCCTTGTCACCAGACTCGTATACCCTGTGTTGCGGGGTCGTTAATTGCTGTGTGGTCAGTTCTCGAAGGTATCCACTATGCTGCTGCTGTTTTAGACGTAAGTTCTGGGAAGAATCAGGGGTGGGGTTGTCATTGTGTTGGGTCTCCGCGTCACGCAACTCTAGTTCTAAATTCTGTCATTCTTGCTGCTTCTCCCGCTTATGCCCCGTGATCGAAGCAATAGCCTGGCCTCTCATGACAGTTTTGAACGCCTCCCTTAAGATGGTAGGGGAGCTAACTGACGTGGAATTCTCTCGGAAGTAGTAGTCTGTCGCCTTCATGACGGCCTTTTTAATCTTGTGGACTTGTAAGTAGCCTGGGTGTATCGGATAAATACGTTGTTGTGTCTTGTGAAAGTACGTGTATTGTAGTAACAATGAGGAATGGTCTGAGATACCCCTGGGTCTGATCTCTATTTTTGTAATGTTGTTAAGAGTACCCGCCGAAGCTAAGAAGTCATCTATTCTGGTCAGCTATTATGTACCCCAGAGTGGAATGTAAATTGTCGTGCCGTTGGGTGGTGTCGTCGCCACACATCAGTAATCCCTAGCGCCTCCATAAAGCTCCTAAGGCAAGACACGCCTGAGTCACCGGTCTTCGCAGGGCATCACTCAAAAGTCCCATCTATGATGGCGTTGAAGTCCCCTCCAATCAATAGTTCCCCCATTGGGAGGTCAAGCAAAAATTTACTGACATGTAGTGCAGGGGGGATGTAGACTGACACTATATTGATAGATCGTCCCTCCCACTGACCTACTATGGCTGCAAATCGCCCATATTATGTATTATTAGTGGGGACTGCTTTCTGACCAAAATGCCCACACCCCGAGATCCTGATGAGAATTCTGAGTGCGCTATCATCCGGTATCCCCATCTGTTCATCGCTTTATATGTGTTGCCAGTAAGGTGTGTTTCCTGTAGCAATACTACTGCTGGAGAGCTCAGTTTGATTCACTGCAGTACCAGGCCTCTCTTAATATTGTCTCCAATACCGTGTACATTCCACGTGAGCATGGAAAGGGGTGCTACCTGAGTCAATGAGTACAGTGCCGGTGCAGGGACCTGTGGGTTACGTAGTGCCATATCCGGTGGAGTGTGTAGGAGAGAATGTGTAGTCATATGTGCGATGCACGTGTTGTGTACCCAGCATGAATAAAACAGGTCTGAATGCTGTACGTGAAGCTAGAACAAAAAACAGTTCAAAACAGTGAAACAGTAGCGCCCTACCCCCCCACCCTGCCTCCCTGCCAGACGGACTCAGAACTGCCCGCCACCCCAACCCAGCAGAGTGCTTAGTCCCAAGTCCTATGAACGTTACTTGCGTGTAAAGGGTAGGAAGTCCGAAGAAGATCACAGCCTTCCCCCATCCCAAAGGCAACCTTTACGTATAGTTCTGTTACATTCTCTCAGCATTAGCGAGTCCATTTGTGCGTCGCTGCATCGTGTCCAACAAGGCTCTGAACTGTTATATGGTATCTCACTCTTCGTTCTCCTCCTACTGCAGGTGTTCTCCCTCCACCTCCTGCTCCCGATCGCTATGGTCTTCCCCTGTCCTATGATGTCGCTTGCGTCTATCCGACCTTCTGGACCCCTCCACTCACCTCCACCCCTCGAGCCAGTCATGGGCCTCCTCAGGTGTCTCAAAAAAACAAATTTTTCCGTCTGCCACAACACGTAGCTTTGCTGGGAATAGCATTGAGTAGGGCAGTGCTCATGCTCCCTGTTCTTTTTTAACCTCCAGGAAGCTCCTGCGACGTGCCTAGACAGCCGCTGTGTAGTCCGGGAAGGACACCGTTGAATTTTGGATCCGTAATGGTGGCGTCACCCGTGCCGTCTGTAGTATTGCATCCCTGTCCTAAAAGTTGAAGATGCGGGCGAGAACCGGTCGGGGGGGGGCAGGTTTGGGCCGTCCTCCCGGCACCCTGTGTGCACGTTCTACAGAGAAGAAAGCAGAGAGCCATCTGGGCTGCATCTGGTTTTATAAGGTCCTCCACATACATGTCCATGGCAGGGCCCCCTTCACTTTCCGGAATGCCGGTAATTCTGACGTTGTTGCGACGGGTGTGTCCTTCCTGGTCGTCCAGTTTTGCCGCCATGCGTTTGCTTTCTGCCTCTAGGTGAGTCCTTTTTTTGAGCAGAGTGGTAGTGTCTTTCGTCAATGACTTGGTTACTTGTTCGACTTCTGTAACCCTGGCGGTCCTCTTTTAAAAGATTGCCCGCAGGAATGTAACATCTGCAGAGATCGACCCCACTGTCGACTGGACATTAGTTAGGGTTGACATTATGTCTTCCAACTTTACTTTAGTGGCTCCTTCTGCATCTGGGGCCTTGTCCGTGGGGTCCTTGCGTTGAGGCAATGGGGGAAAGTCGTTACCGTATGCAAATTTGTCCAGTTTACCCTGGGAGGTTGTGCGTGGGCCCCTGCCCCCCTTCCCTAACCGGGCGGCGCAGTATCAACCAGGGATCGCCACCGCTGCCTGCCGCAAGGCCGCCGGTCCCGCGTGGCCTGTCGGTTTTCCCTCAGTAATGCTACCCGTCTCGACGGGTCTCGTTATTCGTGGGGGCGGTAGCAGGGTTATATTCCGCGTGGTATAATGTATTCATGCGCACCACGTTCCCCATTGTTCAGAGCAGTTCTGGTCACTGGGGGGGCAGCGTCCCACAGGGCTGTGTAAATTTTGCAGACGGAGCCCTTAGTGCGGTCCCCAATGACTGCCGGGGCCCAGACCCCCGGCCACTCTCAGTACAGTGTATGGGCGCGGAGAGGCTGCGGGGCTTCAGGAGTTCAGGCAGGTGTAGTGGACGCCATTTCTCCCCTCCCGTCACCCAGCAGACTGCCGCACCACTCCTTCATGCTCCGCGCCCCTGTCGTATTGGGTGTCTCTCACCTCTTGTTAATGACGCTCAGGCGGGCCCCTACCCACTCGATGTCCTGGCCTCATTCGGGCCGCCAGGTCACGGTCTCAGCAGCGGCCCTCCAGGCACCCTCCACAGCGTTGGCAGCCCAGGGCAGAGTCTCGAGATGGCTCCGGGCGGGGGCCCTCCAGGCACCCTCCGCGCCGCTGGCCGCCCGTGTCAAAGTCGCAGGATGGTTCCGGGTGAGGCCCGGCCACGTTTTCAGATCGGCCGCACTGTAGTCTTTGCTCATGCGTGCCCTCCGCCGGTCTCAGTCCTCACTCGGTGGTCCACTATCTGTAGAGGGGGGCTCTCCCCTTAGGCCCACCTCACGGGCAGGGGTAGATCTCAAGCATCCCAGGTCGCCGCCTGCTCCTATGCACCCGCAGCTCACAGGATCTCCAGGCCGCTTTGCACGTCGGGTGGAACGTGCCGATCGCAGCCCTCTGATGACGGATTCGTCACGCAGTCTAGTCCCCGGTGTGAGCCGCTGCCACAGGCCGTGTCTGCTCCCACGCTCTCTACGGCGTCCTGAACGACAGAAAAACACCGGAGTCGGACCGGCGTACACCGCTCACTTTTAGCTGTCTACTGGTGCCTTTGGGGTAAGATTAACATGTGGATTAATGAACGCATCTGCAGGGGAGTCTGTGTCCTCCTCGGAGCTTCGCTAAGTTGCGGCCATCTTGCCCGACAGCAAGCCACGCCCCCCCGAACTTGTTTTGAATAGTTTAGTTCTCGCTGTGTGCACTCTAAAAATTTTATTTCCCCAAAAATCTTTGGGTACGGTTGTGCGTGCTGTGTGCATTGTTGTTAACTCCTCCAATGTAAATACTTGTCGTGCACAGTTTGGCAGCTTGCATACTCCCATTAATATTGCTATAATCCCATAGTTCTTATTATAATCACTCAATCAGGACACTTGTAGAGCGCACTACATACCCGTACGGGTCTCAAGGCGCTGGGGGGGTGGTGGGGGGGGTGCTGCTACTGATCGAAGAGCCAGGTCTTAAGTAGTCTTTTGAAGGCCAGTAGGTCTTTGGTCTGCCGTAGGTTAGTGGGGAGGGTGTTCCAGGTCTTAGCGGCGAGGTGGGAGAAGGATCTGCCTCTGGCTGTCGTTCTTCGGATGCGGGGGACAGCGGCGAGGTCGGCAGAGCGGAGCTTGCGGGTGGGGGTGTAGAAGCTGAGTCATCTGTTGAGGTACGATGGGCCGGTGTCGTGGAGGGCTTTGTGTGCGTGGATGAGGAGCTTGAAGATTATCCTCTTGTTGATGGGGAGCCAGTGTAGGTCTCTCAGGTGGGGAGTGATGTGACTGCGGCGGGGGATGTCGAGGATCAGACGTGCCACGGTGTTCTGGATGCGTTGCAGCCGTCTCAGGAGCTTGGCTAATGCTCCTGCGTAGAGGGCGTTACCGTAGTCCAGCCTGCTGGTGACGAGGGCCTGGGTGACTGTTCTCCTTGTTGCAGTGGGGATCCACTTGAAGATCCTACGTAGCATTCGGAGGATGTTGAAGCAGTAGGAGGAGACGGCGTTACCTGTTTAGTCATGGTGAGGGTGGATTCGAGGTTGCGTGCGTGGTCTGTGGGTGTCGGAGCAGTTCCCAGTGTGGTCGACCACCATGAGTCGTCCCAGGCTGAAGGGGTGGACCCAAGGATGAGGACCTCCGTCTTGTCCGGGTTCAGCTTCAGTCGGCTGCTTGACATTCGTGGAGGTTGGTTTTGGCGGTGTGGGGGTCTTTGGTGAGGGAGATGATCAGCTGGGTGTCGTTGGCGTTGGAGATGATGTTGAGGTCGTGTTGACGGGCGACGTGGGCGAGGGGTGCCACGTAGATATTGAACAGCGTCGGGCTGAGGGACGAGCCCTGGGGTACGGCGCAGATGATCTCGGTGGCCTTGGAGTGAAAGGGGGGGAGGCGGACGCTCTGAGTACTGCCGTATAGGAAGGATGTGGTCCAGTCCAGGGCCTTCCCTCGGATTCCGACGTCATGTAGGCGTGTGCGTAGGGTGCGGTGGCAGACCGTGTCGAAGGCGGCTGACAGGTCCAGGAGGATGAGAGCTGCTGTTTCCCCGTCGTCTAGCAGGGTCCTGAAGTCATCTGTGGCGGCGATGAGGGCAGTTTCAGTGCTGTGGTTGCTGCGGAAACCGGACTGGGATGGGTCCAGGATGTTGTTGTCTTTGAGGTAGCGGGTCAGCTGTTTGTTGACGATTTTCTCAGTAACCTTAGCCGGAAATGGGAGCAGGGAGATGGGCCGGAAGTTCTTAAGGTCCTTGGGGTCCGCCTTTGGTTTCTTGAGTAAGGCGTTGATCTCCGTGTGTTTCCAGCTTTCCGGAAAGGTTGCCATCTCGAAGGAGATGCTGATGGCCTTGCTGAGATGGGGTGAGATGGATGCGCTGGCTTTGTTGAAGATGTGGTGGGGGCATGGGTCTAGCGGTGAGCCGGAGTGGATGGTCTTTATGATCTCGCTGGTGTCCTTGTCGTTGGCGCTTGACCAGGAGAATAGATGGTTGGTGCGTGTGGTGGGGGTGGGGGCGGTAGTCGTCGGTGCGGTCGTGGCATTGAAGCTGTCGTGGATGTCAGTGATCTTGCGGTGGAAGAAGGTAGCCAGGATGTCGTTGGCGTTGGAGCTGGGGTTGGAGAGTTCGTTCACGATGTTGAAGAGCTCCTTACTATTGTGTGCATTGTTGTCAAGGCGGTCCAAGAATGAGGGCCTCTTGGCGGCTCTGATGAGTTGGTGATGGCTGCGGGTGGCATTCTTGTGGGCTGTGTAGCTGTCCGGTGATTGTTCGCGGAGCCAGTTCTTCTCCAGTTTTCGGCGTATTCTTTTGGAGGCCTGGAGGTCTTCGGTGAACCAGGTGGCTTTCTTGCTGATGTGGCTGTTTGGAGGGTGTCTTGAGCGGGGCGAGGGTGCTGGCGCAGTCGTCGATCCATTGTCGGAGGTTGCGGGCGGCAGTGTTGGTGGAGTCTGCGGGTCGGTTCAGGGTGAGGGTGGTGGTGAGCTGGTCCTCGGTGACTTTGCTCCAGCATCGTCGGGGCAGCAGTTGGTTGCGGTGGTGCGTGGTGGGCTTCCTGAAGCTGAAGGTGAAGTGGATGCAGTGGTGGTCGGTCCAGTGGGGTTCGGTGGTGTGGCTGAAGGGGACGTGGGGGCTTGCGGAGAAGATGGGGTTGAGAATGTGGCCGGCGGTGTGGGTGGGTGTTGTCACGAGTCCGAGGTTGGCGAGGTTGACGAGCAGGGCGGTGGAGTTGGTGTCGTTGTTGTTCTCGAGATTAAAGTTCAGGTCTCCTAGGAGGATGTAGTCCCTTAAGGCGAGGGCGTGCGTGCTGACAAAGTCGGCGATGGAGTCTCTGAACTGTGGTCGGGGTCCGGAGGGTCTGTAGATGAGGGTTCCTCTGAGGGTGGTGTTGGGATCGGTGTGAATCTGGAAGTGCATGTGTTCGGCGGTGCTGAGGGTGTCGTCGGTGTTGGTTGATACTCTGAGGGTGTTCCTGTGGACTATGGCAATTCCTCCTCCTCTTCCGTTGGTGCGGTCCCTGCACGTGATCTTGTATCCTTCCAGGATGGCAATGGCGATGCCGGGTGTGGAAGCGGGATTCAGCAAGGTCTTTGTCAGGAAGGCGACGTCAGGGGAGGAAGAGTCGAGGAGGTCCCAGAGTTCGATGGCGTGTTTGCGGGTGGAGCGGGTGTTGAGGAGGATGCATCTGAGGTAGTTGGGTTCCATGGTGGGTGGTTTGGCTGGCCGGATACTGGTGAAGTTGCAGTTCCGACAGGAGAAGGGTCCTTGGGTATGCTTTGGGGTTGTCTGGTAGCAGGTGTGTTCTCGGCCGGGGTTGAGTGCGTAGAGGGTGCTGGCGTCGTAGTGCAGTCGGGTGTTGTGGCGTCTTCGGGGTCCAGGGGTCCAGGGGTCCTGGCAATGGACGCGGTCCAGGCGCAGACGGGCACAGACGGGCTTGCCTTAGGCGCGCCCACTGCTCGTAGCTGCTGCGCGGGCTCCATATGAGGGTGGGGCCGCAGGGGACGCAGCGGCGGGAAACACGGAGGGGTGAGCGGGCGAGCGGTGGTCACAGAAGGCACAAGGGGGACACAAAGGGGGCAAGGCAGCAAAAATACAAAAGGAAACCAGTGAACAGCAGAGATTACACAGTAGAACAGAGGAGGAAATCAGGCACAAACCGGAAGACGAGGCACACTCTACATATGAGCGGCAGCAGCGGCTGGGCACAGGGCACCCAGGAGGGATGTGCGGCGGTGAGGGGAGCGACCTGCCTGGTGACAGGGTCAAGGGCCGTTTATAATACTTTCAGTTGTGGTGTTAGTGGTGGTGATGATGGTAGCAGTAGTTGTGGTTGTAGTTGTGACGAGATTGGTGATAGTGAACATAACTGGGAGGCTGAGCAAACCAGATGATCTTCCTGATGGGGCTATTCTTCCATGCAAACTGTACCTTGCAAGCCTAATATATAAGCCTGTCGTACCTAATATACTAGATGGAAGCAACGCCACAGTGAGGATCAATGACCCTAGAGGCCACAGGTTTCAAAGACAGAAATAAAGATCATTGTAGCATTTATACAAAGAAGTTCAAGTTGTTCACAAGTGTGTTCCTTCAAATTACATGCCAACATTTGGAAAAGGAAAGAGGAAGAATTAAAATAAAATTAGCAGCTCAGTTGCCCTGTTGACTTACATTAAAGCGGAGGCAATCATATACAGGAGACTGCTAAGATATAGCTTTTTGTAGTAAAAATCATGAGGCTCCCACATAAATCAGGTGTGTCAGCATGTATGCTTCAGTAACAGTATACAGCAGCGGCTCGTTGTTAAGGGCGGAGGGGCAGTGCCTCTCCACCTTTGCCTCACCACCTTTTTCCGATGCAGGGGTTGTCAGGCTGAGCAAAGGTCAGTTTGCCAGACACTCTTAATGGTCAGGTAAGGCAGCCAGCTACTGGACATGCGCTAAATGCGCAGGGCTGCCTGTGCCAAAATTTGCCGGGCTGAAGATTTCCCAGGTGAGCGTGACCTCCTAAGCCTGGCAAGGTCTTCTGTGAACCTCCCTGGGGGAGGGTCACTGATAGATTCGCACCTGGGTGCTTCAGGTTTAAGTCCTGATGTGCCAGAGCAGAGTGAGTGCCCATCAGTGACGCTCGTCACTGAATGGTGGTGTGGGGTCAGCAACTATCTCTGACCCCATCCCACTCTGTGACGAGGTAAGGCAGGCCCTTCTCTCATTGGCTGACCTTTGACAAGGCAGACAAAGAGAGGAGGTGGCAGGATCTTCCTTCCACCAGTAAAAACAACAGAGGCGTTGTTTGTGCGTGCATGTGTGTATATATGAACATTTGTGTATTTGTTAATGCTTGTATACTGTGAATGGGTATGTGTGTGTGTGCTGGGAATGTGTATGTGTGTGCCTGTGTGAAAGAGAGTGTGCATGCGTGTGTGCCAGCCCCGCCAGAGCTGCAAATTACGGGCCACCACTATTCAGTAATCTACTGAACAGCTTTCGGACTGCACTTCTATTACATGCCATTTCCTTTTAATGGCCCAAGTTACTGTTTAGTTACATTATCAAGTTATTCTCTATGTAAACTTGACTGTCCTGAGGTATTCATAGCGAACAGGCTAGGTTAATTCCATGGGACGGGAGAGCGATTACAATTCTGAATAAAGTATAAAAGAAACAGTTATCACACTCGATAAACTTAAAAAGCCCAGTCTGTTGTATATATTGTAAAGAGAGGACATCGAGAAAGCTATCCCAAAAGGGCTAGCAGCTAACAAACACCAACAATTCTGTCATAATGTAAACATTGTATGCCATGGCTAGAGCAAAAGGGGCAACTCAGTACCATCAGAAAAATGGATGGCCCACATCACGACCCTTTATACAGAGACCCCCGAAAATTTGCTGGGCTTAAAGCCAACCTCACACCCCCCCTCCCCCCACACACACACACACACACACATAAGGCAACGGACGAGGACAAAGTGACACTGTCTACTAAGGGGGAACATCTAACACCAGACGACCAAGTGGTAATCAAGGTCCTAAAGAATATTTGAAAGGACGGGTCTCCAGGGCCCAACGGCCTGCCCGGATCCTTATTTAGAGCAGACCCCAGTTGTGGTCATCAGTCCTCGCTCCATTGGACGCAGAATGCAAATTACATGAAGAGGTCCAAGACTTAAAAACTATTTTTATAACAGAGCGCAACCCATGGCATAGTTATCAAAATATACGGTGGAGAAGCTACAACTAGCGGTAAAAAATTGGACTCAAAACACCATCTCCTACTCTCCCATCAAAATTGCCATAAAAAAGCAACAGAATTGCTACTCACAAAAATACGGATATCAAGGCCTCACTGGAAAGGGGCACACATGCCTCCCTAATAAGACCTTACATAACCCAGCCCAGTCATTTGCACATGCAACAAGCACTGGGTAAATGTGACTTAGCTATGGGCGTGGTTGGTGCCCCTTCCAATAAGAGAAGTGAATGCTGGCTGGAAATCGCTTGAAAACATTGTACGCTGCAGGCTGTGTGACTACAGAAACTAATTGCTGGCTCGCCTGCTATGCCACTGCCCAGCCTGTTGTATGCTCCTGAGGCCAATCTTCTGACACCAAGACATATGATCAGTCACGCAGGCCCAAAACCTTCTATTTTCCTTGAACGTGGTGACAGACATGGCTAGATTCTGAAAATGTATACAGCTGGTGCAGACGTTGCTAAAGGACAAGTTGTTGGACATTACACCCCACCGACCAGACAACACTCCATCGCACCCTACCTCCAGCAGTAAATAACCCAGCATTTAATAAGCACTGTACTTATAATCCAGAGTCTCTTTTAACTTTCTAAAAACTGTGAATGAACAAACTTTTTATTGTCTTTCCCCCTGCACATGATGTTTAGCTTGTTGTTTTATTAATACCTTAGTAGTGGTTTGAAGTAATCATCCAAAAAAGTTTATCTATCTAGTCTGCATATAACATGGAAGTGTTGTGTGCTGGTAAATGCAACATAAGAAGAGCAGTAAAGTAATAAAAGAAATTTACCTACAGTACATGATTTGCTACAAGCCGCGGTCTGTGCAGGTAACAGCGGCGGGACGGTGGGGCCGCGTTGGGGGGGATTTCAAGTGACGATGCAAATAATTAATTTTCCCTCTGCATCGTCCTTCGACATCCCCCCTCCCCCCAACGCGGCCCCACTGCTGTTACCTGCACGGACCCTGGCTGTTTGCTACCAGTTTTCCAAAACTTCATATTGGGTAAAGATGCTATCTCTTAAAATGTTTTTCCTATAAGATTATTACAACTGTCTTAGCTCGTTTAAAATACCATATTTGGTGTTCCATAAATTAGAATTTGATATTCAGCATTGTACTAGGTCCACTGGTCTCAGTATGTATTAAACAGAAAATATGTAATTCATTTTGATAACATTCCTTGGTGGAGAACTCCCCAAACCGCTGTAAATTCTATTAAACCTTGTAAAGCTGAGAGACATTTTGCTGGCCCGGTGTGCTTTAAATAGCACTATTTGCCACATGTAGACCAGAAGGAAAACCTCCTACCTTATGCTTTGCACCAGAACAGCAAACAGAGCCCTCCAATAACAATTTTGACTAGGCTCTGGTATCTTCTCCCCTATTGTTGAACAATAGCACTCTCACTCCAAATGTTTGAGTCTTGTTGCACCTCTGATCACTTCTAATAATTGCTACTCAACACAATTACATAATCCATTATACTAAAATCGACTGCATTTTAATGCAAATACACTATTTTGAAGTGTAATACCTTTCGGCTTAGTTTGTGACAGACAAAACTACAGAGAATGAAACAAAATTAAAAAAATATGTATTGCATGTGTTGGATGATTTCAATTTCAAATATGATGGGTCAACTCGTGTTCAGCCTCTTACAGGCTCTCACTACTAGAAAACTCTAGGATCTAGGCTCTCACTACTAGAAAATTGTAGGACAGATGGAAGCAAGGAGGATTTTCAGGTCTGTGTGTACAACACTGCAGACTGTAGTGAGCTTAATGTGAAAAACGACAAATTTTTCAGTTCAAGTCATTGCAGGGATGAATAGAGATCTAATGAAATGTGCTGAATTTCAGTGGCGGCTGCTATTTACTGGGGGTGGTGAGGCGGGCGGGGGATGAGGAGGGTTATAAATGGAAAAAAAACACTTACCTCCTGGTCGGCCAGCTAGCCAGCTGCTGCCTCTCAGTCTGCCGCCTCTCACTCCCGGAAGCAGGAACAGGAAGCACAAAGACTTCTGACTCCGATAGCCAATCACAACGTTGCAATGCATCGCTGTGATTGGCCTGAGCTCCGTGGATCGGCGCCCAGGCAGGGAATGGGAGCCTGGGGCATGTTCTGAGCTCATGCTGTGCAGCCTGAGTGCAGAACATGCAAAGTGCGCATGACAATTTGGCCAGTCAAAGCATCATTGTGCAGCTTGGAGTGGGCAAACCACTCCTCCCCTGCCCAGCTCTGGCAGTCCTGCCCCGCCCGCACCAGGAAAGGAAAACTAAAATGATAATAACACTAGTTATTATCATTTTAGTTTTCCTTAACTACTGCTCACAGAGCAGTGCGGCGACGCTCCTGCGCTCTAGCGGAAGAGCCGCCACTGCTGAATTTGTCCTGGTGTAATTTTCTCGATACGGGGGCACAATTCAGCAGCTCCTGCACGTTATCTACTTTCTGTTTGGAGCAGCAATACTGCAAACGGCGATGCTGCTTTCTTAGTTTTTACTTCCAGCTCGGTCTTCCGTCATCTGCCCTTCTTTTATTCAGGTATTAATCTGGTTGGGAACCATCTGGAGCCCAACACTATACAATGGAAGAAAACAAAGGCACACAGCTTATCACTTCATGAATACATTAGAGAAACTTCAATTTGGAGGCAGGTTTTTAGCTTTGTTCAAAAATGTAAATGTAAATCCAGTATTTGTAAAGTGCAAGCAATTGCCTGAGGGCATCAAGGCGCTGGGGGCCGTCAGGAAGATTAAGCAAGCTATTGCCCAGAGTCACATGGTGCTGAGCTGACCTGCCACCGATGCCGGGGATCGAACCGTAAACCCCAGTGCTCTGGAGTCCAATGCCCTGGCCACTGCGCCATACCTTTTCCAACCCTATGAAAGAGGGGTGCATTCACTGTAAGAACATCTGTTGTATCTGTGTGTATGAGTAATAACAAGAATAATTATTTAAATGGCACGTACTAATTTATTTTTTATTTAATTCTTTGTTGTGCTACTCAACTTAGTGCTGGCTGTAGGGAGATTTACCTCACACACAGACAATAATTCATATTAGTGTGTAAATCAATGTACAGGAAATGTTACAAAAGACAATAAGAGTTATAAGATGTAGTTGTCACATATCGTAAATACTTTTAGACATTATAGGGTTAGAGATACACACGTCAGGATTTAAAACGTAATGCTGTAGTTGTTTGATCTGTACTAAAAAGACTTTATTAGTATCCAAAGGAATCCTTTTTTGTAAACTTAGAATAATAACAAAAGATTGAGAAAAAGAAAAAACAATAAGAATCTAAAGCCATGAATTGCAGTTTTCTACTGCTGGGATGTGTGAAGGCCACAAGATGACTACCAGCCCCACACAGCCTAAAGTGACCTTGGAGGAGGGGCTTGGTGCTTTATAGAGTGTGTTGGTGCCCCACACTGCGAGAGGCTGATTTCTGGTGCTTGGTCGTGTGAAGGACACAAGAGGACTACCAGCCCCATACTGTCCCGGGAGAGCTTGGAGGAGGGCCTTAACACTTTATAGAGCCTGTTGTTTTCTCCTGATGGGCTATGTGAAGGACACATGAAGACTACCAGCCCCACACTACCCCAGGAGAGCGTGTCGCTTTATAGAGCGTGTTGGTGCCCTGCATTGCAGGACACACTTGTGCTGTTAAGGGCCAAGATGGGCCCATCTGAGCTCGTCAGAACCTGAAGGAAGCTGTGGCACCCTTGTTGGTTTTTAGGCATGGGTTTTGAGGCCTATTTGTGTTAACCAAAGTCAGTATGGTGGTCATCAAAAAATGAAATTGCTAATGCAGAGGAGATGTTGAAATTGATTCAACATGCTGTGTCTGAGGTCTCTACCACTGGTGCTTCACATAAAGAGACGGGATGACTGGGGAGCAGGACCTCTGCTGGTTTTAAAAACAACTTGTGTGTCTTTCGAGAAATACCTTGCATCGAGGCTGTTTACCCTCCTTCCCCGCACCTGCTAGAAAATGACTTGGCATAAGGCTATTTTGACTTTACCAGAGTATGTCTGTTTGGATGGAAAAGTCCTCTGCATGGTAATGGGCGTGCACCCCTGCCCTGAGTACCCAAAAATACTGATGTCTGGATCTTTAATGCTGATTTTAGGTGTCATAGGTAAGCACAGATCATGCATGTGTGAAATGACATAGGCCTGTCTCATGGATTGCGGTCATGTTGGACCAGGAAGAGGAGGAGGGGGCAGCGGAGTATGCACTTCAAAAGAAGCAGTCTCCCAAAATCAAACTTCAAACACTCAGACTCTAAATCACATTTGGTGTCTGAAAATGGCCTATAAGAAGGGGAGTTTGAGACCCCATAAATTCCCACCTGCCAAGCAGCCAGAGGAGGGGAAGCTCTGCAAGACTTCTGCCTGTGACCAGGAATGGGGGCCAAGGACTGTTAGTCTTCCTCCTGGGTGAGGGGACATCACCCAGGGTATCCAGGATCATCTACCCTGGAGCCTGGAGCACCAGGGGATGACTGCTTGCCAAAACCAGTGTGTCCTGTGAAGAACAGGAGAGTTTTGGTGGTAGCAAGGTTCAGTGAGGAGCCCTGTTAATTGGACTCCCTGTGCGAGGAGTGAGGAGAAGGCTGCTGCATCGATCGGGTCGTTACCCATGTGCAGCCCCCGTATGCCAGGCGAGGGTCGTTGTGAAGATAGCCATGGTGAAGACTGCCATGCAGTAAGGTCTGAAGTTTTGTGTGGTAACGGTGCGGCAACCCCATATGCCAGGAGGGGACTCATGGTAAAGACAGCCAGGCGGAAAGGTTCAAAGCCTTGTTCTGTAGCGGTGCAGCAACTCCATATGCCAGGAGGGTCGCCGAGGTGAAAGACTGGCATGCGGTAAGAGCTGAAGCCTTGTGTGGCAGCGGTGCTATTAATCCCACATGCCAGGAGGGGCTGCCATGGTAAAGACAGCCATGAGGATAGGTCCAAAGCCTTGTGCTGTAGCGGTACGGCAACCCCATATGCCAGGAAGGTCGCGAGGTGAAAGACTGGCGTGCGGTAGGAGCTGAAGCCTTGTGTGGCAGCGGTGCAAGTACCCCATATGCCAGGAGTGGCTGCCATGGATAGGAGAGAGCTTGCGCCTGCCAATTACAGCTGTTGACTCCTCATGCGAGCAACTCATCTGACTTATCTGGAGCCACTGTCAGCACCTGCAGATGGGGTGCACTCCACAAACGCTTCAGTTCTGCTGCAGTGGGTAAGACTTGATTTTGGGAGAAATTTGCTGCTGCATCAAGTGTGTGTGTGCTGGAACACTACTGACATTAACTTAGAGTCGCAGTAGATGCTTGAGACTCACACTACTAGTGGGGCAGACCCTGGATGGTACCAATAGTGAATGGAGAATAATCATGATCGCTAACACAAGGGTTATTTAGGACGGAAGCACCAAAGAGACACTAGACCCCGACCTCAGAGTAGGACTGTGTAATTGTTGGTGAACATCATATTTGTCCTTTGTGTGAATAGCGTTAGAAATAAAATACTTCCCTTTTTCCATAAAAGTGAGGATTTGGAAGGACAATGATTTATTGCTGCTTCGTGCATTTTGAGTTGTGAGCCCAGGTTCACTCACCTGTATCCGCACCTCCTCCCAAGGGAGCCTTGGTGTGCTCAACCACGTTTACCACTGAGAGTCAAGTACAGAAGGGGTACTTAGCCCAGTTGCTCAGCATTCATGGTAAGTCAGGCCCTGGTACATCAGGAGTAAAAGGCCTCAAACCCCCATTTTTGAGCCCAGCAGCCCCTGTGGCCCTCTGAAAGGGATTCTGACAATGACTCATGCAAAAAACTACTGTATAAAAGTGGGGCTCTGCATCAGGGGATTGGAAGGGAGGACTTTTCTTCATTACAATAGTCCCGAGTTGAAGTGGTTTCCAGCTGTGAACATCGGATCGAGAGTGTTACTAAGAGTATGCTGGATCCTGTATGTATTATTATGTTACAGGATCTTGATTTTTACTTTATTGTCCTTAATAGACCCAGTTAACATATTAAGATCATTCTGGATACCTCCCTTTCTCTGGACAAGCAGGTTAGTAGGACTGTGTCCACCTGTTGCAATGCCCTGAGGATTCTTAGAAAGATCACTCATTATCTTTCCCCTGGGGCACGCAAACAGGTGGCAATAGCAGTCATTGCCTCCAGACTTGACTACTGCAATGCCCTTTATTTCGGCATTAGCAGTGGTCTCATCCAGCGCCTCCAGACCGTTCAGAATGCGGCGGCCCGGTTTGTTGTAGGCGCCCCCAAACGTTCCTCGGGTACTTCCATCAGAAAAGACCTGCACTGGCTCCCTATGCAGGCAAGGATCAACTTTAAGGCCTTATGCCTTACTCATCGTGCCCTGAATCAATCTGGACCGGAGGCAATACGTGCTCTTGTGGCCCATTATGTCCCTGGGAGAATACTGCGCTCATCCAGCAAATGTCTACTCACTGTCCCCCGCATCGCCAAAGCCAGATGGGGTGGAAGGTCCTTTCGCTTCCTTGCGCCCAGACTCTGGAATACGCTCCCTAATGATCTCAAGGGGATCCCTTCACATATACATTTCCGTAAGGCACTTAAGACTTGGCTATTCCAACAAGCCTACCTCTAATTCCCCCTGGTTGATTTATGAGCTCTCTGGATTCCATTCTCAGCGCCTTGATGCCTCCGGGTTTAGTCGCGCTTTCTGCATATAAATTTTCTCTAATAATAATAATAAGATGGTCTACTCACGTGGTTCGTCCCAACCCCAGCGACATAATCAAGGAGAAACCTGACTTGACAGTATGGTATACATATAAAAAGGATTAGAAGTAATTTAGAGCCAATGGTGCAAATAATATTATGGACCCCCAGTTTAATCCCCTAGATCCATTGCCACTGAGTTTGGAAACTTCCAATCCATGTTAGGCTGATGGCAGATAAATCTTATAAGACAACAGCTTTGACCTTGCAGTTACCTCCTGAGGTGACACGTTATGCTATTGTCCTAAAAAAATGTCTCCCATTTATGCACTGGGCACAACAAAGAATAGGCTGAGCTGAAGTATAAAGCTGGATGGATGAGAATTTGTTCCTGATTTATTTTTTTTAAACATACTTTATTGATTTTCATTTAACACCTTTACATACCATCAACTTGGTTCAGTTGTACAATTGCATTTTCAACATGGCATTGTGTACATTGCGTTTATGACCTTTTGCCTGATCCAGTAAAAAAAAAAAAAATAACACAGGTATCTAATCCGGATATATCTGTGTGCAGTATCAACAACAAGTATGTACAGTGATCATTAACTTTGAACGTGTAACCCCATCCTACATATCCCACTCCCTCCCTCCCACACCCTGGCAGTCGTTTCCACATCATAGACCACTATTACGTCCTGTATACATGTTGTTCGTCCAGTGCTGTGCACAAACTTGTACTTCGACCCTCTGCTCACCTATTACACATGAACTATGTACACTTCCTAATTGTCAATGCCTATTTTGTGTTCCGGGTGTCAGAAACTTCGTCCCGGTTATTGCCTTGAAAGGCTTCTAGCAGTGTGTTCCAGTCCAATGAAATTTGTTTCTTCCTAAATCCTCGGTCCTCCTCCCTGCGCAGAGTAATGCTTTCGGCTTCCCCCATCTTGTGAGTTCGCTGTGCCAGAAGTGTATTGCAGGAGGTTTAGCTGATTTCCAGGGCATGGCGATGGATCTCTTGGCTACTATAAATGCTAAATCCAGGAAGTGAAGCTGGACTTTTTGCAACTTCCTACGTTTCCGGAGGCCCAACAAGCACTCCAGTATCGAGCCCTCTATTGAAACGTGCATGGTCTCTTCTATTATTTGTTTAACCCCAACACAGAACTCTTCAAGGCACAGGCAAGCCCATAGCATATGTATGAGGTCTGCGTCCATTAATTTCCAGCGGGACAGTGATGTGTCGTGTCCGGGTACATCTTCTGTAAGCGGCGTGGTATTAAGTCAGCTCTGTGCAGGACCATATATTGTATGATCTTAAACTTGGCATTACGGGACACCTTCCGTGGGTGTGCCAGGAAATCCGCCCATTCCCTATCAGGTGAGTTCCCTGCCCGCATCCGCCACACATTGAGCCTGAAGGGCGTCCAGGGGCAGTTTAACGTGTGCCCGGATGCTCAAATATAACCATTTGATAAGGTGGCTACCCTACCCCATATAATAGAGTGATTTAACTAATTCATGCGTCTTGGGTTCTTCCCGGTGTGGAGACCAGTGATCATTAACATATTGCAGTAGCGCAGCGTGAACCATATACAATGTGTTTGGTGCCCCCATTTCCTGTACGAAATTATCGTGGTCCATCAGGGTCTCCCAAAGAGTGCCCCTACTGTACTCACCCCTGCATCTAGCCACGGTCCTAGTTTGTGTTTCGTGAGTTTACCGCTCAAAATTGGGATCCCCACTAATGAGATGTTACGTGCGTTAGGGCTGCAACTACACGTGTATTTCAGAGCTTTCTTCCAGCATGTCAGTGCGGCGTGCAATAAAGGCGGTACTGTCATGGGGATTTTTCATTGTGGCAATAACATTGCGTGTAGCTGTCCTTGTTCAATGTTTCTGTTAGTGAAGCCGATCTCATGCAAGTTGTGCCCCACCGTCCAGTAAGACAGCCACTGCAGTTGGCTTGCATAATAATAGGCCCGGAAGTCCGGCGCGCCCAGGCCCCCTCCCCTTGTGTCTATTTGTAATTTCTTAAGGCTCACTCTGTGACGACCTGTACCCCAAATGAGGTCTGTTAATATGGTGTTGAGGGTATTAAAAATGATTGGGGGTACTATAATTGGCAAACTGGTAAAATAATAAAGGACCCGTGGTAGCACCATCATCTTAGACACTACCACTCAACCCATTGCCGAGAGAGGCAACATGGTCCAGAAAATCATCTGTGAGCATATTTCCCTGTTGGCCTTGTTTCAATTTCCTTCCAGCATGTCCGCATGGGAGTGATATACATTGATACTCAGATATTTAAACGTGTGCTGCACTACGGGTAGGGAGAGCAAACCGAGATTAATTCTGTCAGTGCATGGTTGGGCTTGAAAAAAAAGACAGTCGATTTTGATTCATTTATGGCTAAGCCAGAAATCCGTCCAAAGTCGGTGAATATTCCGGCATCCGGTCTAGGACCCAAGAAGATCCCTCGCATAAATAACTATATCATCCGCATACGCGGAGATCAGATGCATGGTTGTGCCTATTGTTATCCCACATTGTATGGCGTCCTGCCGCAGATGGAGAGCCAACGGCTCCAGTGCTAGTACGAACAAGAGTGAGAACAGGGGGCAGCCTTGTCTTGTGCCTCTGTATATTGGATATTCCTGAGAGATGTGCTTACCAGTCCTAACCCTCGCCGTCGGGGTATCATAGAGTAAGCACAGCCATCTAATATAGTCGGGAGCAGTCCGAATTTTGCAATTGCCTTAAACATATAATCCCAGGATAGCTTGTCAAACGCCTCTCTCAGGTCTAGTGCAATACAGCCAGCATGGTGGAATCTCTTTAGGTCTGATGCCATTATATGGTGTACCCTTCTTATATTTAATGATGTCCTGCAGGCTGGTAGAAAACCACACTTTTACTCAATATTTTGTACTCAGTTGCCAATAACAATAATGGACGGTAACCTGACATGTCCTGCATATCCCTCCCTGATTTTGGAAGCAATACTACTAAGGCTTGCGCCGTGGTACAGGGGAGTTGGCCCAGCGACTTGTTGTAAAGTTCCTCGTTGAGGCAGCAGAATCTCAGAGTCCTGCAAGCCATCTAGACCCGTCGCTATATTACGCGGGAGTCCGTTAATAGCTGCCTTTATTTCGGCCCTGGTGACAGGGCCCGCCAAGTCGCCTTTCATGTCAGCAGGTGCTTGCGGGTAAGATAGATTTTCAAGAAATATGTCTATTAGGGCTTCTTCCACAACCGGCGGCTTGTTATACAGTGTTTCATAGTATGAGCTGAAGGCCTCATTAATATCATGTTGCGTGTACTCCACGCCACCCCGTGCGTTATGATCTGGCTGAGGACAGTGGTCAGTGGATCATCCTTGATAATCTTAGCCTACAGTGCCCCTATTTGACTGCCTCTGAGTGTTTTGTCTGGGTATATGCCCTGTGATCGATTACTCTAACGGTTTCCAATAGCTCCGCGTGTTGTATGCATGCCTCCTGTAATTCAGCCTGTTTGGTGGGGTCTAATGCCGCTGTGAGAAGTTGGCCTGGTATATGATGTTCACTATTCTAGTGAGTAGCTTGCACCAGTCCAAACAACCCTTATGGTGATGGTTGTAAAGTCAACTGTTGTAACTGAATTATAGAAGTGGTATCTTCTGTCCACCCCTTCCCTTTTGCCCAGTTGGTATTTCCCAAACGAAGCTGACCATAGAATGTTTGTCTCTTGTCAGTGAGGAGAGTGGATGGTCAATAAACGAGTCTTGACTCAACAGAGGGCCTCGTCTTTCATTTGAATTTCTACACTGGCGACGGATCTGTGCAGGGGGCAGCCTTGACCATCTCCCCTTTGTGTGCTCTCTCCACACGAAAACAAGTTAAGGAATGAAGAATGCCAGAAGAACCCTAGACATAAGGTACTGACGTAAAGAAGATATTAATTGAGTGCAAGCCTTTAGAGGACGTACGTGAATAATGAAAAAAGGAGATGACTGCAGTTGGAATAAATGGAAGCATCCTTGGAGGTTAAGAGCTTAATGAGAGGAAAAAGATTTTAAGAAGTATTTCGTCTGTGGGACACTGTATCGTGTTTAAAAAAAAAAAGTCATCTCCTGCGTGTCGCATCTGAAGGGAAGTGTGCGCTAACCTTCAAGCAATGTGAGGAAGTGCGGAGAAGCTTTCTGTTTTACGTACGATAACTGGCTGAGTGAACTGGCATAGCGGAATAAGTAACATTGTGCCACACATAAATATCTCTGCAAAAGATCAATTTACCTCACAGTGAGCGGGTGTAGAAACACGAGCAGCCGACGGTACCTAGGCACGTCTGAGAGAAGAGGTCGTGGCTGGTAAAAAAGGATCGGAACTGCGGATCAGCATTTTGAAGTAGCCTAGGTTATCGTCTTCTTTGGTGTTGAATTGCCCATCGATTCACTGCGTCCAAGGGTCAGGCAGGCTGGGGTATGCGAGAGGCGAATCCTGTCAGCAGGCGCGGTGTTCCTCGCAGATAACTCAGTCAGAATGTCCTGCGTGTCAGCTGACTAGCCGGATCTTCTACATTCCCGGCGCACCAGCCACTTTGAGCCGGGCGTTGAACCAGGAAGCAGTCTGGTTAGGAAAGCAACAATATACTGGAATTGACTCGAGTTGTGCGTAGTTTGGGGTTTTGAGCAAGGAATGTATGTTCACCCCTGAGATCATCTATGTTGCCAAGAGCGGAGGTATTTCTTTCAAATGCATAACCAGGTGGTGAGTGTACCGTAGGAGAATTGACTGGAAAATATAGGAGAATATATTAATAAACATTAATCTAGAACCTGGTTATTAGATCTTCCTGGGGAACAGGAACTGCAACTTTTAATAGGACTGCATTAACACATATTAAGTGGTTCAATAAGCTTTTTGTTTTTCTATTATGTTGGGTATTTCCCTGTCAACCATTTGATGCATAGTGGAAATTTTTGTTTAAAAAATATCGTATTGTTAGAACCAACAACTTAGCCTGATTTTGTAGCCTTAGTAGTTGATCACTCCCCTGTTTACCCTCTTATCCGGTCAACCATGGCCACAGCAAGCATGAGCCAACCCCGCCGTTTCTAAATGATATTGGTGAACCAGAAATCAGTTGGAAGGAATGGGTGAAATTGTTTGAATCTTACTTAATAGCGGTTGGGGGTGAGAAATACAAGGCAGAGAGGAAGAAGCACATTTTACTGCACAATTTGGGAATACAGGGGCGCAAAGTGTATGAGTCATTGCCTATGCAAGAACAGGAGGGGGAGTTGGAAGAAGAGTTAGATGTTTATGAGCAGACCATGAGAAAACTGGAAAAGCATTTTTGTGATAGAGTAAATGTGGTGTTAGAACGCCACAAGTTCTTTAAAAGATGCCAAGGAAAACAAGAATCAGTACAGAATTACATTGAATCGCTGTGGGGTCTTACTCAACTATATGAGTTTGGTAATTTAACTGATTCCCTCATAAGGGACCAGCTTGTGAGGTGCACTAACAACCCTCGCATCCAAGAGAAATTACTGGCAAAAAATCCAGGATTAAGGGAAGCTATCGAAATAGCAAAATCAGTGGAGCATACTGCTAGATGTATTAAAGAAATGAAACCTAGCAGCGAGGTTGTGGCTTCTATAAATGATGAGGAGGACAGGGGCGATGTGTACAAGGTGAAGTTTAAGGAGAATAGCAATGTCAGAGTAGAAACCAAAGAAAGGGGCCCCAAATGCTACAGGTGTGGCAGCAATAATCATTTTGCCACGTTTTTTCAATGCCCTGCTAAGTACGTTACCTGTAAAAAATGTAATAGGAGAGGGCACTTCGCAAGAGTATGTAGAGATGGTGAACTGCACAACAGAGATCAGGAGAGGAACATGGAGAGGGGTACAAGTAAGGAAGTTAAGTGCGTAGGGCAGAGAAGTGGCAAGATAATCTTGCAGTTAAAGGACCTTAATGGTACCATAAACTCCATATATCCTAAGTGTGATGTGTTCATCGATGGACTGTGTGTAGAAATGTACGCTGATTCATGTTCACCATTCACCTTATTGAACAAGGATGATTTTGCGGCTATGAGCAATTGCAATGTGAATGAATTAAAAATGCCTGACATTTCTCCCACAGGTTACAACAAAGGACTTATACCCTTGTTAGGCATGAAAAATGTACAGTTATGTTTTAAGGACAGGGAGACTTATGGAACAGT
This sequence comes from Lissotriton helveticus, assembly GCF_964261635.1. Taxonomy (NCBI): domain Eukaryota; kingdom Metazoa; phylum Chordata; class Amphibia; order Caudata; family Salamandridae; genus Lissotriton; species Lissotriton helveticus. The sequence goes on from NC_136070.1 coordinate 842,166,587, forward strand.
GTATGTGGTGAAATCAGGGTCCAATCTTTTGGGGTGGGTCCATCAGAAAGAGCTGGGTATCATTTTAGACCCAAATAGCGTTGAACAAGTCTTGCTCACAGATAGGTCCCTAAAGGGAGAGAACATTTGTGAAGAATTCAAACAACTGTTTAAGGAGGAGCTGGGGTGTTTGCACAAGTTTCAACATAGGATCAAGTTGAAATACAATGCAAGACCAGTTGTTCATAAATTACGCCCTGTGCCACACAAGCTGAAAACTCCTTTGGAAGAAGAGTTGCGCAAGCTGTGCGATTTAGACATCATCCAACCCATCAGCTGCTCAGAATGGTTGGCCCCGATCGTTATCGCGGCCAAGTCCAGTGGGGATGGGATTCGCCTCTGTGTGGATTTGCGCAGTCTCAACGACAATATATGGGTGGAACGCCATCCTTTGCCTATAATAAATGAAATGCTGAGTACCATGGGTCCTGCAAAGTACTTTAGTGTGATAGATCTATCCATGGCATATCACCAGATTGAGCTGCATCCAGAGTCGAGACCACTTACGGCGTTCATCACCCCAGTAGGGGCTTTCATGTTTAAAAGGATGCCCTTTGGGTTGGCGTCCGCAGCGGCCATTTTTCAGAAAGCCATGCAAAAAATCTTAGAAGGAGTCGAACGTACCATGTGTTTCCAAGATGACATAGTGGTCTATGGTCAAACCGAGGAAGAACATGACTGTGTGATAAGACAAGTCTTTGGAAGACTCATGGATGCAGGACTAACTGTAAAAAAAGAGAAATGTAAAATAAAAGTAAAGGAAGTAGAGTACTTGGGACATTCCATATCTGAAGATGGGTTCAGACCAAAGAGCAGTTTGATCCAGGCGGTGAAAGAGGCTCCCAGCCCCAAGAATAAAGAGGAATTAAAGTCCTTCCTGGGACTTATGGAGTATATGTCTAAATACGTTGACAATTTTGCTGCCAAATGTGAACCAATGAGAGAACTCTTGAAGAGGAACAAAGATTTCATATGGAAAGAAGAACATGATGCGGTGGCAAACTCATTAAAGGAAGAGTTGATAAGCTCACCAGCTTTAGGTACTTTTGACGCATTCAAGAAGACCATATTGGCTACAGATGCTTCCAACAATGGCCTGGGGGCAACCTTAATTCAAAAGGATGGGCAGGAGAAGAAGATCATCGCCTTTGCATCCAGAAGCCTCACAAACCCCGAGCGGAATTACTCGGTAATCGAAAGAGAAGCCTTGGCCTGTTTCTGGGCAGTAATACATTTCAAGTTTTTCTGGTGGGGCTTAAGATTCACCATCCGTACTGATCATAAGCCCCTCACCTTCATATTCTCAGTGAAAGGACTTGAGAATTGCACTCCTCGTATCAGCAGGTGGATTCTAGGACTGGAACATTACAACTTCAATGTAGAATATGTCCCGGGCAAAGAGAATAAAATCACGGATTTCCTGTCGAGGTCACCACTACCAGGAGTGGAAACTACAGAGGAAGCTCTTGACAGTCCCATATTAATGATGGAGATACCTGCGATCACGGAGAAGGAATGGGAGGAGAATATGAAGAATGACAAAGAGCTAACTACCCTAAGAGACTACATGGAAAAGGGATGGCCGAATAAGAAAAATGAACTTGAAACCAGCATTGGGGATTACTGGGAAGTCAGGAATGAATTAAGTGTCATCGGAAGGAAAATCTATCGCAATAACAGGGTGGTACCGCCCAAAGGACTCAGGACGAAGGTCATTGACTTGGCACATGAAGGCCATTTGGGGCGTAGCACTACCAAAGCCAGGGTAAGGTCAAATTTCTGGTTTCCAAGGATGGATGCTATGACTGAACAACTTGTAAAGGAATGTGGGGCGTGTGCCAGGAGCGATAAATCCAAGGCAGTGCAAAAAGCACCTTTATCCCCAGTAAACGTGCCAACCAAACCTTGGAGCAAGTTGGCCATAGACATCATCGGACCAATGCAGGACTTAGGAGAAAGGAAGAAATTCATGATAGTCCTGATCGACTATACTACACATTGGATCAAGCAGAAGTTTGTTCACAGTATCACCACCTGATTGAGTTCTTGGATGATGTGTTCTGTGAAGAGGGTATACCTGCGACCCTTGTGACCGACAACGGTGTACAGTTCACCTCAGAAGAAATGCGAGATTTCCTCAGGAAGATGAACATTAAACATGAGACCACAGCCTTGTATTGCCCAAAGGCCAATGGCTTAGTTGAACGCGCGAACAGGATCATCAAGGAACATATCCAGTTAGCTGCCACCAATGGACATGACATAGGAGGCTCACTTAAGAAATGTCTGTGGGCATACCACACCTCCCCAAATAAGGTCACGGGCATATCTCCTTTTGTGGCATTGCGTGGTAGAGAACCTTGCACAAAATGTAATCCCAGTTGGTTAAGTGGGGGCGAGGCTAGAGAAGTGGATCTGGAGGAAGTAGGTGAAAAGATTAAGCAGCATCAAGACAATTACAAGCAGTGGTATGACAAAAAACATGGGGTGAAGTGTGGCAAGTGGGAGATAGGTGACATGGTACAAGCCAGGAAGAATAATAAAAGTGGGGCCACTCAAAGTAAATACTATTCACCCTACAAAATTGTCAAAGTGTTGAGAAATGTTGTTCAACTTGAAAATGGTCAATGGTGGAGTTTTGATAATATTGTAAATGCACATGTGTAGGATTGGTTTTTGTTTACCTTTTACAATGCCTTTCACAAAACCCTCGTTCCCACAACCGGGGAATTGGGATGTTCTCATTGTCACCCATATGGAAGGGAGATGTGTTGTAACTGAATTATAGAAGTGGTATCTTCCGTCCACCCCTTCCCTTTTGCCCAGTTGGTATTTCCCAAACGAAGCTGACCATAGAATGTTTGTCTCTTGTCAGTGAGGAGAGTGGATGGTCAATAAACAAGTCTTGACTCAACAGAGGGCCTCGTCTTTCATTTGAATTTCTACATCAACCTTATAGACCAGCTATCCTAGTGGTAGCATGGACAAAGCAGTCTCAGGCTAAACTCAAGAGGGCATGTGAAGCCAGCTGTTTTACTATATGCAATCCCTTTAATACCAAATGAAAGGACACCACACAGGTTATATATATAAAATATATGTGATTTATTACTAAATTAATCCTCTGAACTCTTTATGAGGTCAGAGGCACAAGCACATAACAAGAGACTTAATTATCATACAATAAGTTGCACAAAATACAGTAATGCCCTAGGGGCACTTCGAACCATATTCTAAAATAGTGGTATAAGAACCACGTCACGAACAAAGGATAGGCCTAGGGCCTGGAGAATCGCTGGGGCTACGCTGTACTACCAAAAAATAGGGAGCAGGAGGCTCACGGGATGCGTGTGCAGTGTCTTTACACACACGCGAGTTACCATAGAGTTAGAATGGGAATGAAGGAATTGGAAACTAGTTCTTTTAGGGCGCTTCCGGATGGACTAGGACAGGGGTACTCATAGTACGGCCTGCGGGCCGGTCGCGGCCGGCAAGCCTTCCTGGGCGGCCCGCGGACATTGCAGACACCTGTGTTTAAAATTAAATAAATTAAATAGTGTTCGCAAATACAGCTCGGACTCAGACTCTGCTCTGTGGGGGCCCGGGGGATTCCAGTGATTGTCAGAAGGGAGCTGCAGGGGCCTAAGAGGTGAAATTCAACAAAGCCTAATTAACATGTAAATGGTCTTTTAAAGACCCATGAAGTACTTGGTGCGGCTGTGTGCGCGCGGCCGGGGAAGATGTCTCAGCCCGGGCTGAAGGCTGACACAGGTGAGAGGACAGAGAGGGAGGGAGGGAGACACAGAGGGAGGGAGGGAGACACAGAGGGAGGGAGGGAGACACAGAGGGAGGGAGGGAGACACGGAGGTAGGGAGACACAGAGGGAGGGAGGGAGACACAGAGGGAGGGAGGGAAACAGAGAACGGGAGACAGGGAGGGAGATACAGAGGGAGGGAGGGAGACACGGAGGGAGAGTGGGAGACAGGGAGGGAGACACAGAGGGAGAGTGGGAGACTGGGAGGGAGACACAGAGGGGGAGTGGGAGACTGGAAGGGAGACACAGAGGGAGAGGGAGACACAGAGGGAGACACAGAGGGAGAGTGAGAGACTGGGAGGGAGACACAGAGGGAGAGTGGGAGACAGGGAGGGAGACACAGAGGGAGGGAGGGAAACAGAGAGTGAGAGACAGGGAGGGAGACACAGAGGAAGGGAGGGAGACACGGAGGGAGGGAGGGAGACACAGAGGGAGGGAGGGAAACAGAGAGTGGGAGACAGGGAGGGAGACACAGAGGGAGAGTGGGAGACAGGGAGGGAGACACAGAGGGAGAGTGGGAGACAGGGAGGGAGACACAGAGGGAGAGTGGGAGACTGGGAGGGAGGCAGAGAGGGAGAGTGGGAGACTGGAAGGGAGACACAGAGGGAGAGAGAGACTGGGAGGGAGACACAGAGGGAGAGTGGGAGACAGGGAGGGAGATACAGAGGGAGAGTGGGAGACAGGGCGGGAGACACAGAGGGAGAGTGGGAGACAGGGAGGGAGACACAGAGGGAGAGTGGGAGACAGGGAGGGAGAAACACCGGGAGGGAGGGAGACACAGAGGGAGGGAGATTGACACAGAGGGAGGGAGGGAGACACAGAGGGAGGGAGAGGGAGGGAGAGGGAGGGAGGGAGACACAGAGGGAGAGGGAGGGAGGGAGGGAGAGAGAGAGAGGGAGAGAGAGAGAAGGAAGGAGAGAGAGAAAGATGTGTGTATGCTGGGTCTGGTGGCTCAGTGGACGAAGGTGTCTGCTGCAGGGACCTATGTTTAACCTCATGGTCACAATTTTTGTTTGCTTTAGCCCCGCCCCCTCCCCCTCTGACCCCGCACCCACCGGTGCGGCCCTCAGCCACAAACCACACTGTAAATTTGGCCCCCGAGAGAAAGTTTGTGAATACCCATGGACTAGGAGAAAGCTTCTTGAAATGTAGACACTAGGATAGTCAATACCCACAGGAGTACCGAAATACTCGCGTTACCTCACCCACAGGAAGCGGGTGCATAGGTGTCAAAGTGTGTTAGGTTTCGTCGCTGAATCCTATGGAGCCGTGAAGAAAGATGCTGCAGGCAACCAGAAGAGAAGTGTCCGGTTGGATCCAAGGGCGGATCGAGGATGAAGAGTACCTGAAAGCAGAGGGGACAGAGTCTGGGTCACTAGCCAGTGACCAGGAAGGAACCAGGAAGGAACCAGGCGATGTCGCGAAGCAATCAGGTGATGTCGTGAACCTTGTCTCTGCAGCCATGTGGACCAGGAGGTGTCGACGACGACCAGGAGCTGGACGCGGACTGTCCCACAAAGGATCTCGCTGTCGGCGGTGTCGGCTTCTGGATTGGAGTAAAAAAAGCCTTGGCAAAGGCAACCCACACAGGAATCGAAGATGGCTTCTGGATCAGACCAGCAAGGTCTGATGGGCTCCCCCTTTTCAGGGAAGCAGGGGCCAGGCTGGAGCAACCAGACCAGCGGTGTAAATTTGTAGGTTCGTCCTCACAGAGGCCACTAGCCAACGGGCAAGTGGCCGGACAGAGACGCGTCGAGCAGGAAAATGCAGAAGGGCCCCACGCAGAACTCGTGGAGTGTGGAGGGCTGAACTTTGGTGCAGATGATGCTCGGGGCTTGGGCTTCTCAATCCCCAATGAACAACTTCGAGGGTGCCTCAGAAGTGTTACGGAAAGCAATTCGCTGGCTTTCCAAGATGGCCGGCCCCACGTCTCGCGTCGCCTCCACGGGTCTCAGCTGTGCTGTGGCTGTGGATCGGGCTAAAGGAAGTCTGGAAGTCCGGGTCTTGTCAGGCACTGTGCTCGGGCTCCGGCGTGAGCGTCGACAAAGCAAACTGTTGATCGCTTGATGGTGCCTGCTTACACATGGTGGTCACTCCTTGACCACAAGGGAGATTCTTCAGTCTTCTATCTTCAGGTAGAATGTCGAAGGTCCAAAGTTTCGTTTCAAGTTTCAGTCAGGATAAAATCTAAAGTCTTGGGACTCAGCTCCTACCTATATACCAAATTTAGGGGCTGGATTACCTGCTAGGTCCCTCCTATGGGTGGGACCAGGGAAGGGGTGGTTACACCCCTTTCCCTTTGTCCAGTTTCGCGCCAGAGCTGGGGCTGGAGGGCCCCAGCACCGGTTTGAACCGGACTATGCATGGGACACCTTGTGCGCCCCAGGCAGTGTCTCATTTCATTCAGCCCTCCCTGCCCCAATACACTATGGCCCGTCTGGGGTGGTGCTATGACCTCCCAAGACAGGAAACCTATTGTCCAAGCCTCCCTCGCTGGAAGGACTCCCAGCAGCAGGAGGTCAGACTTGTGTCTGTGGCAGCAGCATCCAATTTGTGATGCCTAGGCTCTGATTAACTTTAACCGGGATTAGTAGGACCAACATGTCTTTTCCCTCTAGAAGGGTGGAATGCTACCCCCGTCGCCAGAACTGGCGAGGGGGTAGTATTCCAAAGTGTATGACACCTTACACAACATGTTTTGATAAAGCCAAACCAAAGTTAGCATTCAATCGCAAGGATTATAATGCACTTAAGAGTATATGGTATGGCTATATCCTAGAACAGCTATAAGGACATGGTTCCGAAAGCTGCAGACAGGCTCAGCTCATGCTAGAGCCTCATCTCCCATAAAACCAAGCACTCTGCCTCCAGGATTGTTAAGGCCTGCCATAGGAGTGACTTATAGGTGTATATGTGTCTAGATATAAGGTTACATATAGGAATACTATATCTAAGCAAGGGGTGATTACACAACCTTGCCCCAGCTGAGTGATCAGCCAGTTGTGTCAGTTTGGATGGCCAGCCAGGGGTGGCAATAGATATGCTGCAGCCCCTGGTAGGCCTGGGGTGCACCTATGCCCTGGGTACCTATTGTACACTGTACAGGGACTCACAAGAGTGACCCAACATCCAATTAGGTATGTACCTAAAGTACATGGAGTCCATATTACAGAGAGAGCAGATAGCCTCGGGCCCTGATTAGCAGGATCCCAGACCACCTAAGTCGAAAACCAGCTAAACACAAGGCACAAAATCGGGGGTAACCATAGTCAGGTATCCACCTTCCTACAGCCTCTTCTTGTTCAAGCCCTCCCATTGTGTCCTCAACCGTTTTTAGGTGCTTGTGTACCTCCTGCCTTGCTCCCACCGTGGCGCTGATCGCCGTCCCTCTAACTACTTCCTTTAATGCGTCCCATTCAATCAGAATTGTGGATGCACTGTTTCTATTTTCAGAGAAGTAATGGGTGAGTGTATTTGACAACGTACTGCAGAACACTGTGTCCTCCAATAGATGCGGCCAGAGCTTCCATGTGGGCACCGGGGTGGGTATCCTGCCCCAACTAAGGGAAATCCCCAGTAGGTTGTCATCTGAGAATGTTTTTGGTATATGTGTGGTGTGGTGTGAGTGACCTGATCTGCAATGGAGAGTGAGCATTGGATTCTATCAATCCTGGTATGCAACTGGTGCATCTGGGAGTAAAAGGAGTATTCTTTGGTCATTTGATTGTGTTGTCTCTTCACATCACAGAGGGACCACCCCTCCACCCAACTGCGTAGCGCTGCCACTTGTTTACTAGCCAACGTGCCATGGAGAAGCGGATGTGACCGGTCAAGCCCAATATCCATGACCGCATTACAATCTCCCCTCAAGATCCATGGGTATGACTCCCAGCCTGCTAGTATTGTGTTTAATCCCAAGAAATACTTGTTCTGATCAAAATTTGGAGCGTATATAGACCCCAACAGTATGGGCACTCCGTCCATTGTGCCAAGTAAAAATATGTGTCTGCCCAGCGCATATATCCTCTTATCCAGCATTATGAACGGGACGCTGTATCTAACCCATATTGTCACTCCCCTAGCAAAGGCCAAGTAATTAGTAGTAAAGATCTGACCCCTCCACTTCTTTCGCATCTTTGCAGCTTCCATGTCCTACAGATTTTATTCCCGAAGAAAGACAATGTGTGCCTGCCGTCGAAGTAATTGTGCGTGTACCCTGTGTGGTTTCTGCACTGAGCCCAGGCCCCGGACATTCCACGTGATTAAGTTATACTTGTCTACCCCCCACCTATTTTAAAGAAGTCGAACGTCTCCAGAGGGAGCTTTTGTGGAACGGACCGCCAAGAATAACACTCAGTAAACTGACTCTAAAGTGGTACTACGGAGGGGTCGCCCTTCCTGATATCAAGAAGTACTATTGGGCCACCCATCTGGCCGCCATCAACCATGGTACTTATGGAAACCCTGATGACCCAGGATATCGAATGGATAGATGGCTGCTCCCGGGAGGGAAGTACAATAGAACCCTATACTCCAAACCCGTTAGACCTGCACTAACTGGCCCCACTGGGCACTCGATAGCCATTTGGCGTGCAGCCACCAACTCTCTGGGCTGGGAGGGCAAATTGACACTGACCACCCCCTATGGAAATCTGCGAAATTGGGAAGCCTATGGCAGACAAAAGGTTTTGACAAGTGGGATATGATAGGCATCTCCCGTGTCCAGGACATGTGGGAGAAGGGAGACATAAAAACGTTCGCGTCCCTACAAACGCAACATGACCTTGCCGACTCGAAACATTTTCGCTACATACAAATACGACACGCCCCACCCCAGGGGTAGCTCCCCCCCCCCCCGAGTCCTCTCCACTGGAAAGTAGGGTACTGGATGGACACCTCCCTGAGAAGTCTATCTCCTTAATTTACAACAAACTGATAAATTATATGGAGGACCCCCTTATACAGCTCCGGCAAAAATGGGTAGCAGACAGGATTGTACTAGACCACGAGGACGTGCAGGAAGCAGTATCATCTCCCAAAATGGTGGGTATCCCCGCGAGATTGCGCCTGGTCCAACTCAAAAGCCTGCATAGAGTATACATGACTGGACCTAGACTGGTTTTGATGGGAAGGGTGCCAACGGGAGACTGTCGCATGCAATGTGGCCAGCTGGGCATGTTCCTGCATATAATATGGGAATGCTCACTTATCCAGTCCTATTGGAGGGAAATTCATGGAGTGATAGGGACGGTCCTGGGAATTCCCCTGCTCCTAGAGGCGCGTAGGTGCTTGCTTAATGTGTGGGAACCCACTGTCTTGAACACACGCCAAACACAATGGGCCATGTTAGGTTTTATAGTAGCTAAGAGGAATATCGCCCCTCCAACACTAAAGGACTGGAAGACCAACTTGGACTGGTGTATGTTCCGTGAGAAGACTCTCTATGTGGCCCGGGGCTACCCTGGGAAGTGGTCCCTGATATGGGGGCCTTGGAACGGCTATAGGAGTGACATCTGTGCTCCACCGCTGCAACCAGCCTCTGATGACATGCTCTCGCCTTACACGATCCCACTGTGTGTATTGTGCTGTATCGCTGCCAATTTGTTTGTGCCCAAGTGAATTGCCCACCTGATTGTAATGTGATCTATTTTCTAAATGAAGTTGATGTTTATTAATAAAAAAGAGTTTAAAAAAAAAGTTATACTTGTCTAGCTTGTGCATTGCGTGTTAAATGCGGTGTAGTCATCTGGGTCGAGGGATACCAACCCCAAACAAGACATGTTCACTGTTGCCTGCCAGAGATTTAAACGTTAATTCAAGGCCCTGTTTGGGAACTAAACATAGCCGAACAAAAAGCGAAACATATTGAATTTGATATAGTAAACAATAGCATTGGCAAGTAGGGGACTAGCTTCCACGCCAACCATGTAAAAACAATCACATGTAACAGCTCATCTGAGCTAATACTTTTATCATTATCCTATCACATTTTCAGATAATAAAAAGGATATACGTGTCCATGAATTCTCGTGCCGGTGCCATCAAGCCCCATGCTGTGGGTATGTGCTGGATAATCGATTTTCCCATTCATGGGCTCAGCAGATCGTCTGCAATTTGTGGTGTTACTGTGGAAAAACAACGTCAACCTGTTTTCCGAGTCGGATCACACTATGCTGCCCTCTGAAGATTCTGAGTCCTGTCGGATGTCTCTGAACGTAGTCGCAGCCCCAGCGCCACGTCCTTACTTCTCTGCACCTGCTCTTGAGTGGGGCCAGGGAGTGACGAGTTACCAGGAGCCTTTGTGTTCCGACATGAACGTCGGCCTTGTGATCGTTTAGGGCTTTTGGGCGGCATCCATGTGGTCTGCCCCGACAGTGGGTCCGGATCCATGACTTCGTTCCACTCCTCCGCCTCTTACGGACTCTCAAAGAATTATGTCTTTTGGTCATAAATTATTTTCAGGCGGGCAGGGAACAGCAGTGCATATTTTAAGTGCAGGTCTTGTAGCTTCTTTTTAACCGCTTGATAAGAGGTTCTACGGCGTTGGACCATCAGTGTGTAGTCAGGATACAGGGAGATCTGGCTGTTCTCTATTTGGATCTGGGACCGCTCACGTGCTTTCTGGGGGAGGACATCTTGATCCCTGTAATTTAGGACCCTGATGATGAATGGCCTTTGCAGAGCTCCCACCTTTGGTCGCCCAGTAGGGATTCTGTGAGCCCTTTCCATGCAGAAAAAATATGATAGACCATCAGGGGCTACTTGTGTGCGGAACCAGCGCAATGTCGGGTCCATTTTGTCCTGGCCTTCCATTTAGTTTGTGGGCGGCACACAGGTAAGTGATTGTGGGTTTGTATTGAGCTCCTGGGCGTCTGTGGATTGCGAGCTAGTGGCTGGCGCCTCCTGGAGCTTGGCTTTTGGGCGCCCCATGTCAAACAGTGTATAACCATACCAGTCTGCTACCCTGCAATGTAATGGGGGCTTTGTGCCTTATGTGAGGGGCACACCGTAGTAGGTTCAGTACAGGTGGTGACAAAGTAATATTGCCGTCTCCACTGTAATTGCCCAGGTATGGAACTCACAGTATCATAAGATCCCCACACCACGAACATGCGTTTCGGCAGTGCACCAGGTGTGTACGCTTATAAGAGACTGAGCTGGGAGTGTCTCCCAGACCTGCTGTCAGGACTGCAGCTGGTCACCCAGTGCGTTCCACGTACTGTAAGCAGTCGTTTCCGGGGACCTGCCGCTGGTCTCCACTGTTCAGAATTCGTGTCCCTCAAGTGTGCCAAGGGGTGGAAGGATAAGGGGGGATAAGTCTGCCCAACAGCCCTTCAATGTCCAGGGTGGCTTGCGCTGGTGGGCACAATAACCCTCCCCCACCCTCCGGGTAGACCGCTCTGCCTGTGGAGCCTGCAGCACCTCCTATGGCAACTCTACATTGGGTCTGGGGGGCAGCAGATGTTCCCACACAGATTGAGGCAGCTCTTCCCATTGTACCCCCGATGCGCTGTCTGCGACATCCCAGGCCTCTTCAGCGCTGCGTATACCCGGTCTCAGTTAGCGCTACCAGCTATCGCTGCCGCCGTGTAGGCCGTAACTTGATCCACAGCGTGTGCACCATCCATCATGTTCTCATCCACATGCCCCTGGGGCCCCCGCTGCTTCTGGTTGAGGGGGGAGGTGTAGGGAGAGTAGAGGCTGGCCACCGGACTCCCCGCACACAGGGTGGGCCTCTTATGTGTTCCCAGCCGCTCCCGCTCTGAAAGGACAATGACCGGCTTCGGGCCTGTAACGCGCCCCTCACCCTGTCTGCAGCGAGGTGGGGAACGATGAGGCCTCCAAGGAGAGCAAGCGCCACAGCAACTCGGCCTGCCAAGGCTCAGCGCAGGGGTGTGCTGCGGTGCGCGACTGCCAATGTGGGCGCTCCGCCTTCAGTACCCTCCGCTTGGGATGCGGCACCGCCGCCGGTACACTCGGTGATAGGAGCGGCCTCACACGCGCACCTCTGGGATCAGAGTGCCCGGGGACTCCCAGCTCCACTTCAAGCACGCCGCTGAGTAGTTCAGGAGCAGCAGAGACCCACTCAGCGACAGCACGGGCGTCCAGCCGCCTCCGCAGGGCTCAGCGCAGGCAACATGGGACAGCCGCAGCGGCATGCAGGTCTCAATCACCACTCCTCTGTAATGGGCGGCCGGTGGGAAGGCTGCGTTACGATTTTGAATGCGCAGCGTTGGCGCCACAGTTTCCCAGCACCAGAGCGTGTTATTTATTTTCTGTCCCCCACTCTGGTCGCACGGCTCGATGTGCCCGGCACACAGTGATTAGTCAGGCCAGAGCCCTCCTAAGCAGCGGCCGCCATGATCGGCGGTTAGCCACGCCCCCTAGAATTTGGTCCTGATAGATGTCCAATATGGTGTTATGAAAGAACTGGGCACACAGAACAGTGCTTAAATATGCCACTGTTAATAGGCAAATATACTGTAGCTAAACAAGTGTTGATGCACCTAGCTTTTATGGACCTCACCAGTGCCTCTGACTGAGTGCACCATTCAGATCTATGGTTAATTATGTTAAATCTAGGGGTGAACCAATCTTTAGTACTATTTTTAAGGCAGTTGTATACAGTTGTTTCGGCTATTGTATGATTTGGCTTGAACAGGTAGTGTACCAAATCCTTTAGGATTGCCAGAAAAGTGACACAGGGGTGTGTCCTGACACCATATTTAATTAAGTTATACATCAACGATCTGGAAAGATATCCAACAGAAAGACGTCAGTTAGGTGACCATTCTATCCTGCTTCTGCTTTATGAAGATGATGCTGTGCTGTTATCGAGGACTGCAAAAAGCCTACACAAACTGTTTGATGGCTTTACAACTTTCATGGTTCATCTCAACATCAAAACAAATTCCAAGTAAAACCTTTACAATTATCTTTGTCCCTAGGGTGTAATAACACACCCCCATGTGGTATATGGGGGTGTGTTATATGGGGTATGCAGATATTCTAAACTGTATAATGAAGCCAAAGAACAGGAAGAATGCATGCCAACACTTCTGATGTAGGCAGAAGACGATTCACGCTTTTGTAGACTACACGTAAAACAATGTTGCCTTTTATCAGTGTAAAAGTAACATTACCCAAAGATTGACCAAACTAACTCTGCCGCCAGCTCACTCCACCAAGCGTAATAGTTCTGTGTGTAGCACATTTCCATGTAGATATGATTGCTTTAGCTTTCTGCGCTCTCTAGAGGTGAGTCGCCCTTCTATGTGAAGTATGCTTACCCAGACGTACCCTTCATTGAATGTGTCTGTGGGGAACACCTCCACTCATTTTAGGACATTTTTCTCTAGCCGATCATGACCCAGAGCAAGAGAGAAACATAGAAAGGGGAGAAAGAATGAGAAAGCAAGATGGTAAAACAATGATGAAGGCAGAAAAGTGGATGAAAGTAGAACTTGCAAGAATACAATAATATTAAAGTAAGTGTAGGGTAGTGGAATAAAAAGAAAATGGCAACTCTGTCATTCAGCAATGTGACAATAACAAAACATTTGGGGCTCTGCAGTTATATTTTTCTAAATATCACACTTCCCCCCCAAAAGGTTGTCACCTCTACATTTAGCAGCAAACATCTCTCATGTTCTTATTCTTGGGATAACTATATCTAACTCAACATCACGTTCACCAGTGCAACTGAAGAACAGCTAACCCTGAAATCAGTACCACCAGAATACCCACACACAAAATGGACCATATATTTCACAGTAAGAGGTATCCACTCCACTTCAACATAAATGTAAGCTTCCTAGTGTCCAAGGATGAGAAGAAAATTGAGATAAAGTTAACTCATAAGAAAAAGACGCATACAAATCCAGTTCCAGTTACCATTTATAAGAAAATATTGGCTTTAGCGAGGAAAGATTGCTAGTTTGCATATAAAAACTAAACAAGTGTGGAGATATAAGAACAGTGACAGAGGCACAACAAACTACAGTGGCATGCTAAGCTGATGCTTCATCACAGGGGCAGCATTTTAGACAAAGATAAGATGCAGTATTTCTTTTGCACTGTGTTGGGGTGAATTCTGGTTGGGGTAATAGTACTTACTAAGAGCAGGAATGAAGGCCTGGTTGCAGCCAATTCCCTTCAACCAGCAATCTCCTTTGGGCTTCTTTCTTTCTTTCTCTATTTGTCTGTTCGCAACATGTGCTCCAGCTCCAATGGAAGGCAGGGTGCAGGGGGTGAAGACAAGTGTAGGGGCTCAGGAATAAAAAGACCAACATTCTGGTTGCTCACCCTTTTAAGTGGTGTGCAACAAATGTTGATCTTCCAGCTTCCTGGATTGCTGGGTGGACATTCTACGTACTTCCTTATGATTCTTCCAAGGTTATGGCACTGGGCATACTGGGAAAATCACAGGGAGGATGCGAGGCAGGCTTGAAACTGTTTTCCAGCCTTGCTACTACCCTGCAAAAAATCTTTACAGCAAGGCTGAAATTGGAAAATCTTTATTTCGGGAATCCATAAATTGGGGGTAAAGGCGTGCAATGACAATGAAGTCATGAAAATCAGCCTGACAGTCAAGGTATACATTAATAGATATAAACCGCTGCCACAAAGAAACTGGCAACAAGGAGAAACATGCCAGTACATCTGTTGTGGCTTAATTGGTTGAAAGGCGGCATTTTAAAATATCTTATGGGATTAAGGCATGTGCTGCATAGATCTTTGTGTGCCCAGTAATCTCAGGGATTAATAATAATGGTAAAATAACGACTGTGGTAATGCATGTGCTGGAGAGATCTGTGTTTTGTCTAGACACAGTTTTAACTCAAAGTAACATAGATTTAATGTGTTTCCATTAAAGTACATCCTGTAACATGCAGATGACAGATTTATTTTGTAGATAGGTAAGTGAGCAGGGTTATAACACAGGCTCCTGCAGCGTAGGTGAGCCCCAACTCTTTAGGAAAACCCAGATCATTCAGAGGGGTGGTACTCCATCTGGGCACACCTCTGCTTCGGGAGCTAAGCGAGCATTGGTTTCTATCGTTCAGATCAGTCTGGGTTGACTGCGTCTTGCCTGTAATCCGCTGCCTATTCTGCGGATACCAGTGCGTATTGGACATCTATCTAACACTTCCATCAGTTGTGCCTCCGTGTGTGGATGTACTTCTGGACCCATTAAAGGCCCACTTAGTACAGTGTCCTCAGCGTATTCCAATGTTGATGTTGGCATTCTTAGAACCCCACGGGATGCTTCAGCTCCTGTCAGAATGGACATCGGCTCTGTACTAGGCTTACAGGCATCAAGTGCTTCCTCAGCAGCAGCTGTGGGAATGGGTGAAGATCACCTTTGCTCCATTGACCTGATCCAAGAGACATTACAGGGACCGTC
Organism: Lissotriton helveticus; assembly: GCF_964261635.1. Classification (NCBI taxonomy): domain Eukaryota; kingdom Metazoa; phylum Chordata; class Amphibia; order Caudata; family Salamandridae; genus Lissotriton; species Lissotriton helveticus. Next base: position 842,181,847 of record NC_136070.1, read on the forward strand.
GTCTGCGAAGGCAAGCAGCAGTGATGTTGCGTCTGCCACACAGGACACATAAACATTCGGCTCTCCAAGTGATGGGAACAATTCTGCCTTTTTCCGAAACAACTCAAATTGGAATTCGACAACACCATTTTTGTTTTGTTTTTCTTCTCTGCTGTCACTGAGAATTATGGCTTTCGGTGTGCTCAGTTGGTTTAACAGTATATTGACTTTTTAGAGGACTTATAGAGCAATTTAGCTTTTGCATCACCTTTTTAACACATACTAGGTTTTTAGATTTTTTTTATATATACTCACACTTTAGCAATGTTTTAATGCTTTTTTTAAACAGGCATATTTTAACATTTGTTAGTTTGTCATTGAGTCGGATGAGGAGTGGGTGTTATGAATCCCAATGTACCCCAATATAGGCCTAGGTAGTTGCGCGACCTTTTGCCTACATTTGTCCTACCTTGCTTTACATAACAGATGTGGCGCTGACCTTTAACCTAGTTAGGTGCCGAATGTTGTGTACCACATTTATTATGCATGAGGATTCTTAGAATCTCAGCAGAATTACCATCTTCTGCATAATAAGTGTGTACAAGGGGCACCACTATCACCATCCTTAGCCGACATGCTCTCAGTACAAGGACACATCTAGGTAGAACCCCTGAGGGCACCTTTCGGATATATAAGTATCACCTCTTCCCTGGGCAAACCAGTAGAGAAGCTTCCATGCTGACACGTTGACACAAGACGCTGAAGTCCCTGCACACAGACACTCCGGCACGCAGTGGTATGGCATCCCTTGCAGGGTGTCCAACTCGAGACCACAACGGGGTCCTTTGTTCTCTCACCTCAAGTAATGGGGTTGGTTTTATCTTAGGGGAATTCTTGGCTGTACACCTACATACATGCTAGGTACACTTAGGTACCTCTAGTTAGGGTTTGCATTGTAGGAGTACTCATGATTACTGCCATGTATCTATATGCCTGCATATATTCACATTTTTAGCACCTTTTATTTACTCTGTTGGTGCTTGTAATCATATATATCAGTTTCTGCCTAATGGTTGTTGCAGCACACGTATTTTATAACAGAATGACGCTGGTTCAATAAATGCTTATTGAAAACGTCCCCACCGTTTATTTTGTATATCTCTCTGAGGGCGAGTAAGCAAAAGAGAGACTGAACGAAAAGTACTGTATTGTTTCCACGATCCTTGAGGGGTCAGGGTTGTCATGTTCGATAGTTACCAGAAAATATTCACTCCTTGGTAAAGTTGTGGCGCTTGTAGTGGCACTGTGAGCTAGCTGGTCTACAGACTAACATATCCTCCAGGGGTGTCTGGAATCAGTCTGGACACCAATCCCTTAGTTTATGTTGTCTAAACGCGCAGATCCTATATAGATTTATAGGAGCTACACGACACCCAATTCTGCTCAAGGCAAGGTAAGATACGGGAGACCTAGGGGCCCCCTCTACACTTTCTGCAGGGAAGCCTTGTAGAACCGTAAGTAACCGCCTACGGGGTCTCGGTGGCGGGGGGACCGCCCAAGTCTACCATACCCTCCTTATGTAGTAAAAAAGGAGACACGGAGCCTTCGTCTGCAGGAGGAACAAGGGTTTATTGGTATAGCCCGGGCTATGGAGTCCTAAGCTCGTCAGCGACAAGACAGAGGAGGCTGCTGCTTCACTCTGCAGCGTACAAACCTTATATACACATTTCCCCCACAAACATACGTAGCTTAGTCATGCCAGTCTTGGTTCAGAAGGGGAGGATGTTGAAACAGGTGGTGTAACCAAGTCTTGCAAAACAGGATGGGTGCGTGCAGGAGTCCAGTCCGAGGGTGGTGAGAGGCCAATTCTTTGTTCCCCTTTTCAGAATTGGCTTAACCGCAAGGAGCAGGAAGGGCAGGGTGGTTGTGACAGTTAGAATTTCATCAGACATCAGCAGAAATGACCAGGAGGGTCGTGCAGAGGTGTTTGACACGAAATGGCAACACAAAAATTGAGTCCTGCCACAAAATGGATGCCGACAAAAAGGACACTTTTCCTCAGAACCTCCTTTTGCCAGTGAGTGGCAAATACCCTAGGAGACGTTGATATTCATGAGATCATCTGATTCTTGTTGGAGCATCATCTTCATATTAGTGTCGTGAATGTTTGAGGATGGAGGCTTGAGAGCCTGAACACATGTCGCACAAAGAATTGGTAGGCACTTAATGCATAAACAGAAGGACATTAGGACAGCTACTCCCAAGGCAAGGAAGATGAGGACCCTCCATCGCCATTGGGAAAGGAGGCCCCAGATCCAGCCTGTGAGGGACAAGTTGCCTTCATCCTGATGAATTTCAGAAGAAAGGCAATGCAGTTGTTGGATGGCATCATAAACTGTAGGTGCGTTATCTGGAATATACACACAGCAGCTGGAGCTGATGAATTTACACACACCACCACGATCAGCGAGGATGATGTCAAGGACCATACGATTTTGAAGTCTTACAAGGCAGTCCGCCTGTAGCTCTGCAGTGATGTTGGAGAGGGCACCAGCTGTTTCTGTGATGGTGGCCTCAAGGACCCTGGTCAGTCCTCGTACAGCCCGACTGTTTGCCATGGGGCCCCAGAATGGAAGGAAACCCTTAAAGAAGTCCCCGGCTTCCTGGCCTCCTGTATCCTCAGCCGATATGACACCCCTACGTGAGCGGCGCAAAGCACCCTTCATCAACAGGTGGTAACCTCCATGGGTAGAATACGTTGGTGGAAGGAGGAAGGCCAGATAGCATGTAGCAGACCATTTACGGGGGAGCCAAATGTAGGCCGCTGTGCCACAGATAAAGTAAGTGTTGGAGGACGCCACCAACTTCGGAGGGGACGTAGAGTTTAAAGTTTTAATAATATCACAAAAACTAGTACCAACTTTCTTAGCTCCCAGGCCATGGATGCAGATACGACCCGCACATTTACAACATTCAGAGTGTTTCGTACATCAGGCAGTATCCATCTGGCACGGAAATTGGAAAATGTTCGTCAAGAAGTTGAGTTGAATACTACCATCTCACCAAGTTCTTCCTTTGATAATAGCAATGTTGATGAGTTGGTCGGGCAAAAAGGAACATTGGTACTGCCAGACCTGTTCCGCCAGAAGTCATCCCGAAATGTTCCAAGTGCAGAATTGGCAATACCATTGACAGTATAGGCCTCCTGCATCAACATCCACCAGGCAAGACAGGACCCAGAGACGGAAAAAGGATAAGGAAAGAATAGGACAGGGTGTATCTTAGAATACGGCATCAGCCCACATACCCAACAGTTGGGAGTATTCATGATCAGCTGATGATGATGCAACATTTGGACGAAGGTGTTATTGAAAAATTCTGCACGGCGGGGTAATTCGTGGGCTGGTAACGTGAAATACTGATGCTCCGCAGGAGTCGGGGTAGGAGTTGGTGGGGTAACAGGATAGTAGATCAGTAATATTCAACCGATGATAGACAAGATGAGGGATACAAACAGTGTCGCAACGGTAGCCATGAAGCATTTGCTATGTAGGAGACTGTCATATTGTTTCTGGACTTGGGTGTATTGAACGGTTGCCATTGTACTAAGCCAGGGACCACTAGCGGCTGTCTTTGATTGATGGTTGCTTCACTGGATGCAAGTGCCAAGAGCCCTAGGGGCGTACCTTAGTCTGACACGCCAGCACCGGTCTCAGCCAGGAGATCACAGCCCTACAGCCTACAGGTACCCGGGCGAAGTCAAGGACAAGCCTTCCTTCTGGAACGCAAGTTATATCGGGTAGAAGTAGGAACAGTATGGTAAATATTTGTTCCTGATGCTGGGCAGTTAGGGAAGTGTTCCACCTTTCCCTTCAGTATACTGTCACTCTCTGCTTCTGTAGATGTAGGATGCTATCTTGCATCGCTGAATGGAACAAACGTTGAGACTATTTCAGTCTCTGAGTCTCCTTGTCCTTCTCTCACCCACTGATCATAGGGGAGAGGCAGAGGCACTCGTTTACAGTGCGTTGCATGTGTCCAGTTCTTCCGACCTTCAACTTTCATGGTAGTGCGGGTGGCCAGTAACACCTGACGGGGCTGTGTCCGTCGGGGCTCGAGGCTCTTAGTACGTTGAAAGTTGCGAATCAGAACCCTGTTGCCAGGTTGGATAACGTGTCCTGGACCCTCGCTTTTATCAGGTATGGCCTCATGCACCTGGTGGTAAAGAGTACGAAAGGTGTTAGTCAAACTGTACAGATAATCAGTTAACACAGGGTATTCAACATCAGACACTTTCTTGGGTCGTGGAACACCCCACACATTGGCAGGCCTCCCGAACACAATCTCATGGGGAGATAGTCCTATCCTGGTATGGACTGCTGTCCTGACAGACAGCAGAGCCAGGGGCAGACCATCAACTCAAGTGACACCCGTCTCGGCTACAATTTTGGCCATTTTAGTCTTTAGGATGCCATTGTACACCTCCACTAGACCTGCTGACTGGGGGTGGGTAGCAGCATGAAATTTTTGTTTCACACCCAAGGCTGAACAGACATACTCCATTATTTGAGCCGTAAAGTGTGTCCCGTTGTCACTCCAGACCAAACTGGGCAAACCAAATCGTGGGAAGTATTCTTTCAATAGTACTTTGGCAGTAGTGATAGCGGTGCAGTCTTTGACAGAGTAGGCTTCCACCCATCGGCTGAAGGTACAGACCACCACCAGGACATATTTCAAATTGTTACATCTGTCCATCTGGATGTAATCCATCTGGAGGGCTTCAAAAGGAAAGGTAGGAGGAGAGAATCCTCCTTCAGGAGTTACTGTACCTTTACCCGGGTTGTACATAAGGCAAATCATGCATGTTTTGACCAACCTCTCAGCATATGCTTGTATTTTTTAGTTATACCAGGTAGGTTCCAACAGCTTACATATCCCTTTTGCACTAATGTGAGCAGGGCCATGGGCCATCGTAACTACCGGTAACACCTGACTGTCAGGCAACATCCATTGCCTTTACATAGTAATGCGGTCCCAGCAACCATCAATTCCCTTTTTCGCCACATGCTCCTTCTACACTCTCAGTTCCTCGGGAGTAGCATGGGACTGAATATCAATCACACTTTGCACTGTATCTTCAACCATGCCCCCCTCTGCCACCCACCTAGCGGGATCTCCCACATTCATTCCTTCCTTTTTCTTAAGAGGTGTCTGTCTGGCTGTCTGGTCAGCTAGGGCTTTGCCTTTTCCAACATCATCCGTCACTTTCTTATGCGCTTTATATTTTATAATGGCCACCTTTTTGGGAAATGTCAGGTAGTCTAACAATCAGTGGATTGGGGGGCCATGTTGAATCTTCGTCCCATGTGAAGTAAGGAAATTCCTTTCTTTTCAAAGTCTTCCAAAATTGTGGGCCACCCCAAATGCATACTGACTGTCAGTGTAGATATTAACCGTTATCCCTTTGCTTAACTCACATGCTCTAGTGAGGGCCACTAGTTCTGCGGCTTGGGTAGAGCACTGCAGAATCTGAGCTGTTTCCACCACTTGCTCTAATGTTGTAAGAGTGTAGGCGCGATGTGTTACCATCTGGCCCTCTGAGACATAATCCGTCCACATACAGTGTACCTTCTGGGTCTGCTATTGGGGTATCTTGTAAGTCAACCCGTCCCTTCATCTCTTCCTCTGTCCTCAATATACAGTCATGTGGATCTATACGGGCATCCTGAGTATCCAGTGGGAGTAATGTGGCGGGATTCAATACAGTGCATCTCTTGGTGTTAATGTGGCTGGAAAAGAGTGTTAATTCATATCCTGTGAGTCGTGCGCTAGTGAGATACTGTGTCTTGGTGTTATTAAGAAGGGTATCCACAGAATGGGGAACCATCAGAGTCAAGGGGGAGTTCATGACGATCCCCGCACTCTGACAAACCATGAGTGCGGCGGCAGCTGTCGCCCGCAGGCATCCTGGGAGAGCCCTTGCAACAGGATCTAAGGTAGCTGAAAAATAGGCACATGGCCGATGGTAACCTCTGAACATCTGGGTGGAGACAGCGCATGCACAGCCGTCTGTCTCATGTACAAAAAAAAAAATTGTTATAATCAGGAGTACCGAGGACTGGAGCAGTACACAACGCTCTTTTTAAATCCTGGAAGGCCTGCGTATGCTCTCTAGTCCATGGGAAGGAACTGTCTGATATGTCTTTAGTGGTGAGGGCAAGAAGAGGTTTGACCATGGCCGACAAATTGGAAATCTACTGTCTGCAGTATGAGGTTAGGCCTATGAAGGCTCGCACCTGCTTTTGGATTTGCGGGGCCGCCATAGCATTGATGACAGCCACGCGATCTGCTGTGAGTTGCCTTCCCTCCTTCGAGAGGCGATGACCGAGGTAGGTCACCTTCTCTCGACAAAATTGGAGCTTCTTTAAGGAAACTTTGTGGATGTGTAATGCAAGGTGGTACAACAGGCGAATGGTGGCATCCTTACATACGGAGTCACTATTAGCAGCTATAAGAAGATCATCAACATACTAAAGTAGTGTGGAGCCATCAGGGAGTTCCAAGGAATCTAACTGGCTTTTGAGGGCTTGACTATAAATACTAGGGTTTTCTGTGAACCCTTGAAGAGCGTGACAAAATCTGAAGCTCCGCCCATCAAGAGAAAATCCGAAAAGGTGTCTACTGTCAGGGTGTATAGGGATACTGAAAAAGGCATTCTTTAAATCAATAACTGAGAAATGTGTGGCATCGGAGGTGAGTAGTGCAGTAATGTCAGGGACAACAGGATATTGGGAAATGGTAATTTTGTTAAGTGCTCGAAGGTCAATCACAAATCGGTATATTTTTGGCATTGTGGCATCCCCAGTTGATGTTTTAAGAACTGGAATAATGGGGCTATTACAGATATTCCCTTGTGTCTCTTCCACCACACCTTTGTCCATCAATTCAGATATTATTGTTAGTAAAGCTTCTTCTCCCTCCGCGGGCAGTCGATACTGACGGAGGCAGGGAAGGATGGCGCCAGGCTGAATACGTACCACATGATGGGGTATATTGAGACAGCTGACATCCGTGTCTGATGATGCCCAGAGGGAGGTAGGTAAAGACTGCAACTCTGGTGGGAGGGGACCGGACAGATACATATAGGAGGCTGCGGTGGGAGAAACTGTTAGGGATACACCTTGGGGACTACATGATATGGTCGCATACAGAGCTTTCAGTAAGTCCAGGCCTAATAAGTTTTCACTGCAACCTGTAGTGAGGACCAATAGAGCGTCAACGTGTGCGGAGCCAATATCGAGAGGGAGGGGTTTAGAGACAGGGCTGGTCACGGGTGTTCCTGCAAAACCCACGGAGACATTCATGTTGCCAGAAAGGGGTGCCTCTGGGGCTGACAGATGTGCAATAGAAGACCTGGTGGCCCCTGTATCCAAAAGAAAATTCTGATTGTTCCCCACAACTGACATTTGAACATACTGGGTCCCTTTGATCCACTGGAATTTGCACTCTAGTAATACCCCTCTCCTGGCTGTCCTATGCTTGATAGAACCCTGTCTCTGTCATGATCTGCCTTGGCCAGCATTACGCGCCTACTTGGATATAAGGTTTGCAATCCCTATGCTTCTTTAGATGGCCTTTTGACTACATGGTCCACAATGCCTGGCGGCTGGGAGGAGTTTGGTAACCTATGAATGTGGCCATTTTTTGTCTCCGGGTCGTACGTGATTTGCTACCCGAATTGGATCTGAGCCCGGGATTTTGTTCTTGGATTTGGTTAGCGTTCAGCGGCTGCTGGACGCTTTTGAATTACTGCTGAGGATTTTATCGTGTCTGTAATTGACACGGGAAGCGCTGTGGTGTAAACAGCTGATGGACTGCGTTCGGCGGCTGCCGTTTTGGGAATCTCTGTGTTTTGGGCTTGAACACGAGAAAAGATGCCTGCAGCTCAGCCTTCAATTCTGCGGTAAGCGGCTGCTGTTTTGTTTTTCCCGGAGCTGTGTCCAAAACCGTAGAAAAGGAGAATATTAATTAAGGCGTTCTCGGCGGAGACGCTTATTTCATGAACTTTTGGAATCCTTGATTTAAACTGCTCTGGAAGTTTTCAAGTGTGTTCATTGTACCGTGAGTACATGCGTTCTCGGCCGAGACGCACACTAATGACTATGGCTTGTGATTGATACTAGTACAGAACTGTGCCTTGACTTTGAATAGGACAGTACGAATGAACTGGGACAAACAAAGAAACTGATAGTTCTTACATTGCAGGACTTCATTTGCGTAAAACTTCCGTTGGATATGGGATTCATGAAGGAATACTGATTACCCCTTTAATTTTTGATTCGTGTGATATTGGGGATTTTTTTTACGTTAGTTCTGGGAAGACTGGAAGGTATGAATGTAACCAGAGAGAAGTGATTGATGGTGCATGAGTGTGGAATTCCATGCGTGACCATTCTCATTGTTATGTTTTACAGAATTGGTTATCAGGGTATAGAGGCGTTTATCTAATACCTATCAAGAAAGAGGAGGAGGCAATTCACAGATATTAATATTGGTAGGTGGAGTTCTAGCGAGAATTTACTGAGAGTAGACAGTAATTTACAGTACTTACCTTTGTGTGTTTTCTCTTCTTTTCTCGTTTCAGCCTCCCTTTCCCGTTCCAGACCCTTCCTTACCTTTTCCCTCGCCTGATTTCCTTTATGCTCTGTAATATAACTAGTCAGAGTATAGGGCAATCGGGAGGTGGACCCCTTTGAGCAACAATCTGATCCTGAGGAAACCTGGTGTTGACAGTCTCATCAACTTTGTCATAATCATCATTGTAATAAGTGCGTGTTGCTTCGTATCCATCAAACCTATTGGTCGGGCGTTGCCGGACAGGAGCGTCATCTCTGGACCTACGTTCTTTGTCCTGCGGACGGGGCGGGCCATGGTCCCTAGTCGGCCTCCCCTCCCTAGGAGCGCGATGCCGAGTCTTCCCTGTTCAGATTTTTTCAGCTAATACGGGACACTCATCTATCCAATGGCTGTACCCTTTACAATAAGCACACTGATCTGTTTGGAGGGCTCCCGTGCGTTGAGGGCCTGAGGTGGTAGACTGGTGAGCCCTCGGAGGGGGTTGGGGCTGTCGTCTGAAATTCCCACGGGCATCAGGACCTCCAGGAGGATAAGCCTGCTGCAGAAGTACCTTAGTCTTAAGATCCCTAGCCTTCTTACTTTCCTTTTCTCTATCTTCATTATCCCTATTCTTGTGATACTGTGCGATAGCCAAGATACCAGTCATAGTCTGGGCAGACCACGTACTCTCAACTTTCTTGAGCCTGGCGGAAATCTCAGGAAGCAAGTTGCTGACAAACTTATCGACAAATACTGGGCCAGAGCCTAGGACACGAGGATCCAAGCCGCTATGTCCCTTATACTCTGTCTCAAAATGGGTGAAAAAGTCAGCCACACTCTCGTCCATACGTTATCTACAAGCATTTATTTTATCCCAGTTGACAACAGTTTCTGGCAACATTGTTTTCATGAGCATCCATATTTCACCTGGTAAGGTCAAAATGGCAGCATCTGGCTTTGTCCCTCCCACTCGTGCATTTTCCATGGCCTCTAAAACAGCCCACTTTCCCCCTAGCTCCTGTTCATGATCGGTACGTCAAATCTTATCCCATACGTCAGTGGGGACAACTGTACCGAAGAGTAAGTCTATATCATCCAGGATAAGAATGCGTGTAGAAAAAATCTGTCCCAGCTCCTGATAGAAGGCGGCTGGGTTCTTTCGGGGGTCAGGCAGCTGACCTTTCAATTGCATGACCTCTAATCTTTTCCAGGGGACGTGGACCCATACCCTACGCCAATGAGCATCAACTGCCTGGCCATTATTCTGTGCTGCAGTGAGCGGCGGAAAATAGACTGGAGCTGCCTCTCTCATGGGCATAACTGTCTCAGGAGAGGGTTGGGAAATGACGTTGCGTCACAATACACAAACAGAGTGGAGAAGGCATTGTACATTTCCTCGCCCTGTATATGTCCCTTCATTATCTGTAATCGTAAGTTAATCAGACCTGTCGGTATTTCCAAGAATAAGGCCTCAAACGTTTTCATTACCAAAGTGCACATGTACTCAGCCATAGTAGTCTGTTGCATGATCGTCCACTGAGAGAAGGTGGACCATATCTCTTTAAACCCGTAAAGATTCCCATTATTAATCCAGAATTGACTTGCTTCCTCTGTGCGTCTTTTTCTTCAAGACCAGCAAAGCTTATGGCAGATCGCAGGGAATCTCTCCTTGGTGTCATAAAGAGTGTCTGTAAGTTGTGTCCCACAGAAGTAAAAAATGAGTCGAGTCTGATAGGAGTAAGGGACGAAAGATCAGGTGTACAGGGTTTGGAAGGGTGGGGTGTTGGAGCCGTCTGAAAAGCGGAACTGGATGGGGAGCCTAGGGACAGAGGAGCGGGGGATAGGATAGGGGGTGGGGGTGTTACCGGGGAGATCTGAACGGGAGGGGCCGTAGGAGCAGGGAGGGCTGGCGGGGCAGGGGGCTGAGGATGAGGCTGTGGGGCAGGCTGCAGGGCAGGATACATTGGGGCATAAGGGGGTGGACCCTCTAAGATAGTATCGAGCAAGGAATCCCCCTTCTCGTCCATTTGCTTTTGTCCCTTCTTATCTCTAGCGGGGTAACAGCCCTGAGTCCGGGCTCGGCGCTCCCTATCGGCTATTTCAACTGATCTTTCTGCTCTATCCTGTAGGTGTTCCCTAGCATGGTCAGCCATAGACATACGTTCCTGTTTCCTCTCCTGAACCTTCTGCTTTTTAGCTCTCTGCTCTATCTCTTTCCTCCAAAATCGGACAGATTCAAACATAGAAGGGCAGACTCTTTTTTCAGCAATTGTTCTTCTAAGTTGGCGAGAACTTGTGAATCAAAGGAGCCATAAGGTGGCCACTGCAATTCCGAGTTACTTTTCTTCGTATATTTTACCCAGAAGGAGGAAAACATTATGGCCGAAGGACCATGTTTGACATACATGGTGTGACCAGGGGTCCCCTCTGGAGGAAGCGGGCAGGCCGCCTCCAGCATACAACAACATAATTTCTTAAACTTACTACTGGCCGGCATGTTTGTAAACAGATAACAGACAACAGCGGGTCTGAAAACTCACCTCGCTGGCTTGGCTTTTGCAAAAGTCAATTATAGCAGAACCATACAGAATCGGTGGGTGATTAGCCCACCCTTACCTGACAGGGGTAGTTCTCTTCTGCAGACGCAGGGCCGTGTCCTGTTCCAGAAATCACTGTTAGCGGACCCCAGCGAGGACGCGGTCACGTGCCCCAGACCAGGTGGGGAGGAACAGCGGGTGAGTCGTTCGGCTACCGGACTGCAAGAATCCCTCGGGTAGGGTACCTCCATCGGAGTCTCTCTGTGCACCTCCTCACAACCACCAGACCTGACCTTCGTACTCGTGGGTCCCTATTTGGGTGCCATTTGTAGAACCGTAAGTACCCACCTACGGGGTCTCGGTGGCGGGGGGACCACCCAAGTCTACCATACCCTCCTTATGTAGTAAAAAAGGAGACACTGGAGCCTTCGTCTGCAGGAGGAACAAGGGTTTATTGGTATAGCCCGGGCTATGGAACAGAGTCTCAAGCTCATCAGCGACAAGACAGAGGAGGCTGCTGCTTCACTCTGCAGCGTACAAGCCTTAAATACACATTTCCCCCACAAACATACGTAGCTTAGTCATGCCAGTCTTGGTTCAGAAGGGGAGGATGTTGAACCAGGTGGTGTAACCAAGTCTTGCAAAACAGGATGGGTGCGTGCAGGAGTCCAGTCCGAGGGTGGTGGGAGGCCAATTCTTTGTTCCCCTTTTCGGAATTGGCTTAACCGCAAGGAGCAGGAAGGGCAGGGTGATTTTCGACAGTTAGAATTTCATCAGACATCAGCAGAAATGACCAGGATGGTCGTGCGGAGGTGTTTGACACAAAATGGTAACACAAAAATGGAGTCCTGCCACAAAATGGATGCCGACAAAAAGGACACTTTTCCTCACCCCCATTCTTTTACATTACGCCAAGGTGAGTGAGTTCCTGTTTTTAATACAGAGCTGCCGCGGCCGGTCCATTGGGGCTGAGGCCACGCCTCTCCACCTTTTGCCCGTCACGAACAGTGTCTGTCAGGCTGAACAAAGGTCAACCTTAAGACACTGTTCATTTCAGGTCAGGCAGCCAGAAGCCAGACATGAGCTAAAGGTGCAGGCTCCTGGCTGCCTTAGCTGAACTTTTCTAGGCTGAGAAACTCACAGCTCTTGTAGGCGTGACGTCCTCAGCTCAGCAAAGGTCCCCGAGGCCTTCCCCTCAGTGACGAGGGGTAGCGTCACTGATTGCCTCGCACCTGGGCACTTCAGTTTTAAGCCCTGAAGCGCCCAGGGTCAGGTGTCAATCAGTGACACTTCATCACAGAGTGGGATGGGGTCAGCAGTCTCCCTGACCCCATTTAACTCTGTGATGATGTTGGGCGGCTGCCTTTCCTCATTGCCTGACCTTATGTCCCAAGCCTCCTGGAACCTCTGAGGCATGCTGGCTGCAGGTAAGAGTTTTTTCTTTTAAATTAATGTATGGTGCATGCGTGTATGTATGAATGTTTAGTAAAGGGTCTTATGAATGGATGTGTTTGTGTGTGCACGTGTGTGAATGCATGCCTGTGAGTGTTAAGTGTATGTGGGTGTCCTGGCCGCCCTCTCTCCTTCCAAAACTTACCAGACGCCACTGATTCAGAGATCTTTTTGTTACTTGCATTTCAAAAATTACAATCCTTATAATCTAACATAGTGAGCTGCAAAGTACGATGTGCAACTCCTACACCTTGTAACCCTCATTGTCTTATGTAAGACAACTTGTACATTGGTTTACATAATGAATCAATATATTGTCAATCTATAATGTATGTGTGTGATGTAAAACATCGGTTTTAAACCTGTAGGCAGTAGACCCACAGGGATCCACAATGCTATCTCAGGGGTCTGCAGACTAGGCTCCAATCATCGGAGGCATTGGCTGTCAATAGGGCCCCCCCCCCCCGGCCACATCACATAAGGACTGTGAATGACAGTGTAGGGGAGGTGGGATTGAAAATATTCAGGCCATCATCTGGCTGCAAATTGCAGGATGTTCAGCCTTATTTTGCTGTGCTGAAAGTGATGTCCGAGGCAAGCTGTGGGGCTCTGATCCACTGGTTGGAGATTGTACTACTGTCTTTTAGGAAGGCAGAGAATGACTGGTTCTCTCTCCTAAGACTGGCCTCCCTTCGCTAACACACTTTACAGATGCGGCCACCTTGTGTTTTGGGCCAGCGAAATGCCAGCACCAGCTGCTCAGGTTCAGAGTCAGCAGGCACTTTTGTAATCGACATGACTGCGCAGTGCAGTGACTTCCTGTCCTCCTGTGTAGGCTTGGGGCCATATGTACAAAAACATTTTTGTGGTCGTAAACGGCCCGATTAGCAGAATCGGACCGTTTTCCACGGCAAAAATGCTGTTTTACGTATGTACAAAACACAAATTGTGATTCGGTAACATGTTACTGATTCGCAATTTGTGTTTAGCGATTTGGTATTTATTAGAGACGTGTTCACTGTGTCTCCTTCAAATACCGAATTAAAGTGTAATGTATGAATATTTTGCAACTGTAATTTTGTATGAATGTGTTGCAACCGAATTACTGTCGCAAACATTCATTTTTTACCGACACCTCAAGGGTGGTGGTAACCAGTTTCAAATGGGAAGGGGTCCCTAAGGGACCCCTTTCCCTTTGTGAATGTAGGAACAAATATTTTTTTAAGAGCAGGGAGTGGTCCTAGGCTATGTGTAGTTTGTAAGTTTTCATATATTAGGAATTGCGTTTTCCTAACTACGATTAAAATGGCAATTTGGAAATCACAAATTCCCATTTGTTGTTACACATGGCCCTTGGTCTCATACTGACCAGGGGAAAAAGTAAGTGTTTGTGAAATCTGGGGAAAGTGTGGGCAAAGGTCAGCAGTAATTAATAAAAAATGAGATAATGATAGTCCATTTCAGCGAGAAAACTTGTGTTTAAATTTCTTGAGTTTTATTTCATTCACTTGCTTTTTACAGCATTTTATTTTTCTGTAGTTTTCCACATTCTACATAATAATCTTGTATTGTGCATGCTTTAGCATGGCTTTATTGTACGTATCTCTGTGAGTTGAGATTGTGGGTGGGTATGTCTAACAGGCCATAATTGAGAGGTTAGTTGAGGCTGAAGGCAGTGCAAGTTTCTCACAGGGCATATCAGTCATTAGGGTGTTTAGACTACTCGAACATGCAATCAGCCTCACTGCAGAGTCCACAAAGCAGTGGTGGCATGTGCCACTTGTAATTGTGATTATATGTGAAAGTGTGTGAAGTACACAAAGCTGCTGAAGTACTGATAGAGACAAAGTGGGTTTACAGTTGAATGGGTGTGTTCTGTTGTGTGTGTGTGTGTGTAATGTTGGAGAAGTAAATGAGATGCAAGAAAGTATATGCAGAAGGAGAGAGTAAAAAGAGGGTGCAGAAAAGGACATTGGTGAGGTGTGAAACATGCAAATGGAGGATTTCAGAATTATGTGGGGAGAAAAAGACAAAGTGTCTCACAGATAGGCTGCAGAGGAAAGAAATTCAAATTAGATAATGGTATGATCACCACCTCTGAAGAGCACTAATCCTTGCACCTCAGTAACATTATTGTTTTGAAGTTCACGTGGTACAAAGTTCTTGGGGGTCCCTGGATTCTAGTAGTAATTTACTGGGGTCCTCAGAAGCTTAAGAACCACTGATGTTAAACGCTCTGACACCCTACACAGGGATGAGTAGTGCAATAAAAGATTTAACTAGAAACATGGTATTTAAATTGTTATTTGTATAATTATGTGGGGAGAAAAAGAATGAAAGTGTCTCACTGATAGGCTGCAGGGGAAAGAAGTGCAAATGAGATGCTGGTATGATCATCACCTCTGAAGAGCACTTATCCTTCCAGCTTAAGCTTCAAACCACGATAACACCAGAACCAATGGGGGCTCTCTTTAGGATATGTAACTCAGGGAATTTAACGATCAATTAGAAACAATGATACTCGATTTCGACCTTAGTGGCGAAATCATGAATCCTGCAGAAATGGAAATTGAGAGAAGCCCCCTCGTACAAACAGTGGATAGCTAAGATGCACCATATTAAATCGAAGGAAGAACTCTATGCTTTGCAGATTGGGGCACCTTTAAATTTCAGAAAATATGGGAAGGGGAAGGTAGAACAGTTAGTACTTGGGGTTTACTGCTAGTAGATTGGGATCAAATATCTTCAGGATAATCAAAAGGAAGAAGGAGAGAGGGGGGGAGGAAGGGGAAAGAGAATAAGAGATTCTTTTTTATTTTTTTTCATGCCTGTTTTTAACTTCCTTTGGAGTATTAATGTTGATTTTCTGAATGCTATGTCCATGAAATAACATGCAAAATTAAACTGATGTATCCTACTGTAAAAGAAATGAATTATTATATTGCCTTTTTTTCCCTTTTTCTCTCTCTCCTTATCCCCTCATAAGAAAGAGGGAGTGAGTAATTAAAAAATGCTTTTAAATGTATGCAGTGTGCATGCGTCCAGGTGAGCGTGTGTAAGTGTGAGAGTGTTTGAATGTGTAAGCGTGTGTGTGTGAGTGAAAGTAAAGGTCAATTCTATGACAGGACCGGAGGCTCCGATTATGCTTCTCTTTTCTGCACTACTTTTTAACAGCAGCCAATCACAATAAACTTTTGTAAAATACTACATTTCCCATGATACTATACTATCATGTGACCAGTCATAGAGCCACTGCCCTATATAACATTTCCACCACGTCATAGTATCCTCTTTCTTTGTTGCTTCGCAGCCAGTTAAGTGCACTATGAATTACTCTCTATTTTGCGTGTACCGTTGATATTATTAGTGTTATTCATCTAATATTGTTATTCGTGTGGATATTATACATTGATGCTAATAGTGTTATCTGCATCCCGGGCTTGATTGCACTTGTGGAGTGAGAGTTTGGGAGCCAGGTTGCGCGTCTGCCTGAAACATGGGCCCCTTTCATTGTTCCTCGTGCTGGGCAGCCCTGTGCATGGACATGTGCAAGTGCAGCAGCCATTTTGACTGCCTCCGGTTCTGGGAGGCTTGAAATGAACGCACAGAGACACATATAAACACTCCCCTAGTACCTGCCCCTCGTGTTGCTTCCTACTGACGCCTTATGGCTGGATCTGTGTAGTGAGTGAGACCCACGTCTTGTAGTTTACTTAAAACCTCACACACTCTGTCATCATGCTCTCTACGGGTCACACCATGCACCAGAATATCGTCTTGATAGACCTTAACTCCATGAAGACCAACCAAAATGTTTTCCATCACTCTCTGGAAGATCGAAGCGGCTGAAATCAGACCGAACGGCATCCTAAGAAATCTATAAGTTCCAAAGGGAGTGATGAAAGTTGTAAAATCATGGCAAGATAGGCCGAGGAAAGATCTAACGTGGAGTAGTGCGCGGACCCAACCAAAGAAGACAACATCTCAGTTATATTAGGAAGCGGGTAATGGTCAACTACGACAGCTTTGTTGAGTTCTCTCATGTCGATGCATAATCTTGCCTTGCCATTGGCCTTATGCGCCATAACCACCAGAGAAACCCACTCTGTACCCTCGACCTCTTCTATAACGCCATTAGTTATCAGTTTATCCAACTCAGCCTTCATTTTGTCTCGAACCAAGAGCACAACATTACTGACTTTAGCAACCTTGGGAAGAGAGTCTTTCTTCAATTTAATTAGGTGCAAATATTTGTTAAGGCATCCAAGTTTTTTACTAAAGACACTTGGAAATCTCTTGGCCCAATCACTATGATCCGAGACCACAGCCACGCCAGATAGATCTCTCAAACGCACCGAGGGAACTTTGTTGGGGTCAAGATAGACACCAAGATCTCTCTGATGCGCCCAGCTAATGAGAGAATCCCCTTTCATTGATACATAGATTTTCCCAGCCTAATTCTTCCTTTAAAATCAATTGTGCCCATGAAACAACCTAAAAGGTTTGTAATCTGGCCGCCATAACCCCTGGGAACTATATCGGGTTTAATTCATTTGACTTTGTTCCGTAGGTTCTTCTCAAAGAAAGTTCTGGGTATTAAAGTAATCTTGGCACCAGAGTCAAACAACATGTCCACAGAGCATTCATCAATCAAAACTTTTTCTATGGGTCCATCCATTTTAACAATATTGACTTGACATACTACTGAATCATCTTCACCCTGAACATATATATCTACTTCCCTCACCTTTTTCTGAGCCTTGTTGGATCTACAACATTTCGAAAAATGCCCCTTTTTTTTACAAATGGAACAAGTTGTTTTCCAACCGGGACAATCTTTGGCATTGGCCAAATGACCAACGTTGCCACAATGAAAGCATTTAAAGCTAGAGGACTTAGAAATGGAGCTTGAACTTTTGTTATTACTAGAGTTCCCCGCTTCAGGAACAGATGCCTTTTGAGACGTGGATGAGGTGGATGTTTTGATTTCCTTAACATCTGTAGAACCTTTTTTTTCGAATAATCAATAGAGACCACCTGATATGAAGTCAGTATATATTCCGGTGTTGGTGGAATATACTCAGTGTGTTAAAATACCCCTCACACACCAAAAGGGCCCTTGGTGTCATGCTTCATCATCGGGGTCTTCCTGCCCCCACTGCAGGACGGGGCAGTGCTGCGACAAGCGACTACGCCGGAGCACCTTTTATTGTGAGTACTATGTGAGTGAAATGATGTGAGTGTCAGTGGGGTCAGGAGTGATATTTAGAGTGAAGTTAAAAAATACCTGGCCTAGTGGTAGAAAAAACTGTTTAATAGGCACTGGCTGGTATTGTTAAAAGGGGTGAAGCGGAGAGCTAAAGCAAGTTACTGGGCTTGCTCTCCTGTGTGGGTCAACATGTTTCGGGGCGACATGCCCCTTCGTCAGGACCGGGTACACGGACCGGGTTCCGTAGTCACGGAAGCCACTGACGAAGGAGGAAGCACCGAGGTGCTGGGGGTTTATTGGACCCCCCTTACCCTTCGCCCAGCTTTGGCTCATGGGGCACTGTCTCCCTATTTCAAAAGCTTATTACATCAGAATTTCTGATAGAGCTAGAACACGTATATTTATTAAATATATTTATACACATTGATAATATATTACACCCTCATATTGTGGTAGAACATTAGTGAGTGACAGGGGGATCTGTACCCGGTCCTGACGAAGGGGCATGTCGCCCCGAAACATGTTGACCCACACAGGAGAGCAAGCCCAGTAACTTGCTTTAGCTCTCCGCTTCACCCCTTTTAACAATACCAGCCAGTGCCTATTAAACAGTTTTTTCTACCACTAGGCCAGGTATTTTTTAACTTCACTCTAAATATCACTCCTGACCCCACTGACACTCACCTCATTTCACTCACATAGTACTCACAATAAAAGGTGCTCCGGCGTAGTCGCTTGTCGCAGCACTGCCCCGTCCCGCAGCGGGGGCGGGAAGACCCCGATGATGAAGCATGACACCAAGGGCCCTTTTGGTGTGTGAGGGGTATTTTAACACACTGAGTATATTCCACCAACACCGGAATATATACTGACTTCATATCAGGTGGTCTCTATTGATTATTCGTACTTTCATAAGAGGAGGACTAGCCCACCGCGGTGCAGAGTGGCACCACCTCTTCACTCCCTTTTTTATACCCCTGAACCTTTTTTTTCATCAGAGTTACTTTTACGAATGGTTTCAGAACATGTGTTGGAGTGTTCATGCAACTTAAGAGCAGTTATGACTTCCTGAAGAGTGGGATTGTCTTTCTGCCACAAACTGTCTTTAGCTTTTTCTAGAGAAGAACCAAGCATGAGCTGATCTCTAAGTCGCTCATCTAAAGTACCAGCAAAAGTACACGTAGCAGCCAGCTTGCGAAGGGCAGTGACATATTGTTCTACAGATTCATCTTGAATGAATGAATGAATGAATGAATGAATGAATGAAAATAATTTATAACGCGCAAAAACAATAACCCGAAGGTATCAAGGCGCCTAACAATAAAATCAGAAAGTAGAACCAATCATCCATTACACATAGGCTTGCAGGAAGAGGCGAGTTTTAAGTGCACCACGAAATGCCTGTAATGTGGGTAGGGACCTGAGATCCAAAGGGAGTTCGTTCCACCATTTAGGGGCAAGAGTGGAAAAGGCCCTGCCACCCCATTTAGCTCTTCGTGTACGAGGGGCTGAGAGAAGCAGTTTCCCGGAGGAACGCAAGTTCCCTCCAGGGATGTAGTTAGAAATGATGGAGCTTACTCCAGAGTCACTATTTTTTGTGATGGCTCTATAGGTCATACACAGGACCTTGAACCGTACTCGGTATTCTACCGGAAGCCAGTGCAGTGTTTTCCTGGCTAACGTGGCCGAAGTACGTCTGGGAGCGTCCAAGACAAATCTTGCTGTGGCATTTTGGACCACCTGTAAGCGCTGCAGGAGGCTCTTTTTCAGCCCCGCATACAACGCATTACAGTAGTCTAGCCGCGAGCCTATTAATGCCACAGCTACCTGTTTTCTGGATTTTAATGATAGATATTTCCTAATCCTTCTAAGGATATGGATTAGGCCCCAGCAGGTGGAGATGGTTCTACTCACCTGGCCATTCATATCCAGAACCGGGTCTATCATCACCCCCAGATTCTTGGCAGATGTTGTAGGGGAAGGGCAAGCTCCGAGCGAGTTAGGCCACCAACTATCTGACCAGATGTTATTGTTCCCTCCAAACACCATCACCTCAGTCTTCTCCCCATTCAGTTTGAGAGAGTTCTGAATCATCCAGTGACCAACCGCCTCCATACAAGATCTAAACTTGGAGGCGGTCTGCACATCTGAATGGGAGAGAGAGACGAGGATTTGGGTGTCATCAGCATAGGAAACTACCTCCATCCCACAAGATCTTATAAGTCTGGCCAGGGGGGTCACATAGATGTTAAACAGGGTCGGACTAAGAGCCGACCCTTGAGGGACCCCACATGGCACAGATCGGGATGGAGATAGAAACTCGCCCAGTTTGACTCTTTGCTCCTTCCCAGCGAGGAAAGAGGTCAGTAGATCCAAGGCCGCCCCCCCCCACCCCCACGTCCCTCAGACAAGATGTAAGTACTGAGGGGGAGAGGGTGTCGAAGGCGGCAGTCAGATCCAAAAGGACCAGGAGGGTGGTCTGGCCCCCATCCACTGTCCTACGGATGTTATCAAGCACAATGGTGAGGGCCGACTCGGTGCTATGTTCCCTCCTAAATCCATGCTGGGAGGAGTCCAAGCAGCCCGCGCATTCCACGAAAGCCGCAAGATGCTTGTTCAGATGAGCTTCAAGCATCTTTGCCGGAGCAGGAAGCAACGAGATTGGGCGGAAGTTTTTTAAGACCTCCGGGTCAAGGGAGGCCTTTTTTAGCAGTGGTTTTACCACTGCCTTCTTCCACTCCAACGGGAAGACACCATTTCTTATAGCTAGATTCATTATTTCTAGCAGCGGTGGTAAAAGGGTCTCCCTACACTGCTTGATGATTTTCAGTGGGCAAGTATCCAAGGGGGAACCGGATTTGATCTTATCAGTCAAGATTTCAAGATCCTCAGAAGTAAGGGGTGGGAAAGAGTCCAAGGAGCCCAATGAAAGGAGGTCAGTGGCTGGCAAGTTTATCTCAGCCATATCCGTGGGTACACTAATACAAGCTCTTTGTTTTTCAAGAGCTAAATGGATGTCCTCTATCTTAGTGTGGAAAAAAGAGGCAATCCTGTCGCATAAGTCCTGCGAAGGTACGACAGGGTCAGGGGCCTGTAGGTTGACAAGAGAGTCAACAATTTTAAAAAGCTCCTTCGGCGAAGAGAGCGAGGATGTCAGGGTCACAAAGTAGTCCTGTTTAGCCTGCACAATCTCAGCCTTATATTTTCTGATAAGGTGTTTATGAGCCTCTTTATTCTTGAGGTCCCAACTGGAGTGCCAAAGCCTCTCCTTCCTCCTTACTTCTTGCCTAAGGAGCCTAAGGGAGTCGGAGAACCACGGGGCAGATGGTCTCTTTCTGGCTCGGCGACGAGTCAATGTAGGGGCCAGTTCATTCATAGCCTCAGTAATAACATACTCAAAGTGACCAACTGCGGTCTGTACATTATCCATGCCCATAGTGGAAAGGCTTGCAGCCCAGGGTTCAAACGAATGACTGTTAACATTCCTAAAGTTTCTAGCCATTTCCACTACGTGATTTCCCTTCTTGCCTCCTTCCTCCCTATCATACTCCAGATGAAATGGAATCGCAAGGTGGTCGGACCAAGACAAGTGCAGCGGGTCCTTAGTGGTCAGGCGGTCGTCATTTGAAAAGATACCATCTAACGTATGGCCTGCCCGATGAGTGGGCCCGCGGACTAGCTGCACCAGTCCACAGGACGCCAGCCCTTCAGTAAGACTTAAGGTGTCAGAGATATCATTTCGTTCTAGGTGGTAGTTGAAATCGCCAAGGATGGTGAAATTCTCTCGCCCAAAGTAAGGTTCCAGAGCCTGCAAAAGACTGGAGGTAAAGCCAGTTCGTGGGCCTGGTGGTCGATATAATAGAATACCATTAAGAAAGAGGCGCTGTCCTGCCTTTATAGTAAAATAGAGGGCTTGAAAACACTCTGGGAAGTCAGGAATAGGTACAATATGGCATTGTAAATGATCTTTGTAAAAGATCGCTATGCCGCCTCCCACTCGACCTTGCCTGTCAAGTCTAGCCAGGCAGTAGCCTTCCGGGGCTGCTTCAAGTAGGTCAGGGCCAGACGACTCTTTAGCCCATGTTTCGGTAACGAATACAAGATCAGGCTTTCTATCCGAAACCATCTCCCTGAACATTATCTTATTTTTAACAAGGGAGCGGGCATTAACCAGAATGCCTTCTACTCCCTTGCTCCTAGGTCTAATAGAATCCAAGTGGCCAGGATGACCAGAGGGGAAGTGTTGAGGGGGGTTGATTAAGCTAGGGTTAAGATAGCAGCTACATTGTAAAGAGGAAAGAAAAGCAGCAGGTTCAAAAGAATGCATGCAACCTGATGCACGGGGCTTCAGGCGCAGCATTTCCTGAAGGGAGTAGCTGTAGAATTGCCTCTGCATTCTGTTTCCAAAATGGAAGCGTTCCAAAACCATGCTCAATTTGGGAAGATAATGCAGGTCCATTTTCTTAATGCAAATTTTATATTCGTTGAGTGAACCCCCATCAGCATCAGACAAATCCGGAAGATTTTCAAAGACGTCCTGTCCTTCTGAACCTAGACAGTGCATGAACAAAGATGACTTTCTGCACTCAAAGAGGTGCCACATACCCTCGCATAGTGAGCAAAAGCTTTCTTCCATTTAAGCCATGATATAGGAGGATCACCCGGCTCAGAGAGAAAGAATGGCGGGGCTGTGACATTCTGCATGGTATAAGATAGAAAATTTACGAATAGAAATTTTTCAGTTAAAGTAAAGAAATATATAACACACCTGAATAACAATATGAATGAAGGCAAAGAGTCCCTACTCAAAGTATATGAAACACATGTAAAGCAAATATGCAAAATTGTAAAGTAACAAGCTAAAGGTAGATGGCCCTTCTGTTATTGATCCGCAAAGTTTGTGGTAAAAATAGTGTGGCGAAATTACCTTTTTGTTTGTAGAAGTTAGTTGAAGGATTGATGAGTTAGCTGTATTGATTAACGAAAACAGAATGAGTTGTCGAATGCTGGAGAGGATAGTGCAAAACAAAATTGAAATGAGCTGTGCCAATCAGCGTTTGTATCACGTGGATCGGCGTTAGGAAAATATGCTGTGCCGATCAGTGAAGACCAGAAGGATCGTGTAAAGAGCTGTGCCAATCAGCGAAAACCAGAGGAACCAGCTGTGCCGATCAGCGAGGGTAGGTGAGCAAGCTGTGCCGATCAGCGGAGTTACACTTTAAAGTATGGGAGTATTCGGTTTTAGGACCGGCACTAACAGCTGTGCTGATCAGCGCTTGAGAAAAAACCAAGATGGCGCCGGACGTGGTGACGTCCCCACGAAGCGCACAGATGTCAGAACGCAGGGTGAAGGGTGCGCAGGGTCAGGCTGTTTGCAGTTCAGGACCAGACGTCGGCACGCAGAGTGTAGGGCGCGCAGGGTCAGACTGCTTGCAGTTCAGGACTCAGCCTTACTGGGTCCGAGTCAAGGCCCTTTAGTGTTTTCTTGATTTGAGTGCGGGCACCAGCTCGCGAAGTCTACTGTGGTAGGAGTTAACCCTTCACTTCCAGGTAGATGGTTCTCTAACACTTGTGTTGTCTTTTGTTGAAGTGCATTTTTGTGTGTCCTGTCTATGTAATTTTGTATTTGTAGAAATTATATTATGTCCAAAAAAGACACTTTCGCCTACAGCGAAGAACACATCCAAAAATTGATCAGTGCACCACCGGTTTTTGCGTCCGCTACCTTGAGTCTGACGGCTAAGACTCAAAATGAATCCGATAAATGAATTAGGTTACGTAAAAAACAGATCAGGACTGACTTACACGGTCATTTCCTGCTTCAACATTTGCGAGCAGGTACAATTCCCACAGGTTTGCAAATCCGGAATACCCCAGTGGTATTTACTGATGACCCTGAATATAAGAAAGGGTTTAGTTGCATAGAAACCAAGTGCAGTATGGACCTAATGGTCCTGACTGTAGAGGCTGCACATAGGATTTCGCTGAAACAACTTGAAGAGATATCGGTCTTGGAAACAGAAATCCAAAATAACCAATTGATCACGGATGCAAAAAGTTTATTAGAAAAAATTGAGAAAGAAATTCTTGAATTTAAAGACTATACTGTGACTCAGAAAGGCAACACATTTGATTTGGATAAAAATAATTTTTCGTTGGAAACAGTCTATCCATACTTACAACAGGACTTTTATACACGATCAGGTTCAAGACGTTTTCTTCAGGATAACCAAGGACAGTCACGTAATAAATTTCTGACATTCTCGGACACTTCTTCTTCCTCAGGAGGGGAAACTGATACAAGTGAGACTAGGGGGAATCTGAACCGCAGAGGGAATCAACAAAATCAACAACAACAACAAAATCCTCCTCCTTTTTTAGGCAGAGGCCAGCAGAGGACAAGGGGCCGGACGCGTTTCAGTTACCAACCTTGGGAGATGACCACTCGCCGCCACTACTACAAGAGCTAAAACCGTCTCCAGTTTTTAATCTATCAAACCAGGTTCTATCAACATCAGAAATTGCTGTTTTGGAGAAAGTAATTTCTTTTGTCCCCTCAAGACCCACAAATTTAGTGAAGATGAAGCTTGAAACAATGGAATTTTGCCGTAAAATTTTCTTAAAAACTTTCTTCAAGGATGCACCAGAGACAAACAACATGGAGATTACGGGCCTCCGTAAAAAGTCTATTTTTTGTCCACCAGGATATAAGATTCCCAAGGAAGTAATCACATTTGAAAGGACTGTGCTTTCAGGAATAGCTGCCATGGAGAATAAAAAGCACTATGTGAACTTTAATCTCTCTAAAGATGAGAAGGATGCACTCTTTTCATTAAAGAACGACAAATCGCTAGTTATTAAACAGGCGGATAAGGGCGGCGCGGTGGTCCTCTCGGATGTTAATCGGTACAAAAGTGAAGTTAGACGTCAATAAGACGACACTAGTTGTTACAGACGGATTGGCAAAAATCCGACAAATGAATTGCAAAACAAACTTTTCAGGATCCTTCACGAAGGGCACGAACTGGGAATCTTAGGAACCAAAAAATATATATATTTGCAAAATAAGAACCCAAGGATACCGGTGTTCTATGTCCTTCCCAAAATGCACAAAAGTGAAAGTGATCCACCCGGCCGACCGATATTGTCGGGCTGTGAATCTTTGACGGAACCAGTGGCCAAGTATATAGATTTTTTCTTAAAAACATTCATTCAAGAAATACCGGCACATTTGAAAGACACCACAGCCTTTCTTAATCAAATATCATCTGTTCAATTTGATGAAACAAAACAATTAATGGTCACCATGGATGTAGTTTCCCTATATACACAAATTCCCCAAGAACAGGCCTTGGAAACCCTAACATTCTTTTTAGAACAAAGGGAGCAACCAACAAGGGCACCTACTAGTTTCATTTTGCAACTAGCTAAATTTGCTTTACAACGGAATTATTTTCAGTTTGATGCAGAATTCTTTTATCAGACAAAGGGAGTGGCCATGGGCTGTCCCTTCGCGCCAGAACTAGCGGTGCTATTTATGGGCCTATATGAAAACAAATTCATATACAATAATAATCCATACATCGATTATATTACAAAGTACATGCGTTACATTGATGATGTTTTTCTAATTTGGTCAGGGTCACATGAGCAATTGAATGAATTCATTACATGGCTTAATTCTAGAACGGATGACCTTAAATTTAGTTTCACTGCTTCAAACATAGTGATTACTTTTCTGGATGTGAAGGTGTATGCTTCAAATGGAAGCTTGGCAACAACACTGTTCCGTAAAACAACAGATAGGAATAAAGCACTTCACTATACCAGCAATCATCCCAGAAGCCTTAAGCAGAATTTACCGTTCTGACAATTCCTTAGAATTCGGAGGAATTGCTCTTGCAAGAACGAATATTTTATTCATGCCAACAAACCGCTAGAACGGTTAATGGAAAGAGGTTATCCAAAGAAGCTACTAAAACATTCTTTGCGCAGAGCCTGGTGGGTTCCACGAGAGACGCTATTGCAAAAGAAAACTCGACCCGACCAAAGAAGAATAGTTTGTGTTACTACTTTTTGCCCGAATGTACATCAGCTGAGGAAAATGATCATTCAAAATTGGCATTTGCTAAAGGACCTGCACAGTGAATTCATCGAACCACCGCTGTTTGGATTTAAAAAAGAAAAAAGTGTGGCAAACCACATTGTTCGGGCGGCCTTCCAGAGTGAACAAGAAGTGACATTAAGAAGTATTTTAGGACTATCACCGGTGCTGGGACACCACAAATGTGGAACGTGTACTTGATGTGATCAAACAAATGAAGGATCTGTCTTTACTTTTGAGGGAATCCACTGTAAACATGAGGTGTTTACCAATTGTAAGACAAGAAACGTCATCAATGGCATTTTATGCCCGTGCCCTAAACTATACATTGGTAAGACTAGCCAGGAGGTACGCCAGCGAATTACCCAGCATAAATCAAGATTAAGGAGAGAAGTGCTTAATGCACCTTTGATGCAACATTGGGCATCGAAAAAACACAAAGAGGAGGAATTGCAATGGACAGTCCTGTCAAAAATTGAAAGGGACCAACGTGGAGGAGACATGGAGGCAAGGCTTAGCCAACGAGAAGCTCTGTTATTAATGAAATACAATACAGCAATTAATGGACTGAATGAAGTCTCTGAAATATTTAAGGCGAATGCCTGAATAGGTTTTTCGCAATACTTGAGGCCAGTTCTATTTAAGAATGACAGCTGACATAAATCGCCATGCACAACATAAACGCGGTTACATTTCCTTTCTTCCCCATTTTCAAATGCATGATTAACTGGTGCCTTTGAAACATCAACCAGTAAGGTTGCATTGTGTAAATGCCTTGGGCGAAGTAAAAAACATGGTCATCTGTGAAAGAAGTTGAAGGATGAATAACAACCAGAAATTGAGTGTGCCCATTTAAACTGAAACAAGCAATAAAGTTGTACGTAAGTATAAATACTACACATCCCAAGCACACTAGCGGCGTCCCCCGATCATGTGATCATCCTCTATAGTAATGCAGATTGGTTGAAATAGACGCAGGTATCACATGACCTGCATTCCCGTAAACCATTGTTGTGAGTTGGAAGAGGGAACGGTACACGCGAAAAGGTGAGCTCCAGCGCTTCTGTGCAATTCAAAGTCGCTGTAAAGATAAAAATGAGTTGGTGCAGTGTTCTAACGGACCTGCTTTTGCCTGCAGGGTCCGTGACCGGGTGACTCGGAGCAACCGCGGAAAGCGGAAGCATTTTCCCGCGGCGGCAGTGTTTAAAACGGTAAGATGAGCTCTGTGTTGAACACACTTCACTAAAAGACAGTCCGCTGTTAGTTCAGGGCTTGCTATCGTATAGCAGAGAGAGTGGAAACATTGACACACTCGCTCTCCATTTGTTTTTAGGATTCACTGGCGCCCTCTTTGCCTTTTCCAATTGAGGAAGGGTGAGTAGGAGGCTCATCGAAATAAATAGTTCATGACTATCTGGCAAGAGTAAATAGTTAAGTCATTTCTTGTTTTGTTGTCCTGTTGTGTCGCCTCTATTAGTTATTTCTGTGAACAAACATCAGAAACAAAAAAAGAGCCCCCACTTCCTGACGACTAAAGGTAGGAATGTTGAAGCCGGTTGGCGGATAGTTTAGCGCTTTATGACCTGTTAGATGAGGTGTCTAAATCTTGTGTATTGCGTTTTTTTGTAGAAATTATTGGTCCTGAGGAGAACCCTAATACTATCGGGTTTGAAATGCGTCGACCTGGCCCTATGTCATATATAAAATACGTATAAAGTTTGTGAAGAATTTAAGATTGTATGAGAAAGCCATACATTCCAAGGAATAGAATGTACTAAGAAAAAACTGCTTCATCCTTTGTTTATTGATTTTTTGACATTGGGCCGTTTTTTGTTTTTTGTTTGTCCCCTAAGGGGTGTTGTGTGCGAGTGGAAGAAGTGTGAGGTTAAGTGAGGTGTGTATGTGATGGCCACAGTTGTGAGTGGGTGTGTTATAAATGTGTACATAATAGAATTTTGTGTATAGAATGTTTGTGTCATTTGTATCAAATTGTACCTTTATGCACACAAAAAAATCTTCAATTTTCGTAAAAAGTGTTATGATTGCGAAAAAGTGAATAAATCATTTAGTGACGTAATTCAATAAATGGACCGGTATGTTTTATTCATAAAGGTCTTTGGTAAAAGTTGGTAAGTTTAGTCCAGTATTGGCATTTGTGTTGTTCTTTGCTATATTGACTCAGCCTTACTGGGTCCCAGTCAAGGCCCTTTGGTGTCTTCTTGATTGCAGTTCAGGATGAGTCATCAGTGGCTGACGTAGAGAAGAACTGCTCGAGCAACGGGAACCGGTTGCTAAGGTCCATTCTTGGTTGAGAGGTTGGTCGCTAGGCAGCCGTTTAAAGATCAACAAGTCACGAGAAGAGGGTCGGTAGGAGACGATTTCTTTTTTTTTTAAACTGCCAGACTTACGTGAAAGTAAGATGTTGATTTTCTTGACTTGCCAGTAGAAAGATGAAGGTCAGATCAAAGGGGCAATGTCTATAACGTGCCAAGGTTGAAGAAGTGGAATGTCAAGGTTGAAAGGAGAAATAATCCTTTTGAATGAAATCCTTTTGGGAAAAGATAAGTGGAAGTGCCTTAACCCTCAGCAAAAGGAAACCTTGAAAAGTAGTCCAGATAAGGTAGTCCAGATAAGGTTATTCAATAGTAGGAGGGTGAAAGGTGAGAAAATCCCAAAATAGAAGAGTTGAGTTGAGGTCCCTGCGGGTTCGTGAAGTCCAATCATCGCCAAAATGTAGTGAGGTCGCAGGAATGAAGAGCAGGAAGGCAGGAGTAGAGTTATTAGAAGTTTTATTGTACACTCTAAGCAAGAGACCTCATGCTCCAAAGTCCAGCATACAACTGACTTTAGCTTGAGGCAAAACATTCCAAACAAGCTAGATTCTACAGTGGAACACTATACACATGCATGAGCCACAGTATGCAACAAATAAGGTTGGCTCAGCTTAACTAAGAATACCACAATCTGGCTCAGGGTTGGAAAACTGTGCAGAGGCTTTGCCTAGAGCAGTGTAGGCAGGCACACTCCCTCCACATTTTAACGATTTATATCTTGCCTGCCTTGGGGTATATTGCTACTCCCCCTTATTACTTTTATGTCAGGCTTGATTAATTCCATCGCTTTCTCCTGGGGCGTTGCTTCTCTGCTCAGCAGAACCTGACATAATGGCAGAATATTATGAGGAGGAATGATACTACGATTACCCTGCTGGGTCACTGGAACAAGACCTGGTGGAGGCATTACATGTGGGGGTACAACACTCTGTTAACAAGGCCTTTGTCAAAGCCATTGAGCCTCTAAAACACCATCTTTGTGGCTAAGCAGAGCAACAAGGTTCGTTGCCAACCGCCCAGGTGCGAGCCAAATCCAGTAGGAAGTCTCCTAAGGGCCACCACGCTGATGACTTTGCAAGACTGGCCGACTCCCTTAAATCTGATCATGCTTATAGTGTTCCTGATGATCTGCCTTTATCAGACCCCTTCCAGGAGGATGAAGATACCTCCTCATCTCACCAGAGCTCAGACAAGGAGGAGGCCCCTGGACCCAGCAAGCGAAGCACAAAATGCGTCACTCCGATTCCCGCCCTCAGCTACGGCCTGGCTCCCGCCTCAGGAAGTGGCAGAATACACAAAGTCCCATTTACGCCATGCCTTTGACAAAGAGATGCGTGTGAGGCTCCGCTCCGAATGTCCAAGGCTGATTTACCAGGGAAACTCATGGAGACCCCTGAAGTGGATCCGGCCCTTGTCACATACCTTAAAAAGTTTGTGATGGACCACAAAAAGGGGATTTGGCAGGGTCTGGCGATCCTGCCAGGACAAATTATTGGATATGTCAGGGTCTCTGACTAAAATCCTAGAGCTGGGGTTCTGAGCTAAGGAATCGGCATTTGCCATTGACACTGACAAACTGATAGGGTAGATGCAACGTGCTGTCTGCCAATTCAGTAATGTTAATTGAGCTATTTCCAGCGAGAGACGATGGTCTATTCTCCTGACGCTTGACCCCAAACTTACCGAACTGGCATCTTCAGAGTCATGCCAGATTGCGCAGGGGATGCTGTTTGGTCAACCGTTCTAAAAAGAGCTCTCTAGGTTTGTTGCTACCTTCAGCAACCTGGACAAAGCTCAGGGAGGCCTTTGCAAGGTCTTCAGACCGGTTTTTGGCAGGGCTGGATGATTTCGAGGGTGTCAGTTTGGCCGTGGCTACCAGTAGGGCCCTCTGCAGGGTTACTATCAGCAACAGCGTGGGAAAATCAAGACCCTAACAACCCCGCCTTCTACACCTCTCGAAGTTCCAACCGAAATTGCTTCAGGAAGGGCCCCTATGAAGGACCCGAAGGAGCCGCTCAGGATTCAAGAACCACAGGTGAGACTGGTTCTGTGTCCAAAAGTGGTTTTGCGGGCAGGATCCAGCATTCCTGCATGCTTGGCAATAGATCACGCAAGATGCTTGGGTTCTAGAGACAGTGCAGGGCTACAAACTAGAACTTTACAGCTCCCCCAGGCAGTTCTCCCCTTCCCATAATGTATTTTTCCCATCAAGAGCAAGATTTTATCTCCTCTGACATTCACGCCCATCTGCAAAAAAGGGCCTTGGTGATCACGAACCCTCACCCTCTCTGGTTTCTCAGGTGTATCTTCTTGGTGGAGAAGAAAGAGGATGTCTCTCAACTCGTGTTAAATCTCAAAGACTTCAATGGCTGGGTTGTATACCGTCACTTCAAGATGGAAGGCATCCATCTGTTTCGAGATTTATTTATTTATTTAAGGTTTTGTATAGAGCTAGCTAGACCCGGAGGTATCAAAGTGCTTTACAGAATCGAGAGTAAGGCAATAAACAGTCACTGAGTATAGGACGTGCAACAATAATCAGTTAAAGTATACATAACATATATACACAGGAAAAATAGGCCAGATGGGAGGACTAAACAAGAAATCTGCACATAGAAAAACGTTTGGCCATGAGGGTAGATTGCTGAAATTGTGATCAGTTCTAAACAATTAGACTCCATAGAGCGAAAGACATCTAAGACAAATAGAGGCAAACACAAAGTAAAGAAAAACAGCCAACGGAATCGACGGAGACTGCAATGAGCAAGAGAGCCTAATTGAACCAAGTTTTGTTTGTTCATATGTTCCAGTATTTGTTGAGGAGATGGCATTTCAGGTCTCTTTTGAAGCCGGGGAAGGAGGGGTTGCATCGTAGGTCCTTCGGGAGGGAGTTCCAAATTCTAGGAGCATTTCCTGAGAAAGAGCGGACCTGGGTTGTTTTTCTTTTCATTTTGGGAGGAAGGAGAAGAAGTGTGGTGGAGCTTCTCAGCGGTCTGGTTCTTCCTGCTTTTGTGAGTTTGTTGTCTAAATAGTCAGGGGTGTGTGGGTGCAGTGTTTTGTGGGTGATGCAGGCAGTCTTGTAGATGCATCTTCCTTCAATGGAAAGCCAGTTTAGGGACTTGAGGGCAAGCGTGATGTGCTCATACCGTTTGATGTCTGTTATGAGCCGTGCAACCATGTTTAGTACTGATATGAGGGGTGCAAGGTGAGTTTTCGGGTACCCGTGAGAATAGCATTTCCGTAGTCGATTTTGGAGAGGACCAGGGATTGAACAACCCAATTGAATTCACCCGGGGGAATTAATGGTTTACTTTTCTTGAGGTGTTTTAGAGTGTAAAGCGCTCCTTTTGATGTGATCCTTCATTGACAAGTTTTTGTCCAGGGTGAATGAAGCATGAGAATTTAGCTGTGTTAGATAGAGTGAGTGAACAATTCAGGGCCTTCAGGTTGTTAATCCAGTCTTGAATTTGAAGGTGGTTCCTTTTGGGG
Organism: Lissotriton helveticus; assembly: GCF_964261635.1. Lineage (NCBI taxonomy): Eukaryota > Metazoa > Chordata > Amphibia > Caudata > Salamandridae > Lissotriton > Lissotriton helveticus. The sequence continues at coordinate 842,213,566 of NC_136070.1, forward strand.
GAGAACAGGAGAACTTCTGTTTTGCTGGGGTTCAATTTAAGATGATTAGAGTTAAACCAAGACTGTATCTTGACCATATGGGGTCGCACACTGCTAAAACACCAGCGGGATCGCCCCTAAGGACCATGGTAATTGTAGTTCCGTTTCCTACGATGCATCTTTTCTCGAAGTCTCGAGTATCTTCAAATCTTCGCCATCCCTGTACACGTGTTTCCAGTGTGCGACCCCATATGGTCAAGACTGTATCTTGTTCAGTGTAACGTTGAGATGTAGGATGTCACTGGGAGATTTGATTTTGTTGTAGAGTTGTGTATCATCTGCATAGTGGTGGTATTTGATCTCAGTTTGTTTCAGGATGCTAGTAAGGGGTTCCATGAAGAGGTTGAAAAGTGAGGGGGAGAGGACTGAGCCCTGGGGACACCAAGAGTGACAGGTGTGGGTTTCAATAGGCACAACTTGATTTTAATTTGTTCTGATCGCTGTTGTAGGTAAGATCTGAACCATTTTAAAACGGTGTCATTTATACCGGAGAGGGTCTTCAGTGACTCCAGTAAGGCTGGCTGATTGAATGTATCGAGGGGCTTCAAACAACCTACTTGACCATCTCCCAGGCTGTCGGGCGTGTCGCTGCTGGTGGCGGAGCCCCTGCAGGTGTTCCGCGCCGGTCTCCCTCCGCCGTTGTTCGCTGAGCAGCCGCTGTGAGGGGGGGACCGAGAGGGTGCAAAAACTACCCTTCCCAGCTGCCCCGTGACCCAGGACCAGACCGCAGGATTAGAGAGCGCGCCTGCTGGCGCATAAAAGTGACGAGCCCCATCGGTGGAGCGGGGGCTTCAAACAACCTACTTGACCATCTCCCAGGCTGTCGGGCGTGTCGCTGCTGGTGGCGGAGCCCCTGCGGGTGTTCTGCGCCGGTCTCCCTCCGCCGTTGTTCGCTGAGCAGCCGCTGTGAGGGGGGGACCGAGAGGGTGCAAAAACTACCCTTCCCAGCTGCCCCGTGACCCAGGACCAGACCGCAGGATTAGAGAGCGCGCCTGCTGGCGCATAAAAGTGACGAGCCCCATCGGTGGAGCGGGGGCTTCAAACAACCTACTTGACCATCTCCCAGGCTGTCGGGGGTGTCGCTGCTGGTGGCGGAGCCCCTGCGGGTGTTCCGCGCCGGTCTCCCTCCGCCGTTGTTTGCTGAGCAGCCGCTGTGAGGGGGGGACCGAGAGGGTGCAAAAACTACCCTTCCCAGCTGCCCCGTGACCCAGGACCAGACCGCAGGATTAGAGAGCGCGCCTGCTGGTGCATAAAAGTGACGAGCCCCACCCGCGTCGCGGGAGCGCCGGGCGAAGCCCGGGCAAAGGGCGGGCCCTCTACGGCCCTCCAAGGCCAAACGAGGCTGGGCTGGGCCACACCACCAACATCTGCTTTGCTTCCACGACTCGTAACATCCAAGGTACCGATTGGGATACTACGTTTGTTGTGGTACTGTTGTGGTGTTGCACCTTGCCCCTTACTATTATTGTCCAATCAAATAGTGGCCACTGGAACTATATATTTATAGGGGGTGTGACTCGTGAACAGTGCCGAGCGACTGCCAAAACATGAGGAGGGGGCCCAAAACAAACAGAATGCCTACGTTGAGATCTAATACCAGACAGAAAGTCGATTCGCTGCAGCCGCAGCCCTTACCATCTCTAACGGCGATAGATAAAATGTTGCAACAAACTATTGGGGTTGTGGCAACCGCCATTGAAAACACTGAAAGGCGGCTCTCGATAGTGCCTATAGTAGCCATTCACGACACAGAGGATGGTCCAGTGGTAACAATATCAGACGAACCGGACACAAGTTTCTCGTTAACGGCCTCTTATGTAGAGCTCCCCTGTGCTCAGGCAGCCACAGACACACCCAGAAATACAACTAGAGATCCTGATTTTGTTAATCTAGAGGAGATACCTTTGTCTATTCCCCAAACTAGAAATCCAGGTAAAACTGCCCTGAGAACTAGGAAGAACACTGTTGTAAAGCATAACAATAAAAAGGGGGGGAGAGATAATCTTAAAACTAACCATAATCTGGTGACTCCAATGGCCAACACCACATCTGGCATACCCTGTTGGGTAGCCAATATGGTGTCAGACCTTAAGGCAGGATTGGAGGAGACTATCAGTGCGCAAATTAAGCCTCTGATGTCTAAACTTGATAGATTAACCTCCTTAATAAATAACAGAGTGATAGGACCAGTCAAACCAGTGACACAAGTGATAACCCCAGCACCATGTATTCAGGAGTCGGGTAGCTCAGGGGTCGAAAAGATTACACATAAGGGCAAGGTACCGTCAGATAATAATTCTGTAAAACAAAAAAATAGTGCTGCTCCACAAAACAGAACACCGGGCAAGACATGTGTTCCTCCACCTCCCTGCCCAAATGGTACCGCTGCGCAGGTATGTAATAACCAAGGGAAGAGTTCCCTGACATCAAGTAAGGACACTACAGGTAATACTCAAAAGGAGACCCCTATCCAAGTAAAGACTACCACCCCAACGGTTGCAGCAAGGGTAAAAACGGGAGTGCGCTTCCGGTCAATCAATTTACCACCGGAAGCACTACCCTATGTAGTTGTGTTAACAGGCGTGCCACCTCTAAAGGAATGAGGTATATGAAGGGGTCCCAGACCAAACACACAACAATTACTTAATTTTCACCTAATTATTTGGATAGAATCAAAACAAAAGTAATGGTGGACAGTGTTTTTATTTTCACTGCACCAAAAAACATACATTGATTATGGATTCACTAGTATAGTACACAAAATTCAAGTGCGCCCACAGAAAAGGGAAAGGAGTGCAAGGGAAGGGGTGTATTTCAATTAGTTAACATCACTAATCAAAAAGTCATTAAGCACAAATCCACAAGTGAAACCATCATTATCATTGATCCATATGTAGGAGATCAAGAAAAAACACATGTTAAACAGAACATTTGACATGAGACAGAGACTCCCGTGATGATTATTATTATCAATCTTGGGTTAAGGAGTTCGTATGAGTAGATGATGGTCTACGTTTCGACCCAAAGGTGTAGGACAATGGATCCTTACTCGCGGGTCTTCATCAGGACGTGAGGGGGGGGGGTGAAGGATGAGGTGGGGCTGAGTCCTGACAGGGCAGGTAGAAAAACGGCCGAGGGCCCGCTGGGCGTGTTGGGTCTCCAGGCAGGGCCCAGTCCAGGTTAATATTAGTGGTGTATGTAGAATGGCGGACGGTAATTCTTGCGTCACGTCTGGGGCCTTGTAGTGCTCCTAATAATTCTTGAACACTTCATCTTATAGTGTGGCGAAGCTCACTGGAAAATCTTCATGTGTGTGTCTTCATCTTGCGCCACCCATCATTCTGCATGGGAACTGCAGTGAACCGCACACGTCGTGTTCTCCCAAGTTGTGGAGTTGTTTTTTGGTGCAGTGAAAATAAAAACACTGTCCCTGTTTTTTGGTGCAGTGAAAATAAAAACACTGTCCACCATTACTTTTGTTTTGATTCTATCCAAATAATTAGGTGAAAATTAAGTAATTGTTGTGTGTTTGGTCTGGGACCCCTTCATATACCTCAACCTATTACCCAGGTCCCACTGACCACATGGGTCGAACCCCTCTATTTACAACATGCCTCTAAAGGAAGGCAAAAGAGAAAATGAAGTGGAGTTGAGGAATAAATGTGCACAATGGCTAAGATCCAACAGGCCATTACCGTCACACATTTCTGGGGAAATATTGTCTGTAAGAAGGGGGCAATGGATAGGAAATTGAGCGAAAACCATTGCTGGGGATGTTATTGCAATAAACTTCAGGGACACCTCTGTAGTAACCCATATATGTAACTCTCCAACGTTAGGACCACTAACTAACCTATATCCCCTACATCTATCCTATTTTTACCCCCTACCCCCCCCACAGAGACCAACATATTTAAACAGGGGTCAGGCGAATAGGGCTTTGCACCCTGTGCAGCTAAATAGAGTAGATAACTGGCAGACTCCCTGGCAGGCATTCCCCCTCTACGATCCTGCAGTTGCAATGCATGCACATTGGAACAGGTTCTGCGCCTTGGATAACGTTGATTGACTTGAGTGGAATAAAATGTGCCCACCTCAGCCTATTAGGGGTTGTTTAGAAAAAGGATCCCGACGATCAGGGTGGATACCACCCACCCCCTCAGCAGAAACAGGTAGTTCCTTTGTGGTATCCACTCATGAATCTATAGTAGCTGACCCGGATGATACACTAAGGAATGGGCAGGTAGCAGAGTCAAGGGTAGAATCCACACTAGACAAGTCGGATACCCCCGTTGCAGCAGGGGAGGATAGAGACAGGGGTCCTTCAGGGGTTGGCGCAAACAGGGTTGAAACTCAGCATGGTATAAGACTTATATCCTGGAATATTGCAGGGGTGGCAGCTAAATACAACTCACAGGAGTGGAGAGACTTCATAACTAGTTTTCACATCATTTGCCTCCAGGAGACCTGGGCCATTGAACCCGAACAATATACACTAGAAGGGTTCAAAGGTTTCGTGGTCCCCGCAACAAGGGCGCCATCTGGAAGAGCTATTGGTGGACTTATAACATACGTAGATCTCCGCATTCAGGGGTCCTGGTCAAATTTGAGCTGGGACTCAACAAACATGCAAGCGATAGGCTTTCGCCATAAGGGCTTAAAAATCACAGTGATAAATTGGTACAATGCGGTGGGCTCAAATGGCAGAAATAACACCACCAAAAAACTGGACGACCATTTTAAAATTATGTCATCAGCTAATAAAGCCACAGGGTCCCCATATACCATCTTAGCGGGAGACTTCAATTGCCACCTGTGTGAAAAATTAAGACCAATAAATAAGGACTGGTCACGTTGCCCGGAGGAAAAAGGACCACATTTTGTTCATACCGCTGCGGCAGGGAATTGGAGAACTTTATAAATAGGCACAACCTATCATTTATAATGGACATAATAATGATCGGCAATGCGGGGGAACCTAATGCAACGTACAAAGGAAGGGGCTGCCACTCCTATATAGACTTTGTTATGATGTCCCCAACACTTAAAAAATGGATCACAAACTTTGAAATTGTACATAGTCCCTTTAGTGATCATAACCCGCTGGTATTGGATTTTGAATGCATGAACTTTAGAACAGCAGAGGGTGTACCCGACGCCATAGAACAGGCAACGGCACAAGGGAGAAGATTAAAATGGGCCAAGATCAATGGAGACACATTTTACCTCAATCTTGTAACGAAAGGCCAAAAACAAATCAGTGTTTGCCTGGATGAAAATAAGGGCAGCCAAACTGTGGTCAGGGCCTTTGAAGAAATCGCCCAACTCGTGGATACCCTCCTGAAATCCTCTACAGGAGCCAAATTGCCTCAGACCCCACGCTGGTTCGATCATAACTGTACCAAGGCACTGAAAGACCTGAAAAAATGCCTTGCTGATCGACCAAAGGACAAAGTTAAAATAGCAGGTAGCAGATCCAACTATAAAAAAGCCCTGAAAGCGCGCAAAAGAACTCTACAAAATCAAGCGTGGGAGGACCTAAGGGAAGCAGCAGAGAGGGGTGATACCACAGCATTTTGGAGAGTCATCAACGACCCATGTTTTAAAGACCCGAGGGGGCCAGATATAGTGAATGCAATTCTCCCCGAACAATGGCACACCCACTATCTTAGCCTTTACAACCATACTGGGATGGCACTGAAAGAGGAAGGTGCAAAAATAGCAGTACCCGTAAGCTTAGATTTTTCTCTGGGAGAAGTAAAATCAGCAATCCAAGGGCTTTCAAAATATAAAGCGCCAGGCCCTGATGGCATTCCCCCTGACCTTTATTTGAGCAATATTGACTTGTGGGCACCCATCCTCACTAGGGTCTTGAACGAGGCAGTAGTGGCAGGACTGCCTCGCTCTTGGTCCTCGGCAATCATTGTCCCAATCCATAAAAAGGGCAGCCGGGATGACCCTCAATGCTACCGTCCTATATCATTAATAGATGTAACAGCGAAGGTTCTGGGACGTGTGATTTTAAACCGTCTACAAATTTGGGCAGAGGACAATCATATTTTAACAGATGTACAATATGGGTTCAGAGAAGGGAGATCTACAACAGATCAATGCTTAAACTTGTATCTCCTCACTGCCAAATATACCATCGCCGCCAAAGGGTCTATCCATATGGGTTTCATGGATCTCTCAGCGGCCTTTGATCGTGTCAACAGACAGAAGTTATGGGCCCTGATGATCTCCCTGGGGGTGGATCAAGGGTTAGTGGACACATTGAAGGCATTACACTGGGAGACCACAGCTTCAGTTCGTTATAACAAAGAAGGAATGAAGACAGAGCCATTTCCTTGTACAAGCGGCGTCCGGCAGGGCTGTATATTAGCTCCTTTTTTATTTTCATTGTACATTAATAATTTGGACCAAGAACTTATGAAGTTGGGAGTGGACTCCCCCCAAATAGGCCAGCGTCCGGTACCCGTCCTCTTGTATGCAGACGACGCAGTGTTGCTAGCCCGCACCCCACTGGGTCTACAAAAGTTAATTGATGGTTTCGTCAACTTTATGAATTCACTGGATCTCTCAGCTAACCTGGATAAGTCCTTCGTTATGTCCACAGGTACAAACTCCAAAAAGGTTTTTTCACACAGCATAGGTCTACACAGACTAGGAAGAGTAAAGTCTTTTTCTTATCTAGGCGTACTTTTCGATGAGAAACTGGAATTCAGAAACTTGGCTGAAAAACATGTAGTCAAACTGGTGGCCTCAACGGGTGCCATAATGGCATACGGGAGGAGGTTAGGCAGATGGTCGCCGGAACAGATACTGAATCTATATAGAGCGGTTTCCTGCTCCAAAGTGGCATACGGGGCAGAAGTTTGGGGCTGCAAAATCAATCATGTGCACCAGATTCAAGCTGAGGAAAATAATTTTTTTAAAAGACTATTAAAGGTTCCTCAGAGCACCCCCTCATATATAACACATATGGAATTGGGCGAGCCATACATCGAGGATAGATACATGGTTCGACCCATCCTGGCCTGGATTAAGATCTGGACTAACCCAGAGGCAGGCCTCAGTAGGCAGATCATTAAGGATTGCTTGAGCCGGGACAGAGGGGGACAGATTCCGTGGCTCAAATATGTAAAAGACACTATGGAAGGAATTGGTTGCAAGAATCTGTTCTTGGAGCCGGAGTCCATGACCAACTTGAATAAAACTCTGGTCAAAAAACTTTTTACTGCCTGGACAACCGCCAGAAGGGCCCATGCTGAAACCGGGAAAATATCCGTTGTGGCCCATGGTCCCCTAAAAACAACGCCTGGAATGGAACCATACCTAGCGGTGATGCAAAATGCGCAGGAAAGGTTTTATATGACTAGGTTTCGACTTAATCTCCTTCATCACCTACTGGCTGTTCCCGCAGGATTCACATGTTCGGTATAGTTGAAGGGTACCTGCGGCTGCGACACTAGGTCTCCGCAGGATACCCTTCACTTTGTTTTATTATGCCCCTTTTATTCAGACCCTAGACGGAAGTTTTTAGTAAGGATTTTGAAAAACAAAAGACTGAGACATGCTAAAGCAGCCCTCCTTTTTTTGCAAAAAGCCTCAGACCCATACACTCTGTTATGTATAATAAGTTTTATCAAGTTGGCCATGAGATTAAGGAACACCAGGGAAATATCGGCCCACATTAATTTATTAATTGAATCAATGTCTGTATAAGATTGTCAATGATCCATTGTTCCTTTTCGCCCCTTTTTAGACCTGTTTTAATTGATCTTAAAATGTCATTTTTAACATGCTTTTTAAACATTGTATGTATGTATTTTCATGTTCTTTAATGGTATCTTTTTAAGTACCGAATAAAGATATTTGAATTTGTATTTGAATTTGAATTTGAATGTATCGAAAGCCACTCATAGGTCAAGGATAAGTAGGCAAGAATCTCCATCCTCTAAGGATCTGTGGATGTCATCTACAATATTGAGCATGGCGGCTTCTGTGCTGCAGCCTTTCCTGAACCCTGATTGGAAGGAGTAAAGCAGGTTGGATTCACCTATATGTCTGTTGAGCTGTTGTAAGATGCATTTTTCCATAGTTTTGGCTAGGAATGGGAGATTAGAGATAGGTCTGAGGTTGTTAAGATTGTTAGGGTCTGCCTTGTGGTTTTTGAGGATAGGTGTGATTTTACTTAGTTGGAGGGAATCCAGCACACAATCAGAGGCGAGAGAAGTATTGATGACTTTTGTCCAACACGGGCGATGATGTGGTTTAGGTTCTGCACAATTTTTGAAGGGAGGGGATCTTTGGTGTGTGAAGTAGGCTTACGTTTGGCAATAATATTGAAGACTTCTTGTTCAGTCATGGATATGAAGACCGACCAATTGGCGTTGTTTTTCAATTGGGAGTTAAAAAGGTTGTGATTTGTTCCATTTGGGGTTGATTGATTGTTGATACGTTTGGGTGGCAGGACTGTCGTAGGGGGAGGTGTGACAGTGAGAGTAGTTAGCAGGGTAGGAAGGGTTGTGACTTGATGGAAGGATTGCTCAATTGTAGCGATTTTGTCTGTGAAGAAGCTGGCAATTTCTTACAATGTTCATTAGAGGCTGTTTTTTTGTGTGGGGAGGAAGGTGTGGTTTGTTGCTAGACAATGTAAAAGTGCTCTCTGGGCTTATTCTTTGCATGCTCGAGTTGGGTGAGGAAGAAAGAAGCTTTTTCTCTGAAAATGTACTTCTTATATGCTAACCTAGCAGTTCTGAGTAAAGTTAGATGTAATGATGAGGGGTTTTGTCTCCATGACCTTTCTGCTAGCCTGAGTTGTCTTCTTTCATTGTTAAGATCGGAATTAAACCATGATTTTTTTTTTTTTAAACCTTTATTGAAAATTGCAAAATATTACATGCGCATGCCTACAACCACTGGGGCCGGCCGCAAGCGTAGCAAATGAATCAGGATGTAGAAACAAGAACACGACTGAAGAAAGCAATATCATAGATACGACATGAGTGAGTGCGCACTGCAAGGCATAAGGATATATGAGGTTTTCGTTTTTTAAAGGTTATATAGAGTAGGAACGGCTGCAGGAGCAATGGCGTCACACCACATAATAAAATAAGAAGAGGTAAGGGGGGGGACGTCCCCCGCGGAGCAAACAGAGTCAGTTGATGAACCATACAGTTGTCAAATCAATACAGTCGCCGAGGCGGACCCAGAGCAAAAACAATACGACAGCAAGCGATATAGCAGAGCACCATCCCGAAAACCCGCCCTCCAGTGGCCTAAAGGCATAGTTGAGTGCAGAAGCCTTATAATAAAAGGAGAAAGGGAAAGAAAGACAGCCAACCCTACTGAAAGAAATAAAGAAGCCTCCCGAAGACAGACGGAAAAAGAAGAAAGGGACCATAGAACAAAACAAACTAAAATAACAACCCCCCCCCACACCCACACCCGCCACCCTACCCCACTAACAGCGTGCCTGTCGCCCAGGAACTACCCAAAAGGAGAGGTAAAGAGAAAGACAAAGAATCCACTAAATAAGGAGATTATTAAGAAACTGGAGGAGGGCCTACAAACATGCCCCCGGCTTCTCCCTCCCGCACAATATATTCCTCCCCAAGGTAAGCAGTAAACAACAAAAATCGAACATGTCAGAGAGAAATGGGGAGCATTAGTCACCTAGTACACTATTAGTTATGCCGTGAGAGCACGCAACTCCCATGCCCGCCCGCCTATGAAATGACAACCTCTGAAGGATCAACCTTATCCTTGGCCTCTCTTTGCGAATCCACCAATGCATACCCGTCGACCCATTGCCATGTCCGATGTTACGAGGAAGAGAAGCATCCAAAAGAGACCAAAAAGCGACACACACATGTAATTTGGACGTCGCTGGATACCAACACAGTCATCATCATAGAGGATCATCCTTCCCGGTACTGCCCCAGGACATGTGTTCCACACCAAGCACACGGGGTCTAGGAAGGAGGAAACAGCCAGAGCAACCGACCGTTGCTGGAATATTGCCTGGGTCGCCGGAGGCTGTGCGCGGGACAAAGTCACCATCGTCTGTTCAAATCCAAAACCTTCGGAACAGTCCAAACCTACAGCCAGCCGACCACACGTTGCCACATAGTCCGAAAGTTCCAGCCGTCCCCTATTCACAGGGGCGGCCATGACACTCTCCTCCTGTGTGAAGTGAGGCAAATCCCCTTGTACCTGGGGACAGGCCGATCTCAACCGTTCCGACGCTGACACAATATCATCAAGCTTCCTCCCCAACACTTGGGCGCCGTGATCCAGGGTGGAATGAAGGGCACCGAGGGCTGCGAGAAGATCACCATGCGCCAGCATAGCTCCTTGCGCCCGCTCCGCCACGCTCCTCTTAGCCACACACTCCCAACCTTGCTGAGACCCAGTATACAGGATAGTAGACTCCATCCTATCAAGATGGCCGTAGGATGGTTCCACCTTAGATTGGGACCGGGACTCAGGCACAAGCGCATCAAGGTCCATGTTACTACAAACAGGATTTCGGGGGCGGGCAAAATATGTGCTCAGCGTGCAGTCACAGGTAAAAGCCATCCTCACCCTGGATCAGTACTAGCGAAAAATTCGGGGGTGGCCCGCGAAAATCGGGGCGGGTTACAAGCAGCGTCCGAGCAGCTCACTGGCGAGGGCTCAGGCAATTACAGAAGCATCTTGGAATTGCCACCTCAGGTATGCACTCGATCCGCTCCGTGGTAGGAGTGACCACAGCGAAATTCAGGCCAATATTTGCATCGCTCCGGTAGTCCGACTCCACCCAGTCACCAATGGCCGCTGTTATTGAGCTAGTACCCGGCCATGTGGTCCACCCGAGGTCCCGGTTCCAGGGTTGCACGGGCCGCAAACTTCAAACGAACATTTCTCCGGCGGTACCGCCGCCAGAAACCTCAGGAACACACGATCGGTTGCCGCTCGCAACCACCATCACGGGCATGTAGCGCAGGCTCAGGATCTCATGCAGGATATCTGTGCGGGATGGGGATGTTCACGGAGCCGGGGGCCTACGCTGCCATCCCGATCGCCATCTTCCAGTCTAGGTCTAAACCATGATTTTGATTGGATTGATCTTTGTTGTTTTAATTTGAGCGGTGAAACTTGGTCGAGAACTTCTGTTATCGCCGCGTTGAAGTGGGCAATGAGATTGTTTACGTTTTGAGTCTGAGGGAGACATTGAAGTTGTTCACAAATCATGTATTCAAGATCTGTAGATGGGACTTGTTTGAGGTTTTTGGTCCACTGCTTCGGTTTATTAGTTAAGTCTGATTGCAGTTTGACGGTGGTATCGATGTTGAACAGTATGATATGATGGTCAGACCAGTCAATGGGTACGATGGCACTGAGGGACATCAGTTTGTTTCTAATGATAATCACGCCGAGTAGCACCTTTGATGTGGGCTTGCTCATTGCAGAGTTGTTTAAGGTAATTTATTTCAAGAAGGTTCATGAGGGCTTGACTATGGAGTCTTCTGCATTGTTCCAATGAATGTTAAAGTCGCTCAAGAACAAGTCCTTCATGTCAGCAAGGGAGCATTGAGTAAGTAGGTCAGAAAACTCTTCAGTGAAGAGGGGGCGATCACCAGGCAGGTGGTAGATGATGTGAAGTTTGATAGGTGGGGACCCTTTACCTTTAAGTTCAACACTGAGGTATTCAAATATCGTGTATTCTGCATTCTTTAAAATGGAAAGTTTAATTTCAGTTTGTGGATTATGGCTAGACCTCCACCTGTTCTTTCAGGTCTGTCATGTCTAATGATGGAGTAACCAGGAGGTGTAAGTAGGTCAAGTATGGCAGTAGAATGATTATTGAGCCAAGATTCCGTGAGGAAAGCGATATCAATTTCCTCACTGAGAATGGTTTTGGCGATATCAGTAGCATATTTTGCTGCCGATCTCCAGTTGACGAGCATTCAAGATAGAGGGCAGGGATTATCCTTGGCAGATATTAGAATATGAATGGTGGTATATTGAGCAGGACGTCTGGGCGAGTTAGAAATTACAGGGGTTCTATTAATGCTCACTATTACAGGGATTGTAGAGGGAAGATTATGGACCTGATCTGGATTTGGGGAGGTAAGATTCGCTGAGAGCAGCTGCTTCCCTTGCAGATAAAGGGCAGTATGAGCGGTGGGGCCTGTGTGCCAGCTGGCATAGGGGAATGGAGGGCCAGGTGTAGGATTGTAAGAAAGTCAGCGAACCTGTATGTGGAGGCAAAATTCCGACTCATGTGTGAGAGAGAGCAGGCAGGGATGGCCTGGTTCGAGAGATCCTGTCTGAAATGCGCTAAGTCGGTAGCAAGAGAGTTGAGTTTACGCTCCATTCAGTTCAGAATCTGTGAGAGAGTGTTAGAGGTGTATCCCTCATTGAGGGTGGAGGAAACCGCAGTAAGATCTGCATATGCGGGAGCAGAAAACACAGCATTATGGGGGTGATCTGTGACGTTAAGACAAGGATTGAATACAATCTAAGTGAGAAGTGTATGGCCTGCCCTAGGAAGTGGGGGAGGGTCAGCTGAGTAAATACTCAGCTGACACTCCCAAGCTATCAATGATGGTCTAGGGATGTGACTTTTGTCGCTAGGTTTGCAATGGGCATCATTTGGATTTGTTACAGAGAGCTTGTACGTAAAGGTGGAAGCAGGTGGGGACCTTCTGGTAGGTGCCGTGAGTGCCTTGGGGCTGTTTTCAATTGGTTCCATCTGAACAGCCTCAAGTGCAACTCGGATAAATCCGAGATACTTTTCTTTGGATGCCCCGTGGATCCGGACTGGCATGATTGGTGGCCTGCTGACAAGTTCCCTCCAGCCCAGTCTTCTAAATGGGCCAAGAACCTGGGAATTAAAATTGACAACGGGCTCACGCTCAAATCCCAGGTGGCAACCTTGACTGGGACCTGTTTCGGGATCCTCAGGATGCTCCGAAAGTTTTTCCCTCTGCTGTCTGAGGAGCATCGGAGAATAACAGTTCAGGCCCTCATTGGATCCAGATTGGATTATGCTAATATTCTGTATCTGGGTCTCCCAGAATACCTTTTACAGCGCATGCAGGTGACCCAGAATGCTGCAGCACGAGCGATTTTCGGTCTGCACCGTCGAGCCAGTGCCTTTAACCTGCTGCAATCCCTCCATTGGCTTCCTATACGGAAGAGGATAATGTTCAAGGCCTTGACATTAGCCCACAAAGCACTGCATGCCATGGATGCAAAATACCTACAGAAGAGGCTGAACTTTTATCAGCCGACACGATCCTTACGATCGGAGTCTTTAGCACTTGCTGTAGTTCCTCGTATAAAGAGGGCACGTCTGGGTGGGCGATCTTTTAGATTTCTGGCCCCTCAGTTATGGAACTCTTTACCATTGGTCTTACGATCCACATCCAATCTGTTAGCTTTTAGGAAGGGTCTCAAGACTTGGTTATTCGCTGGGTAGAGTTTTGTTCCCCCCTTTCTTCTGTTGTTCTGCTTACTGTTATGTTCTTTTTTAGTCTCTTTTCTGGGTCTGGAGCACAAAGCGCCGGGACACTCCTTTGGAGTAGCCGTTGCGCTATACAAGACCCATTAATAACATAACATAACATAACACATGTCTTCAGTGAGAGTTGGAGGGGTGTCAAGGTAGCTGGTTTTGTCCGGGGTAGTCTTTGGGTTGAATGCATTGATAGTGGGAGAAAATATGGCCAGTCATGTGTAAAGGGGAGCAGAGAGTGCTAAATTATTGGGGTAATCAGTGTCAAAGGGCCTGGGATTATCCGTAGTCTAAGTGAGAAGAGTAGGCTTATAGTTAGAAGGAAGGGCATCTGCTATTAGATCGGTGGATGGAGGACTGGGGGAGGTGTCCACATCACTAGGCTTGGTGTGAGTATAATCAGGGTTTATTTTTATGGGATTGCATGGTAGGGTGGGAGCATGAGAAGTTATTCTTGATGTGGAAGGGTCCACAACCCTAGGCTTGGTGAGAGTATTGTCTGGGTTTGTTTTCATGCGATTGCAGGGTAGGGTGGGCGAGTGAGAGGTTATTCTTAAGGGCATAGTTCGATAGTGAGTGTTGGTGGGTGCGGCGAAGTTGATGGAAGTGTTATGGGGTAACCTGGAGTTAGATGGTGACTCTTTGGGAGGAAGGAGGCCGGGCTGTTCTGGGTTGGATTGTGGTAAGGGAGAGAGGCGTTTGGGGTGATTTTCCATGTTGTGCGATTGAAGTGAACAATGAACGGAAGTGTCTATCAAAAATGTTGAGATGTAGGTCAGTGGCTTGTATGAGAAAAATCCCTGTCCGGAAAATTGATATATCGATTTTCCCTCTAAAAGAAGGGGAGGTAGATGTCATCAGTTTTGTTCCGTAGGGTATTTTGATTGTTTTAGTGACTTGAAGGAGGAGAAGGAAGATGTTGTTCCATTTAGCTGGGTGTTTGGAATAGAAGATAAAGTCAGTTTTCTTTGTGCCATTTGTCATGTTGTGGTAGGTATCAGCTATTAATGTTTCCGGGTGCTGTTTTAGATTCTTTTTAGCGTTCTTAGAGATGTTTATCGGATACGTGATGCTCCATGAGTTTGGGCCATATCTCGCAAGGGGATTATGGAGGTACATTGCTGAGGGCATAGTATCTAGCAACAATTAAACTGCAAGATTTGCAAGATATTAGTATCTAGATACAATTAAACTGCAAGATTTTTCCACGTATGGGGGGATTAGGATGTTAGAATAGAGGAGTGAGGAGCAAGCAACATCTCTCTAAAGGACTCACAGGCAAGGTCAGCCCTAGACATACAAGGGATTCTCCGAGGCTTTGTTAACGCCCTCATGGTGTGTCAAGCGACTCTGCCTGGAGGCAACGGCAGTCCCAACAGAACTCCGCTGGACGGGGTTACGAAGCGAACCCAAGTTGGGTCTCAAGTTTGCTGTGCCTGAGAAGGGACTCCCTGTCGTTGCAGGATCCTGATTTCTGATGTTTTCTAGCGTTGTCTGGCTTTCAACTGCATTAACTGTTTCTTCTGAGAGCTGTACAAAGAATGATGATACTATGACGTGGTGGAGATGTTATATAGGGCAGTGGCTCTATGGTTGGCCACTTGATAGTATAGTATCATGGGAAATTTAGTATTTTATAAGTTTATTTTGATTGGCTGTTGTTAAAAACTAGTGAAGAAAAGAGAAGCATAATCCTAGCCTCCGTGTCACAAATGTTTTAATTTCTACTATCCCTAGCCTTTTGGTGAATTGACATTCATGAAATATCTGATCTGCGTATTACACAATTTGCTTCGGAACAGGCACATTCACCCTCTATGCTACTTCACAAGTCAAAACTGTGACTGGATAAATCAGAGGTGCGTATTTACAAGCCCATTATGCCACTGGTACGTTACTCCCCTTCAAGTTAAAAGTGACGCACTAGCGGTGCAAGGGGCTTGAAAATAAGCCCCAGAGGTCTCCAAGAACTGAATTACCCACAAGTTATTTTACCGTTAAAATTCCCCTAAAATTGCTGGGCACCCTAAAATCTCTACAGCAGGTGCCTTAAAACTGGTATTTTAAATACAGCCTCTGCGCGACTAATTAAGTAAAGTCGAACAGATTAATGTAACCTGTTACACTTTGTATTTCATGAATCATGGAGTAGAAACTCTACCCCCTTTCAATGAAACGCCTTGACCCCAAATTATGGGTCATCAGGGTAACTTTATTAAAATCCCCAAACCGCTTTTCAATCAACATAAATTGGTACGCTTTGAAATGAGCAAAACAACTGAACCATGTCCAAAATCAGCATTCGTAAATGTATTTCACAGAGGAGAGGACTTGTTGAATAACAATGGAAATCAATCTCTTGCAAAATTTAGCGTACAATCGACCAATTGCAATAAGTATTCTATGATGCCTTTACACTTTAGCCAATGGAAAAAAATGTCCTGGGGATTTCAATAATATTCCCCTCCAATCGAAAATATCGTTGTACGTGCAAATTAGGATTAACGAATCAAAACGTGGCAGTGCAACTGAATGACACACCGGAGCCAATGAAAAAGTGCCGCGGGTTCATACGCGCCGAGCACAGTTTGTGAAAGTTATGAGTCGGTGTCACTGATTGGTTAAAACCACTTAGTGACAAAAACTCCAAGTTGTGATAGGCGACTGTCACAAAGGATTGGTCGGGCTTCCACGCTTTACACGGGAAAGGTGAACATACGGTCATTAAGTACCCAATTGCCGATCCGCCATTTTATGCGTTCTTACGTACACAAGCCCTGTCTGCCAGAGCGACGCACACATCCGATGTGACGTCATCACGCACAGCACGCAAGAGCCGCATTTGGCCCAAGTCGGGCCTATCCGGGAAAGAGGGAGAAAAGCACCTCCTCTCCCCGCCTCCCGATAATGACCCCTTTGTGACATCACCGTGCGATGACCACCTCCCTCTATCTCGGCGCAGCCGCCATTTTAAGTGAATTATTTACTGCGGATGGGACACTTCGGAGTTAGTCTCGCTTCTCTCCCGAATATTCCCTTTCCTTTAAGATATAAATACCCAAAGCTAACCACAAAAGACCCAAATCAGCCCAATCCGTGCGTCAGCCCAACACCAAAGACTGCGTTAAAGTTTCACCCTCTGCATAAAAACAAGTGACCTAAAAGCAACAACCAGAACGTCTTTTACAGTGAACCCCTTAAAAAATACGATAATCAAGTCGTGTTTTTGTGCAGCTCGCCCCTCACTTGTGGAGAGTATTTCTAAATGTGAGGAAAAAATGGATGTGGAAAGCACGAATGTCAGTCCATCTTCCCCAACATCAAACCATGAACACAACAACAACCTCCTCACTGACGAAAGGTCGAGTAACGTGACAAATCTCTCTCTTCCTTTTCTTTTTTTCTTTCATTTGATTTGCTATATTTTTTTGCTAACCGATACTATGGAACATTTTCGAAATCTTTTAATTTATTTTCAATAGCGGACGAAAGGTAAAGAAAAGAAAATGGCGGGGTGGGGGGGAGGTGGGCGCGCTGCGTCTTAAACGCGAAATTCGTGTTGTAAAGGGAAAATATGAATATTTTTGTGAGCGCGAAAATAGTTTTTGTTTCCTCGACGAGAAAAAAACTAAATGTTTGAGCATACTGTAAAGCAGCGAGCTACTTTGAAGTTTTTGCATGCACGTAATCAATATTTTTAATCCCGTATATTGGTGACAATTTAAAACACTAAGGTTTTGTCCAGGTCGCTACATTTATTATTAAAAACAAAGGAAAATGGCGAATTTACCAACAACGGCCAATTGAACCATCATGGTTCCTTTTATTATTTTGTTCCTTAACCTGTTAACTTCTAATGTAAACCATGACTCATTTACATTTCCTTTTTTTTGTTAAAATCATAAATGTTATATTATCTGAAAAGTCTTAACTGGCGGTGCGTTTAGAAAACGCGTCAGATCGCCCCTCCCCTAATATGTATCTATTTAAAATTGGTAGTTGATTGTGTAAAACATTTTTTTTACACTTTCGAAAGATTTTCCTACATGCTTTTGTAAGAGGGGAACGATTCCGTTATTCATCATTTATATCGTTTTAAAACGATCGCGGTCCAACCTTTATTAGAGTGGAAAATACAATGACAACCTCGTATGAACTTTTCACTGGAGCGCTTGTAATAAAACATATAAGCCAAAAGACAGTGTATGCTCATACATAAGCATGCCCAGTAGCTGTCTGGGGGCCTTCTAACATGTGACGGATTAGTAATATTGTTAATAGTCGTATCCTGTTGGTACGTGTAAAAGAGTAGGTTTATTGACAAAATAAAAAAGTAATATCAACAGAGAATCCCTATGTCAACACGTTTAATACATGTGTTTGGATATCTGTGTAGCACTGTAAAACTCCAAACAGTAAAAAAGTTTCGACTCGCAGTTGAGACTTGGTCTCTAATCTTCGAACAGTCTCCATTCATATTGAAATGTTGTTCTAGGAGTGGTTTGAAACCCTACGACCTAAGTGAATTAGTATTGTCTCAAAATACTTTTACACATTTATTATCAATGCTGGCCATGATGCACGTGTATCCTCCATGTAACCTGACATTAAAACGAACTTTAAAGTGCGACCCTTGGCGTAAGCAGTTTTATTACATTCCTGCCATATACTTTGGAAACGTGGCTTCTTTAGAGAGGATCGCTTTGAAAATATACAAATAACACTCTCCAGAAATGAAATCCTTCCCTGCAGGCACTAGCATTTGTCAATCTGAACCTCACCTCACTTTTTTTTCACAGAAATCTGATGTAATATTTCACACTGTAAGATAATTGACTTGTTGCTTCCCGAAAGCCTTAATGTATGAACAGAAGAGTATCACCTACAGGTTTAACTAATGTGCTGGATTGTGCTGGATTTGTAAAGCGCACGGCTGCCCGTGAGCGTCCCGGCGCTTGCTTAGGGAACCCGTCCTGGTATTCCCCTGTGAGAAACCCCGGCAGGGTGTCCACAAGGTGAAAGCCAGGCATCCCGCCGCAAGGGGCCGTAGTGGAGATTAAGCAAGCTATTGCCCAGAGTCGCAGAGTGTGACCCCGTGAGTTGAGTAGGCACCAGAGCGAGAATTGTCGAGTCCGTGGAATTTTTGAGCCCGAGACTAGCCAAGGCGGGGAACCGAACCCTGGTCCACGGTCGATCTCAGCTTCCGGGTCTGCCGCCTCTAACCACTGAGCCACGCTTCTCCACACTAACTAAGCTCTGTCAATTGATTACAATCTTTGTACATTTTATGTGTAATAAATCACAGTACTTTGTTTTAACTATACCCTCTGAATATGTCCTGTAAAACTAAAAGTTGGGCATATCCTTTTAAAGAACAACACTTTTATTAGTGTTTTGGGTTAAAGCTTAACATTAAACTGCACCTCACCCCAGTGATGCAGATCATTCATCTGTATCCTTCAGTACCTGTGTGCGCCATTTTTTAGTGTTCCGGGATACATTTTTTGATAATTCGAAGCCCTGTTGTTTTAAAAACAAATGCAATATTTGTTTTAAGGAAGCAATGGAGTTGATGAACCAGTTGACCCTAGTGTCCCTCTGGAAGGAGAGTGGAGTTAAGTAAGCCAGAAGTAATTTAAGTGCTTAGTAAACTCTATCAAATTAGTTGCTGCCTTTTTGCAGAAAAATATACTTCAGTGCACCATATCCTAGCTCTATTGCCTGCAACAGTGATCATTGTGAATAGAATATGTAATTACGACAGAATGTGATGTACACTATTACTACACTTGTGTGATTGTATTAAAGGCTAAACTTGCTTGCTGACCGTTTCAATTACACCTCTTTTACCTGAATTCACTATCCTTTAGTTTTCCCAAAGCAACATCTTGATTTAAATTCTTACTTTGAATGTTCATCTGCTCTCCCACATAGCTGGGTGAGGGATATTAAGAATGTTCTCTAGGGTAATCATCTCATTAGAGAAGATCATGTATTTCCATCAAAACAATCACAGTGTATCAGCCGTTATAAAACACTGTTATTG
Source organism: Lissotriton helveticus (assembly GCF_964261635.1). NCBI lineage: Eukaryota > Metazoa > Chordata > Amphibia > Caudata > Salamandridae > Lissotriton > Lissotriton helveticus. Next base: position 842,233,158 of record NC_136070.1, read on the forward strand.
TTGATCCCATAACTGTATATCTTATGCTATACACTTTACAAGATGACAGAATTTTATATTTGTCCTTTAAACAATTACATATTTCCCAGGTATGACTGAAAGTCTATTTTTTTTTGCTTTGTTACAATGGATCATTTAATTAGTCCATCATTTATTAAGTGTAATCCCTTGGGGATTAATTAATAGTAAAGCTTGCAAGCAGCCCTTATGGATAAATGAATAATATTGAGGGCTGTCGATGTTTACCACTGCCTAGAGATTTTGGAATGTGAAAAGTTGCAAATTAAAGAGCCATCTTTATTGTCTGCACATAGATATCCTAAAAAAATCACGCACAACTAGCAAATGCTTGTAGATGCTTTTCTCCCTCATTATTTTCCATAATTTTAAGTTCAATTGCTTTTCCTTTGTTGTTGTCAGATTTGTACTAATGCAGTGGTCCGCTGCTTATATTTTTTAACTATTCACCCGGACATTAGATTGGAAAGCAGTTTTTGTACTGTGTGGTAATTTATTTGAAGTTTTCTGTTTTTTTATAAAAACATAATTATCTGACATTGGAAGTTTTAGTTTTATTTAATTTGTCACTGTAAACAATCAAGCATCATCAATATGTATACATTTGGTAATTTATCTATTTTGATCAGAAACATTTTCTGCCTAATGCCATTAATGTTGTGCCTTTTGGGATGATTAACAGTCTCCTATTCATTGTTAATGTGGATTACGTTTAATTAATCCACAAAGACTACATTAGCATGTGTAAAATGAAAGTCTTTTGCAAAATGTTGTTCTTATTGGTATTGGGATCAAGGGATGTGTCCCCTCAACTCTTTAGAGATACGCGTAAATGGGAGAATAGTCATAGGAAAAGCATAGAATATATGATACTTTTTCCCGATTTTAGGCTAGTGTGTATGCCCGTAATATTTATTCACTGTACTCATTTTTGATAAAAGTTCATAAAGCTACAGTGTAACGATAATTCTGCAGCATATATTCATCATTAGTCTGTCTGGCTTGTGACGAGTCTTGATCATGTTCCTGGGTGACGTTTTAAGACAAATTATGTCTCTCTTTACCTTGGAGGTGTCTGCTAATGGTCGGGCATACTTTCCCCAAACCATCTTGCCCTTCCTTAAATTGTTACTTATCATTATTTTCAACTGTAAAGATCCTTCATTGGTAAATACTCAAAGCACTCTCTACTCAGTTCAGTGCCCCATCCTCTTTCAAACATTGGCATGCGCTGAATCTTTTATGAAAAGGATAAATCTTATCTTTATGGTGCCCACTGACGGGGCAAATAGAACCTCATTTGATGCTTTTAAAAGATACGTGATGTATTTTAGGTAAGTGGCTGGCAACTTTTTTTTTATCTTGTCACCTTCTTTGTCTCGTTTCTGTTGGATGAGATTAGAATTCATTATCTGAAGTCCAGTCTCTTGAAGTACAGAATTTCTAGTGATAAGATGAGCCTTTTCAGATTTTTGCATTTCAGAAAAAGTTCCAGTTTCATGGTCAAGGACAGGGCCCTTGGAATTATGCGGCAGGAGAGGGACAAATTATGCCGCAGTGTTGAGCAAGTTGTGCAGCAAGACAAGGCAACTTATGTGGCATAAAACAGCACATTTTGTAATAGTATTACTTCTTTCTTTCATCATTTTTAAAAGTGGTAACACTCTGGGCATTGGTTGCACCTCATTAGTACCAGTTTACTATCCAGATGTAGCAATAAACAACAGAAAGGTGTGCAGTCCAGCTTTGCAAAGAGCCCTCCACTGCACAGCAACACGTTTCATCACATTGTAAGTAACTTTTGAACCGTTTAAGTTAGAAACGTATATATTTAAAAAAATCTTTCGCTTGTGTAGCAAATGCGGCAAATCTGTAATTATTCGAAAATTACAGTGGTCACACAATTGCATAATACCAGTGACCCTGATCAAGAGTTTCAGGTTATGTCAAAACAGTGTCACATTTAAGCCCAGTGGGGTTTCCCATGGTTTCAAGAAAACATACCAGATATCCTTTTTGATAGTTTGAATTTATTTAGTAAAGGTGCAATATCTGATGAATGCAAACGAAGGCCACTCACAGAAACCCCATAGCAATGAGGTTTGCCTTCAGAAAGATAAAGAGCAAATCCTGCTTTGGCTTGGATATCAGCCTGATTTGATTATAGCATATAAAGGCCCCCAAGCCAACGTAAACTATGCCCACTGACTGGGACCATTGCAGAGATCTGCACACAACAGCAACACAAATTCAATTTAATCCTGGTTGCTGTGCATCCAGCTATTTTACAGGTGTTACAGTTGACACAGTGGAAATCTGACCTATAGAACGTTTATAGTGACTGAAATGGAAATTTACCAAAACGCTTACTGCCGTACTCTGATGTTTCCTTGAGAGGTAGTGCTGAAGGTTTTAAGCCTTAATTGCCCAAAACATTGTTTTTTTATAGTGATTACTTTTACTGCCTCTTCTGTAGATTACAGCAGCATCATTTTATCTGAAAAACAAGATAGAGTTTCACAAGTTAGCTGCAGTAGTGGTTTCTGCTTACTGCTGAAGAAAAAAATGGACTGCCTTTGCCCTATAGAGTTGTAAACATCTGTGACATAAGTGCTATTTAAACAACTGAGTAGCTATGCATGCAGTCAGATATTCAGCCAGGTAGCTTTATATATCATGGTTGTTAGAGTTTCGTCTCATTTCATATTCCTATATAATATGGATAACCGTAATCTCCCAATGTTTAAAAATGAGTGCGGACAACAGAAATCTCTGTAATGCCTCACAAGTCAAACGGCCGCTTTGCACAAGAAATGCTTCGAATATTCCACAGAGGAGTTCTATACGTTATACTCGGAGACATGTGGGGCTCATACTATCTGTCCAACCTGACGAAGTCAGTTAATCCATACTACCATACCCATCTTCTCGGGCTTCATGACTTACCTTCTTAAATGGCACTTCTAAAATGGGAGGGAAGTCTTCAACGCCTCCACCTTGCTTTAGCGAACTGGCAACAGTTATCCCTGTACCTATCCCTCCTTCTCATAGACTTCGAGAAAGCATTTGACTCAGTGGACTGGGGTTATCTGGAAGAGGTCTTGATGGCCTTGGGTTTCGGGCCCCCTTCCGTGGCCTGGTCAAGACCCTCTATTGTAAACCTAGGGTCCAGGTGTTGGTCAGGGGAGCCCTGTCAGATTCCTTCCCATTGGCAGAGGTACGAGGCAGGGATACCCCCTCTTACCCCTTCTATTCGCTTTGGCGATGGTGCCCTTTGCCTGTCTTGTACGGTCTGACCAGCTCCTCACAGGTTGGAGATGGCCTGGCTTAGAGTAAGACCAGATCGCCCTCTACGCGGACGACGTCCTACTATTTCTAGCAGATCTGGCATGTTGGGGCCCCGATGCCTCCGGGCGCTGAATCTCTTCGAGCGAACCTCTGGCCTCTGCTTGAACTCGGCTAAATCCGTTCTGGTCCCCCTTCACCTATCAAGGGAATGCTTTGACTGGAAGCGTCGATACCCCTTCGGCGACAGTCCTTCAAGGATCTGGGGATTTGGATTTCCCTCCTCCCTGATCTTGCGTTTTCGCTTAACGTCGCCTCTTTAGTGAAGAAGGCCCGGGCCGACCTCCTTAGGTGGCAATCTCTGCCACTGAACCCCATGGGTAGGATAGTCTGATTTAAAATGATGGTCCTGCCTAGGTTCCTTTATGTGCTCCAGAATACACACCTTTCCTTCTCGGTGTTGTGGTTTAGAGAGCTCGACAGCATGGCCGTCAAGTTTCTGAGGTGGGGTCGGAGGCCACGATTGGCTCTTGCCCAGTGCGGGACCCCGCCATTTGGCGGAAGTCTGGGAATGACGAACCTCTACCTTTATTATCTAGCAACTCGGCTCCTCACCGTACACAAATGGTTTAATGGTGGCTGGTCTGACCCGGCATACCGCTTGGAATTACACACCATGGGCCTGTCTAATCTTCAAGGTATGCTTTACAGGAGCACTATCCCCCAAACCCTACCTGAGGTCACCCACGGGGTGCTTTTGGCCTGGCGAGCGGCTCTGCGCCACACTCAATGGTCGGATAAACTGACCCAACATACCCCACTGTGGTGCAGCACACAGCTCCGCGAGGTTGCCAACCTCTCAGGCTTTCGAGCGTGGGACCTCATTGGTATCTCCCTGCTGGGCGACATCCGGGGTGGTAGCCACATCCGCACCTTCCAAGAACTACAAGCAGGCTATTCTCTTCACGCTTCCCAGTTCTACAGATACCTCCAGCTACGCCACGCCCTCCACTCTCACATTTTAGATGGCATCTCCCTACCCGAATATAGTCCGCCCGAAGCCCAGACCATGACTGGTAACTTGGGGAAGGGGGGAATCTCTCGCATCTATCGTTCTCTTATCAATAACACCCCTAACACACACTTACACCTCAGAGACAGATGGGAGGGTTGGCTTGGGTCTTTTGATGACGCTGGCTGGAGAGACGCGCTGATGGCTCTCAAGACAGTCACAACATCCACGAGGCTTCGCTTGGTCCAAGTATATTATCTTCATACAGCTTATCTTACTCCGCAGCGTCTCCTCGGGGCCGGACTCAGACCTGATGCATCATGTCCCCGCTGTGCCCATCCACAGGATGATTTTTATCATATAGTGTGGTGTTTCCCCGTAATTACATGTTAGTAGGAGTCCGTACCGGGGAACTTACTGAGGTTCTGGTCTGGGAGGTTCCTCTTAACCCTATGAATGTTCTCCTAGTCGTCACCGAGGGGCTAGGTGGCTAGGGCTGAAAATCTCTTCCTCAACACGGCACTGATGGTGGCCAAAAGAGACACTGCGGTCAACTGGCTGGGTACGACTGCTCCCACCATGACGCGCTGGCGCAGAGGGGTGGACTGGTGCGCTGCTCAGGAGAGACCCTTGTATGAGGCAAGAGGTTGTCCAAAGAAATTTCATAGAATGTGGCGCAAATGGGTCGGAGAGGTGGAGGGCTAATACTCTCAATGGTCACTTGGGGTTGGGATAGGGTGCAGCACGTTCTTCCTTTCTGTCTTGCTTATCATTGCCTCTTTAGTGCTGTGATGTGTCTTGTATTTGCCTTGAACGGTTAAATGTACAAAATGCTGGTGCTGTTGTTTTTTTGTTGGCTTTCTATAAAATGCCTAAACTTGGTTATTAAAAAATTGGGAGGGAAGCTGGAGCAATGCCCAGAAGGTTTTGCACTTACATAACAAACCTGTCTCTTGACACCAGGCTGGCACCAAGGCTGTAGCTTTTATTTTGGTGAAATAGCAAAGCATTCTTACCCTCACACTGTTTTGTTGCGCCATTTGCTGTTTTCCCATGTTCACATCAAGGACTAGAGAATAGAGGGATTTCATGTTGTAATAAAGCAATAAAAAGAAACACTAACGCAAGTGCGAGTTCCTCTACAAGATTTTCAGTGAGGCAACTACGGAATGGGACACATCATTAGTATCATTTAGGAAAGGAACCTTACTAGCCCATTTTAAAACTAGCCTCAAGACTTTGTTCTAACTATTGGCATAAATCAACCTCTAGCTATACTTTGCCTCCATCTTCTGCTCTGTTAACTGCTAAATTCCTATTGACTTCTTTCATTCTTCTGTTGCTGGCTATTACACTTTTTGGGACTATAGATGCTTGTATAGTAGAGCGCTATCTAAGTGTTATCATTAATTAATTGAATAGTCAGTTGAGACTTCTGGTTCACCTAAAGGCAAAATCGCCTGACTAGATTTTAGATCATTCATCTCTATACAGGTCTTCTTCTTTAAAGCAGTCTTTAGTAGCCAACCAATCAAGTGGGAGAACACCTGCAACACCCCCACATCTATGAAAGATTAGGAGTCACTATCATAATGTGTTATGTGAGATGAAAAACAGCATCTTAACATGGGTAATGGTTTTTCTCAACACACATTTGGAGAGTCTTTTTGTGATCATGTCATCTCTGAATCAAATGTAGATATTTCAAGGATAAGCACACATCTGGTATCCTACTTTCAGGATAAAGTATGATAAGCTTGAATAGATATGACTGGGCCAAAGTGACCACAAAGCAAGCACAGCAAACACAACAAGATGACGGACGGAGTGCTGAAAACGTTTCAACCACTCACAGATCTGGGTGTAATCCATGTACTTTTGCTCACTATGCCACCCCAGTTAGGACCCACCCATATATAAACCAGTTCTGACCCTGTTCCTCATGGGAACAGTCCAGCCCGAACTGCCAGGCCAGGTCCTCTCTGGACCGTAAACAAGCATCCTGGGACCAGTTTCGTGGTATAACCCCTCCTGAGCCAGGCTAGCTTGAATCCAGTGGCAAGAGACCCAATTATGGGCATATCCATGGCCACTTAGGGCAAAATGGCAAACACAACAAGATTATGGACGGAGTGCTGAAACTTTCCAACTGCTCACCCCCAGTCACAGATCTGGGTTTATTCCATTGTTCTTTTGCTCACTATGCTACCCCTGTTTGGACTCAGCCATATGCAAATCAGTCTTGACCCCAAACAGTCCAGCCTGAACTGCCGCAGCACAAAGCAAGCACAGCAGATTTCAATCTCAAAGTGTTATGTTCGATCTTTCAGCAGCGTCTGGGTACCCTAAGATATGTGCCTCTTGTGGTACCTCCAGCTTCTTCACTCCTCTTGTATATTCAATCAGATAACGAGCCAGCCTTAACTGCTGCGTTCAGGAGTCATGATTGTCTTAGAGTCTTTCAGCAGACTCCTTTACATTCAAATGTAATTTGCCTGTGCTGACTGACGGTGATAAATATAAGTGACTACAGTGAAGGTTCAGCACTGCTACCAGATCACCCATTCTTCCGAAACACCATAAGAGTTCCTTATGATTAGTCTTTTTATGTGATTTATTTCCGTTCAGTACTTATCTCGACAGTCTCCATATTTTCCCTAGATCCGGTTAGGCAGCCAACACCTTGACAGTGATTCTTGGAAATGTTATCTTTCCTGTGGGCGTAGAGGTAGCAAGTGTATTTCCTTTGTCCATTAGTGTGACCTAAATGCCCATGGTCAGGGAAAGACTACTCTGTCCACTCCCACATCATCAGTTATTAGATTACATTGTATGGCTCTTGGCACAAGAACATTTTCAGAGTAACTTTGCAGAGGAACATTCAAAGCATGGATCATTCTTTCCAGGAAGGGAAACTCATACATGCCAGCATTTTAGAAGAGGAAAGCGGGAGAATAAAAAAATAATAATAGGGTGAATGTGTTTCTCCTTTGACTTCTATTGAAGGAGAGCCCTTAAATGGGTCTGTTGTCATGTATGGGACTTGCAAGTGTGCTGCTGAAAAGTCAGATATCAGAAAAGCACAAATACATTTGCTTTCATACGTGTCAGAAGCGCGGAGAAAGCACTATAGCATGCAGAGAGTGTGTAGGAAAAATGTTGTGCACTGACCTGTGGGAGCAGGTTCCTGGCATTGCATATTCCGAGTCGCACAAGACCAGTCCCTGTCGGCAAAAGCCAATCGGAGAATCAGATTTGTGCACGCACAAATCAGGAGGTGGGACACTAGCCTTGAAATCAGTAGTCCCCCACCTGAATCAGTAGGGTTGTCGTGTGTATGGAAACTGGGCCTCCGAAATGAAGAAAAAAGCCAAGTAGATTCCTACAAGTCTTTATAGGGTCATCAAATAATTCCCTTTGAGGGATATATAATACCAGGCTTATTGTTCCCCTACTCCTCCTCCTTTATTACCATCAACATGAAATTATCAGCCATTTTAGTACTAACAGATGGGAAATGTTGCATACCCCCCCCCCCCCAGTCATTTGGAGTAGGCATATTCCTTCACCCCTATTTGAGAGGGGTAGAGTGTCCAAGAGCTGACTGTGCATTGGGGTACTTCCAAACACCCCCTTTTAAACCAGTCTTTGTTACAGTTAAAGCATACCTCATCACAGAGAGTTTTAGAAAAGTCTAAAAAAGTTATAAAGGGTCTTGTGTAATCCACAGATCCACCGGGCACACACGCTACCCCTTTGGATGTCAGTGAAGGGGAGCTGAAATGGCCACGGGCAGAAGTTAATGTAAGTTAGCCTACTGAGACATATGCAAAATTAGGTTGAGGATTTTAATTGTGAGCTTTTTTTATCTGATAGTCAGTGGTGGAGCAGTCTGACACCAATTCCCGTACAACTATGTCCCGAACACATGTTTTCCAGAAGCAGTCCAGCATTTTTGAAATTCAAACACTTCTGGCCACTTGCCTTGTGGAGAGAAGCACTTGTCCTTAGTTTTTCAGTATGATGTCCTCGGTGTAGTTCCACTCTCAATGTCGTAAAGAGCAGAAGGAAGGTAAAATGCAACACCAAGCCTATCTGTATTAGCCAGACACGCGATCAGATAGATATGCTACTTGTGGTTACAATAAAGACGCCTTATGCATCCTGTTAGAAGCAAAATGGCTGCTTACATTCTCTCACCTCAAGTCTGTCTTCCAAAGAAGTATTTAAGGATATTTAGTTCTTGCACTATGCTCCATCAATATTACATGCTACTGCCTGTACTCCTGAAACAGAGAAGTAAAGTTATGGCTCTGTTTGTGATGTTTAGGCCTCTCCAGAAGTCCTGTTGACACACAACATACTACTGACCTGTAATATTTAAAGGTAGAATACAAATGCCAGTTAAACTGTGTACGTAGATATTTGCCCTGAGAAACTCATTAACTATGTTTAATAGTTCATGATCATTAACTATGTTTAATCGTTTTTATTTGTATTAAAGCAAGAGTCCTTTCATAGTATATATTATGCTTACTTAAACATGGCATAATACTGTCATCTGAATGGTTTGAAACCTGAAAACCCCATGTTGCGGTTTAATGAGAATTTGCCATGCTGTAAATGTTGTTGAATGCCTAGCCCTTGATTGAGGGCAGAGATATGAATGAGGGTAGTTTCCAGTGGCCCATGTTCATATGTCTCAGGACCAAGCCAGGGCATTCTCCAGAGCACAAGTCATTACTCACAAGTATCGGCTCCAGTCTTCCACATACGTGCAGGTAGCATCTATTCATTATTGCACTTTGCCATGCCTACGCTGTGGGTCGCATCAGTGAGTGCATCCTTTCTTGAAGCCCT